>NC_046669.1:8750000-10000000 GCF_004382145.1 Drosophila mauritiana
AAAAAATTTATAGAATTTCCAACACACCAGACGGTCGTTAAAAAAAACTACTAATTATTTGCATATATGCATGGTGATCAATATTTTTCAAAACTAATAAAATCGAACAATGGAAACTTAGTTTAGCCATATTGTTTCTATGCAAATGTTGTAATGTGTTGTTTAATTTATTGCATTCATATTTAAAGATAGTCAAATGTTTTTATATTACATAAGGTATTGTTTAATTTATTTTATTCATATTCAAAAATAGTTTTTTAGTTTTATACGATTTTTAATGGCTAATATGAATATATTTTTGCAAATAAATGAATGATTCTAAGCGAAACGTCTAGATTCTCGTAAAAAGACAAAATTGGTGCTGCATTTCATTACCAAAATGGGTAAAATGGTGGCGATATGTGGCCAGCTCTAGAGCCAGAAAAGTTCAACGGCCAAAACGTTGACATCAAAGACGAGAGCCCCAGCTCGCCGACAGTCAGCCAAAACAAAAGGAGAAAACCCAGTAACCCAAACCCAGACAAGTCCAGTAGTCCGGCTGGCCAGAAGAAACCATTTCGCTGATAAAAACATCCATTATGCGTAACAATTTGACGGCTTCTTTGGCTACCGATTGCCTTATGGATTTCGAGGCGGCTTTCGGGCTTCGCCTTTGATTGAGTGGCCGAGATGGCTTCGCCTAGCCGCGGGGTAATTGTTGTCGCTAGCCGGATCGACTGGACCACTGGATGGCATGGGATGGGATTGGATTGGATCGGAACGGATCTGGCCTGAGTGCACAATTACAATGGCCATGATAGAGCATCCAAACAGAAAACGGCAAAGGGCGAGTCTTGCGCTAACGTCAAAGAGGAAATGCCTTAATCTCGTGACAACAACAGGCCTTCGGCGACGTGCTTCCTCCTTCGCAGTCACTGAGCCCGCACCTCCCTTATCTGCGCAGAATACACTGAAGAAATATAGGGTATTAAATACACAGATGGAGGAAGGTGTTCCTACGCTCGCTGTATTATTATAAATCCAGCGATTTGATAAGACCCATTTTGATGTTAGTTTCAGTTGATATGAATTCATATTCATTTGTTTAATTGTTTTTAATTGTTGTTTTTTGTTTTAAATATTTTATTTGCATTTACAAGGTATTTTATATTTTTCTCAGTGCCCAAGGAACCTGACGATTGTCTGAATCGTATTTGTGTGCCGGCCCATAACGTCATGAGCCCAAATATAGCGGGCAGAGTCGCGTTGTCTCCGATTCCCATTCGTATTTGAGCATCGCACAGCTCCATGTACATACATCGGTGCTCTGGTTCTGGATGTGGATCTGGCCATAGCCATACCCGTTGCTGTCTATCTGGCCCCGTATCTCCGACCGTCTGTGTACTCATGGCACCAGTCATAGTTGACACTTTATGAGCTGCCTGCCCTCCGCCTCCGCCTTCTCCTCCTCCACCAGTATCATGGGTTCCTCCAGTTGCGTTGATTACTCTCTAATGGCGTCAAGACTTTCGCTTTTATGGTGCCTGCACTTCCACGAATCCTAATCAGCGGCGGAGCACTTGCCGCGACTTCATTTAAATGTGGAATTCTCGGCTATGTGTACACCATGTAGTTGCTATGGAATTATCGGGAAATTCTAAGGCGTATGGCGGTTTAATGGTAATGAAAGGAGTGCTGGAACTTAAGCGGAATTGAGCAATCAAAACACTCTGAAATTGATTAAAACGAAACTGATAATACAAAACATTTGTAAAATTAATCTTAATAATTAAGGCATGTAAGGAATTTTAGATAAGGAAGCCCTATTAGGTTATTAGATGATGCTTTTTATTTAATTAACTATGGGTATATTTAGTTGCACCAATTTAACTTCCTCTTTGCTTATTATTTATTTAAGGTTTTCATTCTGAAAGTTCTGAAGAATTCCATTGTGGCGCCAACTGCGTCTGGAGATCTCGACTAAACTGCAATTGTTTGTTGTTCAAAATGCTAATCTTCGAAGAGCTGGCAACCGCGTTACACGCTAGATAGTGCAACCAAGCTCCCCACAAAAGTTGCCACCCCTGCCACGCCCCTGACGCCCACTTTTCTAAGGGAATTCGTGGAAAGCGTCACGCATACAGCGAAAAGCGGCAAACAAATATGGCGCAAAGTCAAACAAAAACACGGCCATTACTCAATGGCGGCGAAGAGCGAGAAAAATTTATGCTACCTCTGCAACGGACTGCCTCCATGAGCCCCATGAGCTGCTCCACGGCTCCCTCCAGTAATTCCGAGCCATGTGAGGCGTCAAAAGCTTAAATATTTACAGTTGCAAACGGCGACAAACAGCAGAAGAAAACCAGAAAAATAAGCAAACGAGATTAGAGGGACTGAGCGAACAAAGAGCATGAAAAATATTTGTTAAAAGGCAAATAAATTGCGGAAGATAAAGATCTAATTTTGATTAAAATTTAAGCTTTTTCACAACCTCACCAGCTACCGAACTACCAAAACTACCGAACTTAGGCTGACTTAACTTGGTGGGGGCAGACCTGAAACTGGTAATCGGAGGATCCACAACCACTGAGGCGAACTAAAGAAATTAAAACTTGTCGCATTCAAAATTTATGTTTGCCTTGGCAGGCTGGGAGGGGGGAGGAGGGGCAACCCAGAAGAGCAGGGAAATGTCTTTAATAAATTAGAGTCTGGGAGTTCGTTATCGCGGCGTGGACAGCATGTTGTTTCTCTATATATGGCAAACAATACGGTACTTTTAACACCAAAATCAGGGCCCCACGATCCTAAACAAAGGCCAAGACAGCACAGAAGCGACAGACGCGTAGCTGCCGTTCGAGCAGCTGGCCCAAACAGCCAAAAAAAGAAACAAAAACAAAAAAACCCCAAGAGTTACAGATACGAGATACACAGATATAGATACTCGTACGTAGTGGCCGGCTGCCCCCATTTGCATATGAATGTGGTAATGATTACAAATTTCGCTCGTAAAAATGTTTAGTTTGTTTTTTTGTTTCATTTTGGGAGCATAATTAACTATGTATCCGATCTGAATCGATCCGCACAATTTGCACTGAGAAAAATATATATTTTAAAGGAAATTGGCTTAGTATTTTAGTTAAATGTACACTTAACGTATTTGTTTTGTTTTCCAAGGTAATTTACTTACTTACAAGTTCCTACCGCACAGTTGAATGTAACATTTTTGCTCAGTGTACCAATCTGTTGAATGCGTTGCGGTTGCGGCAATTTACCGTCTTGAGATGCTTGTTCCCTTGTTTCCGAGCGATACGATCGTGTATCTTGTATCTGGTATCGGACCTAATAGATTCGGGGATACGCATGCGCAGCATCGGATGTCAATGGACCTGATTTTCTCGGCGGTGGGAAAGTGTTGAGCCATTTACATTATGGGGACTTTTATTGAATGAATCGGACCTTTCACAGCCAATTAATAGCGGCTAACAAGATCGATGCTGTTTGTAGATAAGCCAACGAGCTGCATAACTAATGGCTTAAGTCAGACGCATGAGAAAAAGCCCACGCCCATTCGGCATATTTTTCCACTCCGCTCTGTTTTCCTGGCTGCCGACTGAACTCACCTACCTCACAGGACTGCATTATGTATGGCTTGGAATTCTGAGATCCTGCCAGTCGGGCTTGTGTTGATTGCATTGGCGCGTTACCTTAATTTCTTGGCGCCATCATTCGATCCCTCTCGCCTTGGGTTCTGTGGCACAGCCTCCTTTGCTGCGTCATAAAATTAAAACTCTTCACTCCATCATTTTCGTGTGCGAGTGCAACATTTGACAGGTAAATGTCTGGGAAAAAGGCAGCCAGAACCACTACGCCGCTGACTGGCTGCCGCGCCCTCCAGTGAAGGAAAACCACTCACTACATGTCGTTGATACTCTTAAATTACCAGATAAAATGCTTTATAATGTACTTCTTTCATATTTAAAAAACATAAAAATCATGTAAATATAGAAGATTATCCTGTGCCATTCCTACTGAAACATGTTAGCGAAATTAATGAAATACACATATGTTTACAATGGATTGATAATTATAACATTCTTAATAGAGCATCACCACTTCGATGTCTTGTTGCCCTGCTCATTCGTTTTTATATCTTTCTTTTATTAATTTTGTTTCTTTTTATACATTTTTCCGTTTTTTTCTGCTAAGCAGTTGACCATAACTTTTGACAGATTTATTAGGGAATATTAATTTTTATATCAGGCATTTTGGAAAAAGAGGTGTGTGCCCGAGTGCGATTGGGATAGGGAGTTCTCGCTCCCATTATCACCTCCCAGGGTTTTGGGTTTTTAGAGTTTTGGAGCTGCGACTGCTGTAGGTAAAGCTTGACCGAACCAGAAGCTTCCAGCGAACTCTTCAGGAGATCGGCGATCCCTTCTGGGTGCCCAATAACGAAGATCCACTGTTTGTGCGCCTTTGTCTGCTGACTGGAGACGGAGATGTACATATGTGGATGGAGTGGTGTGGAGCGGCTCCAAAGTGTGAAAATGCATTTGCATATTCAATCAACGGCACAATAAATATACCCATACTACACACGAATTCATACAGAGTCGTTAAACAAGATTTACATATGAAAATAACAAAATATTTAACAGCAGCCGCAGACGAGCAGACTGGATGGATGATACCAAATTGAAATTGTCAATAATCGGACGGCGGCTTTGGCGACTCGGCGACCCACAAAAGCGGCACTACGGATCCACGGATCTCGATCTTGGATCTTCGATCTTGAATCTCGGTGCCCACAAATTCCGACTCATCGTGCTCGTGCTCGTGCTCACTCGATCTGTTAATAGCCCACAATGACTTGGCGAAGATGGCACGAAAATATTTGCGTGGGCATTTTGGCCACTGCCAAAATAGCCCGAATTTGTACTAAAATTAGCATGCCCGCAATGGAAACGTTTCCCGATCGTGTGGGCCATCTATAGGAATTCCACTGTCAGCCTGACAATGGCCGGGTGTGAGAGTTTGGCTATATCGTATCCATCGTATTTCATACAACCAAATCCCGCCACTCGACACGCGCTCCAAGCCACTCGGAAATCCGCAGCTGAACCACTTTCCATTTCGAAGCCATCTAAAACTGAAAACCTGATAAGCGAAAAATGGCAGGCAGCTGGCGCGTCATGGGAGAGTTATCAGCCGCGTGCCCAAAGGAACGAGAGTCGAGAATCTAAATGCAAAACCATAAAAACAAATTATGAGCGATACGCTAAATCAAGCAGATGCACTCGAACGGAACAATAATCTCGGGCGGGCGGGCATTTGGGCAATTCACTTAATGAAAATGTTGGCACTGCAAGTCAAGTGCTTCGAGCCGCAGCCAAACACAACCGTACAAATAAGTATAATTTTTAAAATACACAGAAAAAAAGGGGTTTTAGATCTATTTAAAGGCTATTTAGCTTAGATCTAAAATGTATTGATGTGGTGTGGTATAGAAAGTCACATGTGTAGCTTAGTCTTAGATGAAAGAACTACCATAATTCTTCTGTTGCTTTATATAATCTCTTTTTGAACTAAAATGTGATTTAATTGTAGCATATGGTAACTTTTTCAGTGTAATGCCCACACCACACACTCAATCCCAAAGCGACGATTGCTGCACGCAAGTGAAAAATGTTGGCGCCAGGCGCCACTAAAAAATCTTATGAATGAAGTAGACACATTTTTGAGTTGTCGGTGCTGTAGGCAGCAACTTCAGGCCCAACTCCACCTTCATTTCATCCACCTCCTCCTCCTCCTCCAGACTTTTCTGTTTGCCTTCTGAGGTTTGTCTCAAGCGTCGCCCCGGAGACCGGAATCGCGTCTGTCCTCAGTCGTCTTGGGCTGTCATTATAATCTGTTTCTCGGAAAGTTCTCGCATTTATTAAGTTATTAAAATGAAATTAACAGGTCGCCTCTGGAAAATGCTGAAAATTCCCTTCTAATAAGTGTGGCTTACTTACAACTGAATAATGGTAACACATATAGTACATAAATCACTATGAATGTGAATAATTGCTTCTTTAACATGTTATATCAACCTATTCGTATAAAAACATCTATATTATTAAGAAATATATTGTAACTGGCTTTCAGTCTACATTGACACTTTACTAATATATTGATATGTCTGCCTTCCAAAACCCCTTCTAAGTTCATTAAGCCATCTCCTGCCCTGAAGCCACCCACCTTCATCCGCGTAATCTTTATCAATCGCACTTGTTGCGGGGCTTTCCACTCGGAGTTTTCATTCTGGGCGCTGCTACCTGAGGTCCGCTGATTAGCCGGATCGTGTTCCATATTAAATCCACGCACTAAAGGCATTAATCACCATTTTCACGCGACTTGCTGTCGCCGATGCGATGCCTGCCACGATTGCTGGTCCAAGGCCCGCCTTCGTCCCGGCAATCCAACTCGTTAGTCCTCCGACCTGACTGACATGATGCCGCGGCCTGCGGTGTGTTTCCAAGAAAAGTCGGCACTCTGGATGGTTAGAAATCGGGCTGGAAGAGCGAAGTAGAGCCAACAGAGCCACCAGGAACCACCGCGTGTTGACTAATGACGCGCATTTAGCAGCGATTAATGAATTTTATGAGCCGCCATAATTTTATGGCACATCAACTGGCCGCTGGCTAGGAAATTCCAGCGAATTTCCCCGCATCCCGACCATTGACGAGCGTAGCTGGAAAATCCGGCACAAAGCTGTGCAGGACCTGCGGTTTTATTGCCCATCCTACCTGGCGATCCACGTACTATATACATATGTACGCATGCATAAGGAGGCACCGGCGTTACGGTTACAATGACCAGGGTACTTGAGATTTTATGACCACCGCGCCTGGGTGTTCATATGCTAATCAAGTGCTCGACTGGGATCGAGATCCCCGGGCCCTTGGGCTTGAATAGGGCGTTTGTATGACAGCTAATGTCTCGCATAATAGAAATCACCTACTTAAAATCAAGTGCAAATTGTACAGACAGACGCCGCCGCCGACAGTCGAACCACTTGAGATGGATCTTCGAGGAGATCCTCTTCCCAGACCCAATCCATTTTCCATTCCCATGTAATCCTTGTATAATTGAAACAAAGCGCAATTTGTTTTTACAGTTTGTCGCAGCCTCAGAGATCCCATTTTCCTTCGGTTTGTTTTCATTTCCCTAACGATATGTATGCACTTTTGTTTGTCACAAAGATTTGCTCAAAGGATTTTCCATTCTTACGGAGATGGGCTTTGGGCCTGGGGACATCCATATGCGTACATCTTGTGGTTTATTTTTACTGCTGCTTAAACAATTTCGCTTAAATTGTTTGTGCCAAATGGGATTTGGGTTCACCACAAGAGGCTTGGTTAAAGGATAACATCGTTTTGCCATTGTTGACAGCATATCGCTCCTGGTTCGCGTTTCCCATCAAAAAAAAAAAGCTGGGGACAATTGACGGACTGTTGTCATCTGTTTGACAATATATGTTTGGATTTCGGCTAGGGACTCCCCTTGTTTAGCTTAAGTGGCATCTATCCTGCAGCTGGATCAGAGTGTTGATATAGCCGGTGTTATCTGGGGATCTCCGGAGGAGAAGATTCGTCCCTTGAATATGCGACTGATGGGATCCTTAAATGTAGCATAAACAAGCGAAATGACAACAAATTAGTTTAAACAAAATTGTTAAATAGAAGCAAACATTTAGATATACCAAATATTTTATGGCAATCTATATAAAATATAAATATAAGCATAGAGGCAAAAATGCCATGGCAAAAGATTTATTTATAACTTGAAAAGTGTGGAAACATATTAGTTTGAAGCTAACTCCTCAAAAATAAAATTAATTATAAAATGAAACACAGAAGCAATTAAATTATATGTTTTATATAGGAAAGAAATCCCTTTATGGGATACCAGATTTTCAGAAAAATGTTAATTTACCTATTGAAACTGATAAAATTGATATGTGATAGGAAAAGTATTATGTTGTAATACTCTTTCTGACCTCACTTAAGCACTCCTCTTGGCAGTATCGATTCCATTCCACTGTCCAGTTTCCCAGGCCAGAGACCACTTTTTACCTATATGATGATCACGCCCGGCGGAGTTTTTTGGTCAGTACTCCGAAATCCTCGAGTACGCGCATCTTTCGGCATACCACAAACGATTATCTGCATCGGCGCACACTCAACGGATCCATCCGGGCAGCATCCTCTCGGCGGTGTCTTCTGGCCAACAATGGAAGCGGTCGAAGTACAAAGCATCGCACTTTATTAACTACTTGAGATTAGGGCTGATAAGGAGATAATCCCAGTCGGTCGGTCGTCAGAACTCCGCACTCCTACACTCCGGGGAAAATTGTGGAAAGGGAGGAGTACTACTTTCGGTAGCTGTGTCGGTGTAATAAGCATAACAATATCGTTGTCCGCCCAATTGACAAGCCAGGCTGGAATATCTGGAGCGATGTTGGCTTGTAAAATGGATCACAGGTACGATGTGTCGATGCTGCCAAGGTGAGATCAATGGCAGCAGCTTATCATCAGCGGGCCCGACCTCTGATCTCCGATCTCCTGGGCCAGAGGTAGCCCTATCCCGCGCTCCACACGTCACTGCACTTTCGCCAGACATCTCGTCATCGAGGGCGCAGCTGCCTTTGATCAGTGTACCGTGATTTTAAGCCAAATTGGTAGGCCCTTTCAAGGGATGCCGCTGGGGAAACCGTGTCCGATTCGGAGCCCTCCTTTCGGAGGAGTGGTGTTGGAACCTGGTGCCAATGTCAGGGGTCCTTCGACGCACTTCTTCAATGGCCCAGTGTGAAGTGGTAACATCTAGTGCGGTGCTCTTTTCAGGCGTGGAGCTACTGCTGTGTAATGGGATTTACCTTTGGACCTATTGTAACTATTTTATCCCTAATTTTTCTTTGTTTTTTCACGCACGGTAGCTGGAGCTGAAAGGTAATTGAATTTTCATGGAACCAAACCAGGTGATGAAAGCTCGATCATCACTCGATTAGCTTCTGGCTCTGAAAGACGAATGACAACGCTTCAAGTGTTTATGCAAATGCATTCTAACACCTTGGGACACAAATATTTTCCAACTGCTTACAATCATATTGATAACTTTTATAAATAGCTACCAGTATAAGTTACACGCCGAGAAATGATCGAAGGTGAGGGGTCTAAGTTAGATATTGTCATCACAATTTTCACATATCGCGTACTCAGCTTGGAAATGCCTTGGAAACAAGATGATAATGAACTCCTTTGTTTGAGGTATCTCTAACCTTTCTCAAGGCTATCTTTATAATCTATCTTTACCAAGGGAAAAGAATAAGGATTTCCTAAGATAGAATAAGCATAACCCTTTGACTAAAGTTTACTATACATTTTTGCTTGACATTTTTTCCAGTGCACGTGGAGTTGGGCGAACTGGTGCTCCAAGCTCGAGTTCTCCAACGGCAGCTACTGCACAAAAGTTGCAGGTTGCGAGTGGCTGCAACGTGAGGCGTAAATTAATTCTATTGAATCGCTGGCAGTTCCCTGAAAAAAACCAACTGGCGGCTAGGCAAACAGTCGGCGGGCCAAGACCGGATCACGGGATGGGGGTAAAAAAGTGTTGAATCCGTTGCTCCCGCTGCTGTTTGCTTGTTTGCAACTCGGACGACGTCGTGGCTCATTATGCTATCGCGTTAACCTGTGAAATTTATTGTTTGCCCGGCTACAATACGGGTGGGTCGGAGTAGGAGATGGCTTGCAGATGGGGCTGGGACTTGGAGCTGGAGCTGGAACTGCTGGCCGAGGAAAAGCTCCAGAGATGCAGGCGGACGCTGCTGTTGCTGCAGTTGTTGTTTCTCTAATCCCGGACTATTGACAAAAACTCAATACCAGTAGTTGAGTTAACAGTTGGCATTGGCATTTATGAATTATGGAAAACCGAGCTTAGAACCGAACGCAGTCGGATCAACTGCATCCATCAGCTGGCCGAGCTTCGGGCGAACAAATGTTTTATTAATGAAACGATGCCACCACAGTGTGGGCACCACTCGGTGGAGCAAACGGCCACATTCGTCTCTAAGCGAGACAAATTACCACATTTCAACACATACTCAAAACTGGCGCTGGGCTCTGCCCCCCAGTGCAAGTGAGCGGATGGCTCCCAAAGAGAGATGCCCACTTGGCTAGAACATAGCTAAATACAACTATTAAAAGAAATGGATAGGTATTATATGATAAGGTATACGGAAGAATTCTCTTAGATAAAATGTTGTCTAGAATATTACTTGTGATTTATATACAATTTATATATTTATAAAATCCACATTTCCACTTCCATTTATTACCTTATAGAATCAAAAAAAATATATTTGCCTATACCTATATTAAATTACTTCTTGCTCTTTTAGTTCGATTGATTTAGCTTTTTTGTATTAGCTAGTTCCCAACACTGATCCCCGCCCAGCGGATCCCCTTCCATTTGAACTTCCCAGCCAAGTGGCCCTTTTGGCGCCCATTGCAATTGCGTGGCCCTTGTGTTGGTCATTAATAAAAATGTTTTTTTTTCCCTGTGCTGTTTCTTGGTCAACTCCCCGAAAGCATAAGTAAAACAAACAAATGGACGGGCGGTCGCTTCGGGCAGCTCGAACAGTTGAAGTTGGAGCTGATGCCGGATCTGGGGCTAAGACTGTTTGGTGGGTCCAGTCAGCCAGCCCCTACTTTGGGTCAAATAAGCCAAGTCAGAGACGTGAGCATGAATCAACCTGTCAAAAGTCTCGTTACCGCCAACAGCAGAGGAGATTCCATCTCGCCCTATATCGAGTTTGTATCGGGCCAAAACGAATTGGTTATGAGCTGTAAGTAAATATTTTAATAATCATAATCTCTTATAATATCAAAAATATTTTCAAAAAAATAATCTGGATCCTAAAGTAAAGTTAAAACTGAATTGTTTATGTCACTAAAAATTAACAAAACTCGTCCCACCTTAACTTAATGACTTCCTCACCGCTACAAAATTATCAGGCCACCGGCAAACTTCCTCCAGAAGTTAGCATTAGCCCACTTAGTGGCCCGAATCCCCTACAACCTAAATAACACAGGCAAGATTATGAGGAGATGCAGTCGGGAACGGAACCCCGAGGGGCTGCCAAATCCACTGTGCGGCCAAAACAAGCTGCACCGCAAGATTTCATTAAATGCCGCATTTGGGCAGTCCAATAGCTGGCGCCAGGCCATGGCCATATAATCTGGACCTGGTTCGAGCTGCAGCAAAGGGGGCACGAACAAATGGGCAGCAATTTCTACATGTTGCGGGCAAATTTGGCTGGAATTCGAAGGCCAGAGGAAGGGTTACAGCGGGCTGTAGGGGGGTTTTGGGATAGGGGCCGGGGCTTGGGGCAATGAAGTGCGCCGTTGTGCTGCTAAACGATCTTGCCACCGCCCGTCCACACCATGCCACACACACACACACGAAGAAAGGCGCACGCACGAACTCCGAACTTGGCCAGCTTGTTAGCCCGGCCCTTCACCGACTGGCAGCCGACTGGCGCTAACGCTGTCTACACTGGCAAAAATAGTTACTAAAATTAATATTTACTTTATTAAGATAACCATGTATTTTATATGCTAGATGCTAAACAATAAAAAAACGTTTAATTTAGAAACTAATCATTTAAATAGCATAGTAATCTGTGTTCTATGTTCTAAAATCTATTGCTGCTTTAGGCAAACTAGGTACTGTTTTTTTCTGAGTGCATCTGGTCTCTTGTCCGGATTGCCCACACGGAATTCGGAGGTGCAAATACGTTCGGGCCAGTCTCCAATTTGTGCTGCAGAGCCATCATCGTCATCACCGAGGTGCCCTGCCCCCTTTTCCCCCACCCATCGTCCAATGATGATGACTTTGGGGTTCTGGTTTTGGCTGGCGTCGCCAGCGTCGAAAAGGAAATGAAATATATGTCTGGTCTAAAAGTTATCATTTTATTAAAAAGCGGAGGCAATCAGCGCATTCACATATTAAACTCGACTTGTGGGATCTCCGAAGTTTGTAGGTCGCCGCGGACAGCCAAAGATAGTGGGGTGAGTCACTTCTTCTCGATCGGGATCGGGATTGGGATTGGGATCGGACTTGGGTTTGGGAGACAGGGGCGTGGCTGAAGACGTCGCGTCAGTCGCCAGTCTTCATCGCCGTCGTCCCTTTTCCAAATCTGAAAACAGAAAACTGACCAACTGTGCGTGCCTGTCTGGTCGAGTCTAAGTGAAGGGTTCTCTTTCTCCTCTGGAATTCCAGAGGGGCGTGAATGGGTGTAACGGGCTGATTCTCATCTGGTTAGGTTACAAATGGATTTGTCTAGTTATAGGCCTGACTAATGTGGGGACTTCGACAAGTACGCCTGGCTAGGATTACACTTCTGTAACGGGTGGAACTGCTACTCTCTACTCTTGTGGGTGTTCGGTAGTCATGTAAATTGACAAAATACTCTGACATATGCAGATGCAGCGAACCGAGGAGTCAGACCCAACTCCATCTATCTGGGAAATGCGATGCCCTGGGTTCTCAACTGTCATCTGCAGCATTCATAACTCAATCAGACAGCAGACATCGTAAACGGACTGGCTTATCTAGCCGGAGGCCCACGCCCTGTAGCGGGTTAATAAACTCCCAATATAAATGTTTAAATTAATTATTCTTTACGAATATGGGAAACTTGGATCTGTGGATCGGGACCCACCGCACGACGATCTGTGGAGACATTGAAATCCAATTAAATGACTGCCATTAAAGTGCCAGCATGCTGCTGCCTCAAATTCAATTTTAATTGCTTATTTCATAAAAGAGAAAGATGCAACAGGTTTCCAAATACCAAAAACTAGAGACAGAGGTGCGTATTATCATATTAACGCTTTGCCCAGAGCCACTCTAATGGTTAACCATCACTCCCCTCCGCCCTGAACCGATCGTAAAATTCCCCAAAAACCCCGACATCGCGCCCCATTACCGAATCTCACAGTTTTTGATTGATGTCCTTGGCCGTCAAACGCTCGCCTAAACGGCTGCAATAAAAAATTTACCACATTGGGGACCCAGCGGGCGGTGCCCTGGCGCCAGTGATATATTTCACCCTTTTCCACCGATCTCGGCTGGAACCTAACAGCGTGGGTCGAACGGCCTGAGAAACTCTGGACTCTGGATCCGCGGACCTTGGGATCTTAGGATCTCTGCATCTCGAGTTGAAACATTGGACAGCCGAGCATAAAAAGGTGGAAATGTTAAAATTTAATTATGGGTTCGGATCGGGGTTCGTTTTTCAGATCGGCATACACACATATATCACTGCAATAAAACACACGACTGGCCCAGAGTGTAGAAAAGTCAACAAAAATTTGTTTTTAATTTACAATTTAATATGCGTTATAAAAAATTGGACTCAATGACGAGACATAAATATTTATGAAGGCTCGCTGGACCAGAAAAACGCCCAGTAAATGGGCACTGTTGTGTGAGATACCAAAAAGTATCTGGGGCCATGGAGTGCGCTACAGATTTACGGCAGGATATCAGTATCAGGTGTGAGCGGACTCCAGAAGATATGCCCGAAGATAAGCAATTATAGGACCATAAATCGAATGTGCCTTTCTCTAAGTTTCCCCGAACACAATCTATGCCGTGACAAACTTTATTAGCTAGGCGATATGACAATTGCACGGAAAATCAGTTTTTAAAATTCGAAATAAAGTTTTTAAAATAGAAACATTTATCAGAACAATTCACAATATTCAAAGTATATTAGCCTCATAAAATTAGGTAAAATTTTGAATATAAAAAACAACTATGGTATCAGATCCTGGAATAACATGATTGCTGAGGTCTTTGTTTTTATAATTTTCATTTCATATCTTAATATTTCAATCTATTTTACCTTACTCATTAAACAAGTTCAGAGAAATAGTTATTTTATTCTTTAATTGAATATGGTATATAATTTACAGCATATAGTTTATAATAATAAGCCAGAGAAGGGTACTTATATCTAGATCAACTGAATCCTTGAGTGAAGTGAAGACAAACCGCATTAACCTGCTGATATGCCCGCTGCATTCCCCTGAAATCTTGCGGACACATTCTTGGAGAATTTGTCAAAGGCAACTTGTGACTGGGCTTCAAATATGCCACACACATCACGAATCTGGACGCATAAATTGCCAAACTTGGTCCAAAAGTCCGTCCTGTCCATCGAAAAAGACCATTTTGGCATTTGGAGGCGTCGATGTCGCCGTCTCGAGAGCTCCAGTTTGGTCCGATCCAGACCGAGCCTCATTATTTATTATGAATTCTATAAATATTAATGGATTTTTAAATGCAATTATAACAACTAATTAATAATGTGCATTTTAAGTTGCCAGCGCAGTCAGTCTGTCAGTCGAAATGCCTTTGACGTATTGGCTGACGTATTTATTGCTTGTTTTCTCGCTTCAACTTTGGTATCCATGGATCTGGTCAAAAAACAAAGGAACAAGGTGCGCGAAAAAATTAAACGAGAATGTCTGACAGAATTTATTTTAATTAGTGCGAGTGAGCTGTGAGCGGCATGCCAAATGAGTCGATAGAAATGGGTGGATATATATGTATGTACATACAATATATGTGTAGCTGGAGGCTTTGGGCATTTGGCAACTAGCAACTGGCAAATGGCAAACGGCCCGGGGCAATCATAGATCATGGCTAGGTGATCAGTGATCACAGGCTGAAAATGCCGACACAGTTGCGAAATATCTGCCTGGCAAAAGATCAACCGTAGATAGCCGATCGTATCGATTACACACCGTTCGACTTCTGTTGGGTTCAGGTCAATTGCCCTCGGCTTAATGGTAATCGATATGGCATGGAAGCGATACCACTGCAGTCGTCGGGAAGCTGTATCTTAAGTAGCTATTTAATGTTCCCAGATGCCGAGTCGCTGATAAGGCGATGATGGCGTCTCCTACTGCAGATGATCGCCGCGATTATCGGTAGCCCAGAAAAGCACTTTCGGGCGCCCAAAATGCATCCGAGAATGGGGCTCTCTCGCGCCGTGAGAAATATACATAAATATTATGCAGAGGAAGGGCAATCAATCCAGGCATCCAACCATCCATCGATCGATCCATCCATCCATCCATCGATCTAAACATCTTAACAAATTATAAGGCCCGAGTGGCGCCCTCTTGGGTCGTCGTTAAGTATCTCAACTAGTAGCCGCTAGGCAGCTACAGAAAGTGATCATCTCAACGACAGGCCATCGATCATCCATGAAATACCAAAAAGCAAAAAAAAAAAAAAAAACGAGAAAAATCCACATTTAAAACCCCAGATTTTGAGATTCAACGATGGTTTATGCTGGCGTGGTAGAAAGCGTGTTGGGAAATTAAATCATCGTTGCTTGTGGTCTGGACTCCCGTCCCGTAGTTACCTCGGTCTTCCTGCCTTAATGATGCTCTCGACGCACATTGAGCACCGGCTTAGTATCTACCAAAAACCAAGGAAAAAACATGGGGATACAAAAAAAATGGAAAAAAAACAGTGAAGATCTCTATCAGCGGGTTAACTCGTTTAGCATTTAGTTGCAGGCGCCTAACCAGCTAACTTTATCGCGTAGTTTGCATCTTGATGCCCATACGGTTTTCCCAGGATTATGGATTCTGGATTCTGGACTGGGTTGGCATGGGTCTTGAAGCCACGCCCTGTCTTATTAGGCGCAGACAGTGTCGTTTATATCATTTATATTATTTTATGACATTTGCCTTTTGTGCGTGGTAAATTATGTGTAACTTGTAGTTTTGGCAGCTCACGATCATCTGATCTTTCGAGCATCCAGGCAGGTGACACACGGGTTTTCGTGGCCACGAACTGGTTAATTAGGGTTGTCCATGATTTATTGATCTGTCGAACTGGGGAAATGTAACCTGTCCCAATGATTATGGGCTTTTATAAGCTGATGGTCTTTTAATATATGAATATGGCTGGTCATTTTGATGGGCGGGTTATATGTTAATAGCCTCTTGCCATAGATATTGTGTGGGTTGTTCGAGAGCTTCCGTCCACCCGTATGCCCAATCCAAATCCCTTCTCCCCTGCAGCTAATCTCCTCTGGCCCAATCTTATCCAGCACGAACATATGTCGTTGTCAACCTCTGGCAGCTTGACCGCTACCGTTCAGCATCTGCAGATCCAAGGCGGCAGATAGCGGACTCACAAAGATGTCCTCTGGACGAGGGACTTGGATCGTCTGGCGCCACTTGGCTACTTGAACCGAACAGAGTACCCACAGCCAGCCACTTGTCGCGTCCTTCTCAGTGCTCTGAAGTACATTTGCTTTATGGAGGAAGGCGCGACGAAGGACAATAGAAATTATTACTTCAATTGGCGACAGACGACTGTGTTCAGGTACGTGCATCTTGAGCAACTAAAGACACCGCCGCCCACGGGACACTTCACACCCAGCGAGGCGAGACACACCGCAAAACGACCTGTCCTGGGAATCCTTGGAATCCTCGGAGCGTGGTCACTTTGTGGGCTGTGCCGATGTCGCGTCAACTTATGTGTCTCTGTCTCGATTAGGTTTACTGTCGATCTAGTTTACCCTGCACCCGCATGACGCAATTACACCTGATTTATCCGAAGGTCCGTCCACCTAATGTATCTGAACAGAGATCTGCTTGCATCCCACCGTCTTTTGTGTGACATCCCTTTGTCGGTCTCTTTGCAGGCGTGAAGCGTTACATTTTCAAATCAAATCTTTTGTTCTAACTGCTGCGATATTTGTATAAAAATATTTTACGATTCTCTGGCGCCGTTCGCTGCCAGAAATCTTCAGTCATCATCATCAGCTGGCCAAGCACCGGAGATATGCCGTCTCGTCCGGATCCGGAGTCGCAGTGGAGATTGGGAATGGGCATTACTCGGAAGAGCGTGCCAGGGCGACAGCGAAATGCTAATTTAATAGAGGCTCTTCGACATTGACTTTCTTTCTAGTCGACTGAATGCGAACTGAAGCCTGAAATTATTTGCTGGCGACGAGTCGAGAAAATAAACGCATGTCTGTCGACAGATTGGTCTGTTGAATGCATTTGGGAGTTGAATCAAGTTCGAGATCATTGGCATTTTACCCAAAATATATAGTTAGTTTAATTGATTATAGTACTAATAAAAGTAAAAATAATACTACTAACAAATCATAAATAATTTTTCACAGATTTATCTATCCTATTTCATTCTAAATCATCCTAAGCATTCTATATAAATGGTGTTTTTCAATTGGCGTTGATAAAGAACTAATTTAAAATGTTTTTGGGAATCCTGGGCCATTTATTAGCACAACGTAAAAGTGTGATTCATTCGAATGGGTTTTAAATGATCAATGGCTCACTAAGTAGCAATTATAATACTTCCTGTGAATATAGGAATGTGCATTTCAATCTACTTCCACCCGCAGGCACTTAAGCCCTCAATTTCCAATGCTGACAAGCACTAATCAATAGGCCCTCGAGCCAGAGCCCAAAAACTATATGCATTTCGATTTTCCATTTCTTTTTTTTTTTTTGGGCAAATCAATAGCGAGGGCATATCGAAATTCCAAAACGGGCAATTAACAAAGCCAACAAAATTTATGTTTCACCTGTCTGCAGCAAAGTACATAAATACCCGAGAAATGCCAGACAATGTCGAAGATAGGGAACCCAGCTAATTACACGGGGGCATGGCAAACGACGGAGGGACAGGGCCCAAACGGAAGACGGCTGCAATGGAAATGGCAACGGACATTTTCCGACAGCGCCAAAACCAACAAAAAACATAAAAACGAAACAGACACACAAGAAAAAAGAATTAACCGAGAGGAGAAGAAAAGGCAACGGCAGCTGAAGACAGCAGACAGGCGCGCTGTGGAAAATCTCACTTCTGAATTACAAGCAACGCCATAGCCCGGCTATATCCACATCCATATACATGCACACATATATCCAAGTCTCCCAACTGACAGTGATCGAGAGGGAGACAGGGAATGCGGCTCGGAGGCAGTGGCGCAGAAAAACACTGCGGCTGATGAAAATCAACAGGGCTAAGCGTTAACTTCGCCACTCGGCTGCACGCAGCTCGCTTTTCCCGCTCCTCCGCTGCTCACAAAATGGCGCCCACCGTCGGTCCAGCGATCTTCGTCAGAGTGGGACAACACTAGTGCCCACATAGCGTAGGCGTCTGCCGCCAGCCAATCACAGGCGCTGCCCACGGAGAACCGGTTTGCCAAGCGTAGCCTGCTACCTGCTTGGCATCGGGAAAAACTGGCTGCGACCCACGGCGAGTTAGCACTCGAGCGGAGCTACTCGAGATCAGTTCGTTGCGAAACGTCGAGCGTGAAAGAACCTCAGAGCGCATCTTCAGTTACGACGAGCGAGTGAATAGTGAAGAATTCCAAGCTACCAGTTATTATCAGAACGTACTAAGACCTTTTACCGAGTGCTATACACAAGTGCTATATACAAGTGCTTCGAAATGCTTTCCATGCAAGAGCTAATGGATATGCGGATGCAGCAGCAGCTGGCCCACGAGATCTATCGCCAGCAGATCATGCAGCGGATTCCAGGTGGGTTTCTACACATAAGGTCTTTGGATGTTGATCGCATGCCGTCGGCAAATGGCTTCGTGATTTCTAAACTAAAAAAAATAAGCTTATATGCAGCAGAAAGAGCGTACTTAAAAGAGTTTTAATATTGTGATTATTAGTGCTTCGGGTTTTATGAGCAATAAATATTTAACTTCAACTTAACTTATCATTATAACTAGAAATTGTGGTCATAACTGCATTATCTTTATATTCAATCTTTGACTACCGAACTTATCTTAAGCTGAACTTAACAAATAGGTATTATATTCCGATAAAATACAGTGCATAGCGAAATTCCAGATAACTTAGAAATATGATTTCTGCAACACCCACCACCCTGAAGAGGTCCATTGCAAACCCATGCTAATGAACTAACCAAACCGCTTCTTCCAGATCCCTTTCCATCGATGTTACCCTTCAACATGCCCCACCAGCAGCCGCACATGATGCTGCCCAGTCGTCCCACCCTGCCCGGCGTGGAGGCCAAGTTGGAGAACAACGATTTGTGGCAACAGTTCCATAAAATCGGCACCGAGATGATCATCACAAAGAGCGGCCGGTAAGTTCCATTTTCCCGCGAACCCATTATCCTATGCAAATAGCCCGAGTTTTCCAAAAGTCAAGTGCGTCGCACGGCCTATGTAAATATTTGCTCCTGTCCCAGGGCCAACTTTCCCAATTCCTATCTCATACGAATGCCTATACCCTGAACCTTTCGATTTCCCGGGCCTAATGTGGCGCCTGGCCATAACTCAAAACGCAGCAGGAGCTCTCGCTCGGAGTGACAACAAGTGCAGTGTAGTCGGCGGAGGAGAACACAAGAAGAAGACGCCGCCCTGGCGCCGGTCCGATCATAAAAATCTTTCTTCTCTCGGTTTCGGCGTTGACAATCGGGTTTGGTCGATCTACCTGCGCTTTTCACACTTTGCCCACAATACCATACCGTACCATACCAGTCCATGCCCTGTCCGTGACCCTTCTCCAAAGCGATGAGACCAGACCCTAACGTATTTCAGATAGGAGAACTATCGAACAGCGACTACCGAGCGGGAGCCGAGACAAATTTACATAATTATGATCTGAACTCGAAGTTTAAGTTGCAAACGTACACGGGAAGAAATCGGGTAACTACAAGCATTATTTCTGGGAAAAAAGAGTAGGGATATTCTTAGCCTGGGCATCATAAAAATCAAGAGCTTTTAATCAAAAATTTATTGAAAATATATTTTATTTTTTAAATATATTATTGAAAACGATTAGTTTCCAGTAGAAATATGGTTTTTTCTGTGCTATTTAATCCGCGATAGCAGTCACTTTCTCGGCTCATTAGACATGCATTCGACGGCTTGGAAGCCGTTAGGGCGACTCCCAGATTTTGTCTAATTGCTTGGCGCCAGATTGCCCCAGCCCCTCCTGCACTCTGCTGCTCCCCTGCTCCTCCATGAAACAACGATCCACCGATTTGCCGCACAATTAATCATGTGCCGGTGGCATATTGTTTTGGGCTGGCGAGATCTGTTTGCGTTACCTTTTAAATCGATGCGTTGCGCTACGCAGACTCCCCGCTGCCCTCTACTTTTCGGTCCATAATTACACACTTGTTAGCCGGAGCAACAAATCACAGGCGATATGAAGTAAAATAGAATAGATGCCGGGCGACGCCTTCTTTTGCGATGCTCCTTCCCTGATTTATATGCAGTTCGTGGCAGGCCACTTAATCAAGTCCTATTCTTTTCATCCTTGCAGACGCATGTTTCCCTCGATGCGAGTTTCTCTCAGCGGATTGGAGGAGGAGGCCAGCTATTGCGTGCTCCTCGAAATGGTGCCCATTGGCGATTGCCGCTACAAGTTCTCCGGTTCACAGTGGGTTCCGGCCGGAGGAGCCGAGCCCCAGAGTCCGCAGCGCATGTATCTGCATCCGGACAGTCCGGCCACCGGTGCCCATTGGCAATCCCAGGCACTGCTCTTCAACAAGGTCAAACTGACCAACAATACCCTGGACAGCAGCGGACATGTAAGTTTGAGTGCGCTCATAGTATCATTTGAATGGGTTACTTACAGTTTTCATTACCATTTGCAGATCGTGTTGGCCAGCATGCATAAGTACCAGCCACGCCTGCACATCATCCGCAGCAGCGAGCTCACCCAACTTCCATGGGCTCCTCAGCAGGCGTTCGTTTTCCCGGAGACGGAGTTCGTAGCTGTCACGGCCTATCAGGTGGGTTAAAGACAACATCCTTTCCGTCCTCCATTGAGGACATGTCTGACAGGACAAAGACTCTGCGGGGGTCGTCGCCTAATTGAGGCATTTTCAAATTTGTCGCCTCGCCAGCCACTTGAGTTTGATCCTAACGAGGATCACAGTGGAACTTTTCAAGTGCCACACAGCCGACGGCTACTTACTGACGCCTCGTAGATCAAATTTCGACTAGACAAAAACAATAGAGATCGTTTTTCATACTATTTAAATTAGATTTAAATCATCGGTTTTTTTTACATTTTTATTCAATCTGCAAATCTTATTCATAAGGCCATAAATTCATTTAGTATTCCTTTTTACGATCTAAATAAAAATTAAAGTGTTAAAAGTAATACATTTGCAGCTACTACATTTTAAGAATCCATTTTCGTATAAAAACTGATGGTAATTAATAATTTATGAGCTTAAATTAATTTATAAATTTTTTGTTATACTTGCAGAACGATCGCATCACCAAGTTGAAGATCGATAACAATCCGTTCGCTAAGGGTTTCCGCGAGTCGGGTCAATCCCGCTGCAAAAGGAAGCTGAACAGCAGCGGAAACTCCACGTTGGAGTCGGAGGACGATGGCTCCAGTGTGAGCAGCTGCGATTCTCCGCAGGCGAAGCGCCAGCGCCAGGATTTTGAGCAGGACTCAACGGGCAGTGTTTCGCCAGCTTACTATGGAGCAACTCATCCAGTTGGCAATCCCATGTCGCCGTATCTCCGCCATCCCTTGAGCTATGGACCCAGTGGAGCTGCCGGATTGCCGCCCAGCATTGCAGCTGCCTATTTTGGTGGAGTTCCTCCGCAGATTCTGCCAATGCCCCCAGCCACATATGCGCCAACTGCCGCACCTGGAAGTCCTGTGGCCTCACAACCAGTTGGCTCCAGCACACCCACAACATCACCAAGGCCTTCAACCTCAACGAAAAGAAATAGCTTCAGTATTTCAGCCATTTTGGCCTACTGAAAGAAATATTTGGTAAAGCTACGTAAGTTGGAGTCATCTTCTGTTGTGATTAGTGAGAAACGTGTGCATATTCTTTGTAAGCTAATCTATGCTACATCTAAGATCGTTTAAGAACCAAGCTGCAATCATATACTTTGTTAATTCGTTTTAAGAGTCTTTGGTCAAAATAAACAAATCAGACATCAGAATCCGTAGAAAATGCAAAACTATTTGCGGGGGGAGCAACAAACAGTAACCTTCAGCGTTTCCGTTTTTACAGGTTTTTGGCCATATCGCAGCGCCTGGGCCAAAAGCGGTTCTGCGACCGCTTTGGCGGGCCTAAGACAAATTAATGCTCTCCATTAGTGTGACCAGTCGGTTCTCGGGCCACACGTATCTGAAAAACATCCAACTCCGGTAGTAGTTAAAGCAATTCTCCAAAGATAAGGCGTCCATTATGAGCAGCGATTTGACGGCTTTCAGGCTGTTTGGTCTTTGCCGACTCCCAGCTCCCCTGCGATTCCATCCCCATCCCTGGGACACGGCGATGACGCAGAGGTGGGTGCACCGAGAGAAAAAAAAAGTATCACACATTGCATTTCAAACAAGAAGAAAGGAATCAACACATCCACTATTTCTTCAGCTTTAGTTAGAGTTGCTACAATAAAACACAATATTAAAATCCAAGTTTTAAGTATCGATAATAGAAATGGGTTTGATTATACCTGAAAAATTTAACTTTCAACTGATTAGTTCAAAATCAAAGCACTTTTCTTGCAGTGCACTTGCTGCTGCTGCCGTCTTGTGAAATTTTCGTTTTATCGCACCTTTTATGGCCATTGGCCAGGCCAAAACGAAGTGGGAGCTGGCCAAGAAACCGAAACAGAAACCGATGCCGAGTCGGATGAAGAGACTTTGGTGTGGTCACTCCTTGTGTGCATTATCGTGTCAAATGCGACAAATCTGTCTGTGGGCCGGCGGCTGCCTTTCAGCTTGCATAATTGAGCTGATAACTCGGCGCTCCGTGGATGTGTGCGGTCCACTTTTGAGCGTTTTCTAAACGGTGGCGCCAAACATTTCGTGTTTAATATTTTTAATTAAGTTTTTAAGTGCAGCCAGAAGGAGATGGGCCCACAGAGAATATCTCTAGATAGTCGTTGCGGATAGTTCAAAGGCCCATCGAATCGGTTTGGCTTCCATTCATAGAAACCTATGCATATATTATGCATAATGTAAGCCAAATCAGCGCGAAATAATTCACCAGCCACACGAAGCAGCGTTTCAAGCGGCTTTTTGACTAATTTGGGCTTAGTTTTGTATTAGCGCTTTGTGTTTCTTCTCGTCTTCGATTGGATTTGTTGGCGCATAAATTTACATTTGTAATGCTGAAACAATTAAATTATGGGATTTGCACGTTTTCACCCAAAAACAAAAGGGGCCAAAACAACATCAAATCACATTCGTTGTCGGCGTCTGCGCTTCAGAAGTGTTTTTTAAATGCTAGGTGTATTTTTGCTGACTCGCTGCTGGCTTCTTTTTGAAAAAACGGTGGCAAAAAGCGTCAAAATTCGTAGATTATGAGATAAAAATGGAAATCGAAGTCGCTCGGGTATTGCATTTCTAATTTGCGCTTGTTTTAATATACTTAATGAATTTTTATGTGTAGGTTGGTCCAATACCCATGCCCAAATCCAAATCCGGTTTTCGTTCGAAGCTGTTGATAATGATAATGAGGATAACGATGCTTTATTGAGAAGGTGTTGCCGTTCGGATCTGAATTTTATTTGCGCCACATGTTAGCATATTGTTGTTGCCGCTGCCGCTTTTGTTGTTCTTTATTGCTAATTATAATATATTTGATTTGGTATTTAAGCTTTAAGCTATAAAAATGTTCGCATTCTCTGTTTTATGAGCCAACATCTTGCAAATATTCAATTAAATTGTGCGAACGAGAACAGGTCGAGGTGGATTGTGAAAACTAATCATAGTTAACACACCTTTTTTATAATCTTCTAAATATCTTATTGAAATAACAAAAGTAAAACATAGTTTTTGGTTTCTGCACCCATATTAAACATATTACACAATTATATTAGTAAGATCCATCTTAAAAAGTATACATTTAAACAAAACAACGGAATGTTTTAAGACCAGTAGATGTGCTACCAATTTGTAATCGGTTTTGTATACATTTTGTAAGCATTTCCCTGTATTTTCCATATATTACGCATTAATTTACACACAATATTTTACATTTGCGATGTATTTTACAATGATTTGGTACCGTGCTATGTGAGTACACTATCGAACAAAATTGTTTCTTAAATGCATTATTATAATTTAAAAACCATTAAGTAAATATCTTATAACGGTTCTTTAAGAAAGTGTCAATGAAAACGATTTTTATTCCTTTAGCCCAAAATCATAGTTGTCAAAACAATTTATAATTCCATGAGGAACTTAAGTATATCAAACGAATATTTACTTGTACATAGATTGAGTCTGTGCTAAGCAATCTCCTTTCGGATATCTATTAAAGTGGAGTTTCCAACCGTCTGTCTTTTGTTAGTACTAAATGGCGTTTTACTAGATTTTTTCTAGCCATTTGGTTTAATGTCATTTTTTAACTTAGGGTCAGCCTGGCCGGTATCATTCCAAATTCAACACCTAAAAATGCTGTTACATTCAAAACTCCGGCTTGAACTTCAATTGCTAGGCCGCTGTGCGCAGCTAGTAGTCAATCGCCATGCCAGCAAAGGAAATGTGGACAAGGAGGTGATGGAGCAAATGGAGGAGGGCTTCAAGAAGTTGGCCGAGTCGAAGTCCAAGTCGCTGCTGAAGAAGCATCTCACCAAGGAGATCTTCGAGAAGCTGAAAGCGAAGACTACACCCTCGTTCAACTCCACACTGCTGCACTGCATCAGTTCGGGAGTGTGCAATCATGACTCCGGCGTTGGGCTCTACGCCCCCGATCCGGAGGCATATAAGGTATTTGCCGATCTCTTTGATCCCGTCATCGAGGAATACCATAAGTGTTTCAAGAAGACGGACAAACAGCCGGCGACTGCTTTTGGCAAAGGCGCGGATTTTGAAAACCTAGATCCCGATGGCCATTTCATCGTATCCACGCGCGTTCGTTGCGGAAGAGCCGTCAAAGGATACCCATTCAATCCCTGCTTGACGGAAGCCGACTACTTGGAGCTGGAGAGTAAGATTTGCGGGGCAGTGACGAGCCTCACCGGAGAGTACAAGGGCAAATACATGCCACTGACTGGAATGGACAAATGCTTACAGGAGCAGCTCATAGAGGATCACTATCTGTTCAAGGAGGGCGATCGATTTCTGGCTTCCGCTGGAGCCTCTCGATTTTGGCCAACTGGTAGGGGCATCTTCCTGAATAGCGCCAAGAACTTTCTGGTCTGGTGCAACGAGGAGGACCACATACGCATCATCTCGATGGAGAAGGGTGGCGACCTGGGCAAGGTCTACGATCGCATGGTTGGCGGCGTGGAGGCTCTCGGCAAGCAGCTGCAGTTCAACAGGGACGAACGACTTGGCTTTTTAACCTTCTGTCCCACCAATCTGGGCACTTCTATCCGCGCCTCCGTGCACATCAAGCTGCCCAATCTAATGTGTGATCCCGATGAGATGAAAAAACTGGCCGACAAGTATCGTCTCCAAATCAGAGGAACCTCGGGGGAGCACTCGGAGGCCAAGGGCGGAGTGCACGATATATCCAACCAGCGCAGGATGGGACTAACCGAATACGAAATTATCAAGGAGATGCACGACGGAATCAAAGGCCTCATAGAAGCCGAGTGTAAGGCGAGGTCAGCTTAGTTGTAAAGCGTGAAGTGTACAAAAGCTTAAAGGCCGTGATAAATAAATAATAAATTAAATATTTGTATACCCTTTAGTAGTATTGTCTAGCATGTCCTCATTAAATACAAAACATTCATTGAGTTTTAAGTTTTTTTTTTTTTTTTTTAATAATTTTAATTCTTTTATAAACTTAAGACTTAAATAAAAGTATTTAAAGTTCCTTTTTTTGTTTTTGCTTGACACAGATGTCAAAATGTTTTACATTGTTTGGTTGTAATTAAGCAAATGTTTTTGTCAAATAGTTATCCGTTGTTGCTGCTGCTGCTGTGGGTGTTGGTGGTGATGCAAGATGGGATCCCTGCCTGCGCCCGCGACCCTCAAAGTATACGAAAATGCCGAAGGTCGCCGGACTGGGACAGCAGCTCCACACCATAGCTACAAACTAGACATATTTGCAGTTCGAACCGCCCAAAAGCGACAAGGCGGACGAGCCGAAGATTTCTAAGTGTTGCTGTTGTTGTTCTTGATTGTTGCGTGTGCCCCGAACTGGTGGCTCCCGTGGATGGATGTTAACTCCGGTGGGGATGCACCTCCAGCCGGGGGGACGATGCTCGGCGGTTGGCGGGCAATTTACAGGCTCTTCTCGAGCTTGATCAGCTCGGTGATGCCATCGTACATCTCCTTGACGGCCTCGAACTCGGTCAGACCCATGCGACGCTTGTTGGAGATGTCGTAGACACCACCCTCAGCCTCGGTGTGCTCACCGCGGGTTCCGCGCACCTGCAGGTTGTACTTGGCGGCAACCTCCTCAAGCTTGGCCTTGTTGGAGGCCAGCTTGGGCACCTTGATGTGCACGGAGGCACGGATGGTGGTGCCCAGGTTGGTGGGGCAGAAGGTCAGGAAACCGAGACGGTCGTCGTGGCTGAAGGGCACACGCTTCTCGATTTCGTTGACGGCGGTCACCAGACGCTTGTAGATCTGGCCCAGATCACCGCCCTGCTGCATGGAGATGATGCGGAGATGGTCCTCCTCGTTGCACCAGACCAGGAAGGTCTTGGCATCGTTGTGGTAGATGCCACGGCCGCTGGGCCAGAAGCGGCAGGCGTTGGCGGCCTGCAGGAAACGATCGCCCTCCTTGAACAGGAAGTGGTCGTCGATCAGCTGCTGCTGGACGGCCTTCTCCATGCCAGTCAGGGGGTAGAACTTGCCCTTCAGCTCACCATCCAGACCGGACAGGGTGCTGCTGACCTTGCCTTCCATCTCCTTGTACTGGGCCTCGGTCAAGCAGGGGTTGAAGGGGTATCCCTGCATGGAGCGACCGCAACGCACGCGAGTGGAGATCACGTACTCGTTGGTGGGGTCAACGTTGCCGAAGGTGGACACATCGCCGAAGCTGGAGGCCGGGTGCTTGTCGGTCTTCTTGAAGCCACCATGGTAGTCCTCGATGATGGGGTCGAACAGGTCGGCGAACACTGTGTAAGCCTCGGCATCGGGAGCGTAGATGCCCACGCCGGAGTCGTGGTTCTCCAGGCCGGACTGGATCACATCCAGCAGGGTCGACTTGAAGGTGGGCGTGACCTTGTTCTTCAGGTTGTCGAAGACCTCCTTGGTCAGGTACTTCTTCAACAGCGACTTGGAGTCGGAGGCAGCCAGCTTGGCATAACCCTCCTCCAGTTTAGCGAGAACAGCGGCATCAACCATGGTGTCTTGTTTGCTGCAAAAATACGTAGAGAGAAGGGGAGAATGGGGTATTGACCATTAGTAAAAGGGCGTGGCTGGGGCGACAGTACAACATTTTATTGCTACGGACTCGCCTATCTTCGTTTTGTGGCGCCCAAAAGTCGGCAACATGTTTTCTTGTGTTTCTGTTTTCCTCAATTCCTGCCTGTTTGCCCCGCAATTAGTTTCGGGTTATGGCCATGTGCTCATACTCGACTTGGGTCTCTGGCACGCGACTGCCACATATACCCACACTCCCTTCCCCTTCAGCTCGCTACACCCAGAACCCAGTACCCAGAACCGAACACCCATCACCCTTGATCCCACAACGCCCCTTTTTTAGTGGTGGTGACTCTGGTTTTGTTCCTCGGTTGTGTCCTGCTTTCGGTGGTGGCTGACTGACTATAAAATTTTGCCGGCTGCCGCTGAATACGCAAATCGACGGCACACTATACACCCACCGCCCTCCGCCTTCCTCCTGTCGGAGGACATGCGCACTACAACAACATGGCTACCCAGCCGAAGTCCTGGACAAAACGAAGGACCGGGGCAATAATAATTTTTTTATGGCACTTTATTTTTGGGCGCTTTTCCGACAGAGCAGCGCTCATGCATTTACACACACACATGACGTCAGCCCCCTTCGGTCGGTCGGTCACCCAACCAGGAGATATACAGACAACTCCTGTCTAGGAGTCGTAGGCCCACTACAAAAAAAAAAGTATATGAGCCCGGAACTCCGGGATACACACCCATCTCCTCCAGCGCCAGCTGCCGTGGCGGTACCATTGGGTTCGCCATTGGCCACCTCGCCCTCGATCACCTTCTCCTTTTTGTCCTTGGAGGCGCAGAGACCCATTTCGCGTGTGGTTTTTTTTAAGGGTTTGATGTAAAGTTTTCAAAAAACGTTTAAAAATTTGGCGTTTGCTTGGTCACAAAGTCGGTGTTTTGTATATAGAAAAAACCAATCTTCGTTTGTTTGGTTGCGTTTGCAGGTAAAATGAAATCACAATGCAGCTTTAGCTCTTCAAGGATCTGGTTCGGGGATCCTTATTTTAGAACACACACACACTCTTTTCTCAGACACAGACACACGCTTGGCTTAACGCTATTGCTTTTGATTTTCGGTGATTGGGATTGATTGATTGATTCTCGTTTCAGCGTATATATCTGTTTGATTGGTGGTCTTCTTCGTTGGTATCAAAATATCGGACGCAACAATGTTGTATATTTTATATCCTTTATGCGTTATCCTTTTCGAGAGACTTCTGCGACTCTGCTTTTCGCTGCTGCCGCGCCCAAATGTATACTACACTAAACAAACACTACGCGATGCTATTTTGGGGGAGCAAAGGACTTGCTGACTGCTGCTCGGCTGGCTGACTACTGCTGGAGCTGCTCTGCTCTGCTCTGGTGTGGTCTGGTCTGCAGAATATTTTAGCGCGCGCCTTTGACTCGCGAGCGTTGGACGGGACTATCGGCAAAGGACGAACGGGAACAAACCCAATCGGCAAATCGAAAGGAACTGACTGAGAGGAGTCGCACCCAAGGGCCCGCACTTTATCGCCGGCATTAAGCCGCGCATTCAGCGCTCTCAGCTGGGAGAGTTTTAGCCGGAGTTTCGATGAGAGTGCTCTCAATCGAAGTAGTATAGTACTAGTATATTTGCCGAATATTCCGGGGAGGGTGGTGGTCGGTCGTCACGAACGGGGAGGTTGGAGGGTTGAAGCAGCAGTGGGATTGCCTACCCGCAGGCGCCGGCTCAAACTGTTGCCGGATGAGCGGCAACATAATGCGGAAGGATATATTTACACGATGCGCTGGACCCACCACCAACCACCCAATGTCCATAGACCACCCGTTTCCACTCTGCCCGAATCAATAAAGTTTATAGCACGCGACTGGCAGCTGGGCTTGGTTGAGCCGCCTCCAGTCATCAGGGCGGTCAAGTCAAATTCAAGTGTCGGGCTGGAGTGTGAAATGTGCTCTGATAATGACAGGAATCGGGTGCACGTACACTCCACTCACTCAGTCACTCCCTCCCATCCTCATCACCTTACCCTTCCTTGAGTGTGTACAAAAAATCAATTACTCGGCAAATGGAAATCAAAGCCAGCTTGCAGAATTCCCAGGACAAGGGCACGGGCACTTGAGGCTTGTGAATTAACCCATTGCGGGTTCAATCGAACTTGGGTGCAGGGAACTGGTTCCAATTGCACGTCAGATCCGAACGCTCATTGCATGTCTAATGCACATTATTAGGTTGTGAAACAAAAGTTTCATTTACTAACAATCCACCCATTTTTTTTTGCCGCATTTTGTTTTGTTTTGGCTAATTTCTATTGCAGCTTCAATTACTCCGTGGAGGGCAGTAGTCGGAGTGAGTAATCGCAGTCGATCACTTACTTTTCCTATCGTTTTCCGTTGCCATTTGGCTTTGGCTCTGTAAATATTGATTGCGAATTGAAAACAATTTGCGATTTTAACTGGTACTCCGGTGGCAAGTGTTTATTGATTTGCTGTGGAAATTTCTACACCGTTTCGGAGTCATATGAGCCGTTTCATTTGGTACCGCGTATTGGTACTCCACATCATGAGTAATCTGGGTCTTGTTAATGCCTCATAAAGATAGTGAGCTTTGCGAATTGCAATGTACCCAGCAGAGTGCCCAAAGGGGGCGTTGGTTGGCAACTTCTAGGTTTTAAGTGGCTTCGAATCATGCCAGATAATAGTAATGACTTATTGGCCTGTCTGGAAGGCGTTGAAACTAATCAATTAACTCAAGTGCCGCCCTGATAGACAAACTGAAACTGGAGCACAACACAAAATAAGCAGTGCATAAGGGAAAAAACCCCCCAGTCCAAAGGCACTTAAGACCGAGACCGGCAAATCAAATTAAGCTGACGCACAATTGGAAAAAAAAAAAACTGATTTCATTATATAACCCTTGATGAGCAACCGATTCTAGGGGGTAGGACGACTCTAGACAGGATAACCCCGAGGCAGATCAGCAGAGCAGCTCTAGCATTTTTGGGGTGGCTCTAATCACACACGCGCCACCAACAAGTCGGCTTAATTCGATTTGGGTTACTTAGAGCCTTCGCTTTATAACAATATCACGCACGGATTTTTCGCAACCGTCAAGGCTTAGCAACAATTCGCAAATGGCTGGCGAAAATCAGCGATTGCCCCAGTAGGCATACAGCAATTCACCTGCCGCAAAACTGGAGCTGGAGCAAGAGAGCTGGTGAGAGCGCGGAGAGAATTGTATATTGCATATTGGCCAGGAGAGTTAGCCAGATAAGTCAGTCAGCCAAGTTGATAAGCTTTAAACTTCAAATCGTAAAACGTCTCACTTGTCAGCGATGATCAGTCAAAGTAGAGATGAAGATAAGATAGCCTAGTCCCGGTCTTAAGCAAAAATAAACTCAGTTCTTTTGGCCAAAATGAGCTGGCTGTGTTTAGCCATCATATAACTGGCTTGCAATATAAATCGCAATCAAATGTGGGGAAATTGGCAATGGCAACACAACTAAACGGCCAGTGCAGTGCAGTGGGTAAGTTTATGGCCAACGGTCGGTCTTCTGGTCATTCACCCGAGAAATCGCTGCAATAGTTGCCTTCGTTAATTGCGATTTTGGCCAGTCGAATGCACAAAGAAATTGGCAAGTGTACGAAAATAATTCGCCAATGTATTTCGGGAAATTGGACGACGTGAGCGACTGCAACGGGAAATTGGGAACGGCGGGCAGTCACTCCGAAACTGGTCATCGGGATTTGATAAGGGGAATGGAAAGTTTGGGCCCAATCACAAGCATAACTGATAAACCCAACCAAATGAGTGTAGCCAACATTCATTCACACACTCATTTCGACACTAATTGAATCTGGACATGGATATGAGTATGGACATGGACATGGAAACCCTCTCCACAAACAATAATTCCACCCAGCAGTATTCGCATTCTGCCAATAATAATGCTGGCTGTGACATGAATTCGACATGAAGCTCTTATTAATAAATATCTGGCCTTATAGGGGTCCGGGTTATTAGGGGTGAGTTGGAGATACAGAAGTATTATTAGGGCTGCTGATGGTCACCCGCATTTTATGGTGAGATTCTCCTCTTGACTCTATAGTTTTTTCTCTAGCGGTCCTAATTTAATTAAAATTCTTTTGGCAAAACGTCAAAGCGCCTCACACTCAATTAGGCAGCATGCAGAGAAATATAAGCAAATAAATATATGAAAGAAACGGCTGAAGATGAAGAAAAATGTATTTTTTTGCACAGCAGCAGCAAGTGGCGAAAAATATGTGCTGCAGTCACTAGCCGGATGTCGTTGATTTAAATTTTGCGCTGTCTGGGAAGACAATCAGCGAAAATCAGACGAGGCTTCATTAAGATACACCGAATGCAAAAGGGTTATAAGTAGGATGCATATATCCCGGCGACTCGGATAGGTCTGGTTATGAGTGCGCTCATAGGGTATGCAAAAAATGGCTCAGCATTCGTGAAATAAATTTCATTTATTTTATTTAATGCGATAAGTTCAACTTTCCCTATACTGGATTTTCACACTGATACTTTTATTCTACATTAGTTTATGGCGCCCTCTAGAAAATTCTACATCACTTATAGGTAAAATGTATATTACTCTATACAGGTACATCCAAAGTAATAACTTTTTACATGTAAAAAGTAAAATGAATCTCTACGCAACTGCTCCACCATTAAGGACATTTTCTACAGGAAGCTTTTACCACCCAAAACAAGTCCTTGACAAGTTTTTAAAAAATGCTTCAAAGCTTTCATTCACTTGGTAACAGCGTTTGCAGAAATACTGAATAGCCTATTCTTTCCCCGAAAGAACTTGAACCATTCGATTTGTTTACGTTTTTCTGAAATTCAAGCGATTTCAAATATTTGTTTATTTACTGGCTAAATGAATGGCGAGGCAAATCGGCTTGGTGTTATTCAAAATTGATTGGCTGGCACTGTGGGTTGCCATTCCCGCCTCTCCCGCGCCAATCCTTTGATTTATGTGTGCGATTCCATTTCCTGTCTAGCCAAAGAACCCAACCCAGCTTTGATTATGCAACATGCAGCCTTTTGTTTGGCCAGGGAAAATAGAAGCGTTACCCAGTTAACTATCTAGACTACGGGAAATGCGGTTTTCACAGCTTTTTTTTTGTGACAACTTAATCGGACGGCTGGCTTCTACTCGCTCGCTTTTTTCCGACTCTGCCTTTTCCGTTCCTATTCAAGTCGAGCGCTTTAATGGATCTCAATTGAATAATTAACAGCAACGTGCCAGTGGAGAAGAAAAAAAAACTTTGAGCACTATGAGGGGCATACAATTTGTACAACAAATTTGCGCGATTTGTTTGCTGAATATAACAAACCATATGATGTACAAAGCCCAATTTCGTATACAAAGACCGCCGTAAACTTGTCAGCTGCTCACCTATATAAAATACCTTTGGAATTTTCGTGTGTTTAGGTACTACCTATACCTACATATATATACATAGCTACCCTATCCATCTGTATTCCCCGATGTGTGCCCGGTGCTTTTGTTTTGCCTATTTGCTCTGGCGGGGGTTGTATTTATAGCAGCCGGCATTATATCAACCCGAACTAAATTTGGCCGGGTAAATTCGATCGGACGTTCCCAGTGGCTCTCAAACTGCGCCTTATATAATTGTCGTTCAGCGATTGCGTTGCCCTGATTTCTGCTGGCCCAGCATTACTGGTTAAATTGATTGAAATATTAGATATAATACGTATCTGTGATTATGCAACTGCCTGCCATTGACCATGAAAACAAATGCTTTACTGCCGAGTTAGAACTTTTCCCTATTTATAGCCGACGTTGGTGAGAGAGGCAAGTTCAAGGAGTGGAAAATAAAACACAAAATAAAGAACCAAAGAAGCCACACAAGTGCTAACTGAATGCTCGTTTCGACGCCTCTTATCTATCATTCAATTCAGTTAGTTTGAATGGTATTAACACGGGCCAATATCTTATCGAAATCGATACTGAAAACACGCTACATTCAACACTTTCTAAGAGCCAACAAACGACCGACCTTAAACTGCACCCCCGCAAACATCGAGCCCCCAAGAATACCGCTATTCGCCCCACCCTCCCTCCATCCACAGCACTTGGCAAGCGGTACAGTCCTCCGTTCATTGGCATTTGGCCGCAAAAAAAATTGCACAACTAAATGGTATACAAAATGCATCAGACTGACGGACGGACGTATCGTCAGCGGTTGCCAGACCGTGACAGCGGAGGGCCAAACAAGTTTCTGCAGTCTGGCTGGCAAAATGCAAAAAAAAAAAAAAATCTGAAACTGCATAACTATAAACTTAAAGCTTTACAGCTTATAGCCGCCCGTATAAATTTCTTTTCGCCGGTAACCGGTTTCGGCTTGCAAAAATGCATCGCATGACTCAACTGGGGATGTGAAAACTTCAACACAAGCTCACGGCACAGAAAAATATTAAATAACTTGATATATCAAAGGCTTAAGAATTATGAATTGGTTCAACAAAATTTAAAAACATAAAAATATTACTAAAAATAAAAATTCTGAACAAATGGCTAGCACAAATCTTTTCAAAATCTATATTTAATAATTATTAAATTTAATTTTATTAATTTTCTGCAACTGTAAGTTTGAATTCAGATTTTTAAAGGCTAAGAATTCCACTATTTGGTTTGGCTTATGTTTTCCCAAGTAAATAAAATTTTATTGAAAATCTGAGCACAGCATTTAATGGCCACTAAATGTGCAAATCTAAAAGCCATTCACAGTATTTATTGGCTAATTACCGCAAAAATGTTTACAAACTCTTCAAGAAAGTTATTGCAATTTAATAGCCGTTCACTGTTTAAGAAGTCGAAATGGTGAAATTTGATTTTCATTTGCCACAAACCCGTGAAAATTCAATTCTAATAGTAGTTCACTTTATATAATTGGAAATTAAATTTAACCAGAATTCACTTCGTAATGATTGCCTTTAATTTGTTGGGTGCCACAAAACTGTTAAATTCAAGATTAAAATCTAAGATATTGACACTGTATCTGTTAGATACTTGAACGTCTGAAATTTTCACTTGATTTGCAAATATTATCTTTGGAGGACGGCTCACCTTTGCAACCGTAGAATTCAACGTCCAACGTTACAATGATCGGAATATTCTGTTCTTTAACCCAACTGACTGCAGTCGGTGCTTCAGCAGCGCCAACGCCGGCAGCGCCAGCGACTGCGACAGCGGCAGAGGCCACCCTTCCTTCTTTCACTTTCAAGCTACATGAACACGCGCACTCTCACACATGCACTATATATTTAGAGAGCGCAAAAGCTGCGGCCCCTATTTGTGTTCGTGTGCGGAGGAAGCCTGCCTCCTGGCTCCTCTGCCGGCACTGAGAAAAAATCTCGAGACTATATCAAAATAATGCCAAATGCTCATTAGAAGGCAAGTATATAACCAACTTACTACTCTAACTAAATAAAAGTTGATAGATTAAATCTATCAAAATTATAAATTAGTGTATATAATAAAACATTTTTCTCTGTGCACCCACAGGAAGTGTGTCTTTGTGTTGGTAAACGCCGACGATTGACGTAGGACGTGACGTATGACTAAAAAGCAGCAAAGTAAAGCTCTCTCGCACACACACACACGAAAGTAAAGAAAGCTTGCCTGCCCGCAGAGAAAGAAAAGGAAAGTGTTCGTTTCGCAAACAGCTAGAAGACTGCATTGCTCCATGCGTTTGTGGGAGCGAGAGGGCTGAGGGAGGAGTGCCGACTGACTTCTTGCAGCCGCAAATCGAAATTATTAAGTGTGTGCTGCACTCAATAGGTGTGTGTGTGTGTGTGTGCGACACACACTCACTCACTCACACAACCGAACGCCAAGGAGCTGTCTCATCGTTTAATTATGACTAGCAAACGGAATGATACGATATGGTGTGGTATGATGTTGGCGATGGAAGTAATCAACGCAAGTGGCACAATTGCACCACTAAACAGTCGCTCCCACCATGAGAATCTCAAATACTCGGAGTGGAGAGCCCGGCTCGCAAGATCCGAGCTTAAAGTGATGAATAAACAACCAAAGCGAACTAGCAGATAGATAAATTGTTAAGCAGATGACAAAATACAACAGAATTGGCATAACTTGAAATATTTACTCTTTCGATCCAAATATTTGCAGACCTATTGCTTTCATAATTTTTTAAAAAATAAGCCAGAAATCATATGCAACCATGCTGAATGGTATAACTCAGCAACAGAGAATCAAACTTGAACCAACTTTTTGTATTTTCAAATTATAACCTAAAAATAAAACTACCATTTTGATAAGTTATATTTCTAGAAAGTCGAATGAAACAAATATACACCTTCTATATAACAAAAATCTGTTGTTTTTGGCCAGATAGAAAACAAACAAAGAAACGTAGCCGTCATAAATTTTGGCACTAATACCGCAATATAAAATGAAAAATGTTGTGCGGCTAAATGTAAAAGATTTAAACAAAATTGGGGGAGATGTGGTAAATTCTAGAGATAGATATGCAAACTAAAATATCTATTACACCGTCTGGCTAAACAATTACCTATCCCCGCAGGTTTTCGCTACCATATTTCAAGCAAATAAACAAAACGAATATAATCGTTTACACAATTCTTAACAAAAGTCTTGAACTTGATTTTGAATTCTCACACAAAACATGAGAATCTTCTGGGTAACCTATACATATGCCCAAGGTACATATGTTGTCTCATCGAAGCGAACATATTCATTTGTTACTAAACGAAAGCTGAGGAAAAATATTTGAAAAGTTGCCAACGAAATTTATGCAACGCGCAGCAAACATCGCACGATATATACGATACCTAACCCATCTATCTACGTGTGTTGTTTTTCAAAAACAACGAACTTTTGCTTTTCATCGGCACACGAATTTTCCATAGGTTGGCATTAAAAATACATATTATAATAAATCGCCATTCCAACAATCAAATTATATATACGTTTCAAAAATATGTGCAGATTAATTTTTGATACATATTTTTCGAATGCCATGCGACAGCATGAGGCTTATATAATCCAGAACCATTCCCGACCATTCCCTTGGAAAATTTGCGCATTTTCAGCTTTTACTTTGCTTTGGTAGCCGCTGTCACTTCAGCCCCGCCTGTTTTCGTTTTCGTTTTCATTTTCAATTGCTGCCGTCAAGTGGCGCTGAGATTACGTAAATGCGCCCAACAGCTTTTCACTACCAACACGACTCCTATAACCAACAGCGAACCAAACCAACCTCTCATCAGCCAGCTGGCAGCAGCCTTTGGGGGCTGGTGCCGTGTAGGATTTCGCATAGAACAATGGACCTAAAACCCCACTAACAAGTGGGGGAAAAGCGAAATGGCATATACTATAGCGGGCTGACCTTGAAAAGCTTGCGAAACAAGCTCGCGGATATGTAGATACAATGGCAGCCGCTGGCGATTTCGTTACTGTTGTTGACACACAGTTGAGAAAGCACTTAGCAGGGTGGGGTGTAGAACGCACAGAGCGGTTCACATTTATAGATATGTCCATCAAATATGGAAGTGGATTCTATACAATACAATTTTATATCAGTATTATAATATTTATACCAATTACCATTACTATTTCGATTGAATAACTGTAACGTAATGGTTTAATATACTAATATCACATGATAAACATGCTAAAGGTGTTATAAGTGCATTAATAAGTTCCTTGATCTATAGATATATCCTCCACTGTTTTCGTATCTTTTCCAGAGTTTAGTATTGAGCCAGAGGTTTACATGTGAGGAGTCTACGATGAGCTAATTCCCGCTTGATTCTCCAGATGCGATGGCTTACAACTAAGCGAACGCGATTTTTATCCGAACATCTGACTAATCAGAAAATCTTGCATAACATTCTCGAGCGTAAATGTGTATGAATGGTGGGCAATGTTTATAAAAATTTTAGTCATTGACTGATTGCTTGCTGCCCATTTGGTGGCCAGCGATCGGGAATGGAGCGCTAATATGTGCGGCGGCTGCAAAAACGAAAGCCAAAAATGAGTAAACCATTTGAAATATGTGTTATTAATTAGATCAATTTGCGGCCAGCCAAGCACGAGTCAAACTTAATGCCTGTTACCCGCTAGCCGGGCAATTAGCTGTGAAATTACTGCTTGAATTTGAAATAGAGGAGGAGCTAGCATCTAGCAGTAGCTAATTATCCGTGGATTGCAACAGATCATGTGTAGATATAGAATAAAAACGCATATATGCTAAAAGCTCTGCTCGCGTTGTCAGCTTTTCAACTGTGTTTTCGACTCTCGCCTTTTGTTTGCTAAACAATATTTTGGCACAACATCAAAAGCGACGCTTGCCAAAAGCAATTTTTTGCACAGACGCGAGCCAAGTGCTTAAAATATATATCCGTACATATGTGTAGTAGGCATATATATATATATGGGGATCAAACAAGACACCTAAATGAAGACCTCTGTCCATCAGAACGAGTGGCCATTATGAAGGAGGCCCCTCAGGCGGTTCAGATAGATATGAGGCATGACGCCCGGCTAAAATGGGATCCCTTCGCTGCAGGAGGCAAATATTGCCGCAGCCGGGCTAATTTGCTGCACATGAACAATGAATCCGTAAGGAAATGTGTGTACATTGTGGCGGCACAGAGCAGCCACATTCTGCTGCGTTTCCAAATATAAATAAACTTTGCATGGGGGAGATCATGTGACCTGACAACAGCGACGCGACAGGTCTCATAATGGCCCGGCACCGCCACATCATCACCGATGCCCATTCCATTTCCAATTCACTTGGGCAGCCTGCCAAAAACCAATGAACCTGCCTACCTCGCTGGTCGGGCAGAGATCCTTGAACACCTGGGCAAGGACAAGTGGCCAGGGCTTGCGTGCGCCAAGGTTTGTCTCCGATTAATATTAATGGCAAATCAATTGTGCACAATTAGAGGAAGTGGTGAGCAAACACATGGCAAAGTTCGGGTTCATAAATAAACCGTAGACTGCACATGCAGCACCAGCACAAGATCCCAAAGACTCGACGCCATGTGAGCCGAGCTGTCCGCCCAAGCAGCGAACATGAGACAAAAATAACAGAAAATTGTGGTCTCCACCCAAAGCCATCATCATCATCATCATCACCATCATCATGGTGATCCAACGAATTTGCTGATGCTGCAGCACCGTTGTCGCCAAGCGGTTGAGTTTCTGCCGCATGGCAACTATTTTCACCGAGGAGTCACCAGAGTGCATTGAACCCACTTCTCGCCATGGGAGATGAGGAAAAATGAAATTTAAAAATACATATTTTTCGGAAATAAATGAAGAATGTTGTAACTAAGTGCCCGAAATAAGGAGATACCAGCTAATAGACTCATTCTGTTAGAAAAAGCAACTAAGGGTTTTCTAAAGTAAAGACTTAAATAAACAAAACATAAAACGAAAGGATTTAAAGCTTACCGCTCGCCCAACTGTTGAGCCTCCTTAATCGACTGGATGAAGGCATTGGTTTCGCCCTTGATGAAGTCATTGCTGGCCTCCTTGGCCGCTGGAAGCACCTTCTCGGCCTGCTGGCCAGCGAACACCAGCTCATCCACATTACCGCCATTGGCGGCATTGCCATTTTGGCCATTGGTATTGGCCTCTGTCAGCGATTTCGGCAGTGGGATAGGCATCTTGTCGGCTTGTTTTGGCGGACTGCTGGGCTTGGCTGGTGGAGGAGTTGGTTTTGGCGGGGCAACTACGGGTGCAGGCACTGGTTCCGGTTTGGGCTTTGGAGCAGGTTCTTCCTTCGGTGGAGCGGGAGCTGTCGCAGGAACTGGTACCGGAGTGGGCTTGGCTACCGCTGGCGCTGGTTTTGGGGGATCTGGTTTAGGAGCAGGTACTGCAGCAGGCTTTGGAGCTGGAGCAGATGCAGGAGCAGGTGCTGATTCCTTGCCGGGAGCTGGATTCGCTGGCTTGTTGTCGAGTGCGGGCGCTGCTGGCTTGTTAGAACTAAATAACCAAGCTAAACGTTTGCTACAAATTAAAAGGGAAATGGCAACAAAACAAAAAATGAATAAATAAAATATCAAATTAGGGAATCTATAAAACTAAAGTGCACTGAAAATAAAATATCAAATGAAAAATGAATAAGTTGACAAATGCGCGATAAGAGTATGGAAAATGTATTTTTTCACTGTTTGCATTTAATAATTTATATCTTTAGCCACTAATATTTGTATATCACATGCGCTTGTAAGCAATGTCTACTGTAGCATCTTTTTTCCACTGCGCTTTCCAGAAAGTTCCAGAATAAATGCGGCGAAGCGTGAAACAAGGAAATGCGCGCTTAACGCTATTATTCCACGATTATATTACCCACCTTTAACTATAGACACCGCCCACTGTTGAAAACCAATAAATAACAATTGCTTTTATAAGAAATAAGACTTTAGACGAAAAATAAAGTTAATTTGCGATCTACGCGTCCTATTTCGCCAAATGACAAGAGTAAAAGGGACAATGTAAAGTGACAAGCAGTGTGACCACTCCCAAATGCATTGAAAACTTTGACAGCCCTGTAAATCATTATACTCTATAACATTTCTATAAGTATTTTAAAACAAATTCCTCATAATCGCAAATAAAGATTTTTCAATATGTAGTATTGGAATCAATCATATGAATTTTTTTAACATTAAAATTAAATGGGGCTATCTAGTTGTTCATAGAGTCACACTGGAAGGACCTTGCGCAGCCCTGGTTTTTGAAATTGGTTTAAATTTGAAAAGTATGAAAATACTGCACTTTCTAGCTATAGTTAAAGAGTTAATCATAGTTCTTTAATAATGCCCTATAGAATACAACAAAATAGAGCCAGTTATTTATTGTATTTTGCCATAAGGCGTTTGGCTATTGGTGGGCGTGTTGCTCAGACGCAAATGTTTCAGTGCTTTAATGCTCCCAAATGGCACTAATTTAGAACTGTAACCACAATTTCTTATTTCCCACCCATTTCCCCACTTGAGTTACGAAATTACTTTCTCCACTCCCCCATTTCTTTGGGCCGGCGTCGTCATTTCTCTTGTCACGTAGGCCAGAACGGCAATAGCTGGCGAAAAACTCGTGCGGCAAATAGATAAGCAAACAAACGAGCTCCACCCGGCACAAAATCGGCAAATCGGCAAAATACCGGCCCCAAACGCCGGCTGTGTGGATGAGAACGGAAAAAACTAATACCGCTCCAAACTTCAATTATCACTTTCGTTATTACGCTAATTGCCGGCAGATAACAACTGGACGCTTTAGTTTTTTTCTTTTTTTTTGGCAAAAAATGCGAATTTGGTTTCGCACATGTGCAAATGAGAGAATGTTTGAATGTGTGCTATCAGCCGATTGCACTTATCACGAATGAGAGTTAGAGCCACAAAAGCCGGTTGTTATGGGCTGGGGTGTTCGACGAGATCGGGGTAGTGGGAGATGGGAAAACGGGCAGATAGTTCATCATGTGACACCGCTCGGTGACTAACTTGGTTGCCAAATGCAGGGAAATTATACACACAGTCGCATTAGCACCTTCGAACCATAACGATCACGGAAACGGAGAGCTAGATTGGGCTAATTCACCAACTGATAGCGATTAGATTATCGGGTTTGCAATGATTGCGTCCCAAAAGTGCGACTATTGTTATCGCCAAGATTTATGAAATGCAAGAAAGTGGCATTTCTTGGCGAAGGTGTTGTTATTAGCATTGCATAATCATTAAAAGCCAGTACATTTTACTTCAGAAACGTATTTATTAACCAATCCCCCAAAGCTCAAATCATATACCAAACACTGCACTTTTGATTTAAAACGTATTAAGCCTTTTCTGAATTACCGAATATTTTGAAGCTCAACCCCAAAAAGGATCTCATCACGCCCCCAAAGTACGATTCAACATTAACACTACCCAGCCGAAAAGTAGGCAACACAAATCGTTCATCCGCCCTGTGGGGCACAGCAGTGCTTGCCAAACTGTAGAAAACCCCTTTGCACTTACCGTATTTCGTCGACAGCAAAAGTTAAATACCACAAAGCGAACATTTTGTATTAGCTGAAATTAAGAGAAAATCGAATGAGTAAATAGTTAAGTGATTTTCAAAGCAATTTGGCCGCTAATGTATACGAATTGATTGCACTATAAATGGCAATTTCCACACCACATGCACTTGTTGGACTGGCACTGCATCTGAATCACCCAGCGACCTCGAAAAGCGCAACAAATGACGTCGTCGTCAGGCAATGCAAAAAAAAAACTCAATCGAGCGAGGCGCTCATCAGAAAAGTAAGTTTCAGAGAGTCAGAGCTCAATTAAGACACACAGATAAAAAAAACAGTCGAACAGGCGGGCCATCGGCGAAAAGACAGCAGTGAAAATATGCCGGCATTATTCAAGGTTTATTTATAAACAAAGCGCGCATGGATTTGCGAATGCAAAATGCAGAATGCCAAATTCGCAGAACGCTGAGCGCCGAGGCACGTGAAGTCGAGACTTTTGGGCAAACGGCCAGAGATGGGACACAGTACACAGAAAGAAATGGGCATAAATAAAAAAATAGCCAATGAAAATGATTTGTTATAATTTGGATTTCTGAGTTTTTAAATTTTTTATTTAAGCTTTTCCCAAATTGAATTCTACTAACCCCAAAATGATTGAAGTTTGAAACATATAACTTTGTAGCCTCAATTAAAAAGTTATTGTTGGAAGTTTCTTCATTTGAAATATTTGAGTCAGCTGTTATATTGATTTCGTATATGTTTTTGCAACAATTTTTTTTTTTATAATATTTAATATGCAATCTTACGAGCAAACAAATGACAAAATTTCCTCTGTGCACTGCAGATCAATTCGACAAAAAGGGGGGACTTTTTGTGCACCGGATGGCGCCCAATGGTCGAAAGGGTTCTAAATTTAGATAGTGCTGCCATCGATCAATTAATTATGATTATTTCGCGCACTGTTTGCAGTCCCCTAAGCTTTGTTTATCCCTCGGATTTGAGCAAAGGCAAACAAAATTCTCCATGAAGCTCCCCGTCTGCGTTTGTTTTCTTTTGCACACGCGGCGTATGAGCAATCTGCGATGGTAATAGAACACTCAGACTCTGACAGTTACGTCACAGCAAACGGCACAAACGTATGAGTGGGGGGCTGGGGCGTGGAAGATGGAGGTGGTGACGGCTAAGAAGACTCATTCCCATAACACTCACTCACTGTTGCAGCTTGCCACACATAACAAACAACTGGGGACTTGCAGCATGACCCCTTCTGCGTGCACTCACCTTTTCTGCCTGTGTTGGATAATAAAACGACTAGAAAGTGTTGCAAGTGCTTTTCCGGAGGGTTTTCCGTTCGCGTTTTTCGTGTATCAAAAGGTTCGTTTCGTTTAAATGCTTCACAGCTGGTCAAATATCGAGGACTGGTCTCGATTGTGTGTTGTTTGATTTTGAGTAAAAGGTACAAAATTAATTTTCTCTCGACTGGCACTCTTCTGCTGTTGAATGCTTCTTTCAAGTTTTTTCGACTGTCGTGCTCCGTGCGAAAATCGACTGCTCTACTGGCGGCAAAAGCGACGAGACTACGGCTACGACGGCATCCAACCGAGAGAGCCCCAAAGAGAATGGGGAGCACGGAGAGCGCCGACGCCAATGTTTCCTAGCTGTAGCTGCACTTGCGACGAAGCTTTTCTCACGAGATTCGTTTCCCAACGAACCCACGGGTTCTGTGGCAGGTACACCCGAAAAAAAAACCCAGAAGACTTTAATCAGTTTCCAACAGCGAGGGCTTAGAGATAACTACTATAAAAGATTTATTTATATTTATTCGAAGACACTAGCCAATATTTATTTTTAAATTTTAAATCAAGGAATTTTCTGTTAATACCTAATTATTTTTCTCTGTGCACCATTTCAATATTTATTTCCGTGTACTCTCCGATTCACAATGTTACTCATAGGCTTACGCTATGCCACCGCTATGTGTCAATAATCGCGTTGAACCTGGCCAAAAGGCTGCCTAATCAATAAAAGAAACATTTAGGATAGAAATGGTAGAAAGAGTTTTTGGGCACTGGACTAGTCACTTCTGCAATTGGCACTATCAGTTGTACGTTTACTATTTATATGGCTTACTGCAGCGTTTGTCCCTGGCCAAAACTATCAAATTTTGTGGAAAAAGCGCTGCTGACGCCTTTCGTCGGTTGTCTGTCGTGGGCAAATAAATCAAAGATAAAGATAATAAACTCGAGCGTACTGTTCAGTCATTCATTCAACAGCGCTATCTATTTTGCAAAGCCCACTTAATTGGCCTGGGCGATGATGATTGGGGTCTTATCGCTCGCCGAAGCCTCTGCAGTTTGAGAGCCACTGAAACGGCAAGGATGCAATGGCAAGCGCCCAGAGTCCGTGAATCCGTGGACAGGTTGCATAATGATACGTGCAGCTGCTTACATAACCGCGGCAGCGAGAAAGGCGACCAGAAACAAGGTCAAAAGTTCAAGGACTGAGAAAAGCTCGCAACATCCTGGAGCGCTTGCGTTGCTCAGCGGAAGTTCATGCGAGTGTGGGTGTTCTGTTTTTGTTGACACTAAGTTTTTATTATCACGAATTATGTACTTTTAATCGGCCACCTTTGGCTCACAGTATTAAATATTGTATAACCCAACCCGCAAAGTATGCAACGAAAATAAAGATTTATACCCTGGGAAAGGATAACATTGGAGCCCCTCCTTAAATAATTAGGAGCACAATTTCGATTTAAGTTTCAAACATTTTTATTGGTTTTTCAATTGAATGCATTTTGTTTGCTACGCTTTAATTGGTTTATATTTCTTGGTTGTCTTACATGGTAATGATATTGCATATGCCACACAAACTGTCGTTGGCCTCGGTTGATTAAGCTTTAAAATCTTGCACAAAACATAATCATGGCAAATCAAATGGAAATTGACTTTAAATAAAACGTTTGCTTTCATATATTTTAAGCTATGTGCATTTTTGTCTGTGTTTTACTACATATCGATATATAATTTAACATTTGAATCATTCCCTTCTTCACTTTTCATCCTGACTGGAATATCAATCTAATTCCGCACGCTGTTGATTCACTCAAACACTTCGGTTCTAAACTTTGCTTCGTCCTTCGTTAACCCGCTAAGCTAGCTACTACTGGATCTGATCCGATCTCCTATAATTCACTTTGAATTCTTCTCGTTGGCCATTTCATTTCAGATGGTCCGGTCGGAACTTCTCCTGGTTCTCAGTTCCGGAAAGGTTGTTAACATTGGTTTTGTTGGTCGCACACGTTTCGAATTGGCTTGTCTGTTGGTTTTGTAGTTTAATGTGTTGGTGTTATCTTTGTGTGTTGTCGGTTGTCGTTTGCCCTTTTTGTTGGATCTTGTTGTATCACAGCTTTCTTCACTTTTGCTCTTATAACTTTTAAGCATAACTTGCATATACATATATATAAACATTGTTGTTAATGCACGGCTGTCATACATATCGTCTTTCAGATTTTCTACCCTCCTCGCCCATGTCACACTTGTTGTTCCCCTGAAGGTCGACATCGAGCATACCCTACATACCCTACATATATTAACACCCTGACTTGTTGTTGTTATCGATCAACACTTATCTTAAACTTGGTTGGTCTTTTTTCCTCCTTCTGCAGTGTTGCTACTGGATCAGTACATACGTTAGCATAAATCGCATTGTTTTGTTGTGGTTGTGGAATGGTTTACAAAATTGTTTTCGCTCTCATCGAATTTAAATACAATAAATGGCATATAAAATATATTTGTTTTGTAGTAAGTATACCAAAAGAACCTTACTCATATACAGCAGCGTTGGAAGTGACACTAGTATAACAGAAAAACTTAATACTTGTTTCATTTACGTTGATTGTAATTGAATGAATCCATTGATTGACGATTACTTCTGGCTGGATATTGAGCTAACGATCTTTTAAAGTCCTAGCTCTATTTTATAGCATTATGACACTTTATTTTGGGTAATAGCACTTTCCTTTAACTTTTTACAAATGTAACTCCTCGATAAACAATATTCGGAGCTAACTCTTTTTTTTATTAATTTAACAACGCGCTGTGAGTAATTTCTGAAGGCAACTTCGAATTCCCTTGTAGCCATTTAATTAAGCGTTTAATTTGGAAAATAATACTATAGAAATTGGTGTGTCAGAGTGCTATAAAATAGAGCCCATATAACCTATATCCCCCATTAATCTGGCCCTGCCTTTCCAATGCTCACTACCCTTCTCATTGCTTCAATAGTGCAGTATCTTAGGTCGTATTTTGCACATTCTGTTGTTCGTGGAAGCAGCATGACACTTTTATCACATTTGTTGTTGGTGTTGGTTGTTGTGTTGATACGTACTAGACTTAAATTAAATGCACAGCCACATAGAAACAGGTCTGGTAACATAATTTAGGCCGTCGATTTGCAATCTCTTAATGACCCCAGACTCTGTTCTTGTTTTGACTTTTCTGTGGCCGTGTTGCGGTTGCTGTTTGACAAACATTCTTAGTTTGCTTCGCGCATTACACATGAATTGCATTCGTTTTACAAAAAATAATATTTGCTATTGCAGTTCATAAAAAATGATTACATGCATTGGTTACATATAGATACATTCATACATACAAATATAGATGGTCGATTGGATAGTTGTAGGAGTTGTCTTTGAGATCGCATTTTGTTTTGCGGTTGTTACTTGTCCCAGAAACCAATTGCCATCCTCCGTTTTGCTCTGACAACAAGGTCAACACCCTCTTTATCGTTCAGTCTTCTGTTTCAATAGATTTTGTGTTTGTTTAGATTGTTACATTTGAGCAAGTACTTTGTGGTTGTTCTTTAAATGCTCGGCATGATCTTCAGGTACCATTTTTGTTGTTGTTGTTGTTGATGTTGTCATTGTTGCTGTTGTACTTGTTGGTCGGCAAGCATGTCTGCGGAGGATGAGCCGCGGCTCGTAACAACACGCTGCTGTTTTGTGCAAACATAGTTTAAATATAGTACATAGTTGTATAATTAATGCCTGTGCTACGAAATACTTAAATGTTGGATTTGGGTCTTACAATTTCCTGGCTTTCTGGCCCGTTTATCTGGCCACAAAGCACGCACCACGCAGGACAGCTACTTTCTTAGCTCCATTTGGCTATTACGTACAATACATATATATCTGTGTGGTGTTTTGTATTTGCTTACATTTTGCTTTGCTGTTGCTGGTAATATCACTTTAAACTACACAAATGGCGGCGCTTAGCGAACGAGGATCTAGATCTCGTTGTTGTTACATTTGCTTATGTTGTTGTTTGTTGGTTTATCACAATTGAGCGCCAGATTCTGTACTTATTCACACTACTACAAAGGTTAACAATTTGTGCCAATTGCGTCGTTTTGAGCAAACAATTTGACATTGGTCGTAGTTTTGGTTTTACAAACATTTTCAACACTTTTTGTTACTTTAAACTTAGCTAACTAGACAATTCGCTTAACAATTTGCTGTTGTCGTTTTTGTTATGTTTTGTATGAGAGCTGGGTATAGCATTTGCATCTGTTGCATTCCCTTTTGCATTTCGTTTGAATCACAGTTGTTGTTGCTTATAAAATGATGTTTCTCTAGCTGCTTTCAACAAACTCATCCCGCCCCCGTTACATAATTACATAAATTTGTGAAGTGCTCAAGTCTTTTGCATTGCTCCTAACATTCCTATCGCTCTTGATCTGTCGCTTTTGTACTAATAAACAAGGGCTAATCGCAATTTTGATTACAAAGGCTAAGAACTTAGGAAATTTAACATCTATGAAATGCTTGCCAATCAAAAAGTTTGGTTTACATATACAAATTTTGAAAACTTATTATGACGATTAAATTTTCTTTTTGCTTACATTATTCTTTTGGGTTTTGTTTTAGCTACGTAATTAGGTTTTGCAATTTATAAATTAATTTCTATGCGCTCGATTTGATCACGTGTCATGTTTGCATTTCCTTCGTTCACTTGATGACTGCTTCAATTTTTGGTTATATTTGAGTAATTTCCTATTTCGACCACTTACTGGCTGAGATCCTGGCGCAGCATTTCGTACACGAACTGATCGCGTAACTTGTTGTCGTAGTACAACGATGGCGGCATTTTGTCAAGGCTGATGGGCTGCCATTGTTGTCCCAGTATGGTGCTTATCTCCTGCAGGATAATCAATTAAGTTACTCGTTTAGTTACAGGACGTTTTAAAGAACTCACTTCATCGTAGGGTTTCAGCAAAGGAGCGCCTGACCAATCGATCATGGAGACTTCCAGACGCTTTAGCTGCCGACCCAGAAGCCGGGCAATGCCCACGAGGTTATGCGGATCCATCAAGTACCCGTGCACTACGATCTCCTCCAGCCGTTTGCAGCGCCAGGCCATCATTACGAATGGGTCCTGGCGTAAAGAGGCGTGGCGAGTTTGGTTCATACGATTGGAATATTTGTAGGGCGCGTCCACATAGTGAATGCTGCGCAGCGTTTCCTTGTAATGCAACGACATCCAGTCCAAGGCTTCGGCGTTCATCTTTTCGCAGAATAGCAGTCGCACATGGGTTATGGGCATATTTCTACGCAGCACACGATGCTGCAGTAGTGCGATGGCCTCATAGGCATACACAAGGGTCAGCACCAACTCAATGCTCGAAAAGTGATCCGAAAAGTTAGACCAGGCCGTCTCCGACACGTCGGGATACTCTTTGCTATCCAGGCCGTGCACTGCGATCAAAAGTTTCCGCAGCGGAAGCACCTGGATAGTGTGCAGCAGTTCGTCGGAAAGTGTGTCGTAGTCGAGGGAGAGCACCTGCAGGGCGGCGCATTTCTGCAGCAGGGTCGAGTCCAACGAGAGGATGGGATAGTGACTAGGATCGTACTTAATGCTCGCGAGTGTCAGCTGCAGCAGTTCCTGTGGTTTTCCCATAGCGTTTAGAAAATCATGGCCATAGTATGAGAGGGCCTCGATGGCTCCAAGGTCCAGAAGCTGGCAGGGCTGACGCTTGCGGCTTAAAATCAGAGTTAGTGGCTCCACAAAGCATCTGTTGGGATTGTCAGGATATTTAACTATTGAACTTATTTATTTCTAATGGTACATACTGTTCGATGGCCAACAAGTGCTCACTTTGCATGTTTCCGATGGCAACGAGGCCTACATTGTGGGTTTGGAAACGCAATTTCTGGATGTTATCACAGCGCGCCACTCTGCGGGATGGAAAATGCTTAGGTTGAGTCCTCATTGGGTTTTCTAAAGCAAACTTACTTGTATAGCAGATGTCGCATTTTCTGGATGTGAAATGCATTTTGAAAGTCGAAGACTACTATCAGTTCCCTGGCCAAGTTGGCCATGGAGCGATGGAAGAAGGCCAACTGATCATCGCATCCCACATCCAATTGAAAGCGAAAGTTTCTAAAATAGCTGAGGGGTGATAGGTAATAATAATAGGTAATGATTAATTATATATAGTTGTAAATACTAAAATACAAATAGGGCTTATTTTTTTCTATTTTTTAGTCCAAAAGACCAATATAATTAATTTAAATAACGTAGGAAAATTATTATAAGTACAATATGGTAAATGAATCAGCATAGAAAAGCACATATAGGTAAGAAAAATAAGTATCTTTCTCGCAATCGCTAAGATCGCAATTTACAGCTCACAGCTCATCGCATCAATTAATTTAATTAATTGCATTTATTGGCAGGGGGAATTCCTCTTATCGTGGACTTTCCCCTTTTTTCAACACTAATATAAACAAACAGACCTAGGTGCTTGCCCCACACATTGAAAGCTTGCCAAATGCGAAGAATACAACATATAAACGTCGAACAAGTTTTGGGGTCTACGATTCGTTCTTGCTTGCACAGATGTGTTTTTGCGCTTGATTAACCCACGGCTATATAATATAAGGGGCAGTAACAAAGGAAATATACCCAATAAGTACTGAAATTAAACATTTCAGCCACATACACAAATACCTACACCTACACTGATACGGACACACCCACACAGTGACAAACTTACCGTTTTTGAAAAAAGGCATGTCGCCAAGAAAAACATACACCCGCTGCCGACCGACGATCCTGGGGATTTAGATAGTCGAATATGTGACTTAGTGCCACCGATGGTATTGTGTGCCATTCTGGTTGGCGTTGGCTAAAATTCATTACTCGATTTAAATGTTAATTGCGTTTCAAACAATGAAAAGTTGCAAGTGCAGCCGAGTACGCTGCACAATTTAAAATGCCAAATTAGAGTGACCGTCACACGAGGTCGCAAATATGCCAAGACCAAGAAAACAAATATGAATGCAAGCACAATTTTATCTAAAGCATATACGTATGAAATAAAACTTCAATTAAAAATCAATCTGTGCACTTAAATTAGGTCTACCCATTTTAAGTAAGCGGAGATAATTATTAATTTAGAAATTTCAAAATGATTAAAAAAGCAAAGGATATATAAGTGTTGCTGTCGTATAAAACCAAATCATTTTTTGCTTATTTGTTTACTGAATTGTATATAATTAATGAATACATTTTGTTGTTCTTTTATCAATGATTAAATTATTTCAAATTAATAACTGCATTTCAATGTTTCCTAATTTCGGATAGCAAAAAAATGATTCGTTAGTTAAGGGTTAATGCAACTACAATGCGTTGCTACGGCCACACTGTTTGAAGCCGTGTTATGGTAACAATCAGCTGTTCATAATGATAACAGCTCGCACTGCTGATTCTATTTAGTTGTTTACGTTGATTATTGGTTTTATATTAATTAAAAATGTCAGCTTTGCTTCTTTTGCGAACCTGTCGAAGTCCAACAATTGCTGGCATCTACAAATACGCATACCAAGGAACAACTGTTGCGAATCACACATACAATCATCGTCTGGCGTCCACAGAAGCGGCTGCCGCGAGTGTCCAACTGGCAAATGCCGGTGGATTAGTGGGATATTGGCAGACCTTGTCCAACAGCACGCCGGTGGCCTATATGCAGGATGTCCTCATTAAGATCCACGACTACAGCGGCCTGCCCTGGTGGGCGTCCATCGTGCTGTCCACTGTCCTTTTCCGGAGCGTGGTCACCTTGCCTTTGACCATTTATCAGCACAAAATCACCGCCAGAATCGAGAAGATAGCGCTGGAGATGCCGGCCATTGTGGAGGAACTGAAAAAAGAGGCAGCCATGGCCAAGCACAAGTTCAAGTGGAGCGAAAAGCAGACTCAGATTGTTTATCGGCGTTCGGTTTGTTCAAATTAAAATGTTTGCGAGACACTCCTCCTCATGCTAATTATCTTACAGATCAAGAAGCAGTGGCAGAACCTTATAGTTCGGGATAACTGCCATCCCATGAAGACCATGATTGTGCTATGGGGTCAGATTCCCCTGTGGATCTTCCAATCCGTGGCTCTGCGCAATCTAGTGTACATGCTGCCGGATCCCACGTCCATTCAAGCTCAAATCGTGACCACCGAAATGACCGTTGGCGGATTTGGTTGGATACCAAACCTCACGGTGGTGGACAACTCCTATATCCTGCCTGTAGCATTAGGTCTCATCAACTTGGCCATCATTGAAGTGCAAACCATGTCCAGAACTCGTCCTTCCACTCGCTTGCAGAACATCGCCAACAATGTGTTCCGTGGATTGAGTGTTGTGATGGTTCCAGTAGCCTGTACAGTGCCTTCAGCTATATGTGTATACTGGGTAGCTTCCAGCAGTTTTGGCCTTGCTCAAAATCTGCTCATCCTCTCGCCGGAAGTGCGACGATCTGTGGGAATTCCCAAAACACAAACGGAACTCAGTGATCCGTACGATCTGCTCTGGCTAAAAATACAGCAGAGGCTAGGACTTGCCGAGAGGCCACCGGCTGATAAGCCGGCAGCCAAATGATCTAGTCTCGTAGTAATACGGGTGACATATGTATATAAATATAGACAACCCTTAAATGCGACTGCGCCACTGTAATTCATCATCATCATTCTTAAGCTCCAACATCTCGGATTCCTAGAAGTAAATAAACGAGTGAAAAACCCCAAAAGAAATGCAAACAAAACAAGGCGATAAGACAGTAAAAAGGTCTTGAGATTACAAGCCCTGATAGTGTGGTCCACTCAATTGGTTTAGCGACAAACGAGAGCATCTATCAGCGGCGGCAGAGATAGAGATTCATCCCGAGTCCAATTGAATTGAAATGCGATCTGGGTGTGGGTCAGTCGAGCCTGGAAGTCGGACGGGATCACAACGAAGATTTTAAAGCGCGAAAAAAACAATTGTGTAGTTGCTATCAGCATCGGTGCATTATAAGAAATATTTAAATTCAAATACTTATAAAGCGGAAACGTAAAATGATGGCCAAGTGGCTCCTTGGCCTTTGGCTGGCGATCCTGCTAGTGGATGTTAGTGTAGAAAGTTTATTAATAATTTCAGTTTTTGTTTTTTAAAGGATAATATGTACAAAAATTCTAGATTTTTTAAAAGTTTTTAAGATTTTAGTGAAACTAAAAATGTTGCTTAAAGTTAAAGTAAAGACTGCAATTTTAATTGAACTTAATTACAAGCTATTAGCAAAATATTGTCTCTAATTACTACGGTTGTTCAATAATATTTCATAATTGCGCTTTTGACAGCGACCCGGGGCTAAAGCTTATCGATCAGGCAGTGGCTACCACAGCGAGCAGTCGGAACCAGTTGGCTTATCAGCAGCAGGGAACGCACACTCGAGTTACGGAGGCGACCAGCAGCAGCCTATTTACCATCGGGATTCGGCGTGCCCGCCGCATTTTACGGGTCTGGTTGCATATCCCCACGACTGTCATCGCTATGTGAACTGCTTCGATGGCAGCCCCACCATTCAGACGTGTTCGCCCGGAACTCTGTTCAATGGCAGGACCCAAGTGTGCGATCATCCTAGCAATGTGGTTTGCCCATCTGCGGAATCCGAATCTACTCGACTGGGAAGACTGAGGCAATTAGATAGTGAACCCAAGTGTCAGCCCGGAGTGAATGGATTGCAACCGCATCCTACGGATTGCAGCAAGTTCCTTAACTGCGCCAATGGTCAAGCTTTTATTATGGACTGCGCACCAGGAACTGCCTTTAGTCCAGCATCGCTGGTCTGTGTGCACAAGGATTTGGCCAAGTGCGGATCGGGAACTGGAGCAGTACGAGATGATACCTCTGGCCATGGTACGTATGAGTGATTTAAGTTCAAAAATTTTGACTAACACTCGGTTAGGGTACCCTGCGTTGCCTTTGGATGACTTGGGCTGTCCACCCGGTACACGTGGGCTTCGTCCACATCCGCACGACGTGCACAAGTATTTGAGGTGCGGAATTGGGGTTAAGCCTCAGGTGGAACAGTGTCCACTGGGCCACATCTTCGATGGCTCCTCTTCGGTATGTGTGTATTCTGACTCCCCTCGGACCTCCTGTAAGTGTCATTTCATTACTTATCCCTACTGCTTGGCCTCGCTTGGTTCATCTGCTTTTTCATTTGGGGTTATTTTCTCATATTACGCTGTACATGCTTTGCTTGCTTCCTTAGTTGATAGACTCTAATTCTGATCCCTTTGAATTGTAACAGCTTCCTCCTTCACGTCGGCTCAGATTCAGGTCAACTATCTCATGTGTCCAGTGGGAGCCGTTGGCCAATTTGTTCACCCCTTTGATCAAACAAAGTTCCTTAGTTGTAAGGATGGTAAGGTGGCTGTGCAAAACTGCCTACCCAATTATGTGTTCAGCATTTCGAGGCGCTACTGTCAGTTGAAACCACAATTAGCCTTTACCGACTATGTCACATTAATTATCTCCCAAATCAGCTATGAGTATTGTAAGTTAATTTATCATATCTGTCAACTAGAATTTATCATAATATTTTAATAGCCCTAATCCTTAATGAGTGCCCTGGTAACATCAACGGCATCTTCTTGTATCCCTACGATGCTGAAAAGTACGTTCAGTGCTCGTCTGGTGGCAGGATGACCATTCTAAGTTGTGGCACCCAGATGGCGTTCAGTGTATCCCAAAGAAGTTGTCTTCCAAGTCGTCAAGTGCACAGCTCTGATAGGGTGCAGTTCTGGCAGGAAGTCCAAGTTCAGACCACTTATACTTCACAAGACATACGGGGAAATGTTCAAGGCCAGCTGTCTTCACTTAGATCGTGTCCACACAATGTCCAGAAGAATTATCCTTATCCATTCCATGCTGGCCACTACGTCAGGTGCCAATATGGAGCTTTAGAGATCGTATGCTGTCCCACTGGACAGCTTTACAGCCTTTCCCAGCGGCAATGTGTGCCTCGTCGCCTCCTCTCTGCCCATGATTACTTGGATTACTCCTATATCAGTGCTGAACTTTCCAGTAAGCATATCAAGGAATCTTATTACGGATTTACTTGATTTCAGAGCACTTTTTCGTTTCCAGCTGAGTTTATTGTGGATCGTTCGACGCTTTCCTGTCCTCCACAAGCCCAGGGACTCTATCTGCATCCCTTTGATTGCACCAAGTATGTCAGGTGCTGGAATCAGCAGACCTTCATTGAGAGTTGTACACCGGGAGAAATTTTCAGTTTCTCCAATCAGAAATGCGTACCAAAGGAACAGTGTAAAGGACCGACCGATCATGTCGAATATTTAATTGAAACTACGACTGTTACGACTTACGAATCGGATGGAGCGGAGTCCGAAAGGGGTTTCGGTGAAACCGGTGACATTTCCTGCCCACCTGGATCCTCTGGAAATCATGCCCACCCATTCGATTGCACGAAGTTCTTGGAATGTTCAAATGGGCAAACCTTTGTAAAGAGTTGTGGTCCGGGCACAGCTTTCAGTACTACCAAAAATATCTGCGATCACGCCAATCAGGTGGACTGCAGTGGAAGAAGTTCATTCATTCATGGACAAACCCCAGTTACCCAGAATAACATAGGGCCTAGTTACCCATCGAAACCATTGGATATTCTCCCAATATTACCGACACCGCGTAAGTCGATCTCTACGGATTTACTTGTCTATTTCGCTCGATTCACCTGCTTCTTCATTTCGGTCTTGGTTGCCCATTTTGCTACCCATTCTCTGCTTGCCTTTTTAGATTAAGATATAATGACTAAACCTTTTCTAGCCCCTTCTTACCCACATGCCGAGCATCTGACAGATCTATTGTGTCCCTCCGGAGTGAACGGTCAATTTGTTCACCCATTCGACCAAACAAAGTTCCTCCTTTGCCAGGCTGGTAAATTGGCGGTTCAAAGTTGTCAGTCTGAATATGTGTTCAGTATATCTAAGAGTATTTGCCAGCCAAAGACACAGTTGGTTTACAGCGACTATGTGACTTACAAAGTCTCTGTTATCAGCATCGACCAGAGTAAGTCCTTCATTGGATTACTATCCTTGATGTATATTTAATGTGCAGCACCTAAATCCATCAGCTATGATACTATCTGCTTGTCCGGATGGCACCAACGGCCTTCATCTTTATCCCTACGACGCTGGCAAATATGTACGTTGCTCTGAGGGCGGCAAGATGAGCATTCAAAGTTGTGAAAGTCAAATGGCCTTCAGCTTATCCCAGCGAGCATGCCGGCCAAGTCGTCTGGTGTCCAGTGAAGATCGTGTAAGGTTCCGGGAGGAATTACATATCCAGACAACTTATAGCAGCCAGGACATTCAGATTCAACAGTCCCCACTTAATGAGTGCCCATCCGTGCTTCGTGGAAACTACCCATATCCCTTCCATGCGGGTCACTATGTAAATTGCCGAAATGGTCATTTACAGATTGTGAGTTGTCCGCCAACAGCTCTATACAGTTTATCCCAACGCGAGTGTGTTGTCCGACAGCTCCTCTCCACCCATGACTATCTGGACTATGCCTACATCAGTGTGCAATTCTCGAGTAAGACATTTCATGTAACCATCAAATGCATACTACGTCATCCTTTCCATTCGCAGCTAACATTATTCACGACCCCACAACGTTGTCTTGTCCTCCGCAAGCCCAGGGCTATTACCTACATCCTTTCGATTGCACAAAGTATATAGTGTGCTGGGATAAGCAAACACATGTAGAAAGCTGTCCCCAAGGTGAAGCATTTAGCATATCCCAGCAAAAGTGTGCGGCTAGGGATAAGATCACTGAAGCCTATGATCGTGTGGAGTATTTAGAAGATACGCAGCATGAGTTAAGTCACGAGGGGGCTGAGGAAGAGGAGCAGTCAGAACCGGAGAGTAGCCTCTCTCGTGACGGAGGCAATCAGCCGCCTGGAAAGTATCAGGCACCTTACTATTCAAATGGAGGATACCCAACGCCTTCTCAAAATAATGGTGGTTATCAAACACCTTCTCAAAATAATGGTGGTTACCAGGCACCTTCTCAAAATAATGGAGGTTACCAACCCACCTACCAAGGTAATGGAGGTTACACACCAACCTATCAAAACACTTTTGATGGTTACCACCAACCCAATCAACCATCGTCTCAAGCAAATGGAGGATATCAGCCACCATTACCACCTCATGGAGGTTTCCAACAAAGTAATCGAACATATGAAGATTTTCACAACCCTTCGCAAACTGTCGTAGGTTTCCAGCCACCCTATTCAGTGAAAGGAGGATACCAGCCCTACAATCAACCAAATGGAGGTTATCTGCCATCTTCGGAAACTAACAATGGGCATCAGATACCTTCTCAGTTGAATGGAGGGTACCAAACACGTGTGGACAGCAATCGAGGCTACCAGCCTCCTAATGAGTTAAACGGAGCCTACCAACCACCTTCTCAGTTAAACGGAGGCTACCAGCCTCCTGTAGAAAGAGATTGGGGTTACCAGCCACCTTCTCAACAAAATAGTGGATATCAGCCAGCACAGTCATCAACTGGTGGATATCAGCCACCTTCCCAATCAACTGGTTCCGGCTATTATCCTGAGCAAGATGCGCCCCATGCTATTCCAACTCCTCTGTTGTGCCCAGAAAAGGTTAGCGGCCTCTTTCCAAATCCTTTCGACGCTACAGGCTATCTGACCTGCATCGATGGTCATACGTTACCTAGGCAATGTCAGCCCCTCGATATGTTCAGTGTTTCCCAAGGCTACTGCTTGCCCGAACAGCACGTAAATAAAACGGATCGCGTCCCCTTTGAAAGAACTCAAACTTATCAGGATAATTGTGAGTGAAAAACTCCGGACTCTATGTTTCTTACCCTTAAACATTTCCTTGCAGCTTTGGACTGTCCCAGAGATTTCGTTGGTTTCGTTGTGTATCCTTTCGATTGCTCAAAGTACCTGAGCTGTGGCCCGAGCGGAATGAAATTGTTGAATTGCCCGGGTGAACAACACTACAGTATCTCTCATGGATTCTGTAAGCCCGTTGGCCAGGTGCAACGTGAGGATCGTCTTTACACGATCAATGAACTGCACATCATTTTCGAGTGGACACAGAAAATGATGTTAGTGGGCGCAGTCACTGCCTGTCCCGAAGGAATAACTGGAACCCTACCACATCCGAGGGTGCCCACCAAGTACCTGCGGTGTGGACCAGGCCAGGCGGAGATGTACGACTGTCCGAGCCAACAGATTTTCAGCGTTTCTCGCAGAGTGTGCGTGCTGGATGATAAACTGTCCAGTTACGATCGGACCGACTATTTGGTTCGGGGGGTTAATTCCGGTTGGATGGATCCCTCTAATGGTTACTAACCCTTGGCCTATGTCTTGCCGTTTTTTCAAATTTCCTTTTCTGCTTACAGACAATCGCCAATCCAAGTCATATGAGACATCTGGCAGGGATCAGTTCGGCAACCGATACACAACCAGAACTACCACGACAACGCGGGTGATCGGAGACCGTTGGACGGATATGAACATGCAGCGACCTTCAGGTGTAGGTGTGGAACAAAATCCGCATCACCATCACCATGGATACAACCCGGGTTGGTCTGGCCAGGAGACATCCTACGTTCAACGTGGTCCTACACAGAGTACTCTATATGTGGAGGGATCGCTACAGCCGAACCGTAATTATCCTACCCATAAGACTCCATTGGCCCCCATGGCACCCACTAATGCAGGAGGTGTCTACTACGGCCAGCCCGTTGAAGACAAACAACATGTGCCATCGCGCCAGAACTATAGTCGCAGAATTGATTATGGCTCGCCTGGCAACGGATGGAAACCTATGCCACCACTGGATCCATTGGGCGGACAGCAACCATTAAATCTAGATTATTCTCCCCATTCTCCTGGTGCCAAAGAACCCCAACCACACGATAGTCTGCCCGGACAGAAACCCATTAACTTGGACTATGATGATGAACAAATACCCCAGTATCCTCAGAACGGACTACCACCCCATCCGGGATCGCCACCACGTTTTTATCCAGATCAGTTACCGAGTGGCTCAAAGCCAATTGGTAGACAGCAACCAGTTGAATCCAGCCCTGACTCCAGTGGTTTTCCATACCACCAAAAACCTTTGGATCCTGACAATAGGCTTCATGGCTCAAAAATTCCCCCAAGACATAGCCCTAACCCAGGGTTTCCTTTATATAATGAATCCAACCTTTATGGTGGGCTCTTACCTCCCAAGCCAGATCCTCTGGTAAACGCAACACCCACTCCAACTCCTAACCCTTCATCTTCCCAGACTCCAACTCCGCAATTGGCTAACCGACTGCACACATTTCCCATCTATCCACCTGTGGATAACAAAACCTCTCTCCAAAACCCCATACAACCCCACTATAGTCCCTCTTATGCAGGAATTGCCCACTCTCGAGACGCCCCTTGGGCCAAAGTGCCTGTGACTAGTACGACCCCAGCACAAGATCCCGATCCCTTCAATCCTGAATTGGATGAACCTTTCTACGACGATGTCGACTTCTTAACCACAACAGTGAGAAATGTATTGGTGCCTCCTCCTTTCGACCACAAGTTTTATAGTCCTCAGTCGACAAATCCAAGCATTAATCAAGATCGATCTGCATCTGGTCCCAACTCCCAAGCGGCTGTTAAAGAAGCTCTCAAACTTTTGCTGCGCCCCTATTTCAATCACAGTGGGAATGCCCAAGAGCAACTGGCCCAGCAGGCTGAATCGGCCATAGTGTCTGTGATTAGTAAGCCGTCAACCACTACCACCACACCAAGACCAACTTCCAAGACACCTAAAACAGATCTTGACTTTGACGCCGAACTGATTAAAGCGGGTGAACAGGAAAGCCTGGACTCCGTTGACGACGACTATGTTTTTCCAGATGCCAGGGAGACGTCCCGAACCGAGCAGACCCTAGATCCCAGTACCACGTACGCCTCGACAAACTTTCAACGGAGCACTCGCAAGGCTGAGTTAGATCCTGACAGCCTAACCACAACTACAATGAAAACTAATTGGCTTGCGCCTGGTCACAGTCGTGACTACCACCGGCGTCATCCAAATTTACCCGATCCGTTCTCCGAGCACCATCCCAATTCCTCTCCCCACCAACACCACCACCACCGTCACCCACATGAACATAGTGCTGACTTCCATCTTCGTCATCCGGAGCTGCCCAACCCATTTCCACAAGAGGATGAAACTCCGCAACATCAGGATCCGGATGATGACTGGGCGCTACTACCCATTTCCAATGCTGAGGAAGTGACTCCCAAATTAGCTACCCGTTCAAGCTTCAATACACAATGCGATTTCGATTGCGGCAGTGGCCAATGCCTGAAGAAGGAGGAGATCTGCGATGGAAAGAAAAACTGCCCCAATGGCAAAGATGAGGCTAGCTGCCCGCCATCGGACTACGAGGTGCGACTATCAGGAGGCGAGAGTCCAAACATGGGCCGTATTGAAGTCAAGGGTGAGTGGTTCCCAGAAATCTTAATACAATATCATACCAACAGAAAATTATCCCAAATCCTTATCCAGCTAACGGTCAATGGGGCTATGTGTGTGATGACAAGTTCGGTTTAAAGGATGCCGATGTCGTTTGCCGAGAACTTGGCTTTCGGATGGGCGCCCAAGAAGTGCGTGGTAGCTCCTTTTATGCTCCCCCAAACCAGGATTTTAACTACCTGATGGATGAGGTCGAGTGCCATGGCAATGAAACCAAGCTGGGTCAGTGCGCCTTCAAAGGCTGGGGCGTTCACAACTGCGGCGTTGATGAAGTGGCTGGCGTGACCTGCAAAGTTCCGGTGATGAAGTGTCCCAATAACTACTGGCTGTGCCACACTTCCAAGGAATGCATACCACCAGCCTTTGTCTGCGACAATACCCCAGACTGTGCGGATAAGTCGGATGAGTGTGCAGCCGTCTGTCAGGTGGGTTAATTGAAAGTTTCCACATGCTCCGTAATGTAATCCTTATCATACCTTTAGGCTCCCGTTCAATACCGTTTAGAGGGTGGTCGCAATTCCAATGAAGGCCGCCTGGAGGTGAAACACCATGGCGTATGGGGCAGTGTTTGTGATGATGACTTTAATCTCAAGTCTGCCCAAGTTGCCTGCAACTCAATGGGCTTCTTTGGACCAGCGGTATTACACAATCTTTAATTTCCGAATAACTAGTTTTAACGTTTCTCTTGTACGTCCTAGAAAATCGAGAAGAACATATTTGGCAACAGCAATGGACCCATTTGGCTCGATCAGGTAATGTGCTTTGGAAACGAGACAAGCATTGACCAATGTAACCATTGGAACTGGGGCGAGCACAATTGCAACCACACCGAAGATGTGGCGCTGCACTGCAGCGCTGGGCCACCACCTCGCAATCAGAGGTATTCCCAGAATCAGATTAAAGGTGGTAGATCTCTCGGACGGGAAACCTCACCGAAGACCTATTCACAAATTGGGCTGTGGGAACGATCTAGCAAGGCAGTACATACTCCTCGTCGATGCGGAATCTTCAAGGATGACCTGACCGATGAGTACGCCCACCGAGAGGAGCGCGTGGTTAGGGGAAATGTGGCTCAGCGGGGTCGTCATCCTTGGCAAGCTACCATAAGGACTCGCGGACGTGGTGGTATCTCCAGTCATTGGTGTGGAGCTGTGGTGATATCCAAGCGGCATCTCCTCACTGCCGCTCACTGTTTGTATGGAAGTCCCAAAGGAGCATACTTCGTCCGCGTCGGAGATCACTACGCAAACATAGCCGAGTCCTCCGAGGTAGATTCGTTCATTGAGAACTGGTACCTACACGAAAACTTCCGCAAGGGAACACATATGAACAACGATATTGCCCTGGTGGTGTTGAAGACTCCTCTGAAATTTAGTGACTATGTCCAGCCCATTTGCTTGCCGGATAAGAATGCTGAGCTCGTCCAGGACCGCAAGTGCACCATCTCCGGATGGGGATCTATTAAATCGGGCGTGTCCAGTGAGTAGTTTATGAGACAACGATCCTGGGCACCAATAAATGTGATTCTTATTGATATTTTCTAGCTCCTGCTCAAGTTTTGGGCTCCGCTGAGCTTCCCATTTTGGCCGATCACGTCTGCAAGCAATCAAATGTGTATGGATCAGCCATGTCGGAAGGTGTGTACCACTTGAGCTTTATTTTGATTAATTAACCACTAAGTAGATGTACTAAGAGCGTAAAACTAGTTAGTGCAGGAAATAACCCCCATGTTCCACCTTATTTCAGGCATGTTCTGCGCCGGCTCCATGGATGAGAGTGTGGATGCGTGTGAAGGTGACTCAGGCGGTCCACTTGTCTGCTCCGATGACGGTATGAATAGCTAACATGTGTTCTGATACACGAACTATTTTTCATAAATGTATATTCTTAGATGGCGAGACTCTGTACGGGCTTATTTCGTGGGGTCAGCACTGCGGCTTCAAGAACAGGCCGGGTGTCTATGTCCGTGTCAATCACTATATCGATTGGATCTACGATAAAATCAATGAGAGCTTGCTACGCTTTTAAGGGAGCATATGTCCTAAGACACTTACCTTGTTACATGACTACTATTTTATAAGAACTTTGTAGTGAACTTGCAAATAAAGCTGCGTTTTTTAGAACGAGCAACAAATTTCGAGGTTTTTAAAGTATCAGCAGAACAGTTGTAACATCTAAAAAATGTAGATACTCCATCTTACATCTGCCCATTAGCGACTGCAAACCAGTACTCGTCATTTATTTGCTCACACACAAAAAATGAATTAAATCCATAATCAATGCTAATAAACCGCACAACAACAATGCGACTTTTAGCCGGGAATACAACAATCGTGCTCACAACAAACAACATCGACGACAATGATTTAATTCACAAGTCTGCAATGTTATTTTGACTCATCCCCCACTCAGCAGAGAGTTCCACTGGATTCACTCGCTTCTCACCGAGTTCTCCTCCTGGCTGCTTCGTTCCACTTTTCCACGTTCAATTGAGGTCCAACCGGAGCAGCGGAACACGCACTCAATTGACACCACGCCAGACTGAGCGGTCAAAGGGGAGCACCCGGTGGCTAGGAGAAGGGTCAATCCGCGCGGGCGGAGCGTAGCTCTTTACGCGCCCAGCTCTCATTGTGCGGGCGTTCTACGCGCGATTGGATGATCGGCTTGGAAGCGCTACAATTAACTTAATTAATACAACAATTTGCCACAATGCACTGGAAAATGTTGGGAAAGCTTACTTATTCTCTGATCTCACCGAAATGCTTTCGAATAATTATGATTTAAAATGTAAGTTTGTGTACTTTGCAAATCAACAAAAATTCTAAATTCTTCTAATTCTTCTAAATTCTTCTAAAATTCTTCTTAAAAATATTTTTTAACTTTCATATTTATGTAAAACAATTTGTTTTGTGTGTAGACTCCGACTCGTATTTTTCAGATTCAGCTTTGTTTTTTGAGCGAAAGAGTGCGCAGGGCGGTTCCTAGGGGTATTTCTGTATCTCTCAGTGCGATCAGCGGCCTACACGTTGGGATTCTCTGTTAGTTGATTGGGAGATTTCATCCGGAACAGACCGCATTCAGTGGCTTATCGGTAGAAACAGCAGCACTTTTCCGAAATGTCGATCAAATCCTTGACATACGTCGCGATCTTAGGCCTTTTTTGGGGCTCGATAACGGGAACTGCAGTTGATCAGTTTGGGATGTATGGTGGTACACCGATTACCACCTCGGAAAGGAGTAATGCGGAGTTGCGCTGCATGAACATCAATCCGCAGAACTCGGTGGACTTGGAGCAGGTACGATAAGATAAGATAATATCCTTGAGTGACAGGAAATATCAGCTACACCCAAGTTGAAAATGTCAGCTCATTTGAATGCGGAGAGCTAATGCAATTATGGTCGATTTGTTCTAATTAACCCTTTGCGCCCTCAGTGCGCCCAATGTCAATGCTGTAGAGAACTGAGCCCTGTTTATTTAGTTTTTTTTTTTATTATTGTGGGCATTTAATTGAACGCACAGCGAGTGGCATGCAAATCGCACAAATGACCCCCATTCGCTCCTACATGAGTGTGTAATAATGCCCAGCCTCTCTGCATATATAGATAATGGGTCTCTGGTACGGCAGCGAGATCATCGTGCACAGCCAAGACTTTCCGGGCACCTACGAGTACGACTCATGTGTCATCATCCATCTGGCCGATGCCACGGATCAGGTCAGTTGTCATTGAAATCCAACGCATTTAGATAGTGATTATAATCATATGAAATATTACAGATCCGTTTGAGCCAGGCAAATCGCGGCTATGGCTATGGAAATCAGGACTACAACCGTAACCAGAACAACTATGGACGCACCAGCACCACTCAATCCTCCTATCTGGACAGCGATGAGTACCCGTCCAGATCTGTTCAAAGCCAGCAGAAGTACCTACGTTTGATCTGGAGCGAGCGTGACAACAATCTGGAGTATACCTTTAACTATACCACCACTGCACCTGGTCAGTGGTCCAACATCGGCGATCAGCGGGGATCACTGGTCACCCTGAACACGTACACCCAGTTCACGGGCACCGTCCAGGTGGTGAAAGCGGTCAACGATCACCTCGTGCTGACCTTCTGCGGCAACGATGTGAAGAGCTCTATATACACAGTGGTTCTCACCCGCAATCGTCTTGGTCTCAGTTCAGATGTGAGTAAATCCCTCTTCTTTCAATTTCTTTTTCAAAAAATTAAATCTTTGGATTCTCAAAGCTTTTCATTCTGGTAAAAATTGTTTGTTTCTTAAGAAAGTTTAGTATTTGTTTACAAGCTACTTAAATGACGTACTTTCCTTCGTCTGCGTCAAGTAAGAATATGCAAATAATTAATTTAGTAAATACTGATAGTGATGAGGAAATGTATATTGAGAGGTAAAAAGAGGCTACATTGTTTACAAATTTGCGTATATGCCGGTAATCAATACCAATTAGAATGAGAAATCATATATGTATGTAAATTTCTATTAAACCTAATTAACAATTTTTCCGATTTTCCAGGAGCTGCGTAGCATCAGGAATCTGCTTTCCCGCCGTGGACTCTACACGGAGACCATTCGCAAGGTCTGCAACGGATGTGGGCGTTTGGGTGGCAGCCTCTTCGCTCTTTTGGCCCTTTTGCTGGTCGCACGCTTGGCACGGGGGCGTGGCCAGTGAGCTGGAGCGGATCGCCAGAGTGTCGAAGTGCAGCCGGCGTATTTAATGAGTCCAGCCATATTACGTTAATTTATGTATAATTTCCCTTAAGCAATACACAAGCGAGATCGCCGAGTGCTCTCCCCAGAAAACTAACTCACATTGCCTCCGTTTTAATTGCTCGTCTTGTCAATTAAAATCAATTACGAATAAGGCAGGGCTGACTTAAGTGGGCATTAGCCGTTGACTAGTTGTAGGCGTTAAGTGTTTGCTTAATTCAATTAGCAGGGATCTCCACCCGCTCATTGGAATTTCGGTACCACTAATTCCGGAACAAATTCGGTTAATATTGCTGCAACCAACGTTCGCTTCGTATGGATCTGCAGACCCCAAAAGTAGGCAACAAAAATGTGCTGCCGAAATTCATACATATAAATTACTCATACGCCATGGTGACACAGTCACACACATCGAAAGCCAATGCCATTTGCCTCTCTGATTACGTTGTTAACGTTTCGTTTTTTACACTATCAGCACTTACCGAAAAACGAGCAGATGATCCTTATCAGGCCTCGGCAACTGACATCTGCTAAACGGTATAATCAGGGGTTTTGCTTTGGAACAAACGAGTTAGGGACCCCCAAAATCGAGACCATAAAATCGGGTCGATAGCTTTTGATACTCACGCGATTCCGCGGACATCTCGCAAGTCGAAGTACAATAGTCTGGCGATTGCTTTATTTATAAACATTTCTTTTTTTGTTGTTAATTTTTGTTTCTCTTTTGATTAGCACAAATGGGAACAAACTCGCTCTGTTATCAGTCAGAAAAGAAGTCTAAGGGGAATACTCAAAAGTCTGGACACGCTCGTAAAAAGAAAACAAGCTATCCGGGATTGCGTGGAAAAGTTTTGGCAACAAAATATTCCCCCCGATCGCGATGATTAATTTTTTTTCCAGCCAGCGAATGCATTGGTTCTTGAAGCACTAGCAGACAGCGTGCTAGGGCTAGATAAGGGCTAGATTGCATGGCCCCCGCTGGTTGTGAATCGCACTTGAACTTGAAGTGTGCGTTCATAGGTTATTGTGGTTTTTTGTTATTGTTGACTTAACGATTCCTCACCCGCACACTTTCTGCCGGATTTTACAACGCCTGATTGCAGTCATAGACCGTGTGCCCGCTTGACGTTTTGTTTTGAAAATAATAATTCACAAGCAGCCGCCGACTCACAAAACTGATAAGAGGAGCTCGTCGCACACGTAGAGTGCTCATGATAGTATGTATGTATTACAGAAGACCGAAGCTGGTGGCACATATCTTAAAGCTCGGTCCAACTAGGCAATCAGCTGGTTGGCTAGTGTCTTAAATAGGCTATTGTAACCTCAATATTGCAATACAAAGGCCAGAACATCGCTTACAGAAGAACTTCTTCTATCAGGCGGAACCCATGACCTACAGCACACATTTTATTATTTTAAGATTATTTGAGACAACAAAGCATCAGGTGCATTATCAACATGTCTAGCAAAATATAGATATCTCTGCCTGCGGTTTGCTGTAGTTCAAGAAGACCATAGTGCATCCTCAATAAATGCATTCATAATGTGATATTACTAAAAAAAATTACAAAACTATAATTGTACAAATATCTGTGTTACTTCAGTTAGTATAATCTTCATGCTTCCCGGAATCAATGTAAATAGACTTAAGTTTTTAATTAGGTCATTTTCAGTGGCACATGCTCGACTGTTCATACATTTTATTAGGACTTACGTCATGGCCTGAGGGGTATTTGATTAATTGTGCAATAATGATACAGCTGTAGAGATCAGCCTTTGGACTTTGAGCCGCACTTGGGAAGTGCGATGAAGGCTATTTCTCCATTTTGGTTACGGATACAGGTCTAGACACCAGCCAATTAGTTGTAAACAAAACAATCTGAAACGTTGAATAACAAACGTTTGGCCAAAAGTGCGTCGCATTGCGCCTTGCATTCGGTTGCATGGCCCGCAAATAAAGGCCTGGTCGTAAGCCAATCAATTGGAAACCCTTTTGAGCAACACACATCTGATAAGCCGCAACTACTTGCAAGATAATGGCCATACATACGCCAGTATAAAAGTGCTGATAAGGCATTGCTATAAATACTGGATCCGGAGCCAAGTGAGGCCACAGAAACGAAACGAGCGCGCCAATGATCGTACGGATTCATTAGGAACAACCCAGATATAGAGCCGACTCTATAGCGAAAGCAACCCAACTGTGATACCAAACGAACACACACAATATCCCCAAGATGTCTGCCACTAAGGTGAACCATTTGATCGGAGCGACTACGCGCTACATCGCCGGACGGAATGCGGTGCAGACGGTCTACTGGCGCACCTCCGCCGGACCCAATCCCCGGATGCTGAAGACCAACAAGCTGCAGAACTTCGATCGCACCCAGAAGGCGCCTCAGAGTGTACGGATGCAGAACTACGATCGCAGCTATATCCGGGATTAGGGAGTTTTTGATAGTTTTAGTTCCGACCTTGACATGTTCCTAATGTCGCACTAGACATATGTAAATTTTTTTTTGTGCGCTTTGTATTTATTATATAGAGAGTATTTTCCAAAGCGATAGTTCTTATCGTGCGAATTAGAGTTAATCGAATCTAAAGGAAGCTGGCGCTACGACTTTTCCTGTACCTTGGCATTATATATATATATGTACATATGAAAAAAAAAGAATGAAAAGGCAAAGATTAAATAAATGCATTCTAGCGCGTAGATAAGAGAATATTATTCGTTTTTCTGAATCGAAGTCTGACGGGGGTCTGCTAAATGCGTCATCAGTTCCAGAAGCAATGACCTAAATCTAAATGTCATAATCATCGAATGTTTTTAAATAAAAGCCCAATTAATTCCTTCGGTTTATTCCATTTTTAAGATTTTATTAATTAGTTTTATATTTATTACATACATTGAGTTCTCGTATATATATAATTTTGGGGTTTTATGTTTATGCTTTACTTCCTTTGGTTGTATGTAATTTACTTCATATAATTTGTTCGTTTAGCTTTATAATTTCGTTTTTAGATATCGTTCTTACTTATGTTTTATAGTATATTCTCGCGATTTGTTTACATTTTGTTTTAGTTAATTTAATTTGCTTTGTGGGTGAAATATGTTTATGTTATTTTTTTGTTTGGTTTTCGTTTTTTTTTTTGTTTTATTTTTGAGTTTTATTATGTTTTATCGGGTTGATCATTTTACTTAAAATTACAGCCTTTATAAATAATTATTTTTATATGCTATTCATAGATTCTTTTAATTTTCCGTTTTCTTAAATTTTGTGTTTTCTTATATGTTTTTGCTTTATACTTTTTATTTCGCTTGCCGTTGTACTACGTATTCATTTTTCATTCGCATTCGTTTTAATTTTACTAAATATATATATAGAGACTTTTCCGCATCGTATTTTGATGGATCTGAATAATTTGCACACAGTATGTATATAATATATATGTATATATATAATATAATTGTTATCTAAATATATACTCATATAGACCTCATATATATTAATTTATATTTGACAATTTCAGTTGGGCTTAGTGTCTGGCTTTGCTTTTGTAGTGTAGTGTAGTTCTGGTTTGCTTCTTTTTTCATACTTCGTTTTTTTTTCTTTTTTGCACACGGAAGATTTACACACATGAATAAAAACCGAAAAATACACACAAAACTTTGTGCATTTTCTTAGCTAGCTTTGGTTTTGATACTTTTTTTGAAATATGTTATGTTATTTTATGACCTCGTTTATTTGTTGCCTAACTCAATTCACGTGAAAACAGTTTCTGTTTGGTTTATCTCAAAAGAGAAAAATATATATTAATTATTATCTTTGTATTTTACTATTATTAAATCCATTTCATCTTTCGTTTGGTATTTGATTAAAAAATATTGCAGCTCAAAATGGTAATACTTTGGTTTTTCAAGTTAAATGTACTTTGCTTATGTCCCCTCTAAAGCATAGAACACAGTAGAGATCAGTTGGATTTTTCTCCATAATCGGGCCCATTGCTATCGCTATTGCTAATCCTAATCCATACTCCATCCATGCCCAATCAAAACTCAATATTTTCCATGCTGATATCATTTTCTTAGTGGGCTGCAATCTGTAGTTTTTCTGGATTTCGGGCGTATCTATATTTGTGTCGTCTGATTTACGTATTTCCTTGACTCTACTTTTATGCTGCTCAGTATATTAGTATATGTATATTAGACCCTTATGTATGGTAAATTGTTTGCTAGAAATGTGTTTTCTTTTACGGAAGAATTTGGATACAATTTCATAGTTCCACTTGATTTATAATTTGTCTAGTATTTTCATTACTTTTCAGCTAATCATTGCTATGTATTTTTCTGGTAATCCTATCGTTCATTGGGCGCTTTAATTGGCTTAACATAGGTGTATCGGTATCTGTATCGCGGCGTCGTTATCCTTTTTTCTACAAGTATATTTATTTATCCTGCATCGGCTTCAGCACAGATTCTCACAATGTGCAACATGCACTTTGAATTAATTTAAGATTAATTTCTTCTATATATTTTGCAACAGAATTTCGGCTTCCTAGGGTATCAAAATTAAACGAGTGAAAGCGGCGCAATGGACAGTTTGTCAGCAGAAGGCAATAAACGAAATTCTGTGCAAATATCTGTGGAAATAAGGTCAACTACTATAATTCAGAGAAGAATCTAGGGAAACTGCGTAAAAATTGCACAATTTTATTGTAAATTCTTCATTTTGTCTGTCTGTCGGTCTTTGTGTGTTTACTTCGATTCTCTTTCGTGACTAAAAATACTCAACAATTTCGTTTACATGAAACCATTTTAGCTACAATTTATATTTGTTGTATATATGGTTAAATATTTCCTACACATTCGCCATTCAACATTGATAGAAAAACCGATTTGTTTTGTTCTTGTTGTCGTTTTGCTTTTCACCATTTGCCATGTTTTGCCTCTACATCGAGATCTCGCTCTAGAAATTGCTCTGTATGCATGTATATGTTAGAAATCGTAATTTAAAAAGATACTTTTGCTGACAACAATGACCCAAAACAAATTTGGTAATGCGGGTGGTAATGATGGCTACTAAATACAACAATAATTCAAACACTTCGGTTCGAGAACTACGTAATGCACCTATGTGTCGTTAAGGTAAATCCTCGATAAATCTAAAAGAGTTCGTTGCACGTTTATTGTATTCATAGGCTCGTCCGATTCAAGGAGATCTCCCCGTCTAGCGATTCTCAGCCAAATAATGATCTACCGAAACTCAGATATCGTGACTTCCGGATAATGGGACTTTCAATTTGTTTTATACAATATTCATCACATTTTCTTGTGGGGTATTTTGTTGCCTAGTTCTGGTTGCTAATTAATTTAGTTATTATTGCTGCGCCGTTACTTTGTTAGTTACTAATGTAAGTACAATATCATAAAAATAAAAATAACACTGTATATTTTGTTATTTACCATTAATTTCATTTCGCTTCATTTAATTGTTCGTAAATTATGCCTTTGTATTTTTTTCGCTTTAGTTTTACGCTTGGTTTTTCTTTATTGTAAATATAAATATATATAATATATATATCTCAGGTTTTCCATTTTAAGTACAATATAATATAACCATATACAAAGCGGTGCCCTCCATCCTGCATCCTGTATCCTGCGTCCTGCATCCTGCATCCTCCATGGGCCCCTTGACCTCTGACCTCAACCTACTCCGTGTGTGGCATTTGAAAAATTCGTAAACGGTTAGTACACTTTTAATATTATTTTTTAGCGTCAGTCTTGTGTAAATTAAATTTTACTTCAAAAAACGTTTTAACGCGCACACACGGAGCACAGTGAAGCCTCGAAGCACGAAAGCCCACGGGGCAGTTGATTTCAGTTGCGCTCCTGAATCGGTTTCTTTTTCGCTTCCTCGGGCCGCTCCTTGTTATAAAAAATTGCTGCTCGGCTTTACATTATACATATATATGTATATATATATATATTTTTAATAAAATGTATATAATATATGCGTGTATACACATATAAGTTTTATTCAATTCACACGTAGACGTTTGTTAAAAAATGCATTTTCTTATGTAAAAATGTTCGGCTTTCCACATTTCTTATCTGCCCTTTTCATAAATATTATAACTTGGTATCTGATTACCGTATTATACTTGTGTTGAGACGCCATCGAGATATTGTTCTTGTACATTTCTATATATGTATGTATATATATTTTCGCATATACTAACCATCGCCTAAGTGTATGTGTTTTTTATGTATGCCTCGTATATAGATTATAATTACTTTGGTTGATCGCATTCGGGAAGATTAAAGTTTACACACGGTAGTGAGAGATAGGATTCAAAGACGAGCGAGCTTAGCAAACCAATCGTAATTGAACTACATTTAGATTTTAGACAAGTTTAGTCCTAATAAATTTCCGCCTTTCCTCGACATCTTTTTGGGTTTCCACTTGGAGATTAGAGCTAATTTGACACAACCGTTTAATTCAACTATTTTATCATTTTATCTGCCTAACGATTAGCTTTTTTCGACTGCCATGCTACTGAAAGATTCGTTGCTTTTTGTATTTCGCAGCACCTAAAAATTATGCTACACAGAAGGAGGAGGAACTGAAAATGGATATAAAAACCAAATAAAATATAAATAAATATTTAAAATAAAAAAAGTTTGGATTTTGTTTTGGGCTTCATTTTATTTTCATTAAGGAATGACACATTCTACAAGCTAATCTAAATCGGAACATTAACACTTCAATAATAATTTGGAATCAATTCATTACACACAGAAACTAGAACAAATTTTGATAATACATTCGTTTCGAAATATCGGAAAAAAGAACCTAAGCCTGAACGATGAAGTGCTGAAATTTGGAAAAAAAGAAATACTGATCTTATCGGTACGATAACCCCAAACAAAAACGGAGCCCAAAACATTTTGCAATGCTAATGTAGCGCTGTCCAATAGTCGAAACGCTTCTTTTAGGGCCAAGAGCTCGGATCGGGCGATAATACCAGCAGCGGATTCTTGCGGTTGGTTATGATGGTACGGTATTAACTTGGGTTGTTCCCACTGGGGCTCCCGATTTTGAAGAAGTTTGGATATGCTTCGGTAACGCTTCGGTTATGTTCGGGGTTTGGCAGAGTGGTAAAATGTAATGGGAAACGACGTTGTCTATAGTCGTTCCGCTTGCTGTTATTGTCCTTTTCCTACACTCTTTATTTCTTTGCACACTCGCTCACACACCCTTTGACCAGTAACAGAACACTTTGATAACAAAACAACGAATAACGAATAACAATATTAACTCAGGAACGAGAAGTGAGCTGCCCGATGAGGTGGCAAGCGTGAGATTAATTAGGGTGGTGGCGGTGGCGGTGCCCGTGGCCTTGGCGTCGACGTTGGCGTTTGCCTTGGTGGGCTCAAATACAAAATGAAAAATAAACAAATAATTAACTAATAACAAATGGATTTCTCTCGCCAAGATCCCACATCTTATAGATTTGACTGCGGTTCGTATACGCTTCAGTTCCTTTTTGCCCCAGAAAACCATATTCTTGACCCAGATGATCATCTCCAGTCCTCGTACCGTAACGTCCCTCCCATTTATTCCGATTTCGATCCTTACTGAATAACTACTGTGTGTCTCCTCCGCCGTTGCTCCCTCTATTATGAAATGTGGTTGTACTGTTCCAGCCTTTGCTGCTATACCCGCCACTATTGCATCCATCGATAGCTATACCCTCGGCAAAGTATCCCTCAGATCCTCGATACTCCAGCATGGGGATTGTTGATGCGACTGGGAGTGCGGTGAATGCGGGTTTGACGTCGGCGAGTGCAGCAATGGCGAATGGTTCTCTGTATAAAATATTTATGTATATATGGTGCCCTGAATTGCAATACTGAAAGGGGGGCGGGGGAAATGGGAAGAGGGGAGAGCAATGCGGTGGATTCAAAAAAAAAACACTCGAAATATTTAAAAAAACGCAGTAAGTCAAATATAATAACCAACTGAAAAGAAAACGGGTAGAGGGGAAAAGAAATAAACGCAAACCAAATATTTTGCTATTCATATTTTTTTTTGCATTTTGCTAAAATTATTAAGTAGCTGTTGCTTTATTGTTATTGCTATTTATGCGTTCTTTTCTTCTTTCTCATTTCTATATTTATAGGTAGTATAGTGTGTGTGGGTGTGTGGTTGTTGTATGTGGTTAAATATGCTTCGTTTTTGTTTAATTGGTTTTTGTGATGATCATGGGGCATTATCCTCGTAATATGCACGTTTATATATACTTATACAAATTTGATTCCGTAGAAGTAGAATCTTATTTCCCTTCTCTGGGCCTGGCGCCTTTTTAGCGTTCTCGCCTATCTTTTGTATATTATGCAATTGCTGAATTCATTTAGGTAGGTAGGTACTTAGTCTAAAAACATTTTGTGCTCTTAGTTGAGCTGCACTTAATCAGTTGATGTTCCTTCATTAAAATATATATTATTCTTTGCGCTATGATATATATGTATTGTATATATATATAATTTTTCACTTTCCTTTTACGTTCGTCTAATTGCTATTTCTTTTTTGTTGGTTTGTTTGTTACTTGCCATTTGTTCATTTAATATATATATGTATATATAATATAAATATTCACTATATATAAACTAAATAGATTTTTACGATGGGACAATCTGCTCTCTGCTCTTTGCTGCTGTTCAGTAAAAACTTAAGAACTTCTTTTCGCTCCTTCATTCAAGTCGTACAATAAATTGAGTTTACAAACATTTTACTCGCCTCAGTTGTTTGTTTATCTTTTGGTTTTCCTTTTCTTTGTTTTCTTTTTTGTTTGTCAGCAAAAATGTTCATTCGTTCTTTAATTAATTAATCGTTATGGTTTTAATTATGCCTTGGCATTATCTTTATAATGTATATATGTATATATCTGTATAATATATTTAATATTGTTTTAAACCTAAACAATTTATTTATGAATTTTCGCTTTCAAAATATCACGTATATACTTAAGTTATGCCTTGGATTTATTAGTTATGATCGGTTCTGTGTGTCTGATTAGTCTGCGGAAGATTAAATTGCTGGGATGGCTGGTTGAAAAGAGTGAATGATGAACTCATTTCGAAATTAGGCCTCACACATCCCACCCAGCAATTTGGATTCAACTGGGACTGGATGATAGATGGATGATCCCAGTGCTCGAATCCGGGCCTTCGAACTAAATAAAATCCCTATTGACTGACATACATGTAAGTACTGTTGGTTGGTGGTTTCTATGTTGCTTCTTCGACTTGATTTCAGTTTTAGTTTTTAACTAGAGCATGCCTAAGTGAATTATTGCTTTCCATTTCATTACATTACATTTTGTGTTGCTTCGTTTCAACAAAGAGTAATTTTTCATGTCTAATTATTGTTACGATTCGATTTAAAAATGTTTTGTATTTAACTATTTAACAATTTAGTAAAAATTTGTCAACAACTTCGCAGCGAAGTCCATTTGCGGCGGCAGCGAGTCTCAACCAAATTGTTTTTATTTTTTTTGTTTGGGATTTGAATGTGGGCGACCTCGGCGACATCTGTTTTAGCAGGTATTTTTGAAACCTCTGGGTTGGTTTATTACAATACGATAACAGTATTTAGTGGGCAAATAATTTAGTTTCGTTCAATAAGGCATACACGTATATGTAAATATTTATCTCGAATTTTCATATTTCAGCCAAATTATGCACCAATTTTGAATGAAATTCGCTCGCAGGTCGCCGGCTGCCCCCGCAAATGTTTGGCCATCGCGTTCGTATTACTTTAAATAATTTTGGTTAACACATCTCGCTTTTCTCGTTCGTGTTTTTGATTAGTTTTGATGCCATCATCATAACAATAGATACAACAAAATCTTAAGTGAGTGTAGAAAAACAGAAATAATAAATCAACATTCACGCAGAGCTTGTTTTGCTTGATTTTCGCTTGTACATTAGTTTATTAAATTATTATTTTATTTTACGTTTGCTTGCATTTCGTATATATTTAACTATATTCTTGTGTAACACACACCTATGAGTGTCTATGTATTGCTTGAGTTTTTTTTTATCTATTTTCTTTTCGCTAGAGCTTTGAGTTTAGCTTTCCTTTAATAGTCTCTCTAATATATGCCTCCCGTTTATAATAGTCGGGAGTTGTGTGTATGTTTTTCGCCTTTTTAGCTAGCATATTTTGAATATCTTTATTGTAGTGTTTTTTGTTTTTGTTTTTTTCTTTTTTTGTATTTAGTTCACTTTTTGCTTGGCTTATGTGGCTAGATTTCATGATTTTTACTTGTCCTCCATTAGTATTTTCTTTTAGACTAAAATTTCGTTCAGTTTTCTTTTGCTTGGCTTACAAGTTAGGTTTTCATTTCCTTTTAAACGAATACTGATCGGAAAGTTAAGGGAATTTTCATAAGTTATCCTTGACTTTCCGCCCAGGACTCGTGGGTGTGCGTCTGTGTGTGTGTGTGTGTGTAAGAGTTTTAGTGTGTGCTTGCTTTGCTGCTTGACTTTGTCGTCTCCTTTGCTTATTCATCTTTTTGCTTTGTATTGCTGTATGTGTCTGTGTGGGACAGTTACAGTTACAGTTACGAGTTACAGTTACTTTACGCTTTATATGTATTGTATATATGTATATAAATTAATTTATGCATAATATTATGTCTTTAATCTTCGATCGCTGCCCCGCTTTCTTAGCTACCATATATAGTATATGTGTGTGTTATGCAATTTTGCTTGTTTATTCCCTATATAGTATATTTATAAGTGTGTTCGTCCTGCACGTGTGTGTGTGTATGTGGGTGTTTGTTGGTTTGAGTGTGAGTGCTTTCCACATCATCTGCCACATCTGTATTATCCAGTTTTGTATGTTTAGCATGATGTTTCCTATATAGTATAGTTTAAATATGGTTTTAAGTTCTCCTCCTCTGGCTCTAGTTCTACATATATATTTTTCTGTCTTTCACTTGCTGACTTTCCACACACACTGCAGTCCTGTCGACGTCCCTATGGTTATAGCCCCTTCCCCCGCTACCCCTCCCCTGCTCCACCGCTAATTGCACATCATAAATGTTTCCTCTACCAAAATTGTATCCCCCATCACTCATCACACTCACACACTGCCACACTCGCAACATCCCTAATAACATAAGCAGCTTACTTTACAGCATTTTGCAATGGTTTCCTTGCGCTCTATATGTATGTATGCGTGTAGGTGTGTGTGTGCTTGTGTGGGTGAGTGTCCTTCCAGAGCTTCTACCTTCAATATACGATTTCCTTTGACTAAACATTTCCGAAATTGCAGCTGTGGTGCGTGTATTTCTGTGTCTCAGCTTATATAAATTCTATTTATGCTTCGTAGTTTACTTTTGTTGCTGTGGCTCTTTGTTGCATGTTTGTTGTTGTTGTTCTTGTTTTGGTAGTAGTAGTAGTAGTAGCATCACTATTGTTGCTGTTGCTGTTGCATCCTCAAAGTTAACATGGATAAATTCCTACAAAATAATCGAAAAAATGTTGGCTAAAAACTTCATACATATGCCTAGTAATTTATATGATTTATATCGGTATTTGTTATATACTATTATATATAAGCAAAGTGATTGTGCCAACTACTACTATTTACATTCATTCTCTGCTATTTACAGCAAGCAAAACCGAAAAATAAAATGAGTCCAATCAAAAGAAATCGAAGATTAAATAATATAAATTTAGTTTTTCCCTCGCTATGGCATTCAACTAATTTACATTACATGTACATACATATTTTTAGTGTGTGGCCAAAACTAAAGCTCCGAACTTAGCATAAATTAAATTAAACCATAGGCATATTAACATAATCGTAATCAAATAAAATTATAAACTAAGAGTGCGGCTGCTGCTGCAGTTCGATCAGAGTTGAGGGGCATACATATATAGCATATATAGCGTGGTATTGTTGTTGTAGTTGTTGTTGTCGCAGATTGTTGTAGTTTGTAGTTGTCGTTGCAGTTGTTGTTGTTGCAGTTTAGTTGTTGGTATGATTTTATTATTCAGGGCAGCTCTCAACGAAAAATTGGCGACTACGAAAATTTGTTTACTTTATGTTTTTCTTTTTTTTTCGGATTTAACCTATTTTGTGGTGGTTGATTTTTGGTGGTGGTTGTTGTTGTTGTAGTAGTTGGTGGTGGTGGTGCGCCAAGAAAAAATGAAAGAAAAGAAAGCAAATACCGATATGTGTAGGCTACGACAAACGACAAAATGGCCAGCGAGATAGAAAATACTGTGAGGCTGGGCTCAACGAAACTCACCTTGGTAATTCTGAGGCCAAATGGTGGGTACATTCTGCAGGAAAAGATGAGACAATTAGTATTTTACAGATTATATGCCATAGATGCAGTATTGTGGTCAAAGTAAGAGCACAAAAATTGGGACCAAATTATAGTACATACATATATTATTCTAAAACATTTACTTTAAAATACATCTTTATAAAAGTATAAGCCTGAAATCGTGGCAGATATGCATATATGTATGTATCATTATCAGTGCTATTATTTTGACCTTATCTGCATCGCATCGAATCGCACTCACCATTGGCACACTGTAGTACTGATAGAATGGCTGATATTGCATGGCTGAAGGTGGGTAGATGGCTGGCACTCCAGCGGCTGTAAAGTCAGTAACTAGGTTTGGTTAATTGTTTCCCAATTGATGTTGGTGTTGGTGGTTGGTGGTTGGTGGTGTTTTGGTTGTAGTTGTTGTTGTGTTGATGAAGTGTATTATCGAGTTAAGAAAGAGAGCGTAATGAAATACAAAGAAAAGAAAAACAAATGTCAATAAAACCAAGTGAAACTCAGAGAAACGATGAAGACCCATCAAACATAGCATAGATTAATATATCTATATTTTTTTATACTTTCGCATATAACTCACCTGGCGGATATACAGCGGCTGCGAACTGATCCATAGGTATATTGCTGATCGGTGCCGGCGGCGTGGTGGTATAGTAGACGGCTCCGTTTGTGGCCACAATTGACTGCAGAGGATTGGGCTGGGATAGAGAATTTTTATATTAGTTTATGGCACTTGCACCCAGCGATGTGGAAGCACTTACCTGCTTTTTGATGGCCGGTGCAATGTTCAGCTTCCGATCTCGTAGTACCACGCATTCACCCTATTTTTTTTTTATATTTTTTTTGGTTTTTGGGCCAGAGTGAGAGAGCGATGGAAGAGAAAGACAGAGGGAGAAAGCATAAATAGATGAGCATTAATATCAGAATATTGCATTATCAACACACAAGCCGAACGAAGAAATTCAAATTCAAATCGAACGCAGCAGCATCAAAAATTCTCAAAAAATAGTTAAAAATTAATGCGCAACGCTTTTGGTTTTATATTGTGTCTTTTTTTTATTATTTAAATCTTCTGTTCATTTTTTGCTTTTTATGGCACGGCCATGGCTAAGAGAGAGAGAAACACGTGCCAAGGCAAAATACCATTACCAAAGTTATATATATATATAAAGTATATAGGTGTAAATGTTTATACTGTGGGGTGTTGTGTGTGCGTGTGTGTGTGTGTGATTAAATTAGGTAAGGTTTATTACAAAATGTCATGTACATATGTTGCATAACTAGATTTGCGTTGTTTTTGCTGTGGTTTTAAATTTGGCTTCAAAAGCAAATCCAATCGCCAACTTATTGCTTACATTGTTTCGTAAATTTCATATTCAATTTTCGCGGCACAAAATTCAACAACATGTTTATTTTAATCAACAAACATAAACACAAAAATTAATTAACCAGAATAATGAACTCATTTAAAAAAGTATAAAAACTGAAAAGGCACAAAAGCATTGTTAAAAGAACAAAATTCAATTTGGAATATAAAGCTTGCTTATTGTTTCGTTTCTTCTCTCGTCTCGTGTTTCCTACTAAATAACAATGGTAATAATTATAAATAAATTTAATACAAAAACAAACAATAAAACTGTAAAACCAATAATAATGTAACACCAACACCAAGTTAAAAGTGTAGATATATATATAAAGTCACAGAAAGTATATCCCAAGATTTATTTTTTCGTAGTAAGGTCGTTAGTTTAAAATCTCGTAAGCCTCTTTCACAAAGCCTTTTATAGGGAACTTTTCCACAAGTTCATTTTCGTTCGAAAAATGCCCTTTTTAAAAATGCATTTAGCTTCTCTCCGACCCAATAAATCAGCCAATTTACATTTAATACCTTTTCCTACGGCAAAAAAAAAAAAAAACTACTAACGCAGATGGGAAGCTGGCTGACTGGCCGTCTGGCAGCCAGTTCATCTTTAATTGCCAATTAGTCCCGGCTGATACCCTTGTGATTTGCGCATGAAATGCATGAAAAGGACACGACGCCACAAAGAGATAAGCCCAGACTCCTTGAGAGGGAGTGGCGGTTTTGAGTGGTGACCCCTCTTGGCAGCGGTAATAACCATTAACCTAAGCAAATGTTTGCGGGCCAAGGAGATGCTGCTACTTTGTCGTTAAAAAAAAAAAAAAAAAAATACGGAAAAATAACGTGGAAAATGAAAAGAAAAGCGAGGCGGGACGAGACGACGCACGGAAAAACCTGAGCCGCCGTATCCTTTTCTGACCGCCGCTGGGCAAACATTCTTTTCATTTATGTTCGAGTTGGCCGCCCTCGAGCCATCGTCCTCGGCCAGCGACACAGGAATAAGGACCCTAACAAAGGGCCAACAGTTGAGAAAGTAAACTAAAGATGAAACGTATGGCAAGGAGCCCTGAAAAGAGGCCCACCTCCTCCCCCCTGCCAACCATTCTTAACCACCTCTTGTCTTGGCTGAATTTAATTAAGAATCCTTTTGCTGGCTGGCTTTTACGGCGGTGATGGCGGCGGCCTTTTGTTTCAGCCCACAAAAAGGACAACAAAACTGTGCCGTGCTCCACTCTAAAATGATTTAAAATTGAAGAGTCTACAGTCCACTCTTCTCCTGGAGTTTAGTAGGCAAATCTCATACATTCGAAATGTGCGTTTCGAGTTCATTTTATGGACCCAAATTTGCTCTAATCTATATGTATTTGTGTTGCGTATTTATGCATGTATGAGGTGACAATGGTTTTTGGGTATGGGTGTGGGATTAGTTTGCCATCATAGAACATATACACAAAAATTAGTATACGCAGTGTGGGCTTTGGTTTCGGTGGACTGATATGATATAATATGTACTCGGGAATGTGTTTTCGGGATTGTGGTCCCGGTTGGCCCTTTTTGTTGAACGCTGTGGCTTTTGATGAGTTCGTGGTCGAACAAAAAACTCGAACTAAATGCTAAACTTTTCTAAATGAAATTTAATTAGTGTAATGTGTGAGTTGTCTCCTCTCTCGCTGGGTTGGTGTTGTGCATGTAACCGTCTATGTGCGTGGGTGTGTGTGTGTAAATTATAAAACTTGGTTAAACGTTGCCAGGACTTGTTTTTATTGTTTGTTGACGCTGCCTCTGTGTGCCCGTTTCAGCTTTTGCCTTTTGCATAGAGTATGGTCGTTGTTATCCTTGTTCTGCCTGCGGGCATTATGCCTTCTGCTTTCTGCTCTCTCCCTTTTGCATTCACAAGGACACTCGTGTCCCAGTCTCGGGCAGCAGTGCCAGCAGCAGCAGCAACAGCAGCAACAAGAGGTGGAACAACAACCAGAACGACAACAATGCATATTAATGACGAGCGGCAAAAGTTTTTCACTTAATATGCCACAGAGCACGGCGGAAGCTTCAGCCTCCGAACAGCACAGTGTATACATACTATGTATCGCAGAAAAGGGTAAAAGGTAAATGGGAATTTTCCCAGAAATGGGTAAAAGTTGCATCACTCACCCTGGCGGGGCAGTGGCAGTGCTTATGCAATAATTATAATCAATTAGTATGCCAAAACAAAATATGGCAGACAAGTTCATTTTGTAATGAGCCACCTGGAGGCTGAACTTTTTTTTATGGTGCGAGTTGAACCTAGCCCAGATCTTTACTTTATATAGTCAGAAAACTAGTGGCAACAGCTACACGGGAAAAAATCAGAAGTTGTTGTTCAAAAGATGCATATTAGTAGGCTTAGATATAAGAAAAAGTTATTTGGAAAGTTCCATTTTATATTTCCTGTATAAATTATCGAATATTCCCTTTCCTTACATTATATTTCTCGCAGTGTAAGAAAGAAAGAGCGTGGGTTGCCCTGGGGAGCAGGTGATTGGACTGCTAAGTTGGGTTCGATAGATATATATATATATGGTATTCCCTAGGAACTTTTACGCCGCGCACTTACTTTGCTGGGGATTGGAATTGGATTATTATTATTATTACTGCTGCTGCTGTTGGTTCGTTAATTATTCCGCAATTGGAAAAATGTGCAATACACAATCGATTTGTAATCAGCAAATTAGGCGAGAACGGAAAAGATGTGCCAACAATGCAACGTTACACGAAAATACAACTCAAAACGGAACTCAAGACTTGGATATCAAAACGAGAATCAAAGGCAACAAGGCAACGCACTAAGGTATTGTCTATATAGTCTAGTCTATTAAAGTCTATGGAGACCGCGCTCCAGTGTAACGGAGCCAAAAGAGCAAAATTCGCTAATTGTTTAATTGATTGCATAAAATGAGCATTAAAAACGGTGCAACGAACTCAACATTTGTTTGCATTTGCATTTGATTTTTGGTTTTGGTTTTGGTTTTAGCTTAACGGGCAAACTTCGGTATTATCAATAGGATTGGATACGTGTGTGTGGGGGATAAGAATTATATTGAAGGAAAGTAGGGCTGCCTACGCTTTTGGGGAAGGTGGTAATGTGAGGTTATATAACTGGGTGAGTGGTGTTGTTGTGGTATTGTAAGAATGTGTAATTTTTTTTTATTTTTTTGGTTTCTGGCAATGAAACGATATAAGGAACGCAACGGAATCGAATGTAACGTAACGGAATGGCAACGCAACGGAAATGTAACGTAACTCGGAAACGTAAACTCAACAAAAACGCAATAAGAAGAAATTTATAAAAGAACAAAGTGCCGTCCGTACCTAAGGCGGTACATCAATCAGATCATCATATATCATATATCGCACAGTGGCGACAATCATATGAGGTATTTCTTATGTGGGGACCCCCCCGCGGGGAGTGTTGGTAGTAGTAGTAGTAGTAGTAGTGGTATCGGTAGTAGTAGGAGGAACCGACGTCTCATAGTAGTAGTAGTACTTGTGTGTGATGGGTCAGGTAATGCCCTAAAAGATCGGAGCACAATTTTGTAAGTTGTGTGTGATTTTCGTACATATCCTTTTCGAAACGCGACAATCGAAAGAGCTCTATATATAATATATATATGAAGTGTTTGGTTTTCGTTCGTTCAATCGTTCGTAGGTTGTTGGTGATGTTTACGCTCGCTTCATTAAAATTATAATACTGGCATTTCCTATTTGTTGTTTTTTTTTTGGTAAACGTTCAACAGGCGACATTAGCAACAGGTCAATGGAGTACTACTTACATCCGCTTGCAGTCTTTGCGCCTCCTGCTCCGTCTCGAAGGTGACGAATCCGTAGCCCTTGCTGACGCCTGCTCGATCCACGATGATTTTGGTGCTCTTTACCGTGCCATAGGCGCTGAAGACGCGGGTTAGATCGGCCTCGGTGGTATCGCCGCTAAGTGGGAAAGATCTGGATTAGTTGGGTCTACTAGTAAGTTGTTTAAAGCTTTAAGAACCAATGGAAAATCTCCTTTCAGCATTTTAGCACACACCCACTTTACTTATTAGTTTATTCTATTTGTTTAACTAAAGCAATTATTTAGTAAGTAAGCATGGCTTCCTTTTTTATCAGCATACACCAGCTGAAAGCTAGAATTCGTTTACCCCTTAGAAATTTGATTTACATTCTTGGAAATACTTCTCAGAGATTTTCCTTCTAGAACTAAAGCATGCCTTTGCAAGGCTTCCGAGAATCGGAGGACAGAGGAGCTGGCAGTCCTTTGAAGACCATCTCACCTGATGCCACCCACAAAGATGCGATTGGGTATTAGTGTGCCGTATTTGGGCGCCGCCAGGGGCGTCTCCAGTCCTCCGCCGGGCGTTGCCGATGGAGGCGGCGCTGCTGCTATCTTGTGCATCTCTGCGGGTGTCGTCTCCAGACGAAAGTTGGGTGCTCCGAAGGGCAGAATCTTGAGGCTGTTTCTGGAGATTGGGGGTGCGCGCTGGCCGAAAAACTTCTTGTCGCTGCCGTTCGCTGGATCGAGCGGCTCCGGTGTTTTGCAATTTATATTGTTTTTGGGTACGGCGGAGGTTGTATTAGATCAGCTCAAAACGAATCAGATCGAATCGGATCGGATCGGATTGGATTGGATGACGGTTATGCGACGGCTGGGGCTATTGAGATGTCTTTCACTGGTTTACTTGTAGCACGCATGTATACAGTTGGATGTACTTCTTGCTGAAAAAGTCAAATAATCAAACGCAAAATTAGTTGAGCTCATTAATAAACCATTAAAATAATCAGCCACATGGCTAGCAAAACGAATCGAGTGAAAAAGAGAGCATTTAAATCTCGGAAAAAGAACAACAAAAAAAAGAATAACGTAAAGAATTGCCCCCTACATTTCGAAACGAATCTATTTCTGGCACAGCCGACATATGTCACACGAGGAAAACTCAGCGCAGGCAGGCTGCTCTCACAGATACGCACCCATACACGGGCGGCGAAAACTAGAGGTAGCAGTCGTCGTCGGGCACCATGTGTGCACCATAAATTCACCTTCAGAAGCGGCAGCGAGACAACTAAATAGCACAGAGAGTTTAATTTTAACAGCAGCAGCAGCCGCAGCAGCAGCAGCAGCAGCAGCAGCAACATCACAGCCGCAGCAGCAACAATAAACTTGCCTTGTCAACAACACGGTTTGAACAATTTTTTTTGGGCCACACGAGAGGCAAGTGCACATAGGAGTATACATATTATAATAGTTTCTTACAGCAGTTGTTATTGATTTTACTATAATTATGTAGATTAAATAGAACATCCGTGATAGGATATTACAGTTTTTTCCCTTGCAACACACTTTCCCAATCAATTAGCTGACCACAATTTTCTCGCTGTGCAGTTAGAAAATTATATGTACGTGTTGCTATGAGCTGCAGATGCCCATTATAATTCCGATCGAGGAAACTTCTACATGCACTTATTTGAGTTCGAGTTGAGTACATATATTCGCAGCCTTCGTCAAACATTTCATTTAGATGTGTGTATCTGCTGCTTGTTGTAGATGATGTTTGCATGTTCTGGGCGTCGCATGTTTGTTGGCCCCATATTCGTATGCAAGTAGTATTCAGACCCGAGTGGCCAATATCGCATGTAGGTATCCCTGGCCATATCGTCACTTGTATCTCAATCCGTGGTGGTATCCGTATCTGGCTCATCGATGATGGGCGACGCGCTCCATTGCCCGCCGTGCTGGTCGCTTATCGCCGGGCATTTATCTCTGAACGCTCCACCCCCACCGCCCTCCTCCCCTGAATTGACAACTGTCCGGCGGTCTGATGGCCCCCGACTGTCCGGCAATCGGAGTTGTGTACGGGCGGATTTCGATTGGAGCACACACACATAGCAGCAATGAAAACATAATTAAATTTTCATTAACAATGAAAATGTCAAAATTGTTTGCGCTCGCGTTGAAGTTGTGCCATGCCAGGCATTTCAATTGTACGTCCGACTTCCCGATCGATTTAAAGATATTTGTATGTGCACAGAAAGTCGGATGCACGTATGAGATATCTATTTAATGGACTGTGTGGGAAAGTTGTTGGCAACACGTGATTGTATGGCTGTATTTCGACCCATTTTCCGTATCTCAAACAAATAAATTAGCGAAATATAAGTGCTCGTATAAATCACGGTAATAAATTTTCTTAGATGCAATTAAAACAAAATCCGTACATATGCCTAAATGCAAAGCCAACTAAAAGATATGTATATCTTCCGCTCATTAAAACGCGTCACAATTCCAAAATTGAGAAAAACACATATTTTTAGAAATGAGAAAAACAAAATCAAATGACGTTGTACGCAGGAATATAGGAATACATTTGTACATATATCGGTCTGTTTCGTCTGGCGATTTTATAAATACACGCCATATATTGGCTTTGGGCAACAGAAAATTGTGAAAAACTAAAAGCTTTGCCATATAGATTTTCTTGGCTTCTCGAGCGGATGTGGCCAGCATAAAGTGGGTGAGGCGAAAGCTGATTGTGCCGATGGCTAAGTGCCCCTGACATGATTCATGATGAGCCAAGATGAGCGGGCACAGGGCGAGTGCTCATGATTTATGTGCGGCTCTTAATTATTTACAATATTATGAAATTATTTTTGAGAACTTTATTCCTGCGCATTAGCAGAATTGATGATGGCAGGATAGTAAAACGGTGACAAAGAGAAAATGCCAGCAGCTGAATTATTAAAATCTTCATTACTCCCGGCCATGGCAACTGCGGAAAAGCGACAACAACACCACTGGCAGCAGCAACAGCAGCGACTGAGGTCAGCCGGAAAATCACTGAGTCAGGTCCGGAGCGGAGCTACTACTACTGTTCGCAGCATGACAACGACGGCGATATCAATGGAATTTAATCAACAGCAGCCGCCAGCTGAAAACTCTCACACAATCCCCCACCCGCAACCCACATCTATGCATCCGTTCATCCATCCAGCCATCCACCCACGGAGCTGTCAGTTAGTCGGGCATTCAGTCATTCAGTCAGTCATTCATTCAGTCAGTCAGTCAGTCGAGGTGCTCGTTCTCGTGCTTAACAATATTGCAAAATTCCACGTGCGAAAATTGCGCGAGTAATGCCAATGGAAACAGGAACCGTCAAAGAATTTTATATTACCAAAAGAGGAAAAGAGTTTGTGCCAGAGATACGAATGCTGAATGCTCAGCGATTATGATGCGAGATATGTTCTGAACAATAGGGTTGAGGGGTATATAGTATACAGTAAAAACAGGCAGAGAATTTTACGCTCCTGGGGGTTAAAAATCGCGTTTAATTACGAAATTTTGAAAGAACCACAGCTATGCTATGAAAAGATGGGGAAAATGCCACAGATACGATGGAATCACTGGAGAATGCTTATAGAATGAAGCGCAGAACTATGGAATAATGTTAAAAACTGTTGCTGATCTGGAAAAAATGATAATTTTAAACAGAAAATAGAAGAATTCCATCAACATACAAATTTAACGCACTACAAGATGAATAACAATACAACCCATAACAATGTTGAATTCACAAGGATGATTTAATTTGCAACAGCGTAAATGGAGAAATAATTCCCAATTCGTTAACAATCTGCAGTTCAATATTTAATATCGCAGGGATTAAAAAAACATTTTGCTAGCTGGTTGGAATTTTCGGTTCGCTTTTATGTCCGTTTTTGGCACATTTCAAGCGTAACTTGGGCAATTAGGGCAATGCAATTAGTGAGCACCAAACTATTGAATAACCAGACTGCGTAGCCAGTTGGCCGGGGTAAAACGGGCAGCAAAGTGGGCGGATGGGCGAGAGTGAAAAAAAGTGGGCGGAGCTGTGGGAAAGTCGAGTCGACGTAAAGCAGAGCAGTTGCTGAAGAGAGTGCAAGTTTGACCTATAAAATGGCAACGTGGGCGCGCTTCACTTGGCACAGATACGACGAAGTAGCAAGCAAAAAAAAAAAGAAAAGGGAAATGAAGCCAACACACAACTGTGGCAAGAAAAACGTGGCGAAACCCAAGGGAAAAGGGAAGGAAATTAAAGGGAAAGGGCGAGGTGAGTGGCAAAAACCGTAACAGCAGCAACCGAAACCGGAAGGAAGGCGAGCGGGGAAAGGACTCCAAAGGCGTTGGAACTATTTTAAACCTAAACTGCCCACATGGGACAGACAGCCGAGAACCATACGCCGAAAAAGATCAGCAACAAACCGAGTTTTCCCTATCGTGCTCCAACTGTATAGCATTATAGTTTCATATACACCTGCATCCCTGCGTATCTGTGTGTATAAGTAAGCGTCCTTGCCAAAAACAATAAAGAGCAGACCCCAAGGCGAGCGATAAACGCTGACACAGCGAAAGCGCAGAGCCAAACCTCTGCGAAACAGGACGAAATGCGCCTGGCAGTATGCTGCACAAAATATGGGAGCGTACACAGGGAAAAGCGAAAGGATATCGATTGCAAGTGCTCCAGCTCCTTGCTGTGTAGGTTTTCAATTATACAGCATATATTTTCATTTCATAAGAACTAAATGTGCACCATGATTTCATATTTTATTTACAAAAGAATGTATATGGAATACATTGTTAAAAGAACCACATTTTGCGTTTACTAGTTTGCGCAACATTTTTTGCAGTACATGGAGAGGTAGTTCAAAACGAGGATGCAGGATAAATCCTTTAACTCGCCAGGTGCGGACGAGCAGGGCAGACGACTCCCGTATCCTCAGTTGGCCAGATAAGCGTATCCAAGTCACATAAGGACAATTAGCCAGCTCAGGCTCAAAGAGTTTAAGAGGCCATAACTGCCGACGTGGTGGTGGGGATAAGCCAATGGCAGGAGGTTGGGTGGTGGAAATTAGGAGCGGGCGAGAAAAGCGGGCGAGGAAATCATGTTGATGGCTGAGGCATGACGATGACGTTAAAGCGTACGTGTTGGTGAATAACTTAAAACGAAAGAAAGTCAGTGGGTGAAGATGAACTGAAGAGGAGAACGGGGTCAGAGGAGCAGATGGGTGGGTGGGCGCTCTGTGGGCTGTGGGGAAAGCAAAGGTCAATTGAAGTTGCGGTGCTAAAACTTTGAGAAGGCAGCGAAAGAGCAAGAGTCAGAGGAGCCAAGTCAAGTGGAAAGCGGGAAAGCGCAAAACAGGCTCAAACACACACACACACACGTACAGCCACGGATGCACTGACTGACAGTGCGCCGGAAGTGGAAGTGCACCCCCCGCACCCGTCCCCTCACCTGGCAAAAAATAAGAAGAAAAAATAAAAGAAGGCAAAACTGCTGGCTGCCTTTCGCCTACATGTTATACAATCCTTGAGTGCGGCGAGCGAGGACGAAGCTTTTGGGTGTCAGTCAAGTGAAAGGAAATTGTAGCACATCAGGATGTAGGAGCACGGGGATGGAGCATGGTGATGGCGATGGGCTTGGGCTTTGATAATGGGCAGAGGAGAAGACGAAGGGCCAGACAAACCAACAGACAAACATCATCATGATCATCATTGCAGGCTCGGCGGCCTCAGCAGCTAAATTGATGGCCTGCCATCAGGGTATCCATCCCACATCAGCGTTATGCCACCCACACCCCGATTCGTATGTATATGTGGCACAGAAAAATCCATAATCCTCGGCAGAAGCTGAAGGAGCAACCAAAGCAGAAGCAGCAGCAGCACCAGCAGCAGCAGCAAAAGGGAAACGCCAAACTACAAAAGCGCGAGCACAAATTGCCACTGTGTCAGTAAATCCACTCACACATATGTCCGTAACATATATCCTCTTGCTGTAAACACAGACCTATATGTACTATATACCAGATATATTTGCAAAGCCAAAAACTTGTTTGAAACAATGAAACTTTTGTGCTTGTGCAGTGCCGTGCCGTGCTGTACTGTGCTTCGCCAGTGTCCAACTTCTTGTATTTGTGTTAGTTTTATTTCTGGCCCTTGTCCAATATTTGCCCCGAGTCGCAGTAACTTAAAGTCTGTTGGAATTAATTTCAAGCAAATATATACACAAAATCCCATCTAACTCATGTCCTCGTCCTTTAATCTATATGTACGTATGTATGTAGTATTTGTATGTGTGTTTTTGTGTGGTGTGGAAAAAGTTTCGGTCGGATGATTTATTGCCACTTCAGCTGTGGGAGAACGACAACGCTGCGTATGAGCGATGGCTGATGCCCTCCCAGTTCGGATTATTGTCTATGCTGACAAAGGATTTAAGCGGAATTTGATACAGACGCAAGTGGAGAACGAAGGACGAAAGCTGATGCGAAGCCATCCATTAAATGCTACGGCAAATTAAGTCATTAAAAAACAATTTTTGAGCGAGCCAAAGGGGCGTATACGCAATTTGCCAAAGAAGCAGGTGGAACTGCCGAAATATAAATATGCAAATTCGGCATTTTCCAAGTGGAGACAGCCATAAAAATGCAATCACACAAAAAGCAAAAGAAAAGCCAAAGGAAATGTAAAAGCCAAAGGCGGCCACCGAATAAGAAAAAGTGAAAAGAAATGACGTAAAAGTGTGACTCAAAAGACGGGTGGGTTTACAAAATCGGGAGGTTTTTGGGGGGCTTTGAATGATTGTGTGTGTGTGTGTGTGTATACATAGTTGGGGGCGTGAAGACGCTGCCAACTATTTCTGTAGACGCAGCTGAATGTGCCACTGCTGCTGCCTCCTTTGTTGCCATCGCTTCCTAGGCCAAAAGCATGAAATTAAAATGCGAAAATGCAGACAATGGCTCGGCCGAAAGAGATGGCAATAGCTATAAAGAGCCGCACTCGGAAAAATAAGCAATTCTAAAATGTTTTCTATTTAGCGCTGTTTTAAATAAGTAAACTATGTTTATAGCACTGCTCCACTGTATTAGTAAGAACTTATAACCAAGTAGTATACGATTAATATAAATCAATTTAAAAAACTTTTTTTCGAGTGCACTCGCGTATCTACACGAATTCGTGTGACTGTATTTGTGTGTAAAAGTGAAAAAGCGCAGCTGAGCACGTCATTCTCAAAGGCAGTGCACCTCCAGGCTTCTGCTTTTTGTTGGTTTTGACTCACTTCAATCATTTCGTTTGAGAACTTTCATCCATATGCATATGCATGCGAATACTATGTACCTGCATCCGAAAGTACGCGAATGTATCTGCATCCGCAGCTGTCTCGCTGCTCAAAAAAAATGTGCGACCAACATTTTTTGTATTGTTTTGAACAGCGGCGTTCTTTTGCTCAATTCTTTTTGGCAACGTTTTTGGGCCGAATTGCGCCTTAAATTCATTGCAGTTAAGCTACGTTTGCCGAAAAAATACTAACTTATCAAAAGTTATGCAAATGAGATTCGCACATGATATGCAACTTGGATAAGGGAATTTCTAAATATCCGACAGATGCACAACATACCTACAACCATTGGCATTTGCGCCCACACAAATGTGTGCGTTTCCTCTCAAGTTAATGAAATATTTCAAGTTGCCAACTCGCATAAAACCGATGTGTGTATCTGCATTTGCATGAGCACCTATATCTCAGCGTGCGCCGCGTGTATCTGCGTGAGTGTGTGCTATTGTAGTTGCCATGCTTGTTAAGATATTTTTGGCTTAACTACATTGCCTGGCCAAGATTAAGAGAGATGGCGACAAAGCCATGAAAGTTTCACCCGGGGAATAACAATCATCATTTCGAGCAGCGTTAAATTTACTCAATTAGCAGCTGCCTAATATCATCAAGTTGTAAACAAAATAAACGAAACACCCAATTTGCCTTTTGAGAACAGGAAAGCAATTCAATGAATGAACGATTGAAATGATGAGTAAACAAATCTTTGTTAATCACTTTTGCTCCCCACTTAAAATTCCCCAGAGCTACCGAAATTATTACTATTTAATGGATCAGAAATCGTTCGATAAATGTATCGCATAAAATATAAAATTGTTTCTTTCCATACAAAATAAGATGCTTTGAATGAGTATTTAAATTGCTTAGGCGATGAACAAACGTGCGTGATAGCTCAATTTAAAACTATGCATTCTTTTTAACAAACTATAATTTACGCACCATAAGCATTTAAGAATCGAAACTTTGTCTATCGATGCGATGGCAAATTACTTTAAAGCTGAACGAAAAGTTCTCACATTAGTCGAGTGGAAACTTTTGTCAGGTGGCGCAAACTCAATTTCCATATGCATTATGCATCTGTATCTGAATTTGTATCTGAATCTCGCTATCTGAGTCTTGGTGTGTGCATCCGCTGGTGGGCAGTGCGAACGATTTGAGAACCGTGAAAATATGCAGATAACTAATATTAACTTTTTGTTCGAATGCATGAATGAAGCGTGGAAACGGAATAGTTGTAAAAAGCGAAAAAAAAAACAGAATCAGCTCGTTAGCTGAATGAATGAATGAATGGGAAGAGAACCGAGCCACGACTCGCTTCAATGCAGCTCCAGTGGGTTCGAACCCCGAAGCATATGCAAAAAGCTAAAATAATTGCTCCGTTTGAGACCCGCCGATGTGGAGAGCAGTAGGAATTGGGAGCAGAGCGGTGCGTGCAGCACAGTCCGGTTCTATTTATGGCCACACTTTTCAAATCCCCCAACGAATGGCGGCCATAAAAGCCGCACGCAGTTGACCCACACATGCTGACATGGGGCCTCGGCCCTCTTAGCATATAGATTATTCAGGTGGGTGTGTCCAAATGGTGTAGCTGTATCTGTATCTGTGGCTGTAGTACCTCTGCCCCTAGCTTTGTATCTGCATCTGTATGTGCATGTGTACATCTATATCGGCATCTAACTGAATCCGTAGTGCTCTCTAGTCTGTATTCCGATTTTGCGGTTGTGGGTCTGTCTGCCTGCGTTGCGGTCCAAATGGTCAGCGCCACGGTAGAGTGCAAGTTTGGTTACCGTTTGGTGACCATTTTGCATCTGGGCCAACACGCATCGAACCCAAACTGTAACCGAAAAACGTGAACCCTAAAATCGTAGCAGTACAGAGAAAGCAAAGTATATATATGAACTATATACACAGTAAAATGCCATATGATCTAATCCTTAATTGAAAGCAATGTATCTATGATGTGCACAGCATATGTATTTATTGGAAACACAATGGCCATATCTACACGAAACTACACACACGTTAAGATAAGATCTCAAAGAACTCAATGTCGGAAATCTGGTGATGGTTTTTCCATTGTGTAGGCAAAAAAGCTTGCTTCACGCATAGCGGGGGGATTAGTTTGATTTGTAAAAAGTCAAAGTTTAAAGGCATTTCCTCGCCTTGTTTCCTTTTGACACAGATTTTCTTTATGGCCTTAACCCACCACCGCCACATGTATACATATATGCCACCCCCCACCCCCTTTTGCCCCTTCATTTTTAGTCTTGAACTTTGACTTCGTTTACGACTTTCTTCTTCGCAGTCTGCCAGCACCAAGTTTAGTTTGCCAGCTGTAGCTGGCTATATCCAGCGAATCGTTTCGATAACCGAGCGCCTCTGGCGGGCATATTATATATTTTTATTGCCAACGGCAGCCGCCGTCAAAAATGGGCGTGTCGCCGCCCCCTTTCTTCGCCCGCGAACAGCTGTCGACAATGATGGCAGCAGAGCAAAAGACTTTTCGCCATTTTTGTATCTTTAGCGAGAAAATTAAATGAAAACATACTATACTTTATAGGCAAAAGTACTTTAGCTCTTTTGGCATTCGCGTGCGTGTGCGAGTGTGTGTGTGTGTGTGTGTGTTGTCGCCGCTTATAAAGAAAAATCTGTCGAGTAACAAGGCGGAGGATTCACTTGTGGCCTAGGCGACAGAAAAAGAGCTAAGGAGGCGGTGACGGGGCTCGGGTGAACATGAATATTGAAGAGCGGAGCGCATTATAATTTTAGATTTATGTACAGGGTGTCCCAGACAGGGAACTGGGTAACTCGGAGAACTGGGAGGATGAAGCCCAGCGACAGCATGACAGCCATGGGGAATACTTATTTATATTTATGTAAGCCGAAAAGGCAGGCGGACTGCCAAAATAAGAATTACGGCATTGAAAGCTTAAAGCAGTGCTTGAGGGCTGGAAAAGCTGGATCACGGAATGATACACCCCCAAAACCCCCTAGATGATGATGCTGCTTGATATTCGGAAAATGTCGCCTGGCGGCGTATTTTATTTGAAATCTACACAGCGGAAAAACTAAATATTAATATTGATATCGCAGAAGTTTGAATATATTGGCTTTTTTTCTTTATGAATGCTCTTGAAATGTTATGAATATAAATATATCTATCTAAAGATCATCGCTCAATTACCAATACAAGGTGTACAATGATGATAGACGTACATGTGGTTTTATGGGTTTAAATTAGCTTTTATCTATTTGTTTGTGAATTTCAAACGTAGAACAAATTTCCTCAAGTTTAAGATTGGATGTTTAAATGAATTAAATGTTACCCGGATTAAATTTTGCAAGAAATTCCTTTAGCATACTTAATTGAAATGTTTTTCCGCTAGCAAACAAATCAATTGGAATGTTGGGGCACCCTCTAAGCTAAATGTCTGAGGGAAAATCTGTATCCCCAGGCGACACTTCTCATTGGTTCGGTTTTCTGTTTTCCCTGTCACTTTTCCCCCGCTTTCCCGCTTTCCACCCCGCTCCCAAAATCTTATTAGATTTGTCTTGAGATGCTCGCGAGTAAATCCGTCGCGTGGGTTATTTCGAAACGGTTGGCATTTTTCACAGTTCTTTATGCGACTTTTTGATTCCCGAGCATTTCATCACAGAATGCAACTAAAAATACATTGCACATATATATTTTACCTCTTTTCTGTTTTCCTTGCCTCGTTTGCAGCAGCAGACGAAAAAAATCAAGTTTAAAACTTTCCGCTCGATGTGATTTTTCACGTTTTTGACTTTGATTCACTTATTGGCTGGATTGCTTTTTTACTTTTCGCCGTTGTTCAAACTTAACAATTGGATCTTTTAAGATAAAAATTAGCACCTGTTTTGTTGCGGAACGTTTGCGCTTTATGAATTTCAACAATTATTTTGCATAATAATTAGGTTTTTATCACTTTTCGATGATTTTGATGCTCTCGTTTTTTTTTTTCAGCTGGGCTACTGCAAGGCAAATAAAATTTTGGGATTTAGATCTGTGTTTACTGGTATTTTACTTTTTTTTTTGTTTGGGTGGCGCTGGTGTTGTTTGGCATATCGTTTAGCCACTCATCAAATGGCAGTTAAAAAGGCCAACCAGGAAAAATTTGAATAAACAAATTCTCTAGCTTTCTCTGCCGCACATTTGAATAGGAAAATTGTGAGGGAGCTATGTGTGTGGGCTGGGGAATGTGGGCAAAGGGTTGTAGCTATGCGAGTTTCCTGCTATTGCTATTGCGGCTGCTGCTCCTGTTTTTGTTGTTGTTGTTGTTTATGGCCATTACGTATACGCAACGTGTGCGAAAAAGGCAACATACGAGGAAAATGTGGAGGAGGCGAATGTTATAGTTGGGGGTAGAAAACGAGCGAGAGAGATTCGTTGATATGGTTGTGACTATTTTTTTTGAAGGTGGCACAAAAAGGGAAAAGGGGCAGCAAAGAAGGAGATTATAAAGGGACAGTAGGTATGAAGTAAGAGAAGTAGGGATGGGGAAGTCAAGGAAAAAAACGGAAGTGGGCGGATTTTGCAAATGGTTTGGTATACACAAAAAATGCTGGCCAAAAACACCATAAAAAAACACAATAACAACAATAAACAAACCAACTGGTATATGTCACGCATAAAAAACACATTCTCCCTTCTGGCCAACAAAACTCTCCTTCTGGCCATAATAATTTGTTTTTCTGGCGAAAAATCCAAACTGCCGCCTTGTGAGCCCAAAATCAAGTACGTTCTCACACGATTTTCCACACACACATACGTACACACACACGCACACACAGTTTTTGATACATACAAACGTACAGCTTTTATTGTGGCTGCTAACACATCAACCTTTTGCCTTGTTTCAGGCCAAAATAGTAGTCGTTGACTTTTGTCAGCGGCCAGCACATAAAAATCTGGCTTTTTTACTTTTCCCTCTTGTTTTGTTTTTATATTTTTTATGGTTTTTTTGGCGAAAAAAACGCAGTTTAAAAATACATGGCAGCAGTTTAAAAAGCGCTTGAGAGCGAGACAGGGAGAGAGTTGGGGCAGAAAGAGAGGGCAGGCGATGTGGTAACTGTTTGTTGTCGTTATTGTTGTTAATTGTTATTGCAGCGGCAGAAAACGCATGAAAAACTGGCACACGCACACACACACATACACACAGCGTTATAAAATGTAGAACTCTTTTTTTTTTACTTTACGTGCGACGCGAGAGTTGTGTTTTGGCCGAAAATAAGCGGAGAGCGGCGGCAACGGCGGATTTCTGTTATTTTGTATAATTCCGAAAACCCGAAATCGAGAAGTGTTGCAATCTCAACGACGGTAGAACAACGACTCAGCGTCGAACGAATATAGTTTCCCGATTTGGGGGCCCCCAACTGCGCAGTCGACGTCGACAGCGGCAGCGACTGCGGCAGCACAGTTCGCTCCACTCTCTCTGGCGCTCTTTGTTGCCGCGCGCTTGCTCTCTTTGATAGAAATCCAAGGGATGCAACGATGCACGTGCGTTGTTTTAAGTTTGTGTTGGTGTGTGTGTGTGTGTGTGTGTGGAAAAGATTACAATAAACACATTTTAGCAATATTACATATTTGGCCTATTTATTAAACACACCTCCCACCGCCCACCGCCCATAACAACCCACTCTCTCTCAATCACATAATCTCCCGTTCTGATTAGAGTTGTTGTCGCCCTAGAAAGAGACGGCGACTGCGACGCAGCTGTACAGTGATCTAATAACGGTTAAGGTTGCGATTATCTGATTGGCACTGTGCCTTTGCTTCGGCAAATGACAATTGGAAATGCCTGTGGGCATAGTTCAAAATGGAAACTAAGTACATTCCATTGATTTCAGTTCTCATAAATAAAAAAATACATACCTCGCTAAATTAGTAAAAAACTGATCTTTAAATTAAATCGAAATAAAATCCTTAGTTTTAATTTGAATTACTTAAACTCCTACGGTTGTAATTAATCGCTAAAATTGTAAATAAAGTAATTTAATCCATAAAACTACGTTTTGTTCGCATCTGCTTTATGCTAATCCCCCTGTTTTGTTTAAAATCCAGGCCAATGAGGCGTGGTGAGCAACACCTAGTTTTTGGGGCTTCTAGTTATAATACTAATTAGCCGAATTCGGTGGGTTCTGGCCGACCAACCAACTGGCGGCCCTATTGTTATTCATATGGGCCGAAAGCAGTGTGCAGCGCCGGCAGCGACTGCGAAGTTGGCAGCGACGTCAACGGTTTTGGCTGGACGGGCAGCAAAACACAGTTATGTTTCGAGCTTTTTGATTCTTTACTTATTGTGCAATGATCCGAGGCAACTTAATTGCTTTTCGTTTGGGTTTTCGGCAGCGACGAGAATAGCAGTCAGTCAGTTCAGTTCAGTTTGGTTCAGTTTTGTTTTTCCACATATTTTCCACTTTTGAGCTCTCTTTGCGCTACGCTGCACTTCAAATTCTCAATTGTTGTCTATCAAAGGCGCACCCCCGCCACCACTGCCCCCCCACCCACACCTTCACCCACTCCGTGAAACTTTGTCATTGTGGGAGGACGCATAAATAACGCCACTGATAAAAAATGGGCGAAGGGCGAGCGAATCTAAAGCTCGTAATTATGGCCAGCCAGTCCCGTCCGTCCGCTAGCTAGGTAATTTTTTTTCATTTTATTTTTATCAGCTCTCAGCGCTTCACTTACATAAGCTGGAAAAAAAGAGGAAAACACGTTGGAAAATTGCGAGAAGCGTCTGTTTGTGAAGTTGGAAAATTTGAATTTCATCAACGACGGAGCAAAGCGAAAGCAAAGACAGGCAGCGGACGAAACAATCATGATAATTAAATTGAGTTCACTGATGCGTATACTTAACATTAAATTCAAAGCCAGAAGCAATGCAAAAAAACGCTGCTGCTCTGCCCCCACAATCGTGGAAAAATATATATGAAAATCAGCAACTGCTTTAAAAAGAGTGTGTAGGAAAAAAGAACCTTCAACTGCCAGAGGTTTTGATTTCCTTCCTTTTTTGGTTGGAGCACGAGAGGATGTGCTTGTTGTTAGAAGCGGAACAAAAAATTATATAGGTTAGCGCTATAGCCTTCGCATCCCTATCCCAATTGGGACTTTGGGCTATATACTTGGGCATCCGTCCAGAGAGCGAGAAAAATGGTAAGAGAGACAGAGAGAGAGAGAGACGCGTGAGCAGCGCAGAGAAGCGAGAAAATGTGTGCCGTGTTGGGAACATGCAAATGTGGGGCGACGGCCCACGCAACACCCACTTTTCCGCCCACTAACCACCCACTGCCAACAACAATGTTGCCAAGAAAAAGGAAATATTTTTGAGTGGATGCTCTCCGGGAAAATATATGCACTACAACAAACTTTGACAAATTATCATGCTTATGTATAATATTTAAAAGTGCCACGAAAACTAAAATTAGCATAGGTCTTTTACACTATGAAAACAGTACAGTCATTTTGTTTCAAGTTTAAATCTTCAGAAAAGAATCTATACAATTTTTGTATCAGTTAAATCGCATACCCTTGTTTGTGTCTGCGAAAATCAAATTAAATATCGCATACTTAACGTTATCAATTTAATGAGCCAAGTTGGGAATTCCCTCCTGGGGGTTGGTCAAATCGGCCATCAAAGTTGGCATGCCCCGAGCTGCGTGTGAAAAGGCAGGCGGAAAATCAAAGCCACTTTTTGCGCTCTTAAGTGCAAAAATCAAACACAAGCAACCCCCCAAGGCGAATCTCTTACGCTCTCCCCCCAATTTCTCTGCGCTTTCTCTCTCTCTCGAATCTCTCGCCCGATATTTTGCCATATCATTGGCTCTCATCACTGCTCTTCGTGTGCATTATTTATTGCTCTTATACAGCCCGAATGTTTGACGATGACGAAGGTGCTCCACTGTCAGTGTCACCACCCCCGCCCACTCTCTGTAATTCCGATTCCCCTTAGCTCTCTCGCTCTCTCCCGCCGCCATTCGCCACCTTTCCCTTTCGCTCCCTTGGCTGGGGCCCAGTTAACTAGTAAACCAGCAACCTATAATGGAGCCTCTTCCGCGTTGTTATCCCTATCCCACGTCGCGTATTCCCCACAGAGAGAAAAATCATCGGCCATTAGTCATGAATTCGCAACGGTTATGATGTAATGATGAATTATCTGGGGAGTGGTTTTTGGATACGTATTTGCAGTGCTCTCTACCTTGTCTAGAATTAATCTCCACCTATAAGTAGTTTTTAGAGATATCTCACGAACGAAAGCAGTTGCCTTATCCATTTGAACTCTACTCAAATATTTATCATACAAAGAGATTCTTTAGATGCAAACACATATGATATGATATGAATTCTTTCACTTATTTTTCTCAGTGCACAATCCCAATTCTATCCCTTTTTCGCATCCCGGAAAATGAGCACCAGCTGTCTGCCATTTGCCTCCAATTTTCCCCATTCATGTTGTTTGTTTTGCTTTGCGCCTGACTGTATAATAAATAACTTTGAAATAAATCAAATCGGATCCTGGGCCAATGGACACATGTTAAATGGACCGAGAAATCTAAGCGGGGCATCATCACATTTTTTATTGGGTCAAAATCAACAAGAGCAGCGGCGGCGACCTTAAAACGCATTAGCAGCCGCTGTCGGCCAAGTCGTAATAATTTTATTAGCAAACATCAGAAATATAAAAATGCCGCTGCTCGGAGGCAAAAGAAAAAGAAATAAAAGCGGCTACAATTTCGAAAGGTGTTGGCTTTTTCAGAAGTTCAAATTCAAACGGCGTGTGAGGTGGTGGGCGGGGAGGGGTGGGGAGCGGCTGTGACAAGTGCAGGCGTGCTCAAGGTAAAAGCGCCGCTGCCGCGGTCGCCGTCGACGCTGACAGCGCTGTCGACTGCACCTCGGTCGAAATCCGAGTGCAAGATCAAGTGAAGCGAGTGGCCGAAAAACTAGAGAGAGGCAAAACTACGAAAGCCGGAGAGCGAGCCATTTATCATTTTACATCACAAAAGATAAGCTGGCGAATAGGAGATACTCAGCATATACATATATGTACATATACATACATATGTACATACACGTGTAAGTTAAAAAGTAACTATCTGTGTATAAAAGAATCTAGCGATTATTTATTAATAATAGAGCAGTTCCGCCTCTGGAAAAATCATATTAAGGCCTACGAAGAATCCCATGTTTTGAACTTATTATATTATTATAATATTATTGTATATTATGTATGTACTAATTATTAATACTTCGTGATATGATTAAACGCTTTTATTGTGTAGAATCTATACTAATAAGCTGTCCTATCACATTCCCTCACGTAAGTACAGGGTATTTAAGTTGGTCGCGCGGGTGACACATGTTCTGTCTTTTTCCCACCTTCCGCCGCCCTCTCTTTCGCACACGTGCAGTGGCGGTACTTGTTGTTGTTTTGTTTTTTAGGCATTCTGGAGGCGATGGCGATGCTGTTTAGGCCGCTTTTAGTCAAGTGGCCGTGCAGCGACGCCAACTGCGGCAGCGCAGCTGCGACTAGATGAAAAAGAACAAATTGACTAAGCACGAAACACGTTTTAGCCAGAGTTTTTAGCCAGACTAGCAGCTCGAATCGGAATCGGAATTGGAATCGGTGGGAGCGGGACGGCGTGTGACATACTGACCCAATTCCGGGTTTCGATTTTCTGGTTTTTCTCAAGAATACACGTTTTCCGCTGCATAAACACACACATAAGCGCACGCGGGAGCGAAAGAGGGAGAGCGGCCAAACGAGTTGCATGGCCAAGAATTTTCGCCTGGCATTTTTCATTTTCCCTGCGAGTGACATTCATTCTCCCCCCCCAAAAAGCCATCCCCTTCACTGTCTTCAGGAAAACTCACCGTTAGCTGCGTCCTCCGTAGAGATTTTTCTGATTGCGTCCAAACTATACGTCGTTTCCACAGGCTGCCTTACGTTACGTCTTACGTGAGAGGGGACACAGTTTACAGTTACAGCCGTTGCGTATCATTAATATTCCTGGTGGTAAACGTTTATCCCAGATACGATGCGTTTGTATATAAGTATCTTAATATCCACAGACTATTTAATATCAATATCGATAACGTTGGTGATGAACAAGAACCAGAAGACCAAAGACGATGGGATGATGGGATTTTGCGTGATATTCTCTTGGTTTCTATTGTAATTTAATTATTTGCTCTTCTTTCTTTTCCGATATTTGGTGGTGTTTGCTTGTATATTATTGTTGTGTGTTCCGATTTAAAACAATTTTACTTGAATATATATATAGCACTAGACAACTTACTTCCTACGAATCACAATTAGAAATGAGTGTAAGGCGACGACCGAAAGTAAAACTCCCGTCAAAATGAAAAACTACGCGCCGTCTACTTGGGCGGCCGAGAAAAACCAAAACACTGTGGCGACACACACATGTGTTTTTCTCTTCCAAAAAACCCAAAATTCCAAGGATGGTGGGGGCGATTGCAAAGGAAAATTGAAGCCAGGAAAACTCTCTCCAATATTTACCGTTCACCGTTTAGCGATATAGCACAACAAATTTAGTTCTACAACTGCTCTCGTGACGTAACGCGACGACGACTGGTGGGACTGAGTGGAAAACACAGCTACGGCGCGTAACTCTGGTCTGGTGGAAATGCGGCGCACGAATTTCACGCATTTCCCTTTTCAAAAAAGAGCAGCGAGCAGTGCGTGAGCGAGATGGGTAAAGTTGGCGGCGAACAGCTGTTGAATACCAAAAAAAAAATACCAAATAACGCCTTGCCCACGCCAGTGTGACCTTGCTGTGCGTGTTCTGGTCATCTTATTGATTTTCCACTTGTTGCTGCTTCTGTATCTTCTTGTAGCGAATAAAAAGCTATATCTGCACGCTGAGCTTAAACTCGACTTGAAATTTATTCTCTCGATTATTACCGGTAGAACTGGTCTCGCGGTTAAAAACCCCAGCTGCGTTCAAAGCTCCCGCACGATTTTGACTCACCAAGATCGGAGTTCTCGTGTTTTTTCGCATTTAGTTAAATTGCAGCTTTAAAACTGGCAGCACGCATCATGTCCGCAGGTCGAGTGGTTATTTACGGTGGCAAGGGAGCCTTGGGTTCGGCCTGTGTCGACCACTTTAAAGCCAACAATTATGTGAGTTACCTTTCACTTAATTATTAAATACAATTGCCTCAATGTCTATTGTTTTCCCTCGCGGCGGCTACGACCTTCACCTGGATAATCCATCAGTGGGTTGGCAGCATCGATCTGACGGAGAACGAGAAGGCCGACGTTAGCATCGTGGTGCCACGCGATGCTGCTTGGGCGGAACAGGAGGAAACGGTGGTCTCCAAGGTCGGGGAATCCCTTGCCGGCGAGAAGCTGGATGCCGTCATCTGCGTTGCTGGCGGTTGGGCAGGTGGTAATGCCAAAAAGGATCTGGCCAAGAATGCCGATCTCATGTGGAAGCAGAGCGTGTGGACCTCCGCCATTTCGGCAGCTGTGGCGGCTCAGCATCTGAAGGCAGGAGGAGTGCTGGCTCTCACTGGAGCTAAGCCCGCTCTGGAGGGCACCCCCGGTATGATTGGCTATGGAATGGCCAAGGCAGCTGTCCACCAATTGACCCGCTCGCTGGGCGCTGAGAAATCCGGTCTGCCAGCTGGATCCCTGGCTGTATCCATACTTCCCGTAACTCTGGATACACCCATGAACCGTAAATGGATGCCGGATGCGGACTTTGGCACCTGGACTCCACTCACCGAGGTGGCCGGACTTTTCCTTAAGTGGACCCAAGATCAGGAGAGGCCCAAAACTGGATCCCTGCTGCAGCTGATCACCAAAAACGGCATTACGCAGCTTATCGCTGCCGAATAGGTTTAAAAATACAGATACGGATCCAAATAACACTTGCTGATGGAACAAAAATGCTCAAAACCATAATCTAAACGCTTTCGCTTGTACATAAACTATTCATAAATAAATCGCTGGGCTGCTTTCGATCGTTTAATGTGGTTCTGCTTACACGATTTGGGGGGCTCTGGGGATAACCTTATGAACTCGGGAGCTTAACGAGCGTTTAAAGCTTGCTTAGAGTACAATCTTTAGTTTGGTTGTTTTGGAAACTGTTTCTACGCCTTCTTCTTCTTCATAATCTTCATGAATAACACCATACCTGTAAATTGAAAGGGGAATAAACTCATTAGTATGATTAACCAACAGTCGAACTGCAATAAATCGAACCAATTAAGAAATGTAATTTGGAACTGAGTCACGGCAAACTTGTTTACTTGGATTAAGTTAAGTGACTCGCAGCGTTTTCTCAAATAATAATAATAATAATGGAATCTTATATATATTTTTCTGTTTTCGTTCTTGTATTGAATATTTATAATCTTGTGTTTAACATATTCAAGAAACTTGTACTATAAACGTCTTGAAATCGGTGTTGTTGAGTTGGATAAGTTAAGGTGGTTTATATTTTTTAAGTAAATGAATTGGGATTTTCCAAGAGGGGTTCTTTTTTGCAGCTTAAACAAGACTTCCACAAAATTCAATGACTCACCTATAAAAGTGGCAATTACAAAGGCAATCATCAGCCACAGCCAGCACTTGTAGGCTTTTTTCGAATGTTGCTCCAGTTTCTCAGCCTCTTTTCCTAGCGAATTGATATTGCGATCTGCCATTCCGGCGGAACGTGACACAACCTCCGTGTCTCTCCGGATAATCTTGTTGGCGGTCTCCGTCTGTTCCTTCAAGTTTCGAGTCAGTGAGAGCATGTGCTCGGTGATCTTCTCCTGGGCATTCGTATAATACTTGGCAGCCTGGTTCATGTTTTCCCCAGAAGTGTCCTGTGCGGTTGTGCTTCCGGAACTGGCAGAGGACTCATCTGCTCCTCGACGTCTTCGCAGGGCATCGGCATCTAAAATAAATGTTTTTTAAGTTTTGAACTGATTAAAAAATTAATCAAGGACTTTTTACAGATGTAACAGCAAAAGTTGGTTTTAAGAAATTTTAAAATAAGTGCAAAAAGTTTGTTAATTCTTTATTACCCTGCAGCAGTTCCTTTCGCAGTTCGTTGTGATATTTGGTGTTTTGCAGCTGCCTCATTTCTTTCAGTGCATTTTCCCCTGTTTCGCTAACGGATGAGGATTGTGAAGCAGTCTTTGTTGTGGCACCGGGAACGTCTGTATATCCGGTGGATATTTTAAGGGCCTTAAGGCGCTCCAAGTAGACCGGGATACGTTTGGCACTCTGCGGATCGCCCATCGCCTCCAGCTCGGCGAGCATTGTGTCCAGGGACTTGATGAACTTCTGCAGCCTCCAGAAGTTCTGCTCGCTTTTGGCCAAATCCTCGCAGTTGGTCAGCAGGGTGCGGATATTTACATTTAGCTTCGTGGCCATTTTCAAGGGGAAAACATAAAAACAACAAAGTACAAATTCCTAAATTAAAATACCAGGTCGAACCCCATTTGATGTCAGCAGCTGGTCCTATTAGATGGCGATAGAAACTTATCGATAGGTGTCGTGAGTAGTGATGGAAAATTATTGGGGATGTGTATGTAAAATGTAAAACGTAAAAATATAATCAAATAAACTTAAAAACCTGTGAAAATTTGATTCTTTAAAATATTAAAACAATCATATGCAACCAATATGCCATATTCATAAACTCATAAACTTATAAATGAGGTTTTTAATACATGTATACTATCTAAAAATATCGTTATGCATTTATATTATTTCTTGCATACTCTTGGGCCCGACGAGAAAATCTTATCAAACCTCTTGGCCAATATCTGAAGTTATCAATTAAACCGTTTTTGATAGCCACAGCATATGAGTAGTTTCATGCAAACGCACATTTTTGTTAGCAGTTGTCGTACGCCAGGTGTCAAGATCAAATGGCAAACCATTCAAAGGTTGAAATTTTATAGTTTTTTTTTTCTAATTCCCTTGAAGTGCCGTTACACGCAAAGTGAGGTGTTATCAAACAGCTGACGGAGCAAAAACAATAAAACTCACCCTCTTTGTTAACGGTACTAGAGGCCATGAATGAAACGCGACTTCGTTCTCTCTCGACTCTCTCTCACCGCCGCTCTCTTTGGCGGTCTCTTCCTGTCCCTGCGCAGCAGCACCAGCAGTTAACGGTGCATGTTGAAAAGTTCCCACACAAACGTCGTGAAAATCGAAATCGATAAGTAAGCAACGGATTTTAGCTGCCCAGAAAAAGTCCACAAATTTCAGTGAAAACCCAGCGATAAGAATCCCAAAAAGTACTAATCCGGCTGTAAAACAACAATCTTACCAGGCCATGTCCAAAAAAAGTGTTAGCCAAGTGTTTTGAATATCGTAGTTGTGGAAATGCCTAAAAAATAAGCTAGTCTGGGGCCAGAGAAATCGATACGATACCCCAAAAAAGGGGGGCTGCTGCGTGGGCTGCCCGAGTGAAAATTTCCAGCTAAAAATAGTTCTAGATTTGAGCTTGAAGAAAACCCTTGATATCCATTGCGTTTCAATGCCAGTTATCATTGCATTTTCGTTACATAAGTTTTGAGACCCGTTGCTGCGTAGCGAAGTCATTAACGGCTTAAGGACCACACAACCACCCACATGTACCACCACCACCCATTTACACAGCCAAAAATAATCGGAAAATATATATAATAAATATCAGTAGGGCTACATTTTATCTAATCTTTAATTTGATAATGTTAAATTCTTTGATATAAGCCATGACGTTAAAAATAAATCTCCCCTTCTAAGCCAGTGAATTAAGGTTTCCATATATCAAGATGGGATCTTTAAAGTGTATTATTATACCCGTATATCCGCTCATAAAACCATCATACTATTTACAGTTGCTAGAGGTAATGTAACACCATTAAGTCGGAGCTAAAATAGAAAAAAAACCAATTGTAGAGTGACCCGATTGTCGTAGAAAAAGCCCCATGATGCAGCCGCCGCCGCGTAAGGTAAATCATAAATAAATCCAATTGATAAAGGTAGTTCCCCAATAATCATTCGTATAACTCGTATTCCTGCAGGGAAACTATGTGAAATTCCTCAAGAATTTGCACACGGAGCAGGTGGCCAAGCTGCAGCTGAAGAACCAGCATGAGTGCGACCTCCTGGAGGACATCCGGCAGTTCACCATCAAGCGTTCCGCTGTCGAGAAGTCGTACAGTGAGTCGCTGCTCAAGATCTCATCGCAGTATCTCAACAAGAAGATACCCAATATACCAGATATTAAGATGGAGGGCATGGAGGAGCGCTGGTGGGTATTGCTTTCCAGCTGACTAGTAAAGTACTTCAGGGAACCTTCTTTAACTTATCTGTACGTAATCTTATAGGAACATGTGGAGCGTTTGGCGCACTGTGCTCGAGGAGAATGAGAAACTGGCTCGTGCTCGATTGGCCGCTATAGAGGTGTTTCAACAGCAAATCGCGGATGAGGCCAAGGTTCTTCGGGACTATAAGTTGGCCATAGCTAAGCGCTCGCTATCCGGAATTGTCAATGTGCAGAAGGAGCTCCATCTGAGCGTGGGCGATGTGGACAAGACCAAGAAATCATACTTTGACGAAGAGCATTGTGCTCACGATGTCCGGGACAAGGCCCGCGATATCGAGGAGAAGCTTAAGAAGAAGAAGGGCTCCTTCTTTCAATCAATCACTTCGCTGCAGAAGAACAGCGCCCGGGTCACATCTCGCAAGGAGCTGCTGGAGGAGAAGTCCTCTGGCGCCCGGAATGACTACGTACTCAGCTTGGCGGCGGCCAACGCCCATCAGAATCGCTACTTCACCGTCGATCTGCAGACCACGATGACCACCATGGAGAACTATGTCTTCGAGCGGGTTGCCGAGTACCTGATGCTAATGGGGTAAGTGTATAATGCAATGCTCATAAATTACTGCCCAGTTTTATAAACCATCCACAAGTGCAAAATCGGTGAATCAATTATAAATTTTACAAGTCCAAAGCCATTTCCTAATCAATGTTTGCTCAAGTCGACAATTATATTCTGATAATATTTATGGTGCTACTGATATTGCTCATAAAGTTATTAAATACTTTTATTTAACCTTATGAGTCATATACATAACACTTCTGTCTTGGGAAATCCTCATATTAATGCTGCCTAACCATTAAAATAAATACATCTTTTCCAGACGCACAGAGCTGTTGACTTGCTCGGCTACGCAGAATAGCTTCGGAAAGATCCGCGACCAGGCGCAGCAGTTGACCCGGGAGTACAACCTGCAGTGCTGCTACCTGTTCTATCCGGTGCTGAAGCAGCACATCCAATACGACTTCGAGGCGTGCGACAATGATCCGGTGCGTAAGGTGACCGCGGAGCACGAGTCCGCCGCAGAAACGCTAACCAAGGAGGCCAAGAATCTGGCCGGAAGAGTGGTCAAGGAGAATGCCTCGATCAGGGAGAATGCCAAGAAGCTAGCCCTGTGCCAGTCGCTGCGAGACTCCGGCCAGCGCACGGATCCCAACGATCCGAATGGACCGGATCTGGACACCAAGATCGAGGAGTTCCGTGATCAAATCCGTCGATCCGAGACGGAGAAGACAAAGGCGGAGGCATGTCTGCAGTGCCTGCGCGATGGCGGCATCAACGTGGACGAGTGGGTGCAGGAGGCCGAGATCATGGGTGTACAGGAGCTGACGCGTTCGGCCAGTTCCATTTCGATGCGCACCGACGCCTCTGGCCAGGGCGAGAATCCCAGTTCCGATTCCTTCTACGACAGCGACAAGGAGGAGACTCAGGCACAGGCAGCTGCCCAAACGAAGCCCAAGCAGGAGCAACAGTTATCCAGGGATCGTACCTTCAGCGATAGTGAGGATGAGCCCGAAGTGCGTCCTTCGGCGGCGGCAGCTTCTTCTGCAGCTGCTGCCTCGTCATCCATGATGGCCAGTAGTGCTGGTGGCTGGGATGATCCCACTGAGGTCAACTGGGGAGCTGCCGAGGAGGAGGAGGACAAGGACGAACCGATTGTCCCAGAGCCCAAGGAGGCGATCTTCAAGTGCACTGCACTCTACAGCTACACGGTATGTCATCTTTTTTTTGACACTTCTTTAACGATTCTTTGAACAGATAATCTAATCTTTCACTTTTCCCACAGGCCCAGAATCCCGACGAGCTCACCATCGTCGAAAATGAACAGCTCGAGGTGGTTGGCGAGGGCGACGGCGATGGGTGGCTGAGGGCCCGCAACTATCGCGGCGAGGAGGGCTACGTGCCACACAATTATCTGGACATCGACCAGGAGACAGCGGGCAGCGCCTTTAATGGTACTTCAGGCAATCAATTGCGCTCTCAAATCTCATTCTCATCTGTCGATTATACCGTTGACAATGAAGATCAGACAGTGGACTCGATGCAATCGCCCGACCAGGTGTCGGTCATCATGGCGCCCCAGAAGCGAGTCAAATCGGACGTGGAATGGTGCATCGCGCTGTACGACTACGACGCCACCGCCGAGGATGAGCTGACCTTCGAGGAGGGCGACAAGATCAAGATCATCACCAAGACCGCCCACGGCGTGGACGACGGTTGGTGGGAGGGCGAGCTGGATGGCAAGTTCGGCAACTTTCCCTCGCTGGTCGTCGAGGAGTGCGACGAGATGGGCGAGCCGCTCAGCGAGGGTGGCGACGAGTCACCTCCGCCCACCGCGGCGCCCACTTTCGCACTGCCCCCCGCTCCGGCCCTGCCACCAGAGTACGCCCACGAACTGGAACTGGAGCTCACTGAGGATATGTTTGGTTCTCAGGATACAGCAGGTAAGCATTTGAAAATACTGGATAAGATATAAGATATTATAGTTAGGATATATGAATATCAATGAATTTCATTTATAGTCATATTGTTTGTAAGTACCTATACACAGAATATATTAAATTTGTTAGGATTGGGTTAGGAATCCTTAGCATTATCATTTGTCTTAATTTTTTATATGGATGTACTTAACTATTTAAGCTCGTATATAACTGAAAGTTTTTGAAATATTTCGGAGAGTTAATCGTTTACCCCGATTTCGACAGATGAGGATAGCGGCTATATACCCAACGGCGCTGCTGCCCCGAGTATGCCTCCGCCAGGTAAATGTCATATCGCACCCTATCACCTGGTCTTTTGTTTCCCCTATCTATATCTCTATTTAAACTATATCGATATCGATTCCTATATAGTACCGAACATTTGTATAATTTTCAACTTTCCACTATCGAAAAAAAGCAAGAAAAGAAAACCTAAAATTTCCAATCAAAAGTACTGTTATACCTGCTTCTATATTCTCTAGAGGTAAACCTATTCTCCAAAAGCGCAGCTCGTCTAACTACTAACCACTTATATACCACTACTACCACCACCAATCCACCACTAAATCACCAAAAGTTAACCACAAAATTACCACGAATTACCACCATTTATCACTGTAACTACTCTCCACTACTCTCCGTTAATGTGCTATTTTGTCTCTCGTCTCCAAAAGTCTTCGCAAGTCTCCGCAGCCGAGACGAAATCAACCGATGAAATGCCCTACGATTTCTTAAAGTGTTTTTCTTAGGCTGCTTGTCAGAAAGTGTCGTGCCGTGTTACCGTTATTTCTCCAACTTCGATTATTTCTTTTTGCAGCTTCTCTTTATCTCTTTATATATACGAAGATATAACTGTGATGTGTGTGTGTGGCACTGATATTTCAATTTAATTGCATTTAAAGCTTTGATTGGTTATTAATTTGTCTGGATATCACGTTTTTCTTTTATTGCCGTTTTGCATTGATTGTTTTTCTCTCAGTGTAATTGTGTCTTTGTGTCATTTAAGGCCAGAACCAAAGCCAAACTACTGCCAAGAAGGGTAATTTAATAAATATGCTCTTTTATCTAAACTATCTTATACCCGAAACTTTTCCTGATTGAGTAATTCTTAGTGTAGGAAAATCTGTTTCAACTCCACTGTTTGAGAGCATGTCCAAACCCCCTCTTAACTATTGTTAAACTTTCAAAATGAGATTTTCTTCTTGGTATATAGAAAAATATATATATATTCGGTATAAGGTTTTTATCAACCTCTTTACAACTATTACCCTAAAGTCTTTTAAATAAAATCTATACATACTCTTTTAATAAAGAAAAGCCCTTGTTCTATGTATATATTTCAATCCTATCGGTTTACACCTGTAGCTCAGTAGTTATCAGACTGAATTTGGAATCAAAGACTTTATATGAATCCCTAGTTTTCTACCAATCTCCTCCCGCATGCTTGTCAGCCTCCAATCTGAATAAATGTAACCGAAAATTTTACTTTTGCTAAAGTTTTCATTTTGTTTAGTTTCCAATTGTCAAACCTAATCGTGTACTTAGATAGTTTTTGTTCCAAGGCTGCCTTGACTTGATCCTAAATATTTTTGGTTTCCTCCTCACCGCTCTATAACATTTGGATCGATAAAATGTATTCATATAAGATATAATATTCCGAAAATATGATTGATACTAAGCCAACAAATCTTTTCTCATTTATTTTTAACGCATACTCAGTACTCATCCAAGAGCCTGGCATGGAGGTAAAATATTAACATATTAAACAAAATTTATATATTATTTCACAATTCTTGATATAAACATAAGATATACTTAATTATAATTTATATTTTCTTTTTATATAAACATGTGCTATATACAATATATCTCTTTTTCTTTATCTTATCAGCTAATGATTTTTTGCGCTTTTCCAGGACGATCTAAGTGACGATGGGCAGCCGCCGCCGTCCTTGCCGCCGCCCCAACTAGCGAAGGCGGGCGGATCCGCTCCTGGATCTGGGAGCAAGGTCGAAAAGGGGGCGGCGGCAGGTGGCGCCAACACGCTAAACTTAGGTATGGCACAAATAATTGTTACCGCTGCAACCCCCATGGTTGAAGACGGTGCCGATAAATCTTTCCCACCAGTAGGCGAGAGCGATGCGCAGCCAGAGGAGCAGGTGTCCAAGGAGCAGCCGGCGGAAGTGGCCAAAAAGCCAGATATTGCGCCCAAGCCGCTGGCCAAGGTGGCGCCACAGAGCGCGCCGGCCAAAGAAGGTAATGCTGGAGTGAGGCCCGTGGTGAGCATTACACTGACCGAGTATCCATCCTGTGACGCAGAGGACCAACAGTCCTTCTCGGAGGGCACCGATTCGGCTTCGGTGGCCGATGTGCCGGTACTGCAGGATGCGGAGGATCCATTCAACGAGAAGGCCAAGGGAGAGTCCGGCGACGGTTCGGGATTTGAGGCCAATTTCGAGGCCAACTTCGATGCCAACTTTGATGACGCCTTTGCTGGAAGCGGAGGAGGTGGGGGCGGTGGAGGTGGCGGTGGGGAGCAGTCCAACGACTTGGACATCAACGGAGAGGCAGCAGGAGAAGCAGTATCTGGATCTGCGGCTGGCGATGAGGATATTGAGGCACCCAAACAGGTGGTCGGTGGGCGAGCTAGCATACCCGAGGAATTGGACTCAAATCAATTGGCACGTTTGCAAAATCTGAAGGAGTCGAACGCTTAGATTCGGAGCTCCGGTCTCTACCTCTTGGTCGGCACTTCAATGTTGTTTCTTTTGTTCTTTTAGGCACACTACCATGAGCATGAAATATACTATGTAGACTATAGCCACGGACAGTTATAGAGCGGATCAGCGGAACACCACAGCCACAGCCACAACCACAACCAAACCCCACAACACTCGATAGCATTTTGATCTCACACTCATCCCACAACCTATCCAACAAATCCAAACACACAGATGATATAGCCTGACTCAGACGGACTTATCGCAGCTTATCGATCGGGTGGCGGATATAGATCATAGCAAGCCCTATCGAATTGGTTATACCTATTAAAGCAACTAGGTTTGTTTCGGCCGCCCGATTTTACATACAACGACACAATAGCAGGATATAGAATATATGTATGTACTTAAATCTGGTCGGGATCCCTCTCCCAACTTCACGTACAGCGCTCAAATTGTGTACATCCATTTGAATACTTCTTCTGACTGCCTCTGGGGTTATAGTTAGACATCAACTGGGCCTTCATAAACAAAACCACCATACGATATATTATAACTATATAAATATATACATAATTATGTTAGTTTGTAATGTGTTATACCCTCGGACACGTATGGAATACATTAATATATATAAATGGCATATTGTAACGTTTTGAAAGACAGCAATTACTTATGTAGCACTCAGACACGGGTCTTCGAATATCAGCATCCACAACTAATCGAGCAATAATATGTATATATATCTAAGTGAATTAGAAAATCCAGTTTAGCAGCATTAAGTTAGCCATTCGCTTGAACTTGCCGCCAACAAAAGCCAATCAACTTCAAGGTCAATTCAGTTGGACTTATTTCCCGCTTCTGTTCGCTCCACTTAGTCATAGGATCTCTGCACATTATAGTAAATTAATCGAAGCCGATGACGAATGTATTCGAGTCGATCGAGCGGATCCGTCAGATATATATTGTTGTAATTGTATGCAAAACACTAGCCTAATTAGTTAAATGTTTTCCGTGTCTAGTAAAATGGTCTAAGTTAATGTTGGATGCCAGAACGAAGATATTTGAAATTAGTAAAAAGCCTACTCAATGCGATACTTTGTTTGCGATACTCGTCGAATAGTAAAGTTCATGACTCTCACCAATTGGATAACTTCATATTCACATAACCGATATTACCGATAACAATGGATAACAATGATGAAAACCCAATATATGTGTAAGTCGCAAACTGAATTGTATGTAATTTTTGACCCCGCCCAGTGAGTTAATCAATGTTTTAAGTCATAGTTTACGTACCTTCTGTTCGAAAAACTAACAAATAAAATTTCCACTTTAAAGCAAGAAAAAAATAAGGTTGTGTTTTATCGGGGTACTTAAAATAAAACTAAATGGATTGTAATTTTTTTACATATCTTTATTTATATTCACTTCATTGCAATATTATAATTTTCCTTCTTGGTTTGCATTTTTCCCTTTGGATGTTTTTAGTTTTAGTATTTAACTTAATAATATAGGTTCCTTCTTGGGTTTTATCATTTACTTTCTTGTAACACTCATCTCTTATTATTTTCCCTTTTTTAATTATTTTGTTATGTGTGTGTTTATCATTTATATGCTATAGATAATTATTCTCATTTCAGTTTTCCTTTTTTTGGTTTTTTCTTAATTTTGTTTTTCATTTTATATAACGAAATTAACACAGTCAAAATTTGTGATCAGTGATCAATCATTACATACGCATTACGTTTTAAATTATTCCTCTTGCCTTTCCCTCCCAATCCGAGGCTCCTCAAACATAGCTTGCTTATATACTTATGTGGGTGTGGGTGTTTCATTTTGGGGTTTCCGAGGCCAATGGGTTGAGCAACCGAAATTCTGGGAATGAGGGGCTGTGGAACCAATAATTGACAGCAGACCAATGTGAACTATGATTTTTGTTTGGGGTCCTAACAGATTGCAGGCCGGCTGGCTGGTAATCATAAAACATGTTCATTTATTGCATTTAGGAACTCTTTTTGATGGACGGATAAAACCAAAAATTATATATAGAAACAACACTGCTCCTCGATCAGCTTTCGATAGCTGTAACTGCTCGACGACGATGGTATGAGACTTGAAGCTGGTAAATTGATGGCTAACAAAGCATACACACATATATATATTTCAGTAGCCAGGGCCCGCGAAAGGGTTATCTTTGTTCGAGAATTTTAGTTTCTGGGGTCCCTCATCCTAAAAATGTAATAACAAATTTGCGCATTTTATTTTTTTTTAATTTGCTTGAGCAAAGGATTCAACGGATAATGATGCGGACTCAGGGGGATTTGTTTAATAACAAACTAAGAGTATGCAACGTACAACCGTAAGTATGTGTGGTGTGTGATTAGTGTGTTTTATCATTATAACAATTCATGGTTCAATCAATATCTCGTCTTGCTGCCTAGGGTTATAGACTATTTCTCAATAATAATATTCACTTGCATTAACTTTGAATTCACTTTAAAAATGTTTTTAATTACGCTTTCGGTGCAATCTGCATGAACTGGGTTCCAGTTTTTATCAGTGTATCTGTATCTGCATCTGTTTCAGTTTCTGTATCTGCATCTGTGTATTGTGTGGTACAGCTTAATCTAGGGCTCTCAACTTGTTGGTTTGCTTATCTAAATACTTTAGAATTTCATTTTTGGTTTTGCTTGTTTGTTTTTGAGACCACCATACATATATAATATATAATTAAATATACATCATATACATACATACGTAATTATTACATCGCATCACGTATATATCGATCATCAATATAGATTTACTTATTTATTTCTCCCTTTCGGTTGCTTTATAAAACGTTGGTGTTGGTGCCGCCGTCTAAACAGCGACACCAAAAATGCTTCAAACATTTCATTGTGTGTATAATTTAACATTTTACATATTTTCATCGTTTTTTTTTATATTTAATGCTCCGTCCTCATTGTTTTTGTTGTTGTCCTAAATGCTCTTGCATACGCAGCACGTACATATGCATATCATCGTCTTGCGTCGTTAATTTGTTTTTCTTTTATAAAAAAGTCCTCACTATGGGCAACTAAATTTCTTGGTTTTCCATTTCCACAAATAATATCGTAAACTAGGTTGTAGAGTAAAAAATTCCATATGAAAAATTAAACGCATCAATTTGCCATTAAGTGTGTTTTCTTTTCTTTAAAAATGTTTGTCAACTATTTCGCCTTTGCATTGTTTACAACTAAAATGGTTTTTTTTTCATCATTAATTTACGTTCTTTGGAAATACGCTCCGAAACCGTTGAGCAGCTATTTGTTGTTGTTGTTGTCGCATCAAAAATGTATTTGACCTCATTTATAGGGATTATTTATTTTATAGAATTTTTACGAATGAACTTCAGCCATTTGTAAACATTTTGATTTCTGTCTTCGGTAACATAATTGATTTATGACTTGTATAGCTACAAAATATATCTATATATAATTGTGTGACTGTTTTTTTTTTTTATATATAAGCAGATATATATTATTTATGTTCCATATCACCGATTTCACTTTTATGTTGCCGAGTCTCGGATCATAACTATTTTCTTGGGGAATGTTTTGTATGGCTGGTTGATCTCAATTGCAGTTTGCTTCAAATCCGTTTCACTTGGCTCAGTAAATCATAAATTAATTGTTAAATCAATTATTATTTTGGTAAACCTTATATTGCTTTCTTTCGCTCAGATTCCTAGTTAAGAATTGTGATACTCTTTAGCCAACTGTTGGTACAAAATGGGTAAGGACTCTTGGTGCATTTTGACGTAGAGCAGACAGACGATCGAGGTTGTGGCTAAAGGGTATCGAATAGTCGGGTCACGACTCCATCTGTTATTTCATAATTGTTTCAATTGTTTCAACTTGTGTCAGTGAGTGTTTGTGTCTGTCTAGATCGTTAATAAAGTAATTTTCCTTGGGTTCTCTTCTGTAGTCGTTCTGCTGAATTGGTTAGGTAGTCCTTAAGAAGGGTTAAAGGTTTCGTCTTAAGTATATCTAGGGTTCCATAGCTGATCCATTTTGGGTCACCGCCATCCGCATTCGCCTGCGCTGCCTGTCTTCCATTCATAAGTACTTTTCGTATATACAGTTAATTGTTTTTGTGATTTTCTCTTTTTCCATAGGGAATAGGGTTCAATTTGGTTTGGTTTACATATAAAAAACTCGTGCTACATAAACGTAGGTGCCTAAATACGTTATATGAATATATATATATATCTCATATACTTGTGTCGCCTTAAGCCATACTCTATGTACATATACGTGTGGTTGTCTGTGTGTGTGTGTGTGTTTTGGCCATATTATGGCACTTAACTAAATCCTAGCTTTAACTTTAGCTAACTGTACAAAATTCTTTAGCCTTACGATCTGATCTGCACTTGCACTAATCATAAACACTAAATTAAAATTCATTGATGATATTTTGGTATGGCTTGCTTAGTTATCTCCATTGTGCTAAATTGTATTTTAATTTCTTTATTTTACGTTTAAAGTTAAACTCACTTGCCTTTAATTTATGTGTTAGAATTAACTTAACTCTTTTGTTTCTTTCTCTTTGTGTCTGTGATTCATCGAGGAACTTGAGCGAAAATTCAAATATATATATATATGTATATGTCGATATATACGTCGAGTATCTGTGTCCCATTGTCTGCCTGTCAGTGTGTTGGTGTGTATCTGTGTGACATTAGGCTAACTTAAGACGGTGCATCGTAAGTATAACTATCTTTTGTTTGCTTATCGCTTTATTGACTGCTTGAACGCATCCGAGTTAATCGCTTAATCGGACCCGATTACATTAACTAAGTTTAATTGCGAAGTTTTGCTCCTACTTTGCTTTGAGAATGTTCCGACTGTCTTCTGTTTGTATTTACAAATTGAAAATCAATTGTCTTCGTTCAATTTTTTGTTTGGTTTTTTCTTGTTTTAGCAACTATTTGTTATACCTTATATGCTATTTTTCTTAGGCAGTTTCATTCATACTTGTGTACTCTTTATGTTCTATGTTCTATTTGTATTCGTTTTTAATTAACTGGTATTTATTGGGCTTACTTGCGTTTGAAAATTTCACTTAGACTTTAGATTGATTTCTTACGGTGCCGCAAAGTTGTTTTCGAAAAGTTTTTGTTTTTATATCGGTTTCAGTTTGATTCTTGTGTTCGTGAGTGAGTGAGTGCATATTGAATAATTTGTTGTTAGTTTAAAGTTGATATAAAAATTGGTGTAACTAAAATGAATCGTTATCGTTCATACTATTATTTCGCTATGTCAATTGCACTAACTATTTGTATGACTTAACTCCGATGCTTTCTTATAAAAGGTGCGCTCCAAAGTAATCGATAACATCCGTGTCGAGTTCAGTGTGTATGTGTGGCTTTTTGGTTGTGTCTTGTGCAAATGATTAAAAACCACTCGATCTTACGTGACTGCCTCGTGTTCGATATACATTTAAAGTTAACTTAACGAAATCATTCGCCAAACTGATTTGCAATTGTCGAAATTGTTCCTCTTTACTACATTTTGATTTCTAATAAATTTGGCCATTTCACTTGGAAGCGCTAAGTCAGTTCTGAATAAATCAAATCAACCAACTGAATGGGCAATCAATGGATCAGCATAGTGAGTTCCGGTTAAGTACTGGTTAAGTATCGGTTAAGTTCAGGTTTGGTTTTCATTGCGGTTACTGGGAGCGTGCAGCTAAAAGGGAGGGGGAACGCACTTAAATTAGAGGAAGACTCTCCGGGTGTTTTGCTTTTGAAGTGGGAAGCAAAGGTCATTCGTATCTTAAACTTAAACTCAAAATCGCCGCAAAGATAATGGAAATTATTTAACGTCTAGTATTTTGGTGTGTTGATTTCAACTTATCGACTGCGCTATTTCGAGGGTTTCTCAATGTCATCGTTCGTTTCCGTTTAATGCCTATGTTGCGTATGATTTTTGATCGTTATATTTGTGGTTGAAATGGTTTTCTGTCGGTTCATAATTCTCCTCAACTCCTTCACTTATGCCTTTCGTTATATAATTTTCACTACAATTTGCTAATCTGTTGCTTTTGATTATTCTTCATTCATTTATACTCGTTTGGTTGTTAATGCTAATGTTGTTTTCTTTATGTTTTCTTTTATATTCTGTGTAAATCTATTTAACAATATTCTTTGCTTTCGACCTTGTAATATGTGTGTGTGTCCTTTCCGCAATTGTATTAAACAATAAACTCTTCTGCCTCTGCATTTTCATATCGCTAGTTAAAATTAGTTTTGTTTCCGCTTCGTTTTTTTTTGTGCCTATTTTTCTGTATTTTTTTGCGGGTTTTGGTTTCTGCGTTTTTTTATTTTTTGTGTGGTTTTTCAGCGCCCTGCCAAGTTTGACTCTCTCGTGCGCTGTTCACTCCTGTGTCCTTGGGCCACGCCCTCGACTGCTTGCGCCGCTTGTGGACGACGCCCTACTCCTCGCCCAGGAGCACCAGATCATCGGCGACCACGTCGCTGACATGCAGGTAGATGATCCAGTACATCAGGTTGAAGCACACGAAGCACACGGGGAACACGATGCGTGAGTACTTGTCGATGTCGGAGGGCGTGATGCCCAGCAGCTTGTTGATGTCCTGTTGGTGGAATGAAGATCAGGATTCGATCGGGGATTAAGGATCGATCAGGTTTGGGTGGTTGGTGGGGGTATCGAAATAGATTAGTAACTGTTTCTGGAGCGGATCAACCTTTTAAAAATCGCCGCATTATGTACGATCTTTACCTTTACCTTTTTTACTTTTCCCGGATGCAGGAGATGGGCTGGAACCGCTGCCTCCGGATCGCCACCGCCCTCGGGCGGTCCGCCCCCGCCTCCACCGCCTCCGCCACCGCCGGGCGGTCCGCCGCCCTGGCCCGGACCCGGTCCATGCGATTGCGGACCGCCGCGTCCGCCATTCACCGTATTCTCCAGCGTTCCGCCCTTGGAGTGGGCCTTCGGGTCGTGGACCTTGAATCTCACCTCCTGGAACAAGGGTCCCACTATCGAGCAACCGCGCGTACCAACGTTTTGTTGGATATTGGAAAAGCCGATTGGGCGGTTACTCACTGTTTGCTTGGGCGCATGCGGATGTCCATGGCTGTGGGCGTGGTGTCCATGCCCGTGGCCATGTTCCGGTCCCATGCCCATACCGACGCCCACATTGACCCCGCCACCGGGTCCTCCGGGTCCGCCGGGTCCAACGCCCACTCCTCCAGGTCCACCCACATTTGCATTGGGATTGGGATTCGCCTGCTGTTGGTTCGCTCCGTCGAGCTGTTGCTTTTTCTGTTCGGCTATCTTTTGGATCGCCATAAATCTTTGTTTTCGCATTTGAATTCGTTTTGCCATGTAGCCGACCGTGGCGTATTCTATTGATTGCGATACGATACGATAACGATTTTGATATTTGATTTTGATTGAACAGATTGCAATTCGAATATTCGTACAGATTTTGGAATTTTGTCGATGGATAGATAGTTTTTGATTATTGATGGACGGTTTGGCATACGATTTGGTGGTTTTTGGAGGGGGGGTTTTCGATTTGTTAGAATAGGTTGATATGCGGATGCAGTTGAAGAATTTTGAGTCGTGGTCGGTTGCCGCATGAAGTTCGGATGATATATTTTGTTGTTGTAGTAGTAGTTGTCAGATATATATAGTTGGATAGATTGTAGCATTGTATATTTGGTAATTTGGTGCGGGTGGGTTTCGTATACGGTTTCGATTTAATGTCGGATACAAGGAAAGACAAATAGAAAAACAAAAGAAATTTAATTTCCATCAAGAATTTCGCAATCAATTTTCAGTTCATTTTTGCACAACGTCTATAAGAGGTGAGCGAGGGGGGTATAGATTTGGGGGTGGATTAAGGATGGGGCTTATCGGGGGACTATATAGACTATAAGTAACATTTAGAGTCGTTTGAAGGGCAAATATTGCAGTGTTTCTGGTTATTTGGGGTAAGTGAAATCAAAAATTAAAGTGATTTTCTTTTCGTATCTCCATTTTAGCCAGGCAAAGGAAAATTCGAATAAAGCAAGTCTTGTGTGTGAGTGAGTTAGCAATATTCTAGAGAGACAGAGAAGGAGACAAAGTGTGTGTGTTGCTGTGTGAGTGTCTATATGAGTGTGAATGTGAGTGTCCGTGTTTAAGGCTGTTCTGGTTGTAGTTGTTTTGTTGTTTTTGTGAAATGAGTGGAAAAAGTCATTTGTAAGCCAAACGATTTATGTACACATTTATTCCTGCAGTTGAGACCATCATTCAAGGAAAATGTTCATGTGCGTGCCTTAAATGCAAATTCATCGAACAGGGTCGCCTGTTATAAAGGACACGAAAATTTCCAGCGTTTTTTCAATTCGATTTTTGTTTTGTAGCTGCTTTGTTCCTGGTTTTGAGCTTCTCTCGAGTTGTCATTATCCTTGGATATGTTACGGGTTCAGATTTCAATTGAGCGGTGTTTTTGTGAAGGGTATTTTCAAAAGAGGGGTTCTTTGAAATCGCATACTCGCCGATGAAGGTAAATAGAACAGGGGCGGAACAGCAACGAGTAACGAGTAACTAGTAACGAGAGTACTTACCAGCGAAAAACAAGGTAACCAATCGCTGCAAAAAGCCAATAGAACAAAAAAGAAAGCAGACTACGAATGATATCTTACCTAACCTCTGGAGGTTTATTATCTGGGTCGATTTATTTATATATTTTTTGTTTTTTTTTTTTGGGGCCATTTGGCAGCCTTCATGTCTGGGTCACCCCTTTAAGTGACCCAAACTTGAGAGCTCCAAATCGCAGATACTTGTATCTTTAAGATACTTTTTGTCGCACTTTCTTAGGCTCCCTTGTATTTTTTCTAACGGGGCTCAGTTGTCTTGTAGAGTCTTCGGGGGCTGCGTCTTCTGGCTGTTGATCGACGACTTGTTGAACCATATTTACAGTGTTTTGTGTCTGTTTCATATTTTTTCGTACTTGTTTTTTGATTCAATTCAATCGCGAGTCAAGCCAGGTGTGGCGCAGGGCATGCTGGTTTCGTTTTTTTTTGATGCGCTCCCTCTCATGATTTTTATTTGGTGATAAATATATATTTTTAGATCGTTCTACACGTACCCTGGTTTCGATTTTGATTTGGTTAAGGTGCGTTGTTATTTTGTTTGTACATTTTTTTCGGCTTGCGATTTTTGCAGCTTGCATTTTTGCATTTTGGCGGAAGCTGGGCGTATATTGATATCTGGGTACCATTTCAGGTTGAAGTGTGTTCGATTTGTTCGTCTCGGGTGCTCGAACACAAACTCAACCTGAGTCGGCTATTAAAATAGATGGGCATATGTACGAGCTCGTACACATGGAGAGGCTTTGCTTTTGTAGGATGGTATTCGGTTTATTTTTGTGTATCTTTTCTTTTTTTTCATTTTGGCTGAAGCATGCTTCGATTCTAGGTGCGAGGTGCAAAACAGTTGGGACAGGTGGGACGTTGGGGGTAAATTTTCGTGCCTTTACGCTCGATTCGCAGGCGCGTATCTATGAATTTGCATACATTTTCTTTGGATGATAGTATTTCTTTGTATTGAAAAATTAACAAGAACATACAAATACGAAAAAAGAGATTTGTTTCTTTGCAGTTTTCTTTTCATTCTTATTTTCATCATTTTTTTGCTTTTCTTGCTGTTGTTGCTGTTTGTTGGAGTTGTTGTAGTTGTGGGTGTAAGTTGTTGCTTGAGAATTGTTTTAGTTGTTAGATAGTTAGAGAGAAAATTAAAGTTAGCATTACGCGAGGTCACCACCGAAACTTGAGATACATATGAAGAAAATTTCAAAATTTACTAATTTTTAACAAATTGAATTTATAGAGAATTTAAATAGAACATATATCAAGCTTCATTTCATTTAGGCGTTTGACCCCTTTACAGTGCCTCAGGTGCAGTGCATTTCAGCATCCCTATGGATAGACTTTATCTGGTAGTTTGGCTCCATAAGAAATGCGAAACAGTTTTAAGTTTAAGTTTAAATAGATATTAAACTACTGTGGTTTGGGCAAAACTCAGCTGCGATTTCGCATTTAGCCAATCAGTTAAATATTTAGAACGCAATTTCCGAAGACGCAGATCGTTTTGCCGAGGAAACTAGTGTGTTTTCTTTTTTTTTTTTTGATGTATCTGCAAGATTGATTTGCTCAACGCTAAGCGTGGCACAGAAAGCTGGCAAAAGTGTGGTTTAAGTAACGAATAACTGAAAGCTGGCTCGGTTCAACTTGGCCAGTAATATCGAAATGATAAGGATATAAGAAATGATAAATTCGGAATCCATATGGATCCGCTGCCTGTGAGTGTGAGTGTGTGTTTGGTGTGAGAGAGATAGAGAGATATATGGGGAAAATCGTTTTGCTACTGGTTGGTTTTTCGCTCAATGGGTAGTCGGTTGTTTGGAATCGGTTTTTAGGGGAATCGGTAGTTGTTTGTTTACCCAGTAGACTGGCAAAGACCATAACGAAGCATGTTCCCAGATAGACGTCAATCGACTTGACGTACGAAATCTTTGGCAGCGCTGCATTTGTTGACGACATCAAAGTGGTCATTGTCAACACGGTTGTCACACCGAGCGCCACACGCGCCGGCGTTGCATTGCGATTGAGCCAAAATGATACCCATGATATAATAACGATCAGTCCAGAGGGTATGTAGATTTGTATAAGGTAGTAGCCCATCGAACGCACGAACTGAATTTCGCAGGCTAAACGCGAATAGTTGCCTGCCCGCGCCAATTGCGATTATTTTCGATTTCGATTATTTAGTTAATTTCAATTTCGATTTTTCGTTGCATCAGCGTGTTTTATGTTTGGAAAAAGAGAGAGAGAGAGAGAGTAGAGATGTATACAAATTTATTAGTAATTAGTTCGCTAAATGGATTTTATTTGCAAATATTTACAAACAATATTGGCAGTAGAGCTGGCAAGTAATCAATGGCATTGTAAGTTCTAATATTTTGATTTTTGTAGATATTTAACTTTAAGTGGAAGCCTCTGATTGCTTGTCAGCTTTATTTAATCGGTATTCATCACCAAAAAAAATACACAAAAATAAACTCGAAACTCAACAAGAAAAAGGTAACGTATTATTTAAAAATAAAATATATAATTAAAATATGAGCGCTTTTTTATATGAAATCATGATTGGCTGGCACCTTCCTGGAAACATTGTTAGTTTCGATCTATGCGACGCTTCGTTATCAGGCAGGCAATACTTCAATAAACAAATATATTTAAGTACTTAAGTATGGGCTATAAACGAAATGGCAAATTGTCAAGTCAAAGCTAGGTCAAGAACTAAACTTGAAGAAATATTCTATGCATTCCACATTTATCCTTGCAGAACGTCCACATTAAAATAGATGTTAACTGCATTGCAAATGGAATTGCATTCATATATAATTTGTTTCAGGTTTTATTAGGGATTATTCTGCAAGGATGTCCTCGCTTCGACTTAACCGAAGCAATAATCGTTGTTATTAGGAAATTAATTCAGGTTTTATTATGTAGATGGTTAGTCACAAATACTTTAGGAATAGAAGTGGCTTGCATTAAAATAACTAAAACTGACCGCAAATCTCAAGAAATAGTTAAATAAAAGTATACAAAATGGAGGCAGCTAGTCTAAGACCTAATTAGGAGCATTTGAATGGCCTGCAATTTGTGGCTATTTGTCTATAGTTATATTTATTTGGTAAAAGAAACTTTGTAAGATGAGAGCATGCTTGGGAGGGCGTTTTGTTTTTTCGATATATATATATATATATATTTGTTGGATATTTTAAACTGGTCATATGTAAATATATATATATTTAATATGTATAAATGGATTTGAACTTATCATTGTCGCTTTTTCGTTAATTTTGCAAACGTTTGAATGCTTTTTACGTATGTGAGTAGATTGAAATTTTAATTTATTTTGCATTACTTTTTCGATTTCGGATTTTAAAATTAATGCTTTTGTTGTAGTTTTTGTTGATTTACAATACAGAATGTTTGGTGTCGATTGTTCTTGGTTTTTTGTTTGATTATGCTAATGAGTTTCGATAGCGTTTTAAATTACTGGTAAATACGTTTGTAGATAGCTGTTGTTGTAGTTGGTAGTAAAAACTAATTTCAGTGACTAGTTAATAAAATTATGTGTTCCATGTGTGGGGGTGTGAGTTTGAGTATGAGTTTGGGTGTTTGGCAGCTTAAAAAATTGGTTGATTATGTTGTAATAATGTCAGGCATAAATCAAAAGCATGATTTACTAAGGAAAAGCCATATTCAGTTAAGCTTTGCTATATCGATTACTTTATGTTCTCGGTTTTTTATGCATATGATTAATTTCACTTTGTTTGTTTGGTTTTATAATACAAAGGTCGCTAGGTGAATTGTTTTTCAATCTCATATTGATTTCTCTTTAATTTAGTTCGATTTTGTTGTATTTTTTTGGCATTGCCAATGATGAAAATTGGGTTTGTCTGCTTCGTTTATATATTTTGGTTTCTGTTCTTGTCATGGTTCGCTGTAAAGTATGAACTTATGAGCGTTGAAATCAAGGCACAATCAACTGAGATTTCGAAAATAAAATGAAAGCACAAAGGAAAATCATACGATGAACGAACTAAGTCGGAAAATTGTTGCTAGCTTGTAACATGCGTTGAATTTGCGTTTAAAGATATATGAACAGTATCCGGTAGGTTCGAGTACGAGTTAAAGTGGGAAAAGACTAAGACTTGGTCTCAATCTATATCAGGCTCTCTGGACTCTAGACTATGAAGTGGGCTAATGTTGAATGCACTTGTTGATATAGTTAATATTATTTTTTTTAACTTTATTGCTTGGTATTTGGTATGCTATGGATTAGATTAGTTGATGAAACAAACGCTAGCTAAAATGGAAAATAAATTACGTAAAAAATCTTAAGATGCTTAACATGCATTTCCTGTATCGCGGAGCAACCCTGCTTGAAGCACTAACTTCATGATTGATTCAATCATTGAGTGCTTGAAGCCGGGTTCGATTCCGCCGATAGTTAGCCCAAGATATTTGGCAAGCCTGTGTTTTTTTTCTAGTTTTTGAATTTGGAGAACTTTGTACAAAATGCTGCTTGGAAATTATTTCGAATTGAGAAAACGAAAGGAGAAAAGAAATTATTGAAACGAAAAGCCTGAAGATTAGAATTGAATCGAAAACGCAAAATCAAAACGATATATTCATATATAGTAGTTATATATAGATAAGTCATCATCGGTATTATCGTAAATATATATAGGTAAAAGTAAAGTTTGAAAGAAAATCGGTAACCGTCTACAGGTACCTGTGGTAAGACTGATTTCCATAGCTCTTTGCCGATGACCCAAGACCTTAAATTGGGGCAGCGAAACCTCACTCGAGACACCGACCGAGTTGGGGCCTTCGTTCCATTTATAGCGGATGTCACGCATCGTGTAGCCGACTATATATGGTGTATATAGTTGGTTGTTGTTGTAGTTGTGGTTGTTGTTGTTGTTGTAGGTTGTAGGTTGTAGTTATGTTTGCAAGTTGCATTTTGTACAGTTTGGTGTTTAGTTTTTGGTATTTGTTTAGGCGAGTTTATAATACAGTTGTTGTAGTTGTTGTTGTTGTTGGCACAGTTCGGTGGTGAGGTTGTCGTTGTTGTAGACGAAAAATATGCATAAAACAAAAAATACATTTCGTGAGACTATTAATAAGTTCTATTCTATCATAGAAAATTTCATAAACAATTCAATACAATTCATTCGCAGTGTGTTTTCAATTCATTTTGGTTTTGTTTGTTATTATTTGGTTTTTGGTCTTCCTTTTTGGTTGAACATTTTCGATTTGGTTCGGTTGCATTAATAGTCTCATTCAGAACTTGTCGCTTTAAGTGTTGTTCAAAAATATATTTTTTGATTTATTCCATCGAGAAGAAACTCTAAGATCATTAAAGATTGTTCGTATATTACAATTGCGCTAAAAATGCATTATAATTGTTAGATTTCCATTGGCAAAGCGTAACTATGATAAAGATTGATGAGCTTTCAGTAGGCACGCTCTGTTCGACTTACAGCTACTGTTTGTTCTTATTGGCAGTAGTAGGGTTGCTTAAGACTAGAAAACTTATGGCTTAGCATATCTAATTGGTTTGGTGTCAGAAATGGGTGCTCTTGTGTCTTCTGTTTTCAAGTCTAAGGCTTTTACATTGTTTTCAGGCCTTTACTTAAGTAGTTTCTTAGCTTTTATTTGCGTTTTAGTTGCTTTTGCCTACCCAAGCAAACGAAACTGGACTCTCTTGCGACTCGAAACGAACTGAAATGGAAACGGAAACGGAAATGGGGAACCAGAAATCATAACTGCTGGGCCTAGCTAACGCTCACTACGTCACTAACTGCTGCTTTACTGATCGGTTAATCAAACGAATAGAACGTATAAGCCAAATAATAGATGAATAGAGAATAAACAACAAATCAACGAGTAGTCACAACAGAGGTTAGTAGAGGACACTTCAAACAAAATATATATATTTATGTTTATATGTGGTTTAGATGGGAGGTTGGTTCGATTGTTTCTGGTTAGTAGCACAAGTTACAGTTAGCACTCGATAAATAGAGATATAGTTAAATATATTTATTGGTGAAGGAACAGTAGAAGTAGACGGAAATGAACAAAAAACTTCAATTGGTTAGAGGTGCGTGTTTCGGTACTTGGATATGCGCTAACCCGTTTATCGGAAACACAAAAACAAAATACGATTACGAAAATCCATTACGACAAACGCAAAACGGATAAAAGTTCATTGAAAAATGCTCGTCAAAAACAAAGGAAATGGTAAGTGATTATATTCATGTTTTTTTTTTTTTTTTTTGCATATATATAAGTATATATATATACATAGATTTTTACGATTTGGTATGATTTTTTAATGTATGGGGGTACCTGTGGTTAGGTTTATTTCGGTCGCCCTCTGCCTGTGTCCCAAAACTCGGAACTGCGGTAGTTCGACCTCACTGCTCATGCCAACACTACTCAGTCCATCTCTCCAGAAATATCGGATATCTCGCATCGTGTAACCGACTGCATGTTGTTGAAGAACATTGTTGTTGGATTGTTGTAGTTGTTGAGTTGTAGTTGTAGTAGTTGTTGTTGTTGCAAAAAGGGGGTTCAGTTGTTAATTAATTGATGTTATTGTTTGTTTGTTCTGTTTTGGGTTTGGTGTTGGATGGTTTCTGGGACTTATACACAGAATACTTAACTCACACACTCGATGTTGGTTCGGAATAAAGAGAGTCTTATAAATAGGGTGAGTGTGGGTGTGGCACAACTCGAAACCGATTTCTGTGGCGAGTTTTGACAAAGAAATTCATATCGAACGTATATACAATAGATAGATCTTAAGCAAAAGCGTGCTGTGTATGGGTTTTGACTTACAGTATATGTAGTATAATAAACTTAGGATTACAGGGGCTTAAAGGGCATAACTCGAGTTAAAGACAGAGGCAAAAAAGATGTATCGTTTTCGGTTTCACAAGAATCATCGGATATTATTCATGGGCTGGAACCTTCTGCGGTTGCTGAAATTGAGAAGGCGACCGAAAACCAACCAATCTTCTGCATGATTTTAGCGCCATGATATTGTGAACTGTGGATAGTGATATATTATAGTTACTGTTTGCTGGTTGATAGCTGTTGGGTAGAACATTCGGGTAGATGCAGATAATAATGCACATGAACTGGGTTTGCATGTGACACTTGAACTTTTATTCTTCGGTGGTTTCAAAAAACAAACATAAATGACCAAAAAGTATCTGAGGTGGGGAGGGGCAAGAACTATTTGAGTAATTGCATGAGTTGGTTCGTTGGTGGGGCGTGGGGACAATTTTGATTGAACAAAATATGCACAATGAACTGAAAATAGATATTCGAACGTAAAATCAAATCTATTGAGAGCTAGGATTTAAATTCAACTCCTTGGCGCCTAACCTCTGTCTAAAGACAATTAAATTGACGTAAATTCAATTCGATTTCCTGCTATTTGTGGCAACATAATTGCTCTGTTCACAATTGTTCATATCAAAGGCGACTTAATTGCTTTTTCCTTCTCAATCGAATTTGTTTCGGGCGTGTAAGTGTGTGTGTTCTGTATCTGTGGCACTTAAAATTTACTTGCTTGCATTTCAATTGTTTCGGTTTGGTTTCTTTCACATAAGCTTGTTTTCGATTTTCTGCCCACACCGAACAAACAGCGCACGGCCTTTGCTTGAGAGTTGAGCTCGGCATTTTTGGAGTGGCCAAAACTGAGTGCAGATGGTGGCTAAAAGGTGCAGGCTACTGGCTAAAATAACAGGTAATTGCAAAGCTCTCGACAACACTGAACAATTGCGCAATTTTCTGGGCCAAAAATCACTTCATTTTGGCCACTCCCCTGCCGACATTCTGAATGAGTTGGTTTCTTGTTCACATTTTGGTTATTTCTGTTTCATATGGTTCATTGACAATTTTCACAGCTTAATCATCATAATTTCTTGTCGTTTATTACATGGCTTAAAATTCATCAGTAATTCAGATCAATGTACTTACAGCTTTCGATTTCAATGTGGCACAGCTGGCGATCCATGGGGAAATATTGTAGATTCATCGGACACGATGCGGTAATAGTCAATCTAAGTGGATTATTTCACATTTTTTTGGGGGGGTTTTGGGGAAAGAGAGATTATACGATTAGTAGCGAATTCATGGGCAACCAGGTGTACATCAACAAACAAACGAGCAGAGGGTTTCAAAAAAATTACATACTATTTTATATACACACAACATTTACGAGGTTCTGGGGACTGAGGGTATTCAAGTCATTACATACAGAGCGAGTTCAATTGGATATGAGCTATTTGTTAAATATATTTTTGCTGCTGTTTTTTATTTTGGTAAGTGAGAGATACTTTGAGTGGCAGTTTAGTTGAGATAGTGATTGGCTCTTACGCAGGGTTTAACATTAATTGGCTTACTTAGTTGTCGTTGGTTTAGTTGCTTAGAGTTGCTTAGAGCTACGAAAACTAAACGCTACTCATACTTATTGTGGCTGTTGCTTGGTCTTTTTTTTTGGTGGCTTCTGGGGTTTTGTGGCGATTTTGGACAGATTCTTGTTTAAAGGTAGTAGAAAAATGAGAGCCCAGTAGCCGAGCTACTGCGGCCAGTCAAACCTTTTTGCGGTGTTAAAAACACGTGAGACAAAAGAAGGTACCGTCATGCAATCCCTGGATTTCGATGGTTGTCGTCTAACGATTCTTGATCTTGATTCTTGTGATTGGTATGGGGGAAATGCGTTTGTATCTTTCATGAGCCACACAATTGGGGATGTCGAAATGATGGATAGTATAGTTCCATTCTATCGATGTTATGAAATGATTTATGTTTTCATCAGCCAATTGAGTACAAACGTGGCCAGACGCATTTTTGAAACCGTCACATAAAATAAAACTTAAAATTGAATTTCAAAACGATTTCCAGATAAAAATCGATAAAATCGATAGTATCGAGAGTACAATCGCACAGTTTGCACCTCTAACCGATGACTTTCATGAAATGTACAATTCATTAAGAGCTGCTTCGCTCGAAATGTGCCAACTTTCTTTCACTTTCACTTGCCAATTGAACTCACTTGATTAGTCTTAATCGCTTGGAAGAAAACTGTTTTTCGTTCTGTAGAAATTTTCCATTTTCAATTCGATTTAGTAAATTACAACATCGATTTATACACACACAGAAAAAAAAGAGTTAGTTGCAAAAAGGGCCAAAAACGATAATTTTAACGATAGTTTAGAATGTTTGAAGTATTTTTTTTTTTTTGGTTGGTTTGGGGTTAGTTTTTCGGTTTTGTTTTGTTTTTTTGGATGTAGGGTTAGTTGTAAAATAGTTAAATACACATACACATATACAGACAATTAAAAATGTTAATGTTCGCTTTCATTGAGAAAGTAGAGTTTGAAGTTGCAGTAGTTGAGGTGGTTTTTACCTAATACTTCTTGTTATCGATCCAGAATGATGCACACGTATGAATTCATTACTGGTTGTTGCAATGTGAAAATATGATTGTTTTTCATTTACAAAAAAGGTGTCAGGTACCCAAATATTCTTAATGAACTCTGATCCAACCGATAGTGTTTCTACACCAGGTCGTTTTCTATACGCTAAACGAGGATCGGTCCAAAATTGACGAAAGTAAAAATCCAATGTGAAGTCCTATTCAATTCACAATTTGATTCAATTCGATTCGGATTCGACACGATACGGTTTTCGTTAATTGGGGGAAAAGGTAGCAAAAAGAGATTGAGAGGTAATTCATATTAGTAAACATTGGCAGTGAGAACTTACGTAACTAGTTAACTAAACGACTACTAACTAAACTTCTTGTGTGTTCAAAAATATATTCCAATCAACTAAAATAAATTCATAGAGAAATCGATAGAGAGAATTTGTGAAAACTAGGCAGAAAGTTTTATTCATTTTGGGCACAACAGATACACTTAACAAACACGCGAGGATAGAACTTGCGTCAAATGGAAAACAAGGAGAATTCATAACGTGCAACAATTTCAAGTTATCAATTTATGCAGGAAGATGGGACATAGGGACGCGGGACTTCAGACAACATGCAATAACATCGAATTGAATCTTTATACAGAGTATTTTTTTTAATAGATCACTGAGATCTTTAATGAAACTAAAAAGAAACTGAATTAAATGAAATTACTAAGCTTATTTACATTAGAAATAGAAAGGGGTCTTGGGATCGGGTAAAGCATATAAGTAGTACAGAAACCTCTCACAAATATTCGTATGGATTCGTTGCTGTGATTGTGAAGTAGCTTGGCATTTTTCTGGCTACTAAACAGGGATTTGTTGGGTTATTATTACTAGACTACTACGGCATCTATGGCAACAGGCTGGCAGATTGTTATTTGTACGCTTTATACAGTATACAGTTGTATATCGTTGGCTTTTTGGCTTGGCTCTTTTGTTTCAGCTGTTCTTGTTCTGCTTTTTGTGCCCGAAGCTAAGCGTTTTTGGCTACGATTGGATTGTTTAGAATCGGAGTCGATAGGGGGATTGGATTGGATTGTAAAACGACAAACAATTTGGCTGTGTTTGCTCTGTTTGTATCTGTGTGCTTTTGTATCTGTGGGTGGTGGGCGGCTGTGTGTGTGTGTGTGTATGGATAGTGTTTTTTGGGGGCTTGGGGCGGATAAGGACAACTACTCGAGTTGTTTCTCTCAGTCTTGCATATCATTATCTTCAAGCGCGTCACGTGGCCGACAAGGAACCAAAAATTAAACAGGAAATCATGTAAATGTAAATGTTAAAGGTAAATGCAAATGCAAATGTAATAATAATAGTTGTTGCTGTTGTAGTAGTAGTAGTAGTAGTAGCAGGTAATAACATTTGTAAGTAGTTATAAATATTTATAGGGCGCGCACACTGCTTGCTTTTTGGGTACTTTGCCAGTACTTTAACGCACGCTAAGTGGTGCTAGCTGATACGAGTCTACATGGCGTATACGTATTTTCTAAAAGGCTATGTGTTTTATTTATGCTGTGAAAATTGCACACGGTTCTCGTGGTTTGCCTGCAATCTTCTCCCGGCTTTATTCTAGCAGATTTGGTTTCCACTCGGCTTCTGGCGCGCCCAGAACAAAAACTCAAACACAATTTGAACTTAAAAACGAATCAAAAACTCAAGCGTAATCGAAAAGGAATATAAAATTTCGTGTGGATTATGCAATTTCCATAACTCTGTTTTTGGGTTGGTGGGGTTTTTGCATTGCAAAAAGGGTTCTAAAAGGGTCAACCTGGATTTTCGTACTTTTATATTCTTGGCACACACAAACTCAACTCTAAATACGAATACTTATGTGCATGGCGGTATTTATAGATGGTACACAATTAACCCAAAACGTGAGCGGGTCTATCGAGTTGTTTGTGTTCTTTTTATATATCTCGTTATAGTATACCATTTACAATTTACATGTGTATAGATATGTGTATGTGCTGTATGTATATTTCCGTTTTTTGCTGTTTTTTTTTGGTTGTAACTTCATGTCATGTTGATTTTAACTGGCTCGCTGCTCGCCTGAGTTTGAATTGGATTGGACGCGTTTTCTTATGTAAATTTGTCCCAGTTTTTACAGATGAAAAATTGTAAGATATACTCAGGATCCACAAATATTTTTGAACTTTAACCATACATTTTTATTTTAATTCCGGAAAATATATTTTACTAGTATTATTTTTATTTAACTATGTCCTTCTGTCCGTGAGTCTGTCTGTCCGTATGACTTATATGTCGTTCCCTCTTTTGTGTAAGCTTATTTATTAAACTTATTTGTTTCACAAATGATTTAAGAATAATTAAACCGGATTACAAATACTAAACGTTTTTCAATCGAAATTTTTCGTTTCGCTTTAAGGATATTCTCAGTGTATTTGCATGGGAATCTGTTACTGTGGCTATGTGTGTGTACGCGTGTTGTTGTTCTTGTTTCGGTTTGGCATTGGCTCAGTTTATTTTTGAATTATTTTCATTAGCAGCGTAGAGATTCTGTTTTGTTACCGGCTCGCAAAATGTGGAAATGAAAAATTGTCATGTAAGAAATGATCGGGCTGAAAATGAACATGTTGTTGTAGTTGCATTCCTGTTGTTGCTGTTATCCTTGTTAACGTGTTTTCTGTGCTGGATTGTTTTCGGCAGTATGTTCGTGTTTACGTTCCTGTTGGGCATGTTATTTTCGCATAAATTGATTGCCAAAGCCAAACTGTGCGATTATCTTGGTTGTATTGTGTCATACGAACATTTCCTTAAGGCAAAACAGTGAGAGTGTATTTTATTTATACGTGTATGCAGCAAAAGTGCAGCGAAGTCTGTGTTCGTGTGAGTAATTCCCTATTAAGTGCAGTTGTTGCACCCTGTTTTTTGTATCCTTTCCAACGAAAGTATTTGAGTATCTGCGAATACTCTTGTGCGCCAATTGATGTGATTATTTTTCATCTGTGAGATGCTCTCTATTTGTCACACTAAATGATATAAATGTATTAAGAAAGTCTGTCAAGAAAAACATACGATACTAGAAATGATGACAAGGATTGAATCAAACAAATGAGTCTCCTGAGGCCTACGATTTGGTAATTTATGTGAATCTATCCCAGAGGCTTGTATTTTGTTAAATGATTTTGAAAAGTTTCGTAGAAAGAAATTAGAAAAAACGTGCGACGTTGAAAAAAAAGTTTAATTTTATAGAAATTTTTTAGAAAATAATGGAATATCCAATATATTTTTTAGAAGAAGTTTTAGAATATAATTAAAATTGATTGATATGTAGTAACGGCTTTCCTGATTTAGCTGGCGAATAGAGATAAATTAAGGAAAACGAAAACACAGAAACAGGCATAAATAAGTAGTCCCTTGTACGAGATGGCTAAGTCCATATATCGTTTGACGAACACATCGACACCGAGCTTGAGTATATGCTATGGATTATATGCTGTGTGGATTATGATATTCATTCATATTCATCTTGTTAACAAATACGCATGCGCGCAGCCCTTGTCAATGCGGCCGCTGTGATTAATTTTATTTAATTAATTTTGATATTTTGCATTTGACCAGATCACAACAAACATAATGAGGGTAATATGAGAGTATAGGTATGGTGGATATATGTATGTATGAAGATGGCATAAATATCTCTCGTTTCTCTGGGGTGGAGGGGACCCATCATAGTGTCACTGTGTATGTGGGTTGGGGAAATGGATGAACTTTGGCCGTAATGTACTCGATGGGGCGATAAATAAAGATTTATACAGCAATTAGATTGATTGACTTTATCGCAGTTATCCATGTTATCCATAAAATTCCGAAGTGGATGGATGCGATGGAGACAAAGAAACGCAAAAGGCAACAAACTCAGGATGAACAAATGGAAATGGCATTTCAAAGCGTCAAACTCGTAGTTGAATAATAGATAGAGATAGCGCGAGTGTGGGTGAAAGAGAGAGCAGCACTTGGTCTGGGCTCAAAAATTAGCTCAAAATGTGTATAATTTGGGGTAATTTCAATGTAAGTACGTTTGTATATATTTCGGTTTTGCATTGTTCTGGCCGAGAAGCTTTTGAAACGGAACAACAAACAATTTGCGAACATCATGGCCTATTGGCTAACATTGAAACAATAAACACAAAACGAATATGCAACATTGGAATTTCATAGTTGGCAATTGCATTGCAATAACGATTCGTTTCACACAACATTTAATTGGCAGAACTTTGTATATATATATTGGTATATGTATATAGATATTGGTTTGCAGTTGGCTTTGAATGGTCGAAAACAAACACAATCTTAAGTGAATCAAAGTAATTGTAATAAATTTGTATGTCTGTTGCCAATTAGCGAAATTAAAAGGAGAACAAATGCTAAGACACAAAATGAGCTTTAAGCAACAGAGACAGACATAGAGAAAGAGATAGAAACATATAGTAAAGGAGACAGAGATATTTATAGAGAGAGAGCGAGAGATAGTTACAGGTTAGAGAGGTAGAGACTGAGAGAAATTAAGAAGTATACGAGTAGATTTATGAATTTTTTTGTTTGCTTTTACCAAAAAAAAGAGGAACATTTGTTTTGTATCTGTGGATAATTGTTGTATTTTTTTTATTTGTATTTATGGCATATATTTTTACGTATGTACCATTAGAACTTCCGAAACCGAACTGATACTGAGGACATACATTGTGACGCCAACCTCCACAGGGGGACCTGCAACATATACACACACACGGATTGATGGAATTTTCATTTTGCGTTTGGTATGGTTATACTGTAGTTGTAGTTGTTGTTGTAGTTATTATTATTGTGGTTGTTCATGTTAGATGTGGCTAAAACCCAAAATATGAGAACTGAAACACACACACAGCGGTACGAGTAGTAACAATGGACGCAGTACGTTGACATATTTTATTTTCGCTGCCTACTTTCGGGCGCCTTTCCTTGGGCTCGTCGGGTGCTGTTTAATTTCCATTAGCAAAATTAAATATATAAAAGGTACGGTTAACACTTAAATTGGCAAGCGATGTGCATTGCTTTGCTGTTGTACTGTTTTGGCTGTCTATATTTTTGTTGGTGACTAACTAAATTTGTGTTTGATGCTTTTGCTTCTGTTGATTGCACGCGCCGAATGAAAACCAAATCAGTTGACTACTCGAGGTTCACATTAATGTTGTATATTTTGTATGTATTTTCAGCTATACGAATAAGAGTTGCAGTAGCTCATTTAAAAGAAAGTATTTCAAAAACAAAGGCGCCTAGTAAATAAATATTTATTTGAACTAGTGGATTATTTGGTTTTGAATAGCGGATTCACACACCATTTTCGTTTGCATTGCTTATTTAGATAGAGATTTTTGTATTTTGTATTTTGGGTATTGCGATTTTTGGCAGCAGTTGGGTAATGAAATTTATCTTGAAGCTTGTTATGAGTTATGTGGGCCTACAAAAAAGAAGAAGACGAAACAATACGCATGAAGTGAGAGGCAAGAGTTTTGCTTGGAATGTGAGGGTTTCGAGATCCGGAAGGGGTACAATGTTGATGGATTGTTTGTTACTGTGGCTGTTGTTTGTATGTGTGAGGTTTTTCATTTTTATTTTTGTTTTTTCTTTTTTCTTTTTGGGTAATTTTGATGTGCTTGGCCAATTAGACATACACAAACACACACAGAGTTAAAAGTAACGGTGAGCACAGGAGGAAGTCATTTTGTAGAGCTTAAGGAACATAAAAAGCTTTTTGCCAATCGTTGGTTTTGATGGATTTGAGAGTTGACATTTAGTTTACAATGTGTTGACGATGTGAGAGAAATATCGTGGCAAGTACTATAACATTTGGCCCTATTATTCTGACTTCCGGGTTCGTATGGCTCGTCAGCTCCTAACAAAGACCTTGGCTAAAGTATTCATTTGAGGAAATGAATGCGAAATTGTTGGGAAAAACACTAAAACACAGCGGCTATAAAACGAACTAAACATTCGAAAGAGTTAGAGTTTTTGAGAGATTTAGTACCAAAAGGGTAACTGATGTGGAAATAATACCATATAAATAGAAGGAAACACAATAGGTACGGGTGTGGATAAGATTCGCAAATAACGCTTTCAACTGGTGTACTTTGGTCAACGGTTAGAAATAATAGATCGTTCTATCTATATAAATATATATAAAAGAGTGTTTGGAGAGAGAGTTCATACAAAGCAAAACAGTTGAAACATTTGGTAGTTGGTAGTACCACGGAAATCAGGAAATCAAGACTTTGTGTGTGTGTGAGTGTGAGAGAGCAACAAACTAATGCGTTTAGTGGTACGAAAGGAAATCAAAATTCGAAAGAAAACTCCAACAACAAAGACCAAAGACAGAGAGATAGATTTAGGAGTAGATAGATAGAGATAGAATGCGAGAGAGCGCTTAACGATAATAGAAAGGTACAAAGTTCAATTAGTTTGTACCATTTTCACTTCTGAGAGCGAGCTGATCGATAGCACATACATGGTGACTCCGACTTCGACAGGAGGTCCTGCAAACACGTATGTTATAGTAGGTGTTATATAGCTAGGTACGGTTAAGTTTAAAGGATTAGTCTAGTGTTAAAGTTCTCGGATCCCGGATAGCGATAGCGGATCCCAGATCCCACATCTCAGATCCCACTGGGCCTCAACCTCCCTATAAATACTGGATACACTTTGGATACCGGGCTGTGCCCCCACTTGCGTTTCGTTCAAGTCGCGTTGCGTTTTGGGTTTGCTCTTTTGCTTTAGCTTTCGCTGGGTAAGTGTAACTATTAAGATTGGGTGTCCGGAGATTGGTCTACTTACCACCGTAATTGGGTCTTACTCTTTTGTCGTAACTAACACTAAAGGAGTCGAGTATAGCGGATATGTTTACGTCACCCAGCATGCTGCCACCGCCAGTCCTGCAAAAGGAAGGGGGTATTATTTAGTTGGAAATAGTTATAAGTTAATTAAATCTACGAAGAAAGGGGATAGGCATGTTCTTCTAATTGTGCAATTTAATGTATAACCATAAATATATCGGTCATAATTATTGTTTTAAATATATTTTTAATACTTCGACTTGTACCTATGCAATTTTGGAGCTAAATCTATCTTTATAAAGTAAAACAGAGTTAAAAAGTAATTTCTACAAAAGATCGAGCCCGTATTTCAAGAAGATTTTCTTTTGTGAATTTATTTAACAAAATTATAGATATTCTAGGTTAATAATATATATGTATTTGGGACGATTGCCCATTTGTTCGTGGCATTTGTTGCTGTGCATCATTTCCATATGGGACGTCAGCGTTTCCTGGAAAAGCGACTGACAGTCGACACAGACATTGCGTTCGGCGGTCGTTGCAGGTTAAGTGTTTATGTGGCACTCTGTGTGGGTGTGCCACTTTCGCTTTATGCGGCATCAAGTGCGCCCCCAACACGAGCGTCTGTATGTATGTATTATTTATTGCATGTGCCTGGCAATGAAGGCACACACATACGCCAGTTGCCAGTTGGCAGTCGCCAGGCACTTCAATGCCTGTTTATTTGCGTCTATTCTACGCTAAACTGTGCTATTAAAGCGCGTTTGTTGTTATTCCAACTCTGCGAAAGCCATTGGATACACAGCGCTCGGGTCTCTGGTCGCAGGACTCACAGCCCAGAGCCCAGGACTCAGAACACAGCACACGGGCCTCAGTAGCCGGGGTGAGCAAAATCACAATTTAATAAAAGTTGCGCCTGCAAATAAACAGAAACCCAACTTTTGTCTCTCGGTGTGCGCCTGCGCGTTTTTCGGAGCTCAGTGTCTCTTTTGGCTTTCATATATCCTGTTTGCCTTTCATTTGTATCGGGAAATATATATATATCTATATATGAACATCTATTTATGTGGGAGAATTTTGCCCAATTTGCACATTCGCATGTCAATTGTTGTGGCTGATTTGCTGATTTGATGCGATTTTAATTTTGCAGCTCACAAAAGTTGGCCATAATTTTTCGTAATCAAGCCTGGGCGTGCCGTGGCCCACATTCTCTCACCGCTCTCCCCCGAATTTCTCTCGTCCTTTCCCCGTTTTCCTCTCTGGCTACGCTTGAGCTTTAAGCCAAGTCGATGGCGGGCCCATTGTGTATACGCAGCGTGGGCATCAAAGCGAAAGCCGACGGCAAAAATGGCAGCCTATTTATAAGTATGTATGAAAATACCCGCACCCAGTCTATGCGGTTTTATATTTCGGGCCTCTTGTCTGATGTTGATAATGAAAAAGTTTTGATTGCTATTTGATTTGAGTTTTTGATTGGGCTTGTGAGTGTGAGTACGAGTGGGCTTACGAGTACAATGCTGCGTATGCGCAATGTTCATTGTTACGGGTTACGGGTTACGGGTTACGGTTACTGGCAACTTCCAACACTTTCCGCCTCTCGCCGCGCTAGCCATTAAAGTTTAATTTATGCACTGCTGCTACTTTTGCTGGCAGGTGCTGTCAATAAGTTTTTGACAGCCTGCAATAAAAATTACTTGAAGGACGCGCCAAAAACTTTCCGATTGCTCCGCTTATGCCGCTCCCAAGGCGGAACGTGGCGTATACGTAATATGCAAATGTGCTCCTGCCACGGCTAAGTGAAACTAATATTATGCCCGACGTATTGTCAAATAATTTATGCAGCCCAAGTTTGCTGTGTGTGTGTGTGTGTGTGTGGCATGCTTGTCGTTAAGTGCACTAGAAAATGTCAATAGGTCGTACTTGAGGCGTCAAATATTTGCCTATTGATCGAGGGTAACTAAAGAGCACAAAAATACGAGAAGAACCTCGTGTTGAGTTGGCAGTTGCCAGATGTGCCGCCACACATTTTACTACACAGAAAGATAAACTAGTATAGTCGGAAGCTAGTAACCAAAAGATTGTTTAATAATAATTATGTATTACATCTTTTATAATATTAAACCAATTTATTGAATATATTTAGCCACATTTAGGCTATTAATATTCTATTTGCTTTTGTGATACTCCCTTAAGCTCAGTTTCTTTTTCAATTTCCTAAAACTGTCGGGGGCAAGCAAAGTCAATACCAGTCTTAAAATATTCATGTTAGGAAAATTACCCAATTGTCGGTGCATTTTCACTGTGTAAGTGCACATTGTTGTAGCTTGCAATTAGCCGCTTGCACGTAAGTGGGTAACAATTTGAGTTTTTCCAGCCAGCTCTCAGGACGGCAGAGTGACTTGGCCAACGAAAACAGCAATAAAGGAGCAACAACTGGGGAAAGCGGCTGGGCCAGGAGCTGAAGGAGCAAAAGGAGCAGGACCACAAGCAGCACCAGCAGAAACAGGACCAAAACTCACAACTAGAACCCCAACTGTAACAAAACCAAAATGCAAAGTCATGCGCACGACAACCGAGCCCAAAACGTGTCGCCTCAAGTGCCACGCCATCTTATCGCTGGCCACAGTTTGTTGCCTTATCATGAGGCACTGCACGTTTGCCACACACATATATATAGGTGTGTATATATGTATGTACACACGTATATACGTGGGTGGGTGTGGCTGGTCAGTGTGCCAGTGTGTGTGTGTGTGTCTGTGCAAAAGCAAAGCTGTGGGAAATATTGTCGTTATTGTTTGTTGTCGTTCTCGCTGTCGCTGTCGTTTTTAGTGGCACTTTGAGTGCCAGCCATTACGTATACGCTGCGTTGGACACGCGCCATTGCATAAATTCAAGTGAAACGTTAAAACAAAGCGGAAATGCGAAAACTACTAGCAAATATTATCTTTCTTTTAGCGTTTTCGCAGTCTTTGTCTTCATCTCCGCTGTCTCCGTTTTTTCCCATTTCCCTGTTTCCCCGTTTTTCCACCAAGGATTTCGTCCTGACAGCTGCAGGGACTGAGGCAAACGCCTACGCCGAGATAAGCAAAAGTTGGTTTAGGCCTTTCTGCTGCGCAGTAAAGAACCCGAGCAAATGTCTATGGGTCGCCCATACTTTAGCCTTCAGCCTGCAGCCTCCAGATTCCAGATTTCAGCCTCCTTCTGCCTTCTCGGGGGCAAGTGTGAGTAAGCGTTTTTTAATAAAGTGATAACTTGATGCCTGACAGCCGCCTGACAGTCGCTAAAAATAAACACATCCGCTTAATAAGCCAGCAGCCAGTGAGCAGCCAGCTCCCGGGACACACAGGAAAGCCGCTCGGACATGGAAACATTAACTATTATGGGCTAGCCCAGCAGTGGGCCAGCGTGGGCCACGCCCCACTTTATGGACTTGTTAAAGCCAATTTCAGACACACTGGGAATAGCTAAAGTATCCCCACAATGGCTTATAGCCTGGGCCCGTTGGCCCATATATTTTATGTGTTATGATCAGAGGTATTTCTCTAGTCACTTAGCGCTCAAGCTGCTTTTAACTGTTCAAATTTGGGAATGATATATTCGATATATATATGATAATAACCTTTGCCTATGATTTAAGGTAAAAGTTAATAATTTGTTTACTTTGAACCATAAAAAATGTTCTTCCTCAGGGTAAAAGGTTACTAAGTGGGCAAAGCACAAATTGATTTCCACAAATATATTTTTTATCCAATATTTTTTTAATAATATTGCATTTTGACACTCGAGATCAATAGCTGTTTATTCCGTTCTATTCTTTCGTAGAATTTGCACTCGTTTGGCCTTTTGATTAAATTAAACCCCATCCTTATACCAAATTCGAACTTATGCGCCAGCTGAGCGGACGAGGTGAGGCAAATGCATAAAAAATTGAATTGCATTGGCGAGTCCTTGACATTTTGCAATATAAACAGCAGGCTGGCAGGCGATGGTGACTCCGATGGCGATGGCGATGGCTAAGGCGCGGATATCTCTCGCCTCCAGGCGGGCCAATAAAAATAGTTGCCCGCTCGAATTGTATTTGCTGGGGCAAATGTGAAAAAAATTAGACCTGCCTTGTGTCGGGGCTTTATTAAATATTTGAAAAGCAGATGGAGGCACAAGTGGAATGGCGATTGGCAAAACACAGACTCACATACACACACACACACACTCATGCGGGGAAAAAAGGAGGCTGGCCCGCTGCCTGCCTGTCTGCCTGCCGTTTGTAGATATTTTCAATCATACTCAAAATGTGAAGGAACAACAATTTACGCTCAATGACACTCGACGGCGAGCTGTTGACGCTGCTGCCTGCCCCCGAGTGATGCAGCTGGCAAACTCAAATAGTGGGGCAGGCATTCAAGCAACCAGGCAGTCAGGCAGCCAGGCAGTCTCCTTGTTGGACGCGAACCCGGGTGGTCTTTGCTTTTGTCGCTGCCACTTTAGCATTATCTGCTATCAATAAATTCCCAGTGAAGTGGGCACTTGTGTGGCAAGTGTAGCACAACGGGACACCCAACGGGGGGCGGCAGCCTCAGCAGCCTTAGCAGCCCTAAAGCCCAGCAGCCCATGCCGCACAGGAAGTGGCAGCGTGTAAAGTGAGCAAACTGTGTCGCTCTGGCCTTTAACCTTTTGCTGGGCCAGGGACTGACTGGGATTGGGACTAGAAATGGGATTGGGGTGAAGAGGCTTGGAGGCTAGGGGGCTAGGAAGCTTGGACGCCCTGGAACTTTGACTCGGCAAGGCTGTCATTTTGTGTTGCATACTTTGTGGCGGCGCCTGTGCAATGTTGCATGAAAAAGTAGCGTAAACTTTGCTCCGCTGAATGTGCCTTTGCCATTGCTCGTGCCTTTGCCATTTTGGCCCAAATAAGCGAACAACTCAGCTGTGCCTGTGTGTGCCGCCTTGGAGTCGCTTGACTTTTGCCGTCTCTCTTAACGCCACGACATTTTCGATTTTGGACTTCTTGTTACGCTATACTACGCTATATAAGCCACATCATGCCACGTCGCGTGTATCTCCGTGTCCTCGTCTACGTTCCCAGCACGCGATCTTGTAATCCTGTAAACGTGCATTTGTACTCGACTCGTTGCCGCTGTCGTTGTCGCATTTGGACTCGTATTCGGATTGGGATCCGGATTTGGGAGTCTCGTAGACCCCATTTGATTTGCCTAATTTGCCAGGTTGCCATGTTATGCAAATGTTTGTGGCTCTGTATAGCCGCCTAAATATTTACTAATGAGCGCTAACCCAAAAAGGAACAAAAAAGCTGAAAAAAGGAAGGAAGGAAGGCAGGCAGTGGCAACCAGAGCTCTGCTCTGCATAATTTGTGTGATTAAGTTGACAGAACGCCACAGTAGCTGACAACTAATGCCACAATTGTGGCAATTTCTTTGCGTTGTCCGAATGTGTTGTATGCGGTTGCGGTGGGCTTTTTGCCCCCGTGGATCTGTCCCCAGGGTAACGGCGGGTGTATTGGTTCAGCGGCTGCCGCGCTGACAGCTGTCAGTTGGGTTGAGGAGATATGGTGGCCCAACGGTCAAATCCTTGCACAAGGGTTTCCAAAAACAAACATAAACATCGCAACGCGGACGTTGACGGGTGAGTAATTACAAGACCATCGAGTGGCAGTTGTCATTTTTCAGTCGCTGCCTGCCATTTTAATGACTGCCACATGCAAATGTGACAATGACGATGTAGATACGGAGTCGGAGTGCCCTAATAAATTGCCTGCACTTAGTCAAAATGTCGAGTAGCTCAACATTTATTCACTGCCAGGTCAAGCTGGCTGTCATTCGGCCTAATTAGCGCTGGGGCCCAGAAGAAAATTCGAACGCATTTTGCAGCAAAATGATTTGAATAATCATAAATTACCATGAATTATGGGCCCCACGTTGGGCGCCACAAAACAAAAAACAATCGCATAGCACGCACCTGTCGCACCTAAGGGGGCTGGTCACTGCAGCAAAGTGTCAGGCCCGAAAGCAAATTTATTGTTATTATAACTGTCGCCCAACTGTAGTTTTTCTTTGTTCCAAAAATGGGGAGGTGCCATGCGGCCGTGCTAACCATTATTTGGCCATAATTTAATGCGAATTAGAGGCGAGCACGGCCCTCTATGATGTTATTAGCCTAATTGATAGTTGTAAATGTCACTAATTGAGTAAATGCCATTGAATGCGGCACTGAATACACTCCCGATGATTTCGCATAATTACAGTCTGAATAATACTGATACTTACGCCGCTTGCACTGTATGGATCCGTTTGTGGCCCGTTTCCTGTGCGATCAAGGCCATATTGATGGCCAGCCAGATGGTCAGCAGCGGTGTGCGGGGCAGGGGCGCCATCCGGGCCAGCTTGTCCATTTTTGAATCACTCATGGTGGGGCTGTGTGTTTGGGTGTTTGTGTGTTGATTTGGTTTCTTGTTTCAGGTGTTGGAAGTTGAAATTTCGGGAGGGTGCGAAAGTTGCTTATTTAAAACGGCTGTCGTGGCTTTTCGTAGTCTTGCATTAAAAATCGAAGTTTTTGGTTTTTGGGTTATTCTTTTTTGTTTGTTTTCCCTTTTTTTTAGTTGCGTATAAAGTAAGTTGTAGTTGTTTTGTTGCTGTTCTTGTGGTTGCAGTTATTAGTCAAGGTTGCTCCTTTAGTTTAGTTGCTAGCTGGTTCCCCCTTTTTTTATCCGCTCGGCTACTTGGGCTTCTAGTCAGGGCTTTCTCCGTACTTCTCCGCTTGTTGAAGTCTCTCAGTCAGTGAGTTAGTTGGTTGTTTAGGCAGCGAGGCATTCAGTCAGTACTTCAGTGCATGTGTATGGTTGAGTGGGTGTTTAGAGCTTAGAGAGTGCTTCCTTTCTTCTCTTCTGTTCCTTTCTCCAATCCTCGCTTCGCGTCCGCGTGATGGTAGATCGAGTCGAGCTCAGTCCAGTGGCAGCAGATCCTGATGCGCTTCCTCTGCTTCTGCTTCTGGTTCTGAATCGGATTCCTTCCTCCTGCGGCATTAATTGCTGCTGCTGCTGCTTGTGCTGCTCCTCTGCCCGTAATCAGGTTACTTCCTGCCTTTCCAGCGCTTCACGCTTTAGGGACTTTTTTTTGGTTTTCTCTTGCCTCCTTTATTTACTTTTAATTACTTCTATCCTGACGAGATGCCCGCTCATGTGTGTGTGTGTGTGGGTGAGCTGGTGAACTGGTGAGCTTGTCTGCGAGCGCTTTGCAAATTCCTTGAAATTGAGCCTTTCGTTGCCTTTCCTGCCTGCCGTCGTCCTTACGTCCTGTGGGGAATCTGTCGGGACTGGGGGTCCTGGGCTGGGGTGGGTGTGTGTCAGTGTGTTAGTCGAGCTCCAGCAGAGTGTACATCGTGATATCCCGCTACGTATCGCTCTGTTCGTCGCTGCTGCTTCGTCACCCCGCTCACTCTGCCCGCTCTATGCGCTCATTAATAATTACAATATATCCGCACTGTTCATGGCTGCCTCTGCCGTTTATTTTGGGTTGAATTTCACAGATTTTCTATTTTCGTCGCCTCTAAATTCCGAGTGCCGCTGTGGTTTCTGTTTCAGTTTCAGTATCAGTTGCAGCTCCCTTACTGAGTTTCTGAGTTCGTCATCCCAACGGACGCTCCATCTCATCGCTGGTTCAATATCGTTGTGATTGCGGTTGTTCCGATTCGGATTGATCTTATCCCAGCTATATGTGTCCTTTGAGTGCCTGCAACCTGCTCGATGTGACCGATGTTAGTGTTGGTGCTGCAGGCGACGGGGCTCATTTTATTGGTTTCGATTATTAGAGATTCCGTGCGCCTTAACTTTGGGCATTGTTTGTTAAGTGGCTACAGCAGTGGATACGCTTCTCGGGGAACTATGGGACATATTTGCTAGATCTGAAAGTCTTATTTTAGTGACTCTAACACTGGAAGAATTTGAAGTAATAAAAAAAATTAAAATAACCTTTTATAGTTTAAAATTTATTTCACAAATATGGTCTACTTTTGGAATTACAGATCGAATTATATTTTAAATTTAATTGTGTTAGTTAGTTGTATCCTTTAGTGCTTTAATAATTGATTTTAATTTCGTATTTTTTATTCCGAGTTATTGTTTAAAGATTCTTAATTTATTTGGTTGTCGCTTTTTCACTTTTTAGTTTAGCAATTAAATTTATTAGAATATTTTCGACGTTTTCGTAATAATTTATTTTTTCTTTTTAGTCAAGTGCAAAAACCAGGAATCAGGGCGCGTCGCGTTTTACTTGAAAATTTCACGCTATTGCTAAAGAACATCCTCACACTCACACAACCAAACTAATTTATACACACATACACAAGCATTCACTCAGAAGCACACACACAGGCACGTACACACAGTCGAGGCAGACACTTTTGTATAGATTTTGTCGAGTTGCCGTTTCTTGTGGAGTCCTTTTTTCTGGTTCTCTTGTACCGTCTGTGAGTTTTGCCAGCCGCGTTCGTCCGTTACATTTTCTCCGCTGAGCGTTTGAAAACCGTTTGGCAGGACAGCCAGTTGGCTAGCAGTCAGTTGGCCAGCTAGGAGCCGAGCAGGCCTTGCAGGACGAGAGAGAGCAAGAGATTGGAAGAGAGAGCAAGGGATTCGGCCAAAAATAGCCCGAGCCAGAGCCCGAGAAAGTGTGCTACATTTTCTGCAAAGAGCAAAGGAGCTCTCTCGCTCTCTGAGCACCTCGAGTGCAAGTGTGAGTGTGTGTGTGACGGCTGGCACCTTTTGTGTGCTCTGGTGTTGCCTTGTTGTTATCCTTTCGGGCTTTTTGCAGAAATGTCACCGTGCACTCTCAGCTTTGGCAACCCCGGCAGTTACACTCTGTTTAGCATAAACGCTTGCTACTTGGCTCCAAAGTCGTCCTTTTTCCTTCTCCTGCTCTTGCTTTTTGTCCCCAACCTAGTCTATCATCTAGCTGTGTGTCTGTGTGTGTGTCGGCATGCCTTTGTATTGGTTTTTTGTTTTTATAAACTTTTTCGCATGCGTTTTTCCCTAAGCACATTTGATTTGTATGCCACTTTTTGTGGGCTCTCTCTCTTCGGGGTTTTTGTCCTCTTGCTAAATTTCTCGCGCTTTCTTGCACATTCGCACATATCTCGTTAATTGGTAAGCATGCGTTTTCCTGGGAATTTTCTTGTGCCTTGGCTTTGATTGCTTTTTGCGGCAAACCAAGTAAAAAAAAAGAAAGGATTTGTCAAGGCGACGAAGGGAAGGGGAAAAACGAGCATTGTTTCCTTCAGCCTGTTCAACTTGACAAAGAAAAGCGGGCTGGTATGTAAATTCCATATGCATATATGAACGTACGGCTTTCGCGTCTTCCTTCCCTCCCCTGTGTGTGTGCATATTTTATATTCAATGATAAGAGTTTGACATTAATTAAAATGGCAAGAGTTGCGTGTGTGCGGTGCTCACATTCGACATTTTACATTTCACTTGCAGCTTGGGAAATTTATGCCGTGCCCCTCGATGTTTTTAAAACGGCTTTTGTTTGGCGTGCATAAATGCTTTCATATTGTATACGAAACGACGACAGTTATTAATGAGTTTTGGCCCCAGTTACATTCCACTTTTTTTCGCTACTACATATTTGATGGCCCACAACAGGGCTTTTAAATATGCAGTCCCTAACTTGAACTTGCATATTAAATGGTTTGGCAACTTTCTAATTACTTAATCCGATTTTACAGGCCACGTTTTCATGGGCAATACGTCCCTTGCTCTTGCTCAAATACTTTTTCTAAAATGTGATTAAGTATCCGCCAATAAAACTAGAGGACTTCACTTCGTTAGCCCAAACTGCTCAATAAATGTAAAATTTCGACTTTCATCAGAAATGAAAATTATGGATCCTTGAGTGCTGTGTTCTACTATTCACAAAGCTGAACCAAATTGAGCAGAATGTTCACGTTGCGAAATAATAATGAATTAGAGCTAAAATTTAAAAGTATAATTGCTTTTCCCATAAATATACTGCTTAATATTTCAGATTTATAATTAGTTTTAAAAACATTTGATTAAAATTCATTAAATTGTAAAAATTCGTATTGCAAAACGTTATGAATTTCTTTCTGTGCTTTTAACGGAGACGAGTGGCAGATTTCATAGTCAACTGCCATTGAAATATTCATGTTCAGGACTGGAATCGGCTAAGACTTTAAGCCATTAACCTCGTGGCCGCTGTCATCATCAGTGGCGGAGAAGGAGCAGCAGCAGCAGCATCCTGTGCCCCCTGTGCTCCCTCTCTTTCTCGCTCATCGGGCACTGTCTCACTCTGACGCCCTGTTGATGTGTGGCTGGGCACGTTTTTGGCAATTAAAAGCATATGCGGGCTAGGCCGCCTCCTCCTCGGGGCTAATCAACGAGGCCGCCCCAACAATTTGCTTGAAAATTAAACAAAGCAAAGGGCGCGCAGTGGAGGAGCAAAGTGGGAGTGGCAGAAGCACAGTGCCTACCACAAGCAAACAAGCGAATACACACACACACACACACACACAGAAAGACGACAGCGAAATTCGCTCACCCTCACATGCTTACACCCACCAATACACTCACTTACTAACACACACATATATACCACACGTTGCAGCAGCAGAAGGAACAGACTCCTTTTTGCCGTTGCCTTTTGTATTTATTTACTGCTTTTTTCTTTGACTTTGCGTGTATGCCTGTATGTGTGAGCCAAACTCGGCCAAATTGTATGTGCACGCGTATGTGTGCGTACGTGCGTGTTGGTGGTTCAAGTTCTTAGCCTTTAGATCACAGCAGACGGATTTAATTCCAGAGTTAGCCTTTGAATTTCTTTACTAAATTATAATTTTCATAATTTATCTGCAGCGTTGTTTTTTTAAACATATCCAGTAGTTTTCTCTCGCTTTTCCGTGCTTTGATTTTTCAAGCACACTCACACACGCACACACTCGCGCTCTCCCTACACAAATACTGCAGTAGTTACGCCTTTTTTCGCGATATGTGCCAAAGACGCGATTGATTTGGTTTTGGGCTATCGAGGTCACTTGATTGTCGAATATTTAGGAGATTTAATGTGGCTTTGATTGCTTTGTCGGTTACCAAAAAGATGTGCAAAATGTATCTATGTATCTGGGCTTTTTAACAAAATTTTATCCGCTCGACGTTAACGACTCGACTCGACTCAACTCGCTCACGGACTCAGCTCGGGCGTGTTTGATTTTTTTGCGGAGACCGAGACCGACTGGCACAGTGGCACTTACATCACGAAGCCGCGAAAATTCAGGGTGCGACCGGTTGGCCGAGTGGAGCCGACAGGACACGAGGATTCTCTCGGTTGGAAATGTTGAGCTCGGCTTTGGGGTTTCGCATTTCGCGTTTCGAGTGGAGAGCTTTTCGGCATCGCACTGCTGGCACAGTTGTTGTAGGTCTCAGTTGGTTGCCCTGCTCCTGTAGATATAGCCTATATTCATATATACGTATACACACATATATATGTGTATCTGGATATGTGTGGGATTGTTGTTGGTGCAGGCCTTAAGCACACGCAACTGTTTCGCTGTATATGTGCGCTTTGTGTACAACCGGGAATCGTTTTGCCTCCCACTGCCAACTTTCTCGCACACAAATCAACATAAATCAGCTAAATCGTCAGGATACAAGTACACACACACACACGCATAAACACGCCAAACACACTCATACACACGCACACATGTACTGCTGCCGCCAAAGCACTGTATTAGTAGTAACATACGAAGGCTGAGCGGCAGGCACAGGGCTGGTTTGCATAGAGTGCAGTGACTAGTGGCTGGATCTCATGGCGTATGCGTAATGCAGTTGATGGGCAAATCTGTTTACCCATGACTGAGCAAATTTTGACTGGGCAAACTTCATTTTAGCCTGAAATTGAACTTGATGTTTGGCAAGTGTAATCCGGTCTTATTGAAATATTAAATTATAATCTCATCGCGAGCTCGGCGTTAATTAAATCGTCTGCAATTGATAATTTTTTTAATCCCTTGAATGACAGTTTGGCATATCGGCACTATTTATTATTATAATTAACCCAATTACCATTTGGACTATTTAATTTAAAACAGCGAAAATAAATTATAAAGGAATATAAAATTAAAGAATTTGTATAAAAGTGGATATATATGTGTAAATTACGTTAATTTCTATCTTTTACAGTCGTTTCTAAATTATGCATGCATTTGTAAAACTATATTGTTTTTACTTTGGAGTAGAAAGTTTATAAAACCTGGTCCATCTTAAGGAAGTGTTAATGCATCCGTTTTTTTTGCGTTGCAGGTCAATTAATGATTAAATCTGCTCCGAAAAAGAGATTTAAATGTCGCGCTATCCGCAATCCCAATGTATCTCCCGCTGTCATATGCAGTAATGGCTTTTAAAATATATATAGCCAGCCATTAAATACATTTCCGTTCGGGGCCCGACCTCATGCATGCTATACACACAGAGTTAGCACACAAAACCGGTTGGCAAATGGACATCCAGGCGGCCATTTTGTGGCCACAGGACAACGATGTGGGAGCTCCGAGCGAGTCCTTTGCCGGCGATGTCAACCAAGTTGACTTTTCGATGCGCACTGCTGATTTTTTTTAATAAGCATAAATTTTGGCACGTAAAGCAATATGGGTAAGCCGCAGACACACACACACACATATACACAAGCAAACCTTCTAACCGTACTAACGCCTCCCAACTTGCCACGCCCCCCTGCCCTCGAAGGGCGCAAATTGATTGAGTCTGCCGTTGTCATTTGTCGCTGTGGCGGTCCCAAAATTTATGAAAATGAAATGCCACGCAGCGCTTTTCCGCTCTTCCGCTTTTCCGCTTTCGGCACGTGTGTGTATGTGGAAATCTGTATGTTTGTATATCCGTATGAATGTTTGTGTGTGCGGTGAGGCTGAGGCAGTGTCAAATTAATGAAACACATGCAGAGTCGCGTAATTTGTCATTTCGACAAATTTTTGAATTATTTAAACGGAAATCTTAACGTCAGGCAGCCAAACAAAATGTTCACGCCGCGATTTATGTCATTTTCTCGGCTTCGAGCGCGGGTGTTGTAACTCTAACTGCGACTGTGACTGTAACTGTGACTCTTACTGTGAATGTAAATGTGACTGTGACAGGAATGGATGGCGTTTTAAAGACGCTGCATGATATTGCCAACCGAAAAATGCCAGCCAAGGCTCACAATTTCCATTTACGCGTCCTCGTGGAAGTGTGTGTGTGTGTGTGAGCTGTTATTTCACTCTCGTCTGGGAGAAGCTGTATGCATTATGCATATCCTTAAATCGCAGGGGATATTGGTTAACGGAAGACTTTAACCAGAAAAGAAAATATCTGAAATACAATTCGGCAATGGAAAAGTGTTTAAATGCTTTTGTTCCCAGAAATTTTAAGTCAGCTTTTAAGTATTTAAAAGCATACTGTACGTGGACATAATTTTGCAAATTTGAGCAAATTTTTTTAGATTTGGTGATTGCGACATGTGCTAAACCAATTTTATTCCAAAGTTCAATAAACTTAAGATAATCTTTCATTTGTTTTGGGCTATCAAAAAAGGAGGAAAAAATTAGATTTCTTGTTGCTGTCTTTTCATATTTTGTCAATAACAAAAAATATCAATTTAATAAACGAAGAAGCAGCAATACCCAAGAGAACCTTTTCCGGCTAAATATCCCTTAAAGCTGGATTTTTGGCAGTTTGGTGGCATTGTTGCTTATTTCCATTTGCTTTTATGCGCCCGAAAAATGTTGGCTTTTCGACAAGGACGAAGGCGCAGGATAAGGGGGCGTGGCGTGCGGGAGTGATACGAAAAGTGGGATGTGAATGTTGCTTGGCTTAATAGAAACGTAACTGCGTACAATTGCTGGCTGCCGTCTAATGGGGCACGCACACATCCAAAGACTGGCACCACCCACACACCCACAGGCAAACACACATGAACTCATGCATGATGCTGCCAAAAATGCTGCCTTATCTCATTTGAATGCGCCTCGAATACTGCGCGTTAGTTGCTCTGGTTTTCCTTTTATTTTTTTTTTTTGTAGCTCCCTTTTTCCTCCAGCTCCTGTGGATGCTGTGTGATTTCGCTTCGGCATTTGTTTTCATTCGCAACGATATTTGGTGCTGTTTTGCATATTTTCGCCATAATCTGTATTATCGACGATTGCGACGCAGCAGCAGCTTCAGACTCTTAGCTGAGTTATGGCCAAGATGGTGGGGAAATTGTTTCCTTCTGCCGGGATATTGTTTATGCAAGAAGCTCTGCCGGATGTGCCCCCATATGGCATACTAATTGGGCCGACGCGGAGATAAAGACCTATTGCCGCTAACAAATATTTAATATTTCCTCAGTCGTCGTCGCCGTCGCCGCCTGAAAATGTCATTCTTAATTGGGTGACTTTACATATACTTGTGTATGTCTTTGGGAATACTTTGTGCGAGGAGCACGAAGAAAATTCATTCCGTTTCCACACTGACTTCCCACTTCCACTTCCATTTATTTTTTATATGTTTTATTTGACTTTCTCCTCTTTTGGGGGCAGTGCGGATTCTCTCGTTTGCTCTGCTCTGTTCTGCTCTTTTTTCGGGTCACTTATGCAAACAAAGTTATTAATTACACTTGCCGCTAGTTGGGACGGCTGATGCTGATGCTGCAGCCCAAGGACAAATTAAGTGGTCACCAGTGTAAAGGGGCCGGGCTAAAGTTGAAAAACGTCGAAAAACTGGCCGAAAAATGACCGCGACCGTAGCCATTGGCCATCGACAAATAAAACGTAATGCCAGCTACAAATTTGACCTAAAAAGATAAATACTTTTGCGAAAGTTTTTGGCCAGGGCTCTTCGCCTGTTCATTTTAGGTGGCGCGCAGCACACGTTGCGTATACGTCATGGTCGATTGCCTGCGTTCACGTTACGTATACGCCGCCTAGTTTCAGCCAGTTGTTTTTCTTGTCGCGTTACTGCTCCCTTTAAACTTTTTACTTTTCTGTTGTTATTGTTATTGGTGTTGTTTTTTGGAATTTATGTATCTAAATTGCTGTGGAACGGTGTGTAGCATTTTGCATGGCCATAAATCGCTGGTGAGCCATGGACAACAACACAAATAAAATGGCAGCCGCGCACCGAGTGCGCTAAAAATAAAATGTGAATAAATAATTTGCACTGCGTCATGTCAGAAATTTTAAACACATAATTAACCGCTTATTTAACCCTTCTGTTGGCCCCAATGCCGCTGCTGCTGCTGCGCCAGATTACTCTTTCTGCTCGGTGTGTGGGGAGCCGGGCTGGGGTTTTCCGAGGTTGGAGGATGCTGCAGGGAGGCCACATGAGAAGCGCTGGAAATTCATTAAAGTTGTCTATGCTCGGGGCGTTCGCAGAACGACAATCGGGGCCAGCCCCGCAACAATGCCTTTTTCTGGGACTGGGCCAGTAGGGGCAATGACGACAACGACAACGACAACGACAAATACAAATACAGCGACACCGACAACGACAATGTTCGAAACAAAAGCGAAACAAAAACACCAACAGCAACAGTGTTCGTAATGGGCGAAAGGGGCGGGACCCTGCCATATTTCCATTTGTAAAACAGCAGGAGCGGTAGCTCCTGCGACAGGACACAGTTAGCCCCGAAACAGTGGACCTCTGATCGGAATACAAATTTCTGCGCCACTATACCATTATGAAGATAATTTATTTAACTCAAAATGAAGTGAGTTGATTAGGAGAATATTTGGCAAGGATGAAATTACATTCAAGCAGTATCAAGATTAACTCACCGAAATCTAAATGGGCTTCAACAATAGTGTTTCTGATAGAAAAGGGTTGTTAGTGCTTAACACTCAGCGTAGTAAAGTTATGAAGTTTAGGGTTGGTCTATTAAAGGAAATTTGATAACTCAGAATTTTAAAAATACATTGGTTAGAGCTACACTTATTCTGTAACTACCACTTACGATGCTTATACAGCCGAGGAACTTCGTAAACGGTATTCTGATTTAATTTAATCTAGACTCTTTACATTTATCGTCCACTGTGCAGCATAAGCAATAAATGTGTCTCTTTGTCCATGTGAGTGCCAACTCTCTGCATGGGATAGGAAGGCGTTGAGAGGATGTTTTCCCTCGTTCTTCTTCCCACATCCCAGCCCTATCCCTATCCCTTCGCCATTCCCATGCCCATCCATACCTATTCCTATGCCCAGCCTCCTTCACCTAGATATCCAACATGTGTTGGCTGCCGGTTCTGTGCCATCTTTTAATGTGCCATACACCTAACTCCGACATGGCCCGTTTCATTGCTATGCCATCCCAGCCCATCTCAATCCCATTCCCATTCGCATTCGCATTCTGAATCCCATTCTGGGTTCCATTCCCAGCATGGTCATCATGATCATCGTCATCAGCAGCAGCATTTGCCAGTGCCAGCTGCCGCCTCTTGATGGGTGGGCGTGGCAAGGACATGAACGCCTTTGCGCGCACTTAGCAGCTGGACATAGTGAAAAATGCATGTGCACAGCACAAAAACAGGCGCACCACCGCCAAAAAAAAAAAAACACAAAAAAAATCCTGGAAAAAATGGAGAATAGCACACGAAATGTAGGCGACAACAACATTTTTTAGCTTTGTCAATGGAGCAAAAGATGGGCAAAATAAGAGCGAAAAGAGCAAAACAAAACGATGGCAAAAAATATCATTTTAGCTGGCACATTTTCCCGATTCTGACCGACCCGCCCAGCAATATTCGAAGTGACTGGAGCAAAAACAAAAAAAAATGCCAATTGCCATTTACAAAGGAGCAGGAAGTGCAAATGTTTCTTTCGCTTTTCGCATGTTTCGTCCTTTTTGCCTGTTACTAAATTATTAGTGTGACCCAAACACACAGAAGCAAACAAACAAACAGGCTGCGTTGGAAAAACATGTACAAAATGGCGCCTGAACTTTCCGCTAGTTTCGCTTTCAGCCATTTTGCATTTTTAAAGTGTTTCCGCGACACGCCAGAGATTCCAGATTTCTAAAAGCCGCTGCCAAGTTATCCGCATCCACATCGAGATCCGGAACCAGATCCCCAAGTCGCGTTATGGGCGCGGCCCTGTTCTTATTTTTGTTGGACAGCTGACGAGCCATTAGCGTGAAAATTGGCTCTAGTCCTGTGCCCGAGCCAAAAAAAATAACGAAAACTTTGAGTGGGCGGAAGTTCGGTGGGCAAGGGGTCGTATACATAATTTCGTCTGTGCTGCATGAATTTTTAAACCAGCGAGCTGCGAAGCGCCCAAGCGCAGGTAGCCCAAAAAAAAAAAGAAACAAGAAAAAGAATCCAAGAGGCAAAAAGTAAAACAGAAATGGCAACACTTATTAATGTTTGAGCAGGCCAAAAGCAACAAGAAACACAGCGAGAGCTTACAGCGCAAGCGTTTGCCCGGGAATTTCCTGAAAAGCTAAGAGACCGAGAGAAAGATATAGAGGGAGAGAGAGAGCGGGAGCGGGAGCTGGAGCGGGAGAGAGTCCCGTTGGCAGGATGCTGCAGAAGCTGAGTTTTCCCTGCGCTCACTTTCGAGTTTTCCTCTCTCTCTTTGTTGTGCGTTTTGGCGCTTTTGTGTCTGCCCAAATCGTCACTTCCCCTCGCTTTTCATCTTCTCTGTTTGGTTTGTAGATTTCAATCTCCCTGTTGTTGTTGTTAATCGTATTGTTGTTGTTGTTGTTTTCGGCGGTACATGTGTTTGTTTGTGTGCATTTTCCGTACACACCTCGCGACCAAACAATTTCGCACGCACCAAGCACTCAACTTAATTTTTGTTGCAACATTATATTTTCGTGCCACCCGTGAAGAGCGGCTGCCACCCAACGCCCCACCCACCCATTTTTGCTTAATCTGAGGTTAAATACATGTGTTAGTTGGGGTGGTTGTTGTTGTTGTGGTTGCCATTTTTATTTTTACTGTTATTGCACAAGTGTGTAGAAGTGTGAGTGCCAGTGTGTGTGTGTGCGTGTATGCGCCATTTTCATTTTATATGCTGCTTAGCTTTCAGTGCGTGACCTTTTCTTTCATTTTTACATTCACTTGCCATCAGCATTGTTGTTTCTCCTGTTTTGTATTCCTGCTTTTTTTTGCTTTTTCTTTTTCCTGCGTTAGCTGTGTGTGAGAATAATATTTTCCTTTTTGCGCCTCATTGCAGGCGAACCACAAAATCTGCTTTTGTATATCTGGCGTCTTTGAAGCGGCAAAAGCAAAAAGCAGAAGCTGAAGCAAAGATCTTATACAAATTAGCATAATGGATTCTCGTTTTTTTTCCGACTTTTTTTTCTGTTGTCAAAAATCGCCTTCGTCGCCTTGGCTTTTGTAAAATCAACACCGGCATGCCGAAAGCGCCCTTTTGCTTTTGCTCCATATAATTTGCGGTTTTGCGGCCCTAATCACGATATGCATTCACATTTGCCTAATCATTGGGCCTAATTAATTGGCCAGGTGAGTTGGGGCCGCAGGATGTGCCACCGCAAACGCTTTTATTTTCTTTATTCCTGTCTGTGTGTTGTGCTGGCTACGGTGGTGGGTAACATTTTAATTTATTAAAATCAAAATGTTTGAGCTTTGATTTGCGATTGAGTCGACCGCAGTTCAATTAGTCTAATGCGGTCTCTTTTCTGGTCGTAAGCGTTGAGTTGATTTCCGAAATTAAAAAGCGAAATTGAAATGAACTGAAGATTACAGATAAGCTGATGATTTGTTTGGCATTCGAATTCCGATGTTTATTCTACCCTCACAATTTGTGATTGGATTGGTTTTGATTTTATTGTCATCCATGGATAGGGAATATTATACATCGACTAAAGTTGTAATCATTAAAATGATCATGATGCATTTAAATCTTGATCCAAAGTGTTCATTTTTGTGTTCCATTTACTTTCCTTTAAATATAAATGAAGCCATTGTATATTATCTACAAAATAGTATATTATTGATACAAATTTCTATTTCAGTTCTACTATTTCAAATTTCGTCTTAGAATGGCTTTGTTTAACAAAGCTATCGCAAAATGGTAAACATTAAATCAAATTCACATATATCTTTGCTAGCCTGGGAAACTATAAACCAGCCTGCCAGACGTTTGCCGTTTCCATGACAGCCCCATAATTCTTGCGCCCCCAAATTCATACTATAAATATGCAAAAGCGCTGCTTTCATTAGATGCATCCGACCTTTTCCCGCCTGTCGGCTATAAATTCTCATTAATAAATCAAGTGAAAAATCAAAAGTGTCTCATAATAAAAACTAATATATGGCTGTGTAAACAAACACACGTACGCGTTGAAATACGGGGAAGATATCAAGCATACGCATTGTTGTACAGGTGCGAAATGAGAGAACCCGAGAGAGCGAAGGATGCCACTCTCTCGCAGTCTGCACAGCATTCGAGATAATCAGATTGAAGCTTTGTTAAACTGATAGCTGCAAGCCAGCGTGAGCGAGAGAGAAAGCCAGGGAAAGAGAGCATCGAGTGCTCTCCTTTTAGCCAGGTTAGCGGCCCTTGCACGCGATGTTGTGTTTGAGTTATGACGTCATTAAAACGCACAGCCTCACCTTGTTCAAATATGAAATAGCAAGCAGCCACGGCCGAAATGGAAACCTCGGAAACCCAGCCTGCTGGCATCTGTGAGATGTCGCCGCTGGTTGCCAGGTTTTTATTTGTTAGCCAGCGTCTATGCCATGCTATGCATGTTAGACCCACATAGGATATACTCATACCTGAGCATGTGTGCGAGCTTGAATTATTTGCGCGTTTTTACTCATATTTCCTGGCATTTTATCACTTTGGCAGCACAAAAACCTGAGCTTACTTTTTGGGCCATGCGTGCTTGGGACCGTTTGTCATGCATTTTTCATAGCAGAGCACACAAAATGTCAACGTCGCCACTTGAACAACAATAACAGCTCCACACCACCATTCAAATGTGTCCTCAGTGCTCCTCTCCCATATATCTGTATCTGTCTCTGTCCCATTCCAAGTCCTGGTCCCAGCCCCCTTTTCCTGTCTCTCGTTTTGACATTTGTTTACATATTTATGTCAGTCAGTTGGTCGCTAGGTTGCCTAGCTCCAGTCTGCATCCCAGCCTCTCCGCGCTACCACTTCCCGTTTTCATCTCACTTTTCCCCACTGTGGCTTTGGCTTTGGCTTCAGTTCACTTCATTTCACATCTCGCAGTCGCCGCTTTTCCTTTTCTGTGTTTGCCTGCCATTCACTCTCGCCCGCTGGCTGTCCTTACTGGGTCCTGGCGTTGGTGATGGCCCCGCTCCCGCTCCTGTTCCTTCTCCTGCTTCTAGTCCCTTGTCCTACGGCTGGTGTTGGTCCTGGGTCCTTTGTGTTTGCCTTGCCTCACTTCAGGGTGCCTACACGGAGCAAAACTATCTCAGTAACACGGTAGTTTAATTGGAATCAGAAAATTTCTACCCAAATATTTGCCTCTTTCATACTTGAAATCTCATTTAACAATTTAAATTATTCATCATATTTTTAAGAATGAGTTAGTATAATAAAACCATCGGTAGCTATATAATTAGCTTATTAAATATTTACACCCGTGACCTAAAAACCTGATCATAGTTTTGGATCGACTCAAAGTGGTTATTTGCAGCTCGGTTTTTCTGCTGGTGCACAATCATAATCATCACGCTGAACATCTCACACCCCACATGGCAGCTTTATTTTGCAGCCTGCACTTCAGCCTTCAGTCAGGCAGCGTTAGGTGTGGGCGTTGTCTGATCTTTCATCATCGTCAGCGTCAGAGGCAGCTCCATCTCCAGTATCCACCAGCCAGCATATAGCATCAGGACCTGAATCGACTTTAGCATCAGCTTCAGGTCCTGTCTTTGGTTAAGCGTCCGAGCAATGGACAGTTTTATGGGCGAATCACACAGACAGGCGCACATACGCACGCACATGTGAGTGGCCATACATCCATACATATGCCCATTAAGGACGTGCATTATATAGGCCCGCATGTGCGCTCTAAAAAGTTTATTATGTACCTGAACTCTGTACCGCCTTCCCGATGCCTCGACCACCATCTGACTTCTGGGTTTGTCTCTAATAAAACTGATTTCTGCCCGCCGCGCACTGCTTTATTATACACGGGCGTCACTTCCGGTTTCATTAGGCCACACGGAGCAGTTGCCAGTGTCAAAACTCATTTCCAGTTATAAACCCCAAAAATAGTTGCCCCAAAAGGTGATGGGGAATGGGGATGGAGATGAAATAGCTCAACGACCAGCAGCTATTAATAAACCTGTGTCAAACTTTTATGAACTCAACTCAAAAACGCAACTTTTGTGGGCTTTCCCCTGCTGGTAAGCGTTCTTTCACTTTGCATTAAAAATCAAGTAGCCGCACTGTGGTGCCTCTCAGCTTGGCGTCCATTAACCCGCTCTTGACCAAAGCGCCAAATGAAATGAATATGAGAATGGTGGATGGCGGATGGAGAAGAATGAACAAATCATGTTGATAGGGCCTTTGGAAAGTGGTAACATTTTTGTGGACTCTACAAATATGTCTGGTGTCTTTTATTTGAGGGCGAGAAAAATACATAGCTTTGATGGGTTAATTTACAGAGTGCCACTTTCTCGTACTCGTTTTTCTCTGATTTTGATTAACCCTTTTCCCAAAGCTGCTTAAAACTGCAACAAAAGCAACAACGAATCCCCAAAGCAAGAGCAGTAACAAGATTGTACTCCACAAAGCCGAGCAAAGTTATGTGCTTAAAATAAATAAAATTCATAAACGCCAGCATCGAGTGATGGGGTCGCCAAAGGGGCAGGACCCAGGGAGAGAGGGGATAGGCAGTGGCTGTGGCAGGGGTAGGGGTAGGGGTTAGAAGGGCGACGAGTCGAGGGCCGCATGCGTTAACCTTTGGCATTTTTAATTAAACGAACAGGGCATAAAATATCGACACTTAATTTGCAAAAAAAAAAAGATGGCAGGCAGAAAATTAAGCAGCCACTAGCAAAAACAAATCATGGGTGTGGAGGGGGGTTAAATATAAATATATTAATATTTAATATTTAAAATTTAAAAATATTAATATCAATGATCGTTTTATTCGTTTGATTTTGGATCTATCTTGCCCGATAATAGAATTGTTTCACAATCTTTTTGATTTGCTGATCAGTCAGAGTTATCCTGTTGACTGACCCCCCGGGCAAACCTTTAGCGGACAACGCCCATGTGGGGCAACAACAAGAACAACACTGGCCATAAAGCAGCCGGCAGGAGCAACATCAGCCGAGGCGATTTAACGAACCGCACCGAACGCAGCCGAGTGTGTTGTATTGCATTAAGGTGAGGTGAGGTTAGGCGAGCTGAGGAGCGGCGTGGCAAGGTGAGGTGAGGTCCTGGCCAGAACAAGGATAGAGCGGGGGCACCAAGGGCGGCGGCAAATGAACGAGCCTATTAACGGCAACAAGGACGACAGCAAATGATTACAGCAACAGCAGCAGCAACAACCACAACCAGCAACATCAGGTAATGGAGGTGAGTGGAATGGGAGAGGGGCTGGAAAAGTGGTGGCAAAGCTGCGTCAAGCTCTTAATTAAGAACTCATGTTAATTGTAATTATTTGGCACATGAAATTTTTATTAATTTATGCCGCTGGCAGCGCCGGCAACAAAGGTGTAAGGCGTAAGCCAGCCAGCTGTATAGTTGGCCGATGTCGCCGCGTCGCTGGCGTAGTGTTAATGATGATGCGGCTGCTTAGTATGCCGGCGGAGGCGTTTGTGTAACGCCGTAATGCCATAATGGGCCTGCTCCGGCTACGGCTACGGCTACAAGTCCGGGTCCTGGTCCGGGAAGAGGCCCGAAGTACGGCGACCCAACCTGGCGTTGAAATATAAAACGAGCAAATGATGAGGCAGCCCACATCATGAGTGTGCCACAAAACACACGGCAGTACACACGTGCTGTGTGGTACGAGTATAGTGCGGATCTCTGCAGATTATGGCCGCTGACAGCGTTGCCAGATGCCGGTCCAGAAATGTCCTTAAAGTTTTCCCCTAGGAGTCCCGAAAACCTAAATCAACCTTGAAAGCTTTTATATATCTTGGCTAAAGTATATTTACTGCCTCTTTTTTTACATTTCTCACATACTTCCTGTTTACACTTTAAACGGATTGTATAGGCAAACAGTTACTTTATTGGGCACTTACTTTGAGTTAAAGTTACTCTCTGAAAATATAATTCTTAAATGACTTAAATACAAGTAATACAAATTTAATTACCTAATCGAAGGTTTCTGGTGACCCTAAAATATAATCGATTATGAGAGCATTTTAAAGTACAGAAGTAAAATTCCTAGTATGAAACTCATAAGTCATTACTTATTTTAATGAAAACCTTATTTGCCTTAGATATCAGATATCGACAAGAAACTCCTTTTCAAATCACCGAGATAGGTGAATCAAATTTTAAAAACAATTTCCCTAATGCACTGCGGCCTTAATGCATCCATTTGCGTTTAATCACTTTCAATTAAGTGGAGGCCAACGTTGGTTTGCTTTTCCCGGCAAAACTGACACATTGCTGGAATATTAAAAATAGACGAGAACCGACACCCGATATCGGCGGACACCTAAGCGGCCGCCAACAACAAAAGCGGGCTTAATAACAAGAAGCGGCGGCGGTCAAACAAACACGAAAAAAAAGGGAAAATACAAAAATGGGGAAAAAAGAGGAAAATCAGGAGCAAAAAAAGAGGAAAAACAAGGGGCAAAAAAAAAGAAAGAAAAAACAAGAAGCCAACCCAGCTCATCCCCTAGTGAGTTGTTATATCGTGGGCTACGTTTGAAGAATTTATAAATATTTTATTAAACTGTGCGCTGCTTTGGCAAGTTTTGCGAGCGTGCGGGGATTTGCCTATGCGGGATGATGATGAGACTCGAGCTGGGGTCTCCGCTGCTCCAACGGTCCCCCACCAGGACGCACCAGGACCTTGCTGAACCGAAACCCCACCGATCCCACTTCCCAGCCCAGTGATGATAATAAAAGCAAGCTGGGAAGCAAGGCGCGCGCTTTGATTGATTGATGGCTGAATGAGTTTCTGGTTGGCCTCATTTCATTGCGTAGTCATCATAAACTCACGAGGCCACATCCTCTTCATAGGCAAACGTATATTTGCGATTGTTATTGTTATTTTTTAGCGCAGCTTAGCTTTGTTAATTGCGGGCTCGCTGAAAGGGTGCCGTTTGTGTGTGTGTGTTCCGTTTGTGTTTTGCGTGTGAGTGTGTGTGTGTGTGAGATGTGGCGACCGGAAATGGAATTTTGCAGTCACACGCACACGTTTCCGCTGGCTGTCTCTGCTTATTTTCACTGATTAAACCAGGCAGCCAGCAGCCGAGGGGGCTGAATGCCCCTAACTGGATTAGTATTTCACAAGTAAATTGAGTGACAAAGGTTGACAGTTGCTGCAAACACAGATACTCACAGATAATGGATAAAGGCAAGCAATACACACATAGGCAAGCCAGCTGCCTTTTTCCATTTAAATTTCATGCTCTTTGCATTCTCACAGGATATTGCTCAAGCATATATACAAATATTTGACAATTATAATGATAGCACTCCACTCACACGGGTTTTGGCCTAGAGTGCGGTGCGTTGCGGTTGGTTGTTTGAATGTTCGGTTGTCGCCAGTGATAATGATGATGTGTAATGCTGGTGTCAGATAATTTATGACATTTTTGCATGGGCTAAAAATAAAATGAATTTATTTGCACTGCCACACAGAGATTCCGCTTGGCTGTAACATCAATATCTCCATTAAAATGGAAATGAAATGGAAATTTCTCCAGCATACCAACACACACCGCAAATCGCGACTGCATTTCGGTGTCATTTTCTGATTGAAAGCGATACAGAGATACAGATCCGAATGCAGATTGTTGATGCATATGCCAAAATCAAGGCTATACTGCAAACTATATACATATGATGGCAGGGGAGCTCATGACAATTTTGCTTTTCACTCGCTTAAATTTTAGATGACATTTCTATGAGAACCCTCTCATCCATTCACCCATTCATCTATTATTTCACTGGGTCTCCGGCGCTGTTTGCTGTTGCAGTTTCGAATTTCATTACAATTTTTCCTTTGTCTCGTGTGGCGAGAGGAAATTGCAAAGCGCCCCTCGCGCCCCCGCTATTGAAAAACAAAAAGCGAGCAAATAGTAAATGAAACTGCTAACTGCTAAACGAGATGGGGAGTTGGTCCTGCTCCTGCTGCTCCTTCACCTTTTGCTTTTGGGTTTTGAGCGACTGGCGGCTGACTGGCAGATGCAGCAGACGGCACTGCAGCACTGCGGCTTTTGCTGTGGCATCAATGGCAGCTTGATAAATGAAGAATTTCAATTAGTGGCAAAAACAACACCAAGCAGCGGAAAAAACGTGGAAACCCAAAATGGCAGCCGCGTCTAATGATTTTCCAGCGTGGTTCCCCACATTGAAAATATTTCCTCCGGAAATGCATCCTTAATGCCCTGGAATTATTATTAAAAGTTTAAGATGGATTTTTATTTTTATTATGAAAGTGTACTTTTGAGGATCCAAGACATATTTTAGCTCTTTTAGCGACAAAATATTTTACACTTTCTGCACAATTTTACAGCTTTTATCGTTTTATTTTATTCTGTTTATTTTTTGGCTTTATTACATTACAAAGTTGTACGAAGTTTTACATAAATTGTCCAAGATTTTTACTCAACCACATTCTACAGACAAGATTATTTAACATAATATCGAAAATTAAATATTCCTTAGCTGTGCCAAATTTTACAGGACTGACCGAAGACTTTGAAAAAGCTTGCGAAGCAAAGCTTGGAGCTTTGGATAAAAGGTGGAAATTGTGGTAAAGCTCCAAGGATAAAATAAGCTTGAAGGGACAATATGTTGTGAACTTCTCTATTTAAGTCTTTAAAGCTTTAAACTTTGTCTGAACATTCAAAAAATGAGAAGCTTTGTAACATTGTTTTGAAAACTACGAACGAATATAGAAGAATTTACGTTCGCAAAGAGATTTTAAAAATAAATGTAGTAAATATAAATTTTACAGAAAATGTAACATTATTTTATCTATGAATTTTATTTAAAAATTTTTAATTTTAAAAGCAACAAGATATATATACATATATGGTGCTTTCATTTTCTTGGTAATTAAGGAATATTCATGATTTAACAACTAGGAGTACATAAGCTACTATAAGTGAATATAAGCTGCCACTAATAAACCCTTTTGTTTCTATTTTTCCCAGCGGTTCATCATTATAATCTCTGCTTCGCAGATCTGCCCTTTAAGCTGCCCAGACTCAACCTTTGTCCCATGTTTGAGTTCGACTGCAGTTTGTTTTTATAAAATTAAAACTTCCACTGCTGAAATCTTCGACCACGCAGCACGGCAGGAGAGCTAAAGGAACGTGTTTTATCTGCAACAATTGCTTGTTGATTTGACCCGAACCCAGTGCCCAGTTGCCGCCCCGCATTTGGCCAACGCCCGATGGCCCTAAAACTTTTGGCATAGACTGAGAATGACCCCGGCCAAGGGAAAACCAGACATCCCGCCTGCCAAAGACAATTTACGGCCACGACGACAGTCTTCTACAAATTATCGTGTGACAAAAAAGGAAAAGAACGTGGCCAAGAATCTACAGATGGACGGAATGAAAACGGGATAGACAAAAACTTTTGCGGCCAGTTCGGTTTGATAAGAAATAATTTATTTGCGGTCATTGCTGCATAGGTGAGCCAGCAGGTGGGCATTGAACTTAAAAAATGATCGGAAACGACCAATTGAATGTGATGAAAGGCACTTTGAGCCTTTTTGCTTAATTAAGAACTCAAACGACTTAAATGTTTGTAAGGAAATCTGCCTTAAAGACGCTGTACTCGTAATAAATAAATACGTTTAAGCCAATGTTAAATGTCAAATTGAACAAAATGGGAACGATTTAAATTCATGCACTCCTCTTTGGCCACATTGCATATTATAATTTTATTTTTTTTTTATCACTGCGCCATGTTGCCCGGCAGCAAGTTTAAATTACATTTCTGATTTAAAAACCGTAAAGAGCATTTGCATGGCGGAATGCGGGGGAAAAATGAAAAACGGAGGTACAGTCTAAGGGCAAGCACATTTCGCATTGCATTTCGCATTTCGCATTTCAACTTTTTCATTTATCAGCCTTTTGGCTTTTAAATGTCCCCAACGTAGCTGTCACTGGCTGACTTTTGACTGTCCGGTTTTCGTTTTCGTTTTCAGCTTGGCTTTATTTCTTTTCTATATGTGTATACTTTTTTTGTCCGTCGGATTTGGGGCACGCCCCCCTCATGTACTTAGTAGACAGGGAATATACGGAGTATACGGAATACAAAGTGCAACAGGCGAAGAATCGGAGCTAGTACTGGACTTACTTCTCCCGGCGTGTGTGCCATGTCATATGAAAGCCACAAGGTTGTATGCCAGTCGACAGTCGCCATGACATTTCAAATTTACGGGCTATGACAAAGTGAGTTAAATGCATTTTGAGAAGTACTCTCGGCACAGGCAAACACAGCGCTACCAACTGAAAAGAAAATCCCCAACAAAGAGCAAAAAATGAGTAAGAGGGCCAAGAGCAGCTGCATCTCCAGCTGCATCTGGAGCAGCAATCTGCCCTTTTAATGCTCCCACAGACCCAAGTTCTACATACATATATTTAAAGATCATGTACTTACTAAAATTACAACGCACACACACCATACACAAACACACACACGCACACAACAGCAAGTGTTTATGCACTTCGATTGCATGTCTTTGGGCCCGATGTGGCTCCAATAACCGACTTTCCACCCTGCGACTTTCCACGCTGCTGCTGGTGTTGTTGTTATTTGCAAAAGTTATTCATACGCCACGTTGACAATAGTAGAAAATGCAATTTATGTTGGAAAAACATTGCGTAAGTGCATCTGAGGCGAAATTCAAGTAGCTCCTGCTAGCACCCTCATCCTCCAGCAAAGAAGACAACGGCAGACACAGCAGCCAACAGGGGTGGGTAAAACGGGGGTCTTAAAAAATTTACGATAGTAATTAAAAGTAAATTTATTTCTTAAAGAATAAATCTAGTCATAACTTTAGACCTCTCTTCAGTGCACCAATATCAAATAGTTTTCCTTTTTAAATAAATATAAAGACGCCCCTGCTGGTAGACACATGCCCATAAGGCTGAGGCTCAGGCGGTGGCAGGCAGTCATGTAAGAGCGTTGCCATATAAAACATCTAGAAATTCCAATAAAATTTTCATGCAATTTTCCTCGCACCGCTTTCACATGCAGAGTGAGCTGTTCTGCCTCCTCAGCTTCTCCCGCTTCTTGGTCTTTTCCTTTTGGCCAACTCATGGCTTATGCTGCCCCCCGCAACTCAGAAATACCCCGCCCCTTTTAACGTGGGAATATGTGAGTGTGGGCTGGTGTGTTTGTGGCAAATGCATATCTAAGACACTCAATAAGTAAAATAAACAATACCAAGAAAGTGCCAAAATCAATTGGCTTTCTAAATGTCAGGCAATGTGGAAGTGCACTCATCTCGTAGATGGACTTCGCCCATGGACATCAACTGGGCCAAGGACACAAGTAAATTGAGAACTCGTTGGTGTAAACAACAAATTAATTGTGGCTCACCTAACCGTTGGCTCCCCCAAATCGATGCACAAACTTTGCGTCCTTTGAAATTCCGAGTAATGTTTATGCAGATTGATGGCGCATTGAATAAATTTTAATTTTGGATCAAATACAATTTAATTTATTCCCCTATTTGCGTGGCTGTGCATGATTTTTGCCGAACATGTTGTGAAATTTAACCTTTTGAAGTTGCTGGCATATTAAGATTTTGTGTATACTCGTAAAGTTGATTGAAGCGGCTTTTTTTCCGGGTGGGCAATGAGCAATGGTGGTCAGGCCAATTTAGCAGCGCTTAGCCACAGGACACAGGGTGAGTTGGACAAATTTCATTGGACGTGGCGAAAAATTTCATTTAAAATATATTTTGCACACATCACAAGTGCGGCAGGCTGCAAGTGTAATTTATGCGTCTTCACACACTCGCACACACACTGGCACACTCGCCCAGTGAAAATGTGTAATGTTGACCCGATGCCAGGGATGTCCTGGCGCTGGAGCTGCTGGATGTCCTGCCAGCCATGGCTCGACGCTTTTCATTTTTCTGTTTTGGGGCTAAAATACCAAATTACGACATAAATAATGCATAGATAACGAAATTTATTACATTTCATGTATCAGGCCGGCTGGCAGACAGCCGGGCGAAAGTCCTGCTTCTGGTCCTGAAACGAGTCCTGGACCTAGTACTGGTTGGGGCCACGTCCGGCTTTTGGGTCAGCAAAAGTTTCACATCAACCGGGCCACACAAAACTGGAAATGCTTGAACGGGCGACACTGTCGCCTTCTTAATTTATGGCTCGTGTTAGTTTCTCTGATTTGCCAGGCAAAAGTTTATCGAAGCATTATATTGCTTCTGCAACTTGCAATTTAAAAATGTAATTGTTACAAGGATTAATCGACGTCCTCCACATCCACATTGTTTATCCAACAATACAATGCAAATTCATATATTCAAATTCCAATCAAATTACTTTCGAGCAGTTTTTATACAGCCTGTTTATGCTATGAAAATTAAGTTAACTGAAAGTGCGCCCCAAACTGAAAAAAATGCAAAACTTTTTGCGGTTTTTTGTGCTTGGCAGGCGACGTCGCTCCAACATCCGCGTCAGCTTCACTTGTCGGCAACGCGGATGCGGATGCGGAGGGGGGTTGCTGATGCGGATGTCTTGCTCATATCGCAGCCAGTTGCTTATAATTGCATTTGCATATTATTTCCCTTTTATTGCACATGTCGCCCGACTTGACATGCCATCACTTGGTGGGTGGGGGGAGAAAAAGCGGAAACCCTTAAACCATTTATTTTTTGCACCCTTCTCTGGCATTTTTTTACACCCCCCTACACCAGCTTCTTCTTCATCTGCTTGGACTGCCATTTTTATTTCTGTGAAATGTTTATAAAATGGCGGTTCCCTTCCGGCAGCAGAAGCAGCCACATCGAGGAAAGAAGGGCATCGCCAAAAGAGTTAAAAGTTAAGCGTCTCTGGTGGAAAAAAATTATACCAAAATAATTTGCATATAAATTATGACTGAAAGCGTTTCGGGGCCAAAAGGTGTCAAGCGTGTTGACTGAAGCTCCACGGAAGCGGTCTTAACGCTTGCCCGATCCCAGATCCCAATAAATAGTGATAGCTGCCCATCTGGAGGTTGGTGAACTGCTGATCCACCGCTGTTCGAGCAAAGCAATAAATATCTCAACAACTTCCCGCCCAGAATCCGCTGACTTGTGACCGCAAATGTCAAGGCAATAGTTACAAGTTTCACTCAGAAAATCATTTGACAGATATTATTGCTAGAAATGGCATATTTAAAAAATATAATAATATGAGACAATATTTCCATAAAAAACCATATTGTTTGTTTTTGCCTCATAATATTTTTTATGGCACAATCTTTTCTTTTTTCACCTTTAAATTATTAAGATTGATGTGTAATGTCGCCGAATTTCGCTTAAGTGTTGGTAGTGCCGCCGCAATATCCTGTACGCTTGTCAGCAGCAGAGCATCCCATTTCATCGGCAATCCTCGTGCGCAGCAGGTAAACAATGCTAATGCATATGCTTTGGCCCGGCACTTTTGGCTGGAATCCGGGTGAATTGCTTCCTGGGAGGGGGAGCTGCACTTCCGGCACGCCTGAGATGTCTTACGTCACAGATCGTCAGCGTCAAGGAGATGGAGATTTTGGAGGATGGGATGAAGGATGGATAAATGGTGCACGTGTTTCCCTTTTCAGGGACCCCCAAATCAAATCTGAAATGAATTTACCTTTGTTGATTTGCGACGGCTTTTGGTTTATTGCATAAGTACATACACACGGGGCCAGAAAACGAAGACACTACTAACGTGGCTTGTTGATTTGCTGGCAAACCCCTAGCGATTGCTCGCTCGGATTTCGAAATGAGCTCAAGACAAATGTAAATATTTTTTAGGACGAGTCTCGGGGCTGGTGGAAGGGATGGCCCTTGGCTTGGGTCTTATGATGGATGATTGTGAGCTTCCTGTAGATTTGTAGCCGCCGATAAACTCAATTTGTTTGCTCTTAAGTGCGAGAGGACTACGAGTGGGGGGAAAACTGAAACGAGGCGTGCTCACAGGATCTCACGTTACGCATACGCCGTGTTGTGACTCCCGATTTGCCCTATCCGACCCACACTGATGCTGATTGTCAAAGTTTTTAAAGCCGATACTTGTACGCTAGTGCTAGTGCCGCTCTCAACTTGTCGTAAAGAGTTTATTTTCAATTTGACGAGAACTTCACTTTTTGTCGCTCATTTGCTCTGTTCATGTCTTTTCTATTGCGATTGTTTCTGCATGTGAGCTTTGCCGCATTTCCTTTAGTTTTATTAAGACACCTACCTTTACGACCCGACCCACAACTTATGCTCTCGTCACTCAATGAGCCATATACCTTTTTTCTTATTCCTCAATTATTGTTTATGCTTTCATAGCCTTTTCGACCACCTCCACCTCCACTTGGAATACGAGGCATGCACCGCCAAGAAAGGAGAATTTAATTGCTTTATTCGTAGTGGAGGACCTGAAATGTGCGCACGGAAAATTATTAAATGCTATTTATCACTCAGGCGACAACGGAAATGTGTCTCTGACACTTACAAGAAAGCCCCGGGGCAGGGCGGGGTGGTGAGGGGCGTGGCATGTGCAGCTGCTAAGGAAATTGGCAGCATCTGGGAAAAAAGTGCACTTGAGGAAATTAAAAATTGCATTTGAATGCCACGCACGAGCGTAAAAACTAATATCCGCCCTCAAGCTCATTGTTTTGCTGAAAGATATAAATTTTCTTGAGCCAAGAAGGGGTCATTTGGGGTAGATTTAAATGTATTTCACTAATTTAAATTCATATAATTCATGCAGTTTATAAAAAAAAAATTAAATGTTAAATGAATACAAGTACAATATACGCTTCATCCTTAAAGTATGCCACAACATTGTGAGTGCAGTCGCAGATACTGCCAGAAAGTAGGCAAAGATACTCAACTAGATACATTTACGCTACGTAAAATCATGTAACATTCGTGTTCATATTGGACACTTGTTCGCTATATCCTTAGATTCCTAGACATATAACACAAACATGGCAGCAATGGCCGCTAAAAACGACAGAAACGTCGAGGCGTAGAGCACGGCGCAAGTTGTGTCCATCCAGGATACCAAAGGACCCACGGAAAGGGATACAATCAACTGGGCAATAAACACCATACTGCTGATAATGGCCACATCAGTGCCCAATCCACGAGCCTGCTTCAGTGGCACTGTCTCTCCATTCTTAATACAGAACTGAAATTAACATATTTTGATTAAAAACTTGAATTTTAAAGGTGTTTCAGTACTTACACAATTTTTGGCATGATATCTAGCCACCAATATGAAAGGCACCGTAAATATGGTTCCATACAGAATACCTGCTGACGTGCTGAACACCAAGACTCCCCATTTAGTTGGCCACAAGCCCAGGACAAGCATTCCAATACCATAGTAAATCATTCCACTAATGTAGACCGCCTTGGTTCTAAAATAAAGCGAGATAATCACGGTTAACATGTAAATTAACTCCATAAGAATCCAGAAAAATTCAAAAATATTCAACACATTTTGATTTCTTATCTATATTCGATTTCGAAGCAGATGTCAACATATTATGGCTCATGGTTAATCAAAGCTACCGTCTTTAAGAATTTAAAAAGTAAACTTTACATATCGCAACTAGAAGTACGTCCACTGTTTGCCAACAGTCAATGAAAAACCTCATGAGTTATGTATTTAATACCAAGAATTTGTCTTTATAATCAATTTGTTGACCGAAGCATTAAAAATAATGTTTACACAAATTAAACAAATTCCCATGGCATTATTAAAGTGTGCAGACTTACCCGAACCACTTCATTAACTTGGTCACCGACAGCGAGTAAATGGAGCAGGAAAATGCGTATATGGACATTCCCCAGCAGCCAAATCGCACCCCTGCCTCGTAGTTGAGAGCAGCTTCCGAGTTGGGAGCAGCCGTGGGATCACCGTGGAAAACTGCCTCGCCCACAAAGTCCGTGAAGTAGAGGCAATAGGTGACGTGGCCCATCCAGCAGAAGAGATTGGTGAGGGCCAGCATGCGCATGGAGTAGGGCATGATGAAGATGCTCTTGAGATAGGCCTTCAGGGAGACGGGAGCATCGTAATCCGACTGGGTCTCCAAGTCCTGGGACTTCCTTTGCTTTTCCACAGCGGGTGAGTAGCCATTCTGATAGCTGCCTTGCAGTGCCTCCAATCGCTTGGGATCATCACTGGCCATCTGGAGCTCCAGCTGGGTGGTTTCTTGGATATAGTAAATGGTATTGTTCTTCTTTTTCAACTCCTTCTTGATGGCCTGTTCGGACAGTGGTCTCAGCAGCTCATCCTGCTCGATCAAGGGCAGTGGAATTTCACGGAATGTGGTCACCGTGATCAGATAGCACACCGCGAATATTATGGTGACCAGGGTGAACACAGTGGGTATATTTCCACCCATAAAACTTCCAATATGCGTCGTCTCCCAATCCACTCCTCCAATGGCATATCCAATCGTGCCGCCGAATCCCGCGAAGAGCGCAAACATGGTCATGGCTTTCGGCTGCTCCTCTGGCACACACATATCTAGTAAATAAGTGCGAGCAGGTGTCTGGCAGGTATCCGCATCGAAATCCAATAGGACCATGCCCAAAATCGTAAGGATCACGGCGAACTTAAAGTCGGATGCAGAAGGTCCTGTCGGCGCTTCACCCGAGACCAAAGCAGCCACAGATCCCGCCGACGAAGATGTGAAATTCAAGGCTGACTCTGCATAGGTATATCCGGCATCGCCAAGCAGCAGACCCAGATCCTTGCCATATGGCACCAGAATCAAACCGCAGATTATGCCAAACGATAGAATCGAGATAATTGGACGTCGGCGACCCCAACGAAGTTTGCAGCGATCGCTAATACTTCCCAGCAGCGGGGACATAAAGAATCCAATCAGCGGCGACAGTCCCCAGGTCATGGACATGTGTTTGTGATCCACACCGATCTGTAGAAGAATCGGAGAGACGAAACTCGTCTCCGCCGCGTAGGCAAACTCAATGGCCATGGCGATGGCGGACAAGCGAAACATCTCGAACCGCGTCTTCCGGCGAAAGACATGCGAGTAGTCGCGATCCTGTTCCCGAGCATGGTTCTCCCGGGTCTTCAGCATGTACTTGATCATCGGGTTCCGGACCGAGGACAGCTGATTCGCCTGCGAGGCGTCGGCAGTAACTCCAACCATTTTGATCCGGTCTTACTGACTGTAAGGGGGAGAAATATAGGTAAAATATATATTAAGTTATAATGGAAATTACAGATGGAAGCATGCTAAAAATTATCGATCTAAGCTGGATCTGAAATTATGGATGGATTATATCAATCTAAGCCGGGATTCATCCGTAACATTATAGAAATAAAATCTTCTCAATTTGGAATCTAAAAAATCGTAAGATGTTGCCGACTTTGCAAAACTTTTCCACTGCCGGGGTGCAGCCACACATTAATCGATTAGGTCACATCTGGGCTTAATTTCCCTATCTCAATCTTTAATTACCAAACGACGATCGTGCCGTTTGCCATCGCACCCCGAGAACAGAGACATTGAACCGATTAAAGTAGAAACATCTGGATCTGGTGCGGCACGTCGAAGAAGCGTCAAAGATTAATTGAGCTGCGCGGCCACGGGGCAGTGGCGAAATATAAATATGAAAATGGAAATGAATATGAATTTCAATTCCAATTCAATTGCACTGCGGCGCGCAATTTGTGTCACTGCCTATAGAGTGCGAACCCTGAACGACGGCTTTTTGTTTACAAACAAATTCAATCACAGCGAAAGACAAACGAGAGTGAATTGTCCACTCGAAGGCTTATCTGGTTAGCGGAATCGAAATCGAAGTCGAGTGTAAACCCCGAAATGGGTTCACAAACCTAGTCGTGTAATCGGAATACATAAATAAAAGACACTTTCTGCGAAAGATTGTAGATTGCGAGCTTTGTTTCGAGTTCAATTCGTTACTATGTGGGTTATTGTCAAATTTTGTGGAATAAAGTTATAAACTTACTTAATTTCCTAATTGTCTAATATCACTATTTTGTATTTAAGCTATTTAATCACTCTTCTTGGTTTCTAGTATTTCAGCTATTATCACACTTTGCAAGTATCTTTCACTCAATTTCTCTTTTGCTTGAACTTGACAATTAGCCACATTTTCGAACTATTGCAGGCGAACACGTTTGCAAATTGACGGATCAGCGGTTTATATTGGGTTCAATTGTATCTTTGCGGGTGATCTTTAAAAACGGCTTTTGACGAGGCGGCACCAAAACTTTTCTACAACCAAAACGTCGCGTGTCCAAATCGCAACTGAGTCTGGGTCTTCGAATCTGCGAGTCTCCGGGTTTCTCTATCTTTAATCACATAGTCTGGGCTGGCGATCGCTGCCTCTGAGCCATTGACCAAAACCTATCTGCTCCATACGTGAGCACTAACAACAAGAATAATAAAGTCATAATAAAAGCTCGAATAAATTTAAAATACAAAACATCTAATTTGCACGCCGCCGGCTCGAGTGTCATTCACATTGTCACATTTTCGTGGTAATTGAGACAAGTTGCAGGTCATGCGGGTGTAGATACAGTACTGTACTACTCTCAGTTTCTCCAGGAATTTCAAATCCAATCCCCAATGGGCCACCGCTTTTTGCACTTAAATATGTATAAATATTGTCGGAAAAAAAAAATAAACGAAAACGTCGGCTGGTAATTAAATCGCCGCAGACTAGGTCAATAAATGTTTAAATAAACAAAATAGCAACAAAATGATGAGCTTTGGGCATTAATTAAGTAGCCGGTGGCTTTAATTGCCTGTTACGATTAGGAAGTCACCTGATAAGCATTCCGCAGTTGACAACTCTTCGGGGGCCTGAGTGAATCATTCGAAGAAATCCATATAAAGGGGTCAAGGTCATATTGGGGAGTTATTGAGGAAATAGTTAACATTCAGATAGCTGAATCCGTTAGCAAAATATCACAATGTTAAATTCACACGTCTTCGGCGAAATAATCGGATGAATTCCATTGTTGCTGGCTCCATGGCGATTAAACCGTTTTGTAATTAACATGATTATTAAACTGCTGCTGCTTAAAATGCATATTACTTTATTGTGGGGGTGTGAACCCGGTGCTGTGTGCCGTTGATATACATACAAATATGTAGATACATATAGTTGTGGATAGGTTGCTTTCAGCACATAGGCAGTTTATTTAACCAACAATTGAGGCGTAATTGATCCTCTTATTGTGAACAGACATGAACTGTGCTATTATTTTATTATGGCTCCCTTAATTATGGGAGAAAATTCTAACGAAATTTATTTTATTTTCAGGAAATTGTGGATACGTCAATTTAATTATTGACGTCTTATATTCGATATAATAAGTATTATAAAGTATTTAAGAAATTCGATACACTCATCTTTCTGGGGTAATTTGATTGTTAATTGCAAAAAATACCTGAAAGTGCGTCTGTAAGTACTTTAAGTTATTAGTTAGGCCAATATAAACTGGAGTTTAAAGTGTCTAGTATATATAAGAAAACGAATTACTTGCATAAAAAGTATTACTTGCAGAGTTCTGGAATACAACCTAGTTTATAGTAAGACCATAAAAGTCAAATAAATTCATATAATTACGCTAACTATTATAAATAATCAAGCTCACCTGTATGTGTGGCAATCCTTGATATGCTGACAGCCCACGCTCCTCTTCTAACTATTTATTTTTGCTACGAAATGTGACTAATTTTTCTTCTTATGTTTTATGCTGATTAAAATTTTAACGATCACTGTCACTGTTTTAGCGCTTTGCTTCACTCACTATCCCGTTTTAGTGTCAATAAATTATACTCCGTTAAAGTTTTTCGCTTGCACAAATTGTTGAACATAAAATATATTTCGATTTTCTTCAATTTCAATTGTTTCTGCTGTTGTTGCTTGGAGCGGGCGTGGGCGTGGCAGTTGTGGGCGGGCGGCGGTAATGAATTCACTCTCATAACTTTACCCATGCAATTGGTGCTGGCAAAAGGCTAACGAAATCAATTTTTGCACCCCAGTCTCGGTCCTTCTGTTTTTGTTTTCCTGCGGAAAGTTGTTCCGCACTCTTCTCTGTCGCTCTCGATTCACTTGCACTTTGGCGAATTATTATTATTATTAATTTCAATGATATATCTACTATATTTGCCCGATGGATTTGTTATTCGTTTGGTTGTATGATTTTTACTTTCTTGTTAAACTGCTGACATTGCCGCTTGTCGAGCGCGGCAGCTGTTTACTCCTTTGGCCTGAACGCTGCGAAGATTTTGGCAAGACATGAAAGAAGAGTTTTCCTCACAATTTCCCGGCAAACTGCGCAGTTCCGAATTATGTCCCTCGAATCGATACGCACGAAATGGAAAATTTATGTTCTATTTTTTACAGAACTTTTTGTTTGCGGGTGCCTCAACTTTCGATGACTTTGGTCTATTTTTGGATGGCCAAATCGCCTTCGGACTACTGCTCGAGATGATCTTGGTCTGCTCTGGTTCGCTCTGCGACTGAATGGTGGACCCTCTGGACGCACCAATTTATACGGCATATGTGACGGCAGCTGGGGCTCCCATAGCTCTGCCTCTCTCTCGCATCCCAGAGTACTCTTCATCGGATCGGGCCTCCATATCGCGGGGCATATTCACTCTCCCTCCGATCGACGTCTTATCGTATCAGGTCCGGTCGGGCCTTTCCTTTCTTTGTCTTAGGAGCAGTGGCCACACAGAGAGAAAAAATAAGTACTATTCCATGGCAAGTTATCAAAATGCACCAAGAATCTTTCGTGATATATCTCTTTCAATTGTTTCTAGTCTTATTATATTAATTTTCAAATATCTTTTTGATCATATAGATAGTTATCTTATTATTTTGCATGCTTGTAACTTTTAAAAATATTTTTTTAGCTTGATTATTTTCTGTTAATTTATGTGAGTGTTCTAAGATTCTTTCGCGTGCAGATAAAACTTAAACTGAGTGTTGCCTAATGAATAAACATGTACTAGTTATTATAATAATTATATATTAAATGGTCTGCATTTTTTTCTCTGCACACAAATCTAGCCATAAATATTGATTTTGACATTAGGTGTTTTTTTTTTTAGTTTGTTGCCTCGCCTCAGCTCATTCGCAATGCATTTTGTATGACGACATAGCACAATCTGTGTGTAATTATGTTAATTATTAATTAGCATTAGCACAGTTCCTGGTTCTCGAGCGAACCTAGCTGAAGATTTGATCTAGCCCTGCTGCAGGTGCCTGTGGATTCTGAGCACCTAAGTGGAACACTCTTGCTCACCTGAATTTCTGGCCACCGGGAACGACAGTGAACACACATGAAACTTGTTTCACAGGCGACAGGTTTCAAAGCATAGTCATTCATGGATGTAGTAATATGCACAGTGATTCTCGAGTGATTTTCCGAGGGTGGATTGAAATCCTAGACTACACTGGCCGCATAGACTGGGAAATTCCACTTGATTTCGAGTGTTTGTTCATCGGTTTATTTATTTAGCTCTTCACGTTATCACAGACGGGGTGTGGACGCACGCTTATCAAATCTCAGCAGTCTGAAACACTCGAAAGGCGAATTAGTCAAGTGACTATAATTAATTGGCAATAAAATCTTTTAATAGTCATTTATCGAACCGATAGGTGTGGCATTGAAAATGCGTCCTACTGCAGATATTAGCTATTATTTTCTTCAAGGTGGGAGTATTGTTCAGAAGCCATTATTATACATTATTGCACATCTAAAGATTATTGCTATGAAGCACTTGAAAGAATCATTACGATGTAGTAACAGCTCCAGTATCTCACCTCGGATTTTATATTATTTTAACAACCGTTTAGAATCTACTTAACGATGGAATGGTACAAGTTTTGTTTGCCATATCTTGTTGCCAGACAATAAACATATTCTGAGTCAAATTATACATTTGGATGCCTTGAAATGGCAATATCAGCCATATATTTACAAAACTGCTATTTACGTATAACACGATAGTATTTGTTCGTGTTTTGACTACCGTTTATGACAAACTTTCCATCTCATTTCGGCCTCATCAAGATGCTAAAATATTCCCCCAAGAATGACGGGCAACTTTTTCCCCCACCGCTGCCTCACTTTTTGCGCCAGCTGTATTGTTCAGATTCGTATTCTCAGATTTCGAGGGTTATGTTTGCATTAGTTTGGTATATATGTATATGCTTGATGACTCGTTGACAGGAACTATTAGCGGAATCCCGCGACTTTTGCCAGCGACAAGATCTACAATTGAAGCGTGTGTGTGGCATCAAATAAAGCAAAGCGAATTATGTAAAAAAAATAGTGGTTAAGCCTAGTCGGGCGGTGCGTTAATCAAAACCACTGAGTGGTGTCACAGTGGTTTTGGGTCATTGACTTACCTAACTCCTAGTCTCATTAGGTGCACACAGAAAAAAGGGGTCTAACGTAACTGAGTCTCCTAGTAAATGTGGCATTGTTCAAATATTTAATAAATGTAACACCTAAAAAAAGCTTTTATTTGTTTTACACTACTTAGGGGAAAAAAGGGCTCATGTGATTTTTATCACTATCTTACACAAACAGTTGGTAAAAATTATGGAAGCCCATTTATATTTAAAGCTATTTATTGCTCAGAAATGAATGAACATTTTTTATTGATATGTTTGCGGTCATATTCACGTTTGATTAGCCGCAGTAAAAAGTGTTTTTGAGATATGACAATTATGGGTCATATATGGCTTTATGGGAGCAATATTTTGGATGAACTGCTTCCATTTGCGATAGGCGCTGCAGAAAGTCGTGCCAATTTGATAGCGCGGAGACCGTCATTGTTTGCAAGGTTATCATTGCGACTGGATCTTCGATAAGCCCGAGCAAAACTTCTCGTTTGTTCTCTTATCTCCATAAATCTTATTGTTTTGCTTATATTTGGCCTAAGGAGAGTACACAGCAACGGATGCGCATAAATAAAGAGTTAAAGCGTTTGATAAGCTCGGAACCTCACCCCTTGGCTTGGAAGTAAATAAATTAATTGAGATTATACCAGCTTTTTGAACTGCAGAAATCCGTTAAATTTGGTGGTCTACACAAAGCTGATAGGTATACAACTCGTTTACCGATCACTTCTGTTATAGCACTCAGCTTTTGAGTTCGATTAAGAAATGCCCAAAAGAAGGCAACATATTTTTAGATTTCCTATAGGAATTTTTCTGTGTTTGATATATGATTTATTTGGAATCAATTATGCTCAAATTGACAGACATTTTAATTCGTGGGCCTTGAACCTTTGCTTGTAGGTAAAGCTCCCAGTAAAATTCCCTTTAAAGCAAACATTGCCAAAAATGAATTTTAATTAAGCATTCCGAACGCACAAATCAAAGTATCCAGACCGCCCAAATCCGCTTCGGACTTCAATCAATTAAATTGAACGAGCGATTGAAGACCCACCAATAAGTCTCTCTTGAGCAAAACCACGGGTTTTGAGTGCGGACGCTCTATAAAAGCCGGTCGCAGTTCTCCACTTTGCTTCAGAGTCTTGTGTCCCAGGAAAGGAAAGACAGCAGACGGCCAAATAGAAGAGGGGAATAAACAAACCTAGATAAACACAAGTTCGAAAGGGAAATGTTGATGGAACGGTTCTCGATCGGTGAATTTGGGTTGCTGTGATTTTATTTCGCGTGAAACAGTTGAAAATTACAAAGATTCAACCAAACTTGATTGCTTGTTTTTAAAGTGTGCGTTTTTTTGTATTCGTTGTTTGCGAGTTCAGAAAGTGTGTCTTGTGTCCATGGTGCCGGTTGATAATATTCTGCAAAATCACATCTACCTCATCCACGTCAAGAAATACTTAAAAGGTATTAATATTATATTATTTGTGCCTTGGCAAACAATTGGCCCCTTCAATTGCCGCTGGATAAACATTAATATACGGTTTGATGAAATCGTAATATGCGATTGCATCAGCTGGAAAACTGAGAAACTACAGGGGCACTTGGCCAACCTGAACTCATTGATTAGAAGTTTTGGATTATGTTATAAAATAAGACCGATTTGGTTTATAATTTACGGTGATTTATATGTAAATTGTAAACACTTGATATTTGAGTGTCGTTCTCTTTAGCGACATTCCACTGTACTACAAACGATGCGGCTCGTGCCGCAGTCCTGCAATTCAGCGTATTAGATTTCAATAATTCGGAGCGCCGGAGGCGTCTATTTGAATTCGAGGAGCGTCTGGGAATTTTTTGCAACTTGTATCTAAATTGTTGCCCTATCTCATTTCTAGCAACGCATTACGATGAAAGATTTGAAAACGGAGATCCTAGTGAGCGGCGGTCTGCCGAAACTGGAGACCAGCAGGGTAAGTTACAACGATTTCGTTAAAACGTGATAATATTTTTAGGGGCCAAAGTATAAACATGCTATTGATTTGCTTATAACATACATTATTTTCCGAGTGTTAAGTTCAATTAGAAACGGAGTATTTGTTTTTTCCAGTGTGCCGGCAGTGGCGAGGCGCTGCTAAAGCCATCCTTGCTGCCCATGGCATTGGAATCGTCTGAGCTCGCTCCGGATCGGAAGCCCCGCGACAACTGGGGCAGTTCGCTGGAGTTCCTGATGTCCTGCATCGCCCTGAGCGTGGGATTAGGCAACGTGTGGCGGTTTCCATTCACGGCCCTGGAAAACGGCGGAGGGGCATTCCTAATTCCGTACCTCGTCGTCCTGTTTGTGGTGGGAAAGCCGATTTACTACATGGAGATGCTGCTGGGACAGTTCTCCAGTCGCGGCATCGTGCAGGTCTTTGACTTTGCGCCCCTCATGAGAGGTAAGAAGATGGATGGATGAATATATCCTTATTCCGTTAGGATATATACAGAAATATTTGGTGTAGTAGGTGTATATGTGGTGTATAGGATATAATAATTCGTCTAAATATCTAAAAATTGTCGAGGATGGCATGTTACTCTGTTGAATAGCCAGTTGATTGATTAAGAAACTAATTCCTTTTCTTGTATTTTTTTATTTACCAGGTGTGGGCTATGCTCAGCTGTTGGCCCTAGGTGTTTTGGCCACGTATTATGCCTCGGTGATGGCCTTAACTCTGCGATACTTTTTCGATTCCTTCGCATCGGAGTTGCCCTGGAGCTTCTGTCGCGAGGAGTGGGGTGACGGGTGCGTCAGTGCATCTGGGGAGCAGCCCCTTCAGGGCCAACTGTCGCGTAACTTCAGCTCCTCCACGCAACTCTACTTGCAACGCATCGTGCTGAACGAAACGGATTCCCTGGAGGAGGGCATCGGATATCCCAGTGGTAGTTTGGCCTTAATGCTGGGCATTTCCTGGCTAACCGTAACACTAATTATCATTCGGGGAGTGAAGAGTTCAGGAAAGGCAGCCTACGTCCTGGCCCTCTTTCCGTACATTGTAATGTTTATCCTCCTCGTGAGAGCACTCACTTTACCAGGAGCCTACGACGGAGTAATGTACTTTCTGACTCCCCAGTGGGAGAAACTTTTGGAGCCGCAGGTGTGGTACAACGCCGTTACCCAGGTGTTCTTCTCCCTGGCCGTCTGCTTCGGTGTGATCATCATGTACTCCTCGTACAACCGTTTTGGTCACAATGTTTACCGGGATGCCAATATAGTAACCACCCTGGACACATTCACCTCACTGCTCTCGGGTGTGATTATCTTTGGAATCCTGGGAAACCTGGCGCACGAATCGGGCACCAAGGACATTGCCAGTGTGGTTAAGGCAGGTCCTGGATTGGCCTTCATCTCCTATCCGGATGCCATTGCCAAGTTCAAAATGTTTCCTCAAGTGTTTTCGCTGCTCTTCTTCGCCATGCTCTTCATGCTGGGCGTTGGTAGCAATGTGGGCATGGTCAGCTGCATTATGACCGTGCTCAAAGATCAGTTCGCGCACGTCAAGCTGTGGATTATAGTGGTCAGCCTTTCGGTGATAGGATTTCTGGTGGGACTGATTTACATCACTCCCGGGGGTCAACATATCATCACGCTTATGGACTTTCACGGCGTCACCTTTGTCTCCCTGGTCTCGGCCATCTTCGAGCTCATCGCCGTGGGCTGGATCTACGGTAAGCATTTAATATTAATTTTTAGACATTTACTTTAATATATGATACGGTTTATCTCTGGAAAGGCACTAAACGTCTTTGCCAAGATGCTGAATATACAGAGGTGGTCAAAAGTATTTACACAACGAGCTTTTTTTTCAATTGTCAACTAATTGAAAAAAAAGCTCGTTGTGTAAATACTTTTGACCACCTCTGTATGCTAAACATCAAGACTTCAAATTACTATCGGATCTGCTGGTCCATTGTTACTCCTTTGGTTATGTTAGTCATCCTGGTGTACAGCTTGCTCACCATGCGTCCACTCAGCTATAATGGTCAGGAGTTTCCATTGGTATATAGAGGTGAGCATAAATTGTGTTAAATATTATATTACTAATATTTTAATTATAGTTGTTGGTTGGTGTGTTTCGGGCTGTATTATTGGCCAGCTGTTCTACTGGGCATTTTATGCGAACTTCAAGCAGCCAAAAGGATCTTTGAAGAGCCGCATTAACAATTCCATTAAGCCGCATTCCGATTGGGGGCCTTCGGATCCTAAAAAGCTAATGGATTACCAAATGTTTTTGCGAAACAAGGATGAGGAAAATGCCAAAAATGTTAATCGCCGTTGTGTTTGCTACACAGCTGGAGATCGCATTTTCGGTTAAACCAAAATGGTATAAACTTACTTTTATTTTATTTTTATGTCGCCTTAAAAGCTTTGCTTGTTTCTTATTTAATACTGCTCAGAAAATTGCTTGGCACATGTTTAGTTGTACTTAATATATTTTATATACACTTTCCTATTTTCATTTATACGAAATGAAATCAAACAAAAATCAATTAAGTCGAAAGTTTACTCCAAAGCAACTCCAATTGCTGGCAGTTTGAAGTTTGGGTTTTTCATTTTTGCCGATGTCAGTTGTTTAGTTTTTCTCTTGGCCAGACGGCAACAAATTGCTTCGACCGGCCGAAGGTAAGACAACTTTATCTGAGAAATGTTCAATATTTAAAACTAACAATTAGCAAGGCAGCCCCATCACTCGTCGCTGCATTTGTCTCTGCCTCTCAACAGACATTTATTTGAGTTTCAATTTGTTGTGCAAGTTTGACACACTTTGCATATAGTTTTGGTCCCATTGTTGCTGTTTTTGCTGCTGTCCATCTGGGCATCTTCATTCGCCAGTTTTGTTTGCGGCAGTTGCAAATTAATATGTCGGTTCTCTGGACCTGCAAATGTCTTAATTAAAAGTTATTTTTGGCTATTCCCATTTTTGCCAACTGACTGGTTGAGCGGACTGGGGGACGGAGAGGAACAGGCTTCTAAATGCGTTTTACTAAATGCACATAGTGTTGTCAAGGACACTCGTTGCATTCGCTTGACATTTGAGCTCAACGCTGACAGGCGCATTACGTATACGCCGCGTGGGCCGCTCATACAAAATGAATGCACAGAGACAACGGCGAGGAAATTAAAAAAGTTACCCTCTAAATGGCTTGCGCTCCGATTTCCACTGCAAAAGGTGTAAGAAACAATATCAACGGGGGGTGAAAAATAAAACCTTGGCAACAACACGCGACTAACAAGCATTGAAGTTTAATAAAATCCTCCTTTAAGGCGAAGGCTGCTCCTCGGCACGGCTACAGCTAATGAAATAACTTTGTGGCAACTTTTGCCTTGCCGGAATTTGCTTAAAGCGCAAATAAAATTGCCAAGATTGCAGCAACTCGCTCGCAATCAAAGGCGTTCGAAATATTTAAGCAGCGCAAACGGGGTAAATAAACTTCTTCTGGGCTTTAAGCGATAGCTGCCGTGCAAATCATTTACAATAAACGAAAATAATTTGCCGAAAACCCAGTGCTGCAGTGGGTGGCTTGGTGTTGCTGTTGTTGCAGTGCAGTGATGCACGTGACCGAAAAAGAGGAAACAATTGAGGGCAATTTATTAAACGGGTGCGCAGCATGCAGCGGACAGTTGTTGGGGATCGGGATCGGGGATTGAGGCATTGTGGAGCATCACAACGCGTACGGAAAAAATCCATGCACAAGGGTGGAGAACATAAAAACGCGGAATATAGAGCAATGCTTTAAACTTTCATTTTCATAGACTATCAACCGTGAATATTTTAATAAAACTTAATGAAATGCGGCAGAATATGCGTAATAGCTGCGAAAGCATTAAATATTCCGAACAATAATATTTGATTAATATTTTTGATAGCAGCTGGTTATGAAACAAATTGAGATCAAATTCGAAGGTCACAGTTTTATATATAAAAATTAAAACTTGGCTTGCTATTAATTTTAAAATATTTTTGTAAGCTTAAAAAATATTTAAAAGATTTTGGATTTGTATTGAAGATAAAATTACAAGTTTTAATCGTCTACCCGGCTACGTGAGCCGCTTGAGTGATTCACCTGCTCACCGACATTTGCATTTTGCATGCTGGAGCAACTTCTGATCCTGATGGCGGCGATGCTGGATGGAGGTCCTTGCTGCTGGCTGTTAGCTGCTGGTAATGGCTGTGACAAGCATTAGGGAATTATTTTAGAGACCTCTCATGTGGCGGCCATTAAAGGAGCTGCCGCTGACGATTTGATTTGTAGGCCACACACACACATACTAAAAATGTCAACTGAGTGTTATTCAAACTATCTAAAAACAGGGCCAAACTCGAATGGCAAATGCTAGAGTCGATGCCACAGCCAATATCCAAAGTCGTCAGCGGCAAAAAACTCGACGCCGCACCTTTTATTGTAATCTGCATTTAAGTGGCTTTCTTTTGAGCTTCCTTCGGGTATGGGGAATTTACTAGTTTTTTGTGGATCTGTTCGCTATTTTTTCAGGTTTTTTTTTTACTTTTCTAGCACCTTTTGCACCTTCCAATTTGGCGCACTTTTCTTGGCGACCATTGGCAGCAATTTTTCGGCTAACTGCCGCTCGTTTGAAATGCTAATATGCAACTTTGACGCGATTGCCGAGCACCGTTTGCCATTTTGCCGTTTTGCCGGCAATTGCCAGACAATTTTATTTTCGTTACGCTTATGGGCGAGATAAGGGCCGGATGCAATTTTCCCCACCAGGGATTCCCAAGGATCTCTGCAAACTTTAAAAGATGGTTCACTTTAAGAACCGTTCTGGCACCGCTCGTTCAGTTCCCGTCAAACTGTAATTCTGAATTTCAGACTCCAAGCGAATTACTTTCGGCATCCGGCAAATTGATTGCCATCTGTGGGTCGTAACTCGCCCGCTTTTCCCCAACTTTTTCCCCATTCCATTGCCATTTCCATACAATGCAGCCTTTGACCTGAAAACGCCTCCATCTCCACCGACCTTTGTATCCCTGCTTCATTTTTTGTTCTCTTTTTTTTTGGGAGCATTTCCAGTGCATGCAAATATACGTGAACGTAAAAATTTCCATATAAACTGCAACTCGCTCGCCGGCAATTCAAGTGCAAATATGTTGGCATGCCGCACTTGAGTGTCAAGTTCCCGGCACATGAAACGCAATTGTTATGAATTGGCCAGGCTAGGCGACTCGGCCACGCCCCTCCGCCCACAAGAAACGCATATATGCATACATACATATATGTGAGAAAGGTGTTGGATCGGAGGTGAGGCCACAGTATGCAAATGCAAATGGATAGATCAAACAGACGTCATCACAACTGAATGCTGATTGTTTGCCGGCATTTAAAAGCAAGTGCCGAAATTTATTTTCACTGTCACAAAAATAAATTGAGTGCCTGACCAGAAGTCCTGTTGAGTGCGTAGTCCTCTCAGTGTGAGCTTATTTTTAAGAATGCTGTTTACGGCACACGAAAGTGAAAAATCAACAATATTAGTGAACGACGCATGCTTGAGGAAAACTGATGCTTTTTGGTTTGCAAGTAAAGTTTGCAATAGAAAAATAAACAATGCTGCATCTTGAATAATTCATAGTACAGGCCAAAAAAACGGACTAAACGTAAAGTTAGTATTCTTTTTAAAATGTTCTCTACTTGTTCGTGAACCTTATATTTAAATATGTCATCATTCAAGTTCACCAAATATTTTATATTTATTTATATTTTTTTTATAGTCCTCTTAAACCAGAAATGAAATAAAATAAATAAATGAAATAGAAGGTTGGAATTGAATTCTTTTTGATTGACTTCTTTTACTAAGCCGGTCATGCCCAATACAGGTTAATTTTCAGCAATATGAACGAGTCACAAGTGAAAGCCAGCCAGTGAAGCTCCGGTATAGCTTTTCTAAGCGATAGGCTGATAACCTGTATGTGGAGCGAAATGACCAATTTGTTGTTCCGATTCCCAGCTTACAGATGACAACATATGGCCCCTATCAATCGGTTAATGCCCAGCCACATCACCGACTCCCAGGACATGCGATCTTGGTCCAGGTGGGCACTTGCTTACTCCGTTTCCGCACGCTTTGTTTGCACCTTTGTGCTGTTATTGTTTGTGTCACCAGTTAGTGTTGTGTCCAGGGTCCAGCTTTGGCTTCAGTAGAAGTCTCAGGCTCAGCAGCTAAGCCCGAGCTGGAGGACAACAAGTGCAGCTGTCAGAAAGAAGTATACTGGCCAAACGCACTGAAATAACAAATGTGTAAGAGGAGGAAAAGCCAGGGAAAAGCCTGGGAAAAGCGTAGGGGCAGCTGCAACAGCTGGTTCCCGTTTGTGTTCTGCTCCTGCTGGTTGTGTGATCCTGGCCACAGAAATGTTGATTGGCCAGCGCCGGAAAAAGAAGTTATAACCATCAAGGCGGAAACGGATGTGGCACAGACGTTTCCGCTTCTCCCCAGTCAACTGCACTCGCACACACAGCCAGGCACCGAGTCAAAATTATATTTTCGTCCAGCACATGCATTGCATACTTTTGGGCACTACTTCCCCATTCGCCTAACCCTTTTCCCATTTTCCCTTCCTGTGGCAACACCGCACAATGCCTGTCAAATAAAATCATTTTGCATTGCACAAATACAAATGGAAAAAAGAAAGCTGTGGCGAGGAGAGGAGGGAAACTGAACTGCGTTTAGCGGCAAACCGCAAGCACTTCTAATCAAAATATTAAAGAATTTCTTTATGGCTGCGTCTGCGGTTGCTCTGAGCTGAAAATATTTAAATTTTGCAACTTCCGAAAGAGCTTCTACGCCCTTCTAATTGAATGAGCCTTTGTCTTGGACTTTGTTGTGGCTTTCCGCCCACATTGTTTACTTGCCAAAGCAATAGGATTTGGGGTGAGCCATAAAAATGGCAACACGTGCTCATAAAACTAACATTACATGCCGCCAGTTGGGCACTTCCATTCCTTTGGGCGCGGCGCTCCAATAAACAACTTCCTTTGATTATTTCGGTTGGGAGCGGAAAACCAGTTAGCAGCTGCTAAATGGCCCAGAAAGTTCACAGGGTTAGCCCTGGCTATTATTCGGTGCCAACTTCTACATTTTTGTACGGCATGCATTAAACTTCTCTCGTGGCAACACGGCGTATGCGCAATGTTGGGTCTATCTAACGTGGAAAATTCTTTGTGAATTTCGCCGCGGAGGTAGAATCATACGTGGCTGCAAAACCAAAGAAAAATCAAAACTAATTGCATGGGTTGGGCAACTATAACCGATCCGAGCATTCACTTTATGGCTATAGAAAAAGTTCACAATTGCACTCCGTGCTATTGCCTTAAAGCCACCCACTCGACGATGGGTTCACTAATTATTTGCATGCAAAATTAAACCGTTAAACAGCTCTGGCAAGCAGCGAATTTTCCGCCCAACACCCGATTTCCCTTTTCGGAAAACTCACGTTTGGCAGAATGGGGGGCAAAATTTGCATCTTTTGTTGCAAAACTTTCATGGGCCCAAAGTTACATGTTTTGCATTTGACTTGCGCATGGTTGACACGGTCGGTGGGCGGGAAAACGTGGTGGCACGGGGTCGGCGGGGTCCGGAAAAGCGCGGAGCGGGTGGAAAACTTTTGTACCTTTGCCGACGGGCGGCAGCAGCGAACGTAGCGCGTATGAAAACTAATAAAGTGTGCAACGTGCAATGGAAAATGGCGGCGTGCTCATTTGCAAACATTTTCCAAAAAGGGGCGGGTTGGGAGCGGCAAAGGAGTTGTTGCAACAACTTGCCCCGCTTTAAAACGCATTTTCCCGGCCATTTTCGCAAGGAACATCTTTAAGCTGCACTCGCTGCCAGACAAATTAGATCAAAGTCGAGTCAGTTGCTTTCCTCTATCTCTATGTTTTCCCTCGCTTTTCCACGCCGCTTTCCCTCTCGCAGTTTTGGCAAGCGCTTTGACAATTTATGGGGCCGGCAAGCGTTGCCAAAAACGGGACAGTTATGCCGTTTGAGATAATTGCATTTTATTGCCTTTTATACACTGTCCCCGCCGGCTGCACTTAATGCGGCAGCGAAAAGGAATTCTTTAAGTTGGCCATTTGTTCCGGTCCGGGCTCGATATCTCTGCTAACGCTGCACTTTTATAGTCAGGCCAACTAAGGGCGTGAAATTGTTTAAAGTACAGTAAAGTTTGCGTGGCAAACTTTTTCCAGCACCGCGTTGCGCTGAAAGATCGTTGCGGAAAAGTTTAAAACATTCTCTGCCCGGTTAGAGCACTCGATTCTTATCGAGCATGGCCAAACGTTTGGCAAATTGTCGCCATAAATAATAAATATTAACAAAAGCCGGCGACATCATTGTGCCGTGCCAAATTGCCAGTCGTTTTTTTTTTTTTTTTTTTTGTACCCGACTGTCGGCAAATTACATTTTTTTTCTTTGTCATAATTGCGGATGTTAAGCCAAATTAATAGATTGGATTAGCTGAATCTGAGTCGAAAAGTGCAGTTGCCAGAACTTCATGTAAGCCGTGTTATCTGCGCCATGAAAATTATTCGGCATAAGCACTTCATATGGCAACAAACGACTTTGGGATAGAGAAAATCCTGGTTGCCAAATCCTGGAGTCACGTAAGCGCCGCCAGGATTGCAACTGCAACACTGCAACTGAAGCTAATTGGAGCTGGCTCAAAGGAAAAAATGTAATGGCACCTTCTGCACGTGATGGCGACGAAACTCATTAGCAGAAACCTTAGATGCGGATTGCTTTAATTGCAGTTATTAAATGCGGCATATATCAATAAATTAGTTGTAAATGCATAAGTTTGTTCTATGAATATCCCCTGTCAGGGCACTCAATCAAATGGAAATCCAAAGGCTTGATTAGTGCCCCGTCCCACTGCAGGAACTCGTGAATAATTAAGCCCAAGAAGGACAATATTTGTCCAACAGCTGCAAGCTGCTGTCCAATAAGAAGCCAAACTCTAGGTAGACTGACAGCCAGTCAATATGGCTAATACGACAATACACTAGCTGTCGCCTAAGTTGCTACTCTTACCAATTGCCTGTCTTGGGGCAGCAACTTGAGTGCATTTGGGCAAATTGAAAGCTGTCTTACCATCAGAACTGTTACCTGACAAAATATCTCAAGACTTTGCCCATATCCCTTCGCCTTTTGTGGCTAATTATGTCATTTATTTGGGCGAGATGTCACTGCTCGAGATACTTATACATTGTCTTGGTTGCGGCAAAATTCTGACAGTTCTGTCAACTATTTGGGTTGCAACTGGAGCCAGACAAGTTGCGAAACTAGAACGCCATCAAAATACTTGCCGCAATCAAATATTCATTACAATATACAGCTATCACTCAACTGAAAGTACATATCAAACATATCTCCAAAAAAAAGTCACGACGCCGCGTAACTTTCGCCGGCATTTAAATATGCCATGAGTCAGAGGGGCCAGTCACATGTTTAGTCTAATGAATTTGCATACGTGAGTAGCGGAGGGTCCCGGTTTTCCCACGGGGGATTCGAAGATCAAAAGCGGAGTTATCCCACTTTGGGTGGCACATGTGCGGCCCACTCCACAGTTGATGGGTCGAAGGCATGGCGACACATTCATTAACTGTCAACCGTATTTATATACATTTTCCTTTTGCCCAAGACAAATTGGATTCCCTAGAATTGTAGCGCAATTTCGAGGGTATTTGTTTCAGCTGGCTGAGATTTCAGATTTCAGAACAGATTAAGGAACATTAAGGTGTTGGCGCTGATGCGGATGCTGAATTTGAAGCTCATCTCTTGTCAGACAATGGTCCTTTGTAAGGATTTCCCTGCTGCCCGCCCGCTTATCTGTTCATTTTTTTTTTTTTTGTACTGACCATGGCGATGGCATTTCGCATTCCTGTGATAATTATCAAACAATAAAAACAATAAACTGCCACGACACCAGCAAGACAAAAAAACAAAAAAAAAAAAAAAAAACAACAAAAATAAATAACAAAAACGAGAAAATGAAAACTCAAAGTAAATGCTCGTTTTAAGAGCTGCCAAGGTGCGCAAAAGTTTTATCTCTCGTTGCGTTGCGTTTTCCCCGACCTTTTTCTTGTTATACTTCCAGTAAACTGTGACCAGCAGCAGCAGCAGCAGCAGGGAAAACATCAAAAGAGTCTCCAACGGAGGAGATGGAGGATGATTCTTGGGCGGACAAAAGCACCGCCAAGTGCACTTTGTAAGGAGAGCTGTAAAACGGGCGGCATAAAAGAAAGTGCAGAAAGGGTTTGTCGAGCGATAAGCAGAATTTATTTGTCTGCGGGTATTGACAAGCGACAAGTGGGGTCGAGTGAAATGTCTGAGGGGAGATATGGAGCGGATTGGGTGCTATCCGGATTCCGGACTGACTTTGCCGCTTGTCCCCGGCTTACAGAAGTCCGCGTCGAAATGCTGAAATGGCCACTGGTCTCGACTTGGCGCCCGAGCAGGGACCACTGATTAGCGCCCGAACAGGGACCCCCACTTAAAATTCCTAGCGGCGCATCGATAATTTATTATGCAACTCTGTTTGGCGGACGAACCTTTTGCCTAGGCATTTCGTGCCAATAAGAGATTTACGCAGCCTGAATTTTAAATGCCCCCGAATTTCGGGGGCCGAAGCTCAAGCTCGGTGCGCAGACAGGAATCTGAAAATGAGAGATCCAAACCCGTATACACCTGGGAATTTTGTTAATTACGCTGAATAAATGCAGGAAATGCCAAATAGTCGAATCGCAATAGAGTGAGATGCTGCCGTTGGAATTAGATGTTCCGTTCGAGCGCAATGGCATAGCGAATTTCGATGGCTCATAACTCAAAACTGGATAATAATCGAGAGGCAATCTGAATTCGAATTACGCATCAGCAATTGAGCAGGACGTGTGGATTTATTTATATATAATTTTTTTTATTATTCTGCCTATGTTTTTGCCAGCCTGTCGCCTTCACTCAAAATATCCACTCATAGACCCATATAAAAATTCCTTTTGAGCCTTATTAAAAAATTCCTGACCTGTCAGCAGCAGGCCGCTTTAAGCGGGCTCTGGAGGATGGGGGCTGTGCTTCTGGGACCCCGATTTCCCATTCCGAGGGGGCATGGCGATGGCGATGGCGATGGCGATGGCGATGGCTACGCATAAAGAAATCAATCAGGCGGCACAATGCAGGCAAGCTACCAACCGATAAGTCGCTCAAAATGACTCGACGAACTCGGCGTTTAATGGCCCGTGAAACGTGAAACACTTTTAGCTATCTGCCCGGAGTCAGGGGCACGGCGTCTTTGGCTTTTTTTTTTTTAAACTCACATGTAAATGGCTGCTAATGCCCGGCTAAGCTGGAATCCCTTCCAAGAAATAAAAACGGGAAGAACCTTCCCCGAACTTTGGGCCATTGAATTATGCATTTTAATTTCGGGCCAGCACGTCAAAGGCACGGGCATGGAACATTTATTACTCGGCTTTTGGCTATTTTCAACACTTTAATTTAACTTTCGGGCACTGCATTTCCTTCTTGGCCATTTCTTTTACCCAGTCCCAAGATGGCCGGCCGACAAGCTTGTGTGGATGTGGATGTGGCTGGGATACGATAGTGGGTGGATGTGGATGTCCCGGGCGTTTGCCTTTGTAATGGACATGTTAGACGATGGTAAAAATGATATATGACTTTTTCATTTCCTTAATGAAATTAACTTTCCTGACTGCTTGACTATACGTTCGGCTCCTTCGTTTTCCTTTTCGTCGTTTCAGACAGCGTTCTGGGTCTTTACATAATGCCAGCCAAATTGCGTTGATTTTTGATGTGGCAACAATTCATTTTGGCTCATTAGTCGAGGCCAGCATGCTGCTGTCCATATATCATTATCTCGAACTGGCAATCTGGGCATATGCAGTCGTCGGGCTTTAATGGAGCGCGCTAAAAGCATTTCACTTCCAGCTGACGACCCCATCCACATTCCCAATTAAACTGAGCCAACAGCTACGTCGAAGGGCTTAAGCCGATGTACAATAATTTTAACTTAGCAGCCAGGAGCGTCCGTTTAAGCTTCCTTCCTCCGCCTCCTCCGCCTCATGCCCCCTTTTGATCCTTTCCTGCTCGCAGGACTCGATTTCACAGATTATGCGGCTTATGACTGGCCCCGGTAAATGGCCAACCCATGTAAGTTCCTGTTGGCAATCTGTGAGTATCCGTGGGCGGTCACTGCAGAGGAGGTGATTGTGGGCCGTTGACGGTGAGCAATGGGTTTTCTTACGCCATAACTCTGCGTTAAGAGGTGCTGCACTTTAATTATTTGTACTCGGCTAAGCGTGACCTCAGACCGTGCCGAGACCCAATAAAACCACAAGTCGGCCGCATTTTAATTGAGTTTCGCCCGAGGGATCGCTGGCTATGCAAAAATTCACAAACATTCCAGCTGCAAAATTGTTTCAAAATTATAACTTGTATTTCTTGTCAGAGGGAAAACAGACATTGGGCTGAGCGAAAAATGTAGCAAATATCAACAAAACTTTCAGAAGGACCACTGAGGTTATAAAATTACTGAAAAAGTTTTTTCAAAGTATAAAACAATAATAAATAAACAGCGAAAGTTATCTTTTTCATTGCGTATCTTTGGGCAGTAAGTTTAGAACTAATTATCACGACAATATTCCATTTGTAGATTCCCAAAAGGGCAAGCATTTTAAGTACGGATTAAGAACTAAACGATATTCATAAAAATAGTAATCGACGACAGTGGCTCTTAAATATTTAAGGCACCCACTTAATCCGTTCCCCAATTAACCCGCGGTTTGAAGTGTTTGGTCCCATTGTGCGTCTGGCGTAAAAAACGAGCCATTTATTTAATTGAAAATTGTCTCCGCTGTCAGCGGCAGCAGCAGAAAAGCAGGGAAAGACAGAAGCAGCAGCAGTAGCATCATCCAGAAGGAAAAGCGCGAAAAGCAGAAGGGTCTGCCGGGAAAGCAGACTTCAGCGAAGTGAAGTGCAGTGCACTGCATGGGCCACGGCCACTTGAGAAGCTGGTGCTGCACTTTTTTATCGCGAGCCCGCGTGAAAAAAGAAAAAAAGTAGAAGTGGAGATCTTGAGAAAACTCGCAGCTATTAGTTGTTTAGACGCGTCTGGCGGGGACACAGAGTTCCTCCTAAGGGGGCTGCTCCACTACCCAGCCGGAAGGGATGAGTTGGTCGCACGTGGCTGCTTCATTATACCCGGAAGTAATCATAAATTCCACACGCATACCGGCAGTTGGACAAAACGGAATAATATTTCGCACAGTGTGTCAGTCAGTCAGTCAGCAGTCGTAAGCCAGTTGAAGTTGGTTAGGAAATATGGCTACCTTTTCTGCCTTCCCAGGACGAAGGACTGTAAGGGATATATAGTACATGGGGTTCGGATGGGAGGCGCATCGTGTTGCTAATTTATGGCGAAGGAAATGAAAGTGATAGAGCTGAAAGCAGCAGCCACCGGTCGAGTGAGTGGCTCTGGGCCATGGTTAACATGGTGCCAGCAGCACTACCACCTCATACGCACCGCCCACCCGCCCATTGCCAACTGGCCAGTCAAAGGTGGGCGTGGCTGGCTGGGAAGCTTGGGAAAGTGGGAAAGTGTGACGCTTGACAACTGAAGACAGTGACAAATTAGCTTGGCGCGTGGTCGGTGCGCAATTTGCATAATGAGCCTTTGACAAAGATGTGTGGCCACAGTCAGTATTCACAACGTTCCATTTATGACTCCGCTCCGATTTCAGTCAGGTTTCGTGGGCAATAAAGCCCCAAAGACACGCGCTCCAAATGAAAACGTCACCCGATGAGCACACGCACTTTGACACCTTTTGGCCCTTTGGAGAATGAGAGTGGCAAAAGGCGAAAGCCATCCACCACACACACACACATATCGAAAGTTTCGCCTAAAAAGCATTTTCACGTTGAACCAAGGAAAAAAAAAGGAGGAAAATCGCCGTAAGAAACTCTCAGCTTGCAACTCGTTTCCTTCTTTTTTCACTTTTCTTTAGCATTTTTTTTTTTCTTTTTTGCTCACTTTTGAATGTCAAGTGGCAGGAAACGAGCGCCGAAATGTGCTACGGCCTAGAAATTTTTATTGAATGCCTGCAGGTTTTATTGATGTCGTTTAAAGTCGCTCAAGTTGCGCTCCGGCTCGTAAAGATGTCAGCCAAATTACATAGTCAAAAAGTGCTGTTGGTGTTCCTCGAATGGCCATGAAATAAAACCGAAACGTAACTCTTTTTTCTCCCAGTTATTATGCCCATGGAGCAGTTCCAGTTAAGACCCACCAACTTATCCGCTGAGCATTTGCCTTTTATGTGAGACTTCAGAGCTTGGCCTTCGTTTAGAGTTGAAATTGCTCGACAATGATTGAAAAGTAGTTGACATTCGAATTTTACTGATTTAGCAGGTATGCAAACAATTTGCACAGAAGGCATGCAAACTTCATTAGACTGTGGTCCGCACACACGGAGCGCTGGGAATTGAGCCAAGTTTGCCTCGGATCAATTTATCAAAATTTTAATACCGGCAAAGAAAAGATAGAACGAAGCTAACATAATTACACATAGCAATTCACACAGGCTACCGTCGACCGAAAGATTAAGACCTTTTCGGGGATCCAGCTGTGTGAGCCAATTTTCGACTGCGGTTTTGCTACTGTTCTGGCTATTGGCCAGGAGCTTTTGGTCCGCTCCGTGTGATTCGTGTAATCATTTGGCAATCACAATCAACTTGTTTGCTATCGAAAAAACCAATTATTGACCCGGCTACATGACCACGTAACGTGCAAACAATTGCGGCCATGTTCGAACTTGGCCAACACCGGACACTGGACACCGGACACCAGAAGACAGAATGTTGAGGCTTTTTTCCCTTCCTTTCTCGTTTTTCTTGTTCTCCTTTTTTTTTTGTCGGTTTCAGTTGGCAGCTGCCAGGGAAATGTGTTACCCATGTTGGGATTATTTATTTATAGGCCGGGTACTACCGAAGGCTGGCGGTGTCCAAAAACTTGGCAGATTTTTGCTCATTTTACTCATTTGGTTTGTCAACATTTCGTTCGTACATAGTTCTGAAATGAGGGTGCAAGTCTATGGCCATAAATTTTGCACACTGCCAAAAGTTTTGACACATTTGTTGCTGCTGGTGTTGGAATTCATTTAATACATTTAAAATATTTCCCCTAGCATTGTAAACTTTTAATGCGCAGCAAATTAGTTTGACAAGTGCTCAAGCTGGATTTCTGCGCCTAAGAATAGTGTATAAATGGGCATTTAAAGTGTTCAGCTGACAGGTGATTAAACGAATTGTAATTCCGACTATTGTAATCCCTCTTAAACTGTGATTGGTCGGTTGGCCAGAAATCAACTTTCTTGGGCTTATCAACTCTCCCCGAATTCCCGAAAGTAATTGCAGTGATTGACCTCGACCTCAGTACCGCAACTGCGGGCGAGAGTGAAGCTGGATTTTCCCAGCTTCTTCTGGCCACAAGCCGCAGCCAAATCAGCGTCTGAATGCCAAGCAATTTCCCACTCAGTTCCTCACTCAGTCATTCGACCAATCATTCAGTCAGTCATCCTCCCTCTTTTTTCAATGGCTCCAAGCCACAAATTGGCGTTGGGAACCGCTAAGACTTAAATGATTCGGAAGGAAGGCCATAAAGGCGTCTCTCTCTCTCGTTCTGAACAAAGCAAACTTGAAGTATTTAATAAACCGAATCTGGCCAAAACACCTCGGCAAACTCATAAAGCACACATCAAAAGCAATGAGCTTATGATAATTTACTTCCAACCCATAACCCTTAAATACACACGCATTTTTCGGGGGAGGCCTATCATTTGTCGCTTAGCAGTTGGGTTCCGCCAGAAAAGCATTTTCACATAACACTCGCGGTAATTATATGCAAACAAAAACAGAAAAGGGCGCGGCCTAATCCTCAGATGGTTATCAGAAGGCAAGCCGACAAATTAGCCGTGCCAGATGCTGCGGATCCCGATGATGAACTGGGTTCCTCGCCTTAACTCAGCTCAGCAGCTGATGGCCCAGCCTCATCTCATGTTTTTATGGCTGGGCTTATTAATTTATTAAGTCTCGCTAACTTTCGTGGCCGCACTCAAACCCCTACAGACAGACGGCTTAAGTTTTCAGCCAACAAACAAACAGAACTACAAAAACAATTGGCCAAAAGTTGGCAAGAAGCCGGAAAAAATACGGAATACTTGGAAAAGCCTCTTTGCCAGCGGCGTTTGTCGCTTCAATGTCGCTTAATGTCACCAAACTGCGAAGCTTAATTATGCAGTAGCACACACACAAATTTTCTAAAGCCAGACATTCCCACACATATATAAGTACGAGTATATAACCAATTTTTTAGCTTAGCCAGTTTATGGTAACTTGAAAATTCAAAAGTTCTGCAGGAAATGAAAGTTGGCGCAATCGTGCAGAAAAGTTCAGAGTGGGCAAAACAAAGCAGAAAAAATATTAAAAATAGAAAGCGGAAAAGGAAAAGGCTGAAAAAAGTAGCGGGGGCGTGACACAACTAAATGCATTAACTTTTTTTCTTTTCTTTTTTTGTTAGCTGCTAGCCTGCACTTTAATCTCATTAAGGGGAGCGCAGAGCAAATTATTGATTATGTCGTTAATAAATATTGACTCGCCACTCAGTACGGGCTATTAAATGCAATTTAATGAAAGCCGCCCATGCGGCGTATGCGTAATTTGATAGAGCAGTTAATTTAATCGATTTCTGCACTGTTTTCAATCAAATGGAAATGGAATCCAGAAAGAAATCGCAACGGAAACTGTGGCTTCGATCTCATAAATATTCATGGTAACTGTTATGGCTATTGTTATTTATTTTTTAGCCTAAGTGCCGCAACTAATTAACACGGGAAATCGCAATCCTTCACCTCTTAGCTTAAAGCCCATTAACGATGTAATCTTGGGCAACGTGGCCAAAAGGATCGCTCTTCCATATCCATTAACTAGCTGTGTGAGAGCCGCATAAGGTGCCTGTCGTCGGCAATCAATGTCCTTTGTTCCACTAAAAGCAGTCCTCCCCCAAAATACCTCCACCGGGTGACGAAAATTAACTTAGTCACACATGGAATCTGGCAAATTTTAATGCTAATTTCGTTAGGCTGACACATTAAGGACTCGAAGTCTAAGCCAATAATAGTACGCTCCGTGTTGCGGGCTTTGTATTATAGTTCCATGATCCAGACTACTAAATGCAATGTCTAAGTGGCAGCTGCATTAAAACCTGATTTGGCATACGGAATCAAAGTGGGCCACATTAATCACGAATTTATGAGACATTCAGTGGGCGACACCCTTAATGTTGCAGTATTTGCATATTTAGACATAAACCTTGACACACACACGCAAACACAGCCAAAGGGGGTCCTTGTAGGAGTGGTGGTGGTCTAGAAACTGCGACAATTTGAGTGCGCGACTGCCGCAGGATTCGGAGATGGAGCCTTGAATCCTTGAGCCCGCAGCCTGAGTGATGATGGAAATGTACTCGGTCGCTGCTTGTTGCCACATGCATCAAACATGACTCAGAAATGCAGTCGCCTGGCACGGCATACACCATTAAATGGCAGACATTTAAAGCCGCAGATTCACTTCGACTGCCCGTTGGCAAGCAAGAGTATGAAAGTGCAGTGAAGTGCGCTCGTTTCTTTGCTGCCTTTAGACAACCCCTTTTAAAGTCGAGTAAACTTGCCTCTAAATTAACTGAGAACTTCAAATGCAAACGCAACTTGATTGAAGATGTCTTTCTTGGGTTCCTAGGTGCTGTTTGATTAGGCTACTGTAACAGAAACTAAGCAAAAACCCATCAGTTCTGTTGGCCAAAAGTTTTGTCAATTAAAATGTGAAAAATACGCCAGCCTGTCCAGAAGGCCGAGATGTAAATGGTGATGGTGATGGAGATGGAACTGGTGCTGGAGCTGGACAAACAGTCCAGTGAGCCCCAGTGCCAGTGCCAGCTAATAAAAAGTTTTTTGCTGGCAAGTCGCAAAATGACATTGCAAGTAATATTTCGGCTATATTTGGCCCAAAACTTTCACTTGCAACTGTTGCCACTCGGCAGGACGAAGGACGAATTTGCATGCGCCCAGAGTGCCAGAAACTTTTATAATTAATAAATTATTTATGAAGAACGAATGAAAAGAAGCGGCCAAGACGGGGCCAAAGAAAACAGGAACAACCGACTGCAATTCACTTCATTTTAAATAATGAAAAATTGCTTTGCTTTAGCTCTCGGCCAGCGTCATAAATAAACAAGGACGACCAGGACGAGAACTTGTGCACAAAGCGAAGGAGCCAAATGCAATCTTCCTGCAACTGCAGCATTCGCGTTCGACTGGTCCATTCAATGATCCACAACAGATCAGGGACGCCAGCGAAGCAGAAATGGCCAGAAGGTCCTTCGTCCAGGATGCGATGCGCTAATCCATGCGGAATTGCGAATCGCCGAGGGCACAAATTAATAACAAAATGCCCAAGCCGAAGCCCAGTGCCTCGCGAAAATCGCACAATTTGTTAGACGCTTGGCATTTGAATTGATTGAAAGCACGGCCGGATGAGCGATGCGATGCGGAACGTGAATGGAAATTGGCGAAGGAACGATGGTTGGAGTAGCAGGCGGTGGCATTCAATTCAATTCTGGGAGTTTATAGCTCGCCAAAAAGCGAGTGTGCACTAAATTGAAGTTTCAAATGTGGCTACATCGATGGCGAATTCCACCGCCAAGAATTTTAAACGCTTCAGCGCCTCGGCGCATTTGATCATTTTTACATTTATACAACTTCCTGATTGGATTGCGATTGCCGTCATTGATTTCTAAGGCGGATTTTAACCTAACCAGCTTTCTAAGAGTTCATCTCTGATGCGATGGGAGCAGGAAAGTTTTCAAAAGCTATGGAAGGAATGAATGTATTTTGGAGAAGTCGATAGAGGTTTGCAAGCAACTAAATAACTTTTTGTTTTACTTCTTAAAGGTAGTAGGATAGTTGGAGGTAGTAGGTAGGTAGTTGGATATATGTACAAGCTCCAATAAATATTTTTAAATGCATATTGTTGTGCAATATACTATATTTAAGCAAGTAGCGTAATTCTTCGTTCTAGAAACTATGTAATTTTGATATATTTTTATTGCAGAAAGGTCCACCCTGCTCAAGGTGGTTGTGCATGTGGCACTTGTTCTTGCTTTTGCTGCTTCTACTGATGAGCCGAGCATTGCTGCTGTGCTTTTATCCACTCTGGCACTCTGGTTGCTACCGATATGGGATAAGTGCTTCCTGCCAATGCAATTGCTGCTGCATCTGGCTCTAATGATGCCATAATTGCCTTTGTTCTGCCTGCCAGACTGTAAGCGATACGAGTGCCATACCGCAGCAGCCCACCTCACAACCTGCCCACCTGTATGGCTTGTCATTGTCGAGCAGATAAATGCCGAGTCGTCATAGTGCACATAATTGTCAGGGCGGACAAAGCGGCGTCCTTAAAGCTTTTTCCAAAGCGAGGGTATCAGCTTTCAATCACGACAACCCCTCCTAAATAGCCAACAAGCAGGGGGTGGCATTCTCCGGGGATTTATATTTATATACAGAGAATAGGAGTTGAAAAAACGAGGGAGTGCCAGCGCCTCAAAATAAAAGTCAAAAGTGTTGCCAAAGCATAAAATGGACGACAGTCCGTGAAATTAAATGCCAGCAGGACATTGAAGACGAGCTGAGTCCTGCCAGTCTCTTTCTCGCCACCCCCGGCCAAAAAAAAGAAGAAAAGCGATTTGTGTGTGGCAGCGAAAAATTCACGCACAATTATTTTGCAACGACAAAAGTCATTAAAGTTCCCTTTTGTTATGTGGCAAATGTTTATGTAAAATTTATTTTGTTTCCGCTTTATAAAAGCCATTCGGAGTGTTGTTGGCAAACCAAAAAAAAAAACAAGGAAACTAGCTGCGAAAGGCGCAGCACAGAGAAAGTTGCATTGTTTATGTTTATAGCTGTTGGCACATGCTTTATTTTTACGCAGATTTATTTATGGCTATTTTTACTGCATACTTTTCAGCTGCTGCTCGACTGGTAGCCTCAATGCCCCACAGACAGAGCTGGAACAAAAATGAAATCCTTTTTCTATTGATTTTCCAACTGGCCAGAAGCGATTATTTGTTTTGCATTTTCCACACCGTCACCCAAATGACCCAAAAAAAAAAGAACAGCACGAAGCTTAGATGGGGGTTGCCTCACTGGATCTAGATCGCCCTGGATGCCATTTCCCGATGGCTTCTCGAAACACAAATCCCGGACAGATGTCTAACCCTGTCCATTTCATGCTGCCCCACGTCCTAGCACTTGGTGCAAATATTTATTGAGTACTGTGCTGTTTTGCATTGAATTATCATACCGCCGCCTGTCATATGAAACCAGCAAAACACCATGCCCACCATTTCGAGCTTCAATTCCCAGCGCCTATTAACTCATGACAACGACAGCTGATTTCCCAGCGGCCTGTTTCCTACAACTTACACACAAATTCAAATTGCATTTATGATATCTAATTTTGAGCTAAACACGCAGTCGCAGCCTTGGACTTGGACAACATGGCGCACTCGGAATATGTATCCATTTCCCCCAGCGAGTCGGCTTTGTTTGTCGATCCTGTTACAAAACATGACCAAAAGCCAGGAGTGATGATGATTTCTGTATGTGATTATTCAAAGCCTTAACATGGGCGGCATTCATTGCCCCACGTTCGATTGGAGAAACCCCTTCGATCGGGCTGGTTTTGAAATTTAATAGACGCCACGCTAATGAATCAACGGAATTCATTCACTTTTTGTCTGGTTATTCATACACCATTACACCACGCCTTTGCAGATTCAGATGCGGATTCGGAGGGTTCAGGATATAGGATATAGGAGTTGTATTGATTTGCATGGCCATGTTTATAGTACAATGGCAAATCCGCGACTCAGCTAAACTTTTTCAGGTCGTGCATTTCAATTGATTCCCAATGCCGGCATTCAATGCCGTTCCTCCTGGTTGTTGGCTGTTGCTTTTTTATGTCCTGTGCGAAAAGCGTGTGTGTTCCTGTTTCCTGTCACGGATACCTAACTGAGGGGGCTTAAAAAAATGTGTAAAAAAAAACAATGGAGCTTTGCAAATTACTTGCCAGCAGATGCACACACATCCAACTGGTTAAGAGCAGCTGCTGCCGTCACTTTAAAGCCAATGTACCGTGAAATCGGGCCTGCAACTCAATTACGGGACATAGAATCGATTCCCGCCGATCTGGCGGCATTAACATGAACATTCTCATTTGGCTTGCTGCCGCAGCGATTTATTTATTTATGCATTATTGAAAAGCATTAAGCATTAAGAGATTAATGCGGTGGTTAACCAAAGCAATTTCATTGCGGCGAAAGCCAGGGATTTCTCTACAGAATTAAAGTCGCCCAGGGACATACACTTTACTTAACACGCAGGCGCTTTGTCTTCCTTCCATCCTTGCAGCAAAAATCCCTCAATAATTCCAGAATTTCCTGATCTGTGTCTACATGTTCTACAGCTGCAGAGTCCTGCTCTCCCACAGGTTCCCCACCAGCCAAATCATTTTCACTGTCATAATCTTCACATTCTTCGACGGCACAACAGCTGGGAAACCATCCCCTAATGGCACCCTTCCTCCTTCTCATCTGTACTTTTTCCTTCTCCGATATCATTCTTTCGCCATAAAGCCAGTACTCCTGGATGCGCGTCACATGTATGATATCATCGGGCTTCAGGGCGATACGAGGATCATCGGTGCAGGGGATCTGTAGAGATACCCAGAGTCCTTGGGAGAAGATGGGCACCCAGTGACCCGTGGCAGGGCGAATACATCTAAAGACCCGAGTGCGAGCCCTTTTATCCTTCTTCTGTTGCAATTGTTCACGGGTGAGGCTGTATTCATCACATCCTGGTAGGACTGGCCACGAAATGCCATCGCCAGGGGATAAGAAAACCTCACGAATATTTGCCTTCCAGCCCAGATTGTAGGGATAAACGAAAGCCTTTATCCTTTTTTGAGGATATGCATTGCGACGAAAAGCCGCCTTCTTCACAATCCAGTTCTCGATTTCAGTCTGGTTCTTCAATATCACCTTCAGTTGCATATACAACAACTTTATACTCGCCAATGTCGTTCCCATGATCACTCCAAGACTAAAAACACAAGCCATCAGATTTGTTTGGGTCAAGTGCACGGTGGCCATGTGACGCAATCCATGTCTGATCAACCATCGCTTTTGTATACCTCGTATTACGGCGCTGACAATTATGATGCCTCCTTGTATACTGCCCGACATGAAGAAGAGAAGGAAGTACACAAAACTATCCTGATTGGACCAACCGACACAGGTGTTGATCCAGGGACAATGATGGTCCATCTTCATCACACATCGATCACAACGCCGACAATGATGCGATCTGGGTGCCTTGTAGCCATTGCAGCGAGTGCAGAACTGCAAGAACTTCTTATCCTTCCTCACCTGGGGATGCCACTTCAATGGAACGAAGCCAGGACCAACCATCAAGGACCTGATGAAGTTGTACAAAGTGCCAAAGGTCTGAACCCAGATGAGAGCGTAGTTTAATACGGATTCCAAACTCCGGCCTGGAGCCCACCACATCGAGTTCATGTGAATGACCGTCCACGTGACAATCAGAGTCAGGGTTAATAGAGTGATTGGACCCCAGTGCATGAAGCGCCGCAGATCGTCCTTTAGTTCGTTGCTCATTTTTTAAAAAATTCCTGTCTTTTGCGATTATTCAGTAAATTCTCCAATTATCCAGTGAGTAAAAAATCCGGGCTTGCTGCGTCTGACAGTGTAAATCGTTTGAGTCTCGCATTTAGTGTAGTTAAACAGGCCCAGTTGGCCCAATCGAAATGCTTCTGGCCAAATGGAGGATTAATTAAAAGAGCCGGCCACATGTTGTTGGGCTCATATAATGCCCGCGGTGTTTGCGTGTAATTAAATAAAGCACAACTATTTAAAAGTTCGCGGCCATTCCAGGATAATTTATAAAACGTATTTAAGGCAACGGCAACAGGCTGGGACTGTCGTTCGAGTATAAATTTGCTCTTAAGCCGCAAATGAAAAATATTTTAATCATACAAAAAAGTGTAAATAAATTTAAAAACAATAAAAGCGCAAAATGCAGGCCATAAATAAAATGCAGCCTTAGTGAGCCGCAGTCGTCATCATGGCAGACACACAACCAGACTTTTCCACGTTTCCACTGCTGCTGCTGTAGCTGCTATTATTATTATTAAGAATTAATAGCAATATTTGCTGACGCCGTGTGGCTTAAAAAAAAAAAAGAAATATACAAACGGATATATGGAGGCGGCAACAAAGCAACGCACGAATTCAATTGAATTTAAAATGTGCCATAAATTTATTGCATTCAATATGCGAGTTGCCAAGTTTATGTGTGTGTGTGTGGGTGCGGACACAAAGAACGGTATTTTGGTATTATTTATGACGCTGCATATATAACAATAATATTTTGGTAGCGCCAAATTCTTTGCCAAACATTTACTAATGCCATTAATTGATGATAAATGTTTCGCCGCACGCAGACAAAATGTAATCGATGCTGGCCAATAGAACGCACTTCAAATGCACATAGAAATGAAAGGATTTAAGTTCTATTCAGAAATAGAGGATACTATTTTGAAATTGATTTCCCTTATTAGTAGAAAATATGCGTGTTTTTAATTTGCCACATTCCATAGGTTTTAAATGCAAGTAAAATCAAGAATAGGTGCTACTTTCTTAACTTTCAATTTTATAATATAGTATATATTTGCTTATGTTAAGGAAATTAATAACTTTTTGTAGTGTACGGATTCCTAAATCGAAATACGGAAATTCGGTTAGCTGGGTAAGAGGCCATAGTAATAATTTGGGACCCCCAACTGGTGTCCTGATTTTGTTTATGAAATAGTTAGGTGGGCAGTTCGGACCAATTACTCGCATGCAGTGGGCCGTCTACCATCGACTGAGTAATCACACTCTGCTTTCCCCAGCTGGATGAACACATGGCCGTTGGAACGTAATGAGTCTCCAAGCGGGAGTTTGCGGGTCTTGCAAGTCTCGTTAACTTGGCTAACAAGCGACGTCATTTACCACAATGCGCCACTCGGGCCTAACAAGCCAAGGTGACAATTGGCCAGGAACTGCGGCGCACAGGGGATCAAGATGTTGCAGCATCAATAAAGCTATCTCAATTGCAAAGCTTAAAATGTATCTATAATGTATCCTTAGCACCGCAAATATTACACCAGTTGTGCTTCTTGTTTAAGGGTTACAAAATGTGACATCAAATAATATTATATAGTAAAGATTAAAGTAAATTGTTGGCTCACTTCTTGCTGGCCAAGTTGCCAACGAGAAGAAACCACTAGCAATCGGAATTTAAAACACATATCCATGGTTGGCACATAGCTGTTGGCTACATATTCTCACTGCTCTCTACAAAAAGCAATCTATTTTGCTCCACAGATTAGATGGCAATAAAATTGATTGAAACATAATTGCAAATTGATACAATAGCCGTAGAAAATTGCCCGGAAATGCCAAGAGCCAAAGGCAATCTATAAATCTATAAACGTATCGAAAATTACTTCAAAGCGAGAATCGAGTAGAATCCTAACGCGTCGCCATCGCATTGAACATTATGTGCACTTAGGTGAACATTTGAGAGGAGATTATTAAACTGGTTCCAGCTGAATGTAAAAATCAACTTCAAGTGAAAGTGGTATCTAGGGAACAGTATAAATTCCAAGAGACACTAAACTGTCGCGGGAGTACTGTGAGTGGTAAATTTAAATATTTAAAAAATTGCCTACAAATACACATTCAATTTGTAATTAACCAAATAAAAATCTTCTATATACCACAAAGATTAATTATGCTTATAATTGACAGAGATTCATCTGTTTTGCTGCCATTGATTTTTTTCCAGTATACGCACATTCGAATCCAGTGCATCGAAAGTAGATACTTATCTGCGCAACCTTATGCACTGGCACAGCTTCAATTAAACAGTAAAGTGACTCCTGAGCCATTAGGTATCTTATAGTTCACCATATAATTTTTCGTCAATGCCAAGAGTTTATTACGGATTGCAGAAAAGAACTGCAACTCGCAGCGCGCAAAGTGCGCAGCAGCCGAGGGCGGCTTTTGTGCAGAGATGCTCAAGATGAAGATGCTCGGTCTGTTTCTGTATCCATGGAACTTTTTACGCAAACTTATTTACTTAATTTGAAAATTAAATTCCGGCATTAAAACGCATAAATGACACTTGAGCCCGACTCCGACTCGCTGGAGGTCTGTGGGCAATGGCAATGGCAAAGTGTGTGTGTGTGTGAATGCGAGTTTGTTTTTCTTATCAAAATGCCTGCGGCAGAGTGCTGGCAAATATCCTGCTCGCATACGCCAGAGAGTCTATATCCCTTAAGACAAACAACGCGTACAAAACGAGTGGGGTTTTGCGGGGGGGCTGGAGAGGGGCGGAAAGAGGAGGATCTGCTGAAACCGAGGCTCTGAGCCTGGCCAAGTGCACGCTTAAAAGTCAAAAGTGCAGAAAAATGCATGGCATACAAACGGGGGCAGGATGCAAAGGATGGGAAAACGCAGAAGACGCTGCCAAGACAAACAAGCCAGTGAGGAAGGCATATAAATTGCGTTACTTGTGCGGGTGGCTTGGAAAATAGGGGGGCAAGTCGGTAAGGGGAAAACGCCGGCGGGGGGTAAACGTTTTTGGTGTTTGACATACGACGTGCATTAGCAGCAAAGTCAAGGATTAGCGCCACTTGTCTTAAGAGCCCGGCCCAAACCAACACCGCATGAAATTTAAATACAATCCAGCCATTAAAGTGACTGCGAATCAATTTGGGCCACACATACACATATGTGTATGGATTTGCGATACATAGTGTCCCAATGGGAAGCGCGCGCTTAATGCGGCCAATTCAATTTGGCCAGCACACGGGAGTCCCATAAAAGCCAGGCCCGCGCATTGGACACAATTTGGGCATTTTAAGCATTTGCCTTTAATGCGAATGAACTTTTCAACTACCCATTTCGGCCCACAGCAGGCCAAATAGATATAGCTCACCAGCAAACAAAAAAAAAAAATATGAAAAAAAGGGACAGAAAAAATGAAGGAAAAGCGGAAAGAGCGGAAAGACGTCAAGGAAATGCCAAAGCTATCGCAAACGCGTTTCGCAATTTTTGAAGGATGTGTTAAGTCAAAAAATATGCAAATTCCACGCTCTCTCACACACACACACACAGACAGCCGTGTTCGGCCGGGCAGAGTTAATACGGCCCAAAGGCAGCAGCAGGATCTAACAGGCCCCTCCGAAAAATTCACATACACATATATACACACAGGATATAGACAGGAGCTACATGTAGATATAGATGATGGGCTGGCTGTGCGGGCGCCGTACGTGTAATGCATACGAAAGTAGTGAAAATATCATCAATGGCAAAATATGAATATCTAAAAGGGATAACGAAAAATGGAGTCAAAACAAACTAAAAAAGGAAAAGGAACGATTCGGAGATGGAAGTGAGACGAGCGCCAAGAACAGAAGGTTTTTGGCCTGGGAAAAAGTGCAAATGTCAGTTTCGAGGTGCCACGAACCCAGCGAAGCGGGCGAACCCCATCTCGGTTCAACTCGGTTCATGACATCTGACTGAAAACTAGACAATTTCCCGGTTCCCAGGCTGTTGTGCCGACATGTCCTGGTAATCAGTTTCGCCCGTAATTGCATCAGGCCTAAATCGTGCCAGCCAGTATCACGAAACTCTTTGCGAACGGTATTCAGCTAGATATTATCTTATTAATGGCGTATTCATGGGCCACAACTTTATTTTTGGGACGCTATCGCGTAGTGGAAAGGAGCTCTTAAAAACCGCTCAGATGGAGTCAACGATATCGGGCTTAGTCTCAGATTCGCAGATCCTCTTCCACAGCCGGCATAAATTTGGCGAGAGTCTGTTGTAAATTACATTTAAGGCAAGCAGCAGCTCGCACATAAATCTTTAGAAGCCAGACCAGAGCCAGTGCGGAAATAATGCAAATAAAAGTAAAACACTGATGTGAGCATATCGAACAGCGGACTTAAAGATACTCGGTACATGCAGCTTTAAAATGTAATTAGCTTTCGGTGCTTTGCAACTTGGAGATACTTAGGTATATCGAGAATTTTCAAATTATATTCCCATATTATTTTCTTATTCTTATCAAAGATATTCATTAATCTAGTTTAAAAAGTTGTAGTATTTTGTCCGTAGAATTTTTACGAGGAATATAAACATTTTAGACTTTTATACCTTTATTTGAACTGTATTTATCATTTATTTTTTACGGCAAGTAATTTGTGTCAGAGAACTGCAAGGGTGCCAATTTTTGCCACTCGACTCACTCTCAACAATAAAAAAGAAAATGACCTGTGGCGGTTGTTTTTTTTTTTGGTCGCACCACAAAACACCAGGGTGTAAAACACTCGGATATTTTTTATGGCCGCATGTAGAGTGTCAAAACACACTCGGGTGCCTAGACACCCAGTGTTTAGCGGGTGCACTTAGAGTGCCAGTGGCTTGCTGCAGTTCTCTGGTCTGTGTCACGCCGACGGTGACAGTGTCCTCTTTACGCTCTCCTCTGTGCCTGTGTGCGTTGCCATCCGTCGTTTCGTCCGAGGAGCAACTTGAATTACGTACGCCGCAAGTGAAGTAATGAGCACACAGCTGCAACTTGAGGGCGCTGGGCAAAGCGAAAAAAAAATACAGACGGAAATGGGATGGCGCAGCGGAAACGGAAATAAATATTAAAGCTGCAAGAGGCGACAACGGACAGCCACAATAAATACAATATAAATATGCGATATTTTCAAAAGTCCAACTAATAAATAAGCGCTGCCAAGAGCTCGCCCATAAAGAATGAGCCAACTCCTCGTATTTTCCTGTGGCCAAGCCAATTGGATCGCGAGTGCTTGGACATCGCCTGATAAACGATGCTAAGCAAATAATATAAATGCCAGGCAATTTATGTGGTGTAAAAATTTGTATTTACCCGCAAGTCCATATCGCCAAAGTACGGCGATATAAAGCGCGAACTCAAGATGTTTTATTGAGTTATGACTGCAACTTAAATAAACACACTGAACGGGTATCATTTACTATGAAATGGCAAGTCCACTTCCATTAAAACCTCTCTGCCATTATGTCCAATACTTCTTAATTAAGATATAATGCAATAAAGGTAATAATTAATTAATCTGGGAACTACATACTGCTGTAAGATTTTCTTTACATGATCTTAAGCAAAGCAATTTGAACATGTATATGTTGTTGACTTGTTCATCAATTGTAACATGCTCTCTAAGAAAGCTCATACATTTGTGGAACCCTACGCCCCTAGTCCTTCTAATATGCCAAAGTCTAATGTAATAGTAACAGCACACAAATGGCAAAAATTCACAGCAAAATTTGCCATAAGTTTCCCAGCTCATTTTATGGCTATGTTTCATTTTGCCCCGCTGCTCTCCCCGGTATGTTTATGGTCTGAATTATTGAAATTAACTGGCAACTGGCAACACGTTGTTGCCGTGGGGGAAAAGTGAATGAGGAGGACCTACGAAACGGATAACTAGGGGAAGCAAGGATGAAGTTCATCTCATTTCATGCGGGACAGGTGCACCAGGTGCGTTTCATTTGCCATGCAAAGCTAAATGAATTGCAAGTCAAAGTAGTTAAAAGCGGCCAGACGAGCGGCTGGATGAGTTGAGCAGATGAGCAGATGGATAGACATGCTGGCTAGCAGCAGACAACAAAGGCGAAATGCAAACTCATTTAAATTGCTCGAGGACAGGCAAATCAAATTGTCAGACAGGCGAAGGACATGCAAAAACTTAGACTCCGCCACATGCTTAAGTAACTGGCGATGCACAACAACAGCAGCATCCATGCCGGCAGCAAAAGCAACAACTAGTTGTACCAGCAACAGCAACAGCAAGTGCTGCACCCACACTCATAGCAATACCAATGCATCGGCGTGTTGGCCAAATGGGGCATGCCGCACCAAGACACTCTCGCATGCAAGTTGCCAGCGGCGACGACATTGCAGCTTTGGCCAACGAAGCGACACCAATCTGGCCGAGAGTAAAGAGGATACCCTATTTCCAGAACCCAATCCCATCAACATCCGCATCCCACCACCACTGGCAACAACATCACCATCAGCAGCACCCTCGCCATCCCATCAACATCATCATCATCATCCTCGCCAGGAACCTCGGCATTGTCGTCATCTTTTCAGAGTGCTTAAGGGCTGCATAAAAGCATTTATTATTAGATTTGATTCAATTTTCTATTCACTTACGTTATGAAAATGTGGCTCGCCGTGTTTTTCCCACTAAAGCTTTCAGCCGCTTTTCCCGCTTTTGTTGCCCGCTGCACTTAATTCACAGCGGTAAATAAAAAATCAATGTTTTGCTTTTACTCGAACTCGAACTAGAACCGAACGATATGAAACGATACGAAATGGGAGCAATCGCGTAATTTCATTTGCATAAAAGTCAATTGGATTTCGTGCCATGGAACAATTTCAATAATTGCAAACGCCTGCCATACATTTCCAGCTCCTCTAAGCCACTGTAGGCCAGTGTATTCTATTCCAGGACCTGGTTTTTGTTGGTCCTGGTCGTGGTTCCTAGGTCCTAGGACTCCATGTTGTCGCCATTGTGTCGCCCGACCACCAAAAAAAGCCGCCCACTTTCAGGGCAAACTGAAGTTTCTGTTCTGTTGGCCAGGACATAGACACACAGACACATGGAGACCAAAAGCCAAAGGCGACATCCATAAACTGTAATCAAAAGCTATTATCTCTGCTGGGCCTCCCTGAACCTCCAGCTACGGCGACCACCCACCATTCCGGTCTAGTTTTTGGCAACATTTTTCTAAACCATAAATTTCGAAAGCAAATTCAATGGAATTTGCTTGCCAAAAATCGGAGGCTTCCGCTATTTTCAGCTTTCTATATGGCGATAACGGGTTGTTCAAAATTTAAAGAATTGGCCAGAAATTTAGACCGACAACCGGGGGGAATAATGCATACTGAATAGTTTATTTTTCGCCTAAATAAATTATGAAAAACTGAAATGCTGCTCGACATAAGCTGATTGCCGCCTGTCTATATTTATTTATTTAATTATTCCTTTTTTTTGATACTTGCCTTCCTTTCCCGTTTGTCAAATCCCTCGAGCGAAATTGTAAATTAATTTTTCGCGCAACAATTTCGATTTTAATAACTAGAAACATTGTCACTTAGTTTGCATATTTAATTACACGTTTTTTGCAATGCTTTTTCTATTTGGGGGCTTTGTGTAGTTTTTTTCTACATTGTGCGCACTTTTTTTTATACCAGCATATCAAAGCAATTATAAATGTGACTTAAAGCATTAAAGCCTTGAAGCGAGGTCAAAGAATCACATCGACCAGAAAGTAATTTCAATTCGGAGCGCACATAATTAAGTTTAACTAATGCCAATGGATGCAGCGATAAATTGTCATGGACCAGGCCTAAATAATTCATTACGCATTCCCAACGAGCAACAAGATGACAAAAGCAGGATTCTACATACTGCGAGTACAGGCAGGACCTTTGAGATGTTAAGAAATATTACTTAGATTTTTGGGGTCGGCCGTGTGTGCATATATTAAGACATAAATATCAAGTGCAGAGCCAAAAAGCATATTGTAATGCGACTGCACAGGAATGGCAGTCCATGTTGCATATGACGAGTTGGGAAAGATGGCAAAGGACGTGCACATTTGCCAAAAATTACAGTTATTACTGCAGACAGTCGTCCTTGCTGGCCACACCGCACTCCTCCCCCTATTTGAGCCACCCAATTTGGGACCCACAAAACGCGATTGCGGCTGCATTGGGAAATTTAATTCAATTGCCGGTTGGCAGGCACATAAATCCTGCACTTTATTGCATCCGCAGTACGCAATGCATAGCCACAAGGCGATGGCGGCACTTTTGCCACGACGCCCCTTTTAATGAGCTAACGAAAATTTGCTTTATTAGATGTTGTATGTGGTGGAATCAGGAGCGCGCTACCCTTAGAAATGGGCCATCAATTTTTATTTATACTTCGCTGCCGTTTCCTTTCAGCGAGCAACGCGCAAGCAATAACAGTAAACAGTTAGTGAGAGCGACCGGAAGTGGAGCACTTAGCGACATCCGGCGGCCTCGAATGGCCACTTCCTACTCTCGATATTTGCGTGCAACTTTTGAGTTAATTCGCCTGTATTTGCCTTGTGATTTCCTTATTTCAATTGGCCTACCTACTGGCAAGCCGCTGCGTGGCTTTAAGTCCCCAGCTGGCAGCTGAAAAAGGCTTAAACTGAGGCGCTTAGCCTAAGCCCCCCGGCCAAGCTGAAGTCCAAAACGAAGCGAAATATCATATCGCACACAATGCAGCCTCGCAATTAGACTTAAATGCATGCAGCCGTGCAAGGAGCAGCGCCCGTATCCTGGATTCAGGAACCCGGTTCCTGAGTCCTGGTCCTGCGAACCCGCCACTGCTCCTCCTCCTCCCTGTTAGACAAACAATTCCGGGCCCGAGACCAAAAAAATATATGAGAAATGCGCCAACTGAACGTCGCGGCGGGGTAATTGAAAAGGAAAATGAAAAACATGCCGCGAGCCAAAAATGAAAAGGTGGAAAGCTGGAGTTCGGGCAACGAAGTTGGTTATACCCTTCAGCTAAGAATAACCAACACAATGATGCACTGTGCCAGGACCTCCGTGAAAAATATAATTCTTTAAATAGCTCCCACCCACTTTTAAGATACATCTCTGGAGTCCTGGCATCCCGACCTTTTCGGGGACTCATCAAATCCCGAGCTTCTCAGTTAATAAAAGGTAATAACGACAAAGTTACCTCCTGTTTGTTTGTTTTTTGCCTTTCAGCCGTCTCTTCCGCTTGTTTCCCGAATCCGGCCAGCCACTTGCTCCTTGTATCTTGAGCCCAAATGCAGGTCATTTGGCAATTAGGTCGCCGTACTGCCTGCCGGCGCTTCCTTCTACCTCCCATCTTCCACTTTTCCCACCCGCAAAATTAAAAAAAAATTCTTAACTGAAACCAACAAAAAACAGTACCCACTGTCATTTGATTTATGCATTAAATTCACAACCGCCCGCGATTGCTAATTAAATTCTACTCAAATAATCAAACAGACAATCTGCAGACGTCGCAACTTCCCGGCCACTTGGAATTCGAGGACCTCCTTGCCACCAGCAGCCACAACAAGAACCACGGAATGCGACTGCAACAGCAGCGGCGGCATCTGCAGCCTTTCTATTTACCAGTTTTATCTGGCAAAAGGCTGTCAGCCTTCGGAACACTTAAAAAAATTTCATAAAATAAAAGTGTTTTATATACTTTTTTCACATTTATATTTCTGTAGAAAATTGGCTTTATTGAAATATTGTCTTATAAATCCCTGCCATTTAAGCAATATGACTATCACTTGACGAAGCTTCTACAAATAACGTTCGAACTTGAAGGACAACCTTATATTAAATTACAGGAAGCATTTGAAATTAAAGCTTTTAGTCGTAATAAGAAATTCGCAGAAATGGCACCCACACACAAAGTCCCATAATATTTTCTTAGGTCAAGGCCGAAATTGTAATTATTTTTTCAAGTGCATGGAGTCCTATGGCTTCCAGTTTTTCACACTGCTCAAGTGGCCAGCGGAGAGCGGCATCCTCGAGCATAATGAACACTTGACTCCTTTGGCTTTTGCCCGTCCTGCGGATGACAATGCCCAGTGCAAACATTTCACCGCAGGCTAAGACAAAGGGCTGACAAAATGAAGCGAGTGGTTCGCGAGTCCTTGGGTGCTTGAGGTTTCAAGTGGTCTTCTGAGGCACAAAAATGGATAGAGCCGACCAAGGCGGCATAGCTATAAAGTTCCGATGCTCTCCAATTGACCCAAATAAGGAATGCAGCGTGGATGTGAATTCTTTATGCCTTCTTGGCAGCAGTCGCAAATATGCGAGCGATGCTGAACTGATACTTACCTGGGTTTGCAGCTATCTTTGGGCCATCAACATAAGTTAATACAACTAAAAGCCCCTGGAGGGTTGTGCACGTTCCGTCGGCATTCATTTGCCTATGTAAATTGTGGGTCCCGCATAAATTACAAAATTAGTCGGAATATTTCGTGTCGTCATCTCTGTAGCCAGTGTCTAGCGTAAAAACTATTTCAATTTAAATTCTTATCGTATCTGGGCAAACTAGGCAAATGAGTCGGAGGAAATCGGGCCCAATGGCAATCTTTAAGAGTCCTTGTTCCACCTTGTTCTCGATGTCCTTGTTGCCAATGCTGCTGGGGCCATAAGCCGCTTAGCTTTCACTATTGCCAGGCCTAACTTTTAACGTTTCGACGCCTTAAAGATTGCCTTCGGGTTCCACTTTTCAGCCATTGGCCCACCCTACACAACTTAGTCTCTTGGTATCACATATCTTACTTAACGTGCCTGCGAGACTTTTTTCATTAGGATAAGTCTATTTTATGCCAAAACATCCGCCCCACAGAGCACACACACACACACACAAACCTTTACACATGCCACATGGCGCACATGGAAGTTCCGGATTCGTTCTGAATCCTGGCTGCTGGATGCTGGATCCATGAGTCGGAAGGCTCGCCCTTTGCCAAAATGTTTATTTGGTACCTCGTGTTATTTATTTTATGGCACCTTTTGCCATACTTTATTTTTCTGCTATTTGGCTGCTTTTCGGCTACAGCTGTGACGCCTGCTCCTCGATGGCTGCTCATCGATATAACAATATCCTTTTGATGTAATTTCCGCTTATGGCTTATTTTCACAATGGCAGGTGTAAAGGTAATCGTTGATTGTAAGTGCCTGCCAAGCCAGCCGACAGGATTTTATAAGCTAGATGTGTTTGCCCGCGTGTATGTGTGATGTGTGTGTGTGAGTGTGTGGTGTGGGATGATTGTGTGTTTATTTGGCTTTTATGTCAATTCTCAATTATATTTCAATCATTTTTATTACATCTCCTAATGCCCAAAGAAGATTACTTGCCATCATAAATAAGTTATAAATTTAATTGGAAAAGCCATCTCTCTGTGTGCGTGTGCGTTCGCCATTTTGTATGGGATCTATTCGTCATTGTGTGAGTGTGCGGAAAAATCTGTGTTCATGCCGGTCCGTATCTGTATCCGTATCTGTATCCGTATCTGTATCAGTATCTGTACAGTATCTGTGTATATTATTCCTCCTCATTTCCGTCGCTTAATTAGTTGCTAAATTATTACCACTCGGGGCTGACACGGCCGCATCTCAAGTGACAGCCAATCGATACGATTCACGTAGCTCTGACCTGCGTCGCTCTTTATTGTTGCACATTTGATTTCAATTGATTTGCGGCACGCTTGACACTCGTGACACGCGACGAAAACAATGCCAATCTTGGTTGGCAATTCGCGTTAATTTCCACATGGAATATGGCCGCATAATTGCGCCACTCGTTCCGCTGAAAATTGGCTTAGCTGGCGTTGCGTATACGCCGCGTGGTTACCCAGGGGGCGTTCGTTAACACACATAAAGCATACGCCCCATTGTGCTGGCAAAGCGACACTTGTGCCCTCTATAAAGTAGGCCCTGCCGCTAAAGCTCCCCCAAAAATATATACACTTAAATATGTGCTACTACATAAAAGTTGATATAAATAATAAAAAATAAGTAAGAAGGTTATATATTACTTCATATAAAATCCTTTTATAATCTTATCCTATTGTGATTTTCTCTGAGTGCGAAAGAAATTACAATTAAAAATTCTTAATTAGCATATAAATGGCAGGCAGATGACCATTTAACACTAGAAGGGCGCCGAAAAGAGATCAAAAGTGTGCTTTAAATCAAAAGGAAATAAGACCGAAATCTCATTACTTACCAATAAATTTAAATCCGTTCGCTTGAGCTGAGTTCCAAGAGTTCGTTTGGCATTCAGGTGTTAAGATATACGGCAGCACGCACCGTGAGTTACGGGTTGCTTTATAAATAAATACGTCCGTGGCCGAGTTTCTTCTTTTTTCCCTCATTTTGGCGCAGCTGCTTGTTGCCAAGGTGCTGATTGCAATTACTTGTGTGTGACGACGACCCGTTACTGTCGAGTACGGCGGAGGAGTATTGAGCACGGGGTACGGGGAGTGCGGCATACGGAGTGTGCACTCCGGCGGAATCCCACGCCCACTCATTCGCTGCCGCATGTTTACGGCCGACCACATCAGCTGTGGTGTAGCAGTGCCACTGGCAAAAGCAACAGGCAATAATGCCGCACTCGTCGCCGGAGCCCACTTGTCCGGGATATGGAATACGGGATACGGGACACGGCACCCAGAATCCCCATCATACCCATTGCCATGCCCAGACCCGGATACGGATTCGCAGCCGATGAATTGCGTGACTGTGCAAGTGAAGCTGTGGATATAATAAAAGTAATTAACAAGTGTTTGCGCTGCATGATGCGGAATTTCAGGCGCGGATAAGCGAGCATACGTGTGGCATATGGAATAATACGGAATATGGAGGTGTGCGAATGGAATACTACTGAATACGGAATTCGACGCAATTTTCCGGAATTCGGGCGGGGAATTGCTTTAAGTGGCGCACAAAAAGTCTAATAACGAGCCGCGGAGATAAAAGGGCCGGCGATCGGATCGAAAATCGGAGCACAAAAATCCATTCCTCTTGTGGAGGCGAAAATCTCTCGACAAATACTTTTGACAGCCGGGGATATTTGATGCTCGAAAAACAACAGAACGTAAATTGAAAAGTTTTGCTCTTAATGCAGGTGTGAGTGGTCGATGTAAGTGTGTGTGGGTGTTGCTGCAGGTGTAGGTATACATACATAGGTGTGTGCGGGAGCAGCTGTGTGCGTGCGATTGTGTTTCGTAACTCCGCTTGAAAGGCCCCGAGCTGGAAATCAATTTGTGTGCATTTATTGAAAATTGAATTTCCAATGAGCAGCGGTGCGTGCACACATGTTGCTCCTGCAGGACTCTCGTCCTTCATCCTTGAATTGACTGCCGAAATGGGTCTAGTTCTACACGGCCCAGGATCCGAGGGTCAGGCGTCATGGGTCAGGCTTGTTCCTGCATAATTGCCATGTAAAACGGTTTGTTCTGCTGCCGTTTACCTAATCCCTCCAATTTTGTTGCAGCCACTTTTCGGGGCACTCTAAAATTTGTTCTTAATGGCTTAAAGGGCTCTTGAACGCCTTAGCCAAGTGACCAAAGTGAAATTTAAGATAATCTATTTCCATCGATATCCAAGACTAGAACATGAGATTCTGACAGTTATTTTACTTTCATGTCAAACTAAAAAATATTTCCTTTATCACATAAACTTTGAAAAATCGTCATGAGTAGTCAAAATTTGTTGGTTTTGCTGGTAATTTCATTTTTCCTACCATATAACTGCCTTGGAGATCCTCCTAGAAATGCATCTTCAACCTCCCTAAATCGAGTGAAGCGCCTATCCGATGGCGATTTCGATGATGACTCCATTGCACTGTCAAATTATTGCGTATCCTTGAGGTCAAGAGCTGCCGACAAATTCTTTGGGGATAATCATTTTTGCTCAGGCGTTATTCTGGCACCAATGTTCGTTATGACCTCCGCGCATTGTTTGATAAAGTGAGTATCTGAATATATAGATTTTTAAAGCCATAACTATTACTTTTTTACTACATTCCAGCAAACGAAGGGTTTTGATTTCCAGTCGAGTCCTGCTCATTGTTGCTGCGACTCTCAATCGTCTCAAATATATACCGAACAGGACATTTGTTACTCCTGTAGCGCATATTTGGTTGCCCGAAAGCTTCACAATGCGCAATAAACAGGATTTAGGACTGTTAAAGGTGAAGAATCCTTTCCCAAGAAATAATGAGCATATATCTATAGCCAGATTACCAGTTCATCCACCGCTACCAGGTCTAAAATGCAAAGTTATGGGATGGGGGCGTATGTATAAAGTGAGCGAAATTAATAAGCATGTTTTCTTACTGGTAATTAAGTAAGTAATTTAAACACATATTCCATTAGGGTGGCCCTCTAGCCTCGTACATGCTGTATATCGATGTGGAGGTGATAGATTCCAAACTATGCGCCAAATTGCTAGGAGTTCCATCAGTTGAGTACGTGTGCGCCTTCGACATCGATGATCTTACGGCCCAACAGCCATGTGGCGGGGATTGGGGTGCTCCAATGTTGCACAATGGCACCGTCTACGGTATCGTCACTGTTCTCGCTGGATGCGGCGTCAGCCACTTGCCATCTCTGTACACCAATGTGCATAGCAATTTAAACTGGATCCATGAAAAAATTATCAGCAGTGCTGGTAGCATCCTACTTGTTCCGGCCCTATTTCGATACCTTAGTATTGCATCTATGTGGTACCTCTTTTTAATTTTGTAATTAAATATAATAGTGTAATGTATTAAGATACATATTTGTATATCAAAGATATTTATCCATAAACCAAACTGTTAAAAATCAATTTTTGTTCTGTGATTACATCGCCTGACAATCGAAAGGGGTATATTTAAAGCGCTTTAATTGATTTCGACTCCTTAGTTCCTCAGTGCCTGTTATGGATTCCGGCTAACACTCGGATTTGGCTTAACAACTAACCAAATGCCAGCGACAACAGCAACAATTGCCGATTGTGCTGCACTCACGAGCGGGCAATAAAAAGGGCAACCGACCAGAGAACGACAAGATGTACTCCAGTTGTTATTGCTGGTCCTGCTGCCGTTGTAGTTGTTGCTGTTGTTGTTATGTCCTGGCCAAGAGTAAACTTGAAAAAAAAAAAACGGTTACTAGGTCAGTAACACTGCCAGAAACACGCGTCTGCAGGCGGATTCTCTCGCATTTTGGCCGATTTTGCAGACAAGTGCGTATGCGCTCGCTCTCCGCAATGGAAAATCTCTCTCCAAGCCGCCCTTTTTAGTACACTGAGCACAGCCTCCCAGTTATCCGAGTTTTTCCGAACGCCGAGAGAGTGCGGCATTTTTGTAGCTTTGTCGCCCGGCCGGATTTCGATTCGCAACCACACCTGCTCAGCATCCAACTCAGTACTCAGTCGTGCGCGCGTCAAACAGGACGATTACGGCGGAAAGTCTCGAGGATGCTGGCTCTCTAGCGGTCTAGGGAAATCGGAAAATCGGAAAATCGAAAGACGGACCCCAACGAACTACAGATCGGGCCCAAAAACCGAAATCGAGTCGAGTGTTAAAAGAAACCGCTGGGCAAAAAAAAAAATAAAATAAAAAAGGAGGAAAAGATAAAGCTAAGCAAAAAGAAAACCGAGCGCGCATTAAGTGATAATAAAGTAGCGGCAATCATTTTAAAAATTGTGTGCCAGCTTATGCAAATGTAAAAGTCGCTTAAGAGCCAATTCCCAAATATTTCTCAAGTTTCGCCCCAAAGAAAAAAAATCGAAGAAAAAGCTAAGCAAGAAAAGCCGCAATTTAAGTGTGCTGTGTGTGACCAAACAACTTACAAAGCCACCAACAAAACCAAAAAAAAAAAAAAAAAGTAAAGGACCAAGGAAAAATAAATCTGAAGGAGTGGAAGGAATTGTAAGCCGCAAATGAACAGCGACAAATGCTCGGCCCTCTTTTTTGTAAGTTGCCAAATTTGTCGAGGTCCCATTGACTCACTGACTGAATGACTGACTGACTGACTGATTGGCTGACTGCGGGAATGACTTAGTGACTGCGACCTTTGGGTATTGACGAGCATTAATATAAACAGCGGAATTTGTGCTCATTATTTGTGACTTTGACTGTCGTTGGCATGGGAAGTTGTCAGATTCGGAGGCACAAAAAGTAAATTATCAATTATCGGGTCACTTGTCTTTGATTGCCACGAGTACTTCTTTTCACTGCGGGACTTAAGCTAATTATAACGCAAATACATTTTGGCACACGAAACATGAAAAGAGAGACATTAGACAATAAATGCCAAAACAAAAAAAAAAAATAACAGATCTAATCAAGTGTCGTCTTTATAAATTGGTATTGATAGCAGGTTCCCCTAAAAAAAATACTGATATCTTCAATTATTGGGCATGGTTACCTTGCCTTTTCGGCATGACATTGGCATACTAATCACCTCATTGAAATGCAAATGAGACGCCTTATATTATGGATTTTATCTGCGGCCTAATAATTTTCCTGTTACATTTTTATCTCGCCGGATTCGCTAAATACCTGCCATCGTGTTTTGTTTTTCCATTCACGGTTGGCACGTGCCCGTCGACAAGGGAAAACCAAAACGAACTGGGAAAAAAAGGGAAAACATTGCGGGGGCGCCTCGTTTTGAAAGGCAAATTTTGAAGGTCCCGACTCCGGGCGATGCCTATCATCTGGCGAGCTGTAAATTACTGGGGGCACTCGCAAAGGTCAGTTCCATGGATCCGGCTCAGTTTTTGCCGTATCCCGTATCCCGTAGACAGTAACCCGTATCTCCGGATGCCAGCAACGTGTTAAGTTGCGAATGAATAGAGGCGAGACAGGGGAAAAAAGTAATCAGCGAGTGGCTACAAAATAATTATTTAATTAAAGGAAGTGCTGCTCCGCAAGACAACGATGCAGCAACTCTGCTGCTCCTTCGGCCTAAATGTCCATTCATTCGTTTCACTTATCTCGGCCGGCTTTTGTTTTCGGCCCCACTAAATAAGCCAAGTCCCGCTCTTCAACTCGCTGCCACTTAAACGTCCGTGACGTTCAACTTTAGGCTACTAATTTAAATTTAATTAAGTGGGATCATTCGTTTAATGGAAACTGGCCGAGACTCGACTCGACTCTCGTCGCACTTTGCGTTAGTTTTGCCAACGTCATTATAACGAATAAAGTTCGCTGTGCCCCGGCTATATGAATATAAAGCGTCTGTTAACCTATTTTCTAAATGCGCTAAATAATCCCGATGTCGCTGGTGCTTCACCACCCACTACACCAACTCAAACTCCCAGGATACGGATGGGCAACCGGGTCTGGACTCTGGTTTTTATGGGCCCAGCTCAAAATAGACAATGAACAGACAACGGAGTGCAACTTTTCGCTCAAGTGGTTTTTATGTAGATTGCTTCGGTCAATGTTTGCCTAATGAATGAATGGGACCAGAGTTGCGGAGAAAGGGTTCCCATTTCACTACCCGGGGATTAGTTACTGTAACTGATATGATTAAAGAGTGGTTAAGCAGCAAAACAAACTTCAAAGGATGGAGTTTATACAGCTCTACAGGGGGTAATGAACTCCGGTTGGGGATTTTCTATTACCCCCTTGATTCACAGATAACTTAGTTAGCCCAATCAGTTTCTGTTTCAATTTTAATTACGTATATTGCCATCCTAACTTTTAATTACAAATTCCCTTTTAAATTCTGCATCGAAATTGTAACAAGAAATTGTAGTAGAATAAGCCACAAATAGTGACTTTTATTATTGGCAACCATTCCATATTATTTTACTATCTCATACATTCTCGTAAAGATGAAATCTGTGCATATATTAGTTATGGAAAATGTTTACAGAAATAGTAAAACACAACTTAAATCTATATATTTCGCCCCGAAATATCAGATAAGCAATGCCCAAGTTCTGAATATTTATCCTTGAAAAATACATGAGTCCAAAAAATTCGGCAGAGCTAACGAGAAGGAAGTTTATACATGCAGATGGGGCCCAGCTGTGTGCGGCCCACCTCAAATAAGCCGATTTAAAAACAATTTCAAAAATTAAACCATTATTAAAGCCGAGGGGAGTGCAAACGTGAAACGTAAAAAAAAAAAATCCCCACATATAAAACGGCGATCCAAAAATAAAATTCCAATAAGCGTGCGTTTTCGGTTGGCTCCAATGTGGGGGCGGAAAACCCTGGGAAAAAAGGCCAAAGGGATATGGAAAACAGACATTTTCGCGAATACCGACAACAGACCGACCGCCAGAGTCACACAACCAAGCGGGCAGTCATTCAGTCAGCCTGAGCTCTGCAATTTTAAATAATTAACAATAAAAAGCATAAAACAAAAACGTAAACAAAAATAAAGCAGCTAAGGGAGCGAACAGCGTACAAAAAACAACATGCATAAAAGACATTTAAAATAAGCGCAAAATCAGCACAAAAACATTCAGCGAACCGAAAGGATAACGACTGGGGGATATGCGCCAAAGGGTGGCGGAAGGGGCGGCAGAGGCGTCAGGTGAAAGGGGGCGTGGCAGGAGGACAGGTGGGCGGCGAGGCGCAACAATAACTGCACAAGCTGCTGGCACAGTGACACACTGACAACGCACAAAGACAACAGCACAAGAGGATTCGCAGGCGGAGACACACGCACGCACACACGCATATAGACCAGGTGTACATATTTGCATACAGTTCACTGGGCACACACACTCACTCACTCACTCGCACCCACACTTACACTCGCACACACACACTCGAACAAATGCGAGCCTCAGCGGAAAGTGAATGAAACGCGACAGTTGCCAAGTCGGCTGCCATTGTGCCAGGTGCCAGTTGCCAGTTTACCTGTTGCTACAGAGCAAGAAAATACTGTAAATCGTTGCAATTGTGGCGGCATAAATGAATTACTTTTTATCTGATAATTAGCCTTGCCAAAATATATTTAATAAAGAAATATATTTATCTAGTCAAGGTACTCCCATCTTCTGTTTAAAAATCATATTAAAATCCTCAGCTAAATTTGGTTTACCCAAAAAACAATATATATCAATTTTATAACGTCAACGAAAGTCATAATAATAACCTAATATATTAAAACTTTAGTTTACTTGCTACGTTTCAGTTAGAAAGTTGTTTAGCCATAATTAAAATGTAGCTTTTGTACGATAGTACGATTTCAAGGCAATAACTTTCCAAATGAGTGACTTGCTTTAGACTTTTCTCCCCGTGCATTTGTCAGTTCTCCAGGTGTTGGGGACACGTGCAGGCCAACGCGTGCCGGAGTGAATAGCTATAGCTTGGGGGGTGGCTCAAAGGGCGTTCTTAAAAAATACACACTAATTTGCCCCAATAAGCAGGAAACGTTTAATTAAGCACACAAAGCCGAAAAATTTAAGCGACTTACACGGGGCACAATTTGCATGATAACCCAACACGAAATCTCCCCGAAAATCATCTGATATATTTAACATACTTTAACCCAACCTTTTTGCTTTCTGCCCAAAAAAAAAAAAAAAAATTAACGCTGACCCGAAAATATATGCAGGCAGCACAAATTATGCAAATGCTGCGCTAAGTGCGGCAAAATGCTCGCAATGCCAGCGACGACAAGCTACAACTACAACTACAACTGCAGAAAATAAGCGGAAAAGCAGAATTAGCAGCAGCAACAACAACAAGAGGAGTCCTGTTCCGCAGGAATAGCAAGGATATAGCAATATAACAACAAGGCAGCACCGCCAGCATCAGCAGCAGTATCAACGGGCTGCAAAATGCGCTTTGGCTTAAAGTTGAGCTGCCTTTGGCCAAGCTTTTTATTATGGCTAACATGGAGCAGTGGCGGCGGTGGAGGTAGTTGGTGGGGAGTCAGCGCACAGCCATCATTAACCGAGAAAATCCCATTAGGTGAGTAACCGTAACCGTAAGCCCAATGCATCTGACAGCGACCGGAGCTGCAGGATCAGCCACCCACCCACTCCTGGCATCCTGGCAGCCAGCTATTCGTGTCCTGGTTTTGTCCCGGCACTTACTCTTATTTTATAAACGTTCAGCTGCACACGCCTCAGCTTGCTGGGAAATGGCAAAAACGCGCAAAAGTTCCCCATTTCCAAAACTCTCAAGGAGAATACCTTTTCGGACAAAAAAAAATATTGATTCAATAACAGGCTACGTTAAAAGTTTTCAAGTGCTTGGGCTAACCTTACCTTAAAATGTATATCTACTATGGAAAAGAATGGAATTTCAAAATGAATTTTCAATTTCTAATTGCTGCATATATTTTGCGCAGTTAACTTGTATTCGAAGATACATTTTAAGTAAGCTAAGAAGCAACAAAATTTCTAAATAGATAAGATTCGCATTCTGTCGTTCTTTGTCCGAAAAATCATCTACCAAAATGAAGTTTGCAAGGAGTCAGTTTCATTCTATTCCATTTTATTCCTCAATTTTTTGCTGGCCACTTTGAAAGCTGAAACGCCACGCTTATTAGCTTGCTGCAAACGCCACTTAAAAATTGGCTCAAATTGCCCACCACAACAACAGCAACAACGAGAAAAACAACAGTAGTCTGAAAGGCGGCAACAAAGTTTTTCCCAAAAAAAAAAACAAAAACAACACAAAAAATAAAGCGAAGAAAAAATTACAAGAGCAACAACACAAATAAAATTCGAGCGCAAAAGCAATTACAAAGTTTAAAGTGCCTTTGCTTTGAACTTAATTGACAATTTCGATGGAGCAGCTACCGCTACCCCAAAAAAGCCCAAACTTTTACCCAAGTCGAGCACTAACAGCAATTTTACACATCTTTGCATGTTGCTGCCGCTGCCTTTCACCTGAAACAGGTGCCATTTTCGAGCAGGGAACCGACGAGGTGCAATCGGCCTTCAAGTACGCGATGCTCAATCACAACCTGAACGTCTCATCCCGACGATTCGAGCTGCAGGCCTACGTGGATGTGATCAATACGGCGGATGCCTTTAAATTGTCACGACTGAGTAAGTATCTAAGTAATATTCAGTAAGTCTATTGATTAAAACATGAACACAAAGCTCGCTCGTAAGGCGTTATTGAATTTTGACGCACCTTTGAATTGAATTCATGAGATGCAGAAATTGCTGAAATGTAGCAAAAAAAAATGTGATAATTATGCGCATTTTTAGCAAGTCTGCCATTATATGTACATATTTTGATATGTTTTCAATTTCCTTGGAACTCGGTCTACATTTAGCTATCATTGGAATTTCTATCTCTTTTCTGTTGACTTTAATTGTAAAGGATCCAAGTCAACGCTCTTTATGGGTCAGTTTTATGCATTGCAACTATTAGAATATTGAAGCAGCTCATTTAAGCAATAACTCATTAATTAGAATTTGTTTTCATTGAATGTCTATAACTAATGATTCAATATTAAAACACATAAAAATGTCATAAATGTAACTTAAATCTATCTATTATGGTGTGCCCAAAGGCCCAAGCTTAAGATTTATCAAACATTCAATAAAATACATAGAATGTTATGTCATATTTGTATGTCCTCCTTCCGTTCATCTCTTGCAGTTTGCAATCAGTTCTCAAGGGGCGTATACTCGATGCTGGGAGCCGTTTCGCCCGACTCCTTCGACACGCTGCACTCCTACTCGAATACCTTCCAGATGCCATTCGTGACGCCCTGGTTTCCCGAGAAGGTGAGCCCATTAAGACATTAATAAATATTAAAGCGAGTGGGACCAGAGCGAGTGCCAAGGTCGTTTGGCTATTTAAATATGAAATATTAATCATACGCACTGTTGGCTCGCAATATAAATTGGTAACCTTGAAAAGCGCACAAAGCGCACAGCCCAAAGCCCAAAGCCCACCCAAAAAAGCACTCCGCCAGCACAGCTGGGCCAGTTGGAAAATATTTATGAGCCGCCCAGGTACAAATCATTATTAATACTAGCGAGCTGGGACCAAGTCGGTCAACCTGGCCACTTGTTTCTAATGATGTCCTGGCCCAAGCCGGCTGGTTGGTTGGTTGGGTTGGCTGGCTGGTGTTGGTGTCGTGTGCGTGCGCTTTAAAAATTTATAACACACTTTTGGCCTCGCTTAGGCCGTTCGCCCAATAAATCAACCAGGCAAATGCCCGAAACGAGCCCAAAACCAAGGCTCCAACAACAATGAGCACTCAATAATGATTCATGTTTACTAACTCGCCATGTCCTTGCTCCTCCTACCCAACGCACTCCTCCGCCTCCTCCTGCCCACTTCTCCAACCGATTTGCGGCTGTTTTCCATAATTTTCGCGTTTTAGGTGCTTACGCCATCGTCTGGCTTCCTCGACTTTGCCCTCAGCATGCGCCCGGATTATCATCAGGCCATCATTGATACAATACAATTTTATGGCTGGCGCAAAATAATTTATCTCTACGATTCCCACGATGGTGAGTACAGCCAGCATGCATACTAATACATGGCCATCAACAGATATATAGATACATTCGCAGAATGGGGATGCGGATTCGAAGGAAGCTGAGCGAGTCAATAAGCATTTTTCCGCTTTCGCTTCTTGCAACCTCATCTATGCAAACTATGTAGTCGGGGTCGGGAAAGGGACTTCATATAAAATACTGTGCGAAAAATTTTAAATATTTTATATTAATATTTAATAATTAATTTCTCATGTCAATTACATTTTCGGACTATTTTAAACTTATTCTCAATTGTTTAAAAACTTTCAAAAGCTCACTCATATAAACAACTTTCCATCTGGAAAGAACGAGTAAATACATCTTACTTTAAATATTTGTATAATATTTTTAACAACTAATATTATTAGCAATTTTAGTCCAAAACAGCTCTTTAGTTTTCTGCCAGTGAAATTGTAAGCACTCCGCTTTCCCTCCGTCACTGCAGCGTAAATTTGCTTTGTTATAAGTTTCTGCAAGCATTTTCCATTTATCCAGTGCATAAATAAAGTTTAATGACACAGCCGTCTGCATTGAGGTCCCCTTTCTCCATTTCTCCATTCTCGCTGACATTTTGCGCCATTGGCAGTGGGACAATTGGTTTATGTGGCCACCGACGACGAATGGTTGGGGGCATGAAGAGATGTCCGGATGGATGGAGTCTAGTGTCTGGCTCTTGCGTTATTATTATTAATGAATGCCACGTGAAAATCTTTTGCGGTGGCCAACAGCACTCAATCAATTCGAGCCAGTTCATAATCTCCCAGATTGTCTGTCTCTGTCTGTGTTTGTTAATCTCTCTTCATCCCGCTTTCACTTCGTGCCTGTGTTGGTGTGTATCTCATCGGCTGTTTTAGGCCGTGCCAAATGCTTAGTGGCACTCAATCAACTCTGTGGCTTCTTGTTAGCAGCTTAATAAAATCTGATTGCCGGCATATGACTTTAAGGCCATAGTGCGAGATATGGCCAATTAATAGTGATGGGGAAGACAAAATTGCTTGGCCGTTTTTCATTTTTCATAAATTTCCATTTCGCCTGCTTGGTTTATGGCCATGTTTACAAGGCAACTTCTGGCACGTAGCGCCTACGCCTTCTCAACGTCCCATTGTTTTTGGCCAGGCAACTGTTTTGTCCTGGAATGGCTTCCTCCTTTTGTTTATTCAACGCGCCAACGAGTTTATTACAAAGAAATAGGAAAAAAATTTTGCGCCTTGCCTTGAATGCTCCAAAAAAAAAGAACACTATTTATGGGCAATGGCCGGCTTCAGATACGATTTTTCGAGTGGCGTGTAGAACAATCACAACAGAAACAACCATCGATGCAAACACAAACAATATTTCGTTATGGGTTTTCCCCCCGCTCCTTCCACAGAATCTAATTCATGCGAAGTGGGCCAGCGGCTTATAAGTTTATTCTTGCTTGTATTTACGACTTGGCCAAGAAATTGGCTTACACACATTTTCCTTTTAGCTGTGAAATTATTGTATTTGCTGGCCGCTCTCGCTGGGATGCCGGGAAATTCCAATACGTGCTTGCCCAGCGGCTATGCTTCATTTTATTTACGCACAGTCTATGTGTGCGCGAGTGTGTGAGATTGTTTACTAAAAAACACTTGTGCCGCCGCCGGCTATTGGATTTTCCAGACAAGAAAAGCGGGCGGGACATCCACAGGTCATTAAAGAAATCCGCACACGGGATTCGCGGCTTGGTCTTGAGCGATATTCATTTTTCGGGAGCTTAGCCTTTAAGTCTTAAATTGATGAGTTTGCTAATGCAGGTCCTTAATAGATAATTCGAAAATTATGTTAAGCACCTTAGATTGCACTTTAATTGGTTATGGGCCTAGTTTATGGTGAACTTTTAACTTTTGATCGTTCGATTTGAGTTCTTGTCTTAGTCACAGATGTTAGGGATGTAGATTTAAAAGCAAGCGTTTATATGAAAATGATATACATTAAAATATACCAAAAAACCCCACTTTGTGTCGTACAATCCTATCGCTTTCCACTTGCACGATTGAAATGGCAAAAGAGCAGCAGCACACAAACCGAGCTGAAATAACTTCATTTCGAATAGGGCAATGTGGCAAGTTGGCAACTTGGTTGGTGGCCCATCCTTTTGACATGCTAACTGCTCCGAGCAGCTGTCCCGCTTCCAGTCATCGACATCATCCAAGCCAGCCACGTCAAATGAGCCGTATAAGCAAATTTTCCACAGACAGGCAGTGCCAATGAATCGCAAAGTATTTGCACGTACGAGACACTAGAACAAATGACATGCACAGGCAAAAGTGACAGGTGGCGATGCTCGGCTAGCCGGTTTCCAGCCAGATGCAAGGATCCTTGAGACAGGCCGAAAAAAAATGAAATCACTTTGATTCGATATTTGTTTTATTTTTCTTTCGGTTCACCAAATCATTAATTTGTTCTTTTTTACAAGGGAGTGGGAAGAATGTTATTTCGCTTGTTTTCTACAAAGCCAGAACCCAATTTTCCGTGACCCCTTCAGTCTGCCGCGTTGCCATCGATATTTCTGTATGAAAAAGCATACAATCAACAGTCTGCAATGAAAGTAAATGTCTTACTTACATGTACGTATATATACATATATATATATATTTATTTATGTATATGTGGGCCATGTGTGTCCTGGCAGCTGCCGAAAATGAAGAAGGAATCTGGGAATAAAGAAGAAACGCGTTGGGTAGGCGTGGTCCTGCCCATTGCCGTGTTAACAGCACATTGACTTGCCGTGAAATGAAATTTATTACGAGGGGCAGGGCGAGAAAAAGGAATAAACATTCCACGCAGGAGTCACAGATACAAATACGCAGCAGACAACGGCACAGATACAGATACAGATACCAAGAGACAAATACGTAGATACTTGTATTTGTGTGTATGCGTGTCCTGGTGCGTGAGCTCTTTTAAGGACATGTGAGAATTCGCTTGCTCATGCTGCAATGAATACGTCAGCAGTTCGCCGATTGACCACTATTGTTTATTAAAGACACCAAAGTCAGCGCCTAGATCTATTAAAGTTGAACCCAACGGCTAATCAATGCGACTCTTGAACCCTAACTGCAGAATTATGCAAATGGTTTTCGTTTATAGATGAAAGACTTGATTGTCTTTTGGCCCAAAAAAATAGAATCCCCATCGATATCTACATCAAATATGTATATGGCATACCAGTTCGATGTTCAATATGAGTGGTTTGTGGGGATATAAAAATCTGAAAAGAATCTGCGCTAGAGTGGGCATCATGAATAATAAGCGAGCGCTGATTGTTGCCACCATAGAGCGTGTTACATAATTTAAATCACAGATGAATTTGCATAAACTGCGTCAAATGGCAGCGCAAATTGCGTTAAGACAACGACAACGAACAGAAGTCCTTGGTCAGAAAATGGAGACGAGGCCTCCAGTTCCGACTGACTGCCATTAATTTAACCATTATGGGGTTTACGGCGCTTTCACTTTCATGTTATTTGATACATTTAATGCTGCCAGCTACCGCTTTTCCCCATCCCCCCTAGCCCCTTTCGAGGCCATTGAAAACATATGCGCAAAGCCTTTGAGCTTGTCAGCATAATTTCCCCCAGTTTTCCCGCCAGTAACCGAACGAGGCCGCCAAAGACGACGCAGTTTGTAAGTAATTAAAGCGGCAAAGTTGTTGATAGCACAACAGGCAGGACGAAACGGAGACCAGTGAAAAACCATAACAAGCTGCTAAATTGGGGCGTGGCCCGCCCTCTGGTGTATCCTAATTACGGGCAGTTAATGCATAAAATATGGAATATTTGGTTTTGCAGTCAATCGGGAAATGAAAAACCAGCCGACAGCAATGCTTTCCCCATGGCCATCACTTTTTCCGCAACTTTTCTCGTTGTAATTACATTTGTTTATCCACAATTTAGCATCCCCTGTTGTCAACTTTCTCCATAAAATATGCTGCCGAACGTCTTAGTTGTTGGCCGTGTGTGTGATATCTGATGTCCGCATCCGGATCCGCATCCGCATCTCTTGTCCTATCTGTGTATCTTTGCATCTGCGTGTTGTGAGCCGGTGTCGCTATCAAAGGCAGCAAAACTTCATTTCCGCAAAACTAACTTTTGTTTAACATAACAAATTGTCTTGTTTACTTTTCGCATTCGAGTGAGAGTTGGGCGTGGCTCTGTGGCTGTGACAGATTTGCATAGCCACTGGAGAGATAGTGGCCAAATTGAGTGGCAGCCAAAGCCCTGCAATCTTCTTCTCTAGGCACTTTTCAAATTCAATTTCGATTCACTTTTTTTTTTCTTTGCCACTCGAAAACAAATTGAATTTGGGTCGGTGGTTTCCAAAGAAAAAATATATATAATTGGAAATTAAATTCGTTACATAAACGAAAATGAAAGAGCAGCGGCCACAATTCGAAATAAAACAATAAAAACGAACGGAAATGCTCGAACACACACAAAGATACGAGAGCGGATGGGGACTTGAATACGGATACGGATTCGAATTGGGAATCGGGGAGGGATGCCAATTTCGAGCCATAAAGTCGATAGGCAAACGGGAAATCGGGAATCGGGAAGGTCGAATTATATGCGGCGGGGTGAGCCACAAAAATGTTTTGATATCAAAAATGAAATAAAACAAAATCCTCGGCCGCAACAGCATGCTCTTCAATTACACTTTCGATTTTCCGATTTCACACACACACACATAGATACACACGCACATACGCATACGCCAAATCCGAGCGGCAAATCTCAAATCGAAAAAAGCACAAAAATCAAATCCAAACACAAGCCATGCGAATGGAAGCGAAATGGATGGGGTTCGCTGGAGAGGAGGAAGTGCTAGCAAATGAAATTGTATAAAAGGCAAGGCAGAAAATTTATTGCACAACGAGCGGAGCGCACAAAAAATGGCCGCTCACTCATCCACACGGACACACTCACACACACACACACGCACAGAAACACACACATTTAGGAGATATAGAATCGGGAGTCTCTGCATTATTCAGGACAATTTGATACCCCGAAAAGATGTATGCCACTGCGACGAGTGGCGATTTTCATCCTCTGACCCGAGTTGATTGGAGTGTATGCGTATGCAGAGTGCTTTGCATTTAGAAATTCCATCTTTATGAAACCATACAAACTGTAGTTACTTAACAATTTTTCTACTGTTAGTTTTATATTTCAGCAGATATATATGTTTGAAAAAATCTAAAAAAGATGTCACTGAAATCATTCGCTTTCTGAAATTATCTCCAAAGATGTCTATCAGTCTGCAACTATTTGTATTCAAATTATGTATCTTGTCTAAAAGTATCATAGAAACAGTTTTTGTACGGTATTAAAAACTATGTCCCAAGGATAAAGAATAGTGAATGAATAGTGTAGATATTTCTCTCTCTCAAATTTTGTATTGCCCGAACTACCCTTGGATACCCTAAAACTTCGGAATATATACGTACTGTACTCCCCACATAGTGCAAATCAAAGCAACAACAAATTGGAAAAGTATTGAGTACGCTACGCCCGTGCGTAGCAGTGGGCGTGGCAAGCAGAAACAACAGCAACAGCGATGTCTAAATCAAAATCCAGCAGAAGCAAGAAGCAAAAAGCAAATCCCATTTTATCCGCAAACATAAATTGAAGGCGCATTGGAGTTGCACCGCCATGTCTCATGCGACATCCACCGAGAGCCAGTCGAGATTTCACCATCCTCTCACTCAGTTTCCTTGCTGGCTTTTCCTTGGTTTTCCGCCGCTCCTTCACATTTCCCCCCTCGTCCTTCGCCTTTCTTTGTTTGCTGCGTAGCTGTAATACAAATCATCTGTCCGTCTGTCTCTGAGGCTATCTGTTTGTACGTTTCCTTCGGTCCCAGGCGCATTGAATCGTTGAGTTTTGACTCGTAAAGTTTGAGGAAAGTCCTGCGGGAGGACGGGAAGAGGAAGAGCTGGAGGAGCTGAAGCTCGGTTTAAGTGCGAATGAAAGCAGTTAGTTGCAGCCATAACTCAATAAGCACAAATGCAAATTGCGCTGCCAGAGGAGGATTCTCCTCTCGTTCGCATATCGTGCTAACTGTGGAGCCGAGGATAATGCCGGAATACGGTATACTGTATACGAAGGCCCACAAGGATAACGACGTTCCTGCCAAGTGGTCCAAAACTTGGCCTTGCCTCGGGGCCCTGGCATTGCAAACATGCCGCAGTTGGCCTAAATTCTGGGCGGCCCATCCAGAGGTATCTGCTGGATACGCAGTGGCATGTGCGCATCCTTGTATCCGTTTTCGGTAAATTTCAAATTGAAACTGATTTTGCTCCTTTGGCTTTTGTTTGTGGAGGGGGTGATGAGGGGAGTGGGGCCGAGTGTGGCCTATTTTTAGACAAAGCAAATGTTAAGGGCCAGGCGACAAAGAAAACTGGAGCGTTGTGTAGGCGGATTGGAAAAGATTTAGTCGGAAAAGAAATAAAATCAGAAATTAAAAGTGAAAGTGCTTAAATGTGGGCATTAAACGAAATAAATTCAATGAAAACTCAAAAGATCATAGTGGAATCAATCGATTTGTAATCCTTTTTGAGGAGCTTACATTCTAAAAAGCAAATGAAGGCCAATGGACATAGTTCTTTCAATTTAAGTTTTGCTTGGTAACACTATTTAAAGTTTCATTTAATCGATTATGCATAATTTTTTTAAGTGTGCACTAGATCTCAAATTGCTTTAACTAATAACAGTTTCTTTTGAATAGAAATGATGTAAAATCTCTTGATGGCTTATTATTACCACAATAATAGCACCTGAATTGCACTTTATTCATATCACAATGAGGTCTGGTCACAATTCTCTGGAAAATTGAGATAAGCGCAGTTGATAGCATCAGCTGATTAGCAGCGGTTTCAATAAAATAAGGAGCTTACAACCGAATTAAATTCAATTCACGTCAGACGAGCTTTTCGCATAAGCAGATTTTGGCGTGAATAACGCGACGCATTTGATTTCTCGTCGGGTGGATTGGATGGTTATGGGTATAAGCCCCTTGTCTGACCCCCATCCAAGCCTTTGGGCTTCCTGTGAGTTGCAAATGTTCGTCTTGTTGATAAGGGACTGGGGGCTTGGGCGTCCAGGGACCCAAGGGCCCGGGGCTTATTCCTTTCCAGTGGCTAACGACTCGCAAAACTGTTGATGGCCGTAATTTGTGTGCCCTCAGCTAATGCATCTATATATCTGGATCTGGATCTGGTCATATGACCGGATGGCCCAGAATGTGTGTAAATTTGCCCCGAAACTCAGTTAATTAACAGGATCACACTTGATAACCCCTCCTCACTCCCGCAGGTCTGCTGCGCCTCCAGCAAATATACCAGGGCCTGCGGCCCGGCAACGAGTCCTTCCAAGTGGAGCTGGTCAAGCGCATCTCTAATGTCAGCATGGCCATCGAGTTCCTGCACACGCTGGAGCAGATCGGCCGATTCGAGAACAAGCACATCGTCCTGGACTGCCCCACGGAAATGGCCAAGCAAATACTCATCCAGCATGTGCGTGATTTGCGACTGGGCCGTCGCACCTACCACTATTTGCTGAGTGGTTTGGTAAGTGTTACTGCCCCAAAAACCCAACCAGCAAACACCCGAAACAAAGGCCAGAAACGATCCTGAAACCAATTTACATCAGGCATTAGTAACTATAAAATTATCAGTATTTTTTTATACAAAAGGAAATGCTTAATTTCTGTTAAAGGTTTTTCTTTTGATTAAAGATATATGGTTTACATATATTCCATATCATAAATAAATTAGTTTAAATTAATATTAAATCCAAAATATTTGTAGACATTGTATCGCACATCAGCTAATTTGTGATTCAAATAACCACATGAACTTCATAAATAATGTATAATTAAAATTTCATAATAGAGTTCATTTAACGTGCATAAAATGGCTTATATTAATATTTTGGTATTTTTAACGCATAAAGGACTGAGCCCCCTGCTTTCACCGATTCCTTGCACTGTAGCCTTATTAACCCAATTTCAATTCCATTGTCTTGCATTGCAGGTCATGGACGATCGCTGGGAGAGCGAGATAATCGAATTTGGCGCCATTAACATCACGGGCTTCCGCATCGTGGACACGAATCGGCGGCTGGTCCGTGAGTTCTACGACAGCTGGAAGCGCTTGGACCCCCAGATGAGTGTGGGCGCTGGCCGTGAATCGATTTCGGTGAGTAGCCATAGTCAAAGCCGCTATCCGGTCCGAACGAGGCCAGCACACACTTATTTGGCAGTTAAATATTTGCGGGGATTTAATGTTTGGCCAGAGAGAAACAGAGAGAGAGAGAGACACACACAGAACTGTAGCATAGTTTGCGGCGCTTTGTCACCGCTTTGCGCTCTGTTTGCACTTGTGTTTGTGCCTCTGTTTGTGTTGCGTGTAGTCAAATACTCGTCTAGTATTCTAGTATTCCGGCGACAGATTCCAGATTTCACTTTTTCCAAGCGGCCAGGAGACAGATAGCTATCGCACAACTTGCAGTCAAAGGCACATGTGTCCTTGTCGCTGCTGCTCCGTTGTCCTTGTGAATGCTGCTGGGACACAGACATATACACTATGGCAAGAGATAGTTAACAGAACTAGGAAATAAACTTGCTTGCATTTAGAGAACAGTTACACAAAAGTACAAACCTTGATACTTAAAATGCCTTAAAACTTCTCACGCGTTTTTCGTCTCTACTTGTTTTCCTCATAAAGCATATAGATGTTTTATTTGCCTAATTTTCATGCATGTTTAGATGCAAATTTTAAAATTTATACTTCAAAGTGAGCCCTAATCATTATAATCATTTTATAGACTTACTGTGGCTAAACTAAATGTCTTTCAGTGTAAAAAGGACAGCCTTGCGGCAGCAGCAAGTTGGTTTATTTTGCGCTGGCTGGCTGTTTATATTTGTATTTCCTTGGCATTATCCTTGTTGACAAAGATTTCACTTTGTGGCGCTTAAACGTTAGTTGAATTCAGCTGCAGGACAGTTCTCTCCGGTCCGGTTCTGTATGGTCCGGTCCGGTCTGAACCGTTGTCCTTGCTATTCAGTCCGTTCCGGTCCAGCGGACCGCTGCTCTCTTTGGCAGCACTTGTTTGTATAGTTGACTTGCGTGTGTGTGTGTGAGGGAGTGTGTATGTGGATGTGGGTGTGTGCTGGGGGAAATTCACATTAAAGCCTTTGTGTGGCATTCCCTTTTCAGTTCACTCATTCCGTGTTTGCCCAACTGCCAGTAGGCCAGTTTAAGGTCTCGCACATCCAGTCAGCCAACGGCGAAATATTAAATCAAAGTTATGCCCGCTCTTTTGTGCGGGTTAATCTGCGACACGTTTCGTGGATGAACTCTCCCGGGGGCCTTGGGCTAGCTAGCTTAACCCCTAGTTGCCCAACACCTGCTGCTCCGTTGGGCTAAATAAGGCAAAAGATAGCTCTGCCCCAGAGGGCAATGGCTCGCAAAATTGTGAATAACAGCGTGTAATGCACTCATTAAATGCCAGCAGCTAAACCACCTTACCAGTAATGAATCCACGGGGGGCTTTATTGACTGTCATCCACACCCACCATCCTCTCCTTGTGGATTATTCCCAAATTAATGCTTTTTGGCAGGGTTTATAGTAAACACCTGGATACCCTAAACATGATTAACATATTTTAAATAACATTTTAAAATTTCTTTTAAATGCTAAACAGTTTAAGTACCGCATTTTTTTATAATTATTTATTAAGAATCCTCATCTGAATTTGTATTTGCATTGTAAATCTTATGATTTATAATAATAATTTTATAAGGTTCCAATTAAAGTACGACACTTGTAATATACGAACTACCCAACCATTTGGAAATTTTTTAATCGAAACCCTCACATTTTTCTTTAATCAAAAAATCTCAGGCCCAGGCGGCGCTAATGTACGATGCCGTTTTCGTCCTGGTGGAAGCGTTCAACAAAATCCTGCGCAAGAAGCCCGACCAGTTCCGGAACAATGTGCAGCGTCGCAGTCAGACGCTGATGGTGGCCCAGGCGGCGGCCTCCACGTCCAGCGATGGCTACAACTACAGCGCCAGCGGTGGAGGTGGTGGCAATGGTGGTGCGGGCGGTGGATTCGCTGGTAGCGATTCCGGAGGATCCGGTGGCATGGCCTCGCGAGCACTGGACTGCAATACGGCCAAGGGCTGGGTGAATGCCTGGGAGCACGGCGATAAAATATCGCGTTATTTGAGAAAGGTGAGCTAGAAGCATTGATGTTCGCGACGATGATGTGGACACAATGTACCAACATCATCGACATCGATACACCTGCCAGCCGTGCAAACTGACAAAGCAATTAGGCACATATACGCCAAAAACCCACCCACTCCCTCCCCCACAATGCTCCTATTTTACGGCCCAGTCGGCACTACAGCTATCTCTCTGTTGGTATCTTTACCTTCGCAGGTGGAAATCGAGGGCCTAACCGGGGACATCAAATTCAACGATGACGGCAGACGCGTCAATTACACGCTGCACGTCGTCGAGATGACAGTAAACAGCGCCATGGTATGTGTTTTGTGTTCTGTGCTTTGTTGTCTAGTGTAGTTTGGGGCTGTGTGTAATGGTCCGCGCGGCGTTAAGCCATCCGGGAAAAAGTTAAAGCCGTTGCGCTGTTTGTGCCACATCTGGGGACTAATTTTCACTTGGCTATTTTCGGAAGGGGAAACGACAGGCAGCTTGGCTGTTTTAGTTTGAGTCCAGAATTTAAAGTTCGATTTAGTAGCATAAGAAATTTAGCCAAAAAACAAAACTCAACTTTTCAATCTATTATTATAAGTGAAACAAACAGCAAATTATACAACTTTTAGTCTAAATACACAGCACTCCGTGTTAAGTCGAATTAAAGATAGAACTTTATTCAACAATATATTAATTTTGGAAGTATTGCAGTTTTTACTAAAATTACATTTTGTAACTTACACAAATGAATAACTCCAAACGAAAATAAGCTGCCCTTTCTGATGTTCTCCGTTGAGAAATGGAAAATAATTCAGAGTTAGGCAAATATCGATTCGGTTTGCTCCCATGTGGGGATCTAGGTGTCGATGTCTGCATTATTTATGGCCTGCCCAGCTCAGTAATTTATAATCTTTGGGGGCATCTTCTTCGTTTCTGACAACCCAGGTCAAGGTGGCCGAGTGGAATGACGATGCCGGACTGCAGCCCCTAAATGCCAAGTACGTACGATTGCGTCCGCACGTGGAGTTCGAGAAGAACCGGACCTACATCGTGACCACTGTCCTGGAGGAGCCCTACATCATGTTGAAGCAGGTGGCCTTCGGTGAGAAGCTGCACGGCAACAATCGGTTCGAGGGATACTGCAAGGACCTGGCCGATCTGCTGGCCAAGGAGCTGGGCATTAACTGTAAGTGAATGCGCGATGGGCGATTCCCTGCTTAATCGGCCGTAAGGGCAAGCCCGCTCACGATAGCCGTGCACTCAAAGAAAAATGTTGTGCTTGAAATATTTTATACAATTAGTAAAATTTCTTTAAAATTATTTGGAATAAGCTACATTCTTAAATTTCCCAAAAAATAATTACTTTAACTTTATAGATTATAATAAGTTCTTGTCTAAATGGATCGGTATTTTGTATAATCCCAATTTCTCCATGTGTGTGAATTGCAGACGAGCTGCGCCTGGTCAAGGATGGCAATTACGGCTCGGAGAAATCCAGTGCCCATGGCGGCTGGGACGGAATGGTGGGTGAGCTGGTGCGCAAGGTAAGTTCCTACGCCCGCGGCCATTCCGTGCTTCTTCCCGTTTCCCTTTTCGCATCCTCTGACACGAACCACCTACCAAATGAACTCCTTCGCATTGCAGGAAGCGGATATTGCGATTGCCGCCATGACGATTACCGCCGAACGCGAACGTGTCATCGACTTTAGCAAGCCGTTCATGTCGCTGGGCATCTCCATCATGATTAAGAAGCCAGTGAAGCAGACGCCCGGCGTGTTCAGCTTCATGAATCCTTTATCACAGGAAATTTGGGTGCGTATATGCTAGGTAGTTTCCCGTAGATCCCGGTTTCCCTATCCCATCCTCTTTCCCCTTTCCAACTCTCCTTTGGCGGCATGCATTGGTCATTGGTCATTGGTGCTCAGCGAAGCGTTGCAACTGGAGTTGAAGATTTTACAGCCGGATTTCGCGATTGCGATTGTGGATTGTCCAGGACCTGCGCCCTCGGAGCCAAGAACATTTTACTCATTGCTATGGCACTTGGCACTGCCTCGAAATTTCTAATTATTTCCCGTCACCGAAAACTAAAAAGGACTCAGGCTAAACACATAGAGCAATGTGTTTATTTTCACTTTGGTAACGAGTCAAAATGTTGCAAAAATCGCACTGCATACAAATGAGTAAAGTTTTTAAACAATTTCTTCATTTCTGCTTCTGTTTCGCCGCCGTTGCCTGGTAATTTTTACGCTTGCCAATTTTTTTCGCCCCTATTTTCATTATTTTCTACGCCGCCTTTTTTTTTACCCGCCCGATGCGAAGAAGGCTGTGTCCGCTGCTCGGGGAAAAGTTTGCGGCAAAAGTTTCGACTTGTATATTTATTTCTTCTGGTTTCGGCTTCAACTTGGCACCACGTAAGCTCCCAAAGTTTAATAGAGTAAACGACAAAGTTTTTTGTGCTTTTGCCACTGTTTGCCTTTTTTAACATTACTCGCATAAACAGCAGCACAGCACTTCGTGTCCATGGGAGTTGTTTTCCCCGAAATTACGTGGCCGTCAAGTTTTAAATTTAACGCTAGTCTCTGGTCCGAACTTTGCCGCTCGAGGCTTGTTTAAATAATGGCAAGCCATCAAATTTGTATGAGCGTTTAGTTGATGTTTATGTTGCACCCGGGCGTTTCACAACCACTACTAAAAATGTTGGATGAGCGGCGGAAGGATAACTGGGTAGACAATTAAACAAATTAGATGGCCATATACCCATCTTTTGCCGACTGCTACTAATGCGCTGTAAATGCGCAAAATTATGGAGGCCGTTAAATTTAAGCACAATAAAAAATTCATAAAAAGGGGCAGAGCCCAAATCAGAATCTCGAGAAGTCAAAGAGTGTTGACAGCGCGACAAACGCAAAATTAAATGCTAATAAAAGTCGGCGAACAGCGCGCCAAAGTGAAAGCTAATGCGTAATTTGACATGAGCTAAAAAAAATTACAAATGCAAATTAGTTTGCCGGGGTCGGGAGTAACTCAACTGAGCTCCGAAGATGCCAGCTAAAGTGTAGCGGGCCAAAAAGGAAAAGGCAAAAGCCAAGGCGCAAAGTTAACAAGCTAATAAAAAAGTCTTTTACAAAAAATTTATCATAAATTAAATGAAGCATTTCAGCTGCACACTTACTCTAACTCACCCACACACACACTCAAAGCGGCACAATCCTGCTTAGGAGCGTGTGAGTGTGGTGAAGCCATTCAGGCATATGAAAGCGGCGGCGTAAAACGACAAGGACACACCTTTCCTTCCGCACAAAGGCGCTTGCCATGGCAGCCATTCAGGTGCTGACAGCTCCCACACACACAAGCACCTGGCTCTGCACTGGGCGAAAAAAAGTTGTACAAGTCCATAAACATTTATATGTGACAGCCAGCTGTACAACTAAAGTGCTGAGTCAGAAATTAAATCTGTTAAGAACCTTTCTTAAAAGGAAAATTGTACGAAAAGTCTATGCTGTATTATATATTTAGCTGGTTCTTTACAAACAAATTAAAATATGTATAAAATTATTTAACATTTACATAATCTTAGTAAATGTATCTGAATTGTATTCTACAAAAAACCCTATTGTCCTGTAAGGAACAATACTAAATGCTTAATTATGAGCAAAATCTCTATCTTATACTCCAAAATCTACGAGTACTATTTTGCAACCAATTTTTTTTTTCTCCGTTCTGTTGCTGCAACACCAACGGTGGCAAATGTTGCCGTATAGTCGACAGCAGCTTTTCTGCTCTTGTCGATGTCCTTGGGTGCTATTGTCTGACTCGTCCTGCCGCGAAAGCACCTGCCCCCCTCGCCATCGCCCCATTAGGTTAATGTTTCGTTATTTTCTAGGAAGCCCCGGCCGCTTCCGCTTCAATTAGTTAAGAAAATTTAATGAAAAAAAGCAGCAGCAGCAGCAGCGGCAGCAGTGGCTGCTTGCACAGGTGCCAGGTATTCCAGCCAGCCGCCTTCCATGTCCCCAGTCACGAATTTCATGTCTCATGTTTACCAACCATCCCTACAGCGAACTTTCTTTTCTTTCTCTTTTTGCTTTCACCTGCCAACAGGTAAGCGTCATCTTCAGTTACATCGGCGTGAGCATCGTGCTATTCTTTGTGTCGCGCTTCTCGCCACATGAATGGCGCCTCGTGCAACAGCAGCCGCAGCAATCACAGTCGCCAGGTGAGTACTGTACGCACACCTGCCCTTGTGCCACCTGCCTGGGCATTTGAATATTGAATTAAATTGCTCGCTTAAGAAAAGTTCGGAATAGCAATCGTTTAATACGGGGATTTCGCCCACGTAAATGCGCTTAGAAATTGGCATTAGCTTAGTACAAATGTAATTGTCTTAATTTAGAAAAGGCAAATGAGTTGAGTACAATTTCATTTTTCTTTTTACGTGAAGTTCAGTTATCAATTAGGCCATTAACTTTTTTTTTTAAGAATAACATAACTTAATTACCATTTTCCCAACTATGTATTTAAAGTAATATTAAAATGTATATTAATGAGAATTTGTATATACTAAAGACCCAAACAATAGTACGTTCATTACAAAAAGTAAACTGATTTAAGTTTGGCATGATTTCCGTTTTAAAGATCCTTAAACACCTATAACATACGTTATTTGTTTCTATATTGCCATTGTGTCACCTTTTTCAAGATACAATTTAATTTCACACCAAGTGCACAATTTCTTTGAGTGCATCCTAACGAGATATGTGCGTAAGCCAAAAAAGCGATGATTCCAGGCGGAAGACCCAAAATCTCGTAATTGTATGCATCTGCTACAACTTTTGACTTGTTTTGCATTCGATTTTATTTGATTTCACGGAAAATTCAATTATTTTAATCCAATTTGCCACTGGCACTGCTGTTTTTTTGCTGGAATTCAGTTGACAATCGGAACGAGAGTCAGATACGTACGTATGAACTGGGGAAGCTAGTCACTGTGAGAGAATCAGAGCCGGCGATGTGGAGTGGCTGTTCATAACAATCTATTGACATCCTGCAAAACATCCTTAATGTAATTTTAGCGGAAAGTAAACAACATTCTGTATGCAGGCAGCGTTTGCAGAATGTGTAAAAACGAAGATAGATAAACAGAGGGACCCAGTGCCACAGAGTGGGACAAAGGCGAGTGCAAAATGAAACCTGGCAAGGACTATGCTCCTGCATGAAAAGGACACGCCATGCCGGCAGTAAAATCAGCATCCACATCAGCCTCACGAGCAGGACTCGCTGGGAAAAGGACGAATGTCATCACATCTCCAACCGACAGTCAATGGCTTTGCAATTGAAGCAAATGGGGAACAGAGACTTGGCTATGGGTTTGATTGCATATCAATTAGAGCAGGCGCAAAAAGCCAAGCCAAACGAAATGATTGAAACTTGGACAGTCGACATGGGCACGTACTGACAGCTCACTCCCTGTTTTCCGAATCCAGTTCACACTGGGCGACCGAACTAAATTTAGAATGATTAATTATGTTCCTGAAAGGATTTTAATGGGGAAAATAATAGGTCATGCAATTCTTGAAGGTTACTTCAAAGCTTAAGTTTAATCAATATGGGTTACCACTTCTCTTTTGTAAGTCTTAATCATCTATCTGGAACACCTTTTATGTTTTATGTTCTTACCATATGTATTTATGTATTATATTATGATAAGTATACCTTTTATCGCATTCTAAATATTTTCTGGGTCTTTAGTTTAGTAGTAGTGCACTTTTTCTCACTGTGCATTAGCAGACTGCGTTTGCTGTCTGCGGTTTCGTTTTGCGGCCAACTCACCGCCCCTTTTTCCGCCTGATTCCCTTTTTAGATCCGCATGCACATCACGAACAGCTTGCCAATCAGCAGCCGCCCGGCATCATCGGAGGTGCACCACTGCCCGCTCCTCCGGGACCACCCACTCCGGGCGCCCAGACGGCAGCAGGAGCAGCTGCCCTGCAGGCGGCCCTCTCCGCCGGAAGTCCCGGTTCCGGAAGCTCCTCCTCGGCGGCGGTGAACGAGTTCAGCGTGTGGAACTCCTTCTGGTTCTCGCTGGCCGCCTTCATGCAGCAGGGATGCGATCTGTCGCCGAGGTCCGTGTCCGGACGAATTGCAGCCGCCTCGTGGTTCTTCTTCACCCTGATACTCATCTCCTCGTACACGGCCAACCTGGCCGCCTTCCTCACCGTGGAGCGAATGGTCACGCCGATCAATTCACCGGAGGACCTGGCCATGCAGACGGAGGTGCAGTACGGCACTCTGCTGCACGGCTCCACGTGGGATTTCTTCCGGGTGAGTAAATACTCTGACAGGTAACTATGCACTGAGGGAAAGTAATTCCTTTCCTTACGTTCCTTGATTTAAAAGTGGGTCACCATATGTCTAAGACCTTTTTCTCTCTGTATACCTATATACCTTCCCATTTCATAGACTACTTATGGAATTGCTAGTCCCGATTGCCTAGCAGCCAAATTAATTTGGGGATACTCATGTCACACTCATTTGACAACCGCACAATGGCCAAATCAAAGACAATAAAAGCCAACAGTCAAGGCCTAGAAAACCATTGGAATTTGCTGGCTGAGCCTTTTGAGACGTCAAAATTGAGAGAGGCCCCAGCCGGGCCACGAATTAATTTGTGTTAGACGAGAAATAAAAAGCAATTTGCCGCTGCCGTTCAGCAATCCACATTCCATTTCTCCGGCCGTCAATCGGGCCAAAAATGCAAAAGAAATGGGACGCAATTCTATTTTTTATGGCTACATTTATTTGAGATGCTTTTAAGCACACTTACGCTCTGCTGCCCCGCCATGTGAGCAGATATATTTCTATATATTTGGGCATACTCGTATACTATGTACGTTCATATATAACTCCGACAGCCATTGGTAGCCGACTAGGCACTCGGTTTCAGCATCCTACTGATGGATGTCTGGGCAAAACGGGTGTCCCTATACGCATGCATTCGATTGTCCCGGGATGCAGGGGCGTATACGCTATATCCGTATTCCGTATTCCGTATTCCGCAGTCCGTACTTTATATTCCCGTTCGTCTTTTGTGTGCCCGCAGCGCTCCCAAATCGGACTCCACAACAAGATGTGGGAGTACATGAACTCGCGCAAGCACGTCTTCGTGCCAACCTACGATGAGGGGATCAAACGTGTGCGCAACTCCAAGGGCAAGTACGCCCTCCTGGTGGAGTCACCCAAAAACGAGTATGTGAACGCCCGCGAGCCCTGCGACACAATGAAAGTGGGCCGCAATCTGGATACAAAGGGATTTGGCATCGCCACGCCGCTCGGTTCGGCGCTCAAGTGAGTACACTGTGGGGAAATGGGGTCAACTTAAGTGGGCTATTTAGTTTTTCATTTCGAAATATGCAAGACTACGTAAAATATATAATTTTTAAAGCATAATTCATTAAATGTATACAAAAATTAAATATTTTCAAATATTTTATTTTTATAAATGTCAAAGATTATTTAATGTGTAGTTCCGGAATCTGGGTGACATCGGGGAGTCAGAAATTGATGCCTTTTACGGCGAGAAACTGGGGAGTTTTCAGCCGGAGATGAAAGCTAACCCACATACTTAACAAAGCGCCGCCATTCTCATTTCCATTCCCGCTCCCCATTCAACAGGGACCCCATCAATCTGGCCGTGCTGACGCTAAAGGAGAACGGCGAACTGATCAAGTTGCGGAACAAATGGTGGTACGAAAAGGCGGAATGCAGCACCCACAAGGACGGTGAGACCTCGCACAGCGAACTATCGCTGAGCAATGTGGCCGGGATATTCTACATCCTGATTGGCGGCCTGCTCGTCAGCGTGTTCGTGGCCATCCTGGAGTACTGCTTCCGCAGCAGGGATTCGCGTTCCGCGTCCAGTGGTTCCGGCATGGGCTTGGGCATGGGACTGGGCAGCGGCATGAGTGGCGGCAGTCTGGGTAAGGCCAATGGATCCATGATGCTGGGTCCGTCGAGCGCCGTGCCCGGCGGGATGCCGTCCTCACATCAAAGGAGCACGCTGACGGACACCATGCACGCCAAGGCGAAATTGACCATTCAAGCGAGTCGCGACTATGACAACGGACGCGTCGGGGTAAGTTGCACTTAAAAAAGAACATATTTTCTTTATATAAAGCTAACTTGGTATAATCTAAAATGTAATACTTTTAAATATAATAAAATGTAAATACTAGTTTTCCTTAGTGTACTACATTAAACCAGTTTATAGAGTGCTAGATATGTGTTCTATTTTTAACGCACTTGCGATGTTCATCCAAGCATTGATTCTAATCCACGCACAGTATCTCAATTGCGCCTCGTTGCAGTACTATCCGCCCGCCCAGCTCTCGGCCACGCCCCCCGACGCCGGGGACTCCCTGCACATGAACGCCCACGGGCAGGTCTGACATGAGCATGCGCAGGAGTCGCGCCTCTGACGCACTCCCTGCGCGCCCACGATCCGCCGGATAATGGCCAACAGCCGCCAGGAGACGGAGAAGATGATGGGCGGCGGTCACGGCGGTACAGTGACCGTATCCGTTCCGGCCACCTGCTCCAGCAGCATGAACGGCAGCCACGAGGGCAGTCTCACGTTGTCGCCGAGCAGCGGGAGTGCCACACTGATGCGCCACTCGCCGGACATCAACCAGCATCCGTATGGCAAGTAAGTGCTCGGATGGGTTGTTAGCTATAAGGACACCTAGTCGTAAGAGCCGAAAACCAACCACATGCAGTAACACATCGGCAGAAGCTTAAAAAACGCTGCATACTTTAAGGCGAGCCATTTTGCACAGGGGATTTATTCTAAAAATTTTAAATTTGACTAAAATTTTGCAATTTTTGCGTGAGGAAAAAAATGATTCAAAAATTTAACTGATTAAACCACATTTTTAAAAAGTTATAAATATTTTTATCATTACCCAAGACCACTTGTTATTAGACTGTAAGCTTTATTTAAAATCATTACCCAGTTTCGAAAATGCGTTGAATTTTTCATGCAACGCATTTAAATCATTTAATCAAAAAATGTTTGCGTTATTGAAAAGTGCAAGTAATTTGAAAATTAAACCGATTTCAAAAGTGAAAATGCGAGGAAAATGCGTTGAAAAATGCATAGCTCGCGTTGAGAACAAAATTGATGGTTATTAATTTGCAATAAGTGCGCAAGAATTTCACAATAAATCTCATAGCCGTGCGATGCAGCAAAGTATGTAGCTTTATTTATGCGGCCGCATTCAAATAATTGCGCTGCGCAATCATTTGGCAAACAAATTTTTTTAGAGCCTGTCGGCAGGGCAATGCAAATGAATGGTATAAATTATTGCATTACTGTTAACAGTCAGCTGAGCTGAGCTGAGCTGGGGAGGATCGGATTGGATCGGTTCGGTTTGGTTTGGATGAGATTCAGTCAGGTGGCGTGGTGAAATGAGAGGTACGAGGACAAACAAGCAAATGACAACATTCATGAGGCGGAAAGGACAACATGCCAAACACAAAATAACCATAAAGACACACACACACACATAAATAAGCGGCCAGCTGCATACTTACATATATAGTATATGTATACATGTAAACACTGCAATTCATTGCATTCAAATGACTGATTAATATTTTTAATAAACAAAAACAACAAATGCGCCGCAACTCAATAGCTAAAAGGAAAAATTGCGAAAACACGCACAAAACATGGGATAAGTGTTCAGTTTTTTTCCACCTCAATTATCATGGCAGGATTTGTTGTCGCATATTTGTTTATAATTAAATTACAGAAAATACTGGCTAGCAAAAAAAGGCTAGGTAATGAATACAAAGCGAGTGTCAGGCGGGGGCCCGAACACAAATATTGTAATAAATTAATTAGCGCTGAATAAAGAAAATAGTTTAACTCATAGTTGGACTCGTGGATTCAGCATAAACAAGTGGAAAAAATCAGACAAGTGGCTAAATAGCAGAATTTTAATTAAATTTATTTTAATTGAAATTGTTTTGATTTCTGAGCTGTACGAAGTGAGAATAATTTTCGCAGATTATTACATTTTGCTATTTTAAATCCACTTTTGTTCTAACCAGATTTATTTAACTATTTTTTACTCCTATCCTGATGGGTGTCATTTTGTACTCCGCCCCTCCCAGTGAGTAGTTACTAACTATTAGGATAGGCTAGTTATAGTGTTTGAATTGTGAGGCAAATCAAGCAACAACAAATGCCGCATACTTCCGCATTGAAATTGGGCAAAGCAAGCAGGATGTAGCTGTAATTAATAATTGTAAAAACTAATGACTAAAACCGACTCTAACTGTATTTAAATTTTAGCATATTTAGTATACTTTGCATTGGCATGGATCACGTTCTTAATTGTACATAAAACATGCGAAATAATTGGGCAAAAGTTGAACACTAAAAACAATAAGAAGAAAGGAATGCGAGATACCATAACAATGATCAAGTCATATCAAAAGGCATTCAAAATGGTAATAATATTATCCAAGCTAACATAACAAGTTGAACAAACCGTTAAATCCAAAAATACTTAAAACTATTGTAAAATATTTATGAATTTATCGTTGTTAGCTCAAAAATTGTGTGTGCATAAAATTGATTAGAGCATTTATTTTTAAAACCATTTAATACTTCGGTTTACGCTTCCCATTCCTTATGGTTTTTCGGGATGGTTGGGTGTGCCGGTGCCTAAATGTTTTATAAGCCAGGCTGGGAGACTTCAAACAACAACTGTTGCAGGTGAATTGCATTTAAACTCAATTTTCGTTATTTAATCTATGACAAAATCAAAACGAAAATCAAACAAAGCCGCTAAAGTGCATAAATAAATTTAATATCAATAGTAAACAGAAAATTCAAATAAAACTACCGAGATATATGTATGTTCAAGTGCAAGAGTAAATACCTATAAATATAAATGGTAAACTGTCTAAACAAATAAGTATTTATATATACATATATACCGATGCGTTTGCAAGTGGAAAACTAGAAATGTGTTGCTAGAGAAAGGACTACGAATCAAATCAGATAATAAAAATCCAGAAACAGAGCCAAAAAAAAGAAAAAAACTCAATTGACACCGCCAAACAAAAAACATGGGCATTCATGCGATTTTTTGCCCCCGGCAACATGACTACAATATTAAAGAAATCAAAATACAATTAGTATTAAAATGCATAGCCGTAAGTCAAAATCAAAATTTCAATACAACAAAAATGTACTTTTATTTTATAACACTTTCACTTAAATTGATTGAGTTCTGACTTTTAGCCCGGGAACCTTTTGAGATGCCAATTTTAATTCGCCCCCTCCATATAGTCTTGCTTGACCACGTGTATAAATTTCCAATTTATTTGTAAAATATTACCAAAGTAAATACATGGAAATGAGCAGCCGTCGGTCGGAGCGGGACATTTGATATATTTATTAACATTTAGCAAACATATTGTTATGGAATTGCATTTAACTGCCCGAAACCGAAGTGAAAGCATAATGAAAGCAAACAAAGATGGTAAATAAAACTAGCATAATAATAAACATTTTAAACGATTCCTTCTTTTAATTGAGGCGGTTAGTGGGAGGCAAGTGAACTCGAATCTGATGGATCATCTGGCTGAGTAAATGAATTATTCATCTTCCTTCAAGGTGTCAGCAATCCATTCATTCTTCCAGCTCATCGTTAATCCAAATGAATTAAGATAAATTTGGCTCAGCAAATAAACCGGGCTGGTTAATAGTACATTGCCCGGTCGAGGCCAACTGACTTAGGTAGCTAAAAGCATTTGCACAAATTGACGGTCTACCGCACTTGCCACATGCGGCAGCTGAGAAATGCTGCACACACACACAAAGGGGCGGCACAGGATGCCTTTATTATGAGGTCTCCTTGTGCACTCACTGCAGTGACATGGAGCACCGTCCACGAGCCACCCAAAAACAGCGCAGTAGCCACAAAACCAGAGATGGGAAAGGTACGTCATTTGCATGAGCATAACCATATACATGTAAATTGTTGTAACGGAGTTATGGTATATGTTTATCGGCCTTAAAGTTTTTGAATTATTGCGTAATTAAATTGTTATGCAACTGATACACAAAAATATCATATTATTGCCTATTTCTATTAGTATGAGTTCTCACTTACCTTAGTTTACAACTTATACCACTGATATATATACCCAAATCCAAACCATCACTGCTCAAAAGCCGAGTAGCTAGGCCATCTGCTTCGGAACTCGGTAAACTATTTACTGGATTCCTGGGATGTGTTTGCAACATGAACTAAATGCGTTTGCGGTTGAATTGTTGCCTTGCCGTTTGCTTTGTTGCCATTGCCACCGACTCCAGTGCAACATAATTAGAAAGCGGGTTGGCGGAATGGCTGGCAAGTCGGAAGCCATGATTCACGATACCGCACATGCCGCAGTAATTAACACACAAACAGCCAAGTCAGTCCGACCGAACCAACTGCCAACCAACCAACCAACCAACTGCCAACTGCCTGAGTTAGCAAGGCGGCTTAAGGATGGCCCCCGTGTTGGCATAAAGACCACTGCGAACCTCAAAAGATCTGCACCACACACACACACACCACCGCCCATCACACCCACACTCCACATTAGCATAAAAACCACTGGGCCAAAGCGTGAGACTTTTAGGCCAAGAGACCCTCCGCAGCCCTTGGGGTATGAAATTTTCCATTTGACAAGTGCCAAAGTTGGGCCGTCATAAAATTAGCGCCGTTTTTAACTTTGCCCAGTACACACAAAAGGCATCAGATGGAAATGGAGTGTGTGGGGTAGAGAAAACTCCACCATTTCTTTCTCCAAATATGCTCTTTCCATTCCAAAACTCACACACTAAGCAAATAAAGAAAAGGCCACCCGAGAGTGGAATCATAAAAAGAAAGTCCGAAAATGTTCAAGCTGTGGATGAACTCGTGACTAATGGCTACAAAGATTTTTCAAAACAAATATGTAAATATTGCAGAAAAGATTTGCTTGGGCCAAAGAACCCACTTTATAACACTTATGAGGTGTTCACAAGTAGACAGCCGAAAGAAGAATTGATTTCATGCGGCTTTTCGGCCACAAAAATATTGATGCCACATACTCAAAGACACCATTAAAAGTACTTTGCTGTGAATTAATTTTCTGATTTTTCTGATAATAATAAAAACATCACAAACTCAAGAGTTCTGATAGCAACTAAATATCATCCGCATGCAAGTATCTCATTTTTTCACGAAAGTACTGACCATCTCTAGCGTCGGCTTGCACATTTTTGAATACCTTTCGGATTGGCGAAGGCCGTCCCTTCCCCCGCTTTGGGGCCTGCTCCCCGCTTCCCTTTCGACTGAGGCATAAAAACAAATGAGGCCCCAAACGTGCACTGGCACTTCGCTCCACGGGCGGTTCAGTCGAGCGTTCCGTGATGAAATGGCAAACATTCCGGACGGGTCCGGCCATTTCTCATAGCAAAAGTAAATAGGCTGCCGGGCCAGAGGGCGCTGCTTTGATGGCTCTAATCGATCAAAGGCGAACGCCAAATCAATTGCCCGATGCCTCCTGCGATTCTGGATTTTGGTGCGGAAGTGGCCCAGCCAGCGAAATCACTTACCATAATGAGGGCCTAGATGGTTCAGACCGCCTCACTTACATACATACGTACATAGAGCTACTTACTATACGTGCTAATAAATCTGCCCGAATGTGTTTATTTATTTGGTTGCCGTGGCGGTGGAGTCCTGTCATGGCAGCCTTACACTTTCCATTGATTTATGCCGACCGCGTTTGTCGTTTTAAATATTTATCGAAATGATTGGCGTCCACTTGCCTCACATCTTAATTATCGGACGGAGCTGAATGAAAATGCATGAGGGCGGGCTAAAGCGCCTCAATTTACATGGCAATGGAGTAGCGAAAGCCCAGTGGATTACACTGGTCAGCAGGATAATGGTTGAAAAAAGAAAAAGTTAACTGAAAAACATCATTATCTAGTAAATTATAAATAAATAATGGATCTAAAATATCTATGTTAGGTATTTGAAAATTAATTTCTTTTAACCGGAACAATCTAATGCAAAAACAATATATTAAAATCCCATAAACTAATATATATAAAATTCAGAGATATATATTTGTATAAGACTCCTATAATCGATTTCCCATCCATGTCGCGCAGTGTATTTCCAATTAGGACGCGGCATGCGTGCTTCGAGTGCAGCTCCGTTTATTCCACTGTTCCGACGGGCTTAATGAGCGGTCATCTTCAATTAATGTGCAAAATATGCATTCACAATTTTTAATTTATTTTAACCATCCTTCCGCAGCTGGCCGGTTGAATGGGAGCGGAACGGTGTGGCAGGTATGAGTGGCAAGCAATGCCATTCGCCGGCGTCCATATCACTTACCTAGCATATTTATTGAAATTCAACTCCCGCATATAAGTTTTGTGTTACTACTACCACTACAGTGCGGCTCACGTAAATTTCCAAATTACGTTGCCAGCATTTCGAATGGGAGGCCCCGCCTGCCCGACCCCCTCTGAAACCCCTGAAGAACTGGTAACCGGAGCGATCCGCCGGGGAAATTGGTCCTGTCTGCGTGCGCCTTAATTACCCGTTATATTAGAACCGACCACCTCACATGCCCCGCCCCTTTTGGTCCAATGGGCTCGTATTTTTCGGTCCCATAATTGATATTTTGGGAGCTGCGGCTCTGTCTTGGGCGAACGTTTCGTGTTGCGTAACAATCAAAACGCTTCAAGAATATTTAATATTCCTGCGAGTCCTGGCTGCGGGCCATCCTTTGGCTGGTTATTTATGCTACAATTATTATATTTTCTTACATGAACTATGATACCGCTTGCTGTTACAATAATTTCAATTGCTTCATTTTAAAATGTATGAAATTTATCCTTCGAATTTCAGTTTCTGATTAATATAAAAAATTTGAATTTTCCAAACAGATACAATTAAACAGAAATCAATATACTTCATATATAGAAACCCTTTTTATAGCGAATATTAAAAAATCACAGTATTGTCTCAATTTCGCCCAATAGTTCCAATAGGTCATTACACACATTTTATAGGAAATTCCATTTTCTCTTAGCCCGTTCGCCCATCTGGCCCTTCCATATTAAAAGGTTTGCGGTTTTCTGTTACCCAATTTGCTTGTTTCCCGTTTACATGTGGATGCCATTTTGGATATTGAACTGCCGTCTCATTCCGTCGGCGGCTGCTGCTGAAATATTGAAAACTTTTGTGCGGTCGGCTGCTGGATTTTTATCCTTGTATCCTTGCATTTCCGCAATTGTCAATTAAAAGTATTACGAGCGATCCCAGGGGACAGGGCGGTGGAATGGACGACGAGTATCGCCCACAAAGCGGCATGTAAAAATCAATCAGAGGACGACGACATCGACCGCATTAGCTGGCCAACTAGACGAGCAAGGACGAAGGACGAAGGACGAGTTGGGAGCCGAGAAACCGCAGTCAACTTGCTGATTGCGCTTTGTCCTCTGGCCATAATCTCAGAACCAGAACCTCGAGGACCAAGACCAAGACCATGCCCAAGTCCTCATCCTTGCATTACTGCTCCTCGCCTCTGCAGATCCTGCGGCTCCACGGCATCTTCCCTCTAATTTTGCTGTGCCTGCTGTGGTGGCCTTTGTGCTCGATTTAGTTTCGGGCCGAAAAACTTTTGCCGTCTGCCAATACAAGAGTAATTATCGGAAATGCGGTCTAGACGTAATCCCGGCTAATGAGCAGTTAGGACTGCTTCAAGTGTCGCCATGGACAAATTGAAATACAACGTTGAGTTAGTGGCTGTGTTCGTGGCTGTGGATATGTCAAAATATGAACTGTCGTGGCATTAATACAGCGACTGCATCTGACAGACCGACGACGGCAACTTCTGGTAAAATCTACTACTACTTTTTTTTTCCACCACCAAACTAAAGGATAGACGAGTCGGCGTTCTGACAGCTGATTGATGCATTTTGCAATTATTTTTGACGCTGCCAGCGAGCTGAGATTGAAAACTTGTCAGTTGCATTGACGGAAAGTGCGGAAAATGCCGAAAAATCACATAAACGATGCGACAACGATATAGGTTTGTTAACAAGATTTATCAGTTCAAAAGCGGGAAAGGAATTGTCTAAATTCAATTTAAAGTGATATAGAAATACACTTGGCTTTTTACTGAAATATTTCTAAAAAAAACCACAAATTCAAACTTTACGTTTTGTGCGCAACATTTTGTTTCGGAATATTCTACTTCTTTTTTGTTAAAGTTATTTGAATGCTTCAATGTAAATCTTTTGTATGTGAACATAAGTAGTTCTAATAAATCAGTTGTTTAACTTTCTGACTCTACTTACTACCTGAATTGTCATCACTTCGCTGTCCAAAGGCAAAGCACACAGGGGAATTTCAGCACACGCCTGAACAATTTTTATTTGCCACATTTTATCTACATCGAAACTTTGGCGTAACAAAAGATTAGCAAAGTTATGCCAAAAGAGCGAAACTTGTTCTTCCTGGCGATATTTTCAGTTCTTTTTTTTCCACTGGCATTACCTTGGCCGGTTACAGTTTTTCCCTGGCCAATTCTTCGCTACTTGCTGGTAGTGGTGGAAAATGCATAGAATTCAACTAATTAAGACGCTGGGCGAGGAACGGCGAGGAAAAAGTGAGGAGAGCGTGCGAGAGATCTTATCGTTTGCGCTGAGGTGCTGAAAAATATTAGAAAGTTTCACTGCCTCAGAGGAAACTTTTGCCTTTGACCAGCGGCAGGAATAAAGTACGCAAATGACAGCAAATCCTCAGGACACCGAAGACGACGAGGACGAAGGGAAGCGCACTGCAATTTGCAGCATAAAAATAAATTGGCTGGGGATCAAGCTCGAACTTAAAGAGCCCGGAAAAGCGCAGGTGGCTGTGTGGCATGGGTGGATGGGTGGATGTGGGTGTGAAGAGGGCTAGATGCAAATTGCTTAGTTTTATGGCTTTGGCTGCAGCTAATCGAAGTGAAGCCAATGAAAGGTAATAAGAGTTCTCCAAGTGCAGTAGTAGTTGTCGGAAATAAATTGCAATCGAAGCTGGCCCCGGCATATACTTGATTTTATTCGACCCGAGACGACAGAGATAGATAATTGAGTGGCGAAGTGAGTGGAAAATTGATGTACGGCTTCATTGTATTTATGAGATACTTTGCGCACACATTTTCCACCAGCTAAATTGATTACCGCAAATGGCCAACTGCAGCTTTAACTGGATTTTAAATTGCCCTCACCGACATTTCCCCCCTCCCAACCATTCACAGGATGCAGTGAGTGTAAGCCGCTTGTAAGCCGAGCAAGAAATGTGCCATCCTTTTTCGGTATAATTAAGTATTTACTTTCACTTTGCCGTCCGAAGGGTGAGCGCCATAGCTATAGATGTAGCTGAGACAGGAAGCGGAAATGCGATGCGATGCGGCAGGGAAATCAAGAAGCACAAGCCATCCGAGCACCGACATGAAAACTAAGCGAAAAAGCAATTAGACCTAAACAATGGGAGCCAAGGGGACGATGGAACGTACGAAGGACGAAGGGCTGGGCAGAACGATGCTGTCTCTGCAAACTTGATATTATGGGGCTGCCATGTGTAAAATGCAGGCGAGCACGAAAATCCCAGAGGGGAGTTGGCAATAAAAGTAGCGTGTGCATATTTCAGGCAAAAATGCAACATAAAAACATTAAACAAATGCCAGACGACGACGCCAAAGAAGAAGAAGAACCAAACACAGATGCAGTTGGAGGGCGATGCAACGGTACGTATACTTCATGTGTCCCTACAACGACTTGCATAACGTATAGATCCCGTTTGCCGCTGCGATAAGTGTGACAAACTGACATGCCTCTCCGAGTTGCTTTACAGCCGATCCAGGCTCGTAATTTGATATGAATTTGCAATTTACACTGGCAATTTTCTAACCCGCCACGAGGTAGTTGCCTTTTGCGTGCAATGTGGCGTATTCGTAATTATGGTTCTGCCAACGGCCACATCACAAGAAGCACCAGTTACAGTAACTTCAAAGCTAAAGTCTAAAAGCTAAGCGGCCCCAGGTGCAACGAACTTTGATTAACCCATTTGCTGTTGGTGTGCGATTGAAACACATACAGAAACACCAGAAGAGTGCACTAAACTGGGACATTCTGTGACCAGAGGATCGGGATCGCGCATTTGGTGGCTTTCCTATCAAAGACTAATTAAAAACTTTGGCCAATGCCAAAAGCGCAGAAAAAAAAAATAGAAAAACGCTTGCCATGTGCAAAGTTTTGTCATTTGAAAATTTAAACAAAAAGCTGAGGCAGCCAGCGGCAGCAACAACAACTGCAACAAGTGCTGCCACTGCCACTGCCGCTGCCGCCGCTTCCTTTGCCACAGTGGCAACTTTGAAATTAATAAATTATTCATGATAAATGAAAGTTTCGCGAGTTTCTCCTCGTGGCGAGGAGAAATTTTCGATGAACTTTTGCTAGAAGAGCCAGTAGCTGAAATCAATGCGAGTGCTGGGTGCTTTAAAATCAATAAAGTCGCGTACGAAGTAAATAAAATAGGACAGCTTTATGTTCGACTCACTGGCCCGGGGACACTGCAATTGCTGGCAAAAATTCAAGAATGGATATGTCAATCAGAACGCGCCGTTAAGCAGCATAATCAAGCTGGCAATGGTTTTTACCCATTTACTTTGCTCGCACTGCCATCCCTTTTTTATGACTTGCAAACCGAGCCAATACAAACTTTTTGCAGTTTATGTAAAACCAGTGTACAGGGTAGCTAAAGGAAGTCGCAGACTTGGTCCCATAAACAAAGTCAAGAATAAATCGGAGCTACTAAAACTACACACAATCGCAAAATGACAAAAGTGTTAAAATCACTAACGAAGTTGTTTAAAAAGTGCACTTCCGGTAAATTCAAACCGACAACTTTATAAGTGAATTTTCTCCATATTCGAGCAATAAGTCCCATTGAATCCATTGGGTATGTGACAATTCCACAGGGACTGCGTTACTTCTGCCAGGTGCAGGATTTTTTAAAACGTTGACATGAATAAATATAATAAATGCAGTTTACCACTTTAACAATTTGTCTGACGCCCGTGCAATTTTTTGGCCTGCACCTTGTCGAACGCTTGCTTTTGATTTTTTCCGCATTGGTCCGCGAATCGCGAATCGGGAGTGAAAAATGCATGTGGCACAAATGGCAATCAGCGACATTAATAAATAAAATCGTTGGTCTTTTGCCAACCGACAGTAATAACATGCACGGCACAAACAACAGAAATGAACAAACAAAATGCGATTTGGGCAGCGGGCGAAAAAAAAAACGCAAAACGAATTTGTTCGCTGTTTGTTGTTTGGTTTTTACTGTTTGCCGTTTGCTGGCAAACAGAACTATGTCAGCATTTTTCATTATGTGCCAAATGGCAACGGAAAGGGAAAGGGCAATTGTTGTGTTGAATTTGGCATCATTTTTTCAAGGCGTCACTTGAGTGGACAGCCATCGAAATGTAATTACAGGGCAGATAGCATATTTTAATTAAATTCTGAAAAATCAAAGGGCAGCGAGGGCAAGACCAGCTATCATGTTCGATGCAATTTTCCAGTACTTCCGGTGTGACACTCGGCGTCATCTCACACGATGGCAAATGGCAAATGGCTAATGGCAATCCATGTGGCAAAGCACACAAAGTTTTCTGAGCGGCTTACGTGGCGTATGCGCAACACAAATCTGAACAATTTAAATTGCACAAAAAGTGCCAGCACGTTGCTTTCTAATTTTAATTGTGGTAATGCGGTTTGCCGGCTTAAGCCCAAGCCAAATCCCCTTTTTCGGAAAGACCCCTCGGCTTTTAGCCGGGGGGTGCAGGGAAACTCCGAACGGTAACCGCGCTGTTTGTCAAACAAATTAGCAAGCTGCCTAAGAACTTGCAGTAGTTTTGCAACTTTGCTACTTTGTTATTGCAGGGCAAACAATTTTGTGAAAATTTAATTAAACTTTCGCCGAGTGCTGCCACTTTAAAGGACACTTGGCGGAGCCGGAAACTCGAATAAAGGCATCCAGGAGGATGGCAGCCACGATGGAAGCGGTAACGAAAAGGGCAGACGCAAATAAAGACTGTGACGAAAATATGTCAAAATCAAGGCGACTTTTCCGGCCATCGTACGTTGATCGATTGACTCGTTGCCCGAGCCCATTTCATTTCGGACCAAATTGTTGGCAACATTTTTTAACTTTTATTGTTGCTGTCACTGGCAGAAGAAGCGGCGAAGAAGTACGTGTCTCTTCCACGCTCGCCACTCATCAATTTGCCGCCCGACCACCACCCACTGCAACTCGCGCGCCAAAATGGCCAAAAAGGAAATGGGAAACGGGAAACAAGAAGCGCAAAGCGAAAAGAACGTCAACGGACGGGGGGAACAGGGAAAGGGGCAAACAAAAGCGCTTCCAAAAAATTATGCTAGCCCCATTTGCAAACAAGCCACTCGACTGATGCTCAACAACTGCTGCAATTTCGGTTTATAGCCCTCGCTCCTGATCCTGCCAATGCTTCTGTTGCTGTTCCTGCTCCAGCTTCAGCTCCTGTTTGTGTCCTGCTGCTGGACGAGTGCATTTGCAGCTTAAACTCAATCAGCTGTAATTTGCACAATGCGGCACACAGCAAAAGGGGCTTACTGCCATCGAAACGATCCGGAGTGCATTAACCAGGAATCGAAAAACCAGGAACGGGCCGGAGAACAACATAATGCCAGGCAATCGAGCAGCCCCAACAGCCCAGTGGTCATCATCTTTGGTCGGCCAGAGTTTGATGGCCACCGCAGACACGCTGAGCTTGTGTGAGTCCAAAAGTCCAGGGTCCAGAGTCCAGAGTCCAATGCCCAATGCCCACTCGTCTAGATAAACACACGGCTATCCGCTCGGTAGTTAATGATTATGCCAGATTTTCATTTGCACTGACTGCACGGAATTTGCGTATTATTTTAATGTCGATAATACCCGAATAAATGCTTCATTTACCTGCGGCGAGAATGCCGGTCGAGTTGATTTCAAGAGGCATTGCAAAATTACTGAATGAATCAGAAATCTCGCCACTTACACGGCCAGCAAACGATTGCCTGTAGTTATTGTTAAGCAAGCACTCGAAAAAAAAATTATATATCCCTTAACGTAAGATGTTTTATAAAAGAAAACTTATTTTTGTAACACTTAGTTGTCACATGATTAATATAAATATATGTTAATCTGTATACAAATATTTCTATATGCAAATAAAATTATTTTTCTACACTTTTATTTAAATTCAATATGAATTTAAATTTTGCATTGTTTTTCTTCAAATAATAGGCTTTTTTACTTAAGCACAAAAACCGGTTTAAAAATTCGAATGCGTTCTGCGCGTCATATTTTGCGAGTGTCCTGCGCGCGTGTGTGCAGAAGTAAAGGATTTTAAGTTTGCAAATGGACACAAAATGCGATTTCCAGCTTATTGGTTTGGCATTAATAATTTAATGGGCCCTGCTTTTTGGCCGACGGCAGCAGTTGTTTAGTTTTGATTTCGTTTTCAATACGATTCTTACAAGCTGGTCACATAGCACTCTGCAATATCGCATATGCTGCGGATCCGGTGAAAACGAGTTGAGCCACCGGAAATGCCCATTTTCTGGCCGTTTTTTCGCTTTTCCCAGGACCATTGTCACCTTTTTTTTTTGTTGCTGGCCGCCCAAGGAGCTGCGAAGAAAAAGCGGAGCAAAAACAACTGTCAGTGGCTTGTTGCCTTTTTATTGCGTTCCCTTTTTTTTTTTTGTATTTTTGTGTTTTTTGATTTCTTAGCGTGTGTGTGAAGAGGGTATCTTTTTATGCGTCCTGTCAACGCAGCAGTTTCCTTGGGCTTGAGCTCGGGTCCTCGAAATCCCAGTGCCGGCTGACAGCCGGCTGTTGGCAGTTGCCAGTTGCCAGTTGGTAGTTGGCAGTTCCTGTTCCTGTTTCTGTTCCTCTTCCTGTTGCACCTAATCGCATAAATGTGCTGCCAATGAGTGGTCCTGCTGCATATTTCATAAGCCAAACGGGCCTGATGTTTCCACCCACCTGGGAAGGCATGTCAAAGCAAAAGCTAACAGGATCATCTGGCTGGGCACAGAGCAAAAAATACACAGCTTTAAGCGAAGAACCATTAAGAATTAGTCATTTTTTTGAAAAGCGTTAAATAATAATCGACATACACTTCCTGAGGTACAGATAGATAGATAAATAGTTTTCAAATCAGCAAGTTTCCTAATACTTAAGATATACCAGATCTTTCAGTGCACCAAAAGAGATAACATATCTGGAGCAGCAGTCGTGCTGCAGATTTAAAGTTTTTAAGTTCCCTGGGCCATCATTTTGCCTGGACACCATTGATGGGCATCACCAGCTTACCTGGCTACCCAACAAAAGCGCTTTGGAAGTGTGGCAGAAAAAAAGTTGGGAGGTGGACTGGAGGAGGAGATGCGACAGGCGGAGGCAACTTATTTGGCAAAGGATTTGGCCTGGCTTAATGATAGTTTCAATTATCGCCCATGTCCCAGCTTTGTGCACCATTGCACATGGTACAGACCTCAGATTTCAGATTTCAGACCTCATGGCAAACAGGAGCAATGCGTTCGGGGCCCTCGATGCTTGCTTATCATTTGGCCATAGTTCTGGACGTCCTCCTGGGTTTTGCTCATTATGGCGGGAAGCCAGTTGGCGGCGTTACACCCAACTCAGCCCCTGATCCCCTTGTGGGTCTAGTCGTGTGACAATGGGAAGTTATGGCTCAGCTGGAAAATGGGGAAGCCTTAAAGGTTTCTAGCACGGAAAACGGCTCACTGGCTCCTTAAATCACTGCGATTCTGGCTGTGAAACTGGGCTGCTTCCGCTTTTCGACCATTTATTTAAGTTGCACTCAACACAAAGTAAAATCGGCTACATTTGATTGCCCGTTCTGGCTTTACTTTAGTAGCCTTTTGGCCATTGGCCCCTCGCAACTTTCGTTTCGTTTCGTTTCGTGCTCAGCGAAAGTTAGTCAATGCGCGCAATTTGCTAAAAATAAACAGACTGGAAAAAAAGTCAGGATGGGTGCGATATTGAAAGGAATGGGGAATGCCAAATGCCCTGAGGTATCGCAATCAAGCGGCTAAAAATCACCTTCAAATCGATGGCATTTCACTTCTTCATAAGTGTTTTTAAGGCATTGCAAAGCCATGAAAATGTGAGTAAAGTAGTAAAATGAATGAATGATAAATTTACACAACAAATTGCTTTTACTAAATTACAAAGTATATATTAATTTCATATGAATATAAAACACATATGAAATATAAATTTGCATATCATATGCATTTCTGAAATTAATCGCCCAATATATTGTTTGATGATTTGGAAAAATAGTATGCCATTATGAATTTATAATTAACCTTTTACGATCTAAAAGAGGTCCTCTACAAATTTCGTATATCTCCTTGCGGCATTTTGTACATGAAAACATAACCTTCGATTTCAGGGTATAATGAGGGCCATTGGTAACTTGAGTCTTTGCTACAAAGTGTTCTCCTTGCCATTTCTCCCCTTTTTTTTATTTTGTCCCCTCTTCATTTCTGTTTGTACTGCGCTTTTGGCGGCAATACGGAAAGGAATCCCCGGAATCGGGAATCGAAGGCGGGACAGGGTCCAAAGTTCCTTCTTATTCCGAGTCGACTTTTGGCTGTTTGAGTTTTCATTTTTATGATATTGTAATATATTTGCTTTCAGCTCGTAATTGACATGGGTCGTTTGTTTGGCCAGCAGCTTGCAATGAATTCTTTCGTATTTTTCACTGCCTTAAAATTGATTTTGGCGCAAGGCATTTTATAAATTTTTTCTATATTTCTATATTATCATTTTTTTTTTTTTTTTTTGTGCGTACCAAATTGGCCGCGCTCCGGTTACCTCAAAAGGTTGACTTGGCCACTCGGCTTTTGGGAAAGAGCTGTAGTCGCTGTTTGTTCAGCTGCCAGTTCATTGGCAGTTTCTGGAAGCTTATTAAATTTCTTGGCCTAACTTTGTAATGGCTTCATTTTTAGTCTTTATTTTTCTCTCTTATTTTCTTGGAATTCTTTTTGCCAGAATTTTTGATGGCACAAAATTTGCATGGGAAAAAGTCAGAACATCAAATCTCCGCTCACAATTCATAATCACGCCCCAAGGTGGCATCAAGCGAAATGAGTGTCGCATTTATGTGCCTTCCTGTTGAAATGCGAGTTTGTATGCGTGTGGAAAATACAACTTTCTCCCGGAAGGCAGTGTCAAATTGATAATCATTTGGCCCCGAAAAGCTTGAGGAATTTGCAAAAATATTAAGACGCATAAATTCAAATGCGAGCCAAGCCGCAAAAACTTATGACGGACATAAAAAAGTTACCCCCGACAAATTAAAATACTTTCGGCTAAATACTTGGCAGAACAACTAACCCACAAGTATGCACATTAGTGCGAGTCCTGGGCGAATATCCTTATGCCTGAGTGTGTGTGTGTGTGTGTGCGTAAGTGTGTCGGTCTACGCCCTTTGGAAGTTTTTGAGCGATTTTCAGTGGCTCAATGCGCTCACATTGGCCCATTTCTACGCAACTTGCCAAACAAATATAAAAATAAATTGTTGTAATAAAGCGCCAAGCCCACACACACACACAGTATCTGAATCTGCTTGGCTTAGACTTTGGCTGTATCTTTTCTATTGCCACGTTGTTGAAATCTATTAGCCACATTTAGTGTGGCTCATAAAATTCTATTGCATCATTTGTTTCTGGTAACTGGTCGGGTTCCGGTCCTGCTCCTGCTCGTGCTACTCCTTTTAGCCACTTGCTCAAGGATCCCTTTCTGTTCTGGTTTTTCGGTTAACGCAGAAGTATTTCAAAACAAGTTTTCTTCTTTTGGCTGGCGTAACAATTTGCCGCGCTTTCGCACATCGCTTCTTGCTGCTGATAAGCAAATGAGTTTATGGACATCCAGGGGATTGTGCTCCTACATACATATATAGATACAAACCCATTTATAAGCAACCCGACCCCACTGAACCCTTAAGTGCTATGAGTTACAGCCATTGCATGTAGCCTGTCCCATTGTCCTGACCTCCACTTTGGTTCGAAGCAACAGTGATGGCGTCTAATTTGTTCAATCCCCTGCCGCCCATGCCCCTCCTTCAGCGTTGACGAGTTTTGTGGCCCGTTGGAAGCCAAAAGCCTTTTGGCCTAATGCGCTTCAAACTATGCAGCAGCACGCAAAACAATTTCAACTCGGCCAGCAGCAATTTCCAATGATTTGCCATAAGTTTTGCATTAAAGCTAGTCCTGAAACGGCGGATGAACGTATACTGCGGGCTGTGGAAATGTAACTATACCTTTTGGCTAAAATATGAATGCCTAAGCATACATATTATTCAAAACTGAGGCAAACAGAATTGTTATTTGACCTGACGCTTTAAACAACTAATATTTTTTACAATGACAAATACTAAATATATTATTAAATTTTTATATGGGCATGTATCTAAGCCCTATTGTTTTGACCGCATCTGTACTATTCATGCCCCGACCCCGATCGAAACTGGTCAAATGCGGTTGAGGCTATCGATGGGCCTCGTTCATTGCCAATTCCATAGCCATAGACCATAGCCATTCCCTGGCCTATGCTGTGTGCCAAATGTCAATCACTTTGAAAATGTAGTCAAATCAACTGTCAAATAAGCGTTGCATTGCCCCACATGCCTGTGTGTGTGTGTGTGTGTGCGTGTGCGAATGCGAGTGTGTGTGCGGTGTGTGTGGTGTGTGCGCAGCACTCAACGGCAATTCAATTGAAATCAAATATGCAACAGCAATCGAGTTACCCAACGAGACGGTTGCCACGCCTCCCCGCCTCCTTAACGCCCCCTGCTCCTCCGGGGAACTGCTATAAATGTTGCTTGGCGTGTTATGTAGGTGTTTGCAAGTATGTCACCATCATCACCCTGTTTTCATGGGAAGAGGGGCGGGGGGAGTGGCCACTGCTGTGTGCAAACAAACATTGTTGTAATTGCTGAAAGTGTGTCAAAATGACAGGGAATCCGAGTGTTTGGAAACATTGAGAGAAGGAACCCGAAACTTCCTTGGAACCGAAGCCCAAATAGTTTGCCGAATTTAAATCTTATTACTTCACTAAACACCTGCAATTGAACACCTGCAAAATACCTATAAATGTCCTACAAATTCTCTGAAATATGAATCAGTTAATACATCAAGCATTAAACGAGCAAGAAATAAAATATGATTTAATATTGAAAACCATACCGATTTAAGTTTAAATTGCTTAATTTTTATTTAAGTGCTTTATGGATAGCATAATTTCATTTCAGCATAAACCGCATATCCCTAGAAATAGCGACAGACGTAAAAACACCTGGCCAACACAGCTACACACTCACATCTAGATACATATAGATACAAACGTATAGATTATACCCTCATAGTCCACACAGACACTGACAGACAGATCATTAGCAGGCAAGCGTAAAAAACGCTGATTAACGAGTCCTTGGGGAGAAAAGGACTCCCGAGCGAAACGAACTAAACCGGCTTCCGGTCAAACCGTCGGTGTCCTTGTTCCTCGGGCGTAGATTACAAACATAAATTTAAATTATGTTAAACAATACACCAATTCAAGGACATTGGCAATGACATTTATTATATAATTTATAGCCCCTTTATTGGCGCCAAAATGCCATTGGGCGACTCTATAATATTGATTGCCAAATAATTGAGATTTTTTCTTGCGCATAAAATTTGTTACCATATTTTATGGTCATACTAGAAAATTACACAACCGCCCACCAGCAGACATATACATATATCTATATGTCTATTTAGTGTGGGCGTGGCAAAATAGGCCAGTGGAAAAAGAAAGGAAAAGTATATAGCCACGCTCAAAAGCTCGTTTGCCCGTTTATGAACTGGGACCAGAAGCTGAGAAATATCCTTGGGCATCAAAGTCATAGTAATAATCACAGGGTAAGGTTGCCCCAGCCAGGGGCGGCAAAAGGGCGTGGCAAAGGGCCCCAATAAAATGCCGAAATAAAATCGAAATAAAAATCAGCAAAAAGGTGCGAATATATTGTCAAGAAAAAAAGCGGTGGCTTAGCTAAAATGGCCAGTCGAATGGCCCGAAATGAAAGGTGCAGGTGTGCTGGCGAAAAAAGATTTTCACTGAAATGTTTTTCTTCCTCTTTGCGGTGTTGATTTGCCAAAGATTAGGGGCGGTCGGTCACTGGCCTAATCCCAAAAAAGGAGACGACTTTCCGAGACAAGGTGGAGGTGCTTAAAAGTTCAGCCGGAAAGTAGGCAATATTTTTTTTATATTTTTGAACAAAAGCTCCAATAGCCAGCGCGGAACAATTTTTATGGCTCTATGGCTATATAAACACCTACGGCAGTCATATAATTTACCGCCTTTTGCGAGTTCATAAAGCCAGGGAAAGGGGAATGGAATGGTCCGGCCAGGAATAGGCAACAAAATTCTAATTATCAAATGGGAAGCATCGTTAACAAAGAACAGTAAAAAAAACTTTTAAAAGATGTTTAGGATGAGTATTTATTCAAAATTAACAAGCAAAACAATTGGATCGAAATCAGTCAGCTCTTTCAAAATGAAATTTTCTTAGCTCTATGTGCGCTTTTGACTACTAAGAAAATAAAATCTACCTCTTCACTTAGGATATGATTTTTAGTGTAAAGACTAAATATCAAAGTGCACCAGCTTCCAGAATTTCCACTTATTAACCCAACAAAGCTACAGCCAAGTCTGAGCCCAGTTCATGCCTGCCAGGCAAAAAGCCACTTGTTTATCTAATTTCATGCAAATCCCGAGCCCCAAAAAGCACAGAACTTTCAGTGCAAATAAATTTACATTAGCGACAATCGACTTTCACATGAACTGAAGGACCGAGGAGCGTTTTTCGCCAAATAAGTTTGCAGTTCGGTGGGGAAAATGGAGAAACTGGGGAAGGGCAGAGTCAAAAGTGAACGTCAACGGGAACGCACTTGCCGGGGATTAGCGCAAGGATTGACTTTAAGACGTCAGCCACCGGGTACATAAGCACTCTGAACCGGCAATAAAGAAAAAAGGCGACCCAGCAAAAGAGTCCTGGCATAGTCCTGGAAATATTGGTGATGGTGGCGGAAGCAGCAAGCTGAATGTCTGCTACGTCTGTGCCGACGAAATGGCATAAATTTCAAAGTTTATTGCATAAATTGTCGTATTTTGAAAATCTTATTGCCTTTATAATGCTCCGACCAGGCACTGGGCCCACCTGTCTGCCCTCCAGCGAGTCCTGCGAGTCCTGCGAGTCCTGTGATTCCAGTGAGCCCTGCATGCTGCCAGGATTCTGTTACCGAGCCATGCGACTAGGGCATATCATTTACTTGTTTGTGGCAAAGGCTCCTAGGCGCCTGTTGGCTGATGCTCGGGAGTTTTTATTGCGATAATAATCATAAAACATGCACTTAACAAGCAGCTTGAAATATGAGACCCCGACGTAGCTCGAACTTAAATTTTTGCACATATTTATTGTGGGGTAGCTTATTTATTTAGCCAACCGGAGGGCAAATAAACAAAGGGGAAGAAATTGCGAAATTGAGACTGCAAGTTGGAAATCAACCTCGACTTAATTGGGTATGTCGGCTAATTCGTTTGTAGGCACAAACAAATTTGTTAACAAATTTGCGTTAATGCCATAAGAAATATTTACACAGTTTTACCCACTTCTTATTTATGTGCGTATGTCGAAACGACGAGCATATATATGTGATGCCATAAATTCAATTGTGGGGAGTGTATCTTAAGTAAGCCTTTCGACCTTCAATGCGGCATGTGCCGGCAGCAACTCATTAAGCCGTTGGATAGGAAGCAATGTCCTGGCTTGACTTGGGTTGGGTGGGAAAAAGGGGGTGTGGAAAAGTCGTGGGACGGGCGGTCGCTTTGGTGGTCCTGCTGTTGCGGTTTATTTTCGGCTGTTATTATTTGTTTAATGAAATAAACGCACGACTTTCATCTTCATAAAACGGCATTATGGCATTAGCGCCGCAAATTTATGGGGCTCACCCCTGTCTTCCAACTTAACACCCTTCCGCCCACAATCGTCTCCGAAATGCGGAAAAACACCAGCAAAGTAATGCCACAACATTAACTTGCAAATACTCTTTAAGCCACTTATTTCATAACTTTCACATGTTTTTCATCAAGTAAGTAAAATTCTCATTGTGTTTGTATTTAAAATGTGACAGTTTTATATTTTAAGTAATATTTTCAGCATTGGTTCGTTGAAAATATAATCCAAGATCTCAATTATTTTCTTTTCTATGCTTCCAATTTGCTATATTTGTAGAAAAATATCAGTTCCAAATGTGTAACAAATACATTTGCTAATATGACCCTAGTGATAACCACCTCGTTATGAGTGCATACAATTATTTTAGCTAGATTCGAAAATATTCAGTGGAAATTGCCATACAACATTTGATTAAACGAAATTTGGCTATGCAGGCTAGTGTCCTATATTCAATGATAGTTGACTCAACTAATTTAAAAATGCTGATTTTTCTTGGCTTTATTTCGCGAACCGATCAAATTGAAGTCTTAGCACTTAGCCATCAGTGAGTGCGTCATAAGGGCCAGGATGCCGGTGTTTGCCAGAGTCTCTACAGCGTTGCTAAGGCGGTCGTTGCAGGTACCGACCATTGCACCGCCGTATCGGGCGAGGAACGCGGTGGCAGCCACACCGAAGTAGAGATGGTTGCCGTCCTTGGTGGCCAGATACAACGTGGAGCCGATGTTGCCCAACAGAGCTAGGTCCTTCAGCGTTTCCGTGGAGCTGTCCCAGTCCTCGCTCACCTTGCCGATCATGTCGTAGAACAGTGGGATCAGCGACATGCCGTGCACCAGCGCCACACCCGACTGATCGGATACCAGGTAGAACTCGATGTTGGCCAGTGGTAGCAGGATAACCTCCAGTATGCTGGCCGAGATTACAAAGGTGAGTCCGCACTCGGGCTCTTCGGCAAAGGAGCGCACCACGCCCAGCAACCCGTGGACCAGGCTGAAGGATGCCGCCAGGTAGGCATACGGATGGTCCGCCGGGGTCAGTGAGCACATCGTGTAGGCGCAGGCCGAGATCAGCAGCAGATTGACCAGAGCCCCCACCACATTCATTTTCTATCGATTCTATCACTGTGTAGTATCACGATATGTGACTTCAATTATTTGTTCCGAACACAAGAACTAACTAATTTTGAGTGTTGCTAGCTTGAGACTGGGCTCTGAAATGACTAAAGACCGATTCCAGGCCAACTCTGTTTATTCAATTTATCATATCAACTTTGCTAGGTTAATGTTTTGAGATTTAAAGTGACCATATCATTAGCAAAACACAAATTTAAAGTGACCATAAAATTAGCAATACACAATACACAAATATAATACAGGATCTCAATTATTTTCTTTTCCATGCTCCCAACTTGCTATCCCCTATCCCAATTTGCTTTATTTGTAAAAAAATATCAGTTCCAAATGTGTAACAAATATATTTGCTAATATGACCCTAGTGATAACCACCTCGTTATGAGTGCATACAATTATTTTAGCTAGATTCGAAAATATTCAGTGGAAATTGCCATACAACATTTGATTAAGCGAAATATCATATGTGTATGCAAATAATAAATCCATGAATTTACTGAATATTTTAAGCCCTATTGCCTCATATTCCCAATCAAATATTAGGGGTACAAATTATGTAATTACTGGTGGGAATTTTCATATACCCCATGAAGAGTGCCCAACTCCCGATTATTCCATTTGGTTGTGTTTTCGGTTGTGGTGATTTTTATGAACTTCGCTGAGCTTTAAACTTTCTGTGGCATACTTTCCGGCGTGCATGGGTTCACAGGCGCTACGTGGGGTCAAATTCGTGAGTGGGTGTGCGTGTGTATAACTGTGTGTGAGTGCGATAAACGGGTGTGGGACGCTTAATGTGGCCCTGCAGTTACTTATAGTGCTTCATCTGCTAACCCAATTCCCGGGGAAATGTCATGGCCAAAACGCTCCGTCATGCAATCATTGGGCGCAATCAGGACACAGACACACACGCTTTGCATGCACCATTTGCAGGGCTCATTTGCTCCGAAAGCAGCCACAAACCATAGGGCCTCCCTGCCCCACTCCCTTCTTCGGCCCACCAAAAAACATATAGAAAATGTAATTTTCATATTTCTTGCCAAAAAGTTCTGCTGGCAAGCCAACGACAGTAACGGAAGGAAAGTTTCCCAGTGATGCATGGCTGGCCTCTTACCAAGTTCACAAGGCGCTGAAATGTCTACCATAAAGAATTGGGGGCGGAGGAAGACTTGGCTGATGGAAAAAAAACCCCGGAACGGTTACATCCACATGGCATTAACAATTGATCAGGCGGGGCTTGGGATTGGGGTGCAAAGCGAAAAAAGTGTTATCAAGTAGACGAGTAGACAACAACGAAAAAATTGAAAAGAAATAATAGCAGGTGCCGAATTACATGAAAAATCACTTAGGAAAATTAAATTTCACATATTTTTCACTTCAACACCGAGACACGCGGTCATGTCTTAGAAGTTGCTCCTCCTTCCATTCAGACGCATCTGTGTGTATGTGTTTCACCACCGCAAAACATGAGTAATGCGATGTTGTTCGCCAGGATCTGGATGAGATGAGATGAGTTGCCAGGTGCTAGGCAAGATTGTTAATGCATTGTCTCAAAATAGAAAACTTCGGGCCGATGGAAATTCATTTAAAGTCATCTAAATCAATTACATTATTCAGCACTTGCTGTCAAAAACAGGGAGAAAACTGCCAAAACTCTGGCACTGCAGCGATAAGGGGGTATATAACAAAAAACAAAAATCCGAAAAAAAACTACGCAAAGCTAAACAAATCAAAATGTAAATCCAACTGAAGTTGGAGCATCTGAGGGGATGAGAGAAAGTGAACCCCTTTTGAAATGCTTCTAGAATTGCACAAATAAGAATTGCAAAGAATTTGAAAATCGTTTTTGTCGTTCTGCAGATTAGCAAATAATGCAGGAGACGCAGACAGAAATATAAATAAAAATATAAATAGGAATCGGAATCGGAACACTCAGCTGGGGATTTACTCCTTGCGGCTGCTGCATCTTCCTAAATATTCACCCACACTTATCACGATCTTTTTTCCAGTCCGCAACACAGAGAAAAATTCCTAAGCATTCCTAAATAATTAAGTTGTTATAAATAAAAAATAAGTAAAACAGAGCATTACATATTCGTATACTTGTTTTTTCAACTTTATCACATAATAATAATAAGAATATTAATGATATTCTTAAGATTTAATTACCGTGTATAGAATGCCGTGCTTTTTAATATTTCAGACGAAGTATTAAATATCTCTTTACTGATATATATTTATCAAGAAATCCAAGTTTTAAATATTATTCTATTTTCTTCCAGTGCACTTTTCCTTCTGCTGGCTTTGGCCAATGATGCTTGACATTTGGCAGTGCCAAGTCGTCGTCAACGCCACAGCACCTACACACACAGTGCGCACAGTTCGAGGGATTCAGCCAAGACAAAGAGGGAAAACAAACAAACAGACAAATAAAAATACTCAAATCCGTTGGCCAAAGCCAAACAGGAGTCATCGTTGTCGGGGATCCTTGAAAGTTTTCACTCGACTGCCTTTCGAACGCACTTTCCGGGGCAACATCTTTTGTACAGGGAAATTCTTGGGCCATAAGCTCCAGCCACACGCACATCAATCACCACCGAAAAACAGACGAAATTTTCGTGGAGGCAGGGGGCAGGGGCAACTTAATTTCTCATGTTACCTGCCCACAAAACTTAAGCAACATTTGATTGAAATCATTTTCAACAAGTCAAGTGATGGATGATGGCCGACATGTCGTGGGATTAGAATAATGACGATGGGAATCGACATTTGATTTTGTGCGGCATGCCGCAAATATTAGTTTGGCCCCCCATCTAATTGTATGCAGATTAAGATTTCGGCATCAATACTTTCGCATTCCGTTTTGTTACTTACCATTTGAATTAATCTTTGCCAAAGTTGCAACTTAATTTTCCGCGACTCAATCGAGAGGCAGAGGCAAAGAGCTTTGAAGCTTTTTACATCAATTTCTTGGCAAAAAGTTTGCGCACAAAACTTCTTGGCCAAGTTTTATGAGTGCTGTTAAAAGTTTATTAAAAACCGCAAGCAAAATATTATTCCTAAAATGCAAAAGAATTTGGATAACGGAAAAAATCGCTCAGTTTAGTTGGTGACCTTTGAACCGAGGCTTACGTCCAATTTAGTTAGCTATTTCAAGGTCGTTGGTTTTAGCTTTTGTTTTATGCAATCTATATGTTGATGTAACGCAATCTGTTACAGGGTTCAATTAAACGACGCACACACGGAAAAGCGATGGAAATTGAATTTTAATGAATCAACGTTTGTGCAGCCAGAAAGAGATGGCTATGGTGGGCGAGAAAGAGATAGAGGGTGGCACACCCGCACATGTCGCCGAATGGCGGCCATTTATTTTGCGAAAAAATAAAATTGAAAAATAATTTCGTTTTAAAAAAAAAATGTATCTTCTCTCTGTGCCCCGTTTAACGCCAGAGATTTGCCAATCGACATTGATGGATGAAAATTGATAAATTGTGAGCGCAGCAGATACCACGCGGCGTATGAGCAACAACAACTAATTGTGCGAATTGCGTATACGACACGTGCAACGTGCACTTAAAGTTTGTCATGCTTGTGAATTTATTTACGACTTGTTCGGTGCTGGGAGTTGAGAGTTAAGACTAGAAGAGCGCAACAGCGAATGTCAGCAACAGACGATCAAATTGTAAACTCCTGCACATAAATCTCAAGTTTTTTGTGTCCTGCTGTCATAACTCTCCCACACGGATACAGACACACGAACACACATACAAATACAGTGAAATACACAGGACCGCACCTGTTTCGTCCTGAACTTTTTGTGCAGTTTCATGAATTGCGTGACGCATTTTTACGTGCCTCCCCAACCCGCAGACTTGTATTTTTTTGTGGGTCAACAGTGAGGAGCAAACATTTTACGCAGAATTCTGCCTTAAAGCATTCACAATGTCTGGCCAAATAACTTTTTGATATCAAAACACTTACCAATATAGCTAAACTTTTTGCGCAAAATGCCCCAAAGCCGCGAAGAGCAATGAACAAAGGTTGAACTTAAAATTTGAAGGCGAAGCTGATTTTGATGGCAACTTTAAGAGCAAACCCCATTCCATCCTGCCAACGTTTACAATAATTTCTTATTAAATTTTTGAACGCAACAAACCCCCGCCCCAGGCTTCGATTGGAAATTCATGAAACTTTGCCCAAGTAATGTTTATTTTTTCTGCCCCACCCCACTCTCTTCTATTTTCCATTGTTGAAGTAATTTGCACGGCAAGGAAAACAAGCAGAATGCCAAAAGCAAACAATTCCAGCTCGTGGAACATTTTTGATTGATTTCATTTGCCTGGCATTTGCAGCGGGTAATTGGCCAGGTAGGTAGTTAGGTCTACGCGATGCCTAGTGGGCTTGTTAGCCAAAAACACGCTGGCCGAATAATGCAAAACCGGAGCTGCATCGCCTAAGTGGCCGACGTCGACACCCAAATTTATATTAAAAGCCAATGCTGGGCAGGCCTAACTCGGCTTTTTGCTTTATTATTATGCAAATTTCTCGACGCTACCGAACTAACAATGTCATTTCCGCATAAAAACGCCATGAACGCGCCACATTTCCGTCGCAATTGCCGCCATTTATAAAACGGTCCGCAATTTGGCCAACAACATCAAGGGACGAGGCTTTCAGCATGAGCCAGCAAATTGTTTGCGTTAGTTTTTGCAATTGACAATGGTCGCGGAATGAAGCTGCTGCCACCTAATTGACCAAATAAGTAATGGACGTGCGACAAATTACAGCCAAAGGAAAAATAAACGGGGTGGCAAAAGGATATTTTGGAGGTAAGAAGGAGGCAGCCTCTGCCTCAAAGGACATTTTGTTGGTTACTTTTGCGGTAATTTAGGAAATATGTAAACAATCTATTGCAGTTTCTTATCTAGATTTTTTGAAAATTATTTGGAAAGAAATTTAGTGATATCGGAATTTTGGAAAAACATTCTATATTTTATTCTTTTTTAAAAAATATGAAATATGATGTTATATGATATGATAGGCCACATTAATCCTCACATTTATTGGCTGAATAAAAACTTTAGTTAAAATTAATTTTTACTGTGTATGAAACAAACCACTGTGAGCAGCGACGAGAAAATTTGACAAATTCGACAAACGCTCGTAAATCATTGCCACCTTTTTGGCCCGGCCAGTTGGATAGTTGGTTGGGCTAACCAGCCATCGGAATTCCCCACGGCGGCTTCCCTGGGATTGAGTTGGAGCCTTTGTTGCCCGCTTCCAAATGCCAAATGCCAGTCGTCGATGTTGCTGTTGTCGCTGCTCATGTTGCTGCCACCGATGTTGTTGCTACCACTGATGTTGCTGCTGCTGCTGCAGCAGCGTGCTCGCCGTGCTAATTGTTACGCTTGACAGGTGCGTTTGACAGTTGAATTTGACAAGTTTATACACAAGCCAGACCAGTCGAATATCTTGGGGCTTACAGCCATGCAGAGGATGGGAAAACCCAGAGCAAACTGCGCCGAAATCTGAACAAGCTGGCTGCGGAAAAACCAGAAAAAAAAAGAAGTCGAAGAAAAAAACAGGAAAATTATGCCAACAACTTTTGCAAATGTCTGACATGAACTCGTATAGCGAGTTTTGGCAAACAAGGAAAATGTGTGGATAAAGTATAATAAGAGGTGCCTGTGACGCTCTGGGAAAACCCATAGATTCGAGATATTTGAATGCAACCAGAAATCATTACAATGAGTCAAGGTTTCCATTTAAAGATAATAAAAGTGATTAAATATTACTAGGCTTCCAGATAACGAGAATGTATTAATTAAATATTTAAAATATATATATTATATATGTAGTATCAACATTATTTCTTTATTTGTGTCTTTTAATCTTTATTACAACCCGATTTGTTCACAAAAAATATAAATGTATGACTAAAAGCTCGATTCATTGAATATAAATCCTTCTTTGTATCAAATCAAGAGTTATGTAAATATAAAATAATACATTTACAAACACCACAAAAGGTCAACCCTTTTTGTAAAACGCGAAAATTGCTTAATTTTGTATAATGCCAATTCAGTTAATTGCGTGCAATATTTACGTAAAGCTAATCAATAGACCAAATGCTCAGCAGGCATAATACCCATAATATCTGGCAACGACCAAATGCACAATTTCGATTGATTTCGGATTCGGGGAAAACAGAAGTGGAATGCACACAGGTGCTCTCCAGGGTGCAGTCAATGAATACCGAAAGCCAAAACCCTATCCACTGGAAACAAAATTTCACTAATTAGTGCTGAAATTCGCTTTTGTGCAGCGGGTGCGATAATTAAATTGAAAGCAGTACCGCAAGTATGCAGCGTTTAATTATAATTTCGGGGCAACCTACGGAATCGAGGGAAATCAGCAAAATGCGAATCAAATAGTCTGCCTCAAATGAGGCACCAAAATTCGCACAGCACCGTCAAAATGATCGGGCTCACGTATTCTGCGGGTAAATTTCAAAAAATTTTTTTTTTTTTTTGGTTAAGTTTGTGTGAGATTTTTGGCAACTTGTTTATGCAAACTGCGTGGCTCTGTGTAACCCTACGAAATTTTCTGGGCCAAAACTCTATGGCATTCATAAAATATATATAACTCTGGTATAAATGTAAGGTATAAATGTAAGTTAATCATTAATATCAGTTAGCATTTATTAGTGCACGATTAAAGTTGGCCCAAGTATGTGAGTGTGGCTGCCAACTTTATCAAATTGTTAGCATGTTTGTCCTGTCCGTCGTTTATCAGCCAACACAAACACAAGCACAAACACCCTCGGCCCGAGTGACACCCCCCACAGGACTCTCCACTCTAGCCGCAAAAGAGTGATAAAAATGTAAGCCACAAAAGCGTGGCCCACACACACACACATTTTGGCCCTCTTGGCACCATTCGAGTTTTTTGGCTCGTTTGGCTAACAAGCAAAAGACAGTGACAAATTAGTTTTGGTGAGCTGCTTATGTGAATTTTCATGCAATTTGCATAATGAGCACTGTCCCCGCTGCACTATAGGCTGAATGGTACCTTTTTGTGGCCAAAAAGGCACTTTTGAATAGTCCGTAATACTAAGTTTTGATTACGCCATTACGTTAGTATAAGATCCCACACGATTAAGATATCAGCTGTTCGGAGTGCCGTGCGCAAAATCGCTTGTTTACAAACAACACAATCACTTTTAAAATAATAAAAAATAAACAAAGAAAAGTTTTTATTAAACAAGTGATAATGGGATCGAAAGGGACTTATACTGGTCCCGTACTGGCTATATGATATAGTGGTCCGATCCGATAATTTTTTCATATGATTTTACTACAAAAATACGAAAATTTAGTGCTATGTTTCAAGTGTCTACCTCAACTAGAAGTATTTTTGGCCGCTTTCACCACACAATGGGAAACACTGTGCAATAGTACTCTGCATAAATACCTACGAGTGCGAGTGAGTCTATTTTACGTTTCAGTTTGTGTGTGACATTAAAATGAAATAAAATTAAATCATGGCTGACACTTTTTTGAGTAGTGCCCGTTGGGCTTGAGGTTTCACCATTCGGCACTTGATGAATTGCCCAGTTGGCTGCAAAAACGAGTGCCTAAATAGCCATGAAATTCCCACCCAAAAACTCGATTATTTATGACTTTGACAGCGAAACACACAAAGGATGGCAGCGCAAGGTGAAATCAAGACGAGAGATAATGATTTAAGGAACTGGCCCATTTAATAGTCCTCCGCTGCCGTCGTCGCCCTTTTTGGCTGTGCTAATTTAAATTTTATTTCTGGCAATTTGCCAAATTTGTTGCCATTTGTGATGACACGCTCGTTTTATGACAATGATACGGCCGGAATGCCATTGCCCTCCGGCGGAAAACGAAAACGATGGCCGGGTGGGGCATGTTACAGTCTGTTTCGGTTGACATTCATTGAAATTCATGCCGCGTGGCCGTTCAATAATAAAATGCCAACGCATAAATAAAAAATAAAGGTAAATAAACGCAAAAGGGTTTTGCTAATGGGCCAGCCAGCCGAAAAAGAGGCGCAGACATATCCTTCAAGGGAATGGGACTGTCATAAAAGCTGGCTAGATGGGCGAAAATGGGGTGGTACAGGTAAAGAAAATACTAAGCCAAGATTGAAGCGATACCAATGAATTAGCTGCAGAATATAGAATTCCCATAAAATTTGAGAAAAGCCGAAACTTTTAAATCATTTTCATATAATAAACTCTTAATGTGCCAAATCTTTATACTGGTTGGAATATAGTTTTAAAATTCGGTTTTTCTTAAGTTTTAAAAAAGTGAAAAAATCTATAATATATTTTGAACGGGCTATAAAAATATGACCTCATATAAAATGTATTTCTGCCAACAATTTATATACAAGTCAGGACATTCGTTCACGAGCATACATTTCTATATGGTCCGGCTTTAGGGACAGTTCTTAAAGCAGAAGTCAAGCGGTGCATATAGACATCTATCCCTTGTCGTTCCCCTTCGCATGCATTTCAATTAGACGAGGCAGCCGGCAAAATGTGCAACAAAATTAAAATGCGCATTTATGCAGATTTGCACATTGAAACTGTCACGGCAACGAACTACCAACGCAGGAGGAGTTGCAGCAGGAGGTGCCGAGGTAGGGTAGGTGGATAACTGGGTAGCTGGAGCCAGGGGGTGGAGAAACAGAAGCCGCCCGTGGTAGTAGCTGGTAAACAATACCCCGACTCGCTTTTGCCCCTCTCACCGAATTTGCCGACCCCTTTTTGTGTCTCTGGGTCCTGGGCACAATGCGTGCCCACCTGGCAGGCTCTAATTATTTTTCTGCCGCTGCACGGCGACTCACCTGGATCTGGCTTCACTTTGCCGGCATCCTTTATGCCCCTCCGTATGCCTGCCACCGTATTCTGGCTCTTTGTGCTCCTGTCTGCCTTCTGCCATTGCACAATAAACAGGGAAAACCGAGAGAGAGCGGCATAAAGCAGAGGCTGGCAGAGGATCCTGCCAGGCCAGGATCCACCTCCTCTCCGGGCCAAGTTTCGTGTTGCATTTGCATAATGAACTGTTTGCTTATGTTTCGCATCATGGACATGCTACCGGAGAGCTAGGCTCTAACATTTTAACCAAATTGTGTGCGCTCTATTATGCAATCCCAGCTTCCATTCCAGGCGAACTAATTTTAAAATGATTCGCCAAAGCCGGCGCCTCAACCAATGATTGCAGCTTGTTAGGCAATTGAGAATTAATTGAATGATAACGATGATTTTGTTGGGTGTAAGTTGTTAATCTATATAATACCTGTGCAAGACCAAATCGAGCATAATGCAAATGTCATTCCATATTGTTTGATTCTCCGCTGAGGCGCACGTAATATATTAAAATATCCTGCCGACACCCAATCGACTCATTTGCAGCTTCTCCACACCCAGGGCCAAAACTAACAGCCTGACAATAATATCACACACTATCGATATGGATATTATATGGCGGAGAGCGAGATCAAGCAGCCATTGTGTGCAATTCCCATTTGCCATTTTCAATATTTATTCCCGCCATTACAACAAAAGCAGGACAAATTTGAAATGAAAAAAAGGGGAAAGTCTTCAAGGACTAACAAATACCTCACAATTAGTCAGTGAAATATTAACGTTTTGAAGAAGATATCAACAATATTATGTATTATTCGAAATTAAATGTTATATTTATATCGAGTATTTTCCATTTATTCATAAACCTTATAAAGGAAATCAAGCGGAAATACCTTACGTCCCATTTTCTACAACTGAGGTGTTATATTTTTTAAGCACCTAGAGGTTTCCCAGATTCAGTGAAATAAAATTGAAGCAAAATACTCTTGATCCACTTTGAGATATCAGAGTTTCTCACTATTTGCAGACAAATATACGAATCAACTGCGAATGCAATATACCCATGGGTGCTAATGGCAGCGGGGATTGAAAAAAAAAAGATGGACGCAGATGAGAAAGACACAGCAAGGCAGCTACAACATATAATAAAAGTAATATGCTCGGCACCAATGCATTTGCTGCCAAGAATATCAATTTCAATAAAATACAAGAGACTTCCCCACACACACACACACACACACACATAGATACACACTTACACAGTTGCATGTTTTGCCAGCAATTTCGAAAGTGCCGCTCATATCCTTTTTCCTTCTCTGTTGCCTTACATTCGCCCACTTTCGCCATAGTTTTTTGTCGAAACTGTCAATGCTGCCAAGGGAAAAGAAAGAGAGAGAGAGAGGGGAATAGGAAGATGGAAGAGAAAGAGATGGGAAGCGCTCCCGCTGCGCTTTTGGGACCCATCGTCTTATGCAATATTTGCTTTGTATTTTTAAGAAATTATAAAAACGATTCCAGGCAATGCTCGAAAAAATACACCAGGAGCCAGGATAAACCCAACGCAATCAGGGCAAAAAGAAAAAACAAGGAAGAGCGGAAAGCAATGCAAAACCAAGGCAAACCAAACCCAACTTCCAATCAAACCGAACTCGAATCGCTTTTGGTAATGATATCCTAGTGAGCTCTCCAGTGCAAGGACACCCAGCACCGTCAAAGCTTTGTGCCATGGTCCAAGACATACTGGCTAACCATTTCTATTTGTTTCCTCGGAGTGGGCGTGGCAATGTCCGGGTGCAACTCAAGTGTCGCCGGCACATAGCCTTCGATCTGCCGGAGCAAACAGAATTTCGGAAAAAGTCCAACTTCCTTGCAATATTGGAAAAAGGATATGTGAGAACTCTGAAGAGGGTCAACCGATTAATACTCTGGAATGTGTAAATCAGCTTAGGTGTGCGACACAAATTTCATAGGTAAAGAATTTAACATTTAAGAATTTTTATGAGCCAATCAATTTGATTAAGTGACTTTTCAACTTCCCATACATTTTTAAATAGAAAATAGGTAATCATAGATATATTTGAAATACTTTTATATAAAATTAAAACCATTTCATTTCACTCTATTCATCAAGCCAATCACTCACTTTCTTTAACCTCACAACCTTAACATCATGGATATTGAAAATTCCTCACTCCGAAAGTTAGTTTAAACTTTATCCTTCCGGCAAAGTTGGAAAGAACCCAAGGGAGGTAATATTTAATGGAGAATTCGAGATTGTTTGTCGCCTGCATCGTTTGTCTTTACCAGGAAAAGCAGTTGCAATCGACCCCTGTCCCATTTTGGGCCATTTCTTAACCCCCTGCTGCGTTTTATTGCTGTAGAAATTGAATTTCCATTGGATTTCTTTTACTTTTACCTTTACGGCAGGTGCTAAGCAGGCGACATAATGGGAGAGTTGACCATTGAAAGACTGTTGATTGCATTTGATTTATTTGGCAAAGGACATGTCGCAAATCATAAACGCATTCTCAGGACCCCCGAAACCCCAAAGGCACCTGCCGCATTTTGTAGCATGTAAGCTGCGGCTGACTAAACGAACAGGTTAAAATTGCCAACATGAGTTGACAACACGACAGGTGCACAGGGGGCACGGAACGGGGAATGGGGATTGGGACAGACAGGTCAGAGGATCAGAAAATGAGCAGCCAGGACAGCAGGTACAAAAAAAACAATTTCCTATGTCATCCAGCCTGGCGTGGAGCACTTGGTAATCCCGACTGCCCTGCATTCTTACTCACCCAAGTCACGTCCTGCTGCAACAACACATCGTATCTATAATATATATATATACATTATATTTAGCTGGTGTTTTTGTGTGGGTCAGCATAATAGCCACAAATATGACAACTGCAGCCACTGGGCGTGCCAAGTGGTCTTGGGTGTATTTTTATTAGGGCCAAAAATTGAGAGCTAAGCTTGTGGCTGAGAAATATGCATGCCTGTTAGCAAAGCAAGCTATTTTTAAGGTGATGATATTTTGTTGTGGGCGATTAAGATAATAAGTGTCAATAAGGTCTTTCAAAAGGTAACAGTGTGACCAAGGTGCTGAGGTGCTGCACACACAGCATTAAAGTGTGACCAATTGAGCTGCAATAAATCAAGTAATTTCTCTTTCTTGTCAACAGTTTTATTATCCGGCTAACAGGAAGTGCCGATGTGTTTTTACCCGCTTTATTAATACAACATAATTAGGGGCCGAACTTGTGGTTGAAAGTTTGCAAAGAAAGCAATTTGTCATGACATGATATTTTGTTTATCCAATCGATGGGCTGGGCGATAAACTTAATTACCGTTAATTAACTCTTTATAATACCCCATAAAATCATCGCACACCCGCACACGAACACACACACATACACATGCTAGCCTCCATGGCGGAATTTAAATACAATGGTAATTAATCAAGCGAACGCCTAAAGTCAATTTCAACAAATTGATTCAAATTTGTTGGGCAAACGCGCTGCTTAAACGGCAAAAGGCAAACGGCACTTGGCACATGGTACATGTGGCACATCCTCTTCGCAGTCACCGAATTGGAGTCAAACAGTCAGAAGGGCGCTCGGTGTAAGCCTGCTATTTGAGTTTGGCAACACGCAAAAGGCTGCCGCAGTTGGCAACACGTATACGCACACACACGAGGGCAAACATTTATTGCATCAATTAAGTTGGACATGTTAATTGCGTTAAGTTGAAACATCACGCACAGGCTACCTGTTCAGGTGTTTCCCGGCTCTACCAGCTTCCTGCTGCGTATGTGTGTGTGTGTGTGTGTGTGAGTTACATTGACAATGGAAGGTGGGACTTTTGGCCAAAAGCGTAAGCGTCAAAGGCACCCGAGCTATTTACGCATTGCGTGCTAATTAGAATTTGGTTTGAGTTGCCATACCCATCGCCAGTGTCGTGCATTTGAAATGTGACTTCAATTCAATTAAATCACTAATTACAAGCAGCAGAGAGAAAAAACTTTTGATAAATGCCGCAGTGTGCCTACCGCAAAATGAATTCCGCTCGAGTGGCCGCCCTGGAAAGTATGCTATTAAATTGGCGCACCTCATCCCTTAAATGCAAATGCCATTACTCTCTGAGATCCCGGGGACTGCATCAACAGTTGTCGGCACCTGCCTTAACCTATCGCAACGTGGACCACCTTATTATAAACCCACTGCGGGTCCAGCCAGCTCCACTTGGAGTTACGTGCATAAATCACCCGTGGAAACCGAAACGCGGAAAAGTTCTTGCTAAAATGTCTGCGCCAAATGTTACATTTTCGTTAAACAGCAAAACGGCGAAAATTTATGGCAACCTCTGGCCAATATGAAAAACAAAAAAAAAAGAAAAGCAAATACAGCCGCATAGCAGCGCAGAAAAAAAGTTGAAATTAAAGCGACATTTCGTTTGGTTGCCAAAAAAAAGAAATTAAAGCAACGCATCATATTTCGTCGCTTAATATGCCCAAAATTGTTGGCCATTAAATTGTATATTATTTTAGCGCCACCAATTGGTACCGTAAATAATGTCTCGATTTCCACGCAAATTAATTCGCTGCAAGTGTAGAAAATAAAACAAACAAACTATTGGTTAAATTAGGCATTTTGTATTTCTTTTATTTTCTATACTAAATGCGTATGAAATACGCGACAAAGGCACCACAAATGCGTATTGGCTTTTTATCATATTAATTAATTCGCAATGTTGGCAGACTTGGCTAATATATATATCATCTATCCAAAACGCTGCCCGTCGTCATTTCAGTTGGTGGTCACCGAAAATATTCGTTTCGGCTATATGTTTTGCATTTATTTGCACCTGTTCTGGCCGTGGAATGTGTTTTCCTACACCGTGTTTATCTGTAAACATATATGCATATATGCGGTTATTTATGGCCAATGTTGAATTTGATGTTGTTCTTGTTGATTGTTATGGCCGTCCCTCGGGCAATGGTTAAATGAAATTTTGATAAACACAAATGTTTGACATGACTTTGAGACTGACTGCAAACAATAAGCGAAAAAGCGTCGTTTTTACGCCGCCAGTTAATTAAATTGAATTAAATGCAATGCAGTGTGCGAGTGCAAATAGTAATTTAAATTATAGAAATTACATCATGCTTAATTGTCTATTAAGCGTGCCAAACGGCAAATGATTGAATGAACTGCAAACAACTTGCGGCTTTTTTTTGTTCGCATCTCGAGCGGAATCCCACAGGTTGCAATGAGCAGCAAAGAAGTTGGGCGAAGGGGCTACACCTGGCTGAATGTGCCGCCTCATCAATCAACTGGCGCGACTGGCTGCCACGCCCTCGCCTCGCCAAAAGGGGGCTGCTAATGATTTATGATCTCGGGTGGCGGTGGGGCAGAGCTAAATGCGAAAATTCAATCATTTAATTAGGGCAACACAACAAAAGAAAATTAATTAAATTCCTTGAACTCGACGAAGGTGAACGCCGTAGAAAATTTAATTCAATTTTGGTTACGCCCCCCGTTGGGGCTCCCATTTTCCCGAGGGGCGGGTTAAGAAGGGTGTCAAAGGGGGTGGGGTGGGCTAAAAAGACAACTGCCCTCGCTTGACATTTGCATTATAAATTGTCCCCAGCTCGATTTTCCCATGCACACTGACATTTCGTGATGGGAACACGTAAAAAATTGCACATCCAGCGACTTTGTCAGCGAGTACATGAAAATTCATGACCCACCGCCAGCTGCCTGACACTTTGAGCATTAGATGGGCGTGGCCGCACGCCCCCCTTTACACACAAACACATATATATATACATCCTGGCATATCCCATAACCCATAACCATCGCCTTCGTCAGCTGAATTTTCGTGTGTTCGGCTAACGGAAAAATCTGTGCTGTGGCATTTTAAAGCCAAATTTGATTTACATTTCAATGCGCGAAAGTGAATTTTTGGCGTTCCAGTTAGACGACCAGACGCCATTTTGTTTGTCACCAAAATAAAAAATACTCTGCGTATGTGTGTGTGAGTGTGCGAGAGAGAGGGAGAGAGAGAGACAGAGCGATAGTGCATTTGAATTTTTATTTATTTTAGTTGACTTTTGCATAACTGCACTAAATTAAATTACTCAGCAAGAAAGTAAAACAAAAGAGCTATGATCAAGTCGAAAAGGAAGTACCCTATCTTTGGAAAAAAAAGGTTATGATTCGTTAATATTATTAAAAGTAAATAAATTCGTATATTAAAGGATTAAGGAAGTTCATTCAAGTTTTAAGATGATTCAAACTTAATTTGCATTTTAAGATTTTCTCTTTACGCTAAAATATATGGCAATCGGAAATATTACCTTTCAATAAATTCAATTTACTTGAAAATATCCCCGCCTTTCTTTCTTTTCAAATCGCCACAGCCACAATTCACTCGGATTCGTATCCCCACTTTCATTTGACAAAGAGTAAAAACTTTGTTCCATAAAGAGAGCTTCTCGAAAAGGCAAAGCGCTCACAATTTGTCATAACTTTCACAAAACTGTCGCACCAAGCATGGCAAAACAACAATAAAAAATAATAACAACAACAATAACTGACTCGGGCAAAGGACACACAAAAAATAACAAAAAATAAATAAAATATATATACTAAAAACGAAATGAAAACTGCCAAAAATTGCAACCAACTGCAGCGAGTGAAAAAAAATTTGCATTTTTATTGAATTGCAAAAGTTTTTTTTCGGTCACTGCTGTCACTACTGACTGCTGTTCCAGATCCACGAATAGCCCCACCACCAAAAAAAAAGAAAAAAACTCTCTGGAATCGGAATCCAAAACCGGAAACCCATTCGCGACATGCGAGCAAGTGGAAAATTGCAATAATATTGAATTTGGCTATTAAGTCGTTAAGGCTTGTTTGTTGTGATGGCATAAAGTCCGAACCAAACCGCAGTTCCGTTACCAATATCCATCTACAATAAACAGGCACTAAACTGGCATAATATGTGCCACGCCCACAAACTAAATATATATATCTATATAAATGGAGAAAATGGGAGAGAAGAGCGGAGTGGTGAAACCTTTTATTATGACTGCCATTGATTGCCAATTTAGAGGCGCACGTGACTGGCAAGTAGTCGAGGTTTAAGCCAAAATAAAATGGCACAAAAACTTGGCCCAGCTAAGCGAGCGTAAAAATTAAGAGGCCTAAACGTTTCGGGCACATTTTTTTTATATATCTCAAACTTTTAAGCCATTTAACCGATTTGGCGACACTAAAACAAGCGCCGAATTAACATTAAACCCGAACGAAAATTGATTCATAAAAAAGTAGTCTCGACGAAATAAATTCGCTATATGTTGGAGGGTGCTATTTTGTCATTGTTGGCTTTTAAGTGAATTTTAAAAGCCTTTTACCAGTTTTTCGCTTCATTTGCCGTTTTATGTTTGCCCCAGACAATATTGAATCTAAGGGCAAAATGAAAAAAAAAAAAAGTATAAAGGAAGGATGCAGGCGGCTGAGGTTGGGGCGTCAAGTAAATGGTTTTATTTATTGACACATGTTTACTTATCGGCTGCCTCACTGAATGGATAGAAGGATGGATGGATGGATGGTTGGATGGGTAGATGGATGCGAGGGTCTGGGGATAAAGGTTCTCATGCTTCATTTAATGCAATCGAAAGTGCCCCGGAACTTCCCGGAAAAGCAGCACGTGCCCTTCTCATTAGGTGTCCCCGTATATCTGTGTATCTGTATATCGGAGTATCTGATAGATGCGCTCGTTCGTTGGCTTAAATGTGGTAATTTTTAATGCATGAGCTTGTGGTAGATCGTCAAAAACAAATGTAATGATTAATTGTGCGAATGGATTGCCATCGTTTGTGGGTCATAAAATATTAAATAAACTTCAACCGAACTTCTGGCTGCGTTCTTCGAGGTCTGTATAATTCCGAGCTAATTTGGTCAAATTATAAATGAGGAATGGTTTGTGTGTGGCACAGGCAGTCATATGTAAGCTTAGATCTGGAATTACCCACAGCCGACTGCCCAAATACGTAATTACAGTTATGAAGCTTTAGCTGACGTAGTTACACACAGAAATAGCCGACCTAAATGCACATTATGACGGCATATTAATGACGATATCTCCGCCCCCAAGAGTATTATGCATACATACATGCACACGTTTCTATACGTATATATATATTTATGCATATATACATATATGCATATGCTTGTTTGCAGGACGCAGCCATTTAATAAATAGTACTATATATACAGGTAACGGAAATACGAGGAGCGGGGGAACTATCCCGTCGGCCAGGCAACTTGGTCCAACAAACTTTGGATTTCAATCACAGCTCGAGGCTCTGACATGTTAATTGACCGGATCCGGATCCGGATCCTGTGAAGGTCAAAGGTCCTTTGGAAACTTTCTTCTTTTAATTAAACACACATAAGTCTCCAACTGATTTCCGCCCACTTGCCTCCTCGAGTTTGAACTTTCAAATTAAAGACACATTTAGCTCGCAAATCACAGTCAGCACAAGTAAGAGAAAAAAAAATCGAAGGGAAAAACAAACGGAAAGCGGGGAAAAACCGTTCTGCGCCATTAATTCTAATGTTAATGCCAGTCCGAGGGCCTCCAACACAGTGTCACAACAAAGACGCATCATCGATTTTATTCGACCTTCGATGGGCCGCCAAGCGAAATAATGACGGGCTACTGGCCCCAAACTCTAACCCTCAACAAACAAAGTTGCACGGGAAAAAATCTGAACATTTTAACAATATTCAAGAAACTCCAAACCAATAGCTTAACCAATTTGTTCTTAAATATAAATAAATTAAAGTTATATTTGGTTCGAATCTTAGGTATTTAGGCCAGAAGAGTATGTTAATCCTGCAACTGTAGAATGACTTGTCTTTAGCTTCAAGGTGGAGTTTATAGTGATGTACCAAACACAAGACCCTTTCTTAACTCCTTCGACAATTTAGCGTACATTTTTTACAATTACCCAAATCAAGTTTTATTTCTTCAAAATGCGACAGGTAATTTAATCAAGGACACAAGGAAATGTTTTTTTCTCCTGTGTGTGTGTGTGCAAAGTGGCGGACAAAGGACCAGCAGACATGAGTTCTCCGGACACATGTCAATTAAATTTGGGCTATGGCTCGCTGGCTGGTTTTCCCGCTTTTCCACTTCCAATTTCCCGCTTCTCCGGCGACAAGTGCAGTGGGGCGTGGTCGCACAGCGGGACAAGGGCGGGGGCGGCGAACGGCGGTCGTTGAATGGGTAGTGGCCGCTTTTTGGTGGCGATGTCAGCATTTTCGCAACATTAAGAGCATTTTAAATGGCGCATAATTATATTGGACTGGCACATTTAGCGGTCGCCCGAGGCGAAAAACACACACTGCATTCTGTCTAATAAACTTTACAAAGCCAGCAGCAAATGGCAGGCCACAAAAACAATGACAGGAACAACAGGGACGCGGTAAAAGAAGAAGTAGAAGCGAAAAGCAAACCAAGTTTGCCGCAGGACATGTAAATGCAATTAAAACGCTCCCTTTGTGCCACGCCCCCCCGCACTCCCTGGCCAACTTCTATTCGCATTTTGAACAAGCAACCGACAAAAGCTGTTGACTGATGCAGTGAACGTTGCAATCGCAAACGCATTGATTGCGGCCAGTGTACTAATTACCTTAATGGTTATTTCAGCACTGACCTCGGGCTAAGGTTATTTAAATGGCATAATTTTCAGGAAATTTGTGCCGATTTTTTCGGTTTGGGTATATGCAAAGATAATGGGGAGGAACAGTACAGGCACTTGATTTTTATGGACATTTTCGTTGCCTAATTGAGTTTTCTATCGGCACTTTGGGGCAACGTGGCAACGCTAATAAAGTCAACACTAAAAGCCTCGTTCAATATTCAATTAGACGCACAACACACACACACACACACATTTACGCACCCACCAACTCCCAATCACACACACACACACGCGCAGAGACAAAGGCACGCACATTTTGTTTTCACCGCCGTTGTCACCGTTTTTGAGCTGCCATTGACATTTCCGTTTCCGTCGCGCGCTCTGATTCAATTAGCACAAACCGTCGATGGGCGGTGGGCTGGTGTGTGGTCATGTGGGTGGCAGTTTGTGGACGGAGATCCATTGTAGAAAGCTTAGCATATGAGCCCGCTAATAGGCGCAATGCTGGCTTAAATAGTGGATAGACATGCTCACCTTAAGGGTGGGCGGTAATAAATGTGGGGCGTGGCTCTGCCTTAAATGACACGTGTCGCAGTCGCAATGTCTACCGGATTTCACTGTGCCAACAACTTTAAGTTAAGCAATTATGATTTTGCAATTTCAACATTATAAAGTTATAAAGTTTCAAATTCATTGGGTCGGGAACTTTAATGGCATTTCTAATATGTATCCAATAAAATTATCTTATTTGTACCCCTTTATAAATCGTTATATACTTAACATAATTTTTATTGCTATTAATAAAAAGTCACACGTCATTTAAGCATAATCCCTGTGGCTCCCAACTTTAAATTAAATAATTACTGTTTTATGGAATATATGGCATTATAAAGTTATCATCTGTCCAGTCCCTAATAGCTGCCCTATTTTATTTCCTATATTATAGAACTGCCACGCGTGAAAGTCGTAAAACAATTCGTGCCCAATATAGTTGGTTGGATGATATGTGGTATGATGGGGGACCCCTTTTGGGGCTGGTCATTTGACAAGTGCCAAAGTTGCCACTCGTAAAGTTGGCGCAATAAAAGCCGACAAAGGCAACTGGCCCAAAAGGAGAGACACCATGACCATGGCCTATCTACGAGGCAGGGAAACAGGCCTAAGGACCCAGGCCCCTGGTCATAAATATTATGTCCATTGTGGTCATAAAAGCCCAAAGACATTCGGCAGGCGAAAAACAAACCATCAAAATAGAAAAAAAAACAACAACCAATAGCTCGAAAGAGCCGAGCAGGCAAGAAATTTAATTTATGTAAATTAAACTGGCAAATAATTGGCCCAGAGGCAGGGAGCCGAAAAAGGAGCGGTAACGAAGAAGGCCCTGCAATGGCAATTACTTAGACGATAAGACGAAAGACGAAGATGCCGTAAGTAAAAATGTTGGATGTACGCTAGAATTTCCCTAAGAAATCGCTGCAATCAATCAACGTGCAATGGCAACAAGCAAAATCAATTGAAATTGAAAGATGATTTTCCTGCTCCCCGGTCTCCCGGCCTCCAGTATCCGGTCCAGGATCAAGGGAAGTGTCCTGGGTGGGGCGCATTTTAGGGGGCCGATGAAGGACTCGGCTATGTAAGCGAGCGCCCGCAAGAAAAATCACTTACATTAATGAGTTCAAGTTGTTTTTGCCTTGCGGCTGCTTCTTGCTGCTTGGTAATTTATAATGTCAGCAACCAAAGAAACCTAACCGAACCGAACCGATTTCAATGCATTGCGAAAAATATCCAAAACAAAAAGGTGAAAATGAAAATGTATTAAGAAAAAATTAAGAAATAACTAAGCATTTTTAAGGTGTAATATTTAGATACATAATAACGATATAAATAGATGAATTTGCTGTGTAATTATTTAAATAAAATATATATATACTACCAAATCTATCTGAATCCCCTACCAGGTTAATTTTTCTCACCGTGTGAAGTTTCGCCGAGCAGAAGTTACATTTCCATGCACAATTTACACCAATCTACAAGATACAACTACACATGCCGAGGAAAAATCGAGGCAAGCAAAGCAAAGCTTGCGGCTGAGCTAATCAATCTCGTGGCATGTCAGCCAGTCAATTTGTGAGCATGTGTGAGTTCATATGTGCTCGTGTGTGTGTGTCTATTGTAGCGCTTGTAAGAAGTTAGTCTAATTAAATAAATAAGTGCATGTGATTTATTTGCCAGACGCAACAAAGCAAAAACCCAAAAAAAACCAGGCAAATGGAATAACAGATAGAAGACGAGAGCTTATTGATGTTTATATTTTTGCTCCATACCGTTCTGTCTCCCAATTTGCCCATAAATCCATCTCTGTCTCTGGCCTAATTGAATGATACAAATTTCATGACAACCAATAGGATACCATGACAAAATTATATATTAGACTGGGGGGATTTTGGGAAAATAATTAGCGCAGGCCTAACTTATGGTTGTATTTTTCCAATTGAATGTCACTAATTACAAAAAATAGCTGCCTATCAGTATTTATCAAAATACCAAACTGTCACAAATATCTGTTACATTTTTTAATTTATTTCTTTGATTTAATCAATTTATTTAAATTCTTCACATACAATAGACATTTTTTTTTTCATATTGAAAATGCACTTTAGAAAATTTGTATGCATAATATTTCAATTTTAATTATGACAATTAATCGCATTTAATTAGTTCTGGGCTTAATGGCAAATTCTTGAAAAGCAAGTGTCAATTCTAACTCATATTGTCACTAAATAAATTGATTTTAAAATCATGGTAAAAACATTATTTGGTACACCAAAAGTGCATTGAGTTTTAAGAGTATTATGCTCTTGAACCAGAATTAAACACTTGGTCCGAGCTTTAAAATGAAAGCCATGACTTTAAAACTTGGCCATTTTGATCTGCTTTATTTAAATTGACATAAAGTCTCGACAAACACATTTAATTTCAAACGAAATGCGTAATTCTTAGAAACCCTGAAATATGAAATATTTCTTAGAAATATAAATGAAAGCCAAAATATTTTAAGGTCTTTAACATTTCAAGCTCTGATTAAATTTCTTATACCGGACTTGGTTATTAAGGCCACAAATGGCTATATTACTTTGGGCCCTTTCCCACTTGGACTGTAGCCGTTAATTTGCCAGCCATGCCAGACACGCCCCCACAGAAAAGCGTAGAGGCGGTAGAAAGGGCGCTGGCCACAGGATGAGCGACCATGCCCACATGCTGCACAAAGGATTTAATGAATTTTGTAAATTTATTAAAGCCGCACGCATTGCAACCATGGGCAACCTTTCGCCGCTTTTTCGCCTTGCAGTTTCTGCGACAGACGGCCAACATAACAACAGCAACAACAAGAACAACCACGAGAACAACAATGGCGAAAAATTTAATTAATTGCAGTCCAGTAGGAGGAAAATTGCAGCATCAGGATCAGAAGGTCCTGGCTGCTGGCGGTTCCTGGCATTCCAGTGGAGCAAATACTACACCAGCGCCAACAGCAGGAGCAGCAGCACTACCACCAGCGACAGGAGCAGCAGGTTCGCCTCTCGGCAATCAGCGGGGGCGGGTCAAATCGGCATGGCCTAATGATTTTCCTGTTATGCCAGCGTTGAGCCAAAGAAAACATAATGAAGCCAGACAGAAAGAAAAGATGGTCGGGAATTTGGAACAAAATCGTTTCGTTTGGGCACAAGGATAACGACAACGACAAGGACTTCATTACCAAATTGAGCGGCGACTGCCATCGATGTACTGTACTCAGCTATGCTGTGTAGACTGTGTAGACTCTGTCGTTTCCGTTTCCGGCTGCACTGACTGACCGAAGGAGCAGCTGCACCAATACCAATGCGCTAGCGAGCATCCTGCTGATGGCGATTTATATAAAGATATAAACGTGGCCGAGCAATCAAGCGGCGATGGCGACGATTTCCTCTTCGGACTCAGTGCTTTCAGTGCTCTTCCTACGCGCGAATTTCGCCGACGGGCTTAAATATCGCCTCCGAAAAAATCCATCAAAATCTTTGCCGACTCTTGAGGCCATAAACTTGTGATTGATACCGAATTTAATCAACTCGAGCGCATTTGGCATCGTATCCCATTTCGGTATTCTTCTTTTTCGGCTTTCCTGTCGGCCGCTTCTTATATTTTTAATTTACGCCTCGCAGCACGATTCTGCATGGCTTATCACAGAGATTGGCAAACGGTTCTGCTTCAGTGCACTTCAATTAGTTGGTCCTGCCGGAGAATACGACACCAGAAACCGGGACGGATCATCCGTCCGGCGTTCACTTTTTGTGGGACGCATCCGCGGACATGGTACGTATTTATTTCTATGATTACTTGTCCTTTACAGCGAGGAAAAATGTCATTGTTATGAGAAGTAGGAAATTACTTATCTAAAAATTCGTATTTAATAAATATTTTATCCCACATAAATACTTCCGAAATGTAACTCTGTTTATATGTTTATATACAATATTTTAAAGATCCAATTTGTGGTTCTTAAATATTGATGTATCATTAAAATGTTTCTTTTAATTTCATATTAATTTTTGATTTCAGTAGAATGAAACAATGTATAATTGAAAAATTTTTCCTCGTGCATTATATGTTTTTTCTCTGGCCTTGTTGTGGTTTTCATTTTCAATATGCACAAAAAAAAGGCACAGAAAATTCCGGATGTTCATCAGCCAAATGAGGAGCACGCTGGCCAAGAAGAAGACGCAGAAGACCAGTGGAGAAGCGGGAAATGCTTTCACTCCGATTTGGGCCGGGGTCAGGGGTCACGGGTGGCGGCGAGTTGAGTCGAGAAGGTCGCTGCGCTTACAAATTTCAATTTGACTAAAATTGGTTGACACACATTGCAGCAACTGCAGTGCACTCTCTTTTTATTTTCCAGCTACTTTGTATGTGTGCCAGTGTGTGCGCACCGCCGAAATATTCATGCAAATGCACTTAAAACATTTTAAAAGCGTTTCTGCGGTTCAATTTGCATAATTCCAGCCACACTCACACTGTAAAAATGCACAACATTTTACCACTAATGGTGCATTCACCCATTTGTGCGAGTGAGCCTGCACTCTCGCACACATGTGCATACATTTAATTATCGAAATGGCAACCGTCCCGCCCTCCGCCCCTTTTTGCCGACTTGAACTACATTTCAGTGAAATTGACCAGAAGCAGACATTAAATTGCACGTGGCCAGTAAGCGGAGAAAGGCGCCTCAGTGTCCCAGTTGCCAGGATTGCGACAAAAGGACACAGGACTTGATGAAATCGGCCAAATCGTAAACAGTGCTGCCGCAACCCAATTAGGCATAGTACCAAGTTTATTAAGCTTAGCTGAATGAATGAATGAAAATAAAATTGGAATGCTGATTTGTACCTGGGATCCAATTCGTTTAAAACAAATTAGTAGTAAAATGTAATTTTATCAGAATTCAGATTGATGTATACACCATTTCTGTATAAGCATATCAGTTTCATAAGTAGTTATATTTTATCTTTCATTGAAATAGGATTTCTGCAGACTAACATGTTCTGGAATGCCATAAACCACCCCTCATTATGTATGTTAAAATTTAACATTTTAAGGATGACCATGTAATTGTGGATTCAATCCTTATGCTAACAGGCTAACTATACATTACTGTTATGTTGCCATAAACACCCCTTTGTGGATGCTAGAATCAGAACAGCGCAACCATAAACAACCCCTACATGTGGATCGATAGATATAACATAACATGGGAACAGAATGTCAGGATGTTTCATTACACTAACATTTCCGTTACACTTTCCCCGCCACTTGTACACAAGAAGTGTTCCCATGTTAATGCAAGTGCTTGTCGCTGTTAAAAAGAAATAACATTTAAATACTAGAGTTTATTATGCATATGTATGTGTACTTATGTGGCGTCCTTTAAACAGCTCAAAAATTATACAAAATCATTAGACAAAATACGAAGCAAGCTAACCAAAGTCACGCACCAAAGTCTGCAAGTACTTGTGATAATTGTGAGAAAAGCTGCGGGAGAAATTTACTTCGACACGCAGTGCATTTGGAAAACAGTTGCTTAAATGCCGCAAACCAAAACTCAGATAGCAGAAGAATGAAATAGGCACACAGACACACGCTTCATATTGCAACTGGGTTCCGTTTCTGCACGTTTCTGACACACATGCAACCCACTGAGCAGCCACCCCACTCCGCCCCACTTCAGCCCACCCATCTCAGCCCAACTGCCACCCACTCGCGCGCTTGAGCTCAATGGTGCACCACAAAACGCGCAGCCAATACGCCCGCGGGTCTATGGTAACTTGGGATCAGAGGGGTATTGGGATATGGGAATTGGTATCTATGTTAGTGCTGCACAAACAAAAAAAACTGTGAGGCTTTGGCTGACATAAAAGAATAAACTTTATTCATATGAGAACTAAGCTACTTAAGAACTCCTAACATAATAATATGTATAAGAGTATATAGTATAGAGTAAAGATATGAATATCTCCGATTAATACCACTTAATAGTTATATTTTATACTATTTCAAAAGAATAATATGTTTTCCAATGATTGACAGCATTTTTCTGCGAAGTGCACTTGGTATTGGAATGGATGCCAACTAGCACGCGAGATATTGATGTGCGCAAAATATGCCAAATATCAGTGAGGAGGATGGCCCATACATTATACAATACACACATGTGCACGAGTGTGAGTGCTGCCAAATCAAGCGCAAGCCCAAAAGTAGCAACAAATAAAATTTTATGCGCTGCGCGAAAAGTTTTCCTTTTGCATAACGCCCAGCAAATCCAACAACGGCCACAACAGGAGCATCATTGGGGAAGGCAATGGCAATTTACATGTACAATGCAAAAGTTTCGATTTTATTGTGTGGGAGTGGTGGGGGTTTTCAATTTTTTCTTGTTTTTCGAAACGGGGTGGTGTGTTTTTGAATGGGTTGGGTAGGGTTTCTGGTTGAGATGTCTGATTCTGTTTGTTTTTACTCTGACAGCCATAGGAGATCGAAAACGCACATACTCCATACTCCTCCACATTCAGCGTTCCACGATAAACACAAAGGGCAGAAATATCGAGCGATTGCCGCTGCCGGCGGTTGCCAAAAAGTCAAAAATAGTTTCGAAACGCCATTTGTTGTACTTATTTTGGGGAATGCCAGTTAAGTGGAGGGACTTCATTTGCCATTACACACTCGAAAACACAACCTGAATGAACTTTTCGATGTCGATTTTAAATGCTTAAAGGCTTTTCTTGGGAGCATTTTCTGTAAAGACTCTGCTTAAAGGCATATTAAATATTTTATTGCTATATACAGAATATTGATTTTGATGTTCGATACATTACATCTTTTCTTTACAAAACTACAAAGTCATCAGATTTGCTATTTGTAGAATTTCCCCAATGATATAAAGAGATTGAATTGAGCTTTTTGGAAGCCAGATAAATTGTTAGCAATTTCAAGCATGAAACGCATCGCATTCTACTTATGCACATCCACTCAAGCCGAGATGGATGCACATACATACTATATGCACTCTAATGTAGTTTATAACCACAATTTAACATGGCCAGCTACCGCAGATGCGGTGCACTGCCTTGGCTATATCTAATTTGCATACTGTCTGGGTCGATTATAATACTGATGCTGGATTCCGGGCGCATACTAATCAATTGGATTGTTGAGTGCCAATCAGTTCAGCATTAAGATCAGCCATGTTGCTGGTTCTACTATTAAGGGAAAACAATGATAGAGCTTGTGCTAAATGTATCTGAAATCTTGAACTCGAACTTCTACCAGTTTGCAGAATCGCCTTTGATGAAGCTGTGGCAAGGGCCTCCAAACGTATTAGCGCACCCATGACAGTTTAAGTTTCCACAGAGCCATTTTTTGTGCTGCGCTTTTCGTTGCATATTTCAGGGCGCCGCTGCCCATTGCTCTTGTTGGCCAGGAAACACAGCGAACTGCCAAATGGCTTGCGCAAAGCGGAAGAAAAACTAAAACAAATGTCAGTCGTAGTTGACGCGTTGCCACCGACCACCAGCCACCAGCCACTAGCCACCGGAGCGGTTCCAGAGCCTCCCCAGGATTCGCCCTTCCACACCACCCCCCATCCTGCCCCTTGATCCCTGCCAGCGAAATGCAAATGTCATTTGCAGTTGACACTTGACTCAGCACTTCGCACTGTCCTAGGGCACTTTGGGGTTTTCACCTGCGTCTTTGCGCCCGGTTTCCCGCTTTGCCCCAAACCCACCCCACTCCATCCTTAACCATTTACTGCGTTTGGTGGCACAATGGCTGCGAGACTCACACCCCCGCAGACAGCTGGGTGAATAAAAGAAAGTAAAATAAAACAAAAGTTGGGGACTAGCTCGAAAAAAAAAAAAACATGGGGGCAAGCTGGGGGAATAGGGTATGCGGCAAAGGGGTGCGAGAGGAGGGGTCGACTAATGCCAACTGAACATGAATAAAGTCGTGGCCCCTTGGGAAGCTGCTACCGCTGCCATGTCGTCGTTATTCTCGTGGTCGTCATTAGGAGGGCAGACGTCAAAGTATGCGCTTTGTTTTTGCTGCGTGCCATGCAGCGTGTTAATAGCCAGGCACCGGGCTCCAAGCCACAGCGAGAAATTACCCCCACCTTGACTGGCAATTTGAATAAATAAAGCATTTGAAGGAAAACTATCAAAAAATCTTACAAAATTTAAGTTCTTTGATTCCTTTATGTTCCTATTACTCTAATTTGAAGTATTTGTATGCATATATAAATATATATTAGATTTCGAGGGAAGCTAATTCTATGCCAAATTCTCTCAGTGTATTACCGTGAGGCATGAAACCGCTTCCCGCCCGAAAGCCAAAAAGACCAAGTTGACATAGTCTGGTGGATGGGTGAGAAGGGGCGTGATGAGGGGCCGTGGCGGTTCACGTGGACCCAGAGCCACGGCAAAGTCAAGTGCTGCAGTTGCCGTCGTGTGGCGAAAGTGAAGCTTGCACAGCGTGCAGCGAGTGGCTGACATCTCGTGTGGCTGTTGGTTGAGCGTTGAGCACATTAAATTGATGCACTTGATAAGGATTACAAAGAAGGGGTGGTTAAAAAAGAACACGTATTTAAAAAAATTGCACAATAGTAAGCATTTTGTACTGCAGCCAGAATTAATTCAAATTATAATTCTACTCTTAGAATATTTATATTTATTGAAACATTTATAAATTTAAATGTTTCCATTATATTGGAATATAAGGGGGTCCAACGTTGCGTATGCGTAATTAAAACGCCACCTGTTCGGCTGTTCATTGAACTTGACAAAAAGCTTTGACTGCCCTTGCTTATGCTAACATCCCCAAGAGGGCGACACTTAGAGCTCAGTTTAAAATATAAAATAAATAAATGCGTTATATTTATCAAATTTTCCTATTAGAACATAACTATTAATAATTAAATTTATTTTCCATATAAGCTTCAAGTACTTTTCCACTAAATTCAAACACTGTATGCAAATGAAAGCCAGTCATAGGCCTGCAATTAAATTTAAAAAAATGCATGATAAACTTAAAAAAATTTCCCAGCTCAACTGATTTTCATGTCATGACTATTAAAAAAAACCGGAGAGTGAGTGCCAATGGAATCACAATCACTATAGTGCCGAGTAAGCGAGCCACGAGAGAGGATTCGATATTTTGTTTACTTTTCAGTTTCATCCCCACCGGCTGAAATGCAACTTTGAGCAGTTGTCGTTCGACTGGCGCGCCAGCTACGTACTCCGGAAAGAGTCACGGATTTTCAGAGACTTGATCATCTGAGATCGATATATTTGAGTAGAAAAACAACACTTTTCAAAACATAAGCCAGGTCAGGTTTGTGCACTTTTCATATGGTATTTTAAAAAGCAAATAAAAGTTATTATCGGCAATTACGTTGATGTATTCCTAAAACAAATAAAAACCAGGAGATAAGTGGCTCTATAAACAACTAATTTTATGGAAAACCCATAATTTAACGAGGCATAACAAATGATATTTTTAGCAATCCAAGCCAAATCCGCAATGTTTGAGGAGAACAATAACCCTACCACCGATAATTCGCTGTGGACACTCCAGGGTCGTCAAAGACCGAGTCCCGCCCAAAGGTTACACAATCTCACCTCCGGCGGCTCAACGACCTCATCCTCCGGCCTACCGCTACCGCAGAATATCTTCACGAATCCAGCTATCCAGCCGTCCAGCGTTATAAACCTCAACCACTCCACCGACGTGGTAATCGGTCCCATGACCCAATACCAGGGACCGGTATCCATATACTATATGGATTATATGGAGGCACACGCCATGCAAACGGCCGCAGGTGAGTCCCCGATCCTGAATGCAGTGGAAAATTATAGTTGTGAGCGGGAAAATTAAACCAACAATTAATTAATAAAATTAACATATTTCTAGTGTATAACAATATAACAATAATATACGAGAATAATTATATTTTTTTGCAAATACAACTATTCACTTTTTTCTCAATGTTTTTAAATTGTGAGCTAAATAGTGCAGGGTGCTGAATTTTACCCAAATAAATAAGTTTTTTTTGGCAAATTTAAATTATTTTAACAAAATATATTTATTTTCGAAACCGGTTGTTTTAAATTTATTACGATCACTTGCCAGATCGTGGTTAATTTCGATATCAGCAAGTCTTGATTCGTGATCTGATTACTAATAAAGTGATTTATTACGATTTCACTTGACAAGTTGAATTTGTTGAATACGACAATTGCATGTTCTAAAGATCTTGTTAAAAATGTTAAATAAATTAAATTAAATATGTATAATCCGTTATGGATAATTAGTTCCACAACTCGATCGACCACCATTGTTTGGCTATGGGGTCAATAATTTAGCGAAAGAACAGAGCGAATGAGTGAAAAACCAAGGTAATTGCAATGCAAATAGCGTGGCGGGATTCCCGGAATCCCCGTACAAATAAAAAGTCGGGATCTCAAGCACCAAGAGAGCCAAGAGAGCACTCAACGCTCAGTTGCACTCGGTGGTGGAGAGAGAGCTACTATCTCCAGTGTCCAGTGTTTGTGGATCAAACTTTAGCCACTTGCGATGCACGGCGCATATTGCGCATACGTCACGTAGTACGGAAGAGCGAAAGGGAGAGAGAAATACGAGAAGTAAGAGTGCAAAGCGTGAGTGTGTAACAAATGTGATATGCCAAAACAGCAACAAAAGGCCGGCGATATCATGACGCACCCTTGCCGCCCCCTCAAAACCTCTCTTCCAACCGCACCCCCCCGAAAACTCAACCCCTCGCCATTCTTCACGCAAGCAAACACAAAACATGTCAACCCAAGGGTAGAGCGAGATGGCTGCCTTCCAGCGCATTTGCCATTCGTATGTCTGTTTCTCTTTCTGTTCCATCGACAGCTGCGCCGCATTTCAGTTGTTTGTGCGACGGGTTCAGGTGCGGTGGCGGTACCAGTGGCACTCCGCCGTCCGATTATCGGTCAAACCCATTGTGGCCACATTATAAAACAATCAATTTGCAGACCACCGCTGTTCCCAGTATTTGTGCAGCCACTTAGTTATGACACTTCCGATGACTCAGTGGTCAATTACTCATAATAGATATATAGGCTTATAATGCCGTGTGTTGTGTACCAATAACAAAAAAAGGTGTGATAAGCTCAGTGGATCGAGTGCCATGAAACTGCTACTAAAAGTTCACTCGGAACGCACGGCGCGCAGAAGACGAACTCCCGAGCCCAGTTTAGCCCACTCCCGGGATTCATCAAGTACATACATAGTATATAGTATCTACTAATAAAATAGATTTACTGAGCGCTTTCACAGGCTTAACTAGATCCGTGTTTTCCTACACTGAAAAAATATTTAGAGGCCCGAAAAATATTTGCAGCTACGAAAATAGCTTTAAAGCGTTTTAAAAAACACTGTTGTTATAGAAATATAAATGCTTTTGATATGCAAATCCGTAAAATGTTTCCAAAACATTTTAAGTCAATATCCATTTAAATCAAATCCATTGAAACGATACAATTTCTTGCCTTTTGTGAATCATATGCTAATTGATTGACTTTCGCTAATTAAGGAATCAACAGCAACAATGCAAATGGTAATGGCAACGCCAATCGAAATCGTGATAAGTCGCCATCCAGGCGGGTCACCCGGAACACCATCCTGCTGATCACGCTGATCCTGCTGGTCCTGGCCACCGGATTGGTTGTGCTCTACGTGGAACTCAATCGACCCAAGCCCGAGTTGCCCAGTAATAAAGCCATCTACTTTGGCAACAACTACGACCACCAAACGTGTAAGTGGATGGGACATGTATAATCCTTATAGCCAATTCACCAATTCTACAGTTCCGAATCTAGGAAACGGCCATCTCGTCGTCGACAGAAAGCAGTGGGGAGCCTCGAAGACCTCTCATGGTCTGACCATTCCCCTGAAGCGACCCATTCCTTACGTCCTTATCACCCACATTGGAGTGCAGTCCCAGCCCTGCGAGAACATCTACAAGTGCTCCATCAAGATGCGCACCATTCAGGATTCAGCCATTGCTGAGAAGAGTCTGCCGGACATTCAATCTAACTTTTATGTAAGTATTTTTAACACAAGCGAATTAATATATTAATTTCTTGCAAAAGTGACTAAAAGTATGCAACATATAATAAGTTATGCACTCTTTTACACGCCTTATTGGGAAACATAGTCCCTAAAATAAGTCTTATATAATTATTTTTAAGCTTTAACAAACAAATTTCTTCGAGTGTAGTAGGGAAAAGAAATCCCAGCGCGTGCATTTGTGTTCCCGGCACGTTCACGTGCCATTTTGGGCATTTCGCTTTCCGCTTACGCAAATTGTCAAATTTCCAAATTTTTGTTTCGACCAGGTTTCGGAGGAGGGCAACATCTACGTAGGCCGCGGCTGGGACTGGGCCAACACGTATGCGAACCAGACATTGGCCATTACCTTTATGGGCGACTACGGACGGTATAAGCCCGGTCCCAAACAGCTGGAAGGTGTCCAATTTCTGCTGGCCCATGCAGTGGCCAATCGAAATATTGAAGTGGACTACAAGCTAGTGGCGCAAAATCAGGTATAACTATATACCCAACTATCTTGAGACATTATACTTAATGGAATACTTTGCAGACTAAGGTGACCAAGAGCCCGGGTGCATATGTCTATCAAGAAATCCGGAACTGGCCGCACTTCTACGGCTGCGGCATGGACGAAGCACCGGCATGCGGCATCGAATTGGGCATGAAAACGGAATCGTGGGACGCCAAGCAGTAGCTACAGACTTTCCTACCACCTAAGTGTATCCAAGCACAAATTGTATTTAATACATATACTAAGGCGAATTGAGCTTTCTTTTAATCGGTTATGCTGGCTTCGAAAACTCAGTAAACCGGTTGGGAGCAAGCGGTTTACTTTTAGTATAGAGCAGATATGGGTATCTCTCTCTCTCTCTCTCTCTCTCTCTGGAGCTCTGTTTGGTTTTACTGTCGCTCAAAAAGCTGGAAATTCCCAAGCCGCAGTCAACCTCTATCAGTGCCAATACCAGTACCCCTTTTATTCCCCCATAGACTTAAAACACTCATGGATCTTGTGGATGTGTGTGTGTAAATATATGACAGCCTTTGTGCGCCAGTACAACATCATTATCGGTAGCTTCACTTCACTTTATATAGACGATGTTGTGATCGCTGTGGCTGCCTTTGTCATTTATCTGCCTTTCGTGCATATACAGTGATAATAATGATGTTTTATTTTTGTTATCATATGGAGTCATTACTATCCTATTTACAGGAAGATTGGTAATGGCACAGAAATATTTATAAAATGAAATGGATATTTGCCAATAATACCTGCTAGCACCACCGACCTTCAGTTCAAAGCCCTCAACAGAGAAGTACGTTCGATGATTTATAATGGAGTGCCTTTTGTTTTTAAGTTTAAGTTTTTAGCATGCGCATTAAATAATGAGCTAAAACTATGACGACATGGAAAGCTAATAAATGAGTGGGTGTGTTTTTTAACCCTCTTTTCATCAATGACCCAAAGTCCAACCTGCCCAAAAGAGTGACGTACATTCATTGACTAATTAATCCCACGGCGCCTTGAAATAAAAAAACAAATTATACCTACTCCGCGGAACGAATTTTTGGCAAAAACAATGAAGAGAGTACGGCACGTGTAGACCAAAAAGAAGAAAAAAACACAAATGCGAAGAGGGAACCAAAAAAGTAAAAATAATTAATAATAATTAAGTAAAGAAAATATGTAGAGGTAGGTATATAAAAAGAGCTATGGTGATTGATTTCGCAACTGTTGTAAAGAAATTATTATCAGCTTCATTGGAAATGATTTACAATAATTACTGACATTTTTCGCAATAAAATGGGTCAACAAAGAATAGATTGCCTGGCTACAAAAGGCATAAATCATTAGATGTTCGGTGTAGAACTTAAGCTGCAATAAAATCAAACATTTTAAAGGCCACTCGAAAAGCTTATCAGTAAGTCAGGCACACTGAGAGAAAAAATATTAGAAATGGTCTAAACCCATTTCGTTTAAAGTTCGTTGCGCTTTCCAACTATTATTATATTTTGCATTTTTGTTTTCTGTAAGCGTGTTCGGAATTCGTTTCGCCAATTTGTTGCTCTTTACGTTTTATCCATCAACAGTTTCCCGGCGCCCTTTTCAAACTATCAGAGATCGCCCAACCGCCGTTCGCCCATAATTACATTAAATATTTTTCAACACAAGTACAATGGGTCAAGCTGGAATTGGAAGAGAAAAAAAAACTATGTATATATGTATATATTACTGGTCTGTACCACAAAGTGAAATAGCCAAAAACCGATTGCGGGCCGCAAAACAAAACAATTCTCGGAAATGGTAGCGCAATTTAAAATGTTCACATTTTTGCCCACACTGCAATGTCTGTACCAAAAAGTGTTTTTGGGAGCCGGGAGAGAGCCGGAGATCTTTGTTGTTTATTGGTTGAATAAATAAAAAAAAATATACATATATACATACATACATACATAATACGTATACGCCGATTTGTCTGTGTCGATGTCGGTGCGGACGACTAAACAACTAAACAAAAACAAACAGTCATCGTCAGGTGGGAGAAGTGGAGAGGCCATTCTCGAGCCACGGGGCGTAGCTGGAAGTATTCATTATAAATTTGACTAATATCTGGAAGATATAAAAAAAAAACCCGAAATCGGGAACAGGTTCCGCCACTTAATGACGCTCGGAAAAACCGAAATATGCAGCTCGCCAGATGCAGTTATCGGAATTCTTTCGGTTTCTTAGGATCACTCGCTTTTCGTTTAAACCAGTTTCGATTGAGAAAAAAAGTTGTACCACTAGTTAGTATCAAAAGTTACTAAAAATAGAAATAAAGGAAAATTTAAATCATTGCAATTTATAAATATACTTTATTGGTTACCGCTCGACTAAAAAAAAGCACAAAAAATACAAAAGAACATCTTCATATTATGTAACATGTAAGCACTATATGTTAAAAAATGCTCTTTTCTAAAACGGTTTAGAAGTTTTTTTGGGACAAGGCTTTCGCGTTGCACTCTTAAAATCTTTTGAAAAATCACTTATTAAAATGCAAGTCGGTAACAAGTTGGACTGCCTGAAAATCCGACTCAAATTAAACAACTTTGGTTAAATAAACGCAAAAACGCCGACCGCTCTCTTCCCATCACTCTCTCTGTGTTTTTTTTGTTTTTTCTCAGCGGTCTGCTCTCCCATCACACGCTCCCCACACGCTGCCATATCAGACGCTCCAGCTTTTCAGGCCGCTGCGATTTGATCGCCGCTCAGTTGATCAGAGTCACTCGAACGCGCCGCTGCTCAATGATTCGAAATTGGCGCGAAACAGTATAAAAAGTTCGACTTACAAATCGGCTATATAGTATAGACGCTCAAATATTTACGAGCTGCAACGGTTTTCGTCGGCGATTTAAAGTGCGTAAGGATATAAGTGCTTATATAGAATAGAATATAGAGTGGATACATAGAATATTACACAGTTCGATATAATCGTAATCGAGCACTCAAATATGTTAAAAATAATTGACCAATTATATCGGTATTTAAGTGCAAACTAGCTTGGTTCTCAAATCGTGTTATGTTCCAGGAATCTTAATTAGCCTTTCGAAACGCGAAAAGGAAGTGAAAGAATTCGTGGAAGTGAAGAAAAGAAAAAACATGCTATCGAAACATCGATCGAAAATCAATTAATTTGCACATAGGCCATATTTAATGATAATTTTGAAAACACGTAAAACACCAGAGTTGTTAATTATTATCGATTCTCCGAGACAGAATACAACCAAAACAAAGAGCACCCATATTGCGATGATCTGTGCGTGTATTAGTGACAATGGCCGCCGCTCCAGTGGTGCACGTGTATTGGTGCGCTCAGTAAACTCAGAGTGCCATTCCGTTCCTCATTTGTAGCCGTTGTCGTTATACTTCGTGTTATCTCAAAAGCGTGCTCTGTGCCAACTCTCTAGAACATCGATTCTACCCACAAAGTATAAAGTCGCTACCCTTCCAATTCCATCGGGCTTATCAGAATTCGCAGAATTCTTTAAAAGACAGTTACTGTATTGAAATTGGCACACCTTCTGGCAAACCTTCGTATCTTCCATCAAGACGTCATGGCATATGCCCATAATGATCTTTCAGCCTTTTAAAGACGTCACTCGCGGCTTTCGAATATCCAAAATTAAGCATAACATGCATATATGTATGTATGGGTACCAACTACCACTAGCCACTGTGTGTGTTTTGTGTTTCTCGGAATCCACTTAAGTAAATAAACTACGTCAATGATTATAGCTAATTTGCATAAGCCTTGCATTCGTGCGAGCTTACTGACCAACTATTTGAATCGAATTGAGTGGCATACAATATAAGTAAACTGAATACTATTCAATACCCTCATATCTTAATTATACAAACTTCACTGCCATACAACAGCAGCTACGTTTTTTATTCGCGTTTTAAAAACTCTCTTGGCAATCGAGCTTATCAACAATCGTGTATACATGAACTGAAACCGTTGATTGTACTTATAAATCATATTGCAACTGGCAAATAGAACGATTTAATTGATTGTGATAACAATAAAATCACTTTTATAAAGCATGTGTAATTGAAAAGTAATAAATAACTGACGAAAAATTTCATTAATTGTGCGTGTTATACAAAACACTTAATAATGCTCAAAGCTATGAAATAAATATCATTTAGCTTATCAAATAACATATTTTTATCAGCACTACATTGTTCAATGTTCTAAAAATTTTTGCACACAAGGGAATTAAATGGTTTTATCAAAAATATAAAAAAACTGAGTGTACCATAAAGCCGAAGTGCCTGCCCAAAGTTAAGCCCACTTTGGCCCAATTCAAACAAAGAATTTCTTGGAAATTTTACTAAATTTGACTAGCTTATTATCATCAAGTTAACCGGGACCAAAAAAAAACGTACACTTATTTGCAGATGCTCATGATGTGATGTTTGCTGAGAGCCGTGCCTAGTCAGCCGATTTGCCATATAGAAAAAAAAAAGTGAAAAATTCCCTGCAATAATGTACCACCCAATCTGCTAAATAGGAAGGCCAACACATAACGCTCAGAGATCCAGAGAAAATATCAATCTGGTTACGTGACTGTCCTGATAGTTCGACATGCATTTCAGCAATGAAACGGAAATGAGCCAATGTCCCAATGCGAAACGTAGAGTAACCGATCCGTCGACTGGACCAAAAAACTGCAGTACTTCGTCCACAGACTCAGGCGTTATACTGAACGATAATGTGGCGGCATTTCGACCGGAGAAGGAGACCAAAGATCGGGGGACGGACCAAGGGCAGTTCCAATCGAAATCGGAAGAGAAAACGGAATCCAAGCGTATAAGCGTTGAGCACACTGTCAATATAACAACGGAAAATACTGGAAAGACATCTTCGCCGGCGGTTTCCATACGGAGCACCACCATTTCCGTTGTGTCCATCGATGATAATGCCATCGATTCGAGTAGTATTGATAGTGATTCGGAGGCCGAAGCGGAGGATTATAAGGTCCAGAAGCTGGGTCACCAGGTCACCTACCCGCCCAACAGTTCACACCTGCGCGATCTTAACCAGGGTCTAACGGTGATCAGTCGTCATGTGGCGCCAGGTGAGGCGGCAGTACCACCACCCAATCCCCTGGAAGCTGGCATTGTGGCCAAGCAAATACTGAACGGTAGTCTGGCCGTGGCCACGCCCACATCTTCGGCGGGAGGTGCCACGCAGGGCATTGGCAGCATCGCTCTGACCAACTCCACAGATGTGACGTTCGGTGATAAACACTTCTACGAGGGACCCGTGACGATACAACAGTTTCTCATCGACAATCGGGACAAGTGGAAACCGGGCGAGGGACCAGCTGGTGGACAGGAAAACCCCGCATTCAATGGTGGACCCAGCACGAATGGCAGTGCGCCTGGTAAGATTAATAATATATATTCATATATATATATATATAATTATATATTTAATATATTGTATCTCAAAATCTAAATATTAGTGTACTGATATCGATTTCCGATTGTTTCCGATAGTTTCTACATAGTAATTCTTAGGATCGTTAGTTCGATGAACATAATTTCAACTTTTTAGTTTTCTGTTATAAAATATATCTCTTCTTGGATATATATCCTTAAAATATATATATTGCGATTTCCTGCTGCCGTTGTTTACGTTTCTTTTCTGTCTTCACCTTGCCGCCGTTCTGTTTGCTTTAATGGGCCAAACTGAGCGCGTGTGACTATTTGTTTACTCAACCCAATTGGCCAGGTCTAATGACCGTGCTGCGAATGGTAGATTAGCAGATGGCCCACAAAGCAGGCAGATTCATTGCAAGCGCCTAGAACAAATACTACATTTTACTATAAAAACATATTAAATGCATTTAATTGCGCAAGGCAACAAAACTCATTTTGGAAGATTTTTCAAATAAGATACAGAAAATAAATTTGATTACGTATAGAAAATATTTTAGCTTGAAAATTATAAAATATTTATGAAAATCACGAACCCAAAATTTGTCTCACATAAAATAAAATTCATGAGAGAAAAAGTTTTAACGCCCACGTGTCGGGTATTTTTAAATATTAATACATTTTTTATTACTTCTAGAACTCGTTTTTTATCTCCTTGTTTTCCGACTACAATCTCTGCACAAAAACAAGTAAAATTTCATTCACGAAAAGAAAATGTATCTCTGCCGGTTTCAAGGCTCCTCAGCTCGTAAATCAAATCGGTGAAAACTTGCGATAATTAAGCAAAAAAAAAGCCATAGCAGCTGCAATTGTTTACTTGATTCGTTTTCACAATTACCATAATTAAATCGCCAACCAGAACTCAAAATCTCCAATTGGAATTGAACCAGGGGCTCGAGTGTAAATTTAGTCAGCTGTAGTTAAGTGCTGTTTTTATAAAGGCAGGTGCTTCCCCTGGATCTCGCAATAAATACCCATATAAAGCGGGGGGATTTTTTTCCTTGTGTTTTCGTGCGGCTTAAATACTTGCTAAATGAAAAAGTGAAAAAACAAGAACAATTCCTGTATGTGCGCACGGATCGGGAAAAGTACCCACCGATCGGAATCAGTTGTTCATATAAAGCGATCGGAGAATGTCGAGGAACACGCTTGAAATTTGCCTAAAGTGTCACGGGATAATCGCAGATAATGACAGACGTATCGAGTGTGATAATGGCTTTTGTGCTCGCTCCTGTCATCGCAAATGCACGGAATTGTCCGAGGATCAGTTGAAAGTGCTGGAAACGGTGCCCAATTTAAGGTGGAAATGTGACACCTGTCTGAACGGGGTGCAAACTGGAGCACAAATGAGCAAGTGGTTGGAAAAGTCCCTGCGGGAACACGAAAAACGTTTAGAAATCCTAGAAGAGGGGCTAGTGAAGCGTAAGAAGAAATGCTGCATTTTAACCAAGTTAATCTTTGATTTTACTTTGCTGGCAGCGTTATAGGCTAAATAGAAAACTGAATTAATTATATAATCCTACGTAAATCAACATTTCTTTTTTTAAGTTTAACGAATATATTAAACATTAACAATAGTGGCTTAACTGTTTCTAGATAAAATTAAGTCTATTGCCTTTCATAAGCAATAGATTTTATTATTATGCCGTTAGAAATCTTTGCCTTTTTCATTTCTTTACTTACCCACACTTTAACCACACTTTGCAGGCTCCAAACATGAAGATCCTGCGCAAACCCCACCAATTTGTCCTTTTCTGCCCAATACTGTTGGACGCAAGGCCGTCACAGTAACTGTGGTTTTTGTAACTTTAACCTTCCTGCTGGGGATCGTACTGGCCACCACCACAAATCTCTTCGGAAAGACGTTGAACCAAAGTAAGATCAGAGATGACGACGATTACAGACCAAATATTCCAATCAATTCAACAATAGGTACAGTTTTGTTACCCGCTAAGTGTGCAAAAGAGCTTCCTTACTAAACGAAACCCGAATTGGCATTCATGCTCTAACACATTCCATCTCACCATCCCAACCAGCATGTGTGTAATCCATCTTAATCTCATCCTGTATGTACATAACTCATAAGAAACATTGTGTAGTCGTTATTGGGTACATTATTCATCTTGCTGTTCGCGTTACTTATCACTTGTCAGTGTTGTGAAGTGAACTATAAATCAAAAGTGTGGCCTAAAGTTCAATTGAATGGAATATGCCAGTGAATGGAACTCGTGCGTCACCCAAAGGCTCACAAAACAATAGTAGTGTGATTAAAAATGTTAAATAATAAAACTCGTACTCCCTTAATGTCTTGATGCAAAAACTAAGAATTCGCGAGTAATCACTACTATTGTTTTGGTCGCTCTCGTGCCATGCTAACTCCAAAACTCTCCATGCAGCGGGCTTGGATGTCGTCGATAATAGCACCTTGGTGATCCTAAAAGTGGCCGAGTGGGGCGGAAGACCTGCCAAGAAGATGTTGGATGCGCAACAGTTGCCCATCAATCGGGTGGTTATCTCGCACACCGCCGCTGAGGGTTGCGAATCGAGGGTAAGTAGATTCTATAGTCCATGTCCTGATCGTTCATAACGCTTGATCCCGACATTTCCCAACGAAGGAAGTCTGTTCCGCCCGGGTGAATGTCGTCCAATCGTTTCACATGGACAGCTGGGGCTGGGACCACATTGGCTACAACTTTCTGGTGGGCGGCGATGGTCGTGTTTACGAGGGGCGTGGCTGGGATTATGTGGGCGCCCACACCAAGGGTTATAATAGAGGAAGCATTGGGATATCCTTTATTGGAACCTTCACGACAAGGAAACCTAACGAACGGCAGTTAGAGGCATGCAAACTGCTTTTGGAAGAGGGTGTTCGTCTTAAGAAATTGACGCCCAATTATCGGCTTTATGGCCATCGACAACTGAGTGCCACGGAGAGTCCCGGGGAGGAGCTCTACAAGATCATTAAGACGTGGACACACTGGTCACACGAAATCTAATAAGTCATGTATTATATATAAATTACAAGTAAATAGAGTCTGTAGAAATATGACGAACAAACGCGCTTTATTCGACCTCATTCCCCACCTAACCCCTTTCAAAATTAAGAAAAATTTAAGTTTTTCAATGGTTGAGTTGAATGGAATATCACGAATGTACCACTCTTACCAAAAGATACACGGACGTACGTATAACCTCTTAAGAAAATGTTAAAGGTTGGATGCAAACCTAAAGAAAAATTTTAAAACAATCATTGATTATTGATCTAGATTATTGATTTAATTAGATTTAACTATTTGTTGAAATACAAGATTATAATCCGTTGCATCCGTCCCTTAAAAATCTTCGAAGGGTTACTAACACAGCTGATCTCTTTGAACCAGCGAATGATCCTGAAGTCCATGTGGATGGAAAACTTGTAGTGATCAGTATAAAGGGCTGGGGTGGTATGCCTACTAGAGGAAAGCTAGAGACCCTTAATCTTCCGGTCTCCAAGGTAATTATCTCCGAGACTCCACCCGAGATGTGTAAGACACAGGTATGTTCAAATTTCGATAATTCATATATTTCACTCGAAGATTAATCTATTATTTAGGAGTCCTGCTCTTATTGGACACGAGTCACCCAAAGCAGGCACATGGACACCTTCAACTGGGGTCAAATTGGATATAATTTCCTCGTGGGCGGGGATGGACGTATTTACGAGGGGCGTGGTTGGAACTACATGGGCGCTCATACGAGGGACAATAATAACAACAGCATCGGTATTAGCTTTTTGGGAACATTTCGACGACAGGAGCCGACGCAGAAGTCATTAGAAGCGTGCCAGCTGCTCATCGCTCAAGGTGTTCGCCTCAAGAAACTAAGGCCAGATTACCAACTGCTGGGACATCGGCAAATCACAGGCACTTTGATGCCCGGTGAGGAGCTATATAGAATCATTCAAACCTGGAATAACTGGTACAATCTGACGAAAACTTGGCCCGATCTGCATATGACTCAATAGTTATAATTAGTACAATCAAGAACGAATAAAGGTGTTCAAAAATTATTTTTAGATTTTTAATCCTAAGATTGTTAATTTTTTCGTTCATTTTTATATTTTACATTTACATAGAAATAAAATTTCATTAAACAAATTCATTTATTCGCACTTTTACTCAAATATTTACTATTCGCACACATACATATAATTGGTTTTTAGACTTTTAAATTTAACATAGTTTTTATAAATCAATAACAAATATCATATACAAATTCATATATAAATATATCATCACATCTAAACAAAAAGCCGCTTAAATTTGTAAACTAAAATAACTAAAAATGTATCCGCTTAAATGTATTAACTAAAAATTTATGCATGGTCAAAGATATATGTATAACTAAAACTTAAAATTTATTTTTGAAAAATCTACAGATCTGGACAACATTGGTGGTGGACTAATACTGAGGTTCGTGGAGCGTCAGCAATGGCTCGCACAGCCGCCACAGAAGGAGATTCCCGATCTGGAGCTGCCCGTGGGACTGGTCATAGCACTGCCCACCAACTCAGAAAACTGCAACACACAGGCGATCTGTGTGCTCCGAGTTCGTCTGCTGCAGTCCTACGATATAGAATCGTCGCAAAAGTGTGATATCTCGTACAACTTTCTGATTGGCGGAGATGGAAATGTATATGTGGGACGGGGCTGGGATAAAATGGGAGCCCACATGAACAATATACCCTATGACTCGAGGAGTCTTAGCTTCGCCTATATCGGATCTTTTAAGACCATCCAACCGTCGGCCAAGCAACTCAGTGTGACTCGACTTTTGCTGGAGCGTGGCGTCAAGCTGGGCAAGATTGCACCCAACTACCGATTTACGGCGAGCAGCAAACTGATGCCAAGTGTAACCGATTTTAAGGCGGATGCGCTCTACAATAGCTTCGCCAACTGGACTCATTGGTCGTGAATAGGTTAAGATAATATATTTTGTAATACTATCATTCATTTTCGTATTGATATTGTATCATAGGTGTTCTCCCTTTAATGTGTGGCATATTCGATTTAGCTAGAATAACGATTCGTTAAAAGAAATGTGATATTAAATAAAGCAAAATGATTTACTTGGTGAATTTCAATCATGTACGGGGTCAAGAACTAGCTGATAACTGGAATCGGGGAATTTTTTGAAAGAAAGAAACCGGAAAAGGTGTAATATGGCTTGGCTTTTCTACGCATTCTTCCCTGCGATTTAAGGGGCTTCCCCGATTATTGGAATTTTTTCTTTCTTTCGCGACTATTTTAAAATAATAATCTCTCATTACAACTAGTAGGGCTGGCGGAGTGATTCCTTTTCGGAGGTTGGTTTGCCTCGAGGTTGTTTTATCCGGAGTTTAGTTTTTAGGGGGTTATTTTATCCGGAGGTTAGTTTGTTAGGGAGTTCGAAATTTTTGCTAAATCCGCTTTCTTTTTCTACTTAACACAATCTATCTGCGTTCTATTTATGACTTAATAAAACAGAAAAATAATCGTGAAGAACTCTTTTTGGGTCAGTTGATCAAATTGTAGCCGCTAACTGTAGTCGGTCAATCATTCCAAGAAACCGGAAAACATCATAACTTCGGTCCACGAAGAGCTAGCTTCTTCCAAAAACGCTAAGAGTAAGTATACGCCCCCTTGACAAAATGGGATTCCCATTTCTTGAACTGCTCGCTGCCATCTAATATCTCTTTCTAATCTCAAGTGGGCGGCGTTTAGAGATCCAGCACCCTGTTCCGAAAATAGCACCCTATATTAAGCTTTAAAAAGCTTTCTTTAGTGATATATTTATTTATAGCTGTGAACATCTCTTATCGACAAGCTTACGAACTGCGCAGTCGCTTTAAGAGTTCAAATGTCGGGGGTTTTTTGGAGCCGTCAACAGAAATAAACAACCGGACTTGAGATCGGGTGCGAACTCACTTCAGTTGGCATCGGACGTTCGTCTTACGAAGATCGATCGCGGTTGCGGGTAGTGCGATTTAGTCAAAACATCTCAAGATGCCGAAAACAGCGGCAGTTACTCCTCTCCCAGAAGAACCGATAAATAATGCGAAAAGATTTCGCCTGGAGCTTCTCTATCTCTGCGTGATTCTTCTAATGATTGTGGCTTCGTCAGCTGGCTATTTCACGTGGATGATGTGTGAGTCATCTAAGCGAATCGAAGATTGAATACAATTTAATAACCAATACAATTGTTAACCTGGTTTAGCCCACTCCACGAGCTCGTCGAACAAGGGCCTACACATACTCGATCGCAGCGAATGGCAGGGGGAACCACCCAGTGGGAAGTACCCGCACCTCAAGCTTCCCGTCTCCAATATTATCATTCACCACACGGCAACCGAAGGATGCGAACAAGAGGTAAGTCCTACTTTGGGAATTTTAAATTGTTAATTTCATATTGTAAATATGAGGGTGATTGCTTTCAAGCTACTTATAGCCATATTGTTTTACTTAGCTTACCTAACGATAAAACATTTTATGTTTGATAACTTAAACCAGTTGTTCTTACCGGGATCTACAAAAATTTATATAAATATTCAACCAAAAGTTTTCCTAGAAAGCCTCGTAAAACCGATATAATAATTCAATAGCTTGCCATAAAAAACCCCCGCTTTGGGGTTTTGGTCTATAGATCGACATACTTTTCGGGAAAAACCCCCATTCTTCATCACTATTTGGAGCTAATTAAACCTTTCTAATATTTTCGGCCAATATTTGCCAACCTAGCTGTTAAAACATTTAAAGTTATGCATAAATCTGAATTCTATCTCTTCTCAGGATGTTTGCATATACCGCATGAAGGCCATTCAGGCGTTCCATATGAAATCTTTCGGTTGGGTCGACATTGGCTATAACTTTTTGGTGGGCGGCGATGGTCAAGTCTACGTAGGACGCGGCTGGCACATTCAGGGTCAGCATGTGAAAGGATATGGCGCCATCTCTGTTAGCATAGCCTTTATCGGAACCTTTGTGAATATGGAGCCACCAGCTCGACAAATCGAAGCAGCCAAGCGACTGATGGACGAGGGCGTACGGCTCCATAGATTGCAGCCGGATTACCATATATATGCCCATCGCCAAGTTAGTCCCACCGAAAGTCCTGGCCAGAAGCTTTTCGAGCTGATGCAGGATTGGCCACGATACACGCGGGATCCAACATCATGTAATGCAGTTGAAAGTAGAAAATGGGAAAAGATATTTATTTAAAAAATTTATTTTCAGTGCGACTGCTAAGCAATGAGACTGTGAAGCTAGTTACCCGACCTTATTGGTTGGCCCAGCCACCTATAGTGCCACTTACTCCGTTGAAGCTGCCAATTGAGAGCGTGAGATTTGTGGCAACCAGTACTCCATCATGTTTCACTCAAGCCGAGTGCACTTTTCGTGTGCGCCTTATGCAAAACTCTCACATTGAGAGCAATGGATATAATGACATTAACTATAATTTCGTTGCGGCTGGGGACGAAAATATCTACGAGGCCAGAGGTTGGGATCACAGCTGTGAACCTCCAAAAAATGCGGATGAACTAGTCGTGGCCTTTATTGGTCCTTCGAGTAGCAATAAAAAGATAGCACTAGAACTAATCAAACAGGGCATCAAACTTGGCCATATAAGCAAGAACTATAGTCTAATTGACGATTTAGAAAAGTCATAGAAAACTGAAAGCAAGGGGAATGAAGCTTTGCCAGTGCCATTCCTGTGCCATTTTTCAAAGTGATATTAATTTAAGACCTATTATTAAGCATCACAAATATCTCATATCCAATACGTCACAATCTCCTTCGTATTTATAGAAATAAACATGCCTTTATTGAGTTTCAACAGCTTCTATCTTTTATATCTCATTTGAACGACTACAACTAACATTTTTGAAAACATATTGCAATTTGCTTTTGGTTAAAAAACCTGACTGGTTTCTACTTAACGATATATACAGATGACACACTTTGTGCTTACAACAATTGGCTAAATGAAATTCGTAATTGGAAATTTGGAACGCGAACATGGCTACTACATAAAACTTAGAAAATTAGGCTACAGTTAGTGAGACGATATCCAATTGCACAGGATTTGATTTAATGGTCCAAGATGCGCATATTGCCAGATACAATCTTGTTCTCCAGAATGGCTCCAGCTGGGATATCGATACGATCGCCATGGTTGGCAATGATGATCACAGTGCCCTGCAGAATCAAGTGAAGGCATTTTATAAGCATATTCAAAACGCCATTCAATATTATTTTAACTTACGCGCAAAGAAACGCCACGACCGAAAGTCACATCTCCGCTCACGGTCAAGTGATCCAGCTCAATGATATCCGGGATGTTGGCGAAGCGACCCAGGAACTCCTTCACCTTCGAGAAGTGGTTCTCTCCCAGCTTGACGAGTGGCGTGGTAGGGAACATTCGCTGTGGCGACATTACCAGGCTGCCGTTTTTAAGCGTATACAAATTAGACATGACCAGCAGCAGATCTGAAGACTTCTTCACGGGCAAGAAACGGGAACGGGGCACATTGATGCCGATGGCGCCGTCAAAGCACTTCATGGCCGCACCCACAGCAGTCTCTAGCTGAATGACACGGGTTCCATTCTCCAGCGTCTTGTTGTTCACAATAATTTCCATGTTTAGGGTACGCTCACGCAAAACGCGATCAATGGCTAAAGTAATTAAAAAAGAGAGAAGACTTTTAGACATTTTTATATATATAATTTTTGGTAATTACTTACCTGCCAGGTTGGCCCAAATGTTGTTGGTATTAAAGAACTTGAAGGTCTTAACCGACTTGAAGTCATCCACATGCTCTGGGGGCACTTGGGCAATTTCCAACAGGCGCAGCTTGTTTTCCATTTGAATGAGAGTACCACCCTGGAAAAAAGAAGAACCAAAATATTGAGTATTAAATTTAAATAAATATATATGTATATTATGTATACAACTATATCTCACCTTAACGTCAGCACGGGTCTTGTCGGTGACCTCCATGACAAACTCCACAGGAGTGGTGGCACGCTCCTCGCCCACCAGCTTGTTAAGGATGTTCAGATCGACGGTGGCGCCCAGGTTATCGATGTTGGACAAGAAGCAGTACTCGCGGCCCTCCTCAATGAACTTCTTCAGCAGACCAGAGTTGCGGAAGGTATCGTAGAAGTCACCGTGTCCAGGTGGATACCAGCTGAAGTAGGAATTTGAATTTGTTTAGCACGGTAAATTTTTTGGAAGTTCGAGATACTTACGCCTCCATATCCTTTTCGACGTCAAAGTCTTTGGCCACCGGCAGGTAGTGCTCGCGACTGATGCGCGGGAAGCAGCTCTGGTTGAAGGTGTGGATCTGCACACGGAATCCTTTGTACTTGCGCACGATCTTCTCGGTATCCTCGTCGGTGTTAAAGGAGTTCATCAGTACCAGCGGAACATTGGCATCGTAGGTCTTGTTGAGATGCTCGATTTGCTGCACGGTCAGATCCAGGAAAGTAAGGTCCGAACGCACGGGAATCACACTCTTGGGACCATGGCAACCCATGGAGGTGCCCAAACCACCGTTCAGCTTGATGACCACCAATTTATCCAACATGTTGCGGATCTAAATGCAAATCGATACAATTACTACAAATACTTTAACATTAAATAACATTTGGGTGGATTTGGTTAAGCTGCAGTGATAGCCGAATTTCATTTGGGTTTAGTACTACAGCGCAATTATTACAAACTAAAGCCAAACTACAACAAAACTAGGTCCAAAATCTAAACAAAGCGTCCAAAGCCCATTGAGATTAGATTTGAGCGGGAGCGAAATAGATACATATTTGTATTTTAAGAGTGAGAGCCAAGAAGCGTAGAAGTTTAGGTAAGGGAAAACGCTTTACCTCATTCTAGGTGCGATACACACGATTATGCATAGTATTTATAGGCAGACATAGCCATATTCAGTATTCAAATCAAATAACATGAAAATATGCAGAGTTGGTAAAACAAATATCATCAGGATGAGTTCGACTGGGTTTTTTGCTTTCGGTATAAAGTTATGATGGGGATAAATTGGAGTGTTCTTTTTATTCTTTGTGGGTCTGAAGACAAGCCCTCTGCATACCTGCTCGTTCTTGGGCGACTTAAGATTCGAGTAGTTCATCACAGCATTCTCAGGTAGCTTCTGAATCTTGTTCCAGTCCAATGCGGGACCCTCTGAAAGATGGATTAGTTATAAAAAACAAATATTAAATGCATATTTAATAAAGACTTACCTTCCTGAATGAAACGTCCGAACAGATCGGCGAAACGACCCATTTCCGCCTTGAGGGCAGGCTGGCGGGCCTTCTCAGTGGTCTCCAGCAGACGGTCCACATCGTGCTCCAGCAGACGTAGTGCATCCCGTTTGGTCACCTCATGGAACTCCTTGGAGTCGGACGGTGCTCGCTGGTGGCCGCGCACCTGTTGATAATACAACGGCAAAACAAAACCATAAGTTACACTTGAAGAAACTTTAGAGCCGCATCGATTAGTGTGACTAGCAAAGCGCATCCGGCAGATGCACTCAAGTGACAAAATTAGTGGAGGAAACGCTGACAAAATTATTGCTATTGCTGGAGCTGTCGTAAGTCCAATTACAAGCTTGGGTTGCCACTCAGACGAGGGCGTTGCCAAAGACCAAGGAGCCTCTGGATCGGCGACAGTTTTCCCTCAAACCTTGTGATGACAAGTCGCTGGCTGCTATTAAGTTTGCTACTCTATTGGGGTGGCCAGGAGGTCTCCTCGGGTGTGATGGACAACTTTGGTGATGGCTTGAAAATGGCGGGGCAAATGTTTGGCATCAATACGGCCGCAGATGTGGCTAATCTGGTGGCCAAGGCCTTCTCCGGCAATTCAATGACACATGTACCCAATTTGATTAGCTACGCCCAGAGTGGATTCCAAGGACTGCGGCAAAACAATGGTGCGGAGGAACAGGAGGAGGATCAATCGGAGCAGCAATCGGAAACGGAAAATGCACAGGAAGAACCTCCGGTGGAGAGCACTTCCCGAAAACCTCCGCCGATATCCTTCGACTCCGGGCAAATGCTCTCCAATATGTTGAGGATGGTGGGTTTTGATACGCGGAAAATAGGAGCCCTAGCCTTAAATGCTTTGATTATGGTTGCTCAGGCGGTAAGTTCATTCCATTCACTCTTTGTTTTAACCTTAACCCTTTAATCATTTCAGATTGGAAGCTCCCTGCTGCAGGTAACTCGAGGAGGTGGAACATCTTTAATCGATGCTACGGAATCCCTGTATGAACCCAGCGATCATCGACCACGTTCCCTATCTATGGGCTCGCCCATCGATTGGTTTATGCAACGTACAGATCGCTATAGCAAACGACTTATCAAGGATATCATGGATCGGGATTTGCCCGAGTACATACTAGACATGATCGAGGCCAAGGAACAACCCGAGGAGGGTAAAACCGCTGGTTGCTTAAAGCTTCTGATGTGCAAGGGTCAACCCATCATTTGGGGAATGCAGGAATCGTTAAAGAAACGCCTGGCTGGAGAACCTGAAGAGCCCGAGGATAACGATAGCTACTTTAACAAGAAAATCCTATTTAAACACTTGCCCAGTCTTGAGGATTTTAGGAACCATAGTGCTAGCTGTGAAGTCAAATACCACGAGGAGTGCCCCAAAAATGCAACTACGGGAAGTTATCTTTAAGTGCACTTAACAAAAATAATAATGATAAAAAGTAATTAGGATATGATACATTCTTAAATGCACGGAAAATTATTATTCTGTCATACATGGAAATAAAGTACAGAAGTTTTTTTAAACACACTATTATGCAAATTGATGACCGGGAAAAATGTATATAATAAGTTATTTTTTAAAGGTATAACACAGTAAACAATGTTCAACTAGTAATCATCGGTGGACCCAACAAGCCCCGACCATTTACCCGTATAATGATGAGTTCGACATTCCAAGTTTGTCAAGGATGATTACAGAGATAAGCGCTAGGCATTTGGGATTTAGATCCCAGTCTAATGTCCCATGAAACGACCTCTAAAAATGCAACTGCCCCGGAAAGTTGTGTAATAATTAACAAATTCGCTAGTTTGTCAACCGCCTCTAGAATCGCCGCCGGCTGATAACTAATCTTGAGAATTATAAAACCTCATCGTGGTTTTACGTTTTCGGGATCTAATCACTTAATCTGAGCGTTCCTAAAGTCATGTACCCGTAATTTCTACATCATATCAATATCGCAAAAGCGTGGCCTCTTAATCAAAATTATATTTCACAATTAACATAATTTTGCCTATTACTGCAATCTATATTGGCATGGCGAAATATGGTCCAAGCAACTTGGTCAATTTCTTATCAATGTTCTTGGACCTTTTATAACAAGGCTATTTCTTATCACTTGATATCATGATAATAATGATTTAGGGAATATGAAATCAAAAGACCTACAATTATTGTTGGGTAAATATTAACAATTTATCTATAGATTTGACATTGGCATTCTGGCAAGGTCGTCATTAGCTCATGCAGATGGCAAACCCCAATATACGTGGGGTAAACAAAGCTAAACCCAAACAAAAACGTTAGAAAGAATAAAGAAAAACTCAAAAATATAAAAAACAGGTGAAGAGTGAGCAGCGCCACCTAGCGTTCGGATCGGGCTTAAGCATTGTCAATCAAAGCAGACAAATGCAACTGACTTATGCAAAATAATTGCTGTAATCGCTTTTATTTTGCTGTTTACTTTTCGAAATCATTACGCAAAACACGGAATAATGAGTAGAGGGTAGAGTGAAAAAAAAAGACGTGCCACGCCCACGGCGCCTACGACGATGCCAGACGATTGCATGTGGGTTATTTATAAAGCAACCGCACTTTCCGCCAATGAGCCATTCCGAGCCCCAACGATAAGCCGAAGTCAGAGGGCAGGTGTTTGAACTTCGGCAAGGTCAACATGCTGGAGATAATTTGCTAACGCTTCATTGAGGCTTCCACTTGTGCCGCTTTTTTCTTTGGCAAAAGGCTTATGCACTTCATTATGAACTTATAACAGAGAGATCTTAAAGATCACACGCGCCAAATGTTTAATATCCGGTACTTGTGGATTATATGGGTATGTGGTTTTCCAGGAAAACTTCTTAGATGGGAAAACTACATTAAAAACGGAATGCTTGAGTTCTATTAAATTTGAATACAGTCATTCGACCTTGAGGAAACACCCTTTTTTTTGAACATTTTATATCGTTGGGGTAGAATTCAAATAGAATCCAAAAAGTATGCAATTCCTTGGATTAAAACAATATATCTTGCAATATCGAGTTCCAAGGAATAAAATCCTGTGCTAAAAAGTAAAATAACCCATAGTTGTCAACCTAGAAATTAACGCTAATTAAATGACTTTCTCCAGTGTTGTATTTCGCTTCGCAGATAAGATACGAACTCATTTCCCCGTATATAATGATTCTGAGAATATTAATATTTTTAAAATGATTGTTTTAAAAAGAGAACATTTTCTATTCAACTGAAAATAATTGATTAAGCGGGTAAACGTATAAAAGTATTGTGATTACTGGAATATATACGCATTCTTAGGTCGACACAACTGATAACCTTTTGAATTTACGCGTTCATTTATTTTTACATGATAAGAACATATTTACAAAGGTGTGTTTCTCATATATATATTTTTGGGTTTTTTTTTATTGACAACTCGTACATTTCGTTAATAATCTGCAGTTTAATTTCATCGTTTGAGGGATTTTGTATGCGGTAATGACTGATCTATGACGTGTTTCAAGCAAAGCTTTTTTTTAATAGTCCATCAAACATAAAGACTTTGTTATAAGTTATAAGAATCAGATATATTTAACTGTTTGATCTTGGCCCAAATATAAAATTACACGGTCATTCTGGGTTGAGTAGAATCTAGAGAACTTACACCGGCACGTTCCAGCAGAACATCGATGGGTCTTATACCGGAGGGCATTGTGAACTATGGAGCACTATATAGCAATATCTCACAACGAGAATCTCAACTTTTCTAGTGTTTGACTATGCACTCGCGTTACGAACGAAAGAACGAGAGAGGAGATTGACGCCAAAACGAAGCTCTCCGGTCGAGTGTGCAATTGAAAATAAAGCTGGGATCCAAACGAAATTTGAATTTCAATACAAAATTTTTCCAACTCGCGGCGGCGGCAGCTGCGACGTTGACGTCGGCAGTGGCAGAACGACACTGAAAAACGCGGCGACAAGTGGAAGTGAAGCCAGCAACAAGTGATAGCAAAAAAAATTATATATATAGGAACCAGCAACAACAAACTTCTGCTGATGGATGAGTACATGTGTGCGTAAGTTGTTGAGCAAAACAAAAATTAAACAAAAGGAATAAGTGGAAGTGCCAAGCCGGCATTCCAAAGCGAGGGGGTGTGGCGGGTAGGGGTTGTTGATGGGCGGTGAGCAAGAGAGTAGGGGGCGCTTATCAGTACAAGAAAACAAAAACAATTCATTCCCGGATTCCGCTACTACATTTCCCGCGGCATGTTCCAGTGATAAGAACTAAGCTGATATCTTCCACGATTAGTCCAACTGACAACAAATACCAAGCTAATTCTCTTTGCTTGGTTTCCCCAAAAAGACAGAGACTCACACACACTTATGGAACCATGGCAGCGAAGGCGACACACGCTCATACGCTTAAGGTCACTTGAAGGTTAGCGCTAAGCAATTGCCAATGCATAAGGCAGAGAAAACTAAAGGAAAAAACCAGTCAAGACAATTTGAACTAAGGAAATTGGCCCATAAATAGAGTCCAACTGGAACCGGCAAAATGCGTTGGAATATGCAAGCTGCACTCACACACACACACACAAGCACAGCCAGAGCGGCTTGGAATGAGAGGAAGCGAAATATAACGGGAATCTCATTTTTCTCTATTACCTTTCAACTGTAAACTTTAAAACTTACCTTAGCTTCATGTGGAACATCCAGCATTTTGAAGTAAAGTAAATTTAACACTTGAGTAATTTAGCAATTAAGCGTCACTAATTTAGTTGTTTTGCTGCACACTCACACACACAAATTGAAAGCAAAGAGAATATGAAACCACACTGAAATTTTTTTACACCCGCAACTGTTAGTGTAAAATTAAATGGGTTCTCTCAAGATTATTGGCCGCTTCTCCGAATCCACGATACGAACAATTAGAACGGGCGCTACGATATTAATTTATTGGTCCAATTTTAAAAGATCTGAGCGTTTTATGCTCTTCTTCTTCTTCTTTTTGCCACCAGCTGTTGCGCACGACAGCTCAGAAATTTAGCATAACAGCACGCTGTTATCCAATCAGCTGTGACAGCAAAACAAAGCGAAAAGGGATTGCGAAAACCAAGCAAAATTCCAAAAGGAAGCCTTATTATTCGAAAAAGTAATAAAAAACTAAAAACAAAACCATACTATAGCTTACAGAGTAGATTCAATTCAATTTAACACCATGGGAGCCTGTCTATCCTGCTGCGGCCAAAGCGCCGAGGAAACCAACCTGATGCCATCGCCTGTAAATTTTCATGTTCCTATAGTAAAACATGTAAAACTTTGGTAAAATCATTGTGGATTTTGTAGGAGGAGCGCCGCCAGCAGCAGTTGGATGCGGCGGAAAAGCGTCGCCAGGAGAACGAACATCGGGGCATCAAGAATCCGGACAGCGTACGCCGACAGCAACAAAGAGCGGAGGAAATGCAGCGCAGGGAGGAGGAGGCCGCCCGTCAGGGTCAAGGACAATCCAATCTTAGGGTGAATCTCCGAAACGCCTTTCCAAAGTTCCCAGACTAACCAAAACTTTGCTTTCAGTGGCAAACTAGCTAAAAGGAAGTAAACGCCAATCGCAGTGTGGCTTATAAAGCACATCTACATTTGTCCCCACATCTTTGCTGCCTTTTGTGCAGAGTTTTTGTACTACTCCGTATTTGTATTGTATACACCTGTTTTTTCCGATCTACATATTTCACGAATCTTGAGAACCGAACACCTTGGATTGAACACCATACGAACTTTTAGCTGGCGACCAAAATGTACAACCAAAAATAAAATTCAAACCAAATTGTTATCAGTGATCGTAAAAATACAAATGATAAGTTGAATACTTCATAGAAGGATTGGATCGACAAGGTCAAAATTATTATCTATATTGCCTATTGGTTCACATTGTCATTCCTGTTTTAATAAATTAACCATTTTGTTGTATATGGCATTTAAATTATACATTTATTACATATTACCTATTGGGAATTCACTGAAATATTTGTCAGTTTCAATTGAATTTGACTACTGGCAATTAATATTTTGACAAATATAATATTAAATGATAGGAGATTAAAAAGGAAATTTTAGTAATATTGTAATGGCTTTATTATGGAAGTAAAATGTTTCCGAAATTCAAAAGTAAGTACTTTTCTACTTTCCAATACCTACTTAACTATTTTAACTTTATAAAAAGGGTTTTTTTTATTAAAAAAGACGATCTAAATATGAAATATTTTTATTGATATGTATACATATCCATTTTAAGATTTTTGATTTCAAAAGAAATCGATTCTTAGTGACGGATCCAGATCCATTTTTTGGCTACGTCAATAGCATGAACAGATGATTATCCACATCTGGTGGTTGCCTGTATGGCCACCTGGTAACACTGCACCATGGGGGTGGTGATAAAAGGGGGTGTTGTAATGAATTTGATTGGATTCCAAGGCCGGACAAACATGACTCGTTAATCGAAAAGACGTCCCAATCTCTTATACTTTGCTTACGCGAAATGCACTCACTGTTCAACTCGGTAATCTCCGCCTAAGGGGTTCCACTCATCGGTTATCAGCTATCAGTTATCAGCCAGAGAAGCTAGCTATGAATTCCCGCTCCCTCGCTGATAACACGGTTATAAGCTATCTCCTCTGTGTGCGTGTGTGACTTGTAGACCCACCAGCTTCATTTGCTCATTGATCGGCGGTCACTCGACGCGGAAAGTTCCACGGAAAGAAGCGGCGAAAATGGCAGGTGCAACCAATTCGGACATCAAGCGGGTTCTATCCATCCAGAGCCATGTGGTCCACGGCTATGTGGGAAACAAGGTGGCCACCTATCCACTGCAGGTCTGCCATCTTGACCTTTAGCTCTCGCTAGTTTCCCACTCACTTTCTATTTATAGCTGCTGGGCTTCGATGTGGATCCACTGAACTCGGTCCAGTTCTCCAATCACACGGGCTACAAGACCTTCAAGGGTCCCGTCTCCAATGAAAAGGAATTGGGTAAGGTCAAACACTATCACTATATATTATATATTACTTGCATTACTAAAAGATACCCCATTCAGCCACCATTTTCGAGGGTCTGGAGGAGAACGAGCTGCTGCCATTGTACTCACACCTCTTGACCGGCTACATTGGCAATCCATTGTTCCTGCGCCAGGTGGGCCACATTCTCAAGAAGCTGCGTCAAGCTAATCCTGGCCTGGTGTACGTCTGTGATCCGGTGATGGGTGACAACGGTCAGCTCTATGTGCCCAAGGAGCTTTTGCCCGTGTATCGGGACGAGATCATTCCACTAGCGGACATCATAACTCCCAATCAGTTCGAGGTGGAGCTGCTCACGGAAAAGGAGGTACGCAGCGAGGCGGCTGTTTGGGAGGCAATGGAGTGGTTCCATCAGCGTGGCATCAAAACAGTGGTCATTTCCAGCAGTGATCTTGGCCAGCCCGGCGTTCTGCGTGCCTTCCTTAGCCAGCAGAATGGACCCCGCTTGGCCATTGATATTCCAAAGCAGGGTGGCAAGGATTTGGTCTTCACTGGCACCGGCGATCTCTTCGCCTCCCTTTTCCTGGCCCACAGTCATGGCAGCAAGGATATAGCCAATGTTTTCGAGAAAACCATCGCCAGTTTGCAGGCGGTGATCAAGCGAACTGTGGCTTCTCTGCCCAGCGGTGGAAACGGCCCAGTCAAAGCAGCCGAACGGGAACTGAAGCTGGTGCAGTCCAAGACGGAGATTGAGCAGCCGCAGGTGCTCCTCAAAGCGCAGCGACTTAACTAGACCGCGGAAACTTGTTCAAACTGAAAGGGAAACGATAACCTTTACAATATTTTCTATACATGTATGCTCGTTTGGCTTGTTCACGGACAATAACCTTTTGATACCTTAAGATCAGCATTTGTAGGCATTGTTATAACGATATATGATTAACAAAGTGACAAGTTAAGTACCATATATAATTGATAAACGGCGCAGATCAAATATATACCTATGCTCATTATTCGGACAAGCTTTGATACCTTAAGTTCAATTTGTATATGCATTATTATAACTATTAACTATACAAATAGAAATATATGACCATTGTAAAACTGAAGAGTGACAACTTGTTGACATCTAGCAAGACCCACACGATTCGCTTTTTGCCCTTGGCGAGCAACAAGTGGCTATATAAGATTGCAGCCGGCCGGCCGGGAAAAACAAACCCGTAGATATGTGGCTGTCGCTTATCTTTATTGCCTGTCTAGCTGGCGCAAGCAGTGGATCTGTGGCTGGCAACGAGAAGATCCCGGTGGAGAAGGGATTTGTGCCCCGCTACACTCCGGTGGCCGAGGGCAAGCGACAGGATCTTGATTTACCCGCTGAAGTAGGTGTCGAGCAGCAAAAGAGACCTCCTGCTGGCGATAAGAAACCCTGGCGACGAGTGCAGTACGGATACGATGGAGTGCCGACGGCTGCCTGGGCTGCTCCCTCACCTCCAGCTGCCATACTGTCCATTTTGAATCCTCTGCTTGCACCAGGATTGCTTCTTTTGGGTGTGAATTTGGGAGCTCTGCTGTACATGCTGCTGGGACTCCTGGGACTGGCTCCTTATCGCAGTGGCAGCGCCAGTCGGTTAGCCTCGCATCCGGAAACCAACTCCCAGTTCTGGCCGAACGATCAAAGCTTCTACCATCGAGACGACAGACACAATCTGGATGAAACGGCTGTATATTTTTAGTTATAGCGCGTAACGCAAGGCTTTCTTTCATTTTATCAAAACAAATATAAAAAAGTACATAAATAAATTCAAGGTTAAGTAATGGGTCAAAAGAACGAAAGAACGAACGAGCTAAAGGTTTGGAGGAGTTAGTGTTCTATCTATATATGTATATGGTTATAGCTATCGTTAATTTGAACATGAATCTGTCTCGGTCCTGGCGGAATAGTTATTACTTCAAGGCAAACACAAGTTTAAACTAACTGAAGGAATTCAAGTTTTCTACTTCTTCAGGCGGAACGAAGCTGCTCGATTGAATTTGACCAAGGGCGGCTCCTTACTGGCCGATCCCAGTGGTTTTCTCGTCAGCGTCGAGGTGCCTGCAAGAGCTGTCAGCAAAGAATTGCATTAAAATCTCTGATTGAGCCGTGCCAGCTTGCCGAACTCACCTTTGGCCATTAGCGCTCGTGGACTCTTGCGCACATAGTTGGCGTTGTATTTTACGTTTTCCTTGGCCAATGAAGCAGCCGCCAAGGTTCTCTGAAGTCCTTGCGCCGTAAAGTGATTCGACTTGAGTAGAGCTGCAATTAAACACCAAAGTAATGAGCATAAAGTATTTCCGTCATGCATAAATGATTATGAGCCATGTCCAGTGAATGCACACTTATTAACAAAAAAATTTCGCTGCGATGAAATAGTTTATACATAATGCAGAAGATTTCAAAAGCAAAACCCTACCCTTCTTGATCTTTTCATTGCCACCGCGCACATTCTGATCCGATATCAGATCGCTGACCAGTCGCTGTTGGACGTTTCGCGGCTTGGTGACCGTCGCCGTGAGAGCCTTCCTTGCGCTACTGCTGCTGGAACTACTGCTGCTGGGACCCAGGACCTGCGTTTCGTTTAGATTTCGTGGCCTCTTGAAGGTTCTGTGCAGCTCTTCGGAATCTGATTCGGTGTCCTGGCTATCGAAGTCCTCCATGCTCAAATGCAGATCGTCGTCGCTCTGAGCCGCTTGCCTTTGTCGCTTTTTGGCGCTGGCCGTAAGGCTGCAAGTGGGCTCTTCTTCCTCCTTGCCGCTGCGCAGAGCCACAGGCACCACCAGCGGATTCATCTCGGCCATTTTGGTATTGGCCTCGGAGTCGGCGAACCGCATCTTTCGCAGCAACCTTTCGAAGACCGCCTCAATCTCCGGCGTCAGCTTTTGACCATCCTCCAGGCGATCGTATGTCTGGTTGAGCACTTCGCAGGCTGTTCGGAAGGACTTTCGCATCAGATCCAAGTTCTCAACCAGCTCCTGGTTAATTGCGTTCACGTGATTGTTGAAGATATTCTGCTTGGTCAGCTGCAGCTCGAGATCCTTGTACTTAACGTATACAATGAGTATCTGGTAGGCCTTAGATTTGTTAACCTCCCGCTTCAGACTTTCTAGATCCTGGTAGGCAATCTCCATCTTACTCAGCCAGCTGGGCAACTCCTCCTTGTACTTCTCCATCTGGCTGGTCAGTGTGCTCATGTAGTTCGCAAAGCGCCGAAAGTCCTTAAAAGTTTATAAGAAATGGTATTAATGTACAATAACACATAATAACAATAAATTTTTTATTGAATATTTTTCAAATTAACGCGCCAACGTAAGCGTTACGTTACGTAAACATGCCTTACGTTTGATGAGTGTTACGAATAGGAAAAAAAACAGCTGATGCTGCCCAATTGAAAATCAGTTCCGCATTTAATCCAAACAAAATAGATTAAATTTAAATAAAATGCTGCGAAGTGCACTGCATTTAGCTGCCCTAGGAGTGCGCCAGACGCGGGTGACAAGCTCCTCACCGAGATTACCTTTAATCCTGCAAAATAATCTAGAAAATACGAAATATCTGCAAGTGGCGCGCGATTATGCAAAGGGTAGGGACAAAAAGAAGGAAAAAGGCGGCAAGGGAAAGCCGGGCAAGGTGGAAATCAATGAGCAGCAGCTGCGCGAGATCCTCAATTTCGATGGCCTGAATAGCCAGATGCAGAAGTCCGTGATGCAGATGAAGGAGGACTTTGTGAAGCACCTGTCGCTGCGGTCCACCAGCGGAGCCATCGACACACTGCGCATCAAAGTCGATGGCCAGGAGCACGAGCTGCAGGAACTGGCCCAAATCTCTCGCAAAAATCCCAAGACAATTATCGTCAACATGATTGGATTCCCGCAAACGATTCCCGATGTCCTTAAGGCTATCGAAAAGAGTGGCATGAACCTAAATCCCCAGCAGGATGGCACTACCCTGTTCATACCCATCCCAAAGGTCACCAAGGAGCACAGGGAAAATCTATCCAAGAATGCCAAAGCTTTGTTCGTCAAATATCGCGATGCCATACGAGGTGTCCAGAACGAACACATTCGGAAGCTGAAAAAACAACCGGAACTGGGCAAGGATGATGCTTTTGCCGCCCAGGCTCAGGTCACTGCCATCGCGGATCGCTTCATCTCGGAGGCGGACAAGTTGCTGGCCAGCAAGCAGAAGGAGCTGCTGGGCGACTAGGCCTAAGACCAAGACTGATTCTGCTCCAAAAGCCTTAATAAATGTAAATGTTTTACAGAAAACGAAGAACACTAGATGAGCACAAATTTGTACTCTTAGTACAATTTTAAATCTAAAATCCAACTCACCTCCTGGCACACTCGCTGGTCGACACACATAAGCTTCCTGAACTCCTCCAGTTCCTTTTTCAATGTCTGCCTGTAGTTGATGTTCTTGATCTTGCTACGCATACCAAGGACGTGCTCCTGAAGCTGCCGGGCGGCCGCATATACAGCGTCTATCTTGCTGTACCACGACTTAAGCTCCTGCGGATCGAATCCACTATTGCCGGCGCGCTCCAACTGAGTTGCCTTGGCCTCCAGCGCCTTGTTGCGCTCCTTGAGTCGCTCGTTCTCGGCTACGACCTCGTCGATCTTCTTCACATAGAACTCGGTAGGCATCTTCGACTTGAGGACATTCTGTTTCAAAGTCGTGCGTATCTTCTTAGCTCGGCTGGCGTACTTGAGGGTGTTGTAGGTGTCTTCATAGGTCAGTGAGCTCATCGAGACATTGGCCACCATCAATGTGCGACAATTTCCGCCCAACGAGTCCTTGAGGATGCGTGTCAGGTTCGAGTCGCGGTACGGGATGTGCTTTAAGCCGTCGGCTAGCTTGTTGATGCAATTTCCCAAAGCTAAGAGACTTTTGTTGATGCTGGCGCCTTCCTTGAACCGCACTCCAATGCCTTTCGTGCTGGCCGCCCTCTCACTGCCCGCTAGATCGATCATGGATAATTTGACAGTCCTTTTCGTGTCGGTCTTGCGCTCCGTGATCCTGATGTGCACCTGAAAGATGGCATGTGACCTGGAGCTCTCTGCATTGGCATCTGTGGGGTGCTGGGTGCGATGCGAGTTGCCCAGCATCAGCATTCTTAACAGCTCCTCGGCACTGTAGATGGGCGTGAGACAAAGACCACTGACCACCACGCCATTGTTGTCCTCGCGAAGTTTCAAAGGGCCCGATTTGGTTAGCAGATTCATCACATGCTCGTTGTACACCTCTAGATAGGATACCCCCACATCGAACTTGCGCACATCATTCTGCGCTTGGATCTTATCGAAGAGATCTTGCATGGTAAGATAGGTCAGACCCGGATGAGCCTCGCTGCCCAGCATTGTGAATGTTTTTCCGGCGCCAGTGGCTCCATATACAAATACCGAGCAGTTGTATCTGTGGGTGGTATGAGTACGTGAGGATTCAAGTGGCTTTAGATAGCTATAAGCCATAACTTACCCATTTAACACCGCGTCGACCAGCGGCGCCGTGCACTCCTCGAACAGATCCTGGTTGGAATTGTCTATATCGAAGACCCTGTCGAATTCCATAGTCAACTTTTTGTTCATCCGCTTGGTGATGTCGCGGTACGGTTGCTTGGCGCCCTGAAAGAAGAACTCATCGTCCTCCTCGTCGGGATCGAACAGTAGTGCCGATCGATCCATGACCTTAATAATACTACGCTGTTTTTGCTCCAATTCACGGACATTATACGGCCGTACGCGAACCGCCACTTTTATATTCGTATGCTGCTCCGAAGGCATTTTCGATAGAATGCTCCTTGCCCCTCACTTTGCTTTTAATTAGCCTAGAGTATTTTGCTCTTGTTTGGGTTTCGTCCTTCTTGTTTGATCCAGATTCGAAATCCTCGCACATATAATTTTCTCGTACAGCCTGAAGTGATCGTTGTTGTTTGAATCGGTGCTATCGGCGCTTGCGCTTTGTGGGCATCTTTATCCAATTTGCTATGCGCGCTTGTCCTTAAATTTTGAACTGTATTTCCAGGGCTGCTTTGGTAGCTATCGATAGTTTTGGCAGGGTTAAATTTTAGTTTTATAATGAGAGTTTTACAAGTTGTTTGCCTATCTAAGCTTATTCTTGAACAAAATGATTCTTGTTAAGTATTTACAAAGTTAACCAGCTATTTTAACAAGCACTTGAACAAATAGTATAAATAATTTAAAACTATATCGATATATGGTGCAAATATTCGTTTACTTAATATTCTGTCATACTCTTCTTTGAAGTACGATCATTTCAGTTAAACTGTATAAAATATCTGAAGAAGCAAACATATTTATTAAATTGCAGCACAGATATCGATATCACAGCGCCGCTATCGATGGTGTGTCTGTCGCAGTGCATATCGCTTATTCTGCCATCGCTAGCAAAAAGAACCATTTTATTTAAAGCAGCAGAAACAACAAGTTTTTTTAAGAATCCAGCACAAAACAGAGAAAACCCGTCACGACAACAAAACCGCCGAACGCCAAACAGAATGAGTGGAAAAGTTTTATTCGCCTGCTCCAAGTGTTTCTCGCGCCATCCGTACGAGGAGCTCTCCTCCGGCCAGCAACTATGCAAGGTGAAAAGCGATCCAAAACCAACGAAAAAAAAACACCGCCACTTCAAACAATGCAAAAAAAAAAGTAAAAAAAGAGCAAGATGACGCCAAACAAATTGCAATATCAGCGCAAAGTGTGTGTACTTGTTTGCTTGTTTGTCAGCGAGCAAAAATGACGCGGCGTTGGCAGAAAAAATTTGCTGCGCAAAAGGCAAAGGGAAAATAAATGCTAACGGCAAGAAGAAGCAGCCAAGCGTCGCGTCCAAAAATGATTTAAACAACAAACCAAATGAGCTTGAACTGCATAAGCCAATTGATAAACAAACAGACGGATAACCTTGATTTTTATTTTTCAGGGCTGCCGCGGTTCTACCTCAGTTGGTAAATGTACTTACTGCCGATCGGAGTTTCAACCCGCCACGTAAGTAAGCTATAGCTTATACCTAGCCCTATACTATATACGCAAATATATCATTTATATATAAATGTGTTTATACAATCAGCAGCAAATCACAGAGTGCCTGCAAGAAGTGCGAACATTATCTGGGGAAGTACGGCAAGCCCAGTGCCTGCGAGTGCTGCAAGATTGTGGCCGCCTTCGGAGGATCCAAGTGCATGCGGTGAGTTTTGTTTATTCCATGTAATCTGTAAGCTGATCGGGTAGTTAGATGCTATGGCAGTTCTTTCCACCGAATCCAACGGCCGTGTAACTTGAATGCACAATGCAAGAGCTTCGACATTTGTTTACTCTGCGTAACGCGTGAAGAGAAACCCAAACCGATCCAAAATCCAAATTGTGCCTTCAACGTACATACTGCTCTTCCCGATCTCTATCCCTGGGAACACCAAGCAAATGAACCAACCAACAAACCGTCTCTTATGAACGCAAAACATTTCTCTTCTTCTCTTTTCTGCCCGCCAAACAAAAACAATCAACCAAAATATACCCTATCGCCTTCGTATACAGATGCGCCAGCTACGAGGCAAAGTACGGACCGCCGGTGCAGTGCGATGAATGCAAGCTGCGATCAGCCTTTGACAGGCGCGACGAGAACAAAAAGGTCAGCGCACAGAACTGGAGGATTGCTCACAACGGAAGCAGCCCCATTATGTTAAAAAAAACCCTAAGATTAAGCCAAACGATTGTAGAAACTTGAGCGGGATGAACTGTACCCGAGAATCATGTACTTGCGTTCATAAGAGACCGTGATAAGTCTAGGATTATTGCTACCTAACCTAAGCCTTTCGCTGTGACCTCTTGTAAAATTTTGATCTATCTACCTTTTGTCGCCGACAGGTCAATGGCAAACTGCTTTGCTGGCTGTGTGCCTGCGCCTACAAGCGAGCGCTACTCAAGGCACAGCAGGAGGGCCGTATACCGATGTCCAAGAAGAGGCCACACGAGAAGACCTCGTCTTCGCACAGAGACAGCGCTGCGGCCAAGAAGCCATCGCGCAACGAGCTGGGCAAGAGCGGCAGCGGTGCCAATAATACCGGCGTGAATGCCGTGAGCGGAGCTGGATTGGATCTGCCTGACAAGATCTCACGCGGAAATGGTGGTAATGGGACCATTGCAGCGCCTGCTGCCATCACCGTGGACACCAATTCGTCGGATCATGTGGTTGCCATTACATACCTAAAGGAACGCATCGCCAGCCTGGAGAAGCGCCTGAATCAAAAAGACAAAGAGCTGCTCGAAAAAGACAAACAGGTGGGTTTAAAAGGGGTTTTATCAAGTTAGCAAAAACGAAATTTCAACCCTAAAAACGGGTGGGAAACATGCATATGGAAGCTGTGTCGAACTGGACATACCATGTGCCATTTTATGCATTTAAAAACCCGTCTGCCGCTGCTGTATTATTTCTTTTGTTTATCCTTGAATCCATCCATGCTATAAATCTAAAAAGTAATGCAATTTTTTTTCTCCCAGCTGACCGAACTGAAGGGCAAGAACTTCGAGAAGGAGAACGACATGCGCAACCGGCTGAAGGAAGTGGAGCGTCTGCACGACATGAAGGTGGACAACTTGAACCGCAAGATCGCCAGTGTCCTCAAGGAGCTGGCCGTGCTAAAGAAGAGCAGCAACAAAAAGGCCGCTGCCATCAGCAAAGCCGAAAAGGAGATCATTAAACGTGAGAACTTATCGCCCAAGGAGGAAATTCTGGCGACAGCGGGGCCGGAAAAACCGACCAAGGCCTCGTCGGAGCCCGCCGATATTGACAAGGACGAGAAGAGTCGCGATCGAGACGAGGAACGCAGCGAGCAGGGGGATAGGGCCAGTGTGCGGTCACGATCCGCCTCCAGCAGCCCCACGCCCTCGTCCAACTGAGAGACGATGACTTCCAGCTGCAGGAGCGGCATGCCAGGAAGCACGATCCATAAGCTCTGGCTGCCGCGCCCTTTTAGTTTTTCGCTATACAAATTTATATTTTTGTACTTCTGCTTTAATTGTAATATAGTTTTACAAGTTTGTTTCATATCACTCTTTTTATGTCGCTCATCCCTGCCGCGCGAATCCTGTTCCAACTCCCTCCTTCCAAATGTAACCCAATCATCAGTTAGAAAATGTAATTCGATAGGCTCAACTTAACGAATTCTTCTTTAGTTTAATTCACGATGGAACAACACAAAACCGAAGCATTGTTTACATCTTAAGAAATATACAAAGTTGGGAAAGAACCAAATGGTATTTCAACAGTCGTTATATATTATTAATAATGTGGGATAACAATAAGGTTAATGTGGCTTGGGCTTGTGCCCATCGACGTAGAAGTTCCTGGTGGCCTTGGGCAGCTCCAGTTCCATGCCCTCCATGCTCTTGTCGAGGAGTATCTGACAGCCGAGCCGGGAGTTCTCGCGCAGAAATGGCGCCATGTCCAGCAGATCGTCCTCCTGCTCCTCGGCCTCTTTCAACTTCTGCAGGTAATCATGCTGGACGTACACGTGACAGGTGGTGCAAGCCAGCGAAGCCTCACAGGCGCCCTCCATCTCGATCCCATGGCGATGGGCCAAGTACAGAACATTGTCGCCCACTTTGCCCTGGATCTTGGTGCGCTTTCCATCCTTGTCCACATATGTGATGTTCACTCTGCATGTGTAGTTTGTATCTTGGTTATATGGTGTACAATTAGCTTCGCTCTAGGGACTTACATTTCATCCTTGGACTTGGGATCCTGCCATTCGAACTCGCCATGCCGCCGCGCTGTAAAATCGCCAGAATTTCATAATATCAGTTGAGATTTTCGGCATAATATATTGCTGATTCTGCAGGTTTAATGGCTCCACTTACGTATTGTGGTGTGCAGGGCATTGTGGGGTGTGTAGAACGCGGGCTTGGCAATCTGTTTACTGATTAATTTGCAGGAATTATGAACTGCAGAGCGGCGCAAAAGTAAACAAAACATTTTTTTTGAGGTTACAGTGCCAGCTGGAGATGGGCAACATGCAATATGTCACGGGTTTTTATGATTCAGATTATAATTCCAAACAATATAAATTAGTTGATAATGTACTCGCTCTACTAAATAACTTTAAAAATGAGCTCTACTTTGTGTAATTACATGTTAGTTTCTTTTATTTAATTTATCGTCGACTTAACACTTGTTAAAAACTGTTACTTCGATAGTTCTTTGTGAGAAGGTGATTAAAAGCTATCGATAACTATACTTTTGGCGGGCTTTTATTTCAAAGTTCAAAAGTTCACTCAATTTCACCTGGGAAAAGGCTAACCAAAGCTTTTTTAAGTAGAATTGACATCCGGGGACCTAATTTAAATATGCACAGCTTTTAATACCTGTCTAATCGAACAAAGGAAAGTTAATATTGTACGAGGAATTGGATTTAGTGCCTTGTGCTATGAATTATGTTCTTAGATATTAATAAAAGACGTTTGATTACTGAGACATTCATATTCCTTTATTAATACTGGATTTCGATTAGTCTTAAAATTTGATTGGACTGTTTAAAATGTAGCTAATAATAAATTAATAAATATAATACGATTTGTGCGATATTTTCTTGACTTTTTTTAGTGCAACGATAAACGAGAGTCTTGGGAAATCACTTGGCTGCTTAGGCTGCAATCTTTAGGAGGGGCCCTTCACTTGGTTTCTGGCTCTGAAGCGGAAGCTGCCGGAGCGGCCTCCTTATGACCGTTTCCATTCTGGAAAAGATCCGATGGACCCACATGCTTAATGGGTATGATGCGCTCCTTGAGCTCCTCCTTGGAAACTAATGGTGGAACCGTGATATTAAGAACTCCATCCTCCGACAAAGTGGAAACAATGGCATCCGAATCGAACTCCTTGGGCAGCGGATAGCGGCGAACAAAATGCCGGGATACATGTCCGTGATCGTCCTCGCGCTCCTCGTGTTTTCCCTCGACCACGATGCACTCGTTGACCAGTTTGACGGTCAGTTCACCTGGCTGAAAGAGTCCCACATCCAGATGGACCTCGAAATTGCCCTGCTTATTCGAGGCTCCACCACGGCCCAAGGCCGCCAGCTCTCCGTTCCTTTTATTGGCCACCAGGTGATGGGCATGTGCACCCATCCGGGCAATCAGACCCAGGGTGTGCAAATCAAGATCATGATGCTGCCGCGAATGCAATCGCCTGTACATGCGATTCGGGAACATATCGTGGCCGTAGTACATGGAGTCCGGGGAGTCCAAATTCAAGACAAAGGGAATATCTGGCATTTTACTTTTCTTGCCTTTACTTCTTTGTGTATCTGGCGGAAGGAGGTTCGTTGAACCGACGACCTGTTTTCCTTTCAAAAAGTATCCAAGGGGTTGATTTGCCAGCGGGTGGTGGAATTCACAATCTCAGCTGCAGTTTGGCGCACAATTCACCTTGACTTTTCCGACTCGAATGTGGAGTTTAACGGTTTAGCTGCGCCCTTTTATAGAGCCGGAAGAGCTTTGCCCACTGCCACAGAGCTTTTCTGGAGCAGCAACTCGTTGTTTCGCTGATTCTGGGGAGACAACTGGAAGCCTTCTGGGGGCCAAGCTTTCGGAGATGTGCGCAAACTTTAAAATGTGATCCGCTATAAGGTATGTATGTATGTATAAAGTGGGTGCAGATAGCAAGCTATGTATGGGAGATCATACCATAAGATTTTAATTTAAAATTCAAAGTGAAATCGGATACGGATGAGAGACGCCATCTCCAGTGTTAGCTGGACAAACAAGACGACACCGCAATAATCAAAATGCGATAAGCAAGTACGCACATATGTACATACCCGAATCTTTAATCTCGAACCTCATAAATGGATCTTATGCGCCCAGCTGGCAAGTCAGTTGTTATTCAGCTGGCGAACCGGTTGAAATTCGTGCTCCGTCCCCTAACCACAATGGCCACGTACGAACAGGTTAAGGATGTGCCCAACCATCCGGATGTGTACCTAATCGACGTTCGGCGGAAGGAAGAGCTCCAGCAGACGGGCTTCATTCCAGCCAGCATCAATATACCCTGTAATAAACTACTTTCCCTAGTATTTTCTTTATTACTAAGGGTTATTATTATTTACTTAGTGGATGAACTGGACAAGGCTCTAAATCTGGATGGATCTGCTTTCAAGAACATATACGGAAGATCGAAGCCGGAGAAGCAGTCGCAAATCATATTCACCTGCCGGTCGGGAAATCGAGTCTTGGAAGCAGAGAAAATTGCCAAAAGTCAGGGATACAGCAAGTGAGTTTTAAATATTCTTTTATTTGCAATAGTTTATATCGAATACTTGCTCATTTCAGTGTGGTGATCTATAAAGGCTCCTGGAATGAATGGGCTCAAAAGGAGGGACTTTGACGATAAACGTCGCTATATTTCTGAATAAATTAAGATTTTAATAATAATAGCTGAAAAACAAAAAACTTTATTTAATTGTTTATATACTTAAGTAACTACCTAATTTTCATATATCTCAAGTTTTTAACTACGCCCATGGCAAGCTTATCAATACATATACACATACACCCGCACTCAGAAAGCTGTGCACTCCCACCAAACTTTCTCTCTCCCACTCTCTATTAGAGCTCTCTCAATCTGTCTCTCTGCGTATGAAAACTGACCTTCCCCAAGGCGCCACAGCGAGAGAGAACTTAGCTAAGTGCTAAAATAAAAGGTAAATAAAGTAATATTTGGACACCCAGAGAGCCCCAGAAACTTCCACGGAGTTCTCTAAAAAACAGTGAACAACCCCTAACTAAATGCCATTGCCCGATTTCAGGCAAAGCGGAAAATTGCATCAGCAAAGGGCGAAGAAAATTCGAGAGAGTGCCGGCATTTTCTAGATTGTAGGAATTTCCTCTCTGCCAAGAGTATAAATAGCCACCGGTTGGACACCGCGCTCTCAGTTCAAAAAAACCAAACCAACTGCGAACAACTCGAAAAAAGTCAACTAAACTAAAATTTCACCAGCTAAAAAGAAAATTGCATAGGATTGGAACTACAGACAAGACTATATTCGAAACATAGAGGAAAAGCAATATAATTTAAAAAAGCCAAGAAGTATTTCAAATTATACGGAATTTCATCAAAATAATCGAATTTGCATAAGAAGTCTTAAGCGTCTCAAAACCAAGTTATCTTATCAACTATAATGCGTTCCTTACCGATGTTTTGGCGCATGGCCGAGGAGATGGCCCGGATGCCACGCCTCTCCTCGCCCTTCCACGCCTTCTTCCACGAGCCGCCCGTTTGGAGTGTGGCGCTACCGAGGAACTGGCAGCAGATTGCCCGCTGGCAGGAGCAGGAGTTCGCTCCGCCGGCCACCGTCAACAAGGATGGCTACAAGCTCACCCTGGACGTCAAGGACTACAGCGAGCTGAAGGTCAAGGTGCTGGACGAGAGCGTTGTCCTGGTGGAGGGCAAATCGGAGCAGCAGGAGGCCGAACAAGGTGGCTATAGCTCCAGGCACTTCCTTCGCCGCTTCGTCCTGCCGGAAGGATACGAGGCGGACAAGGTGACCTCGACGCTGAGCAGCGACGGCGTCCTGACCATCAGTGTGCCCAATCCTCCAGGCGTGCAGGAGACACTCAAGGAGCGTGAGGTGGCCATCGAGCAGACTGGCGAGCCGGCAAAGAAGTCCGCCGAGGAGCCAAATAAAAAAGCCAGTCAGTAGAAATAAGTCGAGATTATACCAAAACCGATCAAATGCTAGTGAATCGCTATGTTTAGATATTCCGATACCTATCAAATTTAAGTTCTTGTTAAATTAACAAGTTAATTTTAAAAAACAATTGTGATTCGGTTGCCCGCAAGCCCAATATTTTTATGTAGAAGAAAATAAATAATTGAAAACACTATTATCAAAATATTTACTTTCATTGGTTGGGTGCTTTTAAGAGATGTTGCTAAAATATGAATGGTATTATAGATTACTATATGTTATATATAATATTCGAAGATCTAATGATACCATTGCCTTAGATGGAGATTCAATTAATAAGCCCCAAAAATACTTTCCATTTTGTTTGCATTCGTCTGACACCTTGGTCATGTAGCATCTTTTTCCGCTTCCTTCGATGATTCTGGTGACGTAGCCACTTGACGCGGGTCCAACTGGCCGTTAGATGGTCGTGTGCACCTCGTTGGCCTCGCCTTCACCGCTGCACTTGGCCGATCCGACTCGTTTCGATCCCATTCGATGCGCCTCGTCCGGATGAGTCATCTATCGTCTCCGCCATCCGCAATCCGCATCCGGCGAGGCCAGTCGGCCATCTATAAAAGAACTGACGGCGGCGGCGACAAATTTTATAAGATTTTCGGACTCGAACGTAAGCGAATCGCTGCCCTAATCCCGGCGAGAAATGTCTCTGGTGCCTACCACATATCGCGATTTGTCGCGCGAATTTGATCGACCCCGTCCGCTCTACCATCCGCCGTATGATTTCCAACTGTATCCGTATCTGTGGGACGATTCGCGTCTCTGGTGGCCATCTCCTCATACCAGCAGAAGTGACCTACTCCGACCTCTGGATGAGCTGGTGTCGCGTCGAGTGCGCAACCAGTTGATCCAATCGACGCCGTATGAGTGGGCGCATCCAATGAGGTGGGACAACTACTATTCCGGCGAGCGTGTCCATGTGGATGAGAAGGGCTTTCGGATTGACATCGATGTGCGACAATTTCATCCGCACGACATTGTGGTCAAAACCAATGACGACTATGTCATCGTCCAGGGAAATCACAATCGTCGCGACGAGGGCTCCAATGGCCTCGTGGAGCGGCACTTTGTGAGGAAGTACCTACTGCCCCGCGGATACAATGCCAATGAGGTGATCTCGGACATATCCAGCGATGGCATCCTCACCATCAAGGCTCCACCACCGCCGCCAGCCAAGTACTACACGCCCGGAGAGAGATTGGTCCGCGTCCATGAAACCGGAAAGCTGGCCCTGCCCTGGAAATAGTTGAATATCTGTCAAAAATCAGGAAGGCAAGCAGTGGATGTGTGTTTACCAAACCCAAGTCCCAGCCATCGAATGCGCCTAACTCAAGGTGAACTATTTTCGGACGGCAAGCAATTGCAGCCAAACATTTAAATTGGATTCAAACATAAATAAAATACAAATTGTACCCGTAGATGATATATTAAATGCGCAATAAATATTTCGTAGAAACACTGGCGTTTACGAATGGGGTCTTCATCTTCTCGCGCCCAAATCAAATCTTTAAATCGATATTTCCAAATCAAATACAAAAGTCACAACAATTTTAATTTTCCACACCAGGTGAACAAAAGATTTATTAAATTATTATGAGTATTCTAGTCTTTAGCTCATTACAAATGCAATGCAATAAATTAGGAACAATTAAGTAGGGGAATGGATGATGGGTGATGATGGATGATCTTCGCGGTGGCTCCTTTACTTGTCCTTGCCATTGGGTGCTCCGTTCTCCTTGCCGTCCTTGCCCTTCACCTCGCTATCGTTCGACTTAACGTTGAGGTGAGCAGGTCCCACTTGCTGGATTTGAATGATGCGCTCCTTGGACTTGTCCTCGATGGCCTGCGGCTTGGGAATGCTGACGGTGAGCACGCCATCCGACGACAGCTGCGAGACCACTTGCTCCGCCTTGTAGCCCTCGGGAACCTTGTAGCGGCGCACAAAGTGGCGCATGATGTGACCATGGTCGTCCTGGCGTTCCTCATGCTTGCCCTCGACCAAGATAGAGTCGTCCACCACCTTCACGTTGAGCTCACTCGGCTTGAACTGGGCGACGTCCATGCACACCTGGAATCCATCCTTGCCCACATGGGCGGTTGCCGGCCAGTGGATGTCGTTGCGGTTGGCCATCTCGCGACGTAGAGCCAAAACCTGGCCGGCGGGCGACGATGGGCATACCGGCGATGCGCAAGGGCATCCGTTGATGGAACGGCGCTGCTGAGTGCCAAGTGGCAGCACGTAGCGGGAATGCGGATGCAATCCCAGTCCCAGCTCGTAGATGGGGCTGCGGGGCTCCTGGAGTTCGTCCACAAGCGAAAGCAGAGTAGATAGCGACATTTTTACTTTTTCTTTAGGTTATGCTCCTTTTGCGAGAATAAAATATTTTTTCTTTGGTTAAGTTGAATGAACTTGTTTGACTTATAAGCAAAGGTTTTTAATCCTTTTTTTTCTCTTTTGAAATTTTGCTTTAGCGCAAAGTTGCTCCGACTTGTTTACTGCTCGATTTTTGAATTCGATCTGTGCTCTGTTTGCCAAGCGACGCTGCTTTTATACCCGCTGGAGCTTTTCTAGAAGAGTCCGGAAAGTGACAGAAAAAGAGAAGAGAGAGAGACGAGAAGAGAGAGAGACGAGAAGAGAGAGAACGTGCACAGAGAGAAAAAAATGATGAATATAGCTTTGTATCGTTTGATAAACGAGGGATCAAGTTAGAAATGTCTTTTATAAAAGTCTTAATTAAATGTTGCTCTAAAAACAAAAAATAAAACTAACTAACCTTACCCAATAAATGCCGTGAGTTTCGGGAAATTGTAAAATGTAGTTGTTGTCTTACGCGCAAAAATAGAGGCAGTGCGCCTGTATGCGTGAGAGAGACGAAGTTTCTAGAGAGTTGTTGCAATTTTCTAGAAAGAGCGCAAAAGAAACAGCCGGCTAACGGCAAACAAAACAAAACGTCAGTTTTTTTTTATTCTGGTTTTCCTCTTTATTAAGTACATTATTTCGTGTTTCTGTCTTTAAGTTTTACTGGAATACTTGTAGTTGTTGTCACATATGTTTTTAGGAAATCATACATACATATTACGCCCGCAATCTCCCACATTTAGTAATTGAGTGCTTTTCCCGTCAGCTTTCTCGCTTCATTTTTTTTTGTGTGAAATGCAAGAAAAGAAAACACAAGAAACACGTATGGAATAAAACGCATGCCTACCCGTGCAGATTATTATTTGTTCTTAATTACTATTTATGTTCTTTTTTTTAGTTCAGTCTTCACTTGGCCAGTTCCTCGGTTTTGGCTGCAGCGGCTCCGTTTTCGCCTTGGTTTTTGGCCAGTAGAATGGCCGCATCCACGGCTGCCAGTTCCTCGCCGCCCTTCTCCTCCACTTTCTCTACTTTATCTACCTTCTCCGCCTGCTCCTCTTTGCTGTCTTCCGCGGAGATTTCCGGTTTCTTGGCCAGCGGCATTTCCACATCCTCGGGTGCTGCGACTGCTCCATTCCCGTTATTCGAGGCAACGGGCACTTCGTTGGCATTTGCATCCTCTGCCTTTTGCTCATTTTCGATGCTTATAACGGGATTGGGTGTGGGTTCATCCACATTGGCAGTCTCTTCGTTTTTGGCCACCGCCACTTCCATGGACTCTGGTTCTGGTTCTGCAACGCCATTGTTGGCACTGGAAGTGGTTCCTGCTGTGGAAGGGGCTTCCACTGCAACAGCAGCGGCAGCAGCAGCCTCATTGGAAATGGAGGGCGAAACAGCCGGCACTTCCATCTCTGTCTCTTCCTGACCATTGCCGTTGCTCTCGGCGAGAGTGAGCGAGAGCGAAGGAGTGGGTGTGGGTGCAGTCGGATTTGAAGTGGAAGTGGTGGCACTAGCTGCCGCCTGCTGTTCTACCTCTGCCGGCTTTGGCGGCTGCGCATCCTTATCCTTCTGCTGCTGCGATATCTGCTGGATGTCCACGATGCGCTCCTGTCGTTCCAGGCTGCCTTTGACGACTGGAAGTGGTGGCGGCGCCTTCACCGTCAGAATCCCGTCCGAGGAGATGGTCGAATGCACCTCGTTGGGATCATAGCCCTTGGGCAGGATGTACTTGCGGATGAAGTGGCGCGAGATCACCCCGTGGCCATCCTCCTTCTCGTCGTGCTGACCCTCGACCACGATGCAGTTATCGATGGTCTTGACGGTCAGTTCGTTGGCGGCGAACTGCTTCACATTCATGCTCACCTGGAAGCCGTTCCTATTCACCACGGAGTAGGCGGATTTACTGGCCGCCGGTTGGCCACTGGCGCTGCCACTTGCCCCGGATGTCCCCTTATCGCCCAGTTCCTTTTCCAGCTCCACCAGCGACTTATTGCAACAAGCAGTCTTGGCTCCGGCCACACGATTGTACGGATGATGACGATGCTGCGATGCCGCCGACTGACCCTTGATGGGCACCCACATCATCGCATTCCCACGCCCCAACCCACGACTCAGCTGTGGCAACTGTGAGGTGGCCTCCAGCGGATACAACCCGAATCCGGCCGAATCATCTATATCCATTGCCGCCAGGCTGCGATTGAAATCGTGCAGCTCCTCGGCCAAATCTAATATGAACGGTATCAGCGACATTTTCACTTTCTTCCTATCTGGCTAAGATATATCTTTTTTTTTTAGGTCTTGCGGGGATTAGTTTCGTCTGGGAACCGGCGGCGATCCGTTCTGGCCTCCAACTGGACTGCGTTTGAGCCCTTATGGCTGAATGTTGACGCTTTTAAGCGGCTGTGCAGCGCTGAATGGAAAACCTGGTCACTTCCAGTCGGCTTCCAGGCCAGCTCCCAGGCGAAAAACTATGCAACTCCTCCAGAGAACTTGCCAAGGGGAAGGGCTACCCATTAAAACAGTCAGTCAAGCCATGTACTATGCCATTTTCTGCTATATACACCGAAATAAGAGATACTTTTCCTCTGCCACAGATAGCCAGAGAACAAAGAAAGTGCTCGTACTCGTACCCGGCGAGAAACCAGACAAACCAAACTGCAACGTTGCAAAACCAAATGAAAAAGATAAGTAAAAGAGGCGAAACCGGCTTGAAATCGAAGCATATATGCACGAATATCCCCCCCAGAGAGGCCATCTTCCTTGTGCCGGCGATATATATACTCATATATACAAATATCCATATAGACGGGGTATATGTAAAGTGGTCGTGTTGCAGCTGAATTCCCACTGCCGGCATTGAGCGAACAGCTGAGAGTCTGAGTCTCGTGCCGGTTGCCGATGCGGATTCGAGTCGCCGGCGATAAACAACTACAACAACAGCTGGCTGGCTGGGCCGCCTGGAAGCTAAAAATCCGCTGTTGCCAGAGCTGGAGGATTGGCAAGCCGGCGTCGCGTAAACATGCGCAGTGACAGCGTCTGGGGCAACTCATACATATGGTATCGCCATATACATTTGTATGTACCCTGCCACACAGATGATGATGATATGCTGGATTCGTATATGGTTACATAGCCAAGTGCAGGCGATGGCAACCGGTTGAAAAGCTCCAAAATGCAAAAACAACAACACCAACAACATCCAGACGGGGGCCAGACAGTGGAGACTTTGCTAAAAATTTAGTGGGGCCCCGAACTCAGCTGCGGGATATGGACACATATTATATATATTTTTGTATTCGTATGGTGTATATGCCAACTGCAGTCGGAAGAGAGCAAAAACCTTCAGAGATTGCTGCGTACGAGACGCCCTCTTGTACATATGATACATTCCCCATGTACTTGGTACTTGCTCCCATTTACCTAACCAAGGGGAAGAAATCCGCCGGACGAGCATGCTCGCACATTATGTGGCCACCTTTTTGAATAGACAACTTCCACTGCGTTGGCGTTGGATTGTCCAAACCCTGGGCAAGAGTACTCTACTCCAGTGGAGGAGGAGTGGCGACAAGAAAATCGGGCCATAAATAAAAACTCGAATGATATAACAACCAGGGATTGAGTTCTATAGCAATGCCCATTTATTATATGGGTATTCAATCGCTACAACAAATTGTAAACAAATTGTCATTTGGTTATTACGAAGTAATTCTAAACAATATGTACATACATAAGCTGAATATTTACCAAGTTGTACTAAGCAAATGTGCAGCTAAATCCTACATACATACTTATGTACATAGTTGTCTTAAGAGCAAATTTGATCAAATATAATAAATACTGGACTACTTAAAGTTATGTATTTATTAAGGGATTTGTTTTGTATATGGAAATGTACAAATGATTTATGTTTTATGTTTACATCTATCGCCCTTTGAAATTCAAAACAGTTGCATTCAAATATGTTAGTTTTACATCATTCAAATCCTTCATTGTTGCAAATCGTATCATTTTTACATTTTCTTACTGATTGGAGTAATAATAGGCTTACATCCCATGGGTTCTTAAATATCCGCCATTAACCACTTATGTATTTTAATTAGATTTTCCCATTTTTTTCCCCATTCTCGTTTATTAATTAAAGTTAATAGCTTAAACGCCAGGCCATAAAAAGAACTGTTCTGCAGTCTCGAAGTTTCGCGAATTTTCTCCATCCTCCGTGGAATGTACTCCAACCTTCCTATCTCCTATGTATGTACATACATACGCACATACACATAATATTTGCCGGTGCTGATGCGACTTATCACTCCGCCAGGCCTTTTCATTCCCACTCCCCTGGCAGATTGCTCATTTTCCATAGCGATACTCTCACTTTCAATGGCAGATAATGCGTAATTGCGGCAAATTCGAGAACTCTGCGATATTTTCAGCCCGAGAAGTTTCGTGTCCCTTCTCGATGTCGATGTTTGTGCCCCATTGCACACAGACACGACGCGCACACACACAGCGCCGACGGGCGCACCCATACTACGACAGCGAGCGGTTGTATAAATAACCGGCACTTTCGTGCAGCCGGCGTCAGTTGAATTCAAAAAGCCAAAGCGATAACAGCTAAAGCGAAAGTAACCAATCAACAAAAGAAATTTATACTTTGAAGGAGAATCATCTTGAAGCAATTGAAAAAATGGCAAATATTCCACTGTTGTTGAGCCTTGCCGACGATTTGGGCCGCATGTCGATGGTGCCCTTCTATGAGCCCTACTACTGCCAGCGCCAGAGGAATCCCTACTTGGCCCTGGTTGGACCGATGGAGCAGCAGCTGCGCCAGTTGGAGAAACAGGTGGGCGCCTCGTCGGGATCGTCGGGAGCCGTGTCGAAAATCGGAAAGGATGGCTTCCAGGTCTGCATGGATGTGTCGCACTTCAAGCCCAGCGAACTGGTGGTCAAGGTGCAGGACAACTCCGTCCTGGTGGAGGGCAACCATGAGGAGCGCGAAGATGACCATGGCTTCATCACTCGTCACTTTGTGCGCCGCTATGCTCTGCCAGCCGGCTATGAGGCTGATAAGGTGGCCTCCACCTTGTCCTCCGATGGTGTCCTGACCATCAAGGTGCCCAAGCCACCGGCAATCGAGGATAAGGCCAACGAGCGCATCGTCCAGATTCAGCAAGTGGGACCCGCCCATCTCAATGTGAAGGAGAATCCCAAGGAGGCAGTGGAGCAGGACAACGGCAACGATAAGTAGAGGACTCGTTCCTAGGGATGCCCTGCATTTAACCATTATCAAAGTCATACATCTGTTTTATAAGCTGTAGTTATCCAAGGACACTTCACCCATAAACAATAGCCATTAAGGGTGTCCTGCTTTAATCTTAGTTTGGAATATGTATTACTAAATTGGCTGAATTAATATTACCCATAAAAATAAATAACAACTATACTTATAATTATGTTTGGTCTGTTTTTCTGGTTGGTTATGGGTTACTATTACTTTGGGAATTGATTGACTTGCTTGGCCCCCTTTCATTTTATACCATTTTCTAAAAGTTACTTTTGGCATTGTATATTGTATTGGTGTGTCACGTAAAATTACATTTTTTTTTAATTGTTGTTAATGTACATAACTGACTTTCTACATTACTTCGGTAAAAAGTCTTGAAGTTATGAAAACTTCTTGAATGTAAGGAACTTCAGTCAAGGTTAAATACTTATGTAAAGACATGCATAAGTACATCATGTACATACGTACATAAAAATATAAATCCGTTTTCTCTCTCTTCTTTTTAATGAACTTCTGCCATCTCTACGAGAGGTGTACGTACATACATATATACATATATAGTATGTACATGTATAAATTGAACTTCATTTTTGTACTGTTGTTACTGCAAATAATTAGGTACATAAACATATACGTGAATATGTAGGTATGGAAATACATAAGTTGTATTTATGTACATATGTAGTAAGGATTTCGGTTAACTGGCAAACCAAGAACAAAAAGATTCTATAAACACATTTACATACATATGTTCATATACACATAATAATCGAAACTTGCAACAGACAGCAAATGACTTGCAAAATTTTCAATTGCCCCGTTTCCCACTTGGCGAAGCAGTGGAGAAGGCAACTGCAAAAATGTTTGCAGCAAACAAAAGAACGGCAAACATGAGGAGCAGCACGAAGCGAAACGAGGGTTCAATGCACTTGTCCAATGAAAATACAAGCTCCGTTGCACTCTGAAAAAGACAGCGTTTAAAAAGCGCGATAAGAGAAGAAAATGCTTTAAATAAATATATCTGCATATATATGTACGTACATGTACACTCATACATATGTACTGCATTTTAACTGTTCTTTATGCTTTTTATTCGCAAAGAGAAACTCCCAGAAAAGAAATGTCAAGAAGTTTCTGGTTCTTTCTCGCTCTCTCTATGAAAAGCCGGCTGTGTTAGAAAGAGCCAGAAGATGCGAGAGAAAACTGTTGGTTGAATTACGGGGCGTATTCAAAGAGGCTTTTAAAGGTCGGTTAAATTTTAAGTTTTGTAGGCTAACAATAGCTTCCCTATATCTAAAAATTATTATATTTGCATTAATGGATCGTAGGGAAAACCTTCTCTGGAGGCAAAACCTAACGAAGATGGCAACCCCCCATCATTTTATTAAAGTTCCGTCCCTGGTTGCCGTGCACTAGTGTGTGTGAGCCCAGCGTCAGTATAAAAGGCCGGCGTCAACGTCGCCCGAGCACAGTCTAAACTGAAAAATTGAAGGGAAACGTTGAAGGAAACTTCGCTCAAAAAAAAAAAAAAACTAAAAAGCAAAAAAAATTCCTTTGTCTAGACAGGATTTGTGAATAAAGAGAAAAAATCAAAAATGTCAATTGTACCACTGCTGCACTTGGCCCGGGAGCTGGATCATGACTACCGCTCCGACTGGGGACATTTTCTGGAGGATGACTTCGGTTTTGGCGTGCATGCCCACGATCTGTTCCATCCGCGTCGCCTGATGCTGCCCAACACCCTGGGACTGGGTCGTCGTCGTTATTCGCCGTACGAGAGGAGCCATGGCCACCACAATCAAGTGTCACGTCGCGCGTCGGGAGGTCCAAACTCTCTGCTGCCCGCCGTGGGCAAAGATGGCTTCCAGGTATGCATGGATGTGTCGCAGTTCAAGCCCAAAGAGCTGACCGTCAAGGTGGTGGACAACACCGTGGTGGTAGAGGGCAAGCACGAGGAGCGCGAGGACGGCCATGGAATGATCCAGCGTCACTTTGTGCGCAAGTATACCCTGCCCAAGGGCTTTGACCCCAACGATGTAGTGTCCACCGTCTCATCCGACGGTGTGCTGACCCTCAAGGCCCCGCCGCCGCCCAGCAAGGAGCAGGCTAAGTCGGAGCGCATTGTCCAGATCCAGCAAACGGGGCCTGCCCATTTGAGCGTCAAGGCACCGGCACCCGAGGCTGGTGATGGAAAAGCCGAAAATGGCAGCGGCGAGAAAATGGAGACTAGCAAGTAAGGGACGAAAAGAGGAAGTAGACAAGGAGAGGAAGAAGAGGAGAAGAAGAAGAAGTCGGGAAGAGGAAGAAGACGAGAAGAGGAAAAAGTCGTGAAGAGAAGAGGAGGAAGACGACGAGATTCGCTGGCGAAGCACGAGGGAAAGAAGAATTTAAAAGAAGAAACGGGAGTGTTGCCGCGCTGCTCGGAGAGAGCAAGACTAAAAAGGACACACCACAACACACCCAATGTATTACATTCACACACATCATCATCACATCACATCATCACATCCTAGACTAAGTGATTTTAAACTCCATTTATCATAATGCATAAAAAAAAAAACATTTTAGTGTGTATGATTAGGCTAAACAATTGGAGGATTCATTGCTCCCTTTGAGTTTATACTTTTTGTAACAAGAACAGGCGCAACACTCGGGAGAATTTTGCATTTCATTTGTGAATAAACGAATACAATAAATACAAAATACGAAAAAAAGTCAGCTGTCGAGTTTTTGTTGGTTTTTCTCCCCTTTTTCGCTTCTTTATTTCGAATCTGCACATGTATTTGCATTTCAGGTAAACCGGCTTTTGTTGGGTGTCGTTCACTTCCAAGGGGTTTTATGTACTTCTGTTGTCCTTGTCCTTGAATTGGACTTGTGGAAAATTAAAAGGTCAGCCAATTGATTAACCCTTGCCGACGATTGTTACTTTTAATGATGATTTGTAATGATTTTGCACAATTCAGAAATATGAGCATGGAAATGGGGAATGATTTTTGTTTTTCAATTACATTTTGACAAACGTCATGCAAATATTTCCATTTCCGCACACACTGAAAGAAAATCCAAGGTAAGAACCAGTTTTAAATAATTTAATCAATTGTTTGCACATATTTATTTAAATATTTAATACATAATAAAAAATTTAGTTGCCCGTTCTGATTTCATATTGGTTGTTTTATGCTCGTAACTTGTAGCGATCATAAGTATTTATTTTTAATTCTATATCTATATCTAAAACGGCTTTCATTCATATTTCTCAGCTGGGTTTTGAGATACGGATATATCTCAGTTTTCTCGGCTCCGTGGAGCTTTCGCTGTTAACCGCGAAAAAGCTTTTAGTGGTTGTCATGTTGCTGTTGTTGGTTTTATCTTAGTTGATGTTAAGTAAAAATGTATTTTATATATTTTTCTGCATTTCCTACTGCTGCGGCTGCTGTCAATATGTTTTTGCTTGCATTTATGCACGTTATGTATGTATATTCAATGACGCTTAATCACAGATCAATTTTTTAAAATTTCATTTGACTTAGAAGTTAAGAAACAAAACACATCCTACACATGGACTAAATAATTACTGTCTCTGGTTGGTTTCTGGGCTTTTTGGCATGGACAACTTAGTGGACATACATATGTATATGGTATGGTATCGGAGAGGCTGGATTATAATAGTAGTACACGAATAGAGGGAAAATTATACATCGATTTAGTCACTAAATCAATATACTCAAACTGCCTGGTTCTAAATGTTACAATATTCTTTCCTTTTAAGTTATCTTTTGTTTTTTTTTTGTGTTTTGTGTTAATCATTGCAGTCTCAAATTGTTTATGGGCTTTGCTATATAAAGAGGAGAACATAGGGATTGTTGGGCCGCTGGCCACGATCTGGCTTTTGAAGCCCCTTGGTGTGCGGTATAAAAAATAGTATTTCGATTTTACTTTCTATGTGGATCTCGGGGTCTCCGTCGACCAGCGGTGAATACTTGAGAGCAGAGCTTATTGGGGGGAGAGAGAGCGCGCAGATCATAGTGGATCACATCAGATCAGTTGGGCAGGATACTCCATTCACTTCTGGAGTAGGCTTTCGCAGCTGCTGCTGAGATTTGGCAACGACTTGAAACTGAGCCGCGATCTATCCACCTGGGCGTCCGAGGGACCGTAGCCCCTGCTGCTCTTGCTGCTGCTGACCCCATTCACTCCGCGGTCAAAGGATGAGGAGATCACAAGCGGATGTGGATGCTGACGGGAATTCCGCTGCTTCTGCTGGCTGCTGGCATAGGCGGCAGGTGGTGATAGTGGCGATGTGGGCAGGTCGATATCCAGCACGGTATCCGCTTCGCCGGGCTTCAGCTTGGGATCCGAGTAGCGACGAAGTTCCTCCTTCGTCTGCTGACCACCTAAACAATCAGTGGTGCAGCAACCAATGGGCAAATCCACGCCCATTATCCCAGAGTGACGGTAGTCGATCTTTGGCGGCGTGCTGTAATCGTAAGGATGTACGGCAGTATCGGGACCCACGCTGGTCTGATCGCTCAGCACATCGCGGTTCTCGAGAAAGATGGACGAGTTGGAGTAGCGCTTGGTCTGGTGCGGCTTGTAAACAAATCCGCCTAGCCCGTTGGCTACCGCATGAGATACTCCGGAACTGATCGAGGGAGCCTTGTGCTCGCCACTACCTGCAAGCAAATATGGATTAGCAAAATGTATAATTATATAATAATAAGAGCCACTCACCACTGAAGCTGCTTAGTTGCAGAGCGTGCTCGCGGCCTGTATCCGTGGAAATGCCGCTGGCACTGAGATCCTGCCGTGATCCGGCGCACAGATCCGTAGCAGAGCCGCGACTAGAGCCCTCCGAGTGCTCCAGCACGTTGTGTATGGAGTCGTGGAAGGGCGTCATGCTGCCCGATCCCTGAGGACAGGGCCGGAATGATGAGATCTGCGAGACCACATCATCGAGGGCCCAGTCGCGATCGTAATTGTGCTGTGACTGCGAGCACTCGATGTTGGCGGCCACCGCCACTTGGCCCAATTGCTGGCCGCTCTGCTGCATCTGCTGGTGCCGCTGGTGGCCATGTCCGTCCTCCGTCTGCGTGCAGGCACTGCTACTGCTGTGCGGCACCTCTAGTTCTGCGGCCATTTGGAGCATATGATGGGGCGAGGCGTTTAGTAGGCGCTGCATTTGCTGATGTAGACCCATTTCTGCACCGCCGCCACCATTATCCATTGAGGCACAGTTCGCCTCGTGGGCACAGTATCCTCCGGCCGCACCGCTGGCATTGATTTCCACTGCACCGCTCGTCGATCCGGCATGAGCCAGTGGCTCACTGAAGTGCTGATGATGGGCGGCCACTGGGGATGGAGGTGCCACTGGATGTATCTTTTCCGGCGCATTTTGAATCAGTAGAATTCTGTAAGACAATTGTTACATCATCAGCACAAAGTGAAATATTATTGTAATTTCCCAAAACAAGTCCCCTGCACTTGATGTATTCTTAATTAATGCTAATTAATTTTAAGAACCATAGACAGAATGTTTCGCATAATTGAGTTCATAGTAACATTGTTATTGACCCGAAGTTTGTGTAAGCTGAAAAGCTCTCAAATGACTGGAAAATCACGCCTCTTGCATTAAAATAGGAAAAATGTTTATGTAAAATAATACAAACAGATAGCATTGTTTACCCAAGATAGTAAATAATATCAAAGATATTTAAAACAATTGAATCGAATCTTTTGCCCAAATAAACTGTAGCGATTTCATTGCATTGTTTACACAATATTCTCCTATTGCTTTATACGATATCGATTTACACATACTGTGAATAATAATTCCCCATTGTGTAAGGCTAGAAAAAGCATTAATTTAAATAGGGTTGCACCTAATCTTTTATGAGAATGCCTTTAACAGTGCAATAAGCAAATCCAAATCTGGCGTAATAATCGGAAACGCATACGAGTACAATTAAATGGCAGACTACTATTAACAAGACCTCAAACAATGGGATGCTGAATAGAAAATTCTGATTAAAATACGGTTGTATGATTGTCTCCATCGAATAGAAATTAAATATTTCTTTGTTTAACGTAACGAGATTGGCATCTGCCCATTTGTATGCATTTTTTCACATTATAAAGTTGCAAATTGCTAAAGATTCCTTTGAATATAATAGTAGTGAAATCCAATCCAAGTATATTTACATTTACAATTACTACTGAAATCTAAATTTTAGCTATAGCAAAATACTTCGACTTTGTTATATGGAACTAATTAACTAATTAAACCCTGCCAGCTTGACATATTAATTCTGGTGTAGTATATCAGTAGTTAATAATCGGAATCCGATTAATCAGCTAAATGATCCATAATTCCAACTATTGATCTTGACCTGTTGCGTGCCTTCCAGCGGTGACAGAGGTGAAGATATGCCTTGCACTGGATATACATGAAGACTATTCCGCCGGTAAGGCCCACGGTGACAACGGCCAGCTTTGTCCAGAAGGGCCAGTCTGAAATGGCGAGAAAATAGGTAATTAGAATCCGTAAAGAATAAACAGTCGGCGCATTAAGAGCAAGAGTTCGGGCAGGTCAGGTAATTATACAATTACGGATTTCGCCGAGCGGTTAATCGACCTGACGACCGAACACCCAAGTATCAAGTGTACCTATTAGGCCACGCTGGACATCGTCGGCGGCCCGCTCGATGAGCACACAGAGGGACCAGATGACGCATAGGGCTGCGGCGCAGTGGAACAGCACGGAGCAGCACAGCCGCCGCCTTTCAATGCCGGAGATGTCAAGGCTGCGCCACTGCAATTACCAACCCAGTCCAATCCAATCCAATCCAATCGATTCCGAAGCCAAACAATGCAAAGACAAAGTGAAATAAATTAGGTGGCATTCAATAAGAAAATGTGTCATGTGAGATGAACCCACCTCGTTGAAGGGTTTGATCTTGGTGTGCATGATGAAGGGGAACTTGCAGAGCTCGCAGGAGTTCGTCTCGGAGGCGGTGAGCCACTGCTGCAAGCACGCCTGGTGCACGTACTTCAGACTGCCGGAGCAGTAGCACGGCGTGAGCAGCGGATTCTGCGGATCACTCTCGCAATGGCAGATGCGGCAGATGTCGCCGCTGTTCTGCGATGCCTGGCTGCTGCCCGAACCGAATCTGGAAGGGATTAGAGCAGGATTAGAGTCTTTTCAACAAAGTTCATCCAAGAAATGGGCAACATAGCATAGGGGTCTGTATTAATATTGATCAATAGGTAAAGATATTTATTTATAACTAACTGCCACATAAAATGGCAAAATGTAGGTCATATCACTTTAGCTGAAGTATAAGATAGTATAGTAAGTATAGCATTTAGATATAATTTTTGCTTCAAAGTCTAGTTTATTCTATTATTAACATTAGAATCGTCACAAAAGCAATAAATCGTATGAGTTATCCAATAGGTTCATCCAAATTTGATGTATTTACTTAACAGCGCAAATAGTCATGCTCTAAATAATTAATCAATTGCTATCGAAGCGGATAATGACGTGTAATTAAAATATTAGATCATAACTTTTAAAAATCCAATGTAACTAAACTGGCAAACGCAGCCAATGAATATTTATAAGTTATCTTATGAGCAATGCAATCATTCTAACTATTCCCGCTACAATCAAAACATCAATTAAAAGTATAATCGAATTAGGTAAGTCATTAAGTGTGTGCTAATCGCATAAATGTGTCAGAATTGCACTTATCTTAACGACATTTTTTTCTTCTTTTTTTTTTACAAATTTTGATGGAAAACTTTCCGTGTGCATTTATGAAATCATATCGCATGATGCCATCCCTCATTTTCATTCATTATTAAGCGTGAATTTAAACAAGTGATGAGTGAGGCACCGATGCAGTTTGTTGCAAGTGAAATTGAAAAGAAGTCATTGACTTTTTCAGCATGAATGGAGTGGGAAAATGAGTGCATTCAATGAATCACAACAGCAGTAGTTATCATTAAATCTCACGTTCTCATGGTGTGTATATTATTTTGCTTAAGTTTAATTAAATTTCGTGGTAATTAACGGACAGACATTGCTTTTATAGATTGAAGATAACAAAAACTCATTTTTGAAACAGCTTAATTGTTCTATTACTGCATTTTTCCAGTTTTAAAAAATTGATAGAAGTAATTCAAGTAAATATAATGTGGGAACATTGTGCTTTACCCGCGAAACGTACACATGCATTTACGTTCACACATATCAATTAAGTTCTGATGTGGTTCCCTTTGGACTGCGGCAATCTGGTGTGTTGCTGGTTTATGGCCAAGGCAATTAGTTCCGTGGGCCGCCCTATCATTATGGCTGCCAAACGCCCACTCGGCGGCACCTGCGAGTAGTTGCCGAGGTATCTGGACGGTCGGAGAGGAGTATCTAATCTAACTAACGCTGAGTGAATGGAGCGAAAAACTTTTACTTTCCAACTCACGAGGTGCACGGAGGAAAATAAGGATGTTTAGGCATATCTATATATCTTAATTGAAATTTCTGAACTATAATAATATCTCTTGCATATCAAGAGAAACAACTTTAAACCGGATGAATATGAATATGAATATTATGAATATTTTATATTACTTCACAGAAGTTGAATTCTTATGTTTATTGATTGATGAAATAGATTACCGCAATTATTTCTAAATTATTTCCCAAAAATGATTCGAATTACTGTTAAATTATAAGCGCAGATGAAACACGTATTTTTCCTGATAATTTGAATACTTTTGAACGTATCAGATTCTTCGTTGGAAAAAGCAGCAATCAATGACTAATTTCCACTTATTTCGCCTCAGTGTGGGATGGCTCTTCCCAGAACCCCCTGCCCACACCCAATCTGTACTATTCCAAGTACCTTTGTACTCTGTTCGTCCGTCTGTATCTGTAGTTTTTAGAGTTCAGTTCAGCCAGTCAGTGCGTGATTGAGGCGAAGGACAGGAAAGGACAGGTCAGAACGGGACAGGACAGGAGCGGACAGTCGAAGGCTCTGCCAGCACATTTGTTGTGGCTGTCGACATGGTCAGGGACATGGACTGGACACGTCCACTTTGCTCTTGCCCCGCTTATTTCTTTTTGGGGCCAATCGACGACTGGCCTTGGATCGATGGAGCGCAGGGCACGTTTGTGGGCTACACCGCAGAGAGCGGTTCATAAAGTACACGGCCGCAAGTACACATGTTTGTCTATCCAAAAAAGGATGGCCGCCCATTATCCTTTCTTGGCTGCTCTGGCAAGTTAAGGACATGCGTAAGTCGCAAGTTTTACGACTTCATTAGACGGCAGACAGTCGCCGGCTGGCCATTTCCACACCTCTTGCAACATGGAAGCACTCAACCGAAACAGCCTCATGACTTGGCGTTTATGGGATCTTTTTGGGAACTCAAATTGCCTGTTCGACATTGAAAATAACAAATTTTGAACTCAATTAGAACGGAAATGTCACTTTGAATGCATAAATAAGCAACATGCAAATTCCTGTCGATCACAAAAGCAAAAGAGCAGCTCTCGTTAAGATTTCTCACACTATTATTGATCGGCACATTTTCATTCTGTTTGCTTTTGCCCTCCACAATTTGATTAGGCGATATCAAAAGGGTATATATATGTATATGTATATAACACACACACACACATTGGAATCGCTATCGCATTACCAGGTGAATGAGAGAACGACGGGCAGGTGCTTTATTTCAGCGAAACTAAAAATAAAAACCTTTTCGCTCTCGGGTTTTCGGTTTTCGGTTTTGGGTTTCAAGTGCAAGCTGCAGTTAAGCACTCGCTGCTGCTCATCATCGCACTTTTTGTTTGTTTAACGGCACTTTTTGCTGCTGCCACTGAGAAAGTGCTTCCGATGGAAATTTGTGAATTCCCCGGAATCGTGTACTTTTTGGTAACCAAATATTAACGTTCGTTAATCTAATTTGAACTCATATTCGTTTCTTATCGCCGTCCTTTTTTCTGAGAAATAAACGGCTCAACTATCGTTATGAATGTTGTTTATAATTAGCTGATAAAGGAGGGGAAATTTGTTTATCAACAGAGAGTCGAAAATGAATGTATGTAATATGAAAACGAAACTGTTTTCAAACTGAAAGCCAAGATTATTTATAGGAATTACAACACTTACTGAAAATGAGTAAGAATATAATTGTTGATTTCGCTGGATCTGATAACTAAGTCTATATACCATATTACGCTTAAATCGCTTAATTAGGCAAGGGTCTTTTAGTAAATTCGCATTGGGGGGCATTTTGTGTTATTTGCGTAAGATTTGGGTCTTTTTTGAGCACTTAATTACCACCCGTGCCCACTTGTAATTACGACTAAATTAGCGCATTTTATTTAATTCCACGCCCGAACACAACGGAACGGGCCACGCCCTCACCAGCTCCGCCGGACCAGATGAAACAAGTAATCTTCGCATGGCGCAAGGAACCGGATGATTCGGTGCGATTTCCAAGGGTTGGATGCGAGGGGGGAAGCGGGAGAAGTCGGAGTCAGGCGGGGTCCAATTCAACTGTTTTGCGTTCTGTTTTCGCTGCTTTGTTCGAATGCTTTTTGATAATTTGCGCATTATTTTTTTTGTGCGCTCTCTGCGTGTAAAACTTATTTTTAAGTTCAAAACCCAACTGGTTTAAGTTCGAGGCAATTAATGCAAAAGTTATACACCCCACTGTACCAAATATACATTTGCATACATATGCAATGTTTGTATGTTTGTGTGTGAATACACTTTGCCTTTGTTTGGGAAAACCCACGCGAACTGCGAGCTGGAGAAAAGCCGCTTCTTATCAATGGTTTGTTTTTCGCTACGCTCCATTTTTACATTTTCACGATGCTCGGCAAATATTTGATCGTAATTGCCCAAGCCGACACAATAGCCAATGTTTATTCAACAACGACACCTGAAACAACAGCAGAGTGAGACACATTTACTCACTCCGGCGACAGATTAGATTTGCGATGGCCGGATGATAAGGCTCATCAGACTGACATCGAGGGTGTTGAACGGTCTGTATTTCACAAAACACGAGCTATATAAATTATAGCCACGCAAGAGCCGCTTACATTTCTCAACATTCAAATACATTTGAGTAAATATGTTTATTTACGAGCTTTCCACGGAAAATTATGATGAAGAACTAGAATGAGTGTCTTCTAATAAAGATACAATATCTTTTCGTAAAGTTTGAGGCAAAATAAAGTCGGTAGCCACAAATGCTGATACCTAATAATTAGAACTGAGAAAAATAGAGAACTGCTTGAATGCCTGAATTTTCTTAACAAAAGATATAATTTGATTTATGATTTATCTTCATTTTAGACCTCATTAGCTCCATTAAAAGTCGTAAGAGTATGGTCAATGCCCCGCTGTCACGTCAGATTGCAATATAAATAAATCGCGGGTAATTTATAAACCCATAATTGTTTAAACAGATAACAGCTGGCGCCTTGCGTCAAGATCTTGTCACCTTCCCAGCATCGTAGTGCCCATATTTGCATTTCAATCGAAGTTGCCGATCGGCATGGAACTAGTATGGTAAGTAAGTACAAGTCAATGTTGTTAACTGTTGCCTAATGAGTGTCATTAAAAGGCGTTAGATGGGGATTACGGCGATTGAGATCTCAACGGTTGGCGGTGGCAAATGCATACGTAACATTTTGAGTGTAGAATGAATCATTTGCTGCTTAAAACTGGGTTATTTTCGTTTTCATTACCATTAAGGCATATATTATCTGTGTTCGTTTTTTATATTATTTCTGATCTTAGTATGGACAGCTGGATTTGTTTATTGTGCGCAAAGAACACACTTTGATTTTTAGCACTTGCAGCCTGCGTTGAGAACTTAATTATTGCGATTTCCCAAGCGACGGACAATCAAACATTTAAATCATGTCCGTTTCCTGGCTATAAATAAACAATGGACAATGCCAAGAAGAATGTCAACCATCCCACGATTTTTCAATTGCGTGCTTGCACTTGATTTTATTTTATTTCTCGTTTTTCTTTCTTTATTTTATATTTTTTGTTTCTGTTCTGTGGTGTACTTGAATAACTTATAGGGTTCCTTTTTTTCGGCCATATCAAGGGCATTCAAAACTCACCTGACATTCGCATAGTGCTGGCCGGAATTCCAATCCACATGCTCGATATCCGAATTGGTTTTGGCGTTGTCGCAAGGCATTTTGTTCGTAACTTTCTCTCTCTATAGCACTAAAAACTAGATTGCAGGGTATCGCATAGTCGAGGCGATGCTGCACCGCAACGCGAGGGGGGGTTTTCAACCCCAAATTGGTAGGGGGTGACGTCGGGGGAGAGAGCTCCTTTGTCTTTTATGCTGGCTAGTCTTGCGCCTTTGTTATGATTCTCCTCCGCTGGCCATATATTTGTTTATTCCCAACGATAAACAGAGGCTGTCGTCGCCTTCTTTATTTTTAGCGACCCTGTTGGCAGGGGCTACTTCGATTTTTTGCACAATGTAAACCGAATCTATTGCACTGTTATTCTCCTTTCATTTCGGTATTTTTCCCTTTCAACGCCAACGAACTTCTGGCCGTGTGTGTGTTTGTTTGTGTTGGTAGCTGGTCTATTATTATATCTTTATTCCGCTTATGCGCGACAAACTTTAGTGCGTTTGCTTGTTAATTTGTTGTTTCTGGCCCGGTACGAGCTGTTCGTTCCACTACTCTACGCTAAATGGCTATGCTTTTAAGAGTTGCACATATATTTTATGTATTTTATTTAGCTAAACACGGAGACATATCCTTACACGATTCCTACGAGCGACGCGACCAGTGTGACTGCGCCTACACAATTGGAACATGGCACATGCAGTGTGACCGTTCTTGGCTCAAGGGAAAAGCTCTCACTATGCATATAATTCAATAACAGGTTAATTTAAAACTAATTTGTTAAAAACAAATGTATTTACACTTATAATTTAAGTAAAAAGTTAAAATTATTTTAATGTTTATTTAGGAAACCTATCGATATATCGATGCAAATGTTTTTTGGTCACCCTAGAAATTGCTAACGTATTTTTATCAACAAATTCAATTCCAAATTTCGAAGTTTGGCTATATGTCCCCATATTAAGCTCGTTATAATAATTATCCCAACAACAATTAATATAAGTAATTCATGCACCCTTATTTCTATGTAAAAATATATCCAAAATCAAAGATCACAGTCTCCAGTTTTAGTGTAGGTTTTTATTAAGATACTATTCCGTTAAATCCATTATTGACAATGACAAAAAGCGGATAGATTTTATATTATGCCGATTTTTGATAAACAAGGGGGTTCTGTTTCGGTTTCGTTACGCGGGTCTTGGACAAAAGTCACGATTAATCGCTACTGTTGTTTATAACGATAAATAAATGAAAGACAAAGTAACTAATGTGTGAGGGATCGGACCGAGTGAAGCCGCTTACAAAGTGTAGATCGATTTCACGTTGGAGCTCTGCTTGACCATGGTGTCCTTGTGCAACTGATACTGCAGCGAGTTGTTGCGTCCCAGACGCAGGGCATCGCGCAGCTTGTGACCAATCTCAAGGGCAGCTTCCTCGTTGTTTCCGTTGGCAGTCCAGATGGCTGGAAAGCATTAATCGTTAAACAAAGGAATTCCGCTGAAGTTGGGTGTGTGTGAAAACTTACATATCTTGTTGCTCTTGCCGCGAATGTTTATAACAGCGCCGCAGATCTGATCGGAGTGATCGAAGGCCTCGCCAATTAGGCAGAGCAGCTGGAAGGGAAAACAGTTGTAGTTACTCATATGCGAAAAATATTTAATGTTTCTAAGACAAATTTAAAATGACAAAAGCTAGTACTATCGTATTTTTAGCTGATATTTTCTATAAGTAGTAATTTATACTGCAAAATCATACACCTATTTCTATATTTATGCATTTCAAGAATGTACATTTACTATAAATAGACCAATGTCTCATCACTCGTTTGTCTGTGCACTTACCACATCGAGCCATAGGTTATCCAGATCGCTCTTGGAGCTTTTGTTAAGGGTAATCACCCAACGACCGCCCTGCTTGTTGGCTGCATCCTCCCACATGGGACTGCAAAAGGGATATCAGTTAGTAAGGTAAACGTGGCAGAATGGCAATAAACAGCAAACCCACCGAATGTTCTTCTTGAATAGCGAGTAGTCACTGCCCAGCTTGATCTCTGATGGGGGCTTGATGTGGTTGTATAGGCTCCAGAAGTCCTCAACGGTATCGAAGCTTGTGATCTCGTTTTGCATGTCCTCCCAGGACTTGGACCGATCGTTTTCAAGGTACCACAGCGTCCAGACATTCATGAGCGGGTGTTTGTACAGATGCTCGGTGCGCACAGCATCATCGCCGGCAGGAGCAGTGGTGCTTGCCGTGTTGCCTGCTGGTTCACCAGTCTCCTGTGGGTCCTCCTTGGGCTTGACATCCTTAGCCTCGGCCTTGGCGGGCGCTGCAGCCGAAGTTGGTGGTTCCGGACGACCCTGCTCGGTGCTGGGGGCGCTGGTCTGCGGGAGAAGATGGCAATGGAAGGGAAGGGAATACAGAAGATTAGATTAGCTTGGCTTAGCGACAGGCGCACTGAGAGTATTACTTTGAACATGGACTTGGGATTGGCAAAGTTCTTCATTCTGTGAAAGTCGCTCTGCATGTTGGCGGCCGTGTTTATTGGATGCGTTTGATGGTAGGATCAGTTCTTTTTCGGCTCCGGAGTGGGTTCGGATCGGTTTCGATTCGCCGTGATTCACTTGCCGCTCTCTCTCTGTCGCGGTGTTTGTGATAGTCGAGGTGGTGAGGTGGTTGGTGCGTGTGTGTGCGAGAGAGCGAAGCTTTTGATTTCGTTTGAGTGTGTGTGGATTTTGGATTGTTTCGTGATATCTCGCTCCCCTGCAGTTCGCTGTTCACTTGTGTATTATTAACCAAAAAACTAAGTAATGATAATACAAAAAACTCGTTAAACTTGTTGTTACTGTATGGTTGAGTGGGTGTTGTAACTAATTATTGAGCATATGGTGTTGGAGTATCCTGTTTCACTTGAAATCGGGCTAGGCTACTATTAGAGAAGTCGAACTAATGCTGCTCCTAACGAACTCGGAATCGAAAGTGGCGATGGAATTACAGCACACACACACGCGCGCACGTATTTGACATAAAAACACAGATTGCCTGTTGAAAGAATTGGAATTGTTGTTTTATATTTGAGTTAAAAGAATTGTATGATTTTATTTTATGTTGCGGCTAAAATTCGAGACTGCGTGTGCGAGTTCAAAGCAGCGGCGCGATTAACTGAAAAAAAAATTAACGTCAAAGAAAGGAGGTGGAAAGTGAAGAGGGAGTGAAAGCCAACGGTTTATTTACTGCAATGGCCGACAAGAATATGATTTAACTGTTGTTCGCGACTGGTTAATTGCAGTAATTCACTCTTTTTTCGTTCTTTCCATATTTGTCTCTCCACTCTCCTATTTATGTACAAAGAAGAAACCCACACACACGCGCGCGATGTCTTGACAAGAGAGAGAGAGAGAGAACACTGAAAACGTGTGGTATGCGTATGCAAATGCGAAAGGAGAAAAAGAGAGCGAGTGACCGCGAAAGAGAGATAGCTTGTTAAAGACAGACAGAGAGAGCGATAGCTATGACGTAGACAACAGCGTGCAAGTACAATTAATATTAAGCAATTGTGCGAAAAATAATCGGTGAACACAATGATGATGTAGCCACGCCAACTGCACACTTTTCCGCTCGACTATCGCCTCCCCTCTTGTGCAACAACCCTGTTTTTGTTGTTCCTGCCACGGCTCAGCCGAAATCGAAACCATGCGGCTCGCCTTTTCTCGCCTTACCTTCTCCGTCTCCAACACTACCATGATTTCGATGTATCGAAATATATGCTAGATATCGGTTACGCACTCGAACTGCGTAGGTAACTGGGCTTAACTATTATTAGAATTATTTAATTCTTTAATTAAGTTTGGGATTTTGGTGGCCAGACAGTGTGACCGTTGCCTAAGGGAAACTTAGTGACGAGCGATCGAAGGCAGCTATCGATTGCTGAACAGGGAAACTCTGGAAATGCCTGTCACTGACTGATTGCTATAAAACCCAAGCAACCGTTACGTTCTTAAAGTTTTAAAGAATTTACCATTTCACCAATATAATACTGTAATTCTTAAATTTTTTATGGGAGCCAAATTGCATACTATCTATTATAATATTTGTATTTAAATCAAAATTCATTTGCTGTCGTCCAGGTTTAAAATGAAACGATATTAAACAAGTTTATATCATGTAAGTTACGCCTATAAGGAATTTAAATAAATGCTTCTTTTTGTTATAAAACAAATATTTTGGTCCCATGGGAACTTTTTCAAGAACTGACCGAGCTTAACTTCCGCATAAAATGGCAAAGCAAATCTAAGAGCTTTAATCAAAGATATAGATGCAAACTTAATTGACATTTCATCTGATTCCCACAGCACGATCGCCATCAACAACAACGTCATCGTCATTTATCATACGCAATTATTTGATGTTTTAAAGCCAGAAAAAAATAACAATATATTATTAATAATTATCAATAAAGTTTAAGACGGACAAGCCCAGAAAACCTGATTTTTGGTTGAAAATTAGGTCTTCGTTTTTATTTAGACACTGGCATCATCAATTGGAATTCATTCAATAACAAAATAACAAACATAAGAATGAATCAATGAGTTTTCCATATAATGCGACTCCATATTGTTTACTTTTTCTTGAGAATTCCAGATACTTTCGAGAATAACGAAATTACTTTAGTTAGAACTTGGACGTCATTGGTTAAATTTTGCCACATAACTAAGCCTAACCTGTTGGTGAATCATGAATAACCCAGAACCTTAGTTGTTACCAAAGCTGCTTAGTATTTGAAACCAACCAAAATTCTTTCCACAGATTATTGGCTCGCCTTTGTCTGCTTTAAAAATAGCCAGAAAGATCCCAAAACAACATTGAAATATTTATGAGGGATGGATAATATTACCGCTGATGATGTGGCGTTTTGGATACGCTTGACTTTCAAAATAGACTGTTGCAGTTGGGACGCAATCCGAAAATTGAAGATGTTTACGAACCCAGCCTGAGAAACGTGAAGCGTGTTTATTATTTAAATAGTTAAGTCATTTTGTAACCGATCAACTGCGCAGTTGCCCTTGTAAATGCCTAATAAGCGGCTTTCAAGAGCTCGGCACGATCGATAGATCGATGAGCCGAAAACCCAAGATCCCTTCCCGAAACCCAAGCTCCGTGGTCTCTAATTACACTTGAGCCGGTCTTATTGAACTGACACTTGATCGCCTATCCAAGTGCTGATGTGATTACCCATCGCATCCTCCATTTTACTCGCATCGCATCTAATTATGCAGCAGTCAATCGCGGACTTCAAGTGCTTGGCGCATGTCTAAACAAAAAACTTCCGTCGAACTACAGGAAACCCGGAGTCAAAGTTAAACCTTAAGCAGTATACTTTGCATTAATTGGAAGTAAAAAGTAATTGAGGCGCTCAAAGATGCTTAATTGTAAATAAATCATAGCCAAGTGGTTAGGTTATAAAGTTCGATAAATAAGGTTTCGACTAATGGGTACCGTGTAACTTATACAGAACCTGTATAAGAAATGGTACTTTTTCATACTATTTCCATAAATTATGCAACAAATAATGTGTTCTAAAAAAAAAAGAAAAAATGGTGATCCACATGCTGGTTATACCATCCAGATAAGATGGTAGAAACCAGATTTCAGACACCCTGTCGCCGAATATGCCTGCTGAACCAGCGAATTTCGTTGGTAAAAAAAAAAAACAAAGTATCTTTAAGATACTCGAAACTGACAGCCAACGAGCGCTGAAAATGCCACTTGAGCCGTTTCGAAAAGGGTTCTGTGGCAGGCAACAATCGATGGGTAGACCAGAAAGCTATTAGATAACTAATTGACCAAGCGGCATACATACAATTAATGATGTTTCCATAGTTGTCTCCGCATCACTCCGAATATGCATATATCCGTAGTCGAGTGTGAGAAGTGCGAATTTGAGCGACGCCGATAATGAACTTCAAATTGCCGCCACTGGCTTTGCGATTCGAGATTCTAAAGCTGAGTAAGAAACCGGACAGGTGAAGCTCAGGCTGCTGCTGGTCAGTGAAACAGTCGGCCAGCCAGCACATCTTCATTCAGATTTATGCAAAACGCAAAAAAACAACAATACCTCGATCTAAAAGTTAGTATATAAGCACTGCCTTTTGGTTACTCAGTTATTAGTAGCCCGCCAACTGGAGAATAGCGAATACGTTGTGATACCTGAATATACACACATCTAACTCATATTTCGAACCGAATCCACTATGAAGTGCTTCATCTTGGCTGCCCTGTTGCTGGTAAATGCAGATAATTTGCATAATTAAGCTGATATTTACGAGCATCTCTGAATACATCCGATCCATTCAATTAAAGTCCGGGTTGTGGTGACTCTATAAATGTCAAATGTGTGCGGATCGCAAAGTGCAAATACGAAAGTTATACAATGTGCAAAAATTGAGCAAACATCGCGTTACATGTGAGATGAGACTTTAATCAGTGATGATGATGATATGACATCATACCCCTTCTTTTTGTGATCTCTCGAGAATTGTGTAGCGTGTTAAATTGGCCATAAAGTCTGCTAACCACCCAAGTCTCACTTTCATGGCTTGCCTTAATGTTTTGTTAATTGTTTTTACGCTTAAATCATTTCAGGCCACCTTAGCCAGCGGCGAGAACATCTTCAAGATCAACATAACTCCCGAGGAGGCGCAGCAGTTCCTGAACAGCGCCCAACTGCGTGGCATCGGCGACATCGAGTATGCCCCGAAAACCGGTGAGAATCCCCTGCCCGAGGCGCGCAACGAGAAGGGAGAGTTCGTCTACATGGGCCGCGTGATCGAGCATCCCGAGGAGTATGTGGAGGAGCACTACGATGCCCATCAGTACCATGGTCAGGATGGTTTGGGTCAGTTTGCCTATGGCTACAGGGACTGGAACCAGGGCAAGAACGAGAAGCGCGATGAGACGGGCAAGGTGACCGGATCGTACAAGTATGTCCAACCACATGGCCGTGACTTTGTGGCCAACTACTATGCGGATAAGACCGGTTTCCATGTGGAGGACAATCGTCCGGCACACCTTAAACTGCCGGCCACTAAGACTCCCGCTGTCCTCAAGGCCGAGGAGGAGCACTTCAAGCTGTGGGGTGAGCTGGCCGCCGCCGCTGGCCACAACCCCGATCCCTATGCCGCCGAGTACCAGCAGGAGGGTCGCTACCAGCCCACTGAGCCCGAGTACCAGCCCTACGTGCACGAGGAGCCGCCATATGTGCCCGGACCCGAGGAGACCGGCGAGCCCAAGGGCTTCTTCTATGCCTTCGACTACAATGTCCCCTTGTTGCGCAACAAGGAGGAGCGTGCCGAGCTGGAACGCCTGCGCGCCATCAACAACAAGGATGAGTAAGATTCAGATCCTGATCTAGATCCTTGTGCATTTGGTGGCTCCATCGCATCGCATCCATGGATCGCCTTGTATAGGTCGTTCTGTAGAAAGTAGCTAAGACATTTTCACATATTTATTGAAATCCTTCGCAAAATAAATCGCAACTTCAAATACACTTTTGTCAAATACGATCTTTTATTATTACATACATATACATATAAAAATGTGTGTTTTTCTGTGTTGTTGGCTTTTCATCCGCTAGTGTGTGCTTGTTGTTTGTTGTAGACGCTTTTCCGGGCTGGCCCGGAAAACTCTAGATATTTCCAAGGAAACAGTATTGCATCTCTCTGAGTTCGTGAGTTTTCCAGATTTCCCACTATTGCTGTTACTAGCCACACGCATTTTTATCATTATAATTTTCTTGTCGTGTCTCTCTCTTTTCAAGTAAAATTATTGCTTTTTGCTCTTCGCTTAGAAGACTTGGGTCTTAAACTAATTTAATTTGTAATTGTAGTGTTATGTTTGTTGCTGTTTGTGTTGTTGGGTTCGTGCTATAATTTAATACTAATTTTACACGAGCATTTCTCATTTACAACCAGTTAAAAACTAGTATATATACTTTAGGGTTTTCGGTACTCGCTTCAACTCACAATTAAGGAAACTCCGGGCTTAATCTTAATACCAATTGGATGAAATCAATTTTGATTAATTCTCATACACGCTTCCTGTATGGCACCTACAAAAAATAATGAACTAAAAACAAAAAGAAAAGTTCCTTTTGTTAGGATCCCTCCGCTTTCATGCGGTTTTTCCTAGCAAACAAAATTATATTTTATTCGGTATACGTTGTGTATGTGTTTTGAGTTCTTCAATTAAATTCTTCGATGTGGAAACAAAATTAGATTTTCGATGGAATCACAATTGAAATTTCGTTTTTCTCTTTTATGGAAATCTGTAGCTAACTTTATATACAAAGTCATTACATGTATATACTTTTCATATGGCAGCTTTGTTCAGTCCGATATTGCAGTTGAAACTTTTTGTTTTACCATTTTTCAGTGGCGTTTCCCGAATATTTATTCGATTTCTAGTGGTTTATACTCTCTATAATATATGATTCGTGAATGGTTTCGTTTGAAGTTGAGGGATTGGGATTGGGATTGGAATTGGGTTAGCACAAACAATAAACGCAGTAAAAGTTAAACATTCCAACAGTATCAATTACAACACAACAAGCACGCACGAAAAATAAATAGAAGGAAATGTAGTTTCCCCTTTCGGTACCCAATAGGAGGAACTAAAAGTTAAACTTTAAAATATAAATCATAATAGCGACATTGCGGATCTGTATACTGTTTTCGCATTCGGGTATACTAAGGTACATAAGTTAGTCGTGGCACTATAGAGCCGGCTTTAAAACTCCCTCCGCTGTTTTCACTGCCCCTCAACTTCAAAGCGTGGAGATCAATCGATCCAGGGTTAGGGTTCTTGGATCTGCGAAGTTTCTTAATACTTTTGCACGGATATGGATGGATGGATCGATGGGCAAATGTCTGGTGGGTGTATGTATGGTTCACGATGAGATGATGTGACAATTTGGGAATGGAGTTAGTCTGGGATGTGGCTAAGTGCTGGGATGCTTTATTTGGCGCATGAGTTTCATTCGACGATTACGTTTTTAAATACATTTATTCTCGTGTTTATCAACTGGTTCTTGCTAGGTTCTTGTCGCTCTCTTGGGCTTGTTGTATATAAGGCAAACTGTATGCGAATCATACATATATTGAACTATGTAAATACGTTTATCATTCTGTCAGTTAAATGCCAGGGAAGATTCTGGGAGAAGCGCTGTCGTCTATAAATGTCTATGAGCTGGAGCATGGCACAACTGTTAGTTCATCTAGTCCTGGTTCTGAGTGGCTATCCAAAAAATTGACCAACGGTGTAAACGGGTGTGTGAATGTTTGTATATATATCTGTATATATAAATCTTGTATATGCTACACGACTCTATCCACGACTCTAAGCCCTAAGTGCTGACGCAGTGACACTGTTCACTGGAGAGTGCCGCCTCCTCTAACTCTCTATCGTCCTAACTTCCCACTTACCTACGAGATTTTGTTTGTGTGTGTAAATTCAGGATTATCTCTACTTGGCCGCCGCTGCCGCTGCTGTGGCATTGGCCGGCGAAACTTTCAGCTTGATGAACATGCTATTGTCGCCATTGCTGCCGCTGTTCAAGTCCAGCTTCTGCACCTCGCACTCCAGATTGTTGATGCAGTTCTTCTCGTACTGCGTGGTTCCGTTGTCCGAGGCGGCGGCTTTTTCTGTCGGCTGTTCACTGGGCGCCACCTTCTTCTCTTTGCTCTTTTTAAGCGCATTCAGCAGGGTCTTCTCTTTGCTCTTGCCCTCCTTGTGACTGCTGTCCTTGTCCTTGTGCTTGTTGTTCTTGAAGCGCGGGAAGATGCAGCCGTTGGGCAGGAAGCCGCCCAGTTTCTCCTTCTTTGCGGGAGCAGCAGGTGGAGGAGTTGCTGTGACAACGGGAGCAACAACGGGAGCCGGAGTTGGACTGGGAGATGATGTGGCTGTGGCTGTTGCTGTGGGCGCTGCGTGACTGGATGCGGGAATGGTAGCACCATTCGTGGCTGCCGGTGGTGCAACCTTTACTTCTGGTTCGTTCTCCACTGCAACCGGCTGATTGTCCAGCACAATTGTTGATCCATTCAGCGAGCTGCCTGCATCCGTTTGATCCACGCAAGCATCCTCCGAAACTGGCGATTGCTCCTGTTGTTCAGCCTGCTCGCTGGCCACTTTGTTGTCCAGCTGCTGGGCAAACACGGCCAGGGTGATGCCATTGCCATTTCCCTGCTCTACCAGCAGCGGCTCAGACAAGTGAGCCGGCGGCGAGCTGGCCTCGTTCACTGCAGCACCAGCACTAGCTGCCCGCGTTGCGTCCGGCGATTTTGGAAACATCTGTTGCGTGGTGATGTTCTGGTAGTGCTGCTGCTGGCGCTGCTGCATCATCTGCTCCTCCCTCTCGCGATCACGCTGCGCCTGAACGGCATTCCAGACATCCTTCAGCTCGCCGGAGATATCGCGATCCTTGAGTATTACGGCGTTTCTGGAGATATATAAAATATATTTTTATACCTGTTTTTAATCGGGCGGTAAACTAATAGTTAATATATACCTGACTAATTTTACGCCTGGATTCATAGCCTCCACAAAGTCGCACATCAGCTCCACCATAGCTCGTCGCTCCTCAGGATCTTTGCTGTGACGTCCGGAGTCCTTGAGCACCTCCGGATTGGCCATTACGGCAAAGACAATGGGAGGACTGCGTGGGCTGCCAGGCGGTACCTTAAAGAATGAGAACATTAACATAAATTACCAATAAAAGAAACACCGATGTGAATATTTCAGGACACTTAATCTAAGGAATCTTACCCGCATGCCTCCGTATAGGGGAATGGGATCGCTGGGCTCCTGCGGTATCACAATGCGCGTCCAGCTGAGGACATTGATGAAGAGCTCCTCGCCCGCCTCCGTGGTGGTGCGGATGCACATGTGGGGCTGCGGCGGATTCTTGAAGTGGCGATAGGCCCGCGAATGTCGGTAGCTGTGCGGCGGCGGTGAGGAGTTCATCAGACTGAGGCCGAGTCCTGTGATGCCATTGTTGCTGTTGCCCTCGAGTTCCTGCTGCTGCGGATCCTGGTGCATCTGCAGCTGGGTTTCTGTATCCAAATTATTGTTGTAGCTATTTGTTGTGGTTGCATTTGCATTGATGGCAGTGTTTGTATTTATCTCCTCGCTTTGTGATTGATTTTGTTGTTGTTGCTGGGATTGTTGCTCCTCGGCTGAAGCCTCCGCCTCGAGTTCGGCCGCAGACATGGTTTTGAATTTTATATAACTATTCGGCAGTCTTTAGTTTAATCAGTTTCAATAAGATATCCTTTTGTTTTTCAATCGTTCACTGGGATACGTTTGAATTCGCCATGCGGCGAGTGTGTCGTGCGGCGAATTCGTTAGCCGTGTTTTTCGTCCTCTTTGTTCTACCACGCACTCACACCAAAACACCAGCTCTCTCGCTCTCGCTTACAGGTCGCCTTCTTACAACATTATTATTGCTCCTTGGATCCTGGCTGCGTGCCTAACCTGTGACCTTTGGCGTAATTAATGGACTTGCCTGCATATTAGGGCCTACGGCGTATTATACCCCTCACAGTTGACACTAATATCCTCCAGAAATTCAAAGTCTTTTTATCTGGCACGCACACGAATGCAAAACACCCTTCTGCCTTCCTACACACGTACAAGTGGGAGTTGGTTGGCTGAGGGGGAGGTGGGTGAAGAAGAGAGGAGAAGACAAGGTGAAAACATGAAAATGGAAAAGTTCAAAGCGTTTGCGGTGCCACACTTACACATTTCACTGATTTTCATTTATAATAATCACTTTTCCATTGCACCATGCACACAAAAACACACACAAACAAACGGGCGCAGTTACATACTTATGTATATATATACACACACGATGCGTTTTCCTGACTCGCACTCACATAATTTCCCATTAGAATGGGCAAACAATGCAGGCAGCGGAACGTGTGTGCTGCGCTGATTTTTATATTTAGCTTTTTAGCAGCTTTTCATGGCAGACGGACACACGGAAAACAGCCGATTTTTCCGACAACCCAACATAAACAAAAAACTAATGGGGCAGTGTGGCCAGATGGGGTTGCTGCGCAATTTCAGAGCGTTGCCATTTGACCAGAAACACCAGGGCTGTCGTTACATATGTAAACAAACAATAATTAAAAACTGCATTTAAAAATAAAGTTAAACACTAAAAAAATCTTTAATAAATATTAAGCAAAAGGTCATTACAAGTTTTCTTCACACGAAGTACGAAATCGGTAAATTCCATAATCTAGTTCAACGAACTAGTTCTGCTCATCATCAATCAATTCAATGGCAGCCCTCGTCCAGCCGGTTAATTTTTTTGCACAAGCGCTGGACAGAAAAGTATAATTAAGCGGCATAAAAGTGGTTTACATTTATAGTATAACTTGTAAATAAACAGTTAAGCATTATACTATTATTCGAAGACAAGTTTTCAACGCACAACCAAAGGATTTTGTAGAAAGTCGGCCAGCTTGTCCCGCAAATTTTCCCACAGGGGTGTGTGTATAACAAAATGGCGTCCTCGCAAGTCTCAAACAAATCGGGCTCCGGTTGGCCGCGCCGCGGAAGTCAAGGCCAAGCGGATGCAGCCAGCAGCAATAACAACGGTACCCAGAAGTACACCAACCAGGCGCTGACCATCAATCGCACCATCAACTTGTGGGTACAACACATTTCATTCATAGACGCACATAATAGACGGATCGATTGTTTCAGATACCCTCTGACGAACTACACATTCGGCACCAAGGAGCCGCTCTTTGAGAAGGATCCGTCGGTGCCATCCCGATTCCAGCGGATGCGCGAGGAGTTCGACCGGATCGGAATGCGGCGCTCCGTCGAGGGAGTGCTTCTTGTCCACGAGCACGGACTGCCACATGTCTTGCTCCTGCAGCTGGGCACCACGTTCTTCAAACTGCCCGGTGGCGAGCTAAATGCTGGCGAGGATGAGGTCGAGGGCCTCAAGAGATTGCTATCCGAGGTAAGTCGAATATGGCGCCATAGTTGAACATTGATATTTGGTCTTAACACTCACTACTTTTATTATTTCGTAGACGCTGGGTCGTCAGGACGGCGTAAAACAGGAGTGGATTGTTGAGGACACGATTGGGAACTGGTGGCGGCCGAACTTTGAGCCACCGCAATATCCATACATTCCGCCGCACATCACCAAGCCCAAGGAGCACAAGAGGCTGTTCCTCGTCCAGCTACATGAAAAGGGTAAATATCCGCAGGGCGTTTTGTAAGTCCCTACGCGTAGGTATAACGAGCACACCGTGTATCCAGAATATCCATCTCTCCATGTACTTTATATAACCTATAGATTGTTTTTGTTTGCCAAAAACCGAATACGCTAACAAACCTCATGTCATATCTTTTCAATGCTGTTTAGATACGGACGGGAACGCCAGTTACGATGTACCCTGAGCAGTTCCATTAGCGCCGTGTGTGTCGTATCTACCCAACTCTAATCTCAAGAGTGCAATGCCATTGAACAACAATCGAGCAAACAGAACAGATCAAACAGAAAAGAAACAAACAGATCGCAAAAGCTGGCGCAGGCGACTTCTTAGTTAGTTTTGATTCTAGTCCAATTGTACAACATGTCGAAAATCGAATTCAAATTGTATTTTTGCTCAGGACTGAGTGTTGGCATATTTTGTTATTTCTCGATTTTTATCATTCGAAATTCAAAGATTGTTCTTGTACTTAATTTTGTAAATATGTCGACATACTTGTGAGACTGAGCGCAGCAATGTTATCCTTCTATTTACATATTTTATTTATTTCCTAGCTTCTATTCTTACTTTTGTGAAGTGTCATGTGTTGTTCATCTTAAGGTTGTTGTGTATTTATCGAAAGCAATCCAATCCACCGGGCAGGCAGCAGAAGAGCATTGTAACGTTGCTGGCTGTCGCAGTCATGTGCCCAAATCTCGCGTGTTTTGCAGATTTGCTCGCATGCAGGGCAGTCAGGTCGCAAGTCGCTCCTTAAATTAAGCACTCGTTTATGTAAACACAAGCAAATACTATTTATACCTTTTTTGGCCCTTACTTGCATTCACTGTGCGCTGAAATGAACTGATGTTGTCCACCAGCTGAAGCATTTCAGCGCACAAGTCGAACCGCACTTATCATGTATAATGTTGCTCTTAATTGAAATTATGTTCATAACTGAAAATAGGAGACATCGCTGGGCCAGCAAAGTGCCGGTCATGCTTTGCAAGTCGCAGCGAATCCAATTAATTAGTCTAACGTAACCAACTATGAATGTAAAACGAAACGCATACGACTCTTTATATCATACGGCTGCGAAATGATTTTTAATATGTAAATTGTACAACCGATTGTAATATCCCTAGATGATATATCCTGTGAATTTGAATGCTCGTTGATATCTCTACATACATGAATTCTGTCTCTATCGTTTTCCGTAATCTAGCACTATTTGCTGTACCCAAAAATTATAAGCTTGTTGCTGCGCCATTGTTCGAGCTATACGACAACTCGCAAGGGTATGGACCCATTATCTCATCTCTGCCGCAGGCCCTCTGCAGGTAAGTTAGTAAACGCATTTCGGATTTTATAGATTGACCTCATTCTTCTCTGCAGATTCAACTTTATCTACATGTAAGGGCAGACGGAGGAGGAGCCCACGTCCAGCAATAGTTAAGCATCAGCAGCAGCAGCAGCACCAACGATAGCGCTACCTAACTGATTTCAGCACCACAGATCAGCCCGTAGATTTCCATTTAATGTGTGTGTGTAAACGTACATAATTGTATTGCAGATAAAATGGAAAGCCAGGCCCTTTTACTTGGCAAATAGAGTCGACAAAATTTGTGCTTTATTTGTATATCTTCATCTTTAATATCTATTTGCATGTTGGGGGTTTTGTTCTATCAACTAAATGTTAGACAATGTTTAAGAAATGTTGAGTATAGTTATGAAGATGCATTCTGGCCAACTGGCGCTATCCCTATAGCATGTACTCGGCATAGATTTGTTCGAAATATTCGCGTTTTCTGTAATTGGAAGATACACACGGGCTGGATAACATTAAGGAGGTCTTGCGAATCCACAGTACAAAGCGAAATTATTAATAAAGGATCTTTTCAACCAAAGACGAGTATGTGTTGTAAAATTATCTAGCTCAGTACCGGCGGCAATTACTCTACGTACATTTCAATTTGCTATTGTTAACGTTTAATTGTGAGGCTCTAGTTTAGTTTACGGATGCTCTTCGGAGTGCGTGGCTTGTAACAAATGAACAAATCAACAAAAGTCGGAGAAGAAGCTCACAACGAAATCATCGAACTGAAGTACAGGAACCGTTTGGTGTGTTATTTTGATTAGACAATACAATCTTACAGACTAGATTAGATTTTTGTTTAATTATGCTTATGCCACACGTACAAAAGATGTTAGCAAATATTGCGTGCCTTCTGGTTTGTGATCTTCTTCACCACAACTTATTGTGATAGAACTTTAGATCGTAGTAGCCCTGATCGGTGAGGCCGCCGCCGCCGGAGGACACGGTGGACATGGCATCCGTATTGTCCTGGCCCGGCGAGATGACTTCATGACCCGGCGGACGGTTGATCTTCACTACGCCGAAATCTTCGCGCTCCATCTGATCGAACTCCATCTTGCTGCTGGGCATCACGGCCATTCCGACGCCAAACGAGCGATTCTTCATGCCCGTGTGCTGCTTGCTCAGCTGGAAAGCCGGAGCTCTCCTGTTGTCGCCCACAATGCTCTCGGCCACCTCAGGCGATCGCACGGATGGTGGAGTCGGAGTGTGGCTCTTTGGCGGCGGTGATGGTGGCGTTATCACCTCCGGTTCGGGTTCGGGTTCCGGCTCAGGCTCTGGCTCCGGTTCAACTTCTGGCTCCGGCTCATAGCTGTTGGCTTCCAAGTCGGCCAGGCTCTGGCGCTGCAGTTGCTCGGCAATCTCTGCAATATCGTGATTGCCATTGCCACTGTTGGAAGAGTTTTCAAAGCGGTTAAAACTAGTCTTTACTTAACCAACTACAATATAATAACAGCACTGAGAAACACTGAATTTATATAATTGATTTTATTGCTCGAGAAAAAAACGAAATAAGTTACGACCAACAAGTATGTAGTTAAATGTTAAATGATAAGTTATATATGTTGTAATCACAATTTGTCAGGTATTTTCGTGTGTCTTGTGTAACGGATCCGATTTAGTGGGCTGATACTCTTCATATTTTTCATTATTTCTTGTGTTGCAATGTGGGTGGTTGGTGGTGGGTGGTGGCATGCGGCAAGTGCAGCTTCTTCTGTTTGTACTCGTACATTAAGTAAATTCATCGGTTGTATATAAATTAACTAGGCGAAAATATAAATAATTGGCTAAAATCAAAGCTTTGTACAATGGTTATTTAGTTGATATATCAGTTTATCTAGTGTCGATTTCTATATCTTTATGTGAAGCAGCCGTGTGCAATTTTTGTGGACTGGCTTTGTCTATTTGATTCTGAAAGACAAACGAAAAAGAACAAAATGAAACCCAAATGAAGACCATACACACAAAATGATAATGCCATGGAAATTGATATTATTTAATTAAATAATTAAGCGCATTTACCTGTTTGCTTCTGCATTGCCATTGCCTTTTCCGCCCTTCGAGTTGCCGGCATGAATTATCTGCAAATGGAGAAATTTATTGGGTCAAATTCGAGGTGAAAATAATTAGAGATTAGATCGGCCTATTAACTTATATTAATAGCCCATTCGTGGGCCCTACAATTCAATGAGTTTCTCTATTAATTGCCAGCTCTACAACTTAATATGTATACTATATATAATAAACTTTTTGTTACCCCAAAGAAAAACCGCCACTCGGCACGCAGCCAAAATATCAACCCCCGAGATTTCGGTGCTGATACACCCACCCCATTTGACCACTCACTCTATTCAACGGGCTAAATTACAACTCTCTAATTTCTTTATTGGGAATCGTTCAATTTACACACACTCGTCCCAATATTATAGTACAGTCCAGTTTAAAGAAGGAGCTTCTTTGAAGTTGGGCTTCCTTCAGAAATTGTCGATACATTAAAACAAAACATGATGAAAGAACAGAGGTATGCACTTAGAATTTGGTGCATTTCACTCGGCGGAGATTTAATAATTTACTGGACAGGTAAAGCGGCATCGCCGTGTCCAAGTTCCGGGGACCGTACTAAATAGATCGTGGTCTGGCAGTTGGGGCACGTGGTGCACATCTCGGCTTCCGCCGGTGCCGCGGAGCCACCAGCGTTTTCTCTGGGTGCATTACTGCCGCCAGTTGCTCCTGGAGCTGGTGCTGCTGCTCCTGCTCCTCCGGTGGTTGGCATAGTTGCCTGCGGAGCAACCGCATTCGGCGGCTGAGAGGGCTGTGGGTCAGGTGTGTGTAGTCGGTTAACATCTTCGAAAATTCTCTATAAATGTAGTAATATTTACATATCCATTCAGAGGAGACTGATGTTGCGGCTGCAACTGATGCTGCTGCTGCTGCTGCTGGTTTGCATATTTATTATGCATTTGTGCATCTGGTTGAATCACTTGCTGCTGCTGCTGCTGCTCGTAGCCCGTCTGCGGTGGCATTTGTTGCTGATGCTGCATCTGCTGCTGCTGATGTGGTACTTGCTGTTGATGGACATGAGCTCGTCCCGAAGGTGGCGGATCCATGCGTGTCGGCTGACCGGCAGCCGGTTGTTGCACATATTGCTGTTGCATTTGCTGCTGCGAGGGCACCACTGCCGGCGGAGCCATCAGCTGCTGTGGCACGGCATCCACTGGGGGTATCTGCTGATACTGCTGCTGCTGCTGCTGTTGATGCTGCTGCTGTGCGGGAATGGGAAGCGATGCTTGCTGTCCACCAGCTGCTTGTCCTCCTACTGCGGCCTGTGGCATGTTCTCCCGATCAAGTCCAGAATGGCGGACTCGGGACGGGCGAGCAAAAACGTTGGATGCCAGAAAAGCCTCATCGACATCCTGCAAGCCAGAGCGACGCTGGAAGGGATTTTGATTGCGTACGGGGCCGCTGCGGCTTAGGGCGTCCAATGGACTCTTGCGAGGCTGTGATTTATCGTTTGGGTTAATGATTCCGAATGCGTGAATCAGCATCTTACATTATCGGTGGCATTGGTATTCCTGGACTGGCTGGGCGTCAGGCTGACCTGACTGACCTGCTTGCGACCCACTGCCGGTGCTACTCCACCACCAGCGGCATGGCGTGACTGTAAACCAAGTTATTCAGTCATCATCTCGAGGAGTGTTAGTTAGTCGACCAACTTACAGCAACGCTCGTCTTGGAGGCATGATAGCCTCCACCACCACCGACTTGGCGTGCCCCGGAGGCATTACCACGTTTGGCATCCATAAATTAAATCACTGGAAATTAGCAAGCCGCACGAAAAATTCAGCACAAATCGCGAGGAAAGTAGTTGATGATTTTTTTTCAGTTAAAAAAAAAAAGTGTACAAAATACAAATATATTTTTGTATACAGGAAGGAAGTCGAAAGAGCTATCCGACCGCTGGGATGTATAAATTTAAACTGAGCTAAATCCCCAGTCGCTTGGGGATCTAGAAACTGACAGATCGAAAGTTGGAGATCTTGGCCAACTAGATTATGTTTTTCCATCCGAATGCTTTTTGATTTCTAGCAAAAAAATGGGTCCCCTAATTAAACTATTAACTGGCAATTCCCTTGATTTCCCTAACTCTTATTATAATAAATAATTATATTTAGCTTTCAACGGAATGATATAAACCAATAATATCGAAATATAACACTCATGGACACCATCAATTGGGATATCTGCTATCCTTACGCTTGAGGAGCATCTCTCAGTACCTCGGCCATGCTGCAGGTGGGACGCTTAGCCCCATATCGTCCGGACGGAGAGATCTGCGTTATCTGCTGCAGTCGTGCATTCGGTGTTGTCTGCTGCTGCGAACCACGTCGCTGGTTAGAATCCTCGCCCAGGTAAGTAGCGCCAAAGAGGTGTGTGTTAGGACTGTTGTCGATGTGGTGTTATCGTTGGTTATCATTGGTTAACAGTTAGCGTTTCATGTGGAGAAAGAGTTAAGCATCATTAGTCATTTAGAATAAGGAATGGCCTAGATTATAATCTCTGTATATATAGATCAATGGTAAAACCACAACATAATGAAGACCTAAGCTATAAGATTTACATTATGAAAAAAATTCATTCTGTTAGTAATTTTCTATATTTAAATGTATATATATTTTAATTTAAGAAAGCAAAGCAAGCAACAGGCCACCATTAAAGCAATGTTATTAATCAAATCCGACCGCGTTTTATCGATCGGCGGGCTTCCTTTCGGCAAACAAACAAACAAACAAAGAAACAAATCGTAAGTCCGATTTCCATACGATATGCAAATGGGGCCAAAAGAAATGGCCCACTGGGGCCGAAAGTGAAATGTTTCCTGCGGCGGCGAAAGCAACGCCTTAATTGCCACGGACTGCGCCAGGCGGGTAAATCAGGATGGGCGACGCCTCCTGTGCTCCCAATCCGCTGCTCACCTGTTTGTGATGTGCAGGCCATTCGGGGTGCCGTGATCATGGCCGTTACCATCTCCATTCCCCGATTCCCCATCGTTAAAGAATCCCTCGTAGAGCACGAAATTGTTCGCCTGCGGAATGATGCGCTTTAATCCGTAATGCTTGCTGAGAAAGGACAGTAGCTTCTCCGACGGCCGATCCACCGAGCACTTGCTTGCGGTCCACTGCTCTTCGTTGAGCATCGTTTGGAAGAGACGCTTGCCCAGTCCGGAACGCTGACGGGACTCGTGCACATAGAAGTCCAGAATGGATGGAGCCTGCTCCACCATGCGCGTCTTTCCGGTTCCGTCGAATAAATAGAGATTCTTGGTGCCCACCTTCAACAGACCTAAGACGGCGCCACTGGAAAAGGTCAAAACTTGCATTAACTATAATAACTTAACTTCATTTACTTAGGGGGGCAATCATATTGATCATATTGATTGGCAATTCTGATCATCAAGAGGTATATTTCCTACTTGGCATAACTTACTTGTGACCCGCCTCATTATCTGCCAGCAGATATATGGTCTGATTGTCGCACATCCTTAGGCGCTGGGCGGTGGTCACCGGCTTGCTGAGTCCCTGCGAGGTGGCCGACAGCTGTCCCAGCTTGTCAATGATCTCCGTCATCTTGGTGGTGGCATCTCTGCGTCGCGCATGCGTGGGTGAGTGTGGAAAGTGTATCGGTTAGTCGGATCAAAGCCATTAAGATCACACTCCGCGTACAATTTCAATACTCACAAACACTGACGCCGATCGCCGCGAAAGGTGTTCGGCAGGAGATTGGATGTCACCTTGATGATTGGCTGCGCGAACAGCGGCTTGATATCGAAGCGGAACTCCACCATTATGCTGCGCCTCGATTGTTGTTCTTTTGGTCCCCGTGTGCGGCACTAAGCTTGTGTATGTATGTGGTTTAAAAGGCCCTGAAATTGGTAAATGAGAATGGCGAACTTAATGGAGCGTTGCGAAAGCGGTGTGCAAACAATTTGATTATCTGATGCCGCTCGATTAAACCCCACTTTGGCTTTCAGCTTTGTCTATTTCGCTGTGTGGGAAACGCTGCACATGCAATCAAGCCAATCATTGTTGCTATTGCCATAGCCAATGATTCAGCAGATGCAAGCCCACACGTTGACACAGAGAGAAATTTGCATGGGTTATATGAAAAATGTTAAATCTAACATAAATTCAATTGAATCACACATAAGTAGTACATGCAAATCTTGTTTTCAATATATATTTCCCTACTTTACAGACAGTTGTGACTTTTTCTGCGAGTGTACTTTTGGGCGCAATCCATCGGCATAAGCATTTGTTTTGCTGCTGTTGCCGACTCCGCCTGTTGACCTAAATCAGCGCATTAGACTCGGATTACAATCGAAACTGTTGCGTTTCGCCGGCGAATCCCTTGCGACAGGAATAGGGATATGGCTTCCGTTTCGATGGGGGCGTGTCTGTCAGGACCAAACGTTGGTCGCTTGCATGCCGCCGCCACTGCCTTTGTTAATTCGCAAGTGCAACGAACTCGGCGATAACGCAGAGCAGAGCTTTCAATTGTAATTACCTTTGATGGGGCGGGACAGCAAAACTTTTCCCTTTGTTACGATTTTTTCAAGGGGGAAAAGTTAAACAACTCTCTGCCGGCGTCGCAGCTAGCAGCGCTGCCCGGGTTTCCAGTGCGATAGCAACAGAAAAGCGGCGCAAATGACGTGTTTTCATTTCATTTTTACATATCAACAATACTTACAGTATAGCCCACAAAAGTATGGCCAATTAAGACTTAAAACGTTTTAACACTTGGAGAATTTGTTACAATTTTTAGATCTTGGTACCAATCTGGATATTTCAATTTGAATATGACGAAAAAATGGTGCATTACTTATCAAAAATATTTTGGCTTTTGGGTGCTAGTCGCGTGACATCGGCTGTATGTGGCACATGTTGATGGCCCCCAGCAAAGGGGGACTACATTGTTGTTGTTATTGCAATGGCTGTTTATTTTTCCAGTGCACAACCGTTGACGTTGCCATACACAATCAGCCCACTTTGTAACTGTTTATGAAGCAACCTCAAGCGATGCAAAACAAAAATACAAGAGGACATAAAACGAAAGAACCAGAACAACAAAGAAAACCACGCTCCGCATTAAGGGGTGAGTGCAAGAGGGAGACTGCAGTTCTTGTGCTCCCCTTTTGCTCCACTTGTAAATGTGTCAAGTGAGCTTGACTCTCTTCCACTTACATACATGTACGTGCAGGTGTGCTGTGAATGTGAGAGCGTGAGAGAGTTAATCAGCGGAATTAAAATCGCGTGCAGCCGTAAACAAGTCGAGTGTCAGAGTGGAAAGGGGGATCGTCACATTCAATTTAACGGTTAATCAGTAGACAGCGCACAAACAACAATGCGGCATGGAAACAGCAGTGGAAAAACAAATCAATCGAGAGGTGCAGACAATTGGCAACCCAAATATAAATAGTCATTTCCCGATTAAACTGCCTGGTGATGAAAATTAATACAGCAATTTCGCCAAGCCTTCAGTCTGGAATAATAGCCATTAAGCCGAGCCTATCAGCTGTCGGCTGCAAAATAACAATCCCACAAAGTGTCGTGTCATTATGCAAGCCCCCGGCATTTTGGTCTGGAAGTGGGCGGAAATAGTTGGGGGTGTGGCCAAAGTGCTCCATTACAGAACAGCTGTCAACTGACTCGCCAAATACCGCAGTGCTGTATATGGAAGTACAGTAAACTGTTTATAAGTCGAAATGTTTCTTATACAAATGATTCCATGCTCGATATCCTAGCATTATTATCTCTATGAAAAGCCCATTCAAAACGATGTGTTAGAAAGTAGGCAACAAAAAATTTAGATTATTCTGAAATGCCAAAATACTAATAGTTCAAACTTTGAATGGTCTTTAGTGGTTCGAGGATAAGAGTTTCGACTGCTCAACGAATTTTTTGTGAATTAGAACCATTATCACGTCGGGCACTCAATGGGCATAATAAATTAGTCAGCTCGGGTACTTTGCCATGCGGTCAGGATCAGGTGACGAGCCTACCTCTATTTAGTTTGTATGTCCAGGGAAAGTATGTACATATACAAAATGGAAACGGACTCGTTTGGAAATTTATGCAGCAACAAGGTCAATCGATAAATGCAGAACCGAAAGGTACACCCAAAACCCAAGACGAGTTGCCAAGGTAAAACAAAAAATAACGGTAAACGACAGGTGCCGCAGCCGCTGACAGGCTCAGGTAAAGGTACAGGTGTGGTCGGGGCCGTTATTCCCTTGGATTTTTCTTCCTTCTTTGGTTATTTTGTCGCTCAAGGCAACGGCAATTAAAAGCAGTCAACTGTTTACGGCTTTGTTTAGTGGAAGTCGTTGGCCGAAAATAGCTTTAAATATGCATGAGAACATGTTCAAACATGCACATGCACGCATTGCACGCAATGAATTGTTTATCGTTATCGATAACGTGGCATTGAAATACTTTTTGCGGTCTAGCCACAGTTTACTTTTTGTTGTTTTTGAGCTGTTTACCACGAACGGAACGATCGCAAACGATCAAAACAACTTGTTATTCTACAATTGCGAAAAAAGTGCCATAGCAACGATAACAAAAACAAGAAACCACAGAGAGAATTGCATTTACAGCCGTCATTGTTGTTTTTGCCACTTGCAATTGCACGGGCCTCGCTTTTGTTGTTGATTTGTATCTAATTACCGGAGTCTCAAAAGTCAAATCATGAATGTCCAGAGAGAAAATTGAGAAAAGATACTTCACTTTACATGAAAGCGTATGACACTGCAACAGTAGCAATAAATTGCATCAGAATGTCGGACTGGAACAGTTTAAATATAAGTCTAGCCGATTTAAAAATACCTACGGCTTATACCAGCGTTAATCAGCTGAGATTTCGGTTATTTTCCACATCAATGATTAAGCATTAATGCAAAAAAGAAAGTATTGGAAACGGGGGGATCAACCAGACGCAAAAAGTACACTTCGTTTTCAAAGTGATAAGCACCATCGCCCGTGTTTGGATTTTACCAGACATCATTTCTAGAACCGGGGTCATAAATGCCACACTTGTTATTTGTTTGTCGATAATTTTTGAGGTAGTCTTTCCAAAGACACTAGAATAACAAGATGCGTAACGGCCATACATTCGTTTGGCACTATGCAGCCACTTTTTTGTTGAAGGCCAAATTTGCTCTCTTTCCGCTCGCTCACGTTGAGAGCGTAAGAAATATAAAAATAGAATTTGCTTGCTTGTGTGAGTAAAAACAAGAGACGAGAACGCGTATATGTGTGCGTGTTGTGCTAGAAGACGATTTTCGGGCCGAAATCAATTCTGATCGAAGAAACGAATTTACATATTTGGAGTTGTGGCCAATTTCGTAGCAATATGATGAAATAAAATAAAAATTCCCTGACTATTATAATAATTATTATAATAATAATTAAAGCAAATACAAAGGAAATTATTATAACTACTGTAATTTTAAACATAAATTTTCCAAAAAGAAGACATAACATTGAGAAATAAATATTTCATAAAAATAATAATTATTTTTTAATTTCATAAAAAAATAATAATTTTATTAATAAATAATAAAAATAATAATTTTATTAATAAATAATAATATTTCATAATAATATTTCATAAAAAATAATAATACTTAGTAGAAAATAAAAATTAATAAAATAAATAAAAATATGAAAACAGTTCGTTGCAAAAGTCATATCGTCAGGCACGAAGTGCGGACACAAGCACTCAACAATCATTGCCTTATTAATTTTTCTCACGCCGCAAGCTGAATACCCTAATGACAAGTATTCTAATATAAAGTCATTTTCGAAATTTATTTTGTGATGTACATAGATTCGTCTATTACTATTTCTAAGCTTTATTTAAATAATAATAACGTTGAGGCAATGCAAAACAAGAATTTTTCGCATGGTGCCAATTGATAAAAAATAATATAGATTTAAAGTCAACGAACTTCTAAGGTGAAGGGCATATTTTGTCAAATTTACAATACATGAGCATACGTGTGCACACATACAGTTGTATGCTATCACTGTATGCGTAGAAAAGAGCTGTTTGCTGTAGCGCTCTCCGCTCTTTCTCTCTCGAACAAAAACTCAAGAGAGCCTGGAGCCACCTCTAGAGCCACGGCCAAAAAATCTCGTGCCAAAAATTTGTATGGCCGTTACGCATCTTGTTATTCTAGTGTCTTTGGTCTTTCGATGTCTGGACCCAGAACCCGGTCTCCTGGCAATCTTCAAGTATGAAATGGTGCCAGAAAAGATAAGGAGCGATGGTCTCCTGCTGGAAAATCTGGTTCTAGGCGGTTCTTCTAAGCACTCGAGTGTCGCGAGTTTAATGACAGCTCAACCATAATTGTTCCTATTGTTTATATATTTTGTGATAAGCAGACATTGTCGCATTCATGCAGCACATGTTGGGATCAAAGGTTCACGTTCACCCCAAAGCAATTCTCTCTCAATTGAAACTGATTGAATGAAAATTCAGCGTAATTCGCGGATAAAAATATAAGCCATAGAAGTTAGGGTATTCTGGAAGTCTTCTTAACTGACCGAAAAACGAAAACGGTTGGGAGTTTGTAACAAAAAGGCATTTCTCTCACACTCGCACACTTGTAATGCTTATCGTTCGATCGCTACACTGAAAAGAAATCAACTGCCGATACATTTTGTAAGAATGAATTACAATTATTGGTATTTCGATTTGAATAGAATTTGTTGAGCTTAAAATTGATATGCAAATCAGCTAGTTCGACAAAAATAGTTTCGTCTGGACATACATTTTTCTTTCCGTGTGGTCGGTAATCATTTTTTCGTTCCGTGTGGTCAGTGTGAAAAGAGAGAACGACAAAAAGAGAGAAACCGCTTTTGTGTGCGTTGAGCGGGTTTTCTTAAAAGGGCGATCGACTGTTTTTGAGTCACTTGTGAAAAATCAGTCATCGCGAGCAGTTCGACTAAGGAAAACCCGCTGGCACACACAAATCGTAACCACTTATCAAACAAAAACAAATAACAGCTGGTCCGCAACGCGAAGCGCGTGTGCAAAAAGAAACGAGAAAACATACACAACAAAAAAGCACAAGATATAAGAGATACACAAAAAGAGAAGCAGTGGAAAATTTTGGGCACCAAACACAGCCGAAGCTTTTACGCCAAACGTTAAACGAAAAGCCAAAACTTAAACCCCTTCCAAAAATCACAACGTGTTCGCCGGTCAAGATGAGCGGTTCCGTACTGAGTTTGGCGCGTCCTGCAGCAGCCACAAATGGCCATAATCTGCTGGCAAAGCAGCTGAATTGCAATGGCAATGGCACCACCGGTGGCGCGGCCAAAACCACTGTGGCCTCGGCCATAACACCGCCCAAGCAGCCCCAGCTGGCGGCCAAGGTCATCCAGCAGTCGCAGATCGTCTGTTTCGATGTGGACTCCACGGTGATTTGCGAGGAGGGCATCGACGAACTGGCCGAATATTGCGGCAAGGGGAGCGAGGTGGCTCGCGTTACCAAGGAGGCGATGGGCGGTGCCATGACCTTCCAGGATGCCCTCAAAATCCGCTTGAACATCATACGGCCGACACAGCAGCAAGTGAGGGATTTCATCCAAGAGCGACCCAGTACACTGAGCAAAAACGTAAAGCGTTTCGTCAGCCATTTGAAGGCGGAGGCCAAACAGGTTTACTTGATCTCCGGTGGATTCGATTGCCTAATTGCGCCAGTGGCCAATGAATTGGGTATTCCGCTGAAAAACGTCTATGCCAACAAGATGCTTTTCGATTATCTGGGCGACTACGATAGCTTTGATATCAACCAGCCCACTTCGCGTTCCGGCGGAAAGGCAGAGGCCATCGCCCTGATAAGGAAGGAAAATAACGACGATTCCCTAATCACCATGATCGGCGATGGAGCCACCGATCTGGAGGCCGTACCGCCAGCCAACTACTTTATAGGTTTCGGTGGCAATGTCGTGCGGCCGGAGGTCTATCGCCGTGCACAGTATTACGTAACGGACTTTGAGCAGCTGATGGGGCAGTGAGATACGTACACGTAAGGCGGTGGGGGAGTGGTGAATTTAGTATTTGAAATCAACGTGTTATAGCTCGTAGTGATGCACATGTTTATGCCCAAGTATGTGTGTAATAATATATACGTTAGTTCGTAATTAAACAAGAATAAAAAGCGATAGTAAAATAATGGAAAACGAACAAGTGAAATCAACTTTGTTACTGTTAACTTAACAGAACATGTTAAGCGCGCACTGTTAGTGATTCAGCAGAAGTTGTAAAAATACAGGGTGCGCCTTTATGCTAATGAACAGTTCAAACTTTAGCATCCAACTGTAAGCAATTTATTTAATTTAAAGAAATTCCATGCACATAATATATGTATATATACAAATTTATGGCGAATGAAAACGAAAAATACAACAACAAAAGTTTAAATAAATGTTTCAATACAAATTACATTATTAAATAAAACATACATTTTTCTATTGAATTGCATGTTGTATACTTTATTGGAATTTTTAATTGTGGGTATTACTACAAAACTTTATAGTTTTTGATGTCTTATAGCCGGCAACCAATTAAAGCCTAAATGTTTTAAACGCAGCCTTGCAGAGCAATTAGCAGTTGCAAAATAGCCCATTAGGTTACAACAATAAAACAAATCCACTTTTCATGACGAATTTACTTTCGACTTCTGACGTCTTTCGAAACCAGTAAGTCTATAAGCCTATTATTTCTACATACCAGAATAAAATGATAACAATAGACTGAAAGGTGAGGGGTCGTGGGAAAATAAATGATTAGTGAGCAGCCAGATTTCAACTTTCAAAATTTTGGATAAATGAAATTCTTTATGGATTGAAGCCAAATTGAAAGCTACCTCGACCATGGGAGAATTTAGATTAGGCATATGGACATTTGTAGCAAAACTCATACTGTTTTTAAGCATTAAATTTGTTGCTTTACTTGCGATTGAAGACCAGCTGTTTAATTGCCCAAGCTTGATTTCCTTTCGATTTTAGCACGAAGGTGCCAGCAATTGGCGGCTCAAAAGGCCGTTATAAACCAGAAAACAACGCCTCTGCGGCAATTATCAATTGCTGTAATCGACTCCAGCGGAGTTGAAACAGTTGGCAAGCAAAAACAAAGGCAAGGCCGAAGCGTGGGTGTCAGCATTGGGCGGTAAACCATGAATGGAACGGGCGGTTTGGCGGTCAACGTCATCGTGTTTAATTGGCGGCGGGAAACGCTTTGAGCCAGCTTAAATGTGGACCATATTAGGCGTCATTCGACTGCCGTTTGAACGGCATAGGGGCGTGAATTAAGGCTGCATTCGAACGCAGAACGGGAAGAAAGCAACCGCCGATGATATCACCATCCTAATGAACTGGGCTTAAAAGGCCCTGCAGCCCAAGTGAATCTGAATCCCTGAAATTGGGCACTACAGTGGGGATTCTATAAAGAAGGCCTTCTGAAGTTCAGGTGTCTGTAGAATAGTTTCTGAAGTTTTTTTACATTTAATTCTCATTATACGTTATTTTATCTAAATAGTTCAAATTTATTATTTATTTTCTCTAGTGGATGTTCCACTGTGGATGCCAATTAAATGACGTGGATTTTGGAAAATAGCCACACTTGAGGGGAGTGCAGACCCAATAGAAGTTCTACTCTGTACAATCGTGGATGCCATGCAAATGAAGTGCTTCTTGGCCATTTTTGCGTGGCCGCTGGTGTCTTTGTCTACTGGTCATGACTTCAGAGCTCGTCGCATGACGTAAAGATGTTTTATTTATGTGCCCACTGAGCCACAAGGCAGCGGCACGAAAGCGGTGGGCAGCGGAATGGAAATGGGTATGAAAAACGGGCATAAACGTAAACAGAAAGCTTGACGAAGTAGACTTACCGCAACGCTTGGAACGGTTAAACACAACAGCCTCGGAGGGATTGGGCTTGGAAATCGAAATATCTCACGGATTCGCGTTCCAGTTTCCAGTGGCACGGCGAATGCACTACTCCGGCTTTTCCGCTGCAATTTTCGGATGCTTACGGATGCTGCGCGTTGCGATTCGGTCGTAGCTATGTATCTCACTCACTCACACGTCGGCGGGGCGGGGGGTTTGTCTTGTTTTATTGATTTTAAATGTTGTCTCAAATTGAACCCAAAAAAAACACCGTTAAAAGCTGGCGAGCCTTTCGTATTTCTGTTTTTTCCTATTTGTTTTGCTTTAAAACAGAATTCCACACACCTGGTAATTCGCCGCGGTTTGTTGCTTTTGTTTGTTTGTGTATGTATACGCGCCGCTTTGGGAATCGGAGTAAAGAACCGGATGACTTGTGGCCGTAGCCGTGACGTGTGGATATTGCGCGAAAGTCGGTTAGTAACTGAACATCGTTTGCGGCGAGCACAGATTTTTGGGGGTGAAGTTTTCTTTGGAGCCAGGCGAAGCTTTGGCTTGCTACATAGAGATGGCAAACTGGTGAGGTGTCATCGATAGGTTAGGTATGGGAGTCTTCAAAAGTGACAGTTCTAATATTTTCAATATAATGAAATTTGAGTAACGTAATCCAAGCAACTAGCATTCTTAGTTGCATTTTTATATCTTCTTTTGCATTATTGAAATGATAAGCTCCTTAGAACCCCCTTTAAGCTCCACCACTGATCAACTATCGATATGCCTGCTAGCTGCGGTCACACTTCCAGCGCTGCAGTACGGCCACACTTTTGCGAATACGGTCCCACCTTGAGTAATATCCGAATTACTAATAACAAAGGCTTGCAGCCGCCTACAGCTGCGGAAAAAGGACCAGCAGGAAGCCAAATCGCTGCCACACGCCCACAGCCACCGCACAAATGCCGAAGAATGGCGATGCCGGTAACCGGAGCGGTTCCGGGACAACCAGCGACGGCTGCATCTATCCGGACGACGTCATAATGGGCGTGGGTGTTGCATTCAACGTTCGGTACACGGGATGCGTTGAGGTCAAGACCTCAATGAAATCCCTGGACTTCGAGACCCGTACGCAGCTGGCGCGGTAAGTGAGCAATAGCCATGAGTCACAGCAGTATTATCATGTTTGTTCGCCTTTGCATTCAGAGAGTGCATCAATCGAGTTTGCGAGGCGGCCGGTTTAAAGTCTGCTGGCAAGCGGAGACTAACCAACTTCATATCGGATCGACCCAGCATGCAGCACGCCGGCACCAACATCATTATTAATGTATCGAGCCGAGCTCTGTCGCTGAGCAACGTGGAAACGGGCGAGGTTATAGCCAATCACAATATGCCGCGCATATCGTTCGCCTCCGGCGGTGACAATGACACCCTCGACTTCCTCGCATACATAGCCAAGAACGAGGATGAATGGCGGGCGTGTTATGTCCTGGAATGCGCTGGCGGCCAAAGCGAGGATCTAATAGTGACCATTGGCAAGGCTTTTGCCTTGCGCTTCAACGCTCTAAGTAGGCTCAATGATCCCTCGGCGGATTGCAACATCAATCAAAGCTGCAAGGAGAATGTGAAGGAGTACTACAACGATTTGCCAAACAAGCTGCCACCAGAAGTGCCGGAACCACAACAACAGCAGGTGCAGCAGCCTCTACATCCGCATGCGCCTCGTGTGGCACAACTGAATCTGAAGAAGCCTCGCGATCGCCTGAGCAGCAACCTCATCGACCTCAACTCCCCGCCTCCCGATCAGACGACCAATAAGTTAGGTCACTTTGATCCTCTCCAAGTGACCACAGCCGCCAATTCTGTTTTGCCCTCTGTTCGCGATGTGTTCGACGGACCGCAATGCCCGCTCACAGCGGAGGTGTGGTTCCATGCGGGCATATCCAGACCAATATCGGAGCGCTTGCTGCAGCAGGACGGCGACTTTCTGGTGCGCGAGTCACAGGGAAAGCGGGGCCAGTACGTACTAACCGGATTAGAGGGCAAGACGCCCAAGCATCTGCTTCTCATCGATCCCGAGGGCGTGGTCCGAACCAAAGATCGCATCTTCGACAGCATTAGCCATCTGATCAACTACCACTGGGCACACGCGCTGCCCATCATTTCGGAGGATTCCGAGCTGGTCTTGCGTAATCCGGTGCGAAGACCACAGCAGGATCAGGCTGCGTCGCCCATTACATCAGCATCTTCCTGAACCGGAGGGCACAATCATACGTATAGCTACCATCCATCATATACATAACAAATAATTATATATACTGGCATCAGCGTACACGATTAGATTTAAATATTGTGCACTCGTAGAATATCTTTTATATATCGTCTGTATAAAAACGAACCCATATATTTATGGATTGAATATAAACATATTTACAAATATGTGCATGTCTACAGTATTTTCCATTCGAATGCGAATAAAGATGATAAACGGAACACAGACTTGGGGTTCTTGAATTTTGATCGAGTTTCCTGTCTGGTGTGCCACTTTGGAAACGTTGTTCACATGGGTTATTTTTCAATCGAATACGCATAATAGAAACACAAAAACATACACTTTAAATGCACTTCACACAAATTTATTGTGATCCCATGCAAATCAGAACATCATCATCTACGCGCTATACAAATCTTAGTTGCGACGACCAAAGTTATTGGTGTTGGGCTGGGTGAGCTGCAGGCCACGGATGTTGTGGAAGTCCAGAAGCTTCAACATCTCCTTGGTGTCGGCGTCGACCTCGATGATGTCCTGCTCCAGAGCGGAGACGGCCGGGACGTAGTTGTCGCGACGCTCACGCTCCTCCTCCTGCAACTTGATGGAGATACCACGCACCTGGGAGTGACGCAGACGGCCCATCAAATGGGTGACATAGCTGGAAAGGAATTTGGGCATTATAGATCCACTCACTAACGAGATTTGAGCGGCACTTACCCGGCAATCTTGTTGCGCAGGGGCTTGGTGGGGATGATGGCCACCTCCTCGCAGATGCGCTTGTTGGTGTGGAAGTCCAACGTCAGGCGAGTGTAGTACTTCTCGATGATGACCTTAGCGGCCTTCTTCACCGTCTTGGTTCGTACGCGACCCTGTGGTAGTTGATAAAATGGTTAGTATCACGATAGTTCAATCCATTTTGTAGTATCTTTGCGATAGTTTTTTGTCACAACCAAATAGTTATTTGCAGCTGATTTTCTGAGATAGTTGCGGCATTTTTCGGGGAAGAGCCCTTCACTTGGTTATAGTTTAGGTTTCTTTTAAAGTTTCCGTTTGAATTGCTTTTTGGTATTGATATTAAGGACGGTTTTAAGACGCCGGATACAAATAATTGCTTTTGGGGTAACAAAATTGGCACTATGCACGTGGGACAAGCGGCCGTCGTTGCGGTTTCATGCTTGTTTGACCGCTTTTTGATTCGAGTTCAGCCAATTATTCGTTGCTACGTACCATTATGTTGCTCGATGGATATTTTAATCACCGCTAAAATAAGAAATAAGCTATTATTTTTAAGAAAAAACGTGGAGAAACAAAATTTGTGCACATACCTCGCCGGAAACGAAAGAAAAAGAAGGATGCCGTGTGACCAGGGTGATTGTCTGGAAAACATACTAAAATATACTGCAAATATACCATAAGTATGCAAATCTCTCAGGTTGATGAATTGGATAGAAATAAGCGAGGACTTGAACCATAGTACACATCATTTAACAAAAGCAGCATTTTTGGACTAAACATTTTATTGTAGACTATTGTACAGTACAATTGTACCTAAATTAGCTCATATTTAGGTACAATGTTTTGTACCTACTACTTGTTTTGAAACAAACTTTTTTTTATATGCAAATATACAAAATCTTTTAATGTAAGTATAATCGGCAGTTTATTTATTTATTCATTCTCTAAATTAGAACACCATAGTTTCGATTGCACTCCACACTTGGAGACTGTCATTCCTCCTAAGTTTTTATTCTCCGCCCAAAACTCTCCACATTGTTTGAGTCCCCGCTAAGTGGAGTCCCCATTTGCGTTCCACTATTTTCGTTATATCTCAGTGCATGGTATATTTCAGCCAGAACCGCGTTATATTTTGGCGATCCGCCCATGGTCACACTGGTTCTTATCGTTGTTGCTTGTGCTTTTCGATCGCGGATGTGTGCTTTTCGATCTCGCGATCTCTAATTTCTTTAGCAATCTATATATATGTACATACTGCACGGTGGCAGCAGAGAAAGAGAAAAAACAACTGCATATCATATGCGATATAGCAAGCGTATGTCTTAGTGTGCGTGGGTGTGCGAATAACAAATAATACGAAATGAACGACCAAGAGAAACAACACCAGCAACAACAACAACACTTCTTCCACAGCGAGTGGAAGACTACCGCTAATAGTCATGGAAATTCGTTATCAGACAGCCGGGATTATGATACCAACTCGTCGCGCAATTCGCTTTCCGGCTCCCCGCCCATCGCCTCCAATTGCTCCTCCTCTGGTTCCCTGGACTTAGACAGGCCACTGGCCCAGTTGCTCGAACCGAAACTGGAGGCCGACGGGCTGGGCATCATCCATGGGGATAACTACAGCATCTACGGCAGCCAGACGGCGGAATCCACCAGTGGCGAGCAACAGGTGCTTAATCTGGGCCTCGCCCTTGACTCGGGGGACGGCCAGGCGACGTATGGCGACCTGTTCGGTGCCCAGGATCAACTCACTGCATCTCAAACTCACGGCCATTCACAAGTTGTTGTATCTGCGGCAGCGGACGCTTTTTCGCTAGCGGATCAACTAACACCACTGCCCATCACGGTCATACCCATCACATATCACCATACCACCGAGAATCTCAACTCCAGCCACGCTGAAGTTCCGCTGATAGCCAGTCTGAGCGATAGCACCGCCCAGGTGTTCAATCTGGATGACATCTGCTTCACGCTGGAGTACCAGTTCGAGAACCAGAGGCTCGTCCAAGTCCAGCCGCCCACTGTGGTCTCGCTCAGCATGGTGTCCAGCCCCAATGAGGCTGCAAATCCCCCAATCAACTGTGATAACGACCAGAGAACTGGAAACAGCATCTCTAGGGACTCCACATCCAATTCTCCAGCTTATTTCACAATTGAGACGAGGTATTCCCCACTTGCACGTACACCCACCGCTGCATGTGTATTTTATGATTTGCTTGTATTTGGAATGTTTTTTGCTTAGGCGTGTTGTTTTATAGATATGATAACAACAATCCGTTCTGGAATTGCAATATTATTCTTGTAGAAAATTGTAACTATAATTTTATACAGATTCAGAACTATATATTGCCTTAAAAAATCGGTTCTCGAAACTTCGTACATATGTGTGTATACATATTGTATATATATCGAAGCAAGAATTTTGCCATACAATTTTAAACAACATTCAAGGAAAATTATTGAATTCAAAAAATAAAAATAAATCATAAGTCTTGGCAAAGCATTTTATTTGAGATATTGAATTTGGTTCAAGCTTTGAGCACATAATTAATTCATTAAATTTATGTTATGATTAAAAATATATACACTTTTTTGCCGATATTATTTAACATTTAATTTTATGCCAGGCCTTGAAATCGTTCGATTGCCTTACGAAAAAAGTCACTTAATTTCGATTTGCTGCAAAAGCCAGAACGGGAATAATAATTGCATATTTTCAGTGTCATGTATGAGTGGATTAGTGCTTGGTGCTTTTGTCGTTTTTTGGCCAATTATAGTGGGCCGTCAGGTGTGCCTTGCCCTCCGCATTCTGACCCCCGCCAGGGACACCACCGCCCCTCTTCGCTGCTAATTTTCCACTGCCCACACACAAAAAGATTCTCGGGAGAGAGAGAGCGGGAAAAAGGAAAACATTCGCCTAGCGTCTGTCGTGACGTGTCCGATTTTTTTTTTAAATTTTATTTCACTTTTTGTTTGGCTGCCCACGAAAAAAAGAGGCAAAATCGAATTTTCATATTTTCTTCCTTGTCGAGAATTTGTGTTGGCAAATTTCAAGCGTTCCAATGTCCACTTATTACAACGCGGTGTCCGAATCGCTTGCAAGTTGCTTGCTAATTGCCTGATTTGTGTTCTCAGCCTGTTGCATTCTGCACGCGGCAATCGACTCGACCAGCACATACCCTCGTCGCGAACATCCACTATGCCGAGACCGTGTGCCAATGGGCATCATAATGGCTGCATGCCTTTGGGCCTCCACTTCGGCTGATGATTGTATCGAAAATCATTTGTTTGGGCCAAAAATAGTTGCGGCGATGAACGCATTTAGATTTCTACCCCCACCCCAAATGCCGAGCAGAATGTATAGATGGATATACATATGCATACATAGATGTATATTTCTACAATGTGTTAGGCGAAGACGACCGAAAATTTTCCCGAAACTCATTAACACTTGATGTAAAGAAGCCGGTTTTCAAAAGAATCCAAATTGTAGTGGCTTCTATTGTGAAATTCTCCCCCGACAAAGTGCGATTTGGCACTATAAAAAGTTTTCTCTATCTATTCTATTTTTCCCAAAGGGTAAAAATTGTAAATGTCTCAAAGGTCTTTATTCTCTAGAAATAGTCTAAATAACATGTACAGCTGATAGGGCTTTTAATAAAAATACAAAACAAATCAGTTCTCCCGAAACTTAGTTAACAACTTTTCTGATAAGTCACGAATGCTGAAGGGTTTACACAATGTTTACTCACATTTCAATAGATATGATTGATACAGGAAATCGACTGATTAAATATACAGGGTAATAGATAGACTAGTCCAGCTGCTACGTAAAGCACCCGATTGATTGAAACCCTTCAAAAGATATGGCGAATTGGTCATCAACTAAATTTTCCCGCGGCTAAGTCCAAATGATCTGTTGTGATGGGCTTAGTTCGCTACGTTCTACATTGTTGTTGCTCCTCGCTTGCTCATTATTCTGCGGTACAATAATTTTTCAATTTTTCATCCGTGCCTTGCTTGTTGTTCCTTCCTTCCTGCCGAGCTCCCCGTTCGGCGACGACGCCCTCTTGCTATTTTTACCGCCATGAGTAGTGTTCCCTCAATCATATTTCTCATTTTTCAGTACTCCCGTGATTAGAGGGGTGGGGGGAGGGGCATCTCGATGGGTGAGCCGGCGGCCAAAGGGATGAGGAAGGGTCCGTGGGGGACGCACGCTGCCCGTCAGTCAGCCTGCCAGCCGTCTCAGCGCCCACGCACTTGTTGTTCTGCTTCAATCGGCTTTTCTTTATAGTTTCTGTTGCCGTCTGCTATTTTATTTAGCCATTTGTTGTGTTTTGACCATGACAACATTAAATATTAATTAATCTGATTAATAAGGACAGAAGAGCCCTCCAGGAAACGGCTGTTTATTCGATCGCCTTTGCGACTTTGTTTGCTGACGCTCTAACCCCACTAATCGCAATCTGTGCAATTTTTCATTCATATATATATTTGTATATATGTATGTACATATACTTGTTGCGTTTATAATTATATACAAAGATCTTAACGGCCTACTGACACACAAATCGGATGGAATATACATATGCCCCGCCCGATGCGATTTTCTGTTTGTTTCCAACTGCAAATTCGATAAATTTCCCCCATGTTGGTCTCTTTACTCCGCTCGGTCGGATCTTCCAGCTATGTGGATGAGTACGATCCAAATGAGCCGGACGAGGACGAGCAGCTGGCCCACTGCATCCAACCGGGCGTGCTGCACCAAGATGTCGATGAGGAGGAGGTGGAGAGGCAGGACGAGAACGATCAGCTAATGGCGTTGGCCTACGAGGTACCCACACCCAATCACCAACCGCTAGTGCAATGTCTAACGTGGCTTACGTTGCCTAACGCTTTTTGTAGCTACTCGCCATCCTAATCCTAGTGTTAGCGGAGAATCCGATTCCTGCGATTCTGCTGTAGGGCGTGTGTAACCAAGTTTTGTTAACCATCTTTAGCGGTGCGTAGTATCTGCTTATTTCGAAAGGCTGTCCCCTAACATATCACTCGCACCCAATGTTCAGCATGAATCCATTTCATCATAATTGTCTCATTCTAAAGAACATGCACATGTATACTATATCAATCATATAGCTAGTGCAAAGAATCTGATCTAATAGCATTGTTATACTTGCAATTTAGAGTTCGGATGAGGCTCTCAGTCGCTATAGATGCAATTATGAGAACTGTTATCGCAGCTACAGCACAATTGGAAATCTGCGAACGCATTTAAAAACCCACACGGGTGAGTATCCATTAATTTGTATATATATCATTTTCGTAAACTAATTTTGTCTACTTCCCCTGATTTCGTCACTAACGAAGTTGAGCACTTTTAGTTGTATATCTCTTCGAGTACTATCGTCTACGCCAGCCAAAATGCTCTCTAGATACTTGTAGAAGGGATCTTGGGGCTCTGCCGGCTTATCCTGCAACACACTTTCGATGAGATTCATTACGCTCATGGAATTGGCTTGAGTTTGGCTCAGTCCTTCGCCATTGGAACTGCTGCTGCTCTGCTCTATATGACACGCTGAATCCTCTGAGATAAACTCCGCGTTCGAGTTATTCGTCTCGCTGAGGTATTCCTCCTCGCCCTTAAACTCAACTATTAACTCATCCGGTTGAAATTCAGTGATGCAGTTTCGTTGAAGGGCTGGTTCATCTGCCGACTGGCTTTCCACGGTTTCAGCCGGCACAGGCGTTGTATTTGTGTTTAATGTATGGCACAGTTCATTCTGCTTCCTATCAAAAAAGAAACACATTACAGACATTACAAAAATGCATAAATGGGATAAATACATTACCTTGTGATGCTTATGTGCTCCCTGAGGAAATCGAGCTCATTAAACTTCCGAAAATACCTCCTTGTGGCAGCGGGCCTTTGCGCTTCCCTCACATAGCGATCTCGTAGGCTCTTCCATCTAACTTGACAGCGCTCAACTGCAATATCAAACTTATAAACACCTGTACTCCATGTAAGGAAACCATATAACCTGATCTCTGGCATGCTTGGGCCACTGCAATCCACGCCTGCTTTCTGTCATATCTAGTGTGGTATTTCTCGAATATTGAAACATTGCGCTTGACACTTGCAATTAGTAGAGCGTCAAAACCATCCATAATGATGTGATTTTTTTTAAATTCAACCAAAATACTCTGAGGAAAACTTATGCGCTCTTGCGTCGCGTGAAAAAGTTAACGCACGCAAACAGCGTGGTGCGAGTCGGTGGCGAAGCCTAGCAATAGGATAAGGGAATGAAAATGCACAAATGCCCTAAATAAACAATGTATTCACCTTACGCAGTAAATACAAAGTTAATTAAATCGCGAATGATATTCGAATTGATTTGATTTTATATTGAACCTGTGAACAAGTTTCGTTTCTGCGTTTTGTACATGGAGCTTTAGTGATGGAAAAAAGTTTTAGCTGCGTTTCTGGTTCTTTAATCGATACCTACTCGATAGTCTGGTTATCGCGCGATCTTATCTTTTTCAAAACTAATTTTGTCCTTTTGATTATAAAATACAAAAATGATTTATTAAAGCGAAATATTAACATATTCAAACAGCCACGGATAACAACAACGTTTTTTCCGCTTTTCAGGCGACTACAGCTTTAAATGCCCGGAAGATGGATGCCACAAGGCATTCCTCACTTCCTACAGCCTGAAGATCCACGTCCGCGTCCACACGAAGGTGAAGCCATACGAATGCGAGGTGTCCGGCTGCGATAAGGCTTTCAACACGCGCTACAGGTGAGTAATCATCTTCCACTTCGGCGGACTGATAGCCCCCGGAATAAACTAATGGCTGCGGGCCCTATTAATCTGTAATCAACGTCGCCCGATCCACAAACAGATTGCACGCCCACCTTCGTCTGCACAATGGCGAGACGTTCAACTGTGAGCTGTGCCAGAAGTGTTTCACCACGCTGAGCGACCTGAAGAAGCATATGCGCACGCACACCCAGGAGCGGCCCTACAAATGTCCGGAAGATGACTGCGGCAAAGCCTTCACCGCCTCGCATCACCTGAAGACCCACCGAAGGACACATACCGGCGAAAAGCCGTATCCCTGCCAGGAGGACAGCTGCCAAAAGTCGTTCAGCACATCGCATAGTTTGAAATCCCACAAAAAGACTCATCAGCGGCAATTGCAAAACAAGGGTCGCAAGAAAAGGCCACTAAAGACGCAGCAGACCAAGTGCAGCGATCAGGAGCAGAAGGATCCACAGCAGGAGGAGCAGGAGGAAGAAGAGTTCATTAAAGAGGATCAACCCGAAATGACGTTGTTAAATCCAGGCAGTCACTGCTCCGAAACCACCAGCACGGACAGCGGAGTGGTGCTGCAAACTCTCACGCCGCAGGATCAGTTGTCCAATGTGTTTATCCTGCAGGGCGACGAGCCACTGATCCTTCCAGAAACATCACAGGCCTACCAGCTCTCCTACGCCGCCGAGGAGGAAATACCCAGTCCGTGGATTGACGCCGGCGTCCTTGTCTCCAAGCCCATCATTCCCATGGCTCCGCTGACGGATGCCTGCGTGGCCCTGCCCACCGAGATGCCCAGTTTCGTTAACCTGAAGCCCACATTCGGCAATGCAGTAAGCGGCAACATGGGGGATCCGCAGCCGGAGACCATGGATGTGGATCCCACAGTGGAACCCTCACTGCCCACGCCCACCTTGGAGTTGAATCAGCAAAATATCGAAGAGCTGCTCAAGCAGGACAGTTTCGAGAACGAGGAGGACATGGAAACGGAGTCGCTCCTAAATGACATCCTCATGACCATCGACAACAACAGTGCGCTGCTGCAGGCCACACTTCAGCAGGCCTCACAGGTGCCAAGCGATGCCTCCGGCTTAGTGGAACTGGACATACGGGACAACAAGCCGACTCTAAAGCAGATCACAGCGGATGCGGGCATCTGCAATTGCACCAACTGCAAATGCGATCAGACAAAGAGCTGTCATGGGGGCGACTGTGGTGCTGCAGCTGCTCAACAGACCACCAGGACTGGCGCACCCACAACCACAACAACAACGATGAATTCCAGCGGTGGCAAACGCATTTGCGGCAGCGTGGCGCCCACCAAAAAAGTGAGTAAACGCGATGCGGAAATGAACCAGAACATCGAGGATGTTGCTTTGCTGCTGCAAAACCTTGCTTCCATGAGCAGCGGTGGCTCCTCCGGCGGTGGCGGCGGTTGCTGCGGTGCTGGTGCCATCAAGCCAGCACCCTCAGGTGGTGGCTGCTGTGGAGAACCCAAAGCTCCGAAGCCCGTGAATACCGGTTGTGGTTGTGCCCGGCCAAGTGCTCCCTCCTCGGGTGGTTGTTGCGGCAGTGGAGTTGCTCCTACTTTAAAACCATCGGGTGGTTGCTGTTCAGGCAACCAGAAGCCAGTTCCAACCGCTACCGCTACCTCGTCAGCCTCGTGTTGCTGTTCTGGCAAGGGCGAAGTCCAGGAGCCGCCAGTCATTAGCAGCGCTTCTTCAGCTCCCGCTGCCGCCGTCAAGGGCAACGCCTGCACATGCAAGAGTCCGGCGGAGGGCGTGGCCAACGGCTGCTGCGTGGTGATCTGCATTAAAACGCTGCAAGCTCTACGCAAAGTTCTGACGCGCCGGAATCTAAATCTAATGCTTTGTCCACAGCAGAACTAAACTAAGAACTACCTATGTATGTACACTAATCCAGATGACCCAAACCAAATCCACGAGCCAAGAGAATCCGATCATCAGAAATTTGAAACTGGTATTGAGCCTGTAAAAAGTATTTTTCCCATTAAGAAACAAAAAAAAAAAAAATTAACAAAAATTATCAAAGTGCATTTAAGTGGAACGATTCAATCATATGTGATCCCAGCGGAGGCTGGCCGCGCTATCCCAAAACCTACTATAATCATTGTAAACCCAACATTATCTAGAATCCCAAAGTAGCTTCTAGTGGAGCAGACAGAGAGATAAATCAAACATAGCCATAAATAAAGTGTGCGAGGATATGTCCGCCTTATCGGACAATAAAACATGGCAGACTACGAAGTATACGCCCAATTGATAAAAATGCACAACTGGACAGTTGATAAATGACCGTCTGTTCCCTTTAATCTAAAACACTTACTTGTTTTTTGAATCATTTTTAATATTTAACACGTTGAATATATTTGAGTTTATCTACAACTAACAAATGTAATTTATTACCACCCCAGATCAAAAGCGATCCATGCCTTAGGGACGTAATATATTTATATGTGGGGGGTTCATTTGTTAAATTGTATTAATCAAAAATAATAGAATACTATTATACTATACTATGTTTTTTTGTATGGAGTTTATGACGCTTTATATCATGCCAAATATGAACAGAAACATATTTTCCACTGTTTTCTTATATGCCCAAGTTAAACCATCTGTATAAAGTCGAATAAAACATAAAACTAAACTTGTTGTAACGATTCTTATTGCTCCAATATTGCTATTTTGCCGCTGTTGCGCTCCTGTTGTCCTGATGCTGCTTGTTGCTCCTGTGGACGCTGCTTGCTGCTCCTGCTGCTTTTGCTCCGGAATGTGGACTGGCGTGTAGAAAACGACGACAAACGCAGATTACTCGATGCTAACTTCTATACAGAATGTGCTTTTATTGACCCCCATTTAATGAAGAGCTCATTGTTTGCGCTCCGATGCACTGATCCACCAATGTTTTCTAATCCTCGCCAGCTGGTATGACCTCCTCTAGACGCCGCACGAACTTAACGCGCAGTTCCGTCACATTGTCGCCCTTCAGTTGATCCTGCAAAAGGACACCCAGCCACACACAAAGCACACACACACACACACCAGACCATTAGCCAACAATGAAATGCGCCAGAGATTTAAGTATTGAAGACTTGCCTGCACGAACCAGCACTGCACCTCCAGCTGCACCATCTCCAGGGCGCCGCGGATGCAGCCGCTGAGTATGGCACTGTAGCGCAGATTGGTCAGGTCCGGCGGCAGCTCGACGAACTCCGTCAGCGGATTGCTATCGAACACCAGGGAGAACTCATCGGAGGCGGGCGACCAGTTCGAGATGGTGGGCTGGATGTTCAGGTAGATGCGGAACGCCTGCTGTATGCGATCGGCAGTCTCGCGCATCTCCAGGCATCGCGGCGCCGATGTCCTGGCCAGAAAGTCCTCGATCAGTCGCATGCCCATGTTGTAGCCGATCCGCTCCAGCTGCTTGTTCACGTCCTCGGCGTTCTCGAAGTCGCGCAGCATCTGGGTGACGAGTGCTCCGTAGGTGAGTGTCAGGAACTCCGAGTTCTGTGTTTTGATTTTTTGTTTGTTGTACAAAGGAGGAAGAGAGGAGAGAGCAGATAGCGAATAAAAATCAATCCAGAGCCAGTATAAAGCGTTTTATGGGCCGGTACCATATACAAAAATGTAGCCATTCGCAAGTTCCGAAGTAAATGTATACGTTTTTTTAAATTTATAAACATTGTGTTGTATTTATTATGCGGCAAATTGATTGCATTCTCAATGTCCTCAATGGTGCTTTGAATTTTGCGCATGGTTTGATTGTTATACCCATTACTCGTAAATTAAAAGGGTATACTAAATTCGTTGAAAAGTATGTAACAGGCAGAAGGAAGCGTTTCCGACCATATGTATATATATATATTTTTGATCAGGATCAATAGCCGAGTCGATGTAGCCATGTCCGTCTGTCCGTATAAGCGTCGCGATCTCAGGAACTATAAAAGCTAGATGGTTGATATTGAGGTTGATGATAGAGACAACAAAGCAGCGCAATGTTGCCACGCCCACAAGCCGTACAAAACTGCCGCGCCCACACGTTTGGTAATTTTTTGAATATTTTTTCATAATTTTATTATTATTCTATCGATTTGCCAAAAAACTTTTTGAACCCTGTGAACTTTTGAAATTTCGAGTTCGCATTTCCACTAACTGAGTAGCGGGTATCTGATAGTCGGGTAAGTCGACTATAGCATTCACTCTTGTTGAATCTTATTTTTTTGAGCTCTGTTGTTTTGCGGTGGCAGCCTTTTCCCATTCCATTTTGAAATGATTTATAAACCGTAAATTAATAATTGCATTACTTGTGTAAATTTTGAAAATGTCTAGTAAATAAAATAAATTCTCTATTTAATAATTACAATCAATTTTTAACAGCTGGCTAACAGAAAATAAATATTAGAAATTAGAAACGATTTAGAAAATGAATAAGTATTTAATAATTACAATCAATTTTTAACAGCTGGCTAACAGAAAATAAATATTAGAAATTAGAAACGATTTAGAAAATGAATAAGTATCACAATTATCTCTTTCTCGAACTTTTCACTTTTCCAATCTAAATAAAAATAAATAGAAAAACAAAGAATTCCCTTTGAAAATAATATATGAAGACCTAATGTTGAAAAATAAACATGCGAGCCGACTATAGTGGTGTGATTGAGGACAAATGGACACAGAGCGATTGGCTTAGGACTAAACGCTATGACTACGATCTAATCTAGTTTATATCCTACAGCTAAGAGGCGACTATTCCGATTTAATCGCCGTTATGGTAATGCTAGGCGTTTGATGTGGCGCGATCAGTTTAGGTGGAGCCCGTGCCGTGCCACGGCTGAGGGTGACGCCGCCACTGGACGCCATTGGCATGCTGCCGCCTTCCGGGCCGGACGAATCCTGGTCGCCCTTCTCCTGCGCCGAATGGAAGCGACCACCCTCGCCACGAGCCCGATTCATTGCGTGGCGATGACGAGATTCGTGCAGATACTTGCACCGCTCCTTGGGTATGCGCGACTCCAGCTTGGCCCTGGCTTGCCGCCGAATGAGGATACGTTTGTACTGCTTGGCATTCACATAGAGCGGCTCCTCGTCCGCCTCGCCCTTGGAGCTCTCGTCCTCGCTGTTCGTATTCGTTCCAGTGGTACTTGTGCTGACATCGGCGCTTATATTATTGACTGCAGCACTGGCAGCCACCGCCGCCACCGTCTGCTGCTGTTGCTGCTGGTTTTGGGTCTGGGATTGTACTTGCTGATGCTGCTGCTGTTGTTGTTGGGTAACCACTGTGCCCACTCCGGCGCCTACTCCGGCATTGGCGGCCGCTGCATTCACCGCTGCCATCGCTGTCTGCGGCACCATTATGATCTGTTGCCCAGCTGTGGGTGCCGCCTGATTAGCGCTGGGTGCTGGATTGATCTGCACCAGCTGCCCATTGATATTGAGGTAGTGAGGCGTCGGCTGGGCTGCCATCGCAGCTGCAGCGTTGGCCGCTGCATTCGGATCCAAGGCGGCAATGGTGGGCGTCTGATAGAATATGGTCTGGCCGTCGGGCAACTGCATCACCTGCATCTGTGGCTGCTGCTGCGCAGCCTGCAGCATAATCTGGTTGGCCTGCAGCGGTATCAATTGTGGCTGCAGACCCGTCGCCGGCGTCTGACCCTGTGGCTGCTGGCCAATTATGATTTGTGCCGCTCCGGTTGGCAGCATGGGCATTGGTATCACTTGGATGGGTTGTGCCGTTGCTGCGGCATTCGTGGCTCCTCCGGCTGCTGTGCTAACACTTAAATTGTTGCCGGTTGTTGCGTTGTTGTTGCTGCTGCTATTGCTGTTGTTATTGTTGTTGCCGGTGGCGGCGGCGGTAGCGGCAGCACCGACGGCAGTGGCGGTGGTGCACATTCTGGGCGTGGCTGAGGGGCGACTGGTGGCGCTGAAATGGTTTTCCATTGCCTGATTGCACTGCGGCTTGTGCCTGTCTGTGTGTCCGTGTCTCAACCTCAAGCCCCCAACACACACACTTACTGGAAAAGTGAATGAAGCCGATTTTGAGGGTGGTTGTTGGCACGTCAAAGATTCGTTCTTAGGCACTATGGCACAAATCTAACCTTACAACTAGATCTATGCCTCCAAATGACTAACGATACCGATCTTGCGCTGTTCTTTCTTCTTTGGCCAACTTACCACTTTCTTGGCGTCCAAACGGGAGGCTTGTCGTGACATTTTCCGGCTGTTTTCTTTTCGATTTTATACAATTGAAAATAAAATTCTCTGTTTTTCCTACTTTTACAGAGCAGGGTTGTCAGGGTACACTGCTGAAGCACATCAAGATTGGCCAGGGCTGCAAGCGATGTGCATATCGGTTGGCAGTCACGGGAAAAGTTAAAGTATCGCTCAAAGTCGCAACATAAATATAATTTAAAAGTCGCAGTTATAAATTTAATAAAAAAAAAACAATGCACCTATATTCAACAACGTATTATTTTGGCTATATTAATATGTTATCAGAATAATAAATACATTAATTAATAAATTTACGCTAACGTTATTTGGAAGTGAATTCAAAAAAAAAAAATGCAAAAATTTTTCAAAAATAAAGATCTTACTATCTATGTAGGACTTATAGGGCTCAAGAAAGTATCTAAAATATGCGATTGAAAAATCGGCTTCCAACATTTTGGGGAATTTCTACTCTCGCAGAGCGTGTTCCGTAATGCACGCTAGACCTCCTTAAAGTACATTTCTTAAAAGTCATTTCAGGAAAATTTCATTAAAAAATTATCCACAGTTTTTGAGATAATGACATAACAGTGGGAGGAGTTTAAAGTCCGCCTTCTCTAGTACCAGTACCACAACTAATTCATGTCATGAAGAATTCTGCAATAGATCTACAAGATTAAGATTTCAGTCGGATGAACAGTCGGCGGGACAGTCGACGGGATATTCGGCCCGATTTAAATGTTGGACGTGGCGCGCAACTCACCCCCGCAACAAATCGGGTCCCAAAACTCCAATTTATCCCCGGCGATGACTCCTTACAACTCGGTGCTTCCGTCCTTCTGACGGGGTATATGAAAAAATAAAAAGAAATCAATGCTAATGTAAAATTAAATGTTTTTGAAAAATAATTCATATATTATGTCAAATGTAAATGTTACCAGTCCATGTCAAAATACTCAAGAAAAATACTAACTTAAAAATACTTCTATTAAACAAAATGTCCCAAACCCATACTCACCACAGCAATGTTAGATTCAAAAATGTAAGTAATTGTACCTATATATTGCATTTGATGAACTCAGAGGCTATATAAATCGTGGGTGCGGAACAAATATCATTCAGTCTCCGTACTTCCACCTGCCAAGAGAAAACAACAATAATAAGTAGCTAAAGCACGATGGGAAATATTTACCCCACTCCTCGGCCCATTGGTATGAATCCTATAGTCCCGCAAGAAATAAAAACCGCAACAAGTTTTGTATTTCACGTAATATAAAAAGAACAATAATTTTAGTAAACTTTAGTTCTTCGTGATTTTTTAAATTTGTATCTTATTTCGGAAAATGCTCGTTACATTTTAATATAATAATATATTTAATTATAATGCCAAGTAAATTGTGCGGTGTCTGATCCGAAAGATGTAATTACAACACCAAAAAGTGTGGCAAGTGTATGTGTCGAAAAAATATACCGGGGAAGAACACGCTTTTTCTCAGTTTACATATACATATGTACGTGCGAGGCATATGATTTGTCATATCAGCCTGTTGGAACCGCTAACTCATATAATGCTTAATATAATCAGAAACAATTTTAAACGCATTTGCATCGTATTTGTGAAAATTTTAAGTTCGAGTACGGCTCGATTCGCAACAAGATAGACGCGGTACAGAATAAGGAAATAAATATAATATAAAATAAATACGAATATTAGGACGATCTAATTATATAATATAAATAAATAAAAATAAATAAATAAATAATAAATAAAAAATTGATTGCTTTAGGAGCAAAGATTACAGATAATGGGATAAAGACTATTATAGTCAGAACATAATATTCTGTAAGAATCATGCAACTCATAGTTAGATCTACAAGGGCTTAAGATTAGGGGCCTTGGAACAGAGAAGTTTAGAAGACTTACCAAGTCGGGACTATCAAAATATTAATCTCCCCTTTCAGAGTCCGACCCCGATGAACTGTCCTCAGAGATCTGGGCCGTCGACATGGATATCACCGACAGCGCGACCGTCAGCGAGACCGTCAACGGGGCCGTCAGCAGGACCGTCAGCGGGACCGTCAGCGGGACCGTCAACGGGACCGTCGGTGAGAACGTCAGCGGAACCGTCTGCGGGACCTTCAGCCAGACCATCAGAGGGACCGTAAGCGTGACCGTCAGCGGTACCCTCAGTGGACTCGTCGTCATCGGGGGCGTCCCAAACCCATTCAGCGGGACCGTCAGCGGGATCGTCAGCGGGACCGTCAGCGGGACCGTCAAAGGGACCTTCAGCCGGACCGTCGAAGGGGCCGTCAGCACGACCGGCAGCGGAACCGTCGAAGGGACCGTTAGCGGGACCGTCGAAGGGACCGTCAGCGGGGCTATCAACGGGACCGTCGGCGGAACCATCAGTGGGACCGTCAGCGGTACCGTCAGAAGGACCGCTGACGGAAGGCTCATTTTTGAGTCAGGTGCAAAATTTACAAATACTAAATTCATTCTCCTCGAAATCGGTGGAGTAAAATGTAGAGTAACTCTTTGAAATTACAAAGTTATTGAGATAGCGTACACGATCTGTGAACAACCACAATAAAAAACAAGAGAGAATTATGTAGTCGGGTTCCACGACTATCAGGTACCCGTTACTCAGCTAGTCGGAATGCAATTTTTGAGATAATAACATAACAGTGGGAGGAGTTTAAAGTCCGCCTTCTCTAGTACCAGTACCACAAGCAATCCATGTCATGAACCGCTTTATTAACAATAAGATTTCTGCAATAGATCTGCAACATTAAAATTTCAGTGGGACGGACGGTCGGCGGTTACCAGTCCATGTCACTGTCAAAATACTCAAGAAAAATACTAAATTAAAAATACTTCTACTAAACAAAATGTCCCAAACCCCATACCCCCCACCACAGCAATGTTAGATTCAAAAATTTAAATAATTATACCTATATATTGCATTTGATGAATTCAGAGGCTATATAAATCGTGGGTGCGGAACAGATATCATTCAGTCTCCGTACTTTACTCTACTATTAACGGGTATAATTATGTCATTATCTCAAAAACTGTGGATAATTCTTTTATGAAATTTTCCTGAAATGTAAATAAATGTGAAATAAAATGCTGCAGCCCTGGAAAAACCTATTCCTATTTTACCCACTTATTGTAATTCATTTCTCTGTGGGTATTTTTCGCTGATGCCAGCCATGGTCACATTGCTGTAGACAAGTGCATAAACATTTCATCCAGGTGAACAAAAAGTAAATAAAGAACAATTTCAACCGCACTGCAACCCAACGGCGAGCATTAATAAGAAACTTCTCCACGATGGCTTCATTTTTCAACGTTGGCGCCTTGGGAAATGTTTTCTCCACTCCAGTTGGCCAGCGCATAGGTGAGTAAACCAACACCCTCCATCGTAAAAAAAACCACCCACCGGAAGCGGGGGCGTGTGTATATGTGGGTAAAGCGTAATATTTTCCACAAATACAACGCATATGTTGATTTTTACGCATTTACATTGATAGTTATCTGATTAGAGGACGCTTCACAGCATTCCCAATCAGACTGGCCATTGGAAAATTGAATTTTCACAACTTTCTTCGTGCGTTTGCTTGTTTTCTTGTTTTGTTGTTGCTCTCTCACACACACGCGCACATATCCATGTAGCGATACTCATTTGTTGTTGCCAGACCATTACTATGGCAAAGCGGTCTGATTTGATTTGAAAGGCGGTGGCAACAACGGTGGGTTTCTGATAAGATTAACCCTTATATGAGTATACGGTTCCAACAGGCAGGTGTGACAAATTAGATAAATGTTTGTTGGTATGCTTTATGAAATTGCTCACCTTTTGGCACGCAAACGAAAAGTATTGTTATTGATGCGATCTTGTGTTGTTTGATTGCCTTTTTTCCCTTCACCCCCTCCTGGCCATCTGTTTTGCGCCCTTAGTAATGGCAATTAGTCATCGTTGCCGCTGGCCGCTGGGTTACATAAAAAAATGTGTTAATTTATTTCGTGTTCCCCTTTGGCTCGCATTTTCGCCATAATTTCCATTTGCCGCTGCACACACAACAAACACAGATACACACATTTACCTGCAATCGTGCATGTGTATTAGTGCCGTACTAATTTGTTGCTTCGCTTTTTTTATGAGCTCACATTGCCTTGCGGTTGGTTAGCTTTTCCCATATCTCCTATATCTGTTGGATATCTGTATTATCTGATATCTGAGAAATACACTTCGCGCAATGGTTTCGTTTTGAATTTAAACAAATTGCATTTGTGCCTCTTGTTAGCGCTTTTTAATTCGAGCAAGTCATTGCACTCTGTAGAGCCTAAATGATATACGAAAGATAATGCTCGCCCACCTGTTTCAGCCGCCCATAAAAACAAACAAAGGAAGGCAAATTGTCTACTTGGGTTTTCACACAGAAAACGAACAAAATAATTTCATCTTTCGGATCAAAAACACAATTTACTTGGAATTATAATTAAGTATATTATTATAATTAAAATGTAACGAGCATTTTCAGAAATAAGATACAAATTGTAAAAAAATATGGATACCTCTGTTTTCGCATTTATATTACATGAACTATTGTTGCGGTTTTTTTTTCTGAAAAGTTCTTTCATGTGTTTAAATGTTTAAAAAGATCTTTAGTTTTAGATGATGAGGTGTCAACTAATCCTTACCTTCTCACCTTTCAGAGGCCGCCACCGATGCCAACCTGGCCTCGGAGAACTGGGCCGCCAACATGGAGATCTGCGACATGATCAACGAATCCTCGGACACTGCCCGCGATGCCATGCGTGCCATTCGCAAACGCCTCTCCCAGAACGCCGGCAAGAACAACCAGGTGGTGATGTACACGCTGACCGTCCTGGAGACGTGCGTGAAGAACTGCGGCAAGGCCTTCCATGTCCTGGTGGCCCAGAAGGACTTCATCAACGAGCTGGTCAAACTGATTGGGCCCAAGAACGATCCACCAGCCGCCATGCAGGAGAAGGTTCTCAGTCTGATACAAATCTGGGCGGATGCGTTCAAGAACCAACCGGATCTCAACGGCGTCACCCAGATGTACATGGAACTGAAAAACAAGGGCATCGAGTTTCCAGCCAACGATCTGGATGCCATGGCACCCATTTACACGCCACAGAGGGTGAGTCGCTGAAGAATCCTCTTTACTTTAACCATAATAAATGCTTACATATGTCTTTTAGAGTGTTCCCGAGATGCCTCCTCAGCTGGTGGCCGCTCAGCAGCACACAATCTCGCCTCAACACATGGCTGCCGCTGCTGCCGCCGCAGCTGCAGCCGCAGCTCCACCCAGCACAGGTCCTTTGCATTTGACTCCCGAGCAAGCGGCTAAGCTGCGCTCCGAACTGGAGATCGTTAGCAACAATATGTCCATCCTCAGCGAGATGCTCAGTGTTCTGAAGCCCGGCCAGGAGTCGCCCGATGACTATGCCCTGCTGAACGAGCTCACCTCGACCTGCAAGGAGATGCAGTCTCGCATAGTGGATCTGATTGGACGTGTCCAGGACGACGAGCTCACCGCGGAGTTCCTGCGCATCAATGACGAGCTGAACAATGTGTTCTTGCGCCACCAGCGTTACGAGAAAAATCGCTCGCAGGGCCAGGGTGCTGGTGTTACCTCGCCCTCGGCTGTGCTGGGCGCAGCCATGGGCCTGCCCGGCGTGGGAGCAACTGGAGCAGGAGCCACCACGGTGGCCACGCTACCACCTCCGCCCACAACTACCGCCGTGAGCAATACGCCGCAAAGTGACCAACTGCTGATCGATCTAATCGAAAGCAGCGAGGAAGCCCAACTGCCACAGAGTTTGGGACAGATTAGCCTGGGCGCTGGAGCACCCATTGGGGTGCAGAGGGGCGCACGACCTGCCGATGAATTCGATATGCTGGCACAGTCGCGCACCGATGGCAACCAGTCAGTATAGAGTGCTTTCCAATTAAGCTCATCAAGTATTAACGATAGTTATTTTTTTTAGTAAATCGGACTTGCTAAGGGACATTCCCTCGGTGGACGCTGCTGCTGGAAGTGTGACTGCCACCGCCTCGCCTTATAAACCGAATCAACCGCAGCAGGCTCAGCGCTCAGCCGGCGAACCGCCGGTGGTAAGTAAAGTGAGTAACTAGCCGCCGGACAGCCGGTCTAACTAATGGCGTTCGATTTGTTCCCTTACCTTTTGACCTCGTTTTCGCCATTGATTTAAACTTTGTGTCTAAATTTGAAAATATGTTTTGGTTCTTTTTTGTTCTATGCAAATTGCGTTTGGTTTTCGTTTCGTTTTGTTGTTCGGTTGGCGCCCACACACAGTCGACGAAAGAGAATGAGATCGACGAGATAGAGGCGTGGTTGGGCAGCTCAGTAAGTAGCCACTCGAATAGCATTTTGTCTTTTTCTAAGCTCATCTTACCATGCACTCGGCTTCAGTTTCTCGATTTACATACTTTTCCTTTGCTTCTTAGCTTCTGTCCTCCATTTTCGAGTACTTAACATGACTAATGAGGCATTCGTTTCCACCACACAGCACATCGAGGGAATTGAGGAGCTGACCAGCTCGGAGTTTGACAAATTCCTAGAGGAGCGAGCCGCTGCCGCCGAGAATCTTCCAACGATCAGTGCATCGAACTCCGCCGCCAGTGCCACGACAGGATCGGCAGGAGCCGACAGCTTACGAAAGACACCAAAGAAACCGGGCGCCGAGGAGGATCTGCTCGCGCTCTGAGTGATCTCCGCCAGCACCATCATCGGCTCTAATTGTTTACTCTTTCAAATGTTATACACACCCTAACATACTTATCCATAACGTCTATTTGATAGCAGATACATAGTAACACTTTATGTAAAATGCTTTTATTTTTTACAAAAACAGCAACGATAACTATTGATTATATTCCAAAAAATACAAGCGATCTTTTGTTGGTCTAATTGTAAGCCACGTCTACATATTGATGGTAATTTAATGTATTACGTTACAAGTCTATTTGTTGTTTATTTATACATATATACATACATTATAAAGCTAATTTATTTTACAAAATCGAACGATCGAAAAGAAAAACTAAAACAAAATGGAAATACATTTCAAGCACATACCGAAGACGAAATGTTTAATTATTTGTATTACTAAGGGGCTTAATCTGAGTCATTATCTATATTCATGGCTTGAGTGGCTGCTCCGTAGGCATCGTCCTCTTCATCAGAAGAAATCCTTTGATTATTCTTTGCCCTTGATCCCTTCCCGGATCGCTTTTCCAACTGACTCTCTAAATCCCGAATGTGGGCCTTTTTGCTGTTCAAAAGCAGCAGGAATTTCTTGAGAAGTTCCTCCTCCTTCAGTTTGCTGTCCCTCACATACTTTTCATATTCAGCCAGGGATGCGGTTGTCTGGGCGTCGGATTCGGTGGCTGGAGCTGCTTGAGGCTTCTGCTGACCAGCTTCGATGGCTGCATCCAGCAACTGGTAGCAGTTGGACACTTTTCTAAGCGGAACATCCAAATACAGCGTTTCGTATCCCTCACATTTGTACACTTTGAAGGTTGGTTTATCGGCATCTTCCAGGGATATTTCATAATCGAATCCTTGGAGTCCCATGTGCGTGGTTAGTGCACTTTTGCACTCTGCAAAGAAAGCATCGTAGGCCTGTTCCAATTCACAGGCTCCACTCCGAAACTCATCGTATTTTAGACTCGACCGGTAGTTTTGATTGTCAGAAGTGGTCAGGATGTCAAACTCCACGTCGTCGTCCATCCATTTGCTTCGGACATATATAAACGGCTTTACGTCTATTTGACTATGTGAGAGCTGAGAGCGTTGAAGTAATTTAACCACAAAGGTGGACATTTTTGCCAATATTCAAGTTTCACAACTAAATGTAAACAACTGTTGCGGGGTTTTTAAAACAGCTGTTTGCAACTGGGTTGTCAGATTGATTAAATGTATGTAAATTTCATAGTGCCTTTGGCGAACGTTTAAGTGTACGTATGAGTACTCTTTTAAATAAAATTAAATAAATAAATACATCTTCAAACCTTTCCGAGAGCTCAATTATTTAAGTTCTAATTAAACTTAACAGTCGATATACAACCCTTATATTAGCATTGTTAAACACGCATTTTGCAGCACTGGGCGGACCAAATTATCGATAAGACAGCGATATCGATTTACCGTGTTTAAGTTAGTACACAGCCTGTAGGAGGAATTAAACAAATTAAACGCGCTGCGCCCCTATTGTTTGTCCTCTTTTTAGTGTTTTACCCGATTCGGCACCCGCAATGCTTGACAACCTCGTGGAATTCGCCAGTTACTGGTGGTTTCGATACCTCATGGTACGTAATGGTCATAAAATTACGCACATATTCCACCTGAGAAGCTGTGCTCCACGGGATTCTGATTTAAATGAACCCCATTAACTTGCAGGTCACCGAGCTGTACATGGTGGAAAAGTGGGAGCGGATAACGATACGTGAGTGTTAATTGCTGGACAAATAGCACACCCTCGAACTAGTTGGGAATATCCGACGGATTCGTCATGCTTCTGGAGAATTTACACGCTTATCAGGGTTATTATTGCTCTCGGTTTATTGCAGACGTCATTTTCATGGTACTCTTCTGCGTTTTCTGGTACTTCAACTACTCCGTGTTGCTCTCCCTGGCCGGATTGATTGGCCCAACAAGTGCCTCCATTGCGGATATTATTCCCGGAGTTCAAGGACATGGGCTCAAGGTCACCTAAAATACCTATCAGACCATGCCCAGACCAACCGTGTGTACTGTTCTCCGTTCCAATATCCAAAATAGCCGCGTATCTATACCTCGCCGCGAAGCTTTATCTAATCCGCACGCGTTTATACACCGCAATCAATGAATGGAACGTAGCTACGTAGCGACACATGTCCAAAGAGGCGATAATCGTCTGCTGATCCGAATCTGAAGTGGACAACACCCGGCGACTGTCCATCAATAGCTGCCTCACCATTTAATGTAGTTATCTAGCAGTAGTTACAAGTTTAAAGTCAGTTAATAAATCTAACGCTTACACAATCGCACTGTGAAATAGTTAAAAAAAATTATAAATGATATACGCAAGTGTTGTTGCATTGTTTTCCTGGTTTATTTTTGTTTAATTTTGAAGAGGTATTTCCCTTGTTTATTCCGACTTAACTGATGTGCTTCCATTTGTGAATTATTGTTAGCGCCAACAGACGTTGAACATGCTAAATCCGTACTTCAATGCTCTAAGTGTTATAATTCATTACAAAAATATATAGATAGCCTATGGTGTATGCGTATTGAATATGGTAAAACTAGTTTTGTGTATTTTTCTTATTTTTTTGTTTGTTTTGTTTTCGTAGAAAAGAAAGTGCGCGTTTTGTTATTCGAGCGAAGATCGCACACGATTAGTATCAGATCAAATTGGGGCTTTTTAAGGTGACAGTTTGGCTGAGTTCTTCGGGGATTACGGTTCGGTTTTGGTTTTGCGGGGGACTCACTTAGTCTACGCTACAAGCTAAACTCTTAGAACTGCTCTTCATCCGTGAAGGAAATTAATTAATGGCTACCATCTAACTTCCTTTTGCACTGCAATCCTATTTTGTTAGAGAATGAACTTACACTACTTACTTAAAGGGCGGGCAGCGGGCGGATGTGTTCACCAGGTGACAATCTCGTCCGGCCGCTTCGCTCGTTACAGGTTACAGATACAGATAAAAACTGGCTACAACTAACTGTACAATAATGCCTTCCGGAGCCAAAGGAGCTTTAATATTTTAACCATCTCATGCCAATACCTGCCACACATTAATGCGCATTACTAGTTAGGATGTTAGGGACGTGCCATCCAGCAGCACCGACGCCACTTCCTCGTTCTGTTCTACGTACACTAGACGAGGATCCTCGCCAAGCTCCAGTCGCCCGTATCTGGCCACCAGCGGTGTCTTGTTGTTGCTCACTTGCGGTGCGCGCGGCCACTTCCTTTTGGGCTTAGTGTGCGTCAGCATGTGGGACTTGAGGTTCGTTGACTGGGCGAAGCACTTGGAGCAGCCATCAATGGGACAGTGGTATGGCCGATCGCCAGTGTGTATCCGTACGTGGGTGCGCAGATTGAAGTCCAGCGAGAAGCGCTTGCCGCACCCCTCGAAGGTGCACTCAAAGGGCTTCTCGCCGGTATGCACCAGCTGGTGGCGCTTTAGCTTGGAGCTCTCTACGAAGCTCTTGCCGCAGACGTTGCACACATGACCGCGCGGTCCGTGCGTGTGCATGTGCTTGCGCATGGCCGAATGGTTGCGAAACTCCTTGTTGCAGCCGCGATGGGTGCAGCGAAACTTTGGCTCTTCATCCTCCTCGGCGGCCGCGCCAGCTGCTCCCATGGCATTACCAGCCGTCTGATTGGCCACTGCAGTCGGTAATTTGGTTACAATTGTGGGTCGTGAGGGTCGGACTGGATTGGTGGAAGCCACTAGTGGCGGTGGGGGATTTGGTGTCGCCACTTGAGCCGCCGCCGTGAGTTGCCTCTTTGTCACCTTTGACTGATTTCCCGCACTTTTCAGTCGCACATTGGTGCTGCTGTTCTGGAGCACTAGTTTTGGGAGAGCCGGCTGTGGATTCGGTACACATCCGTTGACCTTCGATAGCGCTACCGACACAGTGGCTAGACCTGGTCCCGGTGTCTGTATCAGCTCCACATTATTCGGCATATTTTCGATTAGCTCGATGTTACCATAAGCTTCTTCCAACTGGTTTTCCGCATAGATCAACTGTTCACTTAGCGGCTGGCTGTCCTCCTCGCCTTTGACATCGCCCATAAATGCATTAACCACCTCCTCCACATCCGTAACCGCAGAGGCGCTGAATGGATCGGGTAGGATGACGTACTCGTTTCCGATGCCATCGCTCAGGACATCGTGGTTGATCATGTGCTCGTCAATAATAAGCTTTGGCATGCTGGGTGAGCCTTCATTCTGGGCGGCGGAGGAGGACGTCACGGATGTGGTGCCAGCACAACCAGGTGGTTCCTCCAACTCCTCCTCCTCGTCCTCATCCTCCGAGTTGAGCGAGGACCAAAGGGTCACATTGAACTCATCCTGCGTTATGCGTATGGGTACCTTTGTTTGCTTCCAGCGCTTGGCCACTGAGTTTCCCATGGGCCTCTCCACGCGACTGCTTCCAAATAGCTTAAAATCCTGCAGCTGGCCATTCGAACTGTTTGAATCTTCGGTCGCCTTCATATAGAAGTCGCTCTCGAGCTGCTCCTCCTTGATGTTTGTGGCCTCGATGGTGGTTAGCATCTCGGAGGCAATCTCGAAGGCATTTGTCGTAGCCGGCGCGGTAGCCTCATCATCCTCATCGCCATCGCCATCGCAGGAGGATGTCATCTGTTGCCCATCCTCCTCGATGAATTCCTCATCGTCGCTGGTCTGCTGCATGATGATCGGCGGCGGCAGTGCATCCGCCGTAGCCACCGTGACCGAGGTAAGTCTGTCCAGCCGATCCACCGGATAGTATTCATAGTGCTCAAAGAATTCGCCTGAGTCTACGACGATATTAGCCTCATCATCATAGTCGTCGATGATCTCCTCGATCAGGAAGCTCTCGCTTTCCTCACCCATCGGATCGCCCGCCAAAACGGTGTACGGATCTTGCTCAACAATTGTAGCCGCCGTGGGTTGGTGTGCATGAGTGAAGTATGCCGACGACGGGGCGGAGTGCAGGGGCAACGGTACCGCCGCAGCGGCCAGCGATAGATTCTTCACGATGGGCGCTCGTATCTGATGCAGTTGAGGCTGGAAGTTCCCTCCGACGCCGACGTGATGATGATGACTTGTCATCGCGGCTGCTCCGTCTGCCTGTCTGTGTGCCTGTATCTGTATGCTTGTATTTGTGGGCGCTCTTGCTTCGTGCGTGAGTGTTAGTGTTGTGTGTGCGAGCGCGCTGCGGAAAAAGTGGGCAATTAGTACCTGGCCAAAAATCCGTAATATGTATATATCTCTATATATTCGCCAGACTTCCAAAGTGGACAAACGTACGTGTTTTCGTCAGTATTGCTGCACTGGACTGGCCTTTCCCTCCACCTCTTTTTCCACTTTTTTGTGGCCAATGCCTATCGTTTATTGTGCGACGGCGGCGGCAGACGGCGAATGATGCGTACCGCTCGCTCCGCTCCGCCCGCCACGCTCCTGCTGCCCAATGGCGGGTTAATTCTCGCTTTGGATGACCACCTCGATCCCGCTCACCTCGGGCAGTGTAAATATTTTGAATTTTGCCGGTTAATATGGCGGAATTGTATTTTCCAGAAACGGCTCGGTACTTTCTCTCGCGTTGCGTGTGTGGGGTGTGTGTGTGTGTAGTGTGCAGCGACAGGCGCCACAATGCAACCCTGCGCGCGCTTTGTGTATATCTCAAGCGGTTTATTTAGCTGAGATTGCTAATTCTCTTCGCATTACTTCGCAAAACAGCACAAATGTAATCTTATGTACTATCGAAAAATTGCATTTTATTAACCTCCAACTGGCAAACCACTTATTAGCTGTAAATACCGCGGCGTTCTGTCTTTCGATAGGCGATAGGTTTGTTGTTCTGTCAGCAGGGTTGCCACCCGACAAGAAAACAAATGCGCAATAACAATATATTAATCTCCATGGCTTTACTATTATTTCGAGCTATTTACAATTGTTGCTCATAAATAATTAGTTTAATTTCTTTAGCAATAGAACTTCTGGAATATAAATACGCTTCAGCTTCGACTCCACAAATCGCTCGTGTTGTGGTGTAAATACCTCGGCATTGTGGTTAAAATCAGTCTTATTAAATTGCACCGCCTTCCTATCCGCTGTTAAGCATATATTATAATGCCGACATTGGTCCTGCAATCCAATCGGCCCATCGAACAACAGTAAACGCAACAAGTAAGGAACCGGCACCGTAAGCTGTTTGTTGTTGTAGGCATGCGTGAAAATCTGCAACAAACTCCTGCAAATATACATACATATGTATTTACATTAAAAATGCATCATGTCAATAAGACAACCAATAGAAAAAATTATACTGTACCTCCTTATCGCCTGCAACTTGGCGGCGGCCACGGCGGACAGAATATGCGGCAGTTGTGGCACACCCATGAGCACTCTATACAAATTGCCCTGTTGGAAGGCCAAACAGATCCCAAAACAAAGCTTAAACGTCGCATCCCGACGCACATAGTCCGGTAAGGTAAGGGCGCGTGTAAAGGACTCCGGAGAACCCAGATTAAATAATTGATACAGGCTCTCTATGAAGCAGCGCCGCTCAAGCTCACGAATGGTGGGTTCTCTAGATGATTCCATGTCCTCCAGTTCTTCGTAACAGCAAAGCACTCCCGTGAGGCACTCTTGCAAATGCTGATTGCATATCTTGGGATCGAACTTCTCGATGGGCTCCTCACACAAGCGATAGCGACTATAGGCCAGAAACATCACAATGGGCTCTAACAGGCAGATCTTCTGACTGGCATGGTACATCTGGATCACGATCTCCCGACGCACCGCCCTCAATCGATCGAATATGAAGTCGTAAGCCACGTTGTACGGCTTTCGTGTGTCCAGGATTATGCTGCAAGGTATATTAATTATCAGATTAAACTTGGCTAATTAAGCGCCTAAAATACTTGCTCCTTGAGCAGATATTCCACTGTTTTGGTCAATGCCGCTTCTGTGCGCATTTCCTTGGGCAGGGGCATCTTGACATCGGCTGCGGACCGTGTAAACTCCTTGACCAGGACTCCTGGCTTGTTCTTCTGACCATTATTTAGCTCGAAGTAGTGCAAAAGTTTCTCGCGAATACGCCTGGATGTATTAAACGGTGTTATTATATTAAATTCGGGTTTAAATTTCGATTACCTACATTTTCGCCTCCCCATCGGGACAGAAACTTTCGCAAGATCCTCGAACTTGGGCCATTTGTTGATGAATGCAGCCAATTTCAGCAGCACAAACAAACCAGGGATGAAGTCTTTTTGGATCAAAGGCGTAGCGCAAACTTTTTAATGGGTTTCAGGAAATAAAAGATGCTTTTTAAAACTCGAACGTCAGCTTCTAATTAATAAAATTGCAATTGGGACTTCATTAAAATCCATATTTATAAAAACAAACGCTGACTTGTTTTTGCAAACCCTCTTGCCACGCCGCTGAAGTCAGCAATCAGCTGTGTCTGGGCGGTCTGGGTTGTCAGGTTGTCTGGGCCTTAAAAATTGTACTAAATTTTCAGTTTGTTTTTCCCCGCCCAGCTCAAAACGAAATGTTCTCGCGGCGTTTCGCAGCCTTCTTTCGATTCAACCGACATGTGGCCCAAAAATACGGCAGTTTCATAGCTGCCGGCTTTAGCAACAGGTTTTCGATGAAGGTTGTAACTCTGCTGCCGCTGGTAGTCCTCCGATCCGCGGATTGCAGGCAAAAAGAGGACCAGGAGGTGAAGCGACCGGTCCGGAGGCGCACCATGAGCAAGGTTAAGTACGAGACGAGTCTGGAGGGGAAGGCACAGTTCTATCTCAACGCCATGAAGGTGAGGTGGGACCAGCTGCACAAGGTGCCCGGGCTGTTTTCGTATCAATTAGAGAAATCCCCTCAGAGCCGGAAAATACCAGGATACTGGGGCTTCTATGCGGAGGTGAGTGGCATATTCTTATTCTCTAGAAATATTTATCGACTCTTGTCCTCCAGCTTAATTCAGATCGAAACCTTAAGCGCAGACGTCCCCAGACCATTGAGAGCCTCAATCCCACCTTTAAGCACATGATGTTCAACTTCAATAAAGTCGATGCCCAGGAGGTGATCTTGACCATTGATGATGCACACGGCAGCCCCGAAGTTCAGATGATCATAAACAAGAGCCCAATCACCAAATATCATACTTTGATCTGCCCGGAAGTAGGAAAAAACCATACCCAACGGATTACCCGTGACGCTCTTCAGTTCTGCATCACCTTTATGCGAAATATCGATGACAAGGATATGCGCATGGGTTATAATAGCCCTGGAGCACTGGCCTCTGTAAATCACCTTCATTTTCATCTTCTCCACATGCCCCAGGATTTATATATAGACCAAGTTCCCTTGGATGAGCTGGCCGGGGGTTATGTTTATCGTTTGAGCCGTAGGGCGCCCACGGAAGGAATATGTATAGTATTTAACGAAAATGATAGTGATGAACAGGTGGCGGAGAAAGTGGATCAGCTCTACATGCTCGCCATGTGGATGTGCAAGAACAATATGCCACACAATCTGTTCCTTACTCAGGATCGGAGACCCGGAAAAAGCGGTAATGTTAAGGTATTCGTATTTGCCCGCTCCGAGTACTGTGTAAACAAGGATTTGGCCGAGTTTAATGTCGGTTTCTGTGAGTTGGCTGGTTACATTCCCTTGCCAGGTGATATAGTCGCACTACAAAATGTTGTTTCTAAGCTAAAGTTTTTTTTCCTTCGTTAACAGATGCTGAAAAAATGGAGAACCTTACAGAGCTTCAGGTGCTCTTTAGGATTCGAACAATAACTGGCAATGCTCCAAAGGCTGTGTACGAGCAAATTACGGGTATGGTCGAAGGACAAGAACACTATCTTTGGGACCAACCATTGACGATATGAAACACAGAGAATAAATAATCAGAGGCTTCTAACTAGACTTAGTTTAGCGTTTAATTGGTTGCTCATGTCATACTGCTGCCGCTGCGAATCCTTTCTCCATAGTGGCCTTGCTAATTACTTTGGTGTTGGCAGCAATGGAATAATCCACCTGTGTTTTCCCATTCTGATTTCTTACGAGCTCCGTCAGCTGTGGAAGCGTATCTTTAGCCACACTCTCACGAATTTTTTCAAAGAAAGCCATGTAGTGATAAAGGTTGTGTCTGAAAGAATGGGAAAATTTATAAATGAAAGAATAATTTAATTGACAGAGATCACTTACACCATCAGTAAGATGGGACCTAATAGTTCGTTGGTTTTGTACAGGTGGTGAAGGTAGGCACGTGTGTGTTTCTGGCAAGTCAAGCAATTGCAGTTGCTCAGCGGCGGAGTAAAATCCTCCTTGATAGCTTTGTCGGTTATGTCTAACAAAGGCACATGCTCCACTGCATCCTGCACAAAACTAAATGTCAAAGCCTTGAAGTTCAGAGAAGCACAATATGCGTAGGAAGTGTCAAACACATCGATTCCCTGTTGGATAAGTTCCAGAATGGTTAGGGGCGTGTATGCACCCGGCAATATCCTAGGCTTGTCCTCCTCCAGCTGCTTGACGCAGTGCTCTACTATTGGCAGTAGTTCGGAAGTATCTAAAGTGGTCGCTGATAGACCATTCGTGTGGAAACCCTCGAAGATGTAACCTCCATAGCTGCCCGCTGGCTGTTCCCGGGCATGTTTAATGGACTGCGTCCGCGCAAAGGTGTTGTATCCGCCCACAATGGGAGCTAGCAGAGTGGAATTTACCTTGCCCCGGTGCTCGTATATGTAGTGCATAAACTTCTCTGTCCTGTCAACCGATTTCTGAACCCGCTTCTTGGCACTTTCCAAGTTGGTGTCTGCATCGCAGAGTCCCTCATACATGTCCGGCTTGAAACTTGCTACTATTTCCATGTAGCGCTCCGAAGAGAGCGATTCCTTGCCCCTTCTCGTAAACAACGGCAGTATATCCCGGTCGTTACCTCCGGAAGGCGTTGTTTCACAGGGATCTCGTAACAGGAGAATATTTAGATGTCCTGGTAGTCCCACGTAGTCGCTTAGTCCGCGACCCCCACCACTGTGCCAATGCGTAAGTGCCTCGGTCATCTGTTCCATTGTGGACAGTGTGAATTGGAGCACCTGTGGCTTCCGGCTGACATGAGTCTCGAAAACATCCGCACTCAGCCACGGAATGCTTCCGCTCTTAGTCGTCTGCAAAAGAAGGGGAGTCTTGAACTCGGGTCCTCCATCCTTGATTCGCAGTTGACCTAGTCGACCGGAATTCTTGCTAATACTCTCGATCGCAAATTTCATTCCGGCTCGAATGAGTATTTATTATTGGAATGTATAATAACCAACCGCACGTTTCAAGCGGTTCCCGATAACGATAACAATTAGTGATGACGATTCAGCTGCATTTATTTATTTATTGTTAAGTGTGCTGCCGCGTTGATTAAGCTTAAAATATATGTCTATTTGTCTATAAGCCAATCATCTATTTTTAAAATTTTTGTAAAATTGCTTTGCTTAAGTTTTCGACATGTTCATGTACAGTTCAATTAATTTCAAAATAAAGTTAATTATACAATTTCATAGACCACCATTTTAGATCCTCGCTGATTGTGTTATATAAATCTAAAAAAATTTCAGCTAAAATATGAATTAAAAATACGAAAAAGTGCGTAGGAGGCAACTAACCACTAAAAAGGAAGAGCAAAGTTTTCGGTGTCCACGATCTGGCAGCCCTTTCAGGTTGGCGCCCCTATTTTCCTTGCTTGCGTTGTATTTCCCCAACTGCTGCTCAGTTGATTTCGACTTTTCGGCTTGTTCGCTTTTCAACGAGCGCTTCAGTTCGCTTTTGGGGGCTTGTTCGCTTTTTGGAGCGCTGAGTGAATGGTTTTATGTTGTATGCGCAGCGCACTTGATGGAAATTGTTGTCATTGTTTTAGTTGTGTGTGCAATCGGATGTTCGCTGTCTCCGTCGCACGGCGGTAAAGTGTGTGCGTGTGTGTTCCGTTCGCGTCGTTCATTGATTTCCTAATTAAGTTTATAATTAAAATTAATTGAAAAATTACTCGCATACGTACATGTGTATGCCCGCACATATGTGCGCTGGCATGTACAGACATGTAAATTGGCTAACCGCGTGTGAAAGTCCATTAAATTAGTTCTGTTCTTTATAAGCTCCCCTCGAAGAAACACTTTTATAATAAATGTGTTTGAATTTAAAAACGAAATTGTGCCAAAAGCATCAACAGCAAAAGAGGTAATTAGAATAACAATAATGCAGAGACAGCTTTTTAAATTGATGACTTCCTTGCCGCCGCCGTTGTATTTATAATTAACAGTGTCTGCCGCTGACATTATGTACATTGTACATTTATTCAAACAAATAAGCTATAAAAATTCCTTGAGTTAGAACATATCCACTGGAAGTTTTGAAATCTCCTGCCCGCCAGAGTTGCCAACCTCCTGCACAGCTGTGACCTTGAACAGATCGCTACCTGTTCACGTGTTTTACGACTTAAAGACAGTCGTAAACATGGAGGAACTGTAAAAAGGGCAATAAAACTTAACATTTATGTGCATTCCAGGTGGTCCTGCGGAACGCCCAACGATGTGGCAACCCTAGGCAAATGAACTGTTTTACCTGCCTAAAAACGCACAATAGCAACAACTACAAGAACGGCGGAGAGCGAGCGGACGGCACAACGGATAATTTAGTGGAATTTTCAAAAATAGCAAAGCCAGCAACAACGAACGGCAGCAATAATCCCCCAGCGAGAGCACAATAATCAAAGATTAAATCAGGTTTATATGGAAAGGGTTAGCATGGCGCAGGAAGAAATACACGTTTCCTAGCGCAGCAACAACTACAAACACCTACAACTGATTACACTCTCACACGACGAGGAAAACGAGAGAATGCGAGAGCGCGAGAGAGAAACTGTGTTTATGCAGAGAATTTCATGATTTTAGAATTTCTGCCCAAACCCGTTTATGCTACATGAAGAAGTTAATAAAATTAAAAGAACAAAAAATATTTAAATTTATGTTGGAAAATATCATTGTTTCGTTTCATGCACTGGAGCTGCGTTCATTGGCTGATCCATAAGTGCAAAACATTATTACATAGATAAACCGAAATTGGCCATGCGTAATATAGTTCAAGTATTTAAAAATACATAAACTAGGAAAGGACTTGCCATAAACACAGTAACAGAGAGAGTGAAAGAGAGCAAAAGCGGCGACGCCGGCAGAGCACAAATATCCGTCGCAGCGCTTGCATGTTTTTCGCTCATTTTTCGTTCGTGTGCGTTGCGGCGATGTTGTGTTTTCTCACGGCGGTGAAAACACTCTGCGACGACTGTGACAACAACAGCAACAACGATAAGATTTTCCGTTTTTCCGTATGGAAGCAGAAGCACTAGCGGCATTTGTTTTGAAAGTAAAGCAAAGGCGAGCGAGAAAAACGAAAATATAAAGCAGAGGAAGACGGAAAAAGCAACGCCGCTGCCGACCGCGCCTCGCTGTATGTGCCTGTGTGGTGTTGTGTGCGTGTGTGTCTGTGAGCCTACCGCCTGTCTGTGTGTAAGTGGGCGCGAACGTACGGTCGAAAAGGAAGTGAAAATAGTGCAAAAAGGCCAAGTAATAATAATAATAATAAAATAGGCAAAAAGACAGGCCCCAAAAGAGACCGACCAGACCAGTTTCAAAAAGCGCCTATTTCCAGGCTCTTTGTGTTATGTGTAGTGGTACGTGTGTGAGCGGCAACAACAACAGCAGCAAAAGCAACAAAAACAACAACTAGAAGCGACCACATACGGTGGAAAAGGCCTTTTTTCAAGGAGCGAAAGGCAATGCGCGAACGAGCAATAAGAATAATAAATTACACTTTGCTATAATAAGAAAAATTTATACATATATACACACAAGCGGGAGAGGCCCACACACACATGTGTTTTTCCTCGATGAGAGTGTGTGGAAAATTGTAATAAAATATGAACCGCAGAAGCAGCAGCAAAACGAGAAAAACGAGAGAAAATTTCGAAATATCGCATGTGCCATTTTAAGCTTTAAATAAATTATATCGTACAGTATTACACAAAAGGAGAAAAAGAAAAAACAAAACAAAAATATAACAATTGAACAAAATGTCCTGCATATCGAGCAACTTTAGCTCCTTCTTCCTCAACTCGCTCAACGATCCTTCAGAGTTTTCCAAGTACTTGAGCAATGGCGAGCTCAAATGCACCAATTTCGAGGAATTTCAAGTGTTTGGCTGCGGCGCAGGCGCGGCGACGCAACAACAGCAGCAGCAACAACAACAACATCAGCAGTATTCCCACACACATTTACCCAATGGCAGTTCAGCGACGGCAGCAGCGGATTTTCCCAATTACGAGGCAACTACAACGCCGCAGCGGGAAAACTCCTCCTCCATTAGCTCAGGTAGTTCTGTTAATCCCGCACACTATGCTTCCGCCGCTGTCTCAGCCTCTGCCAGCGTCGAAGCCAGCGCATCAGCAGCACCGACCTCCACTCCAGGAATCGCAGGAGCAGCAGGATCAACTCCCCTCACCGCCACCCCCTCGAGCAATCGCTGGCCAACTGCAGTGGCCACGCCCAATGGCCATCAATCCACCGCCTCGGCAGCGGGCTCAGTGCCCCAGCACTTCGATGGATCCTTTGAGTTTATCAAATATCTGCGACACTCCACGGACTTTACGCCCAGCACACCGAGTAGCGCCAGCGAAACTAGCTCGTGTGCGGAAAAGCAGGTCAGTGTTAGTAAATCGGGCGTCCAAGCAGGCGCCACACCACCACCGCCTGCTCAATCGCCCGTTGCCGGTGGTCTGATCGATTTGGATACTAGCACCTCGCAGAAATCACGATCTGCCTCCCGCAAAGTGGCAGCTTTGTTGTCTTCCGTTTCGCGGGCTTCCAATAGTCTGGTGGACACCAGCTCCTCCGCACTGGATGTCTTCGATCACGATTCAAAGCAGACGATCTTTGATCTACAGCACATTGCATCCAACGGATCGTCCAATTCGAATGAATCTTCGCTGGAAATGCTAGCATTTCCCAATTCGCACCTCAATGCCTCCAATTCGAACACCTCATCCGAAGGAGCGGCCTGTGGAAGTGCGGGAGAATTCGGGGGATTGTTAACCGGCGCCAGTTGCTCCTCCTCCACGGCTTCATCGTCTTCTCATGCACCGAAACTCCTCGGAAGCTTTGTGATCAAGGAGAACTTCGAAGTGCATCCGTCGCACAAAGTGGAAGAGGGCATCTTCCAGCACATGAACAAGCTGCCGTCGAAGAAGAAGGATACGCTGAAGCAGCTGGGAGTTCGGTTCACCGGCCAGATGACGCTGACGGACAAATCGATTGTGGTGGAGAATTTCATCAAGTTTTGCGAGGTGAGTTACGCTTCCCGAAATCGAAGGGGTTGGGTTTCCAGATGTTTTCGGGGTGTTAGCGAGTTAAATTTCTGTGTGTGAATATTTTAACGCTCTCCGCGCGCTGCCCATTTCCATATGCAATTCGCACATATGTATGAATTAGGTGTTTGATGGGGTCTAATTGAGGTTGGCGGAGGGGATTGTATGCTTTACATCTAGAAGTACAATTTCCTTTTATTTAATTCAAAAGCTTTTATTTGGAGGTTTATTAATTCCCAAAAGACTGAAATCCATGTAGAAAATGTTCATAGACTGGGGTCAATACATTATGATTTGATAAGAAGAACTACTGATAAGTTACTCAATTGAATGCCTGATTTAGAGGTCAATTTATCACTGGTCTTATCTAACTGATACTAATTTTTATAAGCTTTCTGATGTAGCCCGCAAAAGTAAATTTTACAGAAAATGTATAAGGAAGAACCATTTCATAGAGTTCTTGATTGCCATTTCTATAATGTATCGATTAGAAGGTTAGTAATGTGTATTACTTTGGCTAAACTAAAATGTAATACATTTTTCGGTGCTCCCGCACCCTATATAAATATAGTACATAGCAATTGGGATATTCATAATATAAACATGCACCCTATCTATATCCTATATCACACACACTGCCGTAATTCCACCCGCACTCACACACGCATTCGGGATTCCGTTTGCCCCCCACTCACACAAATGTCATTATAAATTGTAATAACAGGAGCAGTGATGCCGGCGCCTCAGTCGACGTCGACTGCAGCCAACCACAAATTCAGCATACAACTGTAATCATGTGTGCTCAATGTATGTATGTGCGTATGTGTGAGTTCTAAACACCTATACATGCGGGGGGCTAAATCCCCACTTTCCACCACCACCACAACCCCCCGGAAAGCCACCCGAGCAAACACACACACGCAGACACGTTTGGCGCCCTTTTCAACACTATGGCAGTCAACCCCAAACACTCACCACGCTCATTACGCTCCGCTTTATCACAAACACACAGACACAGTCACATCTAGATTTGTTGCCCACCCGTCGCATCCCCCCCGCCCTCTCGCTCTTAAGCCCACGCACACAGACACACATTCTCCAAAACTATGTACAAAATGGCATTGATGGCATAATACAACAAAAGCAAGAACAACAAAAACTGGATGGGGGCGGAGAAACTACGATGTAGGCGAAACGGAAGGGAAGCCCAAAAACCCCCCTCTATTACAACATTTTAGTTCTAAGACGCTCTCTCTTTTACTTTACCTACTTGGCTCCCTAACTCAAAATTGTTGCGCTCTCTCATTTCTGCGGTAGCTGCTCTCTCCTGGCTCCCACTTTCTCTCACCTCGCTCTGCCTCTCGCCTTCATTTCCTCAATTCAAAACTTACTTGAAGGCTGAACTACCAAAGTGTGTGTAGTTCTGTATGTGTGTGGCTTCGAGTGTGGGTGTGGGCAACCCCCAAAAGCTTGCTATTGAGTAATTGTGTGTTGTCCCCCCACCTTCCTATTCTCCTTCTTCTCCTGCTCGTCCTTCGTCTTCTTCTTCTGCTGCTCCCTTGTATTCTTTGGCTTCCACTCCTTGCTTTCACACATACAATCATCAAGTTACTTAGAGGGGTGCGGGGGAATGGAGAAATGGGGGGACATCGGACTGTCCGCTAGCTGCTTGGGCATGTCCTTTTCCGACTCTCTCGATTTCGTCTTGCATGTGTGTGAGTGCGTCTGTATTTTATCAACACATTTTATACATGTCTCTATCGGAGCGACCATTAGTACAGTAGAACTTGCCTAAGAATAGTAACACAAATTAGAAATAAATAAATTTGGTTAGAGCGAAAGCTATAAGCTTTTTAAAATTGCAAAAGTCAGTTTGAATATTAATTCGTAGATTAAAAAACCTTATCAATACACTATTTGGAGGGTTTTAAGAGCTAATTTATTGCACTTTATAACTTTTTAATCAACCTGTTCAATTTGGTTTTATTTTTATAAATTAGATATTATTACCAGATAGATAGATAGAATTACCATTTTCAGATACATATTAACTTCATTTTGCTTTGTTGTTAATTGACATGCTTGCTGTAATTGAATGAATAGTAACGTGGGATGTTTATAGCCTAGGAAGCTTGACTGTAGGTGAGGCTGTGGATGTGTGTGTCGCCCAGCGGCGTCGTTGAAGGCTACTAAGTGCGCATGCAGTCAGCTCACCCACACAAGTGCACTCGGTTTTGCCCAACTTTGCGGCCGAGTGTGTGTGTGTGTAAAGGACAGCTTAGTGGATGAGGATGTGAAACGTGTGCGGTGGATCGGGGTTGTGGGTGGTTGGGCGGAAAATGGGTGGCGCTCGGGCAGGTACAATGTCTCGGCTTCGCACAATTTACGCGCACACACACTCACACTCGCGTATGAAAGCAGGCGCACATATGGGGCATTGATTATAATTTTAAATTATACATATGTATGTATGCGGGCACATGCCGATATAACTGTACTTGCTGCATGTGATGTCTATATACAGGGCTTTGGACGCGTATATATGTTTACATATACATATATTAGTATATGCAGGCGCACATATGTACATATGTTTGTATAATTCTAACGCACACATCAAATATTTAGCTTTTGTGCAACGTTTTGTCGCCTTTTGGGAGCACACACCACATTAAATTAGTTTGGTGTGGGGTCATTTTTCCGGAATTTAGAGCGCATTTAGAACGGGCTTACCTTAATTAAAAAGCCCTTAATTAGTTGCCTAATGGAAAGGTGTAGAAACGGCGGGTGTGGGCAAAACAAAGCAAAGCAGAGGGTGTCGAAAGCTGTAACCCTTAACCCTTTAAAAAATAAAACCAGTCGAATGGGGCAGCACACGCACCAAAGAGTGAAAGTGTGAAAATTTCCCCCACTTACACACACGGGCACACACATTAACGCACACGACGCAAGCCCTGGCAAAAGGAATCAAAAAATCATGGCAGCAACAGTCAAACATTTGGCTTTTGTTGCTCTTGTTGTTTCTCGGCACGCACAAGCAACACCCACACCAACAACAACAAAAACAGCAGCAACAACAACAGAAGAAAGGAAAACAATTCACACTTGTCTCAATACAAACAACAACAAACCGCATCACACCACAGACAACAACCGCAATCCCGCCACACACAAACACACAAGTGCAAACGCCCGAAATGCTCCCAGACACCCGCACACCTACACACTCACGTTCACTACGTCACGCACAAACACAAACCATGTCTGCCAATAAGTTTGCAAAAAAAAAAAAACAATAAAAAAAAAAAAAAAAACAAAAAAGGGAAAACAAAAAACGAACACAAGGAGGAGACGCAATAAAAACAGAAACGGAAAACAGCAGCGAAAACAAGAACAAAATACCGCAACACATTGCCACTGCTTTCATTCCTCTTTTCCTGGTTATATTTGTTTTTTTTTTTCTTTACTTGTAAACCTTTAGAGGTAAATTACTAGGGTATATTGTAATTAGGTAAGATATGTTTACACCATACACCTGATTCAGTCGGGGTTTAAGTCTGTGCTTTAAAACACATCTTCGTTTGAAAAAAAAAAACATTTTCCATTCAAATTTTTATTTCTGAACACATTACTTTCATATCATTCTAAAAACTGAAGGGTACTTCTCTTAGTGATAACAAGCTAAACAGATTATTATTATCCTTGGACAAACCCTAAAAAGTAGGCAACAAAAACCTAACAATCAATAATGGAGTCTTGATAGTTTGTAGTAATTCATTAAATATTAAATATCAAATGAAAGATTTTTTAATAAACCCAAGAATAGGGTATCCCATAGTTGAATAAACTTAGAGTGTCGTTATTTTGTGTGCTTTTTAACTGTGAAACAGTTGAGTGGCCATGGGCGGTGTGGCCGAAGGGGGCGCACCACTTGACAGCAGCAACAGTCCAGAAACCACCATGTTTGCCACACCCCTTTAAGCCCCAACGCCCCCGCATAGTTGATTGTTAATGAGACACCTGGAGAAGTGGCCAGGTGTCGGCTGTGCCTGTCAGCGCTGGAAAATAAGAGAAGCAAATAAGAGAGTGTGTGGAGTGGCTGTCAGCCAGTGTTTTCCTGCTTTTTGACAGGGGTTTTAAAGTTTTCGCTTACTATTCGCCCAAAAAGCAAGACACGGCATGTCACTCCATTTTTGCTCTATTGATTTTTAACATAATCAAAACCGAAAATGTATGCACACACACGTACACATACACAATCAGTGAGACGTACAGCAGCACAGTCAGCAATTCGCATATGTGAGAGGACCTTTTTGGGGGTGGGTGTGGGTGTGGGTGGAAACCCTGGGTGGATGGGTTGGTTGGATGGTGGAAACCCTGATTATGAGGATGTTGATAAGTTCCGACGACGAACGGAACTGAACTCTCTGCGCTGCCGAAGACTCGCACTCACACAATCGTCCATTAAGCCTACCATCTAGCTATCGCACACACACACACACTCGCCAAACACAGAAACACACTCACACACAGACAGAGAGGCTTTCATGGTAACCCTTTGAAAAGGGGGGCCTTAGCAAATAACCCCCAAACCCCAACCCCTCTTTTTGGGGCAAAATGGCTTCATTGAAAATGTTGTTTGCTTTTCTATTTGGGTTTGCTTTGCTGCCTTTTCTGCTTCCTTTTTCGCTTCGCCCTATTCTATATTTTTACACTATAAAATATACATTGTAGGGGTGTGAGTGTGTGTGAGCCAATGTCTGTATGTGTGTGTATGGGAGCTTTTGCTTTGGCATGCTATTCAGATCCCGTCGCCACCCACCCCCCCTCGTTTTTCCACCCAACCCAACCGTCGTCCTTTGCAAGTTTTTGGCTTTTGTGTAAAATTTTCGTTTTAAACTTTTGCGTTGTACACGAATTATAAGTTTTGATTAGTAGTGGGTAAAGTTTTCGCTCGCATGTGTATGGGTTTTTGGGGGTGAGCTAGTCGGGTCGGTTTTGGTTTTTCATACATATAGAGAAAGTACATTATGTAAGGCAAATACATATGTGCAGCCATAGAATTTGACGTCCATGAATATACATCCCCACACACATACTTCTACGTGGAAAAACAGCCTAAAAGTCGAGAAAATTATGCTAAAAAGTGGTGGAATGGGGGGTGGGTTCCAACATGAAAGGTGTAAGCTAGTTTAAAACTAATGGAAGGGTGGTTAGGGGCGGGGTTTTACCAACCAGTAAAACCGGTATGTCTGGAAAATTACTTTACAACTAGAGTTGGATTTCTAATTTAATTTTCATCTAATTAAAATGCATTACTACTTCGTTATCTGACATTTTTGACGAAGGCCACACAGCTGGGGTTCAATTAGATTTTAATGGAATTCTAAATTAAACTATAAGTGGAACTTTAATTATACATATTTTGAAATGAGAAACGTTGAAATACATGTTGGTCCTACTTGGGGTAAAAATTGCACATATGATTTATACTAAATGTACCCATTTTCAAACTATCCCCAAAAGGAATACGACATCAAGGACCACAGGCCATGGCTGTCACTGAATCAGTGCGGTTTGAATAAGCCGGAGCAGATCAAATTCGCTCGATATCTGGGCCAGGGACTGCCGACGTTTACGCTCTTCTGCATTTATAGCAATTTTAAGAATCTGTTCTGCACCAAACGCACGGAAATGTGAGTATCTTCATCATCGTCATCATCATCATCGTGTCCCCCGATAATTGAGTATCCTGCCGAACTTGGAGTAGCCTAAAAGCATGCTATTATAATTGATGAATGTCCTTTTTATTTTGCAGCTACACGAAGGATGGCTACAATCTGCCTTATATACTCGACAAAACCAAGCGCTTCCTGGCCAACACAACAGCTGGTAAGTGGAATCTATATCTAAATATAGATGTAGATATAACCCCCTAGAACACCCGACTCCGCCATACCCGATTTCCGTGTAGTGCAAATGCAGCAGAAGGCAGCATGAACCGAAAATGTAGTCAGGCAGAGGAAAATTAATAAAAAAAAAAAAAATAAAAGCGAGACATGAAAGCCAAGTGGCGAATGTGCTAAATTTTAAAAATACACTTGAAACTAGAAGTGCTTACATTCATTTTTATGATTTTTCTACTTTGCACTTCTCATTTCTATTTCTATTTCGTGTCATTTTCTATTTCGTTTTCTTCCTATCAAAATTATAAGAAAACTACCTACAATTTGGCCTGCCTATTTTTACAAAATTTCGTAAACTAATCAATTTTGTCTGCGCGCGCTCAAAAAAAAAAAACACAGAAAGAAAACTATTTTAATTTTTGACTTCAATTTGTTTGTGTTTCCTCTTTCTTCTTCTTTTTCCAACGCATACGCTTTCAATCACTAGGCGACAATACCAACAACAACATCACCAACAACACCAGTAACAAGACCAACAACAACACCAGCACAACAACAACATCCACACCGGTCAAACAGACACCACAACAACAGCAGCAATCCGAGCAGGATCCGCTGGCACCCAACTCACCTGCAACACCGAAACTTGCAGCAGCAGCAGCAACGGCCACGGCAACGACACCAGTGGCAACATCGGTGCTGGTAGCAGGCACGCCGGCACAGGCAGTACCACGCACAAGGCCAGCCACGCCCACAATGCCAGCAGGAGCTGTAGCTGGAACGCCTACGACACCACAGCAACAGCAACAGCAGCACCTGCAGCAGCAACATCAACAGCAGCAACAACAGCAGCAGCAACAGCAACAGCATATGTTGCAGCATCCGCACACGCACCCGCATCCGCATGCCCAGCACTCGCATTCGCACACGCTACCCCACTCACTTCCGCACCACCTGCAGCCAGGAACACCAACGCGCAGTTCGCATCCCCAGCTGCCGCATCCGCATCACTATCCACCATCGCCACACTCACATCCGCACCACCAGGCGGGGCATCACGGTCTTCCACATGCCCATCACTTTGCCTATGCCCATGGTCATCCGCATCCGCAGCAGCATCATCCGCACTACTATCCGCATCCCCACGCACATGTCCAGCATATGGCGGCGATGGGATATCCGGGACCACCACCAAACGCACAGCAGGCGGTTGGGGGAGGAGGAGTTGGTGGCGGAGTTGCTGGTGGAGCAACAGGAGGCGCTGGATCAGCAGGAGGAGGAGGCGGGCCATTGCCGCCCACGGCCATGTGAGATTGGGGTCGGCGTGGCGCCAAGGACAGCGGTGGTGGCGCCACCTGTTGACACGCATAGGCTGTTGCAGAAGGACATGGCAGAGGATTCAGGATTCAGGATTTCGGCCCATCCCCCATCATCCTCCCAACCTGTCCTAGATTATAGTTTTCCGTTGATGTGCATCGTCATATTAGTTTTTTAGTGTGCTCTTCGTTTTTAGTTTATGTTTCGTTTATTTAGACTAATTTTACACAAGCTTTTTGCCAAATTTTATAAAACTATGCAAATTTTGTATTACGTTTGACGACGATAAAATGAAATTGTTGGACAACGATCGATCATTACCCCAAAACTATGCAATGTTATTCCTTGAAAAGAGATTATTACATTTACACACAAACATCACACATTTACACGCTCACCAACACGAAGAACACGAGTATAGAAAATCATGCTAATGCTATTTAATATGGTAATATATAAATATATATTTTAGTAAGCCAAGAACAAATGATATGTATGTTAATGTAAAACCAATCCTAACTAAACACAACATACGATATACATACATATATATGGAAATTGTTTGCGAACCCAGAAAATATATATACACAACTAGCAAGAAGCGATTGAGAGAAAATCGATTTGAATGTTGTTTTTACTTGAGATTTATTGCCTGCGTCGCGCCTCTGCATTTGCGCTAAACCAATTAATACAGAGGAGAACTTTCATTTTCTTGAAGCTTCCAATTGAAAATTGAAAAGAGAACGCAATGTTGCACCTAATGGTCATAGTTCTCCTTCACCTTGGGGCAATATAATTAATCAAATCATGCAGCGCCAAGGAAAACATGCGATTCAAGTAAAAAACCGCCTTTGATTTTCAGCCAAGCACAATCGGTATTTTATCTTATCCTAATATAGATTTTTATTTATTCTTTAAACATTGTATAAATATTATTTTCCTTTTTGAAGTTAATGCAAACCATTGCAATTGATACTACATACTTTTTCAAAATTTTGTTCTGAGCTCAGAGGCGATTTCATATGAAAGTCGACTCGCACACATCCTTGGAGTTCCGCTTCCTGAGTGTGTTGGTATTCCGATTCTCTCTTGTAGACCTCAAGAACATGGCGGCGGCCAACGATGGCTCCCTGGAGTTCGCCACCGGCAGCGGCGGCGGCAGCAGCAGCAGCAACAACAGCAACACGTGCAACATGAACATCGGTAGCAACAGCAACAGCAGTGGCAGCAGTGGCAGCAGCAACCCAGTGCCAGGATCGGTGATTAATCCCAATGCGGTGACCATGCCAGCGGGCTATGTGACATCATCGACGGCGCAGCAGCAGCAGCAACAGCAGCATCAACATCAACATCAACACCCGATGACCATGGATCCGCGCTACGGATGTGGAGCTCCACCGGCCCTATTGCCTCCACCGCCGCTTCCGGCACTGGGACCACCGCCCAGATCGCTGGAGCAGCTCATCATCTACGAGAACTTCGACGTGCACGAAACGCACCGGATCGAGGATGGGGTTTGCACTCACATTAGCCGCCTGCCGCCCAAGAAGCAGGAGCTATTGAAACAGTTCGGTATACAGAGTAGTAGCCAGCATTGTCTGAGCAATTATGAAAAGTACATACTCATCGAAAACTTCATCAAGTTTTGCAATGTGAGCAAAAGTGTATCGAAAGCAGATATCAGCAGGAGGCACCACTGTAGTCTAGCGGAGCTTTGTTCTTTGGCCCCCCAATTGGCGTTCGAAACATTGGCACTCCATCTGTGTACATAGATACATATCCAAATTGCATCCTCATCTATTGATACCCAGTGCAATGAACAAAACTCTTGCCCATCCTTCATGGAATAGAACTTAATGTATTTCACCCATTCTCTTCCATTTCCGCACTTTTTTTCGTTTCGTACTCTTGCATTTCGACAGGAATATCAGATATCCGATCATCGACCCTTTTTGGACTTCCACGAGAGCGCTTTATCCAAATGTGAACAACTTAAATTTGTACGATATCTGGGCCAGGGGCTATCCAATCTGACGCTAAACAAGATCTATGTCGCCTTCAAGGAGCTCCTGGGCAATGGAAGGCCCGAAAAGTGAGTTCTCTCAAGTGGCTTGATCTGAGTAGCAAATCTATTTAAAATTCATGATTCTCCTACAGAGCTGGCATGGAGAGCTATAATTTGGACGCGCTGTTGAAGAAGAAACGAAAGAATCTATATAATCGCATGCATGCCGCTGGTAAGCATAGAATTATCATGCAATATAGTAGGGATATTAATATTAGACTTGATTTTTACAGCGCCCAGCATTGACCTAACTGCCTATGAACCGGGACAACATAATGCCCAAGCACATCTGACCACGCCACGCCCCCATCACGCCTTCGCCGCCCTAAATGCCGCGACGCAGCGCAGCGAAGTATGCAACGAATTGACGCACACGGGCTTGCAGTACAGTTACACGGGACCCCGGTAGAAATTGGCATTATCGTAGGACCCCATCCGAAAAACAATGCAATCCTCATCGGCAGATGAGTGCCCACACGCACACACCCACACACGCATATACATATACTTCTTCCTGGAACTGGACCAGTAACTGTTGTGTCTTCGAAACATAAAAATGAGAGTAATTTAATTTAATCGCCGCGTGCGAAATCATTGAAAACTAAGTGCTAAATTAAATGAGCGGGGGACAAACAAAATGTGGTCTCCCGATGGATAACTACCAGACACTAGTAAAATTAGCCTAAATGTTAACAAAATTTAACTTTAATCGAATGAAATTCAATTAAGCCAACCAGATATCAACACGACGCAACAGGCAGGAGAAAGATTAGTTTAAGCCAAATACAGATATTTATACGCAAGGTAACCATATACAACAATATACATATTACGAGTATATATACATACACATACATAAATATATTTCTGTAGTTGCCATAGCGCTTAGAGGGTGCAGCACACTTCCACATGGCCAAATCCTGGCCAGAACTATACAAACATATTAGCTTCGGTTTCCTTCCAGCCCAGCCATATCCCCCCAACTAAAAAACCGCTCCCAAATCTTCAGCCCCAAATGAGCCGCATTAGTAGTAGCGATTAGCTGATAAGTGAAAACACCAAAATTGAGAATACTAAATCAAAGACCTCCCAATGAAAGTTCCCGAAATACGCATACTAAGTAACATGTAGAGCCTAGTTTTTAAGACGAGAGACAAATTTTTAGCATAGAACTGGCGAGCGGCACAGACGATTAACAAACTAAATATTCCTATATACAATATACATATTATATACAACAAGCGCAGCATCAAATTCAAAGTGAATATACGCAAAAATCAAATGCAATGAGGCAGAAAAATACAACCAAAACATAGCAATTGTAAATTATATATACCAAATATATTCTATACGAACAAAGGCAAACCAAATCCACTCCACTCGTGTTTTCTTTACGTTACCGAAACTGTTTATTTTTGCGTTCTATTTAAATTTTTTACTATATGTATAAGGTATATTTAGATTAAGACGCAGAAGTGCGTACGATTAACTGGCAGAGAGCAGGATGTTTAATATAAAAACTAAAGTACAGTACAAAGGCAGTTTCATCTAACTACTAAAGAGCAATATAAACTGGCTCTCCTCGTTTCAATATCTGATAATTTCCTTTCTTTTTTTTTATTTTAATTATCAATTATCGCAGCAATTTTAAATTGTCCAACGGGAAATTTTAAATATATACTGTAAATGCTTAGTCAGTATCCTTTTTGCGCTGCGCCTGTTCGCGTTCTAGCGCTCTCTGCTTGGCCTTCTCGTAGATGGGCATCAGTTGTCCGTTCTCGCCCAGCATTTTCAGCAGCTCCACGATGAAGGGCAAATAGTTGTGCTTGCGCCGCACATTCTCCACCTTGTAGCGCTTCTTCTTCTGGATCTCGTACTCTATGTACGTGCGCAAGCTACTGATCTCCGCCTGTCGGTCCTCCTCAGTGTCCATAGCATTGGGAGCCGGATTGAGCAACTTCTCAATCTGCTGTTCATAAATGCGCTGCCTGTCCGACATCAGAGCCATCAGGTTGAAGTGGATCTCGCCGTCGCTGTAGCGCTGCATGCGCTTCTCAATAATCGGACGCACCACATCGATCCAGTTCTGCTCCGGCTTGATCTCACCAAGATCTATGGGTCCCTCCCTCAGGCCGTCTAGCTCGTACAGTCTTCCTCCGATGGGCATATAGCCGACAAAGTGGTACACGTCATCGTCCTTCTTCTGGCTCTTGGTGTCCAGCTCGAAGAGTGTTGGGCGAGCAAAGGAGTTGTGCACCGTGCGAATCTGGCTAGCGTTGCTCAAAGTTAATCCCTTGTTATAGGGATCGAAGCACTGGCAGAACTCCTTAAAATTGGTGAGAGTCTCGCCCAACTTGATGTCCTCATGCTCCAGGTTCATCAGCAGGCTCAAGATCGCCTGGGTGGCGCATGCGTTGTTGATCACCTGCTTGGCGAAGAAGATGTTCTCTCGATCCAGGACCACTTTTCCAGCGGGTTCATCCTCCTGCACCCACTTGAACAGGAAGATCAGACCATGGATGGGCTCTAGGTTCTTGAAGGACTCACTGTCCAGACTCCAGATCTCCTCCACCTGTGCGCCATCGCATCCTGGTCGAACGTACACAGTATTATTAACTTTTCTTATCCCAATTGCCGGCGTCGCTGGCAAAGCCCGCCAATAACTTACCGAATTCGCGAATAAGCTCTGTGAATACCCCGGGATCGGATTCAATGAGACACCAATTTCCAGCACCGTCGCCCATTTTAATAATAGTCACTTGAATATCTTTCCACTATAAGTTTCTTTACGAAAATGCTGCTTTTTCTGCACCAAATTTTCTGTCAACTCACAGAGTGAACAAACCTTGCCAGATTTGACGGAAATCAAACGAGTGGCCTACTGCTTGTGCCGCCCTGGAAAAATAGTATGGCAACTCGACTATCCGCCATGACACAAAGCAAAAGCGGTGTAAGAAGAAGCAGAAGACGAAAAAAATATGTGCAAGCAAATCTCGCGAAAGAAAATGAAATTTGCAGCACTTGTCGTGTGTGAAATGTGAACACAGAGTGCACTAAACAATAACAAGACAATAATCAGCATTTTAGTGTTTATTTCGAGGGCTAAAACCACCGCTGAGTCGCCGTTAAGATGAAGCGAAAATACGAAAATTGCGTGCTGCAGCAGAGGCAGCAACAAAAACGCTATTCGTTGTAGATATATACGTACATATATATTTATATATACGTACATATGTGCACATATATATATGCAAATCTATACATAATAAAGAAGTGTCCGGCGGAGAATTGTATGCGCGATAATAAATAATACGAATAATAATAATTAATTTAACGGACGAAGGCGCGCGAGCGAAAGAAAAGAGGCGAGAGAAAAAGAGGCGCGAAAAGTTCGCAACAAAATGGTTGTCTCCAAAGACAACAACAAGCGTCGCCGCAAGGAGACGGAGACGCCCCCACCGCCTCCGCCCGCCCCGCCCACTGCCTCCTCGCTGGCACCTCCGTCGGCAGTGGCGGCCATCGAGTCCTCGCCCGAAATGCCCAAGAGGTGAGTCCGCCAGTCCACATATGCCCAACGATATGGGTAATGTTTAGAGGGCTTATCCATTATTACATACGTGTGTGGCACTAGATGGAGATGACGTCGCAGCGTTTGCTGGCTGCTTGATTGGAATGGAAACGGATAGGGGTTGGGAGTGGGGGACTGCAGGGGTGGGGGGTCACAAGGGGGAGTAACTACGGAGGGCAGCTCTCGGTTTGTTGTATAAGCCAGCGTCAACAGCGTGTCGTGGCGTTGTTGTTTTCCTCGACGAAGGGGTGTTTCGCATCCGCCGTTGGGGGGGTTGGGGATCGCTCCTCCTTCCCAGCAGGTGGATATATATACAGTGGTTAGTCACTAAGCTGAATATTCGGCTCTGATAATTAGGCAATATTTACCTACGTAGATTGCTTTACTACGTCGTGGGTACTTCACCGAATACATAGCCAATGCACATAAAAGTGATTTATTGCATACTTCTTTAATATTTGATAAATCAAATTTATTGTACTAATTTTAAACATTACACCTGTTATTTTACATTGTCAATTAAATAAACTGTTTCAATGTTGTTTACAAATACAAAGTAATGACCTCATTGTTGTTCCAATATTCTTTCATTTATTTATATGCTAAAAATAAATTGATAGCCAAAGAATAATACATACAAAAATCTTTAAATAAAGTTGGATGGTAATTGTCCGTCGTTTTATAAACCGAATTTAGCATTTTATCGAATGAACACTGTTTGTGATGATCCCAAATGAATATTGAATTTCCCAATTTATATCATGTTGCCTTGTTACCAATTAAATATCTCTCACACTGCTTTTTCCTACCTTCCATTTGCAGAACGAAGGTGCAGGCACAGCGCAAGTTTGCCCAGGGACAGAGTGCGCCCAGTAGCTCCTCCAGCATCGCCTACAGCGCAGCAGCAGCGGCAGCTGGATCCGGATCGGGGCCCAGCACCTCTGGAGCGGATAACAATCAGCCGCCTATCGAGATCCTGCCCAACAAGTGTCCAAAGCCGCAGGACTTTCTCACCTTTCTATGCTTTCGTGGAACTCGCGCGTTGCCCGCCCACTTGGATTTCCTTAACCAGGGCAAGTCCAAGGATTCGGAAGCCTCGTCGACGGGAGCCAACAATAATAACAGTGCAAAAAAGCCCAACAACAGTCGAGCGAGCTTGGTGGGCAACAAAAAGAAACGCGGCCGCCCGGCCAAAGGTGCGACCAAGAAGGTGGAAGTGGTAGCCCCTGTACCCGATCCTACTGAGAAACCCTCAACAGCTGAAAAAGCAGCTAGTGATAAAAACAATCTCATTGCAGCCGAAGCGCCTAAGATTCCCTCGCGAAATCCTACTCCTGTACTGCCAGGAGCAGTGCGAAAACGAGCGGAGGTTGTCACCGATGGTAATCGACGTGGAGCAAGAGGCAGAGGAGCAGGCATTTCCCACGATAAGGCTGCAGCCCCAGCATTATCCAAGGACAACAAGCGCCGCTCTAATCGTGCCAGCACGAAGGAAAGTAAGCCCGTCATTGATGATGACCATTCAGAGGATCTCGAGGAACCAGAGGCAGATGACGATGAAGATGAGTTCTTCTCTGCTCACGATGCCACCTCGCGCAATGGTGAGGAAGTCAAGGCAGACAGTCCTGTAAAAGCGGAACCCAACAAAAGGGGACGACCCTCGGCAGCCAAGAAAGCTGTGGAGCCCGCGCCGGAAGGCCAGACAGTTCTGAAAGATAAGGCGCCCGTTAAGCGTGTAAGGCAACGGGAGTCACCCATTTTTATACCCTCACCCGAGTCCTCCGGTCGAATGACAAGGCAGAGGGCTTTTTTTGAGCCCGTTAAGGTTCCGCCGCACCAGGAGGAATCCGGAAATCATGATCCACCAAAGGATGAGCCCAAAAAGCAGCCTGAACCGCCACCAAGCAAAACGGAAAAGGAGCCAGAGCCAACTAAGCAAATAAAGGAAGCCAAGGAGAAGACGAATTCCAGTATTTACGCCAAAGAAGCAAAGCAGCAGCTGGATAATGGGGACAGTCTACATGGCGCGGGGGCGAAGGGAAAGAAAAGTATGAACGTCTTTGATTTTAGCTCAGATGATGAGCAGCCCCTAGCCAAGTCCATCAAGCTGAAAAAGGGTGGCAAAGGGGCGAGTCCTAAGAAAGGTGGAGCTGCACCAATTGCTCCGGCAGCCAGGAATCGCAAAGCGGCAGCTAAAAAATTAGATAAGGAAAAGGAAATTGAGAAGGAAAAGCAAAGAGAAAAGGACGAAGAGATTGAGAAAGATAGGGCCAAGGAAAAAAAGGATAAAGAAAAGGAGAAGGAAAAGGAAAAGCAACCTGTGCCAGAGAGCAAAGTGGAGGAGCCACCTAGTGGTGGGAAAAGAGGTAAAGCTGGTAAAAAGAAAGCAGAGGACGCACCAGCGGATGAGGAAGACTTGGCACCACCGTCCTCGAAAAAAGTCGCCACCAATGCCCGAGGATCTCGAAAGACTGCGAAAAGCAAGGCATCAGAGGATTCCGCGGAGCTAGAGCCTCAGAGATCGCAGCGGCCTTCCCGCAAAACCAAGGAAGCTGCAGCCATTTACATGGGCATCATTGGTCACAAGCTTCAGCTGGCCGATGACGAGGAGGACGACCTGTCAATGAGTAGCTTTCCTGACATACCCAACGTGAAAGAAATGGAAAAGATGGAGAACGAGATCAAGCGTAATGCGGCGGGAAAGTTAAACGTGCCGGAGGCCTCGACGGTGCTTTCGGCAGGCAAATCAACCCGTAAGCCGTCGCCCCGACCCAAGGATTCCCCAGTTATTGCTCCGGTAGAAGCCACCCGCAATGAGTCCCCCTCCCCTCCAGAAGCCGAGGAGGAGAAGCCACCACCCCCAGCCCGTCGTGGGCGTCCACCTAAGCAGAACAAAGTAAATGCCGGTCCAGCTCACAAACCGCGAATCGAGGGCATGTTGGTTAAAAAGGGCTCCCTGGCTAAGATGTCTGAGCAACAGGCCAAGCCCAAAGCCAAGTCCGAACATTCGAAAGTCGACTCCGACGAGGAGGAGGACTTTCTCATCAACGAGGAGCTAAACGAAACGAAGCGAAAGCTAGAGAAGAGCTTCAGCGACTCGGATGACGAACCCCTGGCCATTAAAGTGCCAGCGGTTGCGGTGAAAGAGAAGGAATTATTGCCCCCAAAGATGGCCAGTCCACCGCCCAAATTGGTACCGGTTCCATCGCCCATCTCTGTGCCCACGCCTGCAGTTTCGGTCGCTCCCTCGCTAGCGGTGCCCAGTATACTACCGACTTCAACTGGTACCACTCAGCTGACCATGCTTCCGTTGACGGCAAAAGCGACTTCATCATTGGGTTCCATGCCGATGTTTCCAAGCATTCAAGCAAGTTATTCACCACTGAAAACCATGGAGAAGAAACCGCCGGTGCCTACGTCCAAGATTCTGAACGTTCCTGCCACGTATGCGCTGCCGGGAAGTGCTAGTGGGGCTGTAAGTTTTCAGAAAACCTCGTCGTATTTGCCGCAGGCATCGCCCCACTACCATTCCGGTTATGTGCGGCCACCACCTACGCCCACCCATCAGTTTGGAGGCGGAGCACCGTCTGGGAGTAAAACTCCCTCCCAGGGCTCATCCCCGCTGAAGTATCAGACGCCACCGACAACTTATCCACCGCCCATTGAGGCGTATCAGTGTCCAAAAATCAATCCAAACTTTCTAACGCCTAAGTACGAGCGAAGCCCACTGCCCAGATCATCGACCAGCAGCTTTCCAAGCCCATCGCCGGTGAAGTTTCAACCGACATCGGGAACCACAGCTACCACCGTGGGCACTCCATCGTCTGCCACCAAAAGTCCCTTGGCACCACCGCCGCCTTCTCCGCCAGTCAGCCAGGTTGTGATCCAGACATCCAGCTTAAATCTTAGCATGAGTATTGCAGCTACAGTCAATGCCGCACCAATGCCAGTGGCCTCTACGTCGGCAGCGGCATCTCATCAGGCGACGGTGGCAGCCACAGTAACAGCCACGTCCACACCACCGCCGGCACACAGTAATAGTGCAGGAACCGGAGGAGGAGCAGGTGCCAATTCTGATCCTCTTAAAGACGAGATTGGGAGTATACTAGCGCAGGCCACGCTGATGCCCAGCAAAGAGGAGTCGGGCAAAATCTTTGGCATTGCCAGCGTGAGTTTGGCCCAGAGTTCTGGACCAGATAACACCAAATGCACCTTGGGCAAGTGCGGTTCTATACACAAGCCTGTGTTGGGGCCAGTGGTGCCCACGGAGGGTTACTTTGGCGACCAGTTGTCTAGCAAAGAGCGGCGCAAGGCAAAGGTTAACATGACGCACGAGCAGATTCAAAAATGGCTCATTGAGTGCTCTTCCAATCCGGATGAAATCCAGGACGATTTGGATGACGATTTTGATGACAGCTTAAGGCCCCAGCAATCGACTACTCCTCCGCCCACAAGAGATGATAAGGAGCTCAGTGCAAGCTTTAGTTCATCATCGAAAAATACGCGTGGCGATCTTGGCAAGAGTGAGAGTGCCTGGTCCGCCAAGGGACCATCCCTGAAGGCAACTCCTGTACTGGTCACTCCTCCCAATCGCAAGGAACTACACGAGCAGGCGGATAGCAAGGACTGTGATGCTTTGGACTATGACAAATCATCAACACCTGTGAATCTCACACAGAAGATCACATCCAATGAGTCTTTGGCTGGTGAAAAGAAAGTTAACGATCGTAAGGGCAAAGAGTCAGCGAAGGCCGCTGCATCTAAGACTGCACCTCAGCCAAGAAGTGCAGCCGCTACTCCTCCTACACCCATCTCTTCCACACCCACGCCCGCATCTCTCACTCCATCTAAGAGCAGCCCAACGCCACCGCCAGCTGTGAAGCAAAAAGCAGAGAAGGGAAAGAGAAATGCCACTGCTGGCGGTGGAGCAACTGTATTAGCTTCTCCGCCCGCAGCACCAGCTCCTGCAAATCCAAAACGTACTCCAGTTTATAATCAAAAGAACGCTAAGGCCCAGCAGCAACAGGAGGAGACAAAACCAGCATCTAATCCTCCAAGCAGTGCGGGAACCAAACGGGAATCGGTCTATGCCTTTGGCAAGGATGATGAGTCGGGCAATAAGCCGGGCAACCGACGACGCAATGATCCTAGTCCAGTTCCTGCCCCAGCTCCCGTGGCCAATGCGCTAAGTGAACGGTCTCCAACGAAAAAGAGAGCAGCAGCCGCAGCAGCAGCGACGGCGGTCCAACTAACGCTGAGTCCTACGGAGAACTGCAAGATCGAAGGCAAACCATCGAAGGCGTCCACAGGGAGAGGAGCTAAAAAGCAACAGCAACAGGCTCCGGATCCACCAGCACCACCCGCAGAAGCTGGTGGCGATTCAGATGCAGAGGGTGCTACCTTTTACATTCCCCTGCAAGGAGCTGGAGTGGGTGGCAGCGGTGATGGAGGCATTCAAGGCGTAGCAGTCAAGCTGGGACGAGAGGGCCCCGACGGCCCCAATCAGAAGGTGGTTATGCAGGCCACTCTGGTGACCAAGGCTCAAATGGATACCAACTCGAAGCCGTTGCCAGAGTCGTTGAATACCAATGAGCTTGTAAAGACGTTGCTCCATGCGGCCAGCAATGATGCGGCCTCAACGACTACAAGCCTTAAGAGCTTGCCCAAGGCGAGCACATCGGCTGCGGCGGGTGCAGCAGCAGCAGCACCTGGGGCCTCCAGCTTGGTGCGCGTGAACTCCAACTCATCACTATTTTCTGGCTCCGCTAAATCCCGCACAGCTGCCCAGACAAGCTCCACTGCAGCAGCCGTGGCTAAGAAGTACAAGGATGACACACCCATTAAGATGGCTAACAATACGGCCTTTCCGCGACACGATGATCCCACCCAAATGGTGGAAGCGCCCATCTTTCGACCAACGGAAAAGGAGTTTGCCGATCCCATTGAGTTTATCGAGCGGATCACACCAATAGCAGCCAGGTTTGGCATTTGTAAGATCATTCCGCCGGCCAGCTTTAAGCCGGAATGCCGGATCTCGGATGAGATGCGCTTCACAGCTTACAATCAGTACGTGCACAAAATGCTCCACCGCTGGGGACCTAGTGCCAAGGAGCTGAGTGCCATCAAAAAGTACCTGGCCACCCAAAGCATCGTTATGAATCACCCGCCATGGATCGGTGGAATGGAGGTGGATTTGCCACGATTATATCACACGGTCCAGGAGCTGGGAGGTCTCAAGGAAGTCATCGAAAAGAAGAAGTGGGCTCGCGTGGCGGAGGAGATGTGCATACCCAAGCTAGCTCAAGATCGTGTGACCAAGCTGGACGACATATACTGCAAGTACCTGTTGCCTTACGATACCTTGTCACCGGCAGAGCGGCAGAAGCTCTTTGACGAGGTGGAGGCCGACTGGGCCAAGCGGGAGGCACGGGCTCGTCGGAATGCGGATCGCTTTGTGAACACGGAGAGCGTGTCCAACGAGGAGGACGATCTGAGCAGTGACGAGGACGAAGAGTCCGAGGAGGAGATAGACGGCGTGTCCATGGAATGCATCGTGAAGGGAAGAAGTATGCCACTTAGCCAGTTTTACAGGATTGCCCGTAATACGATGGCGCTATGGTTCAAAAGCACTGATCCTACGGTCAACGAGGTGGAAGCGGAGTTCTGGCGACATGTGGCCGTTCGTGACAGCCATGTGTGCGTTCACTCGGGCTCCATTGACAGCTCAGGCTGGGGCTATGGCTTCCCTAGTCCAGGACCCAAGGGAAAGGGCTCAAACTATGCCAAGCATCCGTGGAATCTGAAAGTGTTGACCAATAATTCTGGTTCTGTTTTGCGATCCTTGGGTCCTGTTATGGGCGTAACAGTTCCCACGCTCCACGTGGGCATGCTTTTCTCCGCCTGCTGCTGGTACAGGGATCCACATGGCCTGTCATGGATCGAGTACCTTCACACCGGTGCCTCCAAGCTGTGGTATGGAATTCCCGATGATCAGAGTGCGAACTTCAGAGCTGCTCTCACGTCGCTGATTCCGACGCACTGCCAGAACAAGACCATCTGGTTGCCCTGTGATACGGTGATGGTGCCACCGCACATGCTCACGGATCGGGGGGTGTCACTGTGCCGCATCGAGCAGAAGCCAGGCGAATTTATTGTGGTCTTCCCACGGGCCTATACCTCAAGCCTGGCCACGGGTTATGTGGTCTCCGAGAGCGTTTACTTTGCCACAATGTCCTGGTTGGATTTGGCCAAAGATGATTTCAGGGTATGTTTTAGTATCTGCTCTAGCACTTTATGCAAACTAAGATTTTGTTTTCTGGGTTTTAGGACATCCATGAAAGCTGTGAGCCAGCCATGTTCTCTTTGGAGCAGCTGCTCTTTGCCTTGGGTTATGACCAGCGTGTCAACTCCGAAGCCCTGCATCAAATGTTGCCAATGCTAAACGACGTTTGCGAGAAGGAATCCGCTGCCCGAGAGCAGCTTAGGGTGAGTTAAGATTAGGCCAGCTGTACAATCTGAAACTTATTTATTGATCCCTGCAATCTTACAGGCTGCTGGTGTGACATCAACCGAAAAAGTGCAGGCGGAGAAGGGTCAAAAGGCCAAGAAGCAGCAACAGCCGCCATATAAGTCCATCGAGAGCGAATGTGACCTGTGCCGCGCCAACCTGTACATATCGATGGTGCGCACCGAGGATGGCAACATCTACTGCCTGCAGCATGCGTTGAAAAACCTCAATAACGGCAACATTCAGGCGAAGCAATGCAAGCTAATCTACGCGTATAACGTTGATGATATTCAACAGCTTATACGGCAACTGCAGGAGAAGATCAACCATAAGGCAGCCGTAAAGAAAAAGTAGCATCGTCGGCGTCGTTACTAATCGGCGGCGCACGAAAGATTCAGGCACAGATAAAGATACGGATAGAAATTTGGATTAGGAACCCAGCGCAGATGTACATATTAAGAAATGTGTATACCTATGTGATTCGCCATCGCTAGTGAGCAGCTAATTGATAATTGGGTGAAATATAGAAATGTCTACAAGTTAATCCATGGACGCACAAAACACACATATTAATGCAACGTTTATCTCCCAGTTGACTAACTGACACTATTACTAACTGTAAGATAAGAGCGTAGGATCGGATATAGGAGATGTAACTGTTCACATTTCAACGTGGCAATGCTTTCAATTTTGACTAGTTTATACATTATGTCGATAAGAAGTTTGCAATGAATTTTGTTTTCCATTTAATTTTTTTGTTATGCAATATTTACCCTCCCCGAAAATGTTAACCCCCCCATTTGTGTTATTGTATATAGAGAGCCTTAGTGTATGTACGTACTACGTAGTTAGCTTTCGGATTAAGTCAAAGACCCTCAAAGAAACCATGCTAACGTGTTGCAATTTCTACTACCTTTTATACGCTAAGATAACGAGTAATTACCATAGCATCATAGAACGACACAGCCCCAGATATCCACACCCATAGAGCGCTAGTTTAAGCACTAACAATAGCAAGGGACCGTCCCGGGATGGTTCTCTGCCAACTAACGAACTAAACGAAAGCCAGAGTTACTATCGCTGACTGCAGTTGTGAGGCGGGACAACCCAAGCCGTACTGTTCATTCAACCAAAAACTATACAGACGAAATCATCCATCAAGGTCAGGCGATTGCGATTGCGTAAATGAGAACTTTTCACTAGATGTTCAATGTATTTATATAGTAGTAATACCAAAGACACTAGAATAACAAGATGCGTAACGGCCATACAAATTTTTGGCACGCGATTTTTTGGCCGTGGCTCTAGAGGTGGCTCCAGGCTCTCTTGAGTTTTTGTTCGAGAGAGAAAGAGCGGAGAGCGCTACAGCAAACAGCTCTTTTCTACGCATACAGTGATAGGATACAACTGTATGTGTGCACACGTATGCTCATGTATTGTAAATTTGACAAAATATGCCCTTTACCTTAGAAGTTCGTTGACTTTAAATCTATATTATTTTTTATCAATTGGCACCATGCGAAAAATTCTTGTTTTGCATTGCCTCAACGTTATTATTATTTAAATAAAGCTTAGAAATAGTAATAGACGAATCTATGTACATCACAAAATAAATTTCGAAAATGACTTTATATTAGAATTCTTGTCATTAGGGTATTCAGCTTGCGGCGTGAGAAAAATTAATAAGGCAATGATTGTTGAGTGCTTGTGTCCGCACTTCGTGCCTGACGATATGACTTTTGCAACGAACTGTTTTCATATTTTTATTTATTTTATTAATTTTTATTTTCTACTACGTATTATTATTTTTTATGAAATATTATTATGAAATATTATTATTTTTATTATTTATTAATAAAATTATTATTTTTATTATTTATTAATTAAATTATTATTTTTTTATGAAATTAAAAAATAATTATTATTTTTATGAAATATTTATTTCTCAATGTTATGTCTTCTTTTTGGAAAATTTATGTTTCAAATTACAGTAGTTATAATAATTTCCTTTGTATTTGCTTTAATTATTATTATAATAATTATTATAATAGTCAGGGAATTTTTATTTTATTTCATCATATTGCTACGAAATTGGCCACAACTCCAAATATGTAAATTCGTTTCTTCGATCAGAATTGATTTCGGCCCGAAAATCGTCTTCTAGCACAGCACGCACACATATACGCGTTTTCGTCTCTTGTTTTTACTCACGCAAGCAAGCAAATTCTATTTTTATATTTCTTACGCTCTCAACGTGAGCGAGCGGAAAGAGAGCAAATTTGGCCTTCACCAAAAAAGTGGCTGCATAGTGCCAAACGAATGTATGGCCGTTACGCATCTTGTTATTCTAGTGTCTTTGGTAATACCATATTTAAGTAACAAGTGCAACAATAAATCTTAACGCGATATATCGAAGATGCACTGCCTAATTAATGCTACGTACCCCAGCTACACTGTTTGGAGGGAAGTTTTATTTAAAAGCTATTTAGTATTGCTAATCCTTGGCTACACCTTGGGTTTTTTCTGGGCCGGTGGTAAGCAGTCCGCGCTGGCGACAGCCTGACGTTTAACAGCGCAACTGGGCATATTGGCCACCACATCCTCCATTTGGCGCTTGAGTTCGGACACTTGGGTGGTCAGTTCGGTGATGCTGGAGAGGGCTTCCTGCAATCGGCGATCCTGCACCTTGCGCGACACTTCCAAGAGGCGAACCTTTTGCGAAAGTGACCTTTGGAGCTGGTATTGCCTGGACAGTTGTTTATACATGCGATCCTTTTGAGAGGAATCCGAGTGTGATTTGCTGGCAGATATGGGGGCCAACTGAACGATGGCCTGCTGGACGAGCCCATGATCGACGGGCCGACTGATTCCGGTTCGCCTCACGCCGCTAAAGCTTATGTCGCCCAAGGCACTGCAAACCACAAGTCGAGCTCCGGCCGCCGTGGATTCCGCCAATTGTTTGCGGTGTTCCATTTTGAAATTGACAGCAATCTTCTCGTCGAAATGCTCAATGGCCATGGAGGAGATGTCGCGCAGCTCCTGCAGCACTTCATGTGGACGCAGCTGTTTGGTGGAGGTGCTCAAAATGCGCAGAATGCTGTTGATCTCGTCCAGAACGCGACCAGGTATGAAACAGCAGATGTTGAGGTCAATAAACTTGGAGTACGTCATGGTCAGCATCGAGATCCGTGTCTCGATGGAGGTAAGTATGTCCGAGTGGCGGGATAGAGTGTGGTTCCTGACGGGGAAAAACCATCAAGTCATCAGAAACATCTCGATGCATCGAGAATGTGATATGGCACTTACCTGCGTTCCGATTCCCGTCGTGGCAGCATGGATTTGATGCGCTTGAAGTTCTTGGCATGGGCCATAATGATCTTGTTAAAACCCTTGTTTAATATTTGCTGCCCAAGATAATTAAATAGAGTGCACACCTGGATTGGAAACGTTTAGTTTTAGTTACGGATCAGGGACTCCTGGGACGTCATTTATTAGCTCACCTCTCGTTTTTTTGCCACCTCGTCGTAGGGGAGCAACTCCAAAATGTCCTGAATTAGTGTTTGCGGCAAGTCTAACAGATTCATATTTCTCCTTAATACTTATTACTAGTTTCGAACGGAGCGTTTATAGTCGAGAATATTGCTATTGTTTTTAATAAGGCTGTGATGTCAGCTCACGGAAATGCCGAAAACGCCTTGTGTAGCGATGAAATATACCAAAATAACTTAAGTATATCTTACAGTTATTTTACATGTGTGTCAAATTAGCTTTGGTGAGTTATTTATAGGTGAATTCTAAAAAATAAAAGTGCGTAAAAGAAAAGAAAGATCTAACTGCCTATTTACGACTTAAGTTTATATGACTCAAGAAAGTATATCAAATGCATTTGAAAAAAGGGTTGCCCACTCTTTGGGGAATATCTCCACTCGCATAGCGTGTTCCAAAATTCAAAAGGCATTTACTCTTCATTTCTGCATTTGACAAATCGAAAAATTACGATTTCGATTTAAAATCGAGGTCGTAAAATTCTGACCAATTCGGTTACCGGAGCATGCCCGAATATATATAATTTTTAATTGGGAGAAGTTAAAGTGCCGAGTGTAGTTTGAATCCCAGCATTCAACTGTTGGAAGATAATTTTATAATGATTTTTATTTACAAGATGGGGAACAACAACAACAAAATGAGAATGGAAATAGATTTAAGCTTGTATCAGAAATTTGCTAGCATCATGAATATCATTTGCATAAGGTTCCAGCTCGGGCTTCTTTTTGGGAAAGTAGGGATTGTGTTCGGGATCGGCATTCAAGCTGTAAGATATACAAATAGTTTAAACAAAATAATATAATCAAAATAAAAGTACAACTTACTGGTAAAAGTGGGTGGCCTCCTCACACTTGACATTGTACCACCAATCGCAGGCGAATTCCTTTTGGTTGAAGATGGTGCCGTTGGTGCAGAGGAACTTGGCGCCCTGCTCACCTTCGCGTCCATCGTGGCACACGTGGTACGCCTGGCAGCCCGTCTCCACATTGGCGTACATTCCCGGAGTGGCCGGCACATTGTGGCAACTGAAGTGGGTGTGGGGCACCTCATGGTAAACCGGATAATCCACGCCCGGAACTCCAGGTATCTTGTTCAAGTCTTGCTTCTCCTCGTGATGCTGCGGGTGTTCCGGTTGCGGTGGATTGAATAGATAGCCGAATTTCCGTAACCATATCAAATGTTTCCATTGCATAAGACAAGCCACAGCTCGTGCCCCAATCCGGTTTGGTCTTAGTACCCCCAAATCCCCGCGTGACAAAGCCTCATTATAACCATACTCGTGTGTACATATACTCTGATAGAAGTATTCAAGACGTTTACTTTCAGACATCAAACTCTTCTGATGTTCAAAAGTAAATAAATTATTTGTTAAATAGTATATTTTTATATCATAAATGTGAGCTACATCGCTTTTTTTATCAGTGCACACATTGAGTACATTACATGCTACAATTTTTGGGTCAAAAGTGAACGTGGCTAAGACACCCAGAGCTTTGTCAATTGGGGTGGCACACGCTCCTCCCAATCGACTCCCCAGCATAATTATACACTCGTTTTCCGATACCCAATCCTCACCTGAACTTCGATGGCCACCGCGGCTCCGACAACGACCATTAGCCAAAATGAGAAACAGCCCAGCTTTGGCATCATTATGTCTGCTTCAAAAGTATCTTTGTATGTATCTTTTCCGCCTACTTTGCTTTGGTAGTTGGTAGCTTGGAGACTTTGGAGCTGCAGAGACGACCGCTCGAGTTGGGTTTGAAAATCACACTGAACTGCAGTTTTCCCAGCGGCAGCCACTTGAGCATGGAGCTTTCAAGGGTACCGATCCGATTTGTGTAACGATTTCGATTTTCGCACTGGAAGCTGCCGTCCCAAGCTTTTCCATTCCCCAAAATCAGCGAATTTACTTAGCTCTGCTACAATTATTGCCAAAGTAAACGAACCGCTTGAAGCTTAATGCTATCCTGCTCCCCCCACTAATTATGATATAGGTATATATAGTATAGTATACCACTCATGTGGGAAATGCAACATACAACAATGTACGGACACGCGCATGGGTTTATTTTGCAAGATACAAATTGTTTACGCTTAACTAGCTAAAAGCGATGAATTCCCATTTCACTTGGCCAGGCTTAGATGGTACAATATGTGGATGGGCTGTGGGTTGGCAAGCGATGGGATGGGTGGTGGATGCAACTGCCTGCACGCAAAAAAAAATGATAATACCTTTTGATCTGGTTTGCAAATTTGAAAACTTGAAAAGATTTAGAAAGCTAAACAGCTCCTGAATATGATTAAACATAACTCATTTACGAAGAATTTAAGTTTTTAACTAAAAAGGTTAATTTAATATATTACTTTATTTAATAGAAACCAAAACGGTTGCATATCACTTCACGCTTTAATAATCAAATAAAAAGTATATTTTCAATGTTTTTAAAATGTGTTGTGTACTGATTTTAATATAAGTTCAACCTCAATTGTGGCCACATTTTTTCACAGTGCATGGGCTGGATATACGAATGGCTTGCTAACATGGGAATGGGAATGGATATGCACTAAACGGTGAGCGGGCGTATGGCAAAAGTTTTGAAATGATATGCGCATGGTTAGATAATGGATGCGAACCACTTGTAAACTCAACTCTTGGCTGGAGATAGATATCATAGCTGCCATATTCATAGATTCTACTACATTTTGGGCATTTAAAGCGTTAAAACTAATAATTCTTTCGTCCCGTTTGCTGCAGGTCCAGTTTGTTCAGCAGATCGTCAAATTCGCTGAAGAGCTAAGCAAAAAAAAAGAAGTAATAATAAGACACAAAAATGATTACATAAAAGCGCTCGGGGATTAGATTGGTCTCGACTCACATGGGTTGTGCCATAGCTGTCCACATAGGTCTTGCTGCCCCTGGAGGTTTTCTTGAAGGCGGGCAGCACCGGACTGTGACCATGCAGGAGATTCACATTCTGATAAGACTGCGCCTTGGCCGAACCGGCCAATGGATGCGACTGACTCTTGCCAACCGTGGGCGCCAGTTCCAGAAAATTGGGCGCTAAATTGGACAGAAGTTCAGCCATTGCTTGCACTCCTCAATCATTCCGACAACTTACTCTTCTTCGGCTGCAACTTGACCTGGTTGAGCAGCGGATTGTGCAACTGGAGCTGCCGGTAGACGGGCAGGGCGTGCTTCGGTGGCACCAACACGTGCTGGCGGCCCACCGCCTGCGGGTACAGGTACGTGGTCTCCACCGTGGGCACCTGGCGGTAGTGGTACCGTCCCTCCCGCGGCGTATACCTCCCATCCGAGCTCAGGGCGATGTGGAAGACGGTGCGCATGGGCTTGCTGTAGTACTGATACACCTGGATGGGAACATACGGTTTTTGAGTGTCTATCGGGCTCTCAACCTTTATGTGAATGTCCGTGGTTGGGCAACTTTAGGATGCGAGTTGCCATAGCAAGTTGATACTTTCAGTACTTTAATCTTGTTTAGCATCTAAGCATGTTTGTATTGTTTAAATTCGGGGTTTTTTTTAACATCTATGAATACTATTAAAACGTAAATGCATGCTAAATTCGGATTATGCTGTTATAACCATTTTTTTAAACTTGAAAAATGATCGCACGGATTAAATATATATAAAAAGCATTACTAAATGATTAATTGATCTGTGCTTAATTTGCTAACTTTTTATATATCTCTACTTTTTATTTCCCTCAACCGAATTGAGGTTTGGCATATATTTGAAAAAAACAAGCTATTTCCGTAAACCTATTTTGAAATCCTTACTACATCTATATATTCGCTTAATTTTATAGTTAAGTATAACTCATCCGTTCTGAAAAGGACCTGCTAAAGGATATTTTGCGAAAACACAAATTTACTCGAACTGCCACATTTGCCTATCCGATAGCCTAATCCCTTGCCCAGAGAACCCAATGAAAAGGGGCTATAATCCAGGGCATCCCGCTGATCCTTACCTGTGGATTCCGCTGCTCGGGCAGTATGCCATCTGGCACTGCGATGCCTTCCTTCTGCAGGCGATTCAGAAACAATCGATCCGTCTCAAAGGCGGTGTCCGGTATCTTACCACCCGCATGTGGCAATACTTGTTCCCGATAGATTTGGCGTTTCTTGAAATTGGTTTTTCGACAGTATTATTTATGAACGTATACGTTTAGTGGCGATGCCATGGCCTACACACCTTGTGGTTGCGCTCAGCAAGCTCCGTGCCTTGGGCAATTATGAATGGACCCACGCAAAGATATAGTAAACCGATCAGCAAGATCACATATGGCGTAGACATTTTCAACTCTTTTGTATTTCAAGAATCTTTTTTTTTTAGCAATTTCCTGATCAGCGAACTCAAAAGGTCAAGTTGATCGATGGATCGATTGAAAGGCACTCAGATCACAGATTTCGGCAGACAAACGTTAAGAGCTCGGTACACAAATCCAGATGCAAGACATTCTTCTTCCACATTCGACAGCCAAATTGCACAAGACGCGGCGACAGATGAATGACGAGCAGAATGAGCGATCGCGACACGATCACGTGACGATTAGGTTGCCAAAGCAATCTGGTAATGGTAAGCTGGTTATACGCTTGTACTATATCGATGTCTAGATATATCTATAGACGGCGCGACTTCTCGCTTCCGATCTTGGAGTTACGTTGTGGTCGCGTCGACGGTGCCAAACATAATGAATGCAAATGCATATGGCCGATCTCCACCAGCGTTGGTTGCCCTCTGCCGACGTCTTCTGCCGACGCGCTCATCATCGCCATCATCATGATCATCATGATCGTCGCAGCTACTATCATTATCATCGTGAAAAGCATAGGCTCTGAAACTGTGAATGATTTTCCATTGCTTTTACTTGGCACACTACTTAATATAATACCAACTTCTTGCCATAGTTAGTTTTATTTGCGGTTTTAACTGGAAGTGGCAGCAAAATCGTTATAGCCAAATTGCCTCAATTAATCTATATGCGCCTCCCCCCCGCCCCCTCCCCTTCCAAAAAGCGAAATCCAAAGCCAAAACCGAATCCGAATTCATAGTGGGATGATGGGTCGGCTACTTGACTTGAAAGTCTCGCTGAGATCCCTTGCTGCCCGTTCGTACATCTTTGTTATACGTAATTACGCCGGTTTCTTGGACATGGCAATTTTTTATGGTAGCACTACAACCTTTTTCTTGCCACGAAAGTGAATGGCTGAATTGGATTGGTTCGGATTGCCTTTTGTTTTTGGCCATTTGCAGTTAACAACTGATTGCGCCCTCAAGTCAACACTTTGCTGAACGTTTCATATTTATTGATTGTTTTCGTTATTATTTTAAATATTTGTGTAATTTTTTTCTTCTGTTTTGTTGCCAGCTACTTGCTGTTGTATTGCCTATTTGTCTCGAGAGGGCTTTAATGTTTTTTTTTCGTGTCAGAAGAGTTCGGTTTTTGTAAATAAGTCGCTTTATTGGCGATTGAAAGGCCTTGAAGGTATTGTGAAAGTGGATTGGTTTTTGGTGAATGCTTGGGAGACCTTTCTCAGAGGATAATTGGATTGGTAATTAGTTCTACTTATTTTTTAGGGCACGTGATCAAAAAGCAGAAGATTAAACTTAGCAAGCTTATTGTTTAATATTTGTTTATCTTAACATTTAAAACTCAACAGCTCTTCAATATGTTCATGTTATACTCAAATTAAAATTTTTGGAAATCCATTAATCAAATTTTCAACATAAAATTTGATAGGGCGAAGACAAGAAAATAATAATAATTGTTTTCAGATATGTGTTTTAACTTGCTCACCTACATACGTTTTTTTTAAAGGAAATAACTATTTCCATTTTTTTTTTTAATAATATCCGATATTCCCACGCTTCCGCATTTAGTTTTTTAAAATTCCATTGGCATATGCCATATTATTATGGCACATGCGTGTAAAAGTAGACCCAACATAAATGTTTAATGCAAAACTGGGAGAAAGTACTTCCAAACCACAGATATAAGATGATGATAAGAACACCTACGAATAGTAGATCGATTGAAATGCCGAACACAAAAGAAAAAAGCCCATAGTAATTCCGATTGCACAATTGCCGCCGAAAAAATGTTTTACATTACAAACTACAATAGACACGGCAGCAAAAAAGGCACAACAACAAATAAAAAAACGAGTCAGCTTCTGCAGTTTAGTAGATTGTAAAATTCAGACCTTGACTCAATCAAGATGCAACAAAAGATCCAGCTATTGGGGAGACCCTAGCGGAGATTAATTATTTTAAATCATCACCAGCCTTGGAACCTCGGGCATGTTCATCGAAAATATTTGTCTAATCGTTCAAAGCTGCTTTTCAATTGTTTGGCCCAAAAGCAAATTGTTGCGGTCGCTAATTGGCCAAGATTGGAGCTTCCTGGAGGGGCTCGCTCGCCACACAAATGGTCCCAACTCGATGTCAAGGATAAAAGTTGCCTCTTCTGAACCAGTCATTCCCAGGCCTTTCCAATTCGCATCTTGTCACAGAAAGATGACAGGCCAATACCACGACCACGATCTGACATCTACTCGATCTGCGATCCGAAGCGATCGTGCCTGGCTTGGTTTGTGGTCCACATCTTTGCCTTGGAGGTTACCTAATTGGCCAAAAGTCGAGTTCAATTGCCCATAATGTTTGAACTTGTGGGCATTTTTGTGTGTGTGTGGGATCGAGCAAACGAGCAATTTGGTGAAAATAACATAACATCAACAAAACGAATTCGATTCGGCCCCTTGTCCACTGTGCACTTGTTACCAATTAACAAATGACTATACACTTGGTAATTGAAGTTGCTCGATCAGGTTTTTGGCCATTCAGCGGATGGATATTCCGAAATGATCTGAGCAAGTGCCACGCGTTGAACCCGCAGGCCAGAAATGGCAAGGGAAGTTCAGGGTCATGTCAGTAAGAAATTGAAAATGAAACAATAAGTTACTTCATTGATTTTACCCATTTCGAAATATGTAAAATATGAATGCATTCATTCAGTTGAGTTTCTCTTGTCTTTTTATTTTGGTGTATATTTTATATCTTTGCTTGGTTTACACTTTAAACATTTTTTAAAAAAGTAAACATTCATATCAATCTTTGTTCTTCTGAATATGTAATATGGACAACTCTAAATACTTTTCTGGGCAGATATACTTAGAACTCGTTGCGTTCATATTAATATACATATTTACATACAGATGACAGATAATTCTGCGGCTCGAACTTTTCATCATTTTACACGTAAATCTGCTTCGTTGTCTGCACAGACTCTTAAATGCAAAATAAAATGTTTCAACTTGTGTTTCTTGTTTTATTTACTTGATAGTTTCGCTAAGTATTTCTCTTTTATAGCTATAATTAAAATACAAAAATATGTATGCAACAAAAAATGTATGTTTACACATAGTGAATATCGGGGCAATTCAATGTAACTTATTACTCGGCTAGATTTCGTATAAAAATTGTATTCTCTGAGTAATTTAGCTCAACATATTTGGAACTGATCGATTGCAAAATAGGCTTTACAATCCTAATTCTTACGCTTACTTACTAAACATGCTAAAATGTTAAATAATGTACGCAAATCACGCGAATTTGCCACGGAACAAAGTAAAAGTTGGGAAAGGCATGATAACTTTAGTTTTGGGTTTTTTGCTTTAGGAGTAATACTATTTTAGAACAGAGAGAAAGGGACGGGGATTTTTGGAGGATGGTACGTAGCTAAGCCTCTTACAGATCCATACTAAATGGTATTAATAGAAAATCAATGGGAAACTATTAAAGTGCACTTAGTAAAGTTCCAGTTTGAATGCCGCTTGAATCGTTCAGAACTGTTCTAAAAGTGTTTCTGAACGGCTATCAACTAGCTTACTCTCTACATTATATAATCGCGAGTGTACTAAAACGTGCTAAAACGGCTCAATGGTGCTTGGGAGTGTGCTACATATATTGTAGGCACTCGCTCAGTGAAATCCCTAGTTAATTCCCTTTCGGTTCTCAAAACAGACACACTAAGCAACAGACAAAATGTACAAAATGTGGGCGCAGTTTTACATCTAACAATAGTTAGATTTTATCTAGGAAGCGGAGCCTCTCTCCTAAGTGGTGAAGTATCTATTCTCCGACGTTTTCATTATTACTGTAGGCTTTCACAATATCCTTGATGGCTGCCTGGGTGCCGAAGACGAGAGCGCCAATGCCGCACAAAGTGATGATTGCGTTCTTCCACAGTATCCAGTTGTATTTACCGAAACCGGTCTCCCAATGGACAATCAACTCAATGACCACCTAGAAATGAAAAATATATATAGTTATTTGTTGATACAAATGCTAGTGCATTTGTCTTTGACTTACCGGGAAGATCAATCCCAGAATGGAGAAGCAGAAGGCACCGATGAGACCCATAAATGGGCCAATTGTAGGAACAGCCACGGCCAGAACAACGGCAGCGGTCACCAGGACTGTGCGCAGCACATAGTTGACCAATGTCGGACGCTTCTTGCACTTCTCCTTAATGCCATCCCAGATGATCTCCAGGCACACAAAGAACTGCAGTCCAAATGTGCAATATACGGCCAGGGAAATGAGCACCTTCACCGTCTGGGCGGGCCACTGCTCGATGGGCAGATTCAGGGTGATGCTCTCTCCGGTGGCGGAACCGTAACGCAGATAGCCAAGGAATCCCAGCAGCATATAAATAAGGGTCACGCCCGACATGCCCTGGCTGAGCACACCGCAGATTCCGAGGAAGCTCTGTGGCGTCTTCATGTTGTTTTCCAGCGGCATAACAACACCGATGGCCTCCATTGCAAAGATGGTGATCGAGAAGAACTGCGGCAGTGTGGACCAAACAACGGACTCGCGCTCTTGCACTGGTGGCAGATCCTGGACCAGATAGTAGAACGTAATACCCAGTCCCAGGCCCATGAAAACATTGGCCACCATCGACACAGGCGCCAGATACTTGAGATTTGGCACCCAGGCGATGAGAATCAACGGCACCAGCATTATGCAAATGAGCATGCGCAGCGACACTGGCGTTCCCGTCCAATGGGAAATCAACTGCTCAAAGTTCGAGGCCACAATTACCGTGTACACCGAGCAGGTGCCGAAGTACGTGAGGAACAAACCAAACAGGATGGAGAACTTGGCCACTGGCGCGAAGCCACGGCACCATTTGGGTCCTTTTTGGAAGGCAGCCTCTGCAATCTCGGCAAAGGTCATCTTGGTGCGGCGAGTTCTGTAGTACAACTTGTGTCCGCATTTTACCTATTAGTAGTTATAAAAAATATTCAATAAATTGCTATTAGTGCTTTTCGGATTTTACGTACCAACACGTAACTGCAGTGCGTGCATATAAAGGCGGTGAAAATGGTGGAGAAGATTCCCATGATGAGACCGGAGCACATGAAGGCAAATGGCATGCCCAGGATACCGGTTCCCAAGGAGGCCTTAAGCAAATGCGTGAGAGTTTCATTATCGCTACAAGGGAAGAAGCATGCACTCATTAATGTTGAATTCAAAAATCGAAGAACACAATGCCACTTACGTTGTTGGATGTGGATTGTCCCGCAATGCGAAAGGATCAAAGTCATTTCCAGCCAAGGCCTGCTCGGTATCCGACTTGCGGGGTTGGATTTTGTACCTATGTAAGAGGTCAGGAGAAGTAAACGCATTAGTTTAGGGATATCTCTTATTTGGGGCCTAATCCTCTCTAGATGGCCACCTCAATTCCACATTTGTGGGTTCTAAGTCGCTCATTTTCATGCTGATTGGTGCGATCGTCTGTACACAACTGAAACTCGCCGCGGAATCGAAGCGGTTTCTTATATGCTGACAGTGAAATTCTCTTGCCACGGAATTGCTGCATCTGCAATTACACTTGTCGTGCCACCGTCGGCTCAAAATACTACACTTGTAACTTAATGTCGATCGGGTAAAATGGAAAGAAAAAACTGCTGCTAAATTTGGTCAGGCCGTTTCTGATTGGCCTGGTCTGGGCAATTGACGGAATCTATGGACTCCGATCCATTCCAGAGCGAATGACTCGGATTGCCAATCCAGTTGCATCAGCCATAAAAGAAACACAATAGACGTGACTTCAGCCCGGCTTTATGCTCACATTGTTTATGCTCTCGCGGTTTCAAAAGCACCTCAAGGTATGCTATGAATTTTGAAGAGCCTGAGAATTTACTTCATATTTTATATTTTATTTATGTTTTATATATTTTGTCAATATATTCAGATATGTTAAAGATTTTTAAAATAGTCATAAATCCCACTTCTAACTACTTCTGTCACATAAATTTGAAATTAATAAACAGAATTGCAAGTCATATGAAAAAAATGTTAGATAAGCTATAATTTAAAGCTATAATTTTAGTTAGTTTTAATTGTGAATGGTCATGGCTACAAGTACCGGATGTAACTCATTCAAATGGCACACTGTTAGTTTCTGATATTTGAAACCCCATTTTCAAATAAGATTTCCGGGAGTATAAGCCAGCATATATGAAATTGTACTATATTTAAATTGTGCGATTATTATTATTTTTCCATTTATTAAATTCCTATCAGTTCAAGAGCAACGCGCAGGTTATCAACTATTTTTCAATTTGTAATTATCGCAGCGTCATCAAAATAAGGTTTTAATGCCAAGAGCAAAAATCGTTTGAATATTGTTTATAATATGTACGAGTTTCATTACTTGATTCAAAGTGCATTGAAAGGCATCTTTCTTTTTGTTAAATATGAATTTGAATGCACGTGTGCAAGCGTTATACTGTTGTAAAATTTGTCAATTTATTTCGCGACTTTCCCCCATTCGTTTGAACTTGTTTCGCGCATTTGCATTGGCAACAATAATATTTGCATCTGAGGGCAGATCATGAAATTCGATATTTTACCAACGTCAGTAGATGTATGCATAAATATTTTGATGTATAAATATTTTTTGTGAACGCACTTTGAGCTAGTAGTGTAGTGAGTAGTAGTAAGTACTACGTAAGTGGCTTTGGGATTGATTTGTTTCAATTGCGTTCTATACGATCGGAATTTACATTGGGCCTTGAGAGAGGCTTACGTGATTTGTGCTTATTAGAAGGCAGGAGCCTGCTTGATTATACGTTTATCTATGTGGGCAGCTCAACCCGGCTATCATGGCTGCCCTCGAGTTAGACTAGACGTCTAATGTTTTAGTAACCCTCCGCACATCCCCTCTTCAAGCCAACTGATAATTGTAATCAATCTGAGCTGCTCGTGTCGAAGTGCCTGGCTTTAAACTCTTACAAAGCGTTTTTTGTTAGTCTCAATTTAGCGACGTCGCCACATCAAAGGCCCATTAGCGACATAGAGACACTAATCTACGCGTACACTTAATTGGCAAACATGCCATGCCGGCAAATTGGGCGACATATTTTTAGCCAATTGACCGGATGAGATATACTCACATGACTTTTCCTTCGCCGGGCAGGAATTGCTCCATTTCCTGGGGCGCATGCTTCGACCCGCTGTCCTAAAATGTCCAACAAAGAGTTTCAACAATGAGTAAAGGTAATTGCTCTATGGAATATCTAAGCATTTCGTACTTACCACAATGTTAACCATTTTGAGAGCAGCTTCTTCTTTCCCTCAGTGTAGAAACTGCAACGAGATCGAAAGGGAAAATATTATTAGTTGTTGTTGGGTATCAAAATCACATCCATAAATTAGAATGCCTTAAAATGAATTAATTGCCAATTGATCACCACTTGTGATCACATTTCGTTGTGTGTAAGACAAGCACGTCTCCATTGATTTAATAATGAATTTAAATTGGAATTGTGGCGCCCAGACAATTTCAATTTCACAAACTGGATTCTTCCAGAGCAAAACTAATAGAATTCCATTTATGATTGATTTAAACGAACAGAATGCAACTGTTGATTTGATTTAATTGTCTGCGATTTCTGACTGAAATATTTATTCCCATATGCAAAAGTTCAATTGCCAACTAATTGTTTTGTGCGACTCACTTTCAATTTTTAGGCGACTGTCTTTACAATTGATGCGAAGACATTTTTGGCCATTTGCATATGCAAATTGAACATAATTTGGGTTCATTTAAAACCGCCTCTAATGAGTTTTATTTTTAGTCGCAAGTATTGTGTATTCTCGATGGCATATGTGTGCACATATTTCGGTTAATTGGTTTTTCCTTTTGCGTTTCGGCCTTTTGTGTCCCCGTTCTATTATTAATCCCTTAAATCCCAGTCACATGTGCCATATTTCACACAGTTAATAGAGTGTCGAGTGGGTGGCCTTTCGAACTTTGGACTGGCCCCCAAATGAATTCTCTAGGGCGATGGGCACTTTTAAGAACCCAAATCGAGGTTCGTCTTTCGCACCGAATGACAAATGATATATTTATGCTTTTCTTTCCAACTTTGCATATCAATTTCCAGCACTCAGACGCTGCGTAGACAGTTTCGAATATCTTGTTATTTTGGTAGTTTGTTTTGGCCATGTTTCGCCGCATATTCGACGTATTTCGCAACAAGGTTGAACGACCCCCACTTGACTCGGCCTGACCTCTGTTCTCGGGGATCTGGGGAATGCCGGAGATAAGCCCTCTGAAGAGCACGAACAACATATCCACTTGGCGGCCAAGCGAAGCTATAGCTGACTTTTTACAGCCATTTACAAGCGATGGAAGTTGGCCAAAGCTAAAGCCCAATGCCTAAGGCAATGACAATTGGAATCGCTGCCATATATTACGTTATCTAACTAAAGCGTCATAGCGAAATCACGCACATCGCACTCAGTGCCCACGATAAGATATAGGATCACAACATCGGCCAGCATTATCATCGCTCTGAATGAATGAATCAAATTTATTGAGATCCCAATAACTGCGTGAGGCACACACAATATTTTGGCAACACAGACGAGTGAAAAGCCTTCACCCAGTGAAGAACAGAAAAAAAAAACAAAAAAAATTGAGTACAACTTGGCACACATTTGGTAGTGTTTTGTTTTAGTTTTGGTTTTGTTTTACTGGTTCTATATTTTTAGTTGTAGGTGCTTGGCGTTTGTCATGCCAAATGTTTGCTCTTATCACATACATAGCTTTTGCACTATTTTCGCCCCGAAAACCAGTGCAAACTGGTTCATCCGATAGATCGGAAGATATACCCCACACCTATTCATATATATCTATATAGGTGGTCGTGTCGGCATTATCATTTATTTCGGTTGCGTGAGCAACTAGCATGACTTGGCTAAAATCTAACCAAAAGATATACAAACCGATTCGCCATTGGAAGCAATTACAAGTCAGTGAAATTGCCGAAAAATAAATCGATTGCATCATTTCAATTGAAATTTGTCAGATGCTCATTCGATTTCACTCTTTCCTTTACTTTATAGTGTAAAGATCAAAAGTTCGTTGCCCTGTGTATTGATACTATTACTTATCCTACACAAGCGATAAACAATAATATCACATGGCACAAGAGTATATATCAAATTATTACTATCATAGCAACAATGAAATCCATAGTTCAGCTTATCATAAGATAGTTTACCACTTTATCAAGTTTGATAAATACTCTAATTAATTTAACAAATGTTTCATTGTTTCTACCGCACGCCATACAAATCGCATCTTTGTTAAGTCGCACATCTTTGAGAAAATGTATTTTTGTTTTTGAATAATTTACTATATAGTTTATCTCAGCCAATTATCATCTGCCTGCCAAACGTGACAAATCACTGAAAACCAAATCGGAACCTTGAGTATTGGAAATGCAAATTATTTCAGGAATCTCGAAAAAGTAATGCTATTTGTAAGTCATGCTGAATGAAAACAAGTAATCCTGTTTGTGCCATGCAAGCGTGGGAATATTTTTTTTTTTTAAAATGCTGTTGCTGCAAGCACATGAACATCTGGCATAAAAATTAACTCTTTATATTCTGCGTTTCTCTTAAACTCTCAATTCAATTCTCTGCTATATTCAGCAGCATCCCGACTATATATATAACTACATACATATGTATATAGCGAAAAAACCACCCGGTCGAGCCCCTCGGTCTTAAGTGAAAACCACGTGTTTCGCCTTCGTTGCCATGCATTAATATTTATAATTTTTTAGATACTCGTATGTACATCACTTCAAATGAACCTTGAAAATAGTTTTGACATTTGCTCAAAATTATATGGTTTTAGTCCTTAAATGTTGTAAGGTCTGAATCATAACGATAGGACTGTGAAAAACGTTTGTAATCGTGGGGGAAAGAAACCCATTATGAGAATTTTCCGAAATTCCTTGGAAAATTGCGTAAGCATAATACAAATACTTTTATTATTAGAAGAATCGGTTTATATTTATCACAGCGCCGATGCTGCAAAGCTTTTCTAGCATTTCATCAGCCGAAAGTTTAAGGTTTCAGTTTTGTGCGAATGGATTGCATTTGCTTTTTGTTTGTTTTCGAATCGTAATGTTGACACTCCCTTATCTAGTGAGTTATCATCGAAACGGTGTTTGGTTCCCCCCCTTATACATACATAGGTGTTTATTTTGGGGAATCATGTTGCGAGTAAGCAATTGTCCCACATTCCTCGTTTGGGGTTTTTAAAGAATTTTAGTCGATAGTGGAACATGATTCTTGGAAATAGCGAAAAAGCTGATAAAACTACCGGAAATATAAATGAAGTAGAGTGCCATTTTTCCAGATTGTTTCGAATACTCAACATTCCCTTTTATGTAATTTTTGTTTTGTAAATTCTCTTCATCAATCTTGAAATCTCTAAAAATATTTAAGCAGCTGTTTTCGAACGTCACAGATTTCAGATCTGTTTGACATTTACGTCATTAGAAAAAGGTTATAGCCTCCATATGCATATGAACGGGGGAAACTGCTGATTAAATAGAGATAGTTCCCAATGGGCTTCTAAAAAAGTTTCCTTATCAAAATGGACACACGCGTCAAAAACAAAAAAACGTAGTAACTATCTGTTGCTTCGCGTTATCTACAGAGACAAATGCAATTTTCCCTGCTGTTCAAGGTGTTTAAAATAATTACCCGCAATTGGAGAGTTTGCATGCGGTTGTTGCATAATGCCAATCCTGATAAAAAAAAAAACCCAAGCAAGCCGCCACAAAGGTCACATTACCGTTTTAGATAATGTGCGACGATACGAATATGAATTTCGTTTTATTGGACTGTATATTTGGTAATTGTTTTCTTCGGCACTTTATGGGGAAAAGTGTTTATCGAGCTGCCGTTCAATGGTCCAATCGATTTAAGAAGGCAAAAATGGCAACATGATAACGGAAACGAACTCAGGTGTTACGGAAATTAGTTGCGTCTAAAAATAATTAGTTTCTGTCGGGTCAGTTGTGGCAAATGAAGGGAAGGAAGGCGGTCAAGTGTAATGTCTGCTTCTGGTGGCAAATTGCGCAAGTGGCACATGTGTGCAAATTAGCGAAGCCGATTGACAGACAGAAGAGTAAAAAGAAAGAAGATAAAATAATAATAATAATAATAGCTAGGTATGAACCTACTATATCTGAATGCCCGTTTCTAGATTACAATTTCAATTCCACTGTAAAATCGTTGGTTAAAAATCCGTATTAAATATTCCTCTAATCCCCAAATCGTAAGATATGTAAATCAGATTTATTCTTGGAATATGCCAAATGGCCCGAAGGCCGCCCGCCCACGCAATCAACATGTTGCAGCCACGTCCGCGCCCTCCTCTCTTTCTGCCCAGCACCTTTCTCTTTTTGCCATTGTTGGGCACTTGCCTTTCCCTTGGACTCCCAGCCTCTGACGTCACAGTTTTACTGCGTCTTTGACTTTAGCTTGTAAATTTCTGTTATGCTAATTACCAACAGCGACAATAGCAACAAAATCAATAACACAAACAGAAAACGAGCGCGTAAAGCGAGGAAATGGTTACATCGTAAAGATATGGCCAAAACAGGCGCACCTCAGTCGGGAAAAGTGATGAGATACAAATACAGTGCGAAATAATAAGTGTCTTTTTTGATCGAATATTATGGTGGTTACAAATAATACTAAATATACATTGAAGAAGTTTCTATTTTACATGAAATCGAATGGGACTAAAATCCGAAGCGTTACTCCAAAGTGTATTAAGGCTAGTTCAAGCAGAAGGACGATCCTGGATGCACATTTCTCTCAGTGCACCCATCCCATTTTGGCCCGAGCTCCTTTCGGCCATGTCCTTGATGACTCAGTTCGAATCGGTCTAAAAGTGGGAGGGCGTGGGTGCAGCAGTTGAGTGTGGGTGGGGCAGTTGCATTGACGTGTGTGTGCACAGACAGCTATGATAGTAATCCATTTTATTTTTTTCCCTTTTTCTGTGCTCTGCTAACAGTTAGTTTCGTTTTGGTTTCTTATTATTTTTGGTTCGCTGGCATTGAGGGGAACTTTCCCTTGGCTAAGTGCTCAATTACAGGTAAATTAGGTATTGAAATTTAGCAAGAAACGTGGAGCATCAGCAAGTCAAATTCGCAGCCATTGAACTATCGCACATAAAAGCACTAACATCAAACTGCAATGGAAAGCGCGGGCAACCGAGGAAATGTTTATATTCCATTCATGCCTCAGGAAAAACGTATTCTTTTTAAAATGCCCGAAAACATATCATCATTTAATTGGCCGAAAATGTAGAAAGCCGCAATGCAAATAACGGGACAGGTGCAACGTGTTCGTTCTACGTCGACGTCGAAAATGCACGCGTGTCCCGTTCTTTTTTTTCTTTCGACTGTCGAATTTTTCGGTTTTTATGAAAAGGTTTCGGTTTTAATTGTGGTTATAATTGTCACTTCGGCTATTTCTGGTTCGCTGAAGCCGCCGTTTTTTCTCCTGCTTTTCGTTTTCCGTCTGCTTTTGTTATTTTCACCTACGTACACGGCACATCAGTTTTTTTTGACAATGTCAATTAATTCTATACTTTTCGTGGCTTCCATTTCGAATGTTATTCGAATACATAACACATGTGTTTTATAGCAGCAGTTGCACTCTGCTATTTTCAGACAAACCCAATTTTTTCTGTGTTTCTGCCATGTGCTTCAAGTGTTGCCCTCTTTTCGTTTCCCTTGCCTTAAATCCGGCGACTGTACTGTAGTTCAGAATTTCTTTTATTTCGTAAACGCTTACTTAATTTCTCCTTCTTTCTCTGGAGTGCTGACGGCACACGAAATGCAGAATGCCGCGCAAATCAAACACACTCCTCCCGGTCAATCGCCTTTTAGGCGAATAAAAGTTGTAATAATGCCAACAGTTTAGGCAGTTAACAAATCGGAGAAATATCCCGCGAAACAAAAAGCCGTGCGGACTGCGCGAACACCAAACAGCAACTACCATGAGAACATATACAGTCTCTGCTTAAATAGAAATACTGAGAGAGCGCAACAGTGCTGCCCACGTTTATTTTACTTTTCTTTTATGAGGCAAGATGTAAAAATATTATATTTTAGAATACGTAATACATTATAGGTATAGATTATGCCTTAAGGAAAATTATTATTATTATTATTATTTTTTTACCTACCTTAAGTAATTTTAAAATCCGATTTGGCTTTTTTCCCGCTAAAACAAACAGCTTGTAAATGCAGAGAAAGAGAAAGAGAAAAGCCGGGTAAGAGAAAAAAATTAAATACAGCTGAAAGGACGACAAGGATAGCGACACGATGCGCTGAATCTAAGAAGAGCAAGCGAGAGATGCATATTCCAAAAATCCTAAAGGGCAAAGGCCTTCTCTTCCCTTTGGATGACGAAATCTAAGACCGGCTTTCATAAGCGTGGCAAACCCTAAACTTTTTAGACTCGCCGGAAACATGAAACTTTAAAATTGGAGTGCGGGTAGAAGAGGTGGGATCCTTGCACGAAATTGATAAACAGCATTGCATCAGCAATTAGGTTTCGGTGTTGTTTACGTTCTGGGAATCGAACGTATTTATCCAACTTTTTGCTCTCTCACGATGTTCCATAATATTCTCCACCCGCCCAAGAGTAGGTAACATACGTCATCGTTCTACAACTTTCTATTGATGAAATTCACTTTAACACGGAACCGGTAATGTTGTTTTTGCAAGTCATTTATCACTTATCAATTATTTGCGATATGCGAATGAACCAATTACGTTGAGCAGCCAAATAATGAAGATACAAATGATAGCAGGATGGGTTGGTAGGATTAAGATCTTCTCATATTGTGTCGCTGATATTTGTATGTAGTTAGTATAATGCTATGAATTGCAATTTTAATTTAGTATTGCTTAAAATCATTGGCATTACTTTTAAAAAATCTTTCCTATAAACAAACATTCGCCTGAACTATGTATTTTTCTTGGAAGAATAATAATTCATTATAATCAGTAAAAATGTACAAAAGTCCAAAAAAAGGAAAATAATAAATATAAATAGATAGCGGAGCGTTTAATATTTATATTTAATATAAACTCGCGTGCCCAATGGGGGGCTATAAATATTAGATAGCGAGGTGACCAAGTGAATAGATAAGCATGAATTCCCACAATCTCAATTGAAATTATTTTTATTAACAATTTCCTGGGACATAAAATTAATTTGAATTGTTAGATTTCGGGCGCAAATAGTTAAGTCATAGAATAAAATTAAAGTGCTACTAAAAACTAGATTAGCAAATTTATATACCATATCAGATATGAGATGTCAATACAATTCATTAAAGAAAACTTACTCATTTGTTAAAATGTAGGTTTTTATTAAAAAATCTTGCAAATATTTTGTTACAATTCAGTTATTTCGATTTCGCATAAATCATATGAAACCGCTTGAATTTTATTTTGATTATCTGCAAACTCCACTAATGGTGGTATACATTTCCTTTTGCGTATTGCAATAAAACCTATGCGATTTGAAATCTACAAATGTAAAATGGTCGGGCTAACATGAATACAATTTGAGCAAGAACTAGAAATAAGATGGGAATTGCACACGATTATAGTACTTTATTTGTAGGTGAGTTGATTATAATCGATTCGATTATATCTGATCTGACCTGATAGATGTGAATATTACGAGGATGTCTGGTCTGACTGTGTCTGTAGTTTCTATGCTTTGGCCAGTTTGGAACTGCCATTCAGTTACTATGGAGTTGAGCTTGAGCTGTGGTTAGGTTAGCTGTAGATTCATCTGAGTTCGATTGAGCTGAGTGATTGAGTGTAGTTCGGTGTCTTTAAAGTGGCCTCTTTAGTTGCGGAGTACGTGTGGTGTTTTCATATTAAAATATCCCTTCCATGGACGTAGTGGGCTTAGTGTCTATCAAAATAAATGGCAGTAAATTACAGATAATGGTATATCAAAGTAGCAGTCGTATAACTCGTTCAGGTGGTCAACACGTATCTCAATTTGAATTTTGCCTCCACACACGCGCTATGCATCCGAGATTTCTTTTAATGATTTATTCTATTTGAAGCCCAGCGCTCTAAGGCTTCAAATAAATGAACCGTCAGTGTTCCTCCGGCGGTGTTCGGAACTCCGAGATCCAGTCGGTAACACGCAGCCGAAAGATCTCCGTTTTGGTCAGAATCCAATCGCGATACTGGTGTGGTATGTACTCCACCAGCTTGTCGGCGATGTCCGGATTCTTGAACATGATCATGTAGATGATTAACAAGTTAATGATGAAGAGAACCAGAAAGCTAACCAGCGATGATAGGGCAGCTCGCGACAGCAGATTCAACCAGGAATCCCCTTTCGAGTTCTTTTTCTTTTGATTGTTCTTTTGAGTTGATTTGGATCCCAGTGCGCTTGCTGTTCCTGCTGAGCCCACTGCATTCACTGGTTTGATTGTCAGCTCATTGTCTCCCCCACCGGCGAGTTTTTTGGCTTTAGCTTTTTTATTATTCGGTTTCGTTGACTTCTTTCCGCCGGCTGCCCCGCCATTCGTTTGTACGGCGGTGGCACTAGAATCCCCGGCTCCGGGCATTTTCTGGCTCTCTTGGGCGGCCAAACGTTCGCGTTCAATGAGTTCCGGCTTGTAGTTGGCGCAGATGCTGACCTGGAAAATGGAGAAAAACGGAGAAATGTTAGATGGAACCCAAGGCTGTGTCACTCGAGGGCCACTCAAGTCGAGGGCCACTTACTGTATTCTTGGCCGCCTGCTGGCAGTCCTTTTGCGTGGAGCAGCAGCCCACAATCTTCTCCCAGGCGGGCGTCAGTGGATTCCCCTTCAGGTCCAAGTACCGCAAACGACGCAGCTGACCGAAGCTAATGGGCAGGTGCTCCAAGCAATTGTTGTACAAGTCCAAGTGGCGCAACTGCTCCAGCTGGCCAAAGTCCTCGGGCAGGAATTTTATTTGGTTCTTGCTTAGATCCAGGCGCACCAAGCGTGTGAGAATCGAAAAGTTTTTCTAAGGCGAGATTGGGTAGTCCGAAAAAGTGGCAGTTAGGTCGTGTGCTATGTGGCTAGTTGTGGTGCGGCTACTTACTCCCAGGTTGACCAGACGATTGCTGGAGAGATCCAAAACGGTGACGCGCTTGAACGAAGCCTGCAAAGCACAAGGACAAACCGAACTGAGAAAAAAGTGGCAAAACATGACCGAAAAAAGAAACCCCCGAAATACGTAAGTGCCTTGAAAGTTCCTTTCTTTGAATTTACACCCCTTAGTTGTTGACAAAATTTGGGGTATGCTGTTGAACGGTTAATCTCAGTGATAGGTAATCATAAAATTAGTATGTTCTTTTGTTTCAGTAAGTTTTACTTTTTTGTAATCTAACCTATATATAGTTTATGTTCCAGTTATAAGGAAAAATTCTCGAACATATTCTTTTTGCGATGAAAATATAATTCCGATTAAAAGAATAATTAAAAAATATTGTTATATAATAATTGGTACTCGGTATCTGGTGGTCGGGACACTACACTCTAGCTACCATACTTGTTTTTTTTTTTTGGCAACCATCTGAGTTTTTGAGGGGTGGCAAAGACCAAAAATCAACCCCCTCGAGCGAATTCAACTGCATTTGCCGGCACACAAGGGTTAAGGGGTGTGTGGAAGTCGACGTCAGCGTTAATTGCAAGCCAGCCGGCAAAGCAACAACAACAACAACAAGAGTATGTGGATCTCTCTTTCACCATGCCAAACCGCACCCCCACCCATCGGCACTTGTGCAAGCGAGACAGACAGTGACTAGACATTCGCCAGACAACAAACGTGGCCCCAAGAGGAAGCGAGAGGGGTGATGGGAGCTGATGCAGATAGAGACACCAGGGGAAACGGTACTAATTACTTGTATTTCAGCTTGTACTTACGATCTCCCGCACCGGTATTTCGCTCAGTTCGGAGAGACTCAAGTCGCAGGTTTCGTCCACCACCCGCTCCTTGACGTTCACCTTCACCTTCGCCTTGTCACCGGGTTTCGGCATTTCGGCGACACTTGCTTATCGACTATTTATACGCGATTTATTCCGGCTGCTGTTCTTCCTCGTCACTTGGAGTTTGTGTTTACCCGAATCTCAAGTGATTTTCAAACGTTCGTTTTGTGAGAATGGCGGCTTTGCTGGCGAAGCATACGAAAGCTCAGGAAATAACGAGTACCGAGTCGATAATGGCAGCATTTCGTTAGATTACTTCTCTGGGCACACTGATTACCATTTAAATTTGTTTACTTTGATGTTAAAAAATATTAAAGCGTATAAAACTCAGTTACTGGTTTGTTGTGTTCTCGTATTGTTTTCTGAATGTGTGTGATATCAATAATAAATACATTTTTAATGGATGCTTATACATTAAATAAAAAAATAAATGGCTATATAGAATCTTATATATTAATGTAGTTTAAATAGAGAAATCAGCCGTTTGTAAAATTGGCTTCTGTAAAAGACCTTCGCCTTATCTTCGCCAATTGTTCGCGCTTCAGTTTAATTTCCATTTCACTTACCGTCACTTTCAAACTGGTCTTCCAGTGGACTGGCGTTGATATTCTGCCACCTGCAGCTAACTCCGCTTTGGATATCCTTCTCATTTTTCAAACGCCTAATTATTTTTTTCATATTATCGTACTTATCGCGAAGTGCAACGCACGAACGATCCGTTCCAGTTTTCGCTTGAAATTCCATGGTCAGTCGCTCCCACGTTTCGGTCTTTCTTCGCCAAGTTGCGGCATCCATCTTCTTGTCGCGCAGTATATCCTTGTTCAGAAGGACGAGATCGAGCAGAACGTCTTCTTCTTGCTCCGTAAACTTTTTTCCGCGAGTTTTTTTCGAAGACATTTTCATCGAAAACAACAAATAAATTGTAAACAAGGAACATCTGATCGGACGCTTATCGATACTCAGCCCTGACCGGGTATCGATAAATACTGACTTTAAAAGAAAATTTTAAACAGATTTTTTGTTATTATTCAAAACATACATATATGTTTTTTGTCAAAAACATCCATGTTTGTCCACCTCTAGTTTATTTGCATATGTTTCGATATCATCTTCGGCTTAACCCCTTCTATAAACAAACATATGCTAATTGAAACAGATTCAACTTCGTGTACTTTTTACATTTATTTGTGTAAAACGAACGCCATGTATTTTATTGGCTACAGCTGCTTAGTCCTCCTCCTCTTCAGCAGCTCCACCGCCACCGCCCTGGTTCTTCTTCAGGTTCTTCCTCTTGACGCGACCGGGACGGCCGCCGCCGAAGGGCGACTTCAGGGAGAAGTCGATGTGCTTCTGGGAGTCCAGGCGCACGACGAACGACGGGATGTTGACCACCTGCTTGCGGACACTGTGAAAGCAAACGGAAGAAGAATATTCTGATTAGTTAAGCTCTGCTTTAGGATAACCATCGGAATGGTGGCTGCTGTATGTTGGGTTCAACAAAAACGTTCAGTGCAACTTACGCTAGGCGGGCATTTTGCATTTTCGATTGGAGTGAACGGAGTCACATGCGCAATCTAAAGACGTTGAGAGCCGGTACAAGCATTGGCGCCTGTTCGACTCCCAAGTGGTCTTACTGAACAGAACAGAGTTATATCTGAGAGAGAGCCTGGCGACGATGTCGTCGCCTGTCCAAGCGATATTTACCGAATGTGACGCTGACGGATCAGGACGCGGGCATGATGGATGGACTTGGCAAGTCCCAGCTTGAACACCTGCGTCTGCAGACGACGCTCCAAGAAGTCCTCAATCTTCAGACCCAGCACGTAATCGAGCTTCATGCGGGACTCGTCCAGGACACCGATACGGACCAGACGGCGCAGCAGGGCATTACCTGTGGGTAAAATGGGTACACAATTAATGGAAGTTTCAAAATGCAATCGAAAGTTCTAGCGAAGAATTCTCTTCAGAGTGTATTTGTTAACGTCAACGTTTTTTATCAGACAAGAAGTGTCAGAATAAATTTTTTAATACAGTTCATCAGGTCAGGACAACTATTGGATTATGCAGTCAAACTTCCCTTGCATTTACTTACTGCCTAGACATTTAAACATACAATTTTGGCTGACCCAGCTATAGTCAAAAAGCTTAAAATTCGAGACCTAGAAGGCTGCTGTGTTTTGGGAAGTTCGACTGTGTATACGTGTGTGCCCGGTACTCACCCTGGAACAGACGCTTCTCGTCCTTCTCGTCGAGGGTCAGCAGCTCACGGGCGGCCTTACGGATCTTGGCCAGGGCGTACTTGACGCGCCACACTTCGCGCTTGTTGCGGAGACCATACTCGCCGATGATCTTCAACTCCTGGTCCAGACGCGCCTTTTCATAGGGGCGACGGGGAGTCACGTAGGTCTTAGAGAAGACCGAGGGTATGCGGCCGTTCACCATGGTTCCGACAATTCAACCGAGCACTGCAAGGCAAAAGTTAGGTTAGGTTCGTTTCGGAAATCACGGCGTATCTGCACCATCGTCATTCTATTTCGCAAAAACTTTGAAATATTCAGCATACCAACAATCAATTCAGACCTAAGCAGGCGAATTTGTTCTTTATCTTGCATATTATCATGTATTTTTTCTAAGTTTTTGCGGAGCTCCCATTTTGTACTTACGGTTTTGCTGACGTTTAGAAAAAGAAAGAAGGTTGTAAGTAGTATGACCAGAGTGTTTGAGAGAAATTCACTTAATCCTACCACGGAAACCAAACGGTCACTCTTCGCTTGTTTTTAACCACTATCGTTGGTGTTTTACATATAATTATACATAATGAAATTTATGAGTGATTAACTTAGTAAAAGTTTTTACTGTAATTCATGCATGGAAAAAATTAAAATAAATAATTAATTAAAATTGTTTACTGGTTAAAATACAATCCCATTGTTATCATTGTATGATAACAAAACTTGTCAAGGTGGCGCCTTTTCTAATGATGTGGCTGAATTTGGAACATGTATATTACATGAAACGTAATTTCAATGTATGTGTTATACGTAAACGATGTTGTGTCAAATGTTGAATACATTTAAGATGACGTTACAATGTAAGAAATACAGTATACCTTTATTTATTTGAGCTATTAAGTAAGTAAACCAATTTATTAGTTATTCAGAATACTTATTAACTCGCGTAGCATAGACTTTCACGTCTGTCCGCCATTTTTTCATCATGGATGATCGCAAGTTGAACATGTAAACACCGTTTGGAATTGGAATCTCCTTTATTGTGTTTTCATCAACAGGAAAGCCATTGAAAGTTATATTTTGCTATAGGTTATACCATCAATGACAAAAATCAATAATCAACCCATTCGATCTCACCTGAAGCGGACATGTAGCATTCACGTTTGAGATTCTCATCATTGGAGTCATCAGAAATCCGAAAAATCCACTGGCCAAATACTGGCGACTAAAAAGACAGTAGTCCAATGTCTCATTTAGGAACTGAAAACGACGATTTTTAACTATCCTAAAAATTCCCAGGTTAAGCTAGAAAATAGGTATTCATTTATTTTTTCGGAATGTTTTTTTTTCCAACTTACAACGATATCATCAATTGGATCTTTATAGAGAAACACCTCATTAACATAGAGAGCAGCTCGACCGTTTTCCCTGTGAACCACTTTACAAGTCTTAAAGTAGGTGAACGATGGATCCAAGGATCGACACTCCATCTTGCTGACTCTGAAGACCTTCCCCTGACTCCAATCCAATATGATCAGTATCGGGAGCACTAAACTTAATAGCTGTTCTTTCATGTTGCCTCATCGATGGAAGTTATTACACTGTTCTACGCTGTAGTCCGATTTAACGGCTGGTTTGCTTTGATTGTTTAATATTGATTTTTGTGATCTCAGATCGACTTCATTTTAAACTGTTTTGGTTATTATTCAAACAATCCCATTATTAATCACGCACACCGAACACGTTGACCTGCAATCGCCAGATTCCAAAAGCACCGACAGTTACTACAAGTTTGTATTCGCCATCAGGTAAAAAGGATAGCAGGTCCTTCAGCGTCTTATCGTTGAAAGTCATTTTCTTCACATAGATATCCTTCTCCTGTGGGCATAGAAAATGGTGTTACTAGACTTGAAATAACAATTGGGATACATAAATGTACATACGGTATATGGACACGAGTGGTTGGCATTGGTGGCTGCCATTAGGGAATCGTGAAACATATAGAATATCGGATATTGCTGTGGTCTGCGCATGTAATAGCAAAAGTCGATGGTGTGGTTAACCAAGAACAATCTGTACATATTTGATTTTCGAAATATACTAAGGTTGAACTCAACATTATCGATAGGTTGGCTGTATTTAATCGCCAGGTGAAAATTCATTCCCACAACATTGCGACGCACCATCTTCAGAATGCATTCTTTGACCTCCGCAAACTCCGGATCCAGACTTTTGCACTTAAGGTTGGTGAACCGAAAATGAGCTCCTAGTGTGCTAGGAAATAGTATCATGGTCAAAAACACGTTTGTAATGTCCAAAAACTTCATGTTGAGTGTGGCGGTTTTGGTGACAATTTGTTGTTATTTCGAATAGGTAATTCACTGCCATTATAACTAAATTAAACTGGCCGAGTAATTTGCCGTAAACAAAGATTTAAACTTAGATGTATTTTAACAGTGAGCGATGAAAGTATTTCTCAATTACTTTATTATTGGTAATCTAATTGTGTAAAAAATGCATTTACTAGGATTTTGGAATTATTAGTTTGACAATATTTTAGAAAAGATATATTCTTTACATAAATATATGTTTAATATTCTTTAATTATTTATCGATTTAGTCCATTCTCTTCATATGAACCTTAATACAGGCACGATACTTCTTATCAGTTGCCACTTTTATTTGTATCATATAATCGCCATTGGGTATGGGCAGATCCTTCAGGTCGTTATCTTTATAGATAAAATCTTTGATGATCAAGTTATGCTGTGAAAATAGAAATGAAATAAGTTCAAGCCAGTTCTTTATGTAAATAATTACGATTTTAACTTACGTCATAAGGGCAGGAATGATTTATATTCGATGTAGCCAAAAATGACTTGTGTAACATATTTATCAGTGGATAAGCCTGAGGATTGCGCATATAGTAGCAATAATCCAGGCTCTGATTAAACAGAAAAGGTCGGTATCCGTTCGATCTTTTGTGGAGGGACAAGTTGAGTTCGAAATTGTCAATTGGCACCGAATAAAATTTCCAGATCATATAGAAGGCGGACACGCCCCGTCCAATGACCTTCATTTCACAGCGTTTAAAGTCCGAATACGAAGTGTCCAAGGACTCGCACACCACGTTTTTCAAATGAAATCGTCCATTTATGAGTATGGGCCACAGTAAAGTGAACAAAATGCCAAATCCAACACCTCTCGTCATGCTGAGCTATCGATGTTTGAGGCTTTAATGTATTACGATATTCAAATTTATAATGAATTGGGGGCAGCAATTAAAAAACACTTGTAAATTAATTATACCGACCGAGATGTACCATAGAATGCAAATTAAAACATAAATTGAAACATGCACCGTCTGCTTTAGCTTAGAGTTCTAGCTTTTAAAATAACATTTGTTTATTATTCAGTTATGGTTTCATTGAGTGAAATAACAGGTCAGTACGTTCTAGTTTAATCGTAATTAAAAATATTAAATTTTAACTTTGTGTCAATCCTTTCTCTTTGCGTAAATCTTGATGGATGTTCGATACTCCTTGTCGAATGCCACTTTAACTCTTATCATATAATCGCCATTCGGTATGGGCAGATCTTTCAAGTCGTTCTTCTTGTAGATAAACTCATTGATTATCAAATCGTGCTGTTATTTTAGATTTTCTTATTATTTTTGATAGTTTTTCTTTACATGTCTTATTTGTTACTTACATCATACGGACAGGAGTGATTTATGTTGGATGTTTGCATAAATACCTTGTGCATCATATAAATCAATGGATGAGCTCGAGGATTCCGCATGTAGTAGCAAAAATCCAGTGTCTGGTTAAAGAGAAATGGTCGATATCCGTTCGATTTCTTGTACAATGCCACATTTATGTCCACGCTGTTGATTGGCACGTTGTATAGTTTCCAAACCATATAGAAGGCAGCCACGCCCCTGCGAATGAACTTCATCTCGCAGCGGCTGAAGTTCGTTATCGAGTTGTCAAATGACTCGCAAATCACATTTTGCAACTGAAAATCCCCAGCTACGAATATTGTCCATAGTAAAGTCCAACAAATTCCAATTACAAGACCTCTCGCCATGCCTTGCTATTTTCAATTGAGGTAAAAACTATAAAAAAACTATATAAAAACTATAGGCATAGTGCCAATTAAAAAACAATTTTCAAAATTATTCGATTGAAAAACACTTAAACACTTAAATAGCCATCTGCATTGTAATCATACAATGTGATATTTGTATAGATTATCCTACAAATAAAAGCAGGTCTAATAAGCATAGTTATATATCATAGTTACATTTTGCAAATTCTTCATGCGCGGATATTCTCGTTGTTGATCGAACCAGTGAACATTGTACGTGTATGTATCTAAATGAAATCATTTTAAAACAACTTCCTTCGCATATTTTGTCTTTTCTTGGTGCGAATAGTTTGTACAACAATTTTCTTGGCCGCACATGACAACTCCGCAGGACATGACCGGCAAAACTTTGGCAATAAAATGCACGTGAAGTGGCACAGAAAACCGAGAAAGCTGCAAAACAATGTGCATTAGGTTGATATGTGCCACAGTAGCAGAAGTCACGTGACCCCAGGTTTTGGGTCAATTTCAGGGACCACAAACAAAGTTGCTAAACTGATACTATTTTCCCCATTTTCCCATAATGTAAGCTTCAATTTACACCACCCCGTTGATTTGTTTAGTTGTCTTGGCCAGCAAAACGCTTTGTTGCACTCACCAACTGACCTTGTTGGCCGCCAGGTTAATCAGGCAAACTTTTAATTAGACAAATTATAACTTCACCCCCGGGCATCGGTAAACTTTGAGCGCCGTTCAAGTTTAATATTCATAACGGAAGCGGAAGTGGCAGCAAGGGTCGCATCGCGTCGCGTTTACCTTTGCCTCAAACTGCCTTAGCCAGAGTTATTTATTTTAATAAAGCCACAAGCGGCGTTACAAACTTTGGCCGTTTTCCGGCGGCATAGCAACTGCAACTGCTACTGCTGCCTCATTATTAATCATTATTGCCTCCGGCCGGGCAATTTGTCGTCATGATTACGGCCATGGCCAGATTCTCCGGAAGAAAAGTTGCCACTTAACCGCTCTTTTGTCCTTTGGACGGAGAAGTGATGCATTCGATTCAAATGGGTAACCATTTTGGAAATGACTACAAGGCACAAAGAAAAAAAATTTGCTGTTCAATGTTTTTTAAAGCTTAAAAAGTAAAAAGTGCCTTAGTGATTACTTACAAGCGAAATATAATATAATATATAAAAAAATCATTAAAAAATGTACTTACATTTATAAAAATGATTGAAATGACTTAAAGAACATTGCAAGTATGTGCTTATTTCGGTACGTAATCCTAAGGCGAAGATTAGTTGCTTTGACAATTTGCCTGCTGATTGCTTGGACAATTGTCCTACAACTTCGATGCTCGATGGCTGCAAATTGACTTGCGTAGGCTTATGGGATTACAACTGGGTCGGCGGCTCATACATACATATATCGAGTGAAAAATTGGTTCAAAACTGTTTCTCATTCCGGCCATTCTGTGCCGACAGACACATGCGTGCAATGCGGCGTATGCGCGATGTGCCATAAATTATGTTTCAAAATTTTTGCTGTTGGAGCAAGGGTGAAATGTGCCAATAAATAACTCGATATGCCTGTCCAAATTGGGTACAAAGCAGGATGGCCGTTATCCCAACTTAAAACGGAAACGGATATATAATTTCAGTAATTTTCGGGAGTGACCAAGTCGAACTCACATCCGGCTGCTGCTGTCCGAAAGAGGAAATTGCCAAAAAAAGAAAATGAAGAAAAGCGGATGTAGAAAAACCATGCCAACTCCTGGGATTCTAAAGCTTTGGCAGATGATCAGCATGTCCAAGTTTGTTTTTACTGGCGTGAAAAATGTAATATTGCCCCAAGTTTATGTGTGTGTTTTGGGGGCAAAGCAAAGGAATTTCCATGTGTGGCATATGCTTTTCAACATTTCTTTAGAGAACCCTGAAAGTCTTTTTAGGATTAGGGTATGCGATAAGATGTGACTTAAGATGGTGTATAATAATAGGGTTAAGCTTTGTGTTCTTGATTTGTGATTTGGTAGGATGTTGCTCTTCTTAAACAGAGGGTATCTGATATTCGGAATGCCCGTTCTGGTATGTTTTTGATTGACTGTAGTGGTCAAGCAGTAATTTCAGAAGCAATTTCGGTTATTTAAAAGAATCCAAGTTGCCAAAACACTATCCATTTACATTTACTTTGGAGGCGGCTGCTCCTATCAATTTGATTGCAATCGAAAGAGTTTCGTATTGCTGTTGGCACAGCCTTGAATAAGTTTTATTTTTCGACTGTTCAACGTTTTTGGCAATGGTTTCCGCTCGATTTGATATTTCGATTTTTTCTTTTCTACATTTTTTACATTTTTTTTTGCGTCTCTGTGAAAAGTCAGTAGAAAATTTTGTTGTTGACGCGTTTGATACTGGAGCTTTTTATTTTGTCTAAAACTTTTGTAACTATTTGCATTTTCATCTGTGGGGTCAATCCATCGCGGCAACGTGCAGCGGTTATAAAATGAAATTTATTGTAGTTGACTGGTTGTGTATGGGGGTTGTGTTGTGCGCTTGAGTGCAGTTTTTGATTTGGCAAATATGTTTTTTTTTTTTGGGTCTCTTTCCTCTTTGGTTGTTGTGGGCCTTCCGCTGATTGAATTGCCATGTTCCAGTCCCAACTCGGCAGTAGATGAATATTGATAAAGGTGTATCTAGACAAAGTCCTCGTCATCTATCGTGATCCCTATGAAGGTCTTGGATTTTCGTGTGTTTTTTCCATCCTCTTAGCCTTGTTAATTTTTTTGTTTGGCAGCCATTGCTGTTCTCTGGGCCACTCAAACGTGCTCCTGGCCCACACAAATCGTGCGCCTCGTTGTCCTGGCAGCCTAACATGTGGTCCTTTATTGTTTTTCCTTTTTTTTTTTGTAGTTCTACTTCATGAACAATTACGTTTTTTTGGCTTTTATAGCCATATTTTTGGTGGAGTATCGTTGATTGTGCAAGTATGTTCATCTAAGCATGTTAATTGACGCATTTTGATGGTGATTAGAGAAGGCCATAAAAAAATCAAGCAGATTCCCATTTAGATGTGGCTAATAAAATGCAATAAACATTCATTTAATCTCGAGGGGATTTGCACTCGGTGCCTTTCGGTTTATTTTGAAGTGGGTTTCGAGGGGCAGTGGAAAATATGAAATCGGTACTCGAACATCTTTCATTGACAACAAGTGTCTTGACATGTTTTTCTGAAGGGCCGTTATATTCAGGCGAAGAAGGAGAAAAGTTTGAGTCGCAGCTGCGACCCATGTTGCCAATACATATTTATATATATAAATACATATATCAACCAGCATACGAAACACTTGACAAACACGGGCAAACAAACATGACAGTCAGTTGGTGGAAGTGGAAAGGAGCCCATAATATATAGAGGCTATGACATGAGGTTATACCATAAGGATTAGATGGCTGGTGGCTGTGAAGAACGAAGATGGCAACATTGGAAATTGACTCTCAATATATTGAAGTCGATTGTTACTCATTTCTTGGAGTATGTGGCTGAGAAATTGGCTTATTCAGGCTAAGCAATTGGATAATTATGCTTGTCAGTTAATATTAAATGCTAGGCCAAGTCTCATTTAAACAGCTTGAACTGAAGTCTGAAATAAATTACTTAAATAAATGAAAGAAATTGCTTAGAAGCGTATAAGATCCAGGTGTTTTAGATGAAAAAACGATTTGAAATGAAATCGCTTCTTAGTTTTACCTTAGGGTACAACACCAATTAAGTGCTTTCCTTTGCTTATCGAAGCATTCAAGGCTCCAATTAGTTTGAGATGCCTTGACCACAGCCCTTGCCACAATTTACTTATCTCCATCTTAAGCACCTCCCATTCCGCCAATTTGTTCTGTGGCCAGTGACAAATGAGAGTGCAAAATACTTGTCGTTAAAACTAATTAAAACCGTTTAATTGCCTTTAAGGACGAACGTGCGGATGTGAGCAATTTTAATTGCCCCAAGCACACGTACAGCGTTGCCTCCAATTAGGAAACTGGAATAATAAAAAATAAGAGTCCTGCTCGCCGTGTAAGTTCAACATTTGGCCACGTGACAAGCAGCACAAATCCGAAGGACCAGAAAACAAAGAAATGTCCCCCCAAAAAAGGAGTCGCGCTGTGTGAGTCAATAAAAAGCCAAATGGCCATAAGAAATGGCCGGCAAAGGAACTCGACTCGATGGGAAATGCCAAGAAACAGAGTATACATTCGGGCTTAATGTGCGTTAAAAGACGAAGCGGAGTGACTTTAAAGGAAATGCTAAAACCAAAACTTTCGGTTTGGTCAACTTTGGCCAGCGGGTAGGGGCTTAAAAGCTATTGTTGTGAAATTAAATTCCAACTATGTGGGGCAGAATCTGCAGGACGACGACAGACCAGACCGGACCAGACCAGGTAGAATCGTTGTTTTTTAGGGGATGGAGGCAGAAAGCAGCTTTTGTTATTTTTACACTTCATTGCCGTGGAATTTACTTTGTGTGGCCCTTTGTTTCCGACGACTTGGGACGACGCACCGCAAAAACGCAGGCAAGCGTAAAGATAAAACTTGTGTCGACTTATTCTCTGAACCCTCCACATTTGACCCGGATCCCATTTGTTTTTCCTATGCGTGGGTGTGGATGTTCCATACGATTGTCATAACGTTTTTGGGGCCGGCAAGAAAATGAAACAAATGAAAAGCTGTCACTGAACTGGAAAACCATCTACGTCTCGTTTCGTTTCATTTGGCTGTGCGGCAACAATTTCACAATTTTATGCGCCGCAAAGGCCAAATTTTTTAATAATTCCCATCGTACGTACGCAAATGTTTGAAGGAGCGACGGGCGTGACAAGGACTCGATAAGGTTATCCAGCCCGAAAAGACTTTGGCCCACAAACTTTTTATCTTTATTGAATTTGCACCTTGGCAGACATTTCAATGCTGCTGCTGATGATGATGATGATGGGCTTGTTGTTAAATATTTTGACATTTCCCTCATCCTGTTTTCCATCCTCCTTATTTTTTTTCTTTTCCTGGTGCCCACACCGACCAAGTTTCCCCTTCAAAATGCTGACAACGTTTTCTCGCTTTATTATATTTATTTTGACAGCCACCGTATAGGGCCGTTATCCTCAGCGAATGCCGTCGAGTTTTTGTGTGCACTTTATGAAGTTCGAGTGCTGTTTAAACTTTTCACTTTATGTCAGTTGCTTTTGGCTAACCCCAGAAGGCTGCTGATTAGTTAAAAGAGATTTATGCATGAGCATCCTGCCTCCATATTTGCACATTTACACACTGATAAGAAAACCTGCTATGTATAACCAAGATTACTGAATAAAAGGTTTAAAGAGTAAATGTTCTAAATGCAGAGATCTACTATTAAATCGTAATATACTTCTCTTCTAGTTTTTCTTTGATCTAAGTCAAGTCTTTTCTCGCTGTGCACAAATGAATGTTTGAAGTTTATTTTTATAGCGCAACATGTGCTGCACGTGGCGTATGCGTAATTTCACGTTGCGTTCGGCTTTAAGCATCAGCTTTAAGCTGAAATCCAATCGGCAAGTTGGCGTGTAGTTCTCGTTGCTGCTGTTGCCCACGTGACGTATACGTGATGGGGACAAATGCTGCCGACGCTGATTTTTAACACATGTCCTGCCAGCATCCTTGTGGCAGTCCTGTCCGTCCGTCCGACCCCGTCTTCGTGTATCGCATTGCAGGCAGCAATTTAATTTGAAATTTAATGCCAACTTTGAAAGGCGTCGCATGTCAGGAATACACACGACCAACACGTCACGAAGACCAAGCATATTACATTATTTTCTCTGTCGTCTCAAGTTTTGGCTGAAGTTTGCATGCTAATTACGAGTCGGATGTTCAGAGAATCGGAGTAGAAGCTCATTTTGAGCGTGAAATTCATCAGATTTAAGTGCATTAACTTTCGAATTCAGCCGCAGGCGTCAGGCTGTCACAAATAGTTGTGGCAAATGCCAAAAATGTTTCCAGGCAGCGCAATTGTTTAGAGCGACGTGCTCGGAAAATAAAGTTTGTTAAAAGGGTGCGGCAAAGGGGGCGGAAAAATCGAGCAGAGCATATGCGATGCGATGTGCCCGACAAGCAGCGGAAAATGGCAAATTAAAAAAGGGAAATAAAGGAAAAAATGGAAATATCCCTGGAGAGAGCGAATGAAAACATTCTGGCCATGATTAGACGGGCAGCTGTTGATGAATAGCTGAAGGATGTTGCGACTTGCATGGCTGATGACGGGTGGATACTGCTGCACGGGACAAACGGCTGTGGGAACACAATCAATCAAAAATGGAGGCGGGGCCGGATGGCACTATGTCATCAATCTTGCAGGCAACTGTGCGTATGCGTAATGTGCGTCCAATGAGATGCGCGGTAGCGGTAATTAATCAGATGTGCGAAAGTTCCACCCACTGTGCACCTTACGCTTCACTTCCTTTTCGCACAGGTTCAATGACACTAATCGTGCTTAAATGACTAAACGCACTCGGCTGATTAAATTAACAACCGATTTATCTGGGCTTTCTATGGAAATTAAGGCTACAAGGCGCAGTTGTGTACAGTAAACCAAATTTGGGAAAGTATTTGAAAAAGTTTAAATGAGATTTTGCATAATTACTTGTTGGTAACATCTAATATTTGCTTATAATCGATTTTATTATAATAATTGTAATTGGATTCAAGCTACAATTTTCTCCCTCTGCAAGACAAAAATCTGCGTTTGGACCAACATGCAAATGAAAATTGCGTTCATAATTAAATGTGCAAGGTAAAATGTGTAAAATGTGCAGGAAAATGCGGTTACGAGGAGATTCGAGGATGCGGCAACAATGTGCGGTGGCTGGGGGAACAAGGAGCCGGAAACAGGCGTCGTCATGTGAGCCATACAAAAGTCATCTCACAATGGCGCAGGAAGTGTTGCAGTGGGTAATGGAAAAACACATGACAGTGGAAATAGTGGGGGAACTCGAAACAATGGGGTAAGTAAATGGGGCAAGGAAAAGAGGAGGCTACTGAAAGCTGGGTAATTTCTGCAGTTGCACGATGACCCGCCATGCAGAACAAAAGCCCACATGCCCCCCAGAGAAGATACTATAAAATCTCACTATAAATATATATGTAAATATGTGTGTGCCAAAGACAACATTGTTTCCGTACCCCAAAGAAACTGAAAGGATATGTGGCGAGAGAAGGGAAAGTGTTGCAATGAATGTCTCTAAAAATATGCACAACTTTTACCAGTTCCTGCCACTTCCACTCCATCAGCGATGTTAGTACTATATTAAGGGGCAAAATTTAATTTACTACCCATGCACCAGGACATGCCGATTTAATAGTTTCCTTGGCCAACTTTCTGTTGTGCAGTTGCAAAAAAAAGAAGAGGGATTCCTTCCGACCAAATGGCAGAAGTAAATTGATTTAAGTGCATGTCACAGCATATTGCAGATGCTTTGGGTTCTAAACTTTTACACAGTCGACCCTTTGGACTGGCCCTAAATCATTTAACAAGCCACCATCCTCGTTTGTTGCTTATAAAATTTTGCTCGTAAAATTGTTTATGTGTCTGCAATGAGCGGAGCCGCTGCATCCTGCTGGCTGCTCCTGTTTCTGTTCCTGTTCTGCTCCCCTGCTCCCATGCTCCTCGATTCCCCTGTTTTTCCGCAGCAGGAGCAGCTGCTGTTTCCGCCCCGGCATTGCACTCTAATCACATTTTGTGTGCTTCCCCCTTCCAACTTGTAATTGGTTTACTGCGCTACAGTGTCGAGCTTTTAATGAAGTTGCAGCCGGAGAGGAAAAGCTGGAAGGCGGAAAAGTGGATGCAAAAGCGTGTGGGTTTAGGTGCGTGTGCGCAGCGGAGCGTGTGAGACACAAAGCTGAAGAAAAACAAAAAAAAAAGCAAAAACATTGAAAAGTGCACGGAAAACGATCAACAAATTGGTCGAGTTGCAGCTAATGGCTGAGAAGTGTGTGGCAACTCGAAGTGAAATAGAGCAAGATATGGATGTACTGGCAATGACATATATAGTGTTCCCATTTTGGGTCAAGTTTGCCAATGATGCGTAAAGCAGTTTAAGAAAGCCACAAAATAGATTTTAGATTTAAGCTCTTCTTAAAATTAGAAGATAAAACTAGATACGCATTGAATTAAATATGAGTTGCCAGAGAGTTGTGTACCAAAATAATCAGAGACTTATAAGCCAAACTGAGATAATCAGTCGAAACTTTTCTAATCCAATGGCTTACCAAGCAACCACAAGCAAATACAATTCACTGAGGATGCAACACAGCCCAAGGACAGATGGCAGAGTTTACTTTTGTTATCAATTTGGGTTACTGGCTAAGTACAAACAGCAATAAACATTTCCCCAAGCGTTGACTATTAGGGCAAAGATTTAGTACTTGAATGATTCTACCGCTTTGTGTATGCTGCTTGTATTTTCGCCATAATTTTGCCAGCTGGTCTGGTTACAAAAGTAAATATATACATATATAAATATATAGATGTAGATGTGCCCACACAACCTTGACACGCCTTCCAGAATGTTATGGCTAATGCCTCGGCTAGCAGTTACAACACCCATAACACACACGCCCCATTTCTAACCCATAAACCCATTTCCCATTCCCCATTACCCATCTACCATTTTTGTTTTGGTTTTTGTTTCCTGGGTGCTGCTCTCTTTTCGGGCCAAACTTTTGCGACATTGGCACTGGCGAATGATTTAAAACTTTTCTTGTTACTTTCGTCTTTAACAAGTTTTCCGGGAGCCACGGAAACTGGAGTCCGATCCGGAGCCATATAGCTCCACTGAGATGGAGCAAGGCCACCCATGGGCACTATTTGCTGCTGGCAAACTTGTAGGCAACAAATTAATTTAATGTCAGGCACAAGACGCAAACTTGCCGGATTGCGGCATGCAACGCTCGCAATATTGGACTGGAGTTTATTCTACTTTCGCTATGTTTTCTTTTTGTTTGGCCATTTAAATGAAGTGCCGGTGACATAAATTCATTAAGGACAGGCGCTAAAACGGAAGCCAACTTTTATGGATGCCAACATCTAAGTATTGCCTGTCAACTAGTGGGTGTTGCTAAGACTAGGTGTGTTAGGGAGTGACAGGTGGCAAGGTGGCATAATGCCACTAAAGCGAGCTTGTCAGCATTTTGCACGTCTTAAAAGTAAACTAGGAACTTCTTTGAAAGCAAATATTATTCTAGAGTTAAATCGCAAAGTGTAGGCTGTTCTTTTTTTGTTTTATGGTATTAATTTTTAGCCAGTTTTCGACACTGCTTTCAGCTGGAATCAGAAACGCTTACCACCTACGAGTAGTAATACCAGCGAAAACCACCGACCAGTTGGCAAGCTGAAACACTCCGATTCCGGAGTGGAATATACCGCACTTACACTGCCATTTGCTGGCATTACATTCATTATGAGGGCAGAACTTGTCCGGAACACCGAACTCCGACCGGGATAATTGCACTTGTCAGCATTTGTTTTACACTGACCAGCATATGACCCCCGAAGTTTGGCAACCCACGTTTTATACATATACTTTATACGCTCGAGTTGAGAATGGCGCAACATAAATTGCCATTGTGTGCAATAAAGTGCAAATAAAATAAAGTGAAACTGGAAAAGTTTACATTTTATGTATAAATATTGTATGTGTGTGGGTAGAAATCCTTCTCGCAATTCCCTTCGCATTTCGTGTTGTTGCGAATTTATTGCACGCCATTTGAACGTTTTGCTGAATTATTGTAAACGTAAATTGAAAATGGCAAAGTGGGCAAAAAGAAAGCAAATAAATATCAAAGAATGTTGCACGGTCTCCATATATTTCTTGGCCTTTTTTTTTGTTTTCGTTGGCCTGGTTAGTGCAGCGTAAAACAATGGCCAAACAATTGCATTACATTTTTCCAAGAGGCTAGTCTTTCGGATGAGTGCCTAAAGCTGCTTTAAAATACCCTTTTAGTAAAAATATTTGTTCAAGACCAGCGACTTTGTCTAGACATTTGCATTTTCATTCAAATCAAAAGCAAATTTACCACACACAAAAGCCAGAAATCAATTTTCGTCCTTATGAAAAAAAGGGTCTGAAAGTGATACAAATTGGGGTAGGTTAAATATTCCAACCCCCCAGTAAGGGATTAATGTAAAATTTAAATATAGCCAGAGAGACACTCAAAAACTGGCAATAAAATGTAAATATTTTATAGATAAGTTTCGAATGAGAGTGAACCCTTTTTTTGTTGCCTGCGGTTGCGACCTTTGTTTAAGCCTTTTTTAACCTGATTTTGACAGGCCTAATGGACTTACACCATGTTGTTGTCTGCTCGTTGTCGGATAAAATGGGTACTGTGGAATTCCGGGAGGCTTAGCGCTTCATCAAACTCAAAACCCAAAACACAGTGCTCAGTGGCTCAGGTCGCATTTAATTCAATTGAAAGGTGCACGAAATTACGTGATACGCAGATACGCAGGACAAAACGTCAAGCAAAAAGTCAAAGTGCTGCTGGCTCAATTTTGTGTCAACGACGTAGTTCAGGTAATTTCCGCAGAAAACTTTGGCAGCCATTTTGTCGCTGACATTTTATTTATGTGCGCCCATAACTCAACTGTAAATGCTCACACACCAACGTGCCCACATCCGCACACACACACACGCACACGCCCGCACATGGATACATTAGCTAGGACGAGGCAAGTGCTTCTAGTTTCCGTTTCCGGCGCAGAGTTGCCTGGCAGCCTTGCAAAATTAACAACAATGGCGGTGCTAAAGACGTCGCCTCATCTTCGATGTGTGTCTGTGTGTGCGTGTGGCTTTTGTGGCTTTAAGTAGCAAAATGTGCCAGGTCACCGCAGGATGGGGGAAAAGGATCCTGGATCCCACACCATTCCTACGAATTTCCCGCCATTTGGTTGCTTGATTTTCTTACACTTTTTAGCGCTGCTAGTTCGCCGTCATTTTACGGCGAGGTTTCCGTACGTGCAATGCATTACGACTTTTCCACTGAATGCGAGTGTGAATGCGAATGTGAATGTGAGTGCGCATATGAATGCGCATTGTAGTTTCGGGGAGCTAAGCGTTTAAGGTGCGGATGCTGCGATATCTGACTGGTTCTAAGCACTGGGGATTTATGGACACCTTTTTGCCCCCAACTGGGGCCAATTGAAATGTCACGTCGGACGATGAATGTGAGCGTAATGAAGCGCTTAATGTGGTGCAAAATTGGGAAAGGGCTGCCAATCTAATCAAAAGCTAAGCATCGTGATTCTATTCTTAAAGTGTACAAAATCTTTTACTCATTTTAAGTTAACATATAACTTACGTTTCAGCAATTAGACAAATAAATTTATTCAAAATTGTTCCCTAATAATACAGATGAAGTAAACTAAAGTAAATGACAAAAAAAAAGGGTAAAACGAATAAATTTAATTATATAGGCTCATAAAAACTAATTAAATAAATTGAGGAGTCTGCACCTCAATTTAAAATTTCAACTCATCAAAAATATCTATGTTTATGAAATATAAATTACTCACATTATAATGTTGCTAGATTCATGGAAAATCAAAAATATGCAAAAAGAGATTAAACAACTATAATTTCCTGAGCGCTGACAAAAAGTATGTATATCTGAAAAGTAATATAAAAATGCAATTGTTCGGCATGCAATCATTTGGTGAATTGGCTCGCAAATTTAGCAACACTCGCCACTTCCGCAAATGAATTGAAAACATCATTTGGCTAATTAGCTGTTGATAATCCCAGGAAACGTATAACAAAGGTTTTAAATAAAGTTCATTCTAGCCATTTCGCCGCGGCAGCGGTCACCCAATGCCATTTCAAATGGCAAAGATACATTTTCCATTGTCATATTTTCGACCACTTTCCATTTCCATTTTCGGTACCATTTTCATTTGCCAACCACTCCGTTTCTATGGCAGCCCGTGTGCATGGAAAGCATTTTAAAATGTCAATCCAATGAATGTTTTATTTGTGACGATGCAGCAGCAGCAGCAAGCATCAATTTATGTGGGTTCGATATGGGGATAATGGCAGCTGTCATTTTATTTAATTCGCACGACTGCATACGATTTATGCATGTGAAAAGTTCGGCGGCGTGGGGCCAGCGCATCTAGTTGTATCTTTAGGTTTTACTTTTATCCGACTGAATAGAACCGAAACTTGTTCCGCAAGTTCAAGCCCGCTGATAGCGACAGCAATTTGCATCTTCACTTTCAACGCTCCACCAACGTCTCCCAATTATATACATCCATATATAAATATATATGTATATATCGGGTTTCCCTCCTCTTTTCTTTTCATAGGATGATGGCAATGAACTTCGACGGGATGCAGAGTCGAGAACCCCAACTTACTTCATCTGTATCTATCAGTTGCCCAGTTGCCTTAGAGCTGTCAAACTTGTTTTGCCCGCCAATGAAACCGAAATGAAGCTTGTTTCGGTTCGGATTCTGTTTCGGATTCGATTTCGTTCTTGATGCCTCCTTGTGGTACATGTTGTGTGCCACATGCCTGCAATCCAATCTTAGCCAACGACATTTGCTGACCTTACGGATATGGAACGATAATGTTACGCTCTTAAGCAAATATCTAACAAATGCATATAAATGAGCAAAGGAGTCTCAAGGATGTATGCCAAAGTGCACTATCAATATGGCTCTATAATAAGATTAATTAATGCACTTCTTCGATTGCGAGTAGGCCTGAAAACCACATTTGCCATTGCAATTTGTAAACCTTAGTAAATTCTTAATATAGAAATATACGGGTTAGGAAGTGGGCGGTTAGTTGTGGGAAAGGTAAATACCTGGTCATTTAGGTAATGGATGCAGTCTACCAACAATGGTAGTCCTTGTGTTTTGTCCTCAAAGCAGGAAAGTGGGTAAGCAATAAATATTAATGCGATAAGAAGCGATTTAAAAAATTATTATTCTAAGATAATATAAATAATATGTATTCTATATGTGTATCTGTATTTTTATTTGTAAGTATCTGATATTACTTAGTAGCTGACAATATTTGGGTCAGTGTAAGTCATTAAGGGTCAAGAAAATCTTGCGGTTTCTGTAAAGCCGTTATGGGCCTATAAAAGCCCAAATTGTTTACCTGTGGGAAACAGTGTGTTGACGAGCCAAATCGAAAATAAGTGGACATTTTTAAAAATAACACTCTATTAAGTAAAATGGCCAACGTCGCGGAAGAGTCAAAAGAAAAGCATTACGATGTCGATGATTTTTTGAGGCTACCTGTAATTTTCTACAATGTCATGGGCATAGCACCCTATGAAACTGACCGAAAACCAACTATTTGGTTTCAAATATATTTCGTATTGAACGCGGTTAACGCTGTGCTGGCCTTTACTGCTGAAATAGCGTTCATGGTGAACACTTTTCGCGATAATGAAAATTTTCTCGAGAGCTGCATCGTATTGAGCTATGTGTCCTTTGTGGTCACAGGACTTTTAAAGATGTGCGCTGTGATGTATCGAAAGCCAAAGTTGACCAGTTTGGTTCGGCAATTGAGGACCTGTTTTCCGTCATCAAGTGCAAAGGATCAGGAGGAATATGCTGTGAAGTCGTATCTGGATCGCAGCCATATGTACACAAAGGGATTTGGTGGTCTCTACACGATTACGTATTTCGCCCACATCCTTATTCCCTTGTTGGTATACATCATTCAGAGTGTGGTGCTCCAGTATCCGGATGCCGAGCAGATTATGCCGTTTTACCAACTCGAACCATGGGAATTTCACGACTCCTGGTTGTTTTATCCAACCTATTTTCACCAATCGTTTGCCGGATATACTGCTACATGTGGATCCATTGCCGGTGACCTCATGATCTTCGCTGTGGTCCTGCAGGTCATCATGCACTACGAACGACTGGCCAAGGTTCTCAGGGAATTTAAGATTCAAGCCCTTAACGCACCCAATGGAGTTAATGAGGATCTGAGGAAGTTGCAGTCTCTAATCGCTAATCACATTGATATACTTCGGTTGGTTGATAATAATAAAATATACCTTATCCATAAATTAAAGTATTTAACTTTCAGGCTCACCGATGTGATGAATGAGGTGTTTGGTATTCCCTTGTTGCTAAACTTTATTGTCTCTGCGCTGCTTGTCTGCCTGGTGGGATTTCAATTAACCCTCGATTTCAATCCCGAGTATTTTTGCAAGCAGGTGCTGCTCCTGACTTCTGTACTGTTTGAGGTCTATCTCCTCTGCTCCTTCAGCCAGATGTTAAAAGATGCTGTCTGTTGAGAATATATATTTCATAAATATGTATAATTAACCCCTTTTGTTTTAGAGCGAAAACGTTGGCCATGCGGCATACGATATGGACTGGTTAGGATCCGACAAACGATTCAAGAAAATTTTAATCTATATATCTATGCGAGCCCAGAAGCCAGTTTGCCTTAAAGCCACAATCGTCTTGGACTTATCCCTTTCCACTATGAGCATCGTAAGTATCCGATATTATAGCTAGTATTCAATGGCATATATTTAAATATTTCGGACGCATTTCAGTTTCTTGGCATGTCGTATAAGTTCTTTGGCGCTTTAAAGACTATGTATCAATAAATGTAAACACGTTACATTAAAAAGTAGAATGCATTAATAAAGCATTAAACCAATTTTTAGCCAAAATATGATAGTTAAAAAAAGGGAGAGAAATTCCATCAATATTGCATTAAAAATATTTCAAAAACACAAACGATTGTTACCAGAAGCTCTTCTCAGTGTACATGGTTGGCATCAAGGAGATACATGGAAAACAATCAAGTGCCTGGCGAAAAGAGCACAGCCGCCTGAGGAAAAGCGGAAAAGCGGGCAGACAAAAGATGGCCCAAGGTTTCCCACATAGTACATACTTCCCCCTCCCGTTCACTCGTTCAGTCATTCATTCTCGCATTCATTCGGTTGCCTGGAAATGTCGCTTTGCATGTGTGAGTCCCTATATCTCCACTCCGCTTTGGGCCACAGGGCGTATACGTAATGCTGCCGCCATGGCGGCTTTTGTTCAACATGACAAAGACATGACAGCGACAGCAGCACGCTAGAAATACAACAACCACGAAATGGCGTTCTTTGTAATGCTTTTAATGCTTTCAAAATTCTCCATGGATTGATTTATGGACAAGGAGGATGGACCAGGAACAGGACTTAAGACCAGGCAGTGACAAATCAATGGGCAGCTTTAGAGGTCACAAAGATGAGCTCGGCTCGGGGATTACTGTAGCAGGAACTTATGAAGAAATATGTATCTTCTTTACGGCTTTAAATTTATTGAACTCGCTAGATAAATGTCGCCAACTCAGTTCTGACTGTGCCATTTATTAGACCGACTGACAACTAAGGCACTCCATTGTCATCGGAGAGCATTCATCAATTTCACTTACTTTCGCATTTTGATGGAAAACTGGCAACCAGAGGAAAATCAACTTTAGGCGGAAGGGAAAAACTCAATGGCCTTGGGTGGGTAAACATTGTCTACTCCTTTGCTTTGTTTTGCTTTCATAGAAAGTTCTGTAGCTGATTTGCATATAGAAAACTTGTTAATAATGCCAGCCCAGGTGGGATGGATAATGGGAAAATACCCCATACCCCATCGGAACCACCCACTAAAAGCAACAACTTTTCCAACCAGCTTAGATGAAAGTTTTGTGATTGAGTTTTTGACAGTTTCTGGGAGGGATTCCCCGCCACGCCTTCCTCAAAAAAAGGTGTTTTCTCTAAGCTTGTTTTGATTTTCCGTTTATTGTTTTTGCTCAGCTGCCTCGGAAAAGTTTTCAGCTGCTAATTGCTTCAGCTCATAATTAGTACAAATGCAAATGAATGTTGCGTAAATTTTCCCCACTGACCGCAGAAGCATCCTTCCGTCAAAATATTTTGTAAATTTATGCAAATGACAGTGTGCGTTAGAATTCACGACTAATTAGACCTCGAAAGTTAAATGGAAACACAAAGTATTCGGCATTAATTTATGTTGGAATTCAAATTTTTGTGACGCCTGACGTTTTTTTTTCTTTTGATGCTGACGCGATATTTGCATAAACAAATGCAAACGAATGCCAAATCAACGGCCACCAAGGAGGGCGACTGCCACGCCCACCTGCTGTTCAGGAAAAGTTTAGCCATTCAACTTTGGCCATGCAGAAGGCATTCAACATTTATTCAGATGTTGCTCTTGAATGCAACAATGTAGGGAAACTTTTAGGACAGCATTTCGCATGCGAATAGCAAAAATGTTGAGAGCAATACAGAATGCCAAAAGGAAACTTGAGAAGCAAACTAACTAAAAAATGTTGGAATATTTCAGTGCACTTTTTTTTCAGTAATTTAATTGCTTGCGATAAACACTTGAATTTCACTTAAATGAATCCATTTAAATTATTTTAAATATTTCCCGGGTACTTTCAATTAATGTGGCATGTGGTCTGTTCCACATCTTTAATGCGCTGCACTGGACATTTCCGGATGAAAACAGTATGAATTTAACGCTTGGGCCACTTTGTGGCTTGAATAATTACAATTAACAATTGTTTTTTCCGCCGTACATAATTAATTAAAATGTAATGTTTTGGTTAAGTGGACTAAAGGGTATAGTAGGAGTTTCGTGGGATAAAGAAACAATTTTATTAAATTAAGGCTATAATTTGATGTTTGCATTTTAATTCTGGTTTTATAGAGTTACTCCATATTGAAGATTCCAAATATATTCCAGCACAAAATATAAATAAATTAAATGGTTTGTAGTTTGGTTTAAAAATCCCCATTTAAATCCCACAAATGAGTCCGTATCTGAGCTGTCTGCATGGAATTTTCCTCTTTCAGATTTTCGACAGCGCCCACTTTGAAATGCAATGTTCAAAATGCTGGTGTCCCTCGATTTTCACCGAAAATCAAAGGAAGGAACGCAGCGCGTTGCGAGCGGCAACAAAATGTGCGTGTGTTTCGAAATTCGACTGTTGTCGCTGTTGACGTTGTTGCAATTAGCCTCGCAATGCGGTTCAATTAGGGGAGTGACCGCCCCCGAGGGCTGTGGGCGTGGTCCGATGCCCGCTAGCCGCTAATTTGCATATTGCATTACGCGCAAATTTCCAACTAGTCAAGGGCCTGGATATGGGTAACGTTGGCATGGAATCAGTTTACGTGGCACATTGTTGTCCGGCTTGATTAAAAATTTTACGCCGCTTATAGTGCATCAATAATTCGATTGTCTGCCAGCCAGCTTGATGGTGGTGCAACATTATTTTGTGAATTTTCCCAACGATGCTCGTCTTAAAGCCCTTGCACTATTGATTTTACCATAAACATCACGTTTGGCATCCATAATGCGCACGTTACTTCGCCAATAAACGGAAAATCCAGCTTGTCTGCCCCATTTCGCCGGGTTGTATTCCCTTAAAGATAAGCCCGGCGTAAACGTCAATTATGGGGGCGTACTACCCGTAACCCACGCCCGGATGATTGAATGACGGAGGAGGCCCGATGTCGAAAACAAAAACCAAGCCAACGCTTAAACCTCGTCAACGCCAACGGCAGCCATGGGAGTGACATTTTTTGAAAGTAATCCCGACGAAATGTTTGATTTATGTCAACGTGGGGAAAGTGCTGCAGACCATTAGTTAGTTGGGAAAATATGCGGGCCATGGGTGTGGGGTTTCAGCGGGCCAAGGGGGTATTTAACTATCCTATTTCTTGCTATATCAAACCAATGCTTAAACAAGCTTTGGAAATCTTACAAATATAAACTATTAAATTGCAGATTATCCCAAGTAATTCAAATAATCCGATAATATATGTTTTTAGCAATATTTTATTTAATTTCAAATTATATTAATAAACATAAACGATTATTCATAGGCGCATAAAATGAATAATGAACCAATTAGAGTTCACACAAATGAAAGTTCAATCAGGTGGCTAATTTGAGGTCATGTACCTATAATTAATCAAACGTTTGCATGCCATAAATTGTAATCTTTAATGGGGTGTTTACTTCCTAATTATGGTTTGCTTATAAAGCAATTAACCAAAAGTTCACACAGAAATATGACGGAGGACATGAACAAAAAACTGGCCCACAAGATCCAAATCCAAAGTAGGTCGCCAACTTTGAATTCTCGGAACGCCACATATGGAAATGGATCCTTTTGTGAGATCATGCCCATGGTGATCATCTCGCGCAGTGTTTGTTGCTTCCAATATTCCACGATACCGGCACTCTGAACCCGATGGATCAGATCGTTGATATGATCCTCGTATATGGAGTTCGACTGCATGACCAGCGATAGTAGGACACTGGTCTGGATGACCCGTAACTCCGGCTGAACCGTGAAGATCGGTTGCTTGAAGAGCTCCTGTCTCTTGGCCACAATCAGCCATTCGGATGTCAAAGCGGAGAAGGCATTCGATCTGTTCAAGCCGCTCCTCAGTGCATTATATTCCACGGTTTCTCTGAAATGCAACTGATCCTTGATGTAGCGAATGGGTCGGTCCCATGCGTTTTTTAGGTAAAAACGTTCGGCTTCTTCAAAGAACACGGTAACCGGGGAATCCCGAAGCTGCTTAAAGTTGGAGATCTGTTGCGATGTAGGTCGTTTGGTTAGAAGCGTTTTAAGGTGGGCCGCATATAGGGTACTCAGAACCAATCCTAGTAGAAAAAGTGTGGCATTGGTGACCTTTGAACTAATTGTATTCCTCGCCCTCATGTTGAATGACTGTCCCATAATTCCCGATATCATACGTTCATTTAGCATCAGATTCGACCAATCCACACGCTCCTTCAGCAATAGAGGTCCAAAACAAGTGTCCAAAATGGTGAAAATGAAGTAGAAAATAATCAGAACTATTAGGAATTTACCGCCAACCATCACCACATACACATCGGCGATGGAAATTTCCTGGGCCCGCGGAACCATTATGTACCAATCTTCCATATCGTATACATACGAGAAAACACCCAACTCACTGGGTGCCTCAAAGCCACAGAGGCTGATAGCCAAGTTAATGGTGCCGTTGAGGGTCATATTCCGCAGAAGAATCAGATTCATTCGCTCACCTTGTACAATGGGTCTTTGCCAGCGAAACGTAAAGTTGTAAATACGAATAAATTCCAGTAGAAATTTGTATACATAGCCCGTCATTTGTAGTTCACCTGTCTTCGGATTGCGATATACAATCGAACGAGGTGGAAATTGATCCGGCAGAGTTACTATATATCTGCCAAAATAGTTTCGAACCGTGATGAAGATGGGTGATACGGTGACATCCACTTGCAGCCAACTTTGCGGAGCGTAGGGCTGCAGTCGATATATCCTATTTCCCTGTCCAATTACGGCGACGTGAAGGAAGAGCAGGTGCTCAGCGGCAGCGGCAACGTCAGCCGTTGGGATTTTCTCCCATTTCCTCAATAGCAACACCCTCACCTTCCTCATATTCAGTAGACTCCGGTCGAGAGCCTGCCACAAATCCAAGTCCCAGTCCGAATTTCCGGTTTGCCAGATAAGGACGAGCATTTCACTGTTATAGTTTTCCCGCACATAGAAGTCCATCTGTTCGTTGAAACTGAAAACCGGCCAGGGAAATCTCTCCAAGCCAGATGCATCGACATGCTGGCTGTGCTGGAGCAGAAGGACCGTTTCATGATGCCTATCCTCGTAGATGCTGGCCAGGATTGGGTTGAGCCAACTTGTCTCGTTGAAGAGCAGCAAAACTGGAACCAGTATGGGCCACATATCCTGGCTAAATGGCTGGCTGGCGAACCGGGCAGGTTGGACATTATCTCTCAAATAAACGCTAATTAGCGGAGGTTACAAATGATTTGGGGGCTCGCTAATGGACTACGGATTGCAGGGCATTGAAAAATGGGCGTCATTAGCATTAAGTTTTACGGCTTAAATGTGCCTACTTACGGGCTCAATTATAAGTTGAGGAAAATCGGGGGTAGAGGAAATATGGGTGAGTGGGCGTCAATTATTTCCATCTCCGGTTGAATATTTCACAATGATTTGTGTCTTGGTCGGAATATTTGAACATTTCTAATTGCCTCGGCAAATTGCCTTCACTGTTTTTCGGGTGAATTTGCATTTACGGATGTACCTTCATCCTTTTGACTCCATTAAGCTTGTTTGCAATTGATTTGGATACCGGTTGCGGTTTGCAAACAATATTTATTGCATTCTGCCGATTGATACCTCTTGCAAAATTACTAATTGCTTGGCTTGTATTATGTATTGTTTTAACTTTAGCCAAGCCACAAGCCATAACTCCAAACTGTTCATCAAGTTTTCAACAAGTTCTTACCACTTCCGCCTGCTAGCTTCTTCATTATGCTCCTACTTTTCCCTCAATTAAGCAAGTTAAATGTGGGAAAATGCGAGTGTGGAGTGGGAAATGCGCTGAGCGAGTCAAGTGCGAGCTGCTTGAGGAGCGTGTCGCATTAATTTTCACGCGAGTGCATATTTGATTTTCCCTCTTTTATTCATATTTCACTCGTCTGCTCTTATTTCGTGCTTTTGCATAAAGTCGAGACGCGCCTTTCATTTCCTGCTCCTCGGAGTCGTCATCGTTGACATGCATAAAGTTGCGATGAATTGTTGCTTGGCATAAATTTTAACACACGACCTCCTTTCCCGAGGACTCAAGGATATTTCTGTAGCCGTGCAACACGGCGTATGCGTAATGTAACATTAATTGTATTTATTTGCTTTGCTGATTGATTTTTCCGGCTAAGACGGATTTAACGGCCTACAACTTTTCCCCAGGAGGCTAGCGCTAGACAATTTGGTTTATCAAAGTCATTTGGCTTCTGGCCTACAGGCAGCCACGCCCACATAAATTAACGCAGACTTAACGAAGCGTTAACACAAAGGACGAGAGCCTCCCCCAAAAAAGCAGCTGCCAAACCCAGGACTCTGTGCGACAATAAATTTATTGGTTTCATCCTGAAGCTTATCAAGTTCGCCTCCTGTCTGCTCATCTTGTTCATCGCACAACATGTGCAGTAAATTTTTATGTCAAATGGCTTTTGCCTCCATATCGTAATATAATTTATGCAGAATATAATGAGCGTGCTTTTAGGCGCAGCTCGAATGGCAAAAGATGTGTGTTGGGAAAAGTTATTAATTGATTTGGCTTTAAACCTGCTCACACGATGCTTCATCCTTGAAAAGTTGGCCAAAAAGGTGGGCGGGAAAATGGAAAAGTTTGTTTTTTTTTATATTCGTAACCACTTGAAACCCGAAGCCGTATCCTTGTTGATGGGATTGCCTAAGTAGGGTTGCTTAAGATTTTTCGACAATGTGTTAAGTGAAAATTGACACAGGCCACAGGGGGAAAACTTTCCATGATTGAACGGCTTTCGGGAAATGGCTTTAACAGATCTGTGACTCGGGAGCATTTTAAAGTTTGGCCAGCCCGCAAAAGTTGGCCACGTTAAGCTGTGTGAAATTGTTCGCCGTTTTGCGGGCGCCATTTTCAGTTGTGCGCTTTTTTTAATTAAAAAAGTGGTGAAATTGGGGGGGGGGGGGTTGAGGGTTTTGGTATCTGAATACGGCGACAGCCATTTGAACTTGTTCCTCGCCTGTTTTAATTACCAATCTCTATTCCTGTGCCACTGTTGCAGAAACTCTGGACAAAAAAGTAATTAAAATACTGCAAATATTTGCCCAGTTCGAATGCATTTTCTCTGTGCAACTCGGCCAAGTCGCGCTCGAATCCTTGACCGCATTCCGTATCCTGGCACATCCTGGCATCTAATGCGGCTAACTGGCAGAAGTATGGAGGCATCCGTATCCTTGCTTCATCTGTCTGCGTTCCGTGTCGTTTGCCTGACAACCGGGCCGCATCCTTTTCGAGTTTGCCCTTGTTTGTCATCCTTTCTGCGGTCTCCTCAGCTTTGGTCCTTCATATGATTGCGGCTTCATGCTTTTGCATATTTTCCCATGAATACAATTTCTGCACCCACACGAGCACAACCGCACGCACAGGATCCGCTGGAAAAGGACGAATTATGCGTGAATACTCGCTGATATGCCAACTGAGTTGTCAACAAGCTCAGGTTGTGGCTGTCTCCAAAACCACCGATATATTAGGTTACTTTCGGTATGCCGAGAATTTAGTTGTCAACCTTGATTCGGAAAAATTTAGAGGGTCCCGGCGGACTTTGCTGATAAACGTTTGTGCTAGGAATGGCAATTTGTTGGGATATTCTAGTTAGAAAGGGTTAGTATAGGTTTCAAGATTTATGCTTCATTAAAAATAAACGTTGAATTTTATATTTTAATAAGAAATCATAACGTAACATAAATTTGGTTTCAGTGCAAATAACTTAGCGTTGGAAGAAGGAAGATTTAAATAAAATCATTCTTTTAAATTGTTTTCTAAAAATATCTGCCTAAATGAACAAGATGTAGTATTTCTTACTGCGAACTACTTGTTAGTCTAGTTTGCTTGCTTCAATATCTTATTTCAATAATGCAATTAGAATTTTATAAAGTTGGTGTTTCAATTTTAAATCCTTTTCCCATGTTTGCCCAATCCTCAATAAAAGCCCTTGTGTGCTTGGCAATGTTTGACAATGTTTGACCATGTTTACCCTGTGGCTGTCTTCACATCTTCACAAGGCGACTGGAAGAGAGCCACAGACTCAGGCCGCACAAAAACCAAAACAGAGAAACTTGGCCAAAACGCTGGGCCAAGCTCCCCCTCGCACTTCACTAGCCCCTTACGCCCACTCCGCAGAAAATCATCAGCGAGCACGTGTATTTGAGTCGATTTGATTGGCCAACGGCTTTCGCTTTTCGTTACCGCAGAGAGCGAGCATTGCCGAGCGCAAACTAAGAGCGATGGCTAAGAGAGCGACGAAAACTGGTTTTCCGGAAGAGCACCCTGTATACGCCAGAGTGCTTTTCTGCTGAACGAAACGGCCGAACTGCCGCAGTTGTTGTTCGGCGTTCTTTGTGGTCAGACACCAGCGTATACGTATACGCAACGTCATCGTTTGTCTGACGTCGCTTCGAAAAGCGTGAAAAGTTCTGAATACCGGTTGTATTTTCGAAAAAATCTAAAAGTAACGGTCGCATATCGGTTTCGTCGTTGCACACGCACGTAATTCGAGTCAATATCCGTTAATATTTAAAATTCAACAACATACATAGCCCACCCCCATCCAAAATACATAAGGTACTAAGCTATTGGTATTCTTATATCCATATTTATCGTGCGCTGCATTCTCGAAAACGGGTTTTACGGCATTCCCAATTCAATTCTGCACTGGCATTTTTTATGTTCGTGACGAAAGTGAAGTTCTACCCGATCATAATCTAACCATTTCCGTTTTGAAAGTAAGCAAGCATAAAATAAACGGTGATTTGCAAAAAAAAAAATAAAAAGGGTATAAACAGTGTAAAGCAGCAGACTGGCAAAAAAGTTATTTAATATTCATTCCCGTGGTAGAAAAAAAATCTTCCACAAACAAACATAGCAACAAGTCGGCGCCAACTCTCGCACTAAAAAAATAGAAAGAAAAAACCAAACTCAAACCACGCTGTGTTTATTAACATTCAGCTGGAGAGCTTTGGATAGGTAGAAAAGCCTCGTCTTCCGAGAATTGGCAGTTAATTTTCGAAATCACCAAGCGGGATTAAGAAAAAATATAAAAGAACCGAAGACGAGCCGAGACCTGTTAAATACCCGTAGGTGTTCACTGTGTGCTTGTGTGTGCGTGTGGTATCTGTGAAACTAAATACCCAAATAAACATTAAAAAGAAGTTGTAGCGGTGAGTCCCCACTTTCCGATGACATTCGAGAACTATTCGAGCCACCCACGCCGCCAAAGAAATGGAAAGTTTTTCGCTTAGACTCTGAAAAAAACTAGTGAAGATGAGAATTTTTCGCAGGTCGCAGCTAAAAAACTGATTACGCGACGCTTTGCGTTCTAGATACATTTTGGGCTGCAGTGCAGATCTGGCGAGATATTAGTTGAATGTGTGCCAAAATGAGACGCGGAATACGGCCACCAGCGTGTTTATTATTTTTATAATTTATTGCCCAACAATAACAGCAATACATATGCATATAAATTATATACATTCTTTTTTTTTTTGGTACGAGAACTGTTTGATTGCCGCTTACAACGCAGCATTCTGATTCTGGTGAAATGCATCTGCAAGATACACACGAATGCATACTGACACGGAAACCGGCGAGGCAGACGCATAATAAACGATAAATTTCGGGGCAATGACAAAATTGCTGATAACTGACCCACCAACATTTCGATTGTCTGCTCTCTTCTCTCTTTGTTTGATCATTAATATCTTTTAGTTTAAAATATGCTTACTGTGGCAAAGTTCGGTTTCAAGGTTAGTCCAAGTCTTTAGAGCTATATTTTATGGTATCTTGGGGCTTAAAACGCTTAGCTAATGATCCCCAAAGTGAATGAATTTCCCGAAAAAAGTAAAAATTCAATTCTAGCCCCGCCATTCCCAGTTGATTTGGCAATCGCTGTTTTGCCCAACAGATTTATGTTTGAATTTTTTTTTATTTTTTTTTTTTGGTTTAGACCAAAAAATTTTGTTGAGGTGCGTTGCGGAAGGGGGTGGGGTTGGCTGAGTGGCCGCCTGCTGCTATTTATAGGCGCATAACAAACATACACACACACACACGCACACACGTCCATTCGCTCTTTGAACAAAATGTATCTTATAGATACACAGGCAAAAAGTTTTGCATCGCCCAGCCGACTTCTCTGCTTCTTCCCCAGATGTCTGGGATGTCTGCCTCATAAATATATGTGTGTACATGTATGTGGCCAAAACGACAATGGCGAGACACACAGAACAGAACAATCCAGTCGGCAGATCGGGATCTTTTGGCCATCTTCCGAGTTTCTAAGGCGAAGCAAGTTGCCTTTTTTTGTGCCCCGTCTCCGGCAGGCAGTTAGTTTCTGTGAAATCGAAAACAAGATTGATGCCTTCGCAGCCGGACTTTCTTGGCCAAAACGGAGACAACGCAGCTGGCTTTTCTTAGCCATCGGTATCTGTTTAATTGCCGTTGTTCATCTGTTTATTAAAGAAAATAACAAACAGGGAGCCAGCAGCACGGGAACTTGGCAATTTTTGCTTTCAAGTTTTCCCGAAAAAAATACTCAAAATACCAATCAGTCCGCGACCAGTTTCGTTTTTTCTTGCATAATCCGCTCGGCAACAACTGCTTGCGGCAAGTGCAACTGCAACCGCGGAGGCTGCGACTGCGCAGTAAATATCTTTTTACATTTTTTTTTTCTTTTCGATTCGTTTGGGGCATGACAAAAGCTGGCAAGCGATTCGCTTCATTCGCTGCTACGTAATTGCAAGTTCGAGTGCAAAACTTGAAAAACGGCCACAAATTGCAGCTGACTGCAGTGGGGCTTTGTTTGCTGGCCATCCCGCTTGCACTCGCTTTTTGGCCAATATCTGCTCAGATATCTGTACACACGTATATATTTATAGCTCGTACATATATTGCAAGAACCGGAAAGGAAGTGAGCGTGTAAGTTACCAAGACTTTGACTCCGAATCGGAATACGACTCCCAGTCCAAAACCGGTTCTCGGCTCTAGATTGCTTCTTTTCCAAGAAGCACGCCTTTCAGGGCTCGCCAAGTCATTCACTTGCTGCCGATTCGAGTTTTTTTCCATTTTATTTTCAGCTGGCTGCGCAGACGCGTTGCAGTTGCAGTGGCAGTAGATGTTGCAGTTGCAGTTGCATTTGTTGTTGCTGCGCGGGCGCAAGAACAAATCGGAGTTGGCAGAAGTTGTTGCACTTGACAACAAATGTTGAGAAAGTATTTCCGTGATCTTCGGTTAAACATATCTATTTACTAGCAGAATAATTACTTTGTTTAATTTTAAGCGTTTATAAGAAACACCCTCCTGTTTTTCCAAGTGCAGTGCAAAGAAGCACGAGTCGTCGAACAATGCGAAACCGATAGCTGCTCGTTCGCCAGAAGATAGAAGGTAGAAGAATCCGAAGAGCGACGTGCGTAGCATGGAGGTTCGAGTTTGTTGCTTGCACCACCAGTGGGCGGCAGGGCGTGGCACTGACGGAGGTGGGTGCTAAGTGCTGGGCAACTTAAGTGCTGGCTGGCTTTTTGTCTAGTACGACGCATGTGCAGCCCGCTTTCTTGAGGTACTTGAACCTTATTGTCTATATAAGTAGGAGTGTGTATCTGTGTGTGTTTGGCCACAAAATGGCGGAGGAGCTAAGGTAGCTACGTACACACATATATCTGGCTCCTAACACGATGATATATGCCTGTGGGCGAACGAACATTGAACTTTCGGTCGGAGGAAGGCAAGGAAGTATATGGAGCAAGGCAAAGGGCTTCAAAAGTAGAAACATAATGGGAGGTAAAGAACTTCAAAGGAAATTTGTAAATTTTCTGGAAAGCTCTATTCTACTTGAATAAACTTGAGATAAGTGCTTGTAAGCCCGTAGAGTACAAAAAATAAGTTTGTTTTAAAATAAAAAATCAACAGATGTACTTGGTGAAAAAGTTCCTAGAAGTAACATAGAAATTCCTCGACATATTCACCTTTCAAGCCATCAACAATCTGAACTCAAACAATTGCCAAACAGAAGCCCCATTAGGCTAAACTCCACGGGTCAAGCGTCTACACCTTCCTAATCCCCGCCTGAATGCAGGCTGACCTCAAAACAAAGCTGATTTATGTCGCTCCCCGAAAAGTGTCAACTGGCGGCCAGCCTCAACCCAATGCCCTCCATTCGATTCCAATCCAATCCGATATCGGAGTGGATGGAGTGGGTCTCGGCGGTATCAGCTGCTGGCAATTTGAACTCAATCGACACCCAAATTGATAACTTAATGCGAGACAAAGAGGCAATGTGCAAAGTGAAAGAGATGGGGCATGGGTTTAAAAAGTTGGCTCGGCATATTTATTCACTGGAGAGAAGACATTGCCAAGCAATTCGAGACTTTGCAAAAATAAAATAAAAATAAAAAAGGAGCCAGATAAACAAACGAGGCAACAACTAAAGTCATCTCTGGGCCCCTTGTTTTTGTTGCCACTTTTGTTGTAATTTTTTTGTAGTTGTTTCCGATGCTTTTTGTTGTTATTGGAGCTGCGCTTTGGCTGCCTTGTCATTTACACGCGTAAACGTCCGTGACCCTATGGCCCGGCTTTCAACTGACTCCGCCAACTGGGAGGCTCCAAAAGACAAAGACAGCACAAAGAGCAAAAGACAGCGGGTTGAAAGAGACAGGGAGAGGAGGTGGGAAAGAGACGGGAATGCTAACCAGCTGTTGACGTTAAGTTCAAACTTTTGTTGATGCTTATAAACTTATTAAGCGGCTCAATCGGGCCATGAGAAAATCGAAAATATTAAACACTCACTAAAATGAAAGCTGTGACTATAGAGCAAATAAAGCTTAACTAAGTGTTGATCTGTATCAAAAATGAAATATTGCTTTAATCCATTTTATTCATAATTCCAAATAGCAATATTTTTGTGATTTTTGACAACTTGAATCACCAAAAAGCACAATTTAAATCTATGCAAAATTAATGAGGTCATTGCAATGCCAAATTATGGAACTAATTATAAAATCATTTGTAAGAGTGAAAGAATGGAAATAAGAAAAAGTACAGAAAAAGAGTTAAACGCTAAATTAAAGTTCATAATAAAAACAAAATAAAATAGTACACATTAAGCAGCTTAACTATCAAGTTTCAACAAAGATTTAACCAACCGAATTTAATATGTTTGGTCTGACAACACTGAATAATTAAAACGGAATTACCCCGCCGGCTTTTGTTTAATATTGATTTAAAACTATAACAAAAAGACTAACAAAATGCCAGCGAATTTGTGAATATAAATGTTTAATGTCTAATTAAAGTGCGGACTCCCTGTAAATTCATACGTCACTTTAAAGAGACGAACAAAGAGACCAAAGTAGCAAAAAGTCACTAGTTGAGCTTACAGTTTGGCTGTGTTTGCTTACAGTGGGCACTTAATATAGTGAAAGGTGCAAACTATGGTATTAACACATTAATATCTAGCAAGTTACTATAAATATCCTTTTGTTATACACCACCAAAAATAGACACTCGTTAAATCTTTGGAAATATAAAAATAAATTTAATCAAAGTGTCTTATTACTGTAGATGTCAGTTTGAATGAACTTTATGAAAGTATTGACGCGTCTCACAATAACCATGTGAAAAGAAGCAATATTGTATTTCATCGGCCGAGCTGAATTAAAGTGCAGACACTTCCTGAGCAAGAAATCAAATTACGAATTCAAAGCTCGAATGCGACACGTGTATGTAGGTAGGTGGGCTGGCGTCCAAGTTCCAATGCGAATCGAAAGACCAATTCAAAATTCAATTCGGAACGGTGTCATCGCACCACGAGCTCGACTAGTGAGTGAGTCAATTAAAGCTCGTGATTAGCATGCTGTTGCTTTCCAGCGAACCCGAAGCTGACTCAAACCATTCAGTTAATGACTCACTTTAATAGACAGATCGATGGATAGACGAAGTCACAGCGATTAGGCGTCGTTTGATTACAGCAGAGTCGGGCTCCAATAATGCCTTTCTACTTTTCTACCTCTTCATCACGGATATTGTATCTGTTTTCTTTCCACTTGCAGATACACCGCAGCAGAATCTGGCGATTTCATAATACAACGTAAAAGCAGCAGTACGGCCAAAGAATCCAACTGACGCAATTCAATTTGCCAGCAGCATCACAGTAACCGCAAGCTCATAAATTGAGATTAAGCAAGAGCGCTCAACTTGGCCAAGAGGCGGTTCGGGTACTCGGAGGGTTTTGGCCAACAGCACAGAGCCATAGCAATAGCAAATCAATCACTGAGCGCTCGTCGCCCCACCACAATTTGCATGAGCCAACTCGGAAGCAGCCAGCAGCATACGAATCTGAATCTGAATCCGAACCAGAATCCGAATCCGAATCTGAATCTGAATCTGAATCAGCCGACACAGATTCAGATACAGGGCCATCAACAGCAACAGCATCCAAGCAGCCAAAATCAGCAGCCAAAGCGTCGGCCAAGTGGCGTTTTATGGCAATTGCGCCATCAGCTGCAAAAGCGTAGCACGAGGAAGATGAAAACCATTTCATGATACTACAAGTGGTCCGAATCGGTGCTATTGAACTATCTGAGAATGCCGTCGACGCCGTACGATCTGGTCCAGGATGACCAGGATCTGCGGGTGCCGCTGCACGCCGAGCAGGCCTTCTTCCACGGCATCACATTTCAGGCCAAGGTGAGTCATGGAATCTATTTATTTTTGGGTTGGATTGGGTTGGGCTACTTGTCTATGGGAGTATTTCTTTAAAAAGAGATCTATTGCCTTTCAGAGTGTTTTTATTTTTCAATAAATTAACTATTTGCATAGTTTATTTGGCAGCTTGGAAAGCGCACAAATTTAAAACAGATCAGTAACTTTTGAAGCACTTTCCACACAAAATTTTATTTTTTTTATAACGGGCTTGCTTACTATCATTTACTTACTTATTTAATTTATTTTTAGTTTTATTTCGTTGCTTACCAAATATTCATAATATTTACCAGCCATTTTTTTTGAGTTAAATAAAGTATCTCATTCGAAATTATTTATTGTAGAATTACTTTTGGCTAAATATTATTCACTTGCATGTTTTTAGATTTCTGAATATATATTTGCTTGTTTGTCTGGGATCTTCTTCCGCAGAATTCTTTACATTCTTCTGTGAAATTTGCATTGTGTAAATCGGAATCTCCGCTGCATTAGTCTTCCAAATTTGCGAAGAGATACAATTCAAACAAATCATTCAAACATCTCGAATTTCCAATTTTACGACTGTGACATTTGAGCGATTAAACTGCTCTACACAATTTGTAAATGCAATTAAATTTGCTTGCCATATTTTGCTTTTGTAGTGTAGTTGGTTTAATTTATATTCAGCATTTTTCAATGCTGCTGCGGTTGACGGAAGCGGCAATAAAGAGTTTTCCACGCAAAGAGTTAGTCAACTGTCACAATTACAGCACTGGTTTGTTTTTGTTATAAATGCTGACATATATATATACATATGTATATATGTATATAAAACTATATAGGGGGGTAAAAATTGTAAACAAAATTTCCATTTGTGTACGATTGTCTGGGTATCGTGTTCAATTATACAGCATCGCATTCTGAGCATTTGTTTAGTTTTGTGTGCGTTTTTTCTGCCTTCGATGTTTTGCTATCCTCTTTTGTTTATTATTTTTGTTCAATGTGTGGAAATTGTTTGCATGCCCAGCTGCTCCTGTGGCTGTTGTTATTGTTGTTATTGTTATTATTGCTATTATTGTTCTTTTGATTTTGCTTTTGATTCGATCAGCTACATGCGGTTGACCAAAATTTCAATTAATTTTGCCTGAAGGATTGATGAGCTTGGGCGCCCCAGTGAAAGGTGGTTTCATTGCCCAGGGAAAATTTGTGTGAGATGGGTAGATGTGGCAAGTTCATGTCATGAGGGCCTTTTGTTCGTTCGGCCATTGACTTTGGCCAAACCTTGTATGCAAATCATCTGCAACATTAGTCGCATCATTCTCACGTATCCCAGGCAACAATTGGTTCGTTATCAAAGCGGCAGTGAGCCTGGTATTTTGCATAATTTTGTTTGTGTGGCATGGCATTGCACTTGGAGTTGTGCAGCAGTTGCAGCGCCAATTAAATCCACTCGATTTTACGTTCCGAAAGGCGGAGGTAGCTCAAAATTACAGCAAACATTTATGCTTTGACAACTGTTGAAGTGATACACTGAAAAATTGGTATTTAAGTTTAAGTTATGGCACTAAATAAATGATGTGAAGCTAATACATATATTTGAATGCTGTAAGCTTGTGATGAACTTGGAAAATATGTCAGGAAGTTCTAGCTTCCAAGCTATTGTATGAAAATATCCCATTCAAAGTCAACTATAATGCCCAAAAGTATGAGTAACATTAACAATGGAATATTTTTCTTGTGTGGCGCAGGTTTTTCTTTGCATTTTCATGCACGTGCTCTTAGTTCCCTGCCGCCGCTCAACTTCCACCATCCAGAAAAGAAAAACTCCACTATTATTTGCATTTTTCCATAAGCAAAAACATCGGGAAAAAGTATAAAAAAAAAGTTTTGCACTCTGTTACGCTTTTGCAGTTTTCGCTTTGTTTGTTATTTTGCTTTTGCTTCGGCTGCAGCTTCAGTTTTGTTTTGGCATCGTCGTTTGTTTGTTTGTTTTTGCTTTTGGCTGGGACTCGCTTTTGGCCCAAACGGTGAATATACCCGTTACCGTTAGCGATTTGCCATATACACTCGATGGCTAACCCAAATAAGATGAACAACCCAAAAGAGCCCAACCCACTGCAGTTTCCAAAAGACCAAAAAAAAATATATATGTGTTTTTGTGCTGTGTCAGCGGCGAAACTTCATCTGATTCATCTGATTCATCTGTCAGAGTGTCCAGTGCGAATTATGCGAGTTATGAATCACCAAGAGCCAACTAACGAGTGCTAACGAATAGGGTGTCCTGAAACCCTGGAATATCGTATGTGGATTTCTGGGATTTTGCCATCGACTTTACTGCTTAGATTAATTGAATTTCACGCTTTGATTTCGCGATTTTTGCCGGAGCCCCAGAGCCATGCTGCATAAATCTTTCAAAAGGTGTATAAATTATTTTCTCACACGCACAAAACGACCGGCGCCCGAAATTTTGTTTTCCTCGCACTTTTATATGTATTTTTTTTTTCGGTTTGTTTGTTTGTTTGGCGCCTGGCAACACGGCGTATGCTTAACACGGATTTTTGCCCGTGATTTTGGCCAATACTGCTGTCCTATGAAATATTTATACGATTGCATCCGATTCAAGTCGATTTATTTGAGCTCAACAACTTCCGACATGCGTATGGGGAATTTATGGCCCTTTGGTTCATCAATTATTTGAGCAAAGTGGAATAACGCTGATGGTTTGGATCAAATTCAAAGGGGTTTAAATTTTGGCCAAAAATTGGTATTTATTTATTTATTTATCTGAAAAGGAGCAGGCAACGGACATTTCCTCACTTGGAGCCTCTTAAAATAACAGAAAGAAGTGAGAATTCAGAATCGATATCCATTCCAGAAAATTCAATTTCCGGTCCATATAGAAATCATGTTAATTATCATTTCTCTCATCGCGCGGAACGGTCTCTCGGAAAATATAAACTATGAAATCATGTTCATCTTTCATTTTCCACGATGGGAAATTATTTTTATTTTCGGAATGAAAATAGCTACGCTCGAGGTAAAATTAATTATTATTTACAAAATAATATTAATTAAGGCGAAGGTGAAGCGCATATGTTCCACTTTTACCGAACAAAACCAAGGAAAATCGCGCCGAAAAATAAATCGAAAGAAAAGAAAAATACTGGCGAATACGGGGGCACATAAAAATATTAAAAAACAAATAAAATGGAGACGGCCACACATGCCAGTGGTCCACGTGCTACGAAAGTGTGTGTGCCTTGGATTTTCCTCAGTTTTCCTTTCGCTTCGTGTTGTGTTTACCCATTTTCCATGTGTACGCAAAATTATGAATGCCATACAGACATACGCAATATAGTCCCATCCACCCGCTGTTCTGGCTGCTCTGTTTATCTGCGAAGGCAGACCTCGTTTTGTTTTTAGAAGCTCTGGAAACATGAGGACAGATACTCCGCTTGTGGTGCCTCGTCATATATCAATTTCAATTATCTGGCATTTCCGTTGAGGCCGTGGGCATTTCAAAAGCATTTCTCCTACATATAAATTATATTGGCAGCGACAAAAGGGACGACGGCCCAAAAAGGATTATGCGGCCTGCAATTTAACTTGGGTCCTGGTCGTCCTGCTACAGGTCCTGGCTTTTATCAGCCGCAACTGACACCAGCAGGCCCTCCGAGGAGGGCGTGAAAAATGAGTCATAAAATGCAAATAAAATTCGAGAGTCCTTTTCGCACCAGAAGTTTGCCTTTTATGTGCCTTCTTAAAGAGTTCTTTTCATAGATTTCAGAGTTTTTTTTTGCATTTCCGTTCTCGTGTTTGCTTAACCTTTTGTGTAAAGTTCAATTTGCTCGTTAATATCTTGATAAACATTTGTTCTAGCGCTGGATTTTCCTTCGCTGGCATTGCGCCATTCGCCAATTTGGTTCGGGTTTACATGAGATAATTAACACGCCTCACCGCAGCCCCGATTTTACGGCCAGCACTTTTGTTCAATTCGCAGCTCATCTGCGGAAAATGGCATCCCCGTATGGCATCGTCAACAAATGGCTGGTCTCCAGTTTCCAGCTCCCGATCCCTGGATTTCTGATTATTCTTGTGGTGGCAAAATGCATTTGGCGGTTGCCTATAACATCCGCATAATGCAAACAAACAAGCTGTCGCCATCGAAATTGGACTTTATGCATACGGTGTATGGAGCACAATAAATTTTTAATGCCATACCCGCTTCTCTCTGCTGTGCATCGATTTGCGGCTGGAGTCCAATAATAAAAAAAATTCAATATTTTCCTTCAGTTACTTAAAAGTGCTATAAAAATAATAAAGGCCAATGGCGGAAAATGTAATTTTCCTTTGGCCCAACAAATGGCTTTGGGTTTATCATATTCATTGCAAATTATCGGCTAAATGCTTTTATGGCTTGATTCTGGCGCCCCTCTAAAAGGATATTCATCGATGTGAGTGTGAGTTTGTGAGTGTGCGGAAATGGTTTCCATTTGGTGGAATCAACGACTGACTGGGGGATTCATTTGAATTCGATGGGGTGTGGGGCCAAGTCGTGATACCTCTCCATTTTTTTTTGTTCTCTCTTCTTTAGCCAATTCCTCTTCCAATTCTGTTTGATTATTACAGATTCATTCCGCTCATTTCTGAACTGATTGCTTGGCTGAGCTAATCGATTTTTCTTGTTCTGCTTTTGGGTTACTCCACTTTGGCTTAGCACCGCCAGTAGGATGGGGACATTATTGGCCACCTACTTGAGCTTCTTTGGGCCATAATTCTGCGGCTGTATTCGCGTTTAATGTGTGTCAAGTGCCACATTAATGCTGGTCGTCAAGGATTAAGTGGCCATTACTTGTCCGGACTTGCGGACTTTGGTTGGCTTATCTAGGGTGTCGCTTGCCAGCTCATTGATGATGATGATGATTCATTCATTCATTCATTCAGCGGTGGCCAATCGACAACGCTGATCGGTGGGCCATGAATGCTGCACATGCTCTACTCCACTCAGCTCATTTATTATCTATTACACAATTTTCTGTTGCAAATTGGCTTGAATTTCGCAATTACACCTGGCGCAGCTGAGGCAAACGAGTTCCAATGACTGCCAATGAGTCAGGCACAGGCGCACAGGCTCTGGCAGCCGCCGTCGAGGAAAATGCTTTCTCACCCACTCCCAACTAGACAGCCATCCCTGTTTCTGGCCAAAATTGGTAGCACACGCAAATGTGCAAACTGTTGGCCCGGCCAGCGATGTTGCGGGTGCCTAGCGAAGCGCTCAATGGCGGAAGTTGCAACGCCAGCTGCCGTGGCACGCTCTTTCCAAGCGTTTTCTAGACCAGGCCCATAACCACCAAACATCGAACACCGACCCTTTCCCAAGCTGCTGACAGCTGTTTGCTGTTTGCTGTTTGCTGTTTACTGGCCAACTGGGCTTGGCCGTGGCCCAAACAAAGCAAATGAAGCAGCACAATCGAATGCGGCCTGGGTTCAATATTATGATGCCCCAGTACTCTGCAACAAAGGGTATATTGGATGAGTCATGAGTTGTTACCGCTTTTTTATCAGCGATATTCAAGCTCGATCTTTTAATTAATCCAGTGAATGTATAATGCATTTATTTTAATTAACCATAATTAATTATATATATATATGTTAAGTACTAGGAACAGGGTATCTCAAATTCGCGACTCGCCTGTTCCACTTCTTCCATCTTTGTTTTTCGGTAATGACAAGCGATCTCCGATCATTTTCTGCCAATTTTCCCATTCCGACCAGAAGCAAATCGAAAAAGGGTTGCAGCAGAGACTCGTTAACTGCCGCCGCTCACGTTTCATTCATTCTTGCAAAAAAATAAAAAAAAAGATGGAAAATTATCTGTGCCGCTGCATCAAAAGCGCCGGGAGCTGGGAGCTTCCCTACTCCACAGTCTAATCAGTGACAACCCAACGAGAGCTGCAGCCATCGGAAAAAACTGCAATTGAATTCATTTCGCTATGCGATCTTTCACAGTTTTCCCTGGGCTTTGGCTTTTCCTTATCTCAGCGACTGTCGACTGTTCCTGCTACTGCAGCAGATACAGATACAGCTACTACAGCTACTGCTCTTGCCTTTGCTGTCGTTTTGCTGTCAAGTGCAATTATGTGCCACCATTCACAGCGACCTTTGACATTGCCGCCATAGACCCACAAAAAGAGACTGGCGTCATGGGGCAGCGATGGCGGTTGGTGGATGGAGTGCAGCGATGGAGGATTGCGGACTAAAATGGAAGGGCACCGCTGGATGGCTTTTTTGTGGCACGCCAGTCAACTGCTTAAATCAACTTTATGGCCAATAATTAGGTGCAATTGTGTTTGGATAAAAAAAAGTGCGCTTCTTGGGAGATTTTTATTTAAATTTACAGCTAAGTTCAATCAAATATATAATATAATATAAAAATTTAACTTATTAATTTATATTTTATTATCTCTGCAAGATCTATTTTATACTCAAGTGCTAATTTTCCAACGAAATATATATATGTTTTTGCGTTCGATTTTTGTTCATGGTTGTAAAATTAATTTGTGCCAACAAGAACACGATTTTCAAAATACATTTCTGTTGAGATAATTATTTCGCAGAACAGCCTTTGTGTTTATTTAAAACATATTAAAAAGGGCAATGAACAAAAATCGACCACTTCGTAAGAACAAATCTATTGAGTTTCATAATATATAAATGTTTCCATGTATTCCTATACATACTTATTGGAAAATTAATTGTGTACCCTAGATGAAAATGTTCAACTGAGTGCGTGGGCGTAGCCTTAACCTTCAGAATGGCCACTTCAGAGGGAAAAGGAAAATGGAGGAGGTGGCTTTAACATCAATGCTGAAAATGCTTGCCAAAAGATGGTTGCTGTCAATTATTTAGGCATTAATTAAACACTTTGACTGGCGGCTGCTGTTTCTGTGCTCGATCGATTCGATTGACATTCTTTGAGGAAAACGATTTTACCTGCCCAGCTGGACCACACCTCACCCTGCCTCACGAAGCGCCTGACCGACTGGCTTTTCAATTAAATTTATTTGGCCCCATTGTGCGAGCCGACTCTACGTGAGTCTTGGCCAAATGGCAACTAATTTGCATTTCCAGCCAAGAAGGGGGCCGCATGTGAAGTTAAAAGTTATTGGGCCATAAATAACGCTCTGCCAAATTCTAAACAAACATTTCTTCGACACTGTGTCGACCGTGTTGGGATACTGTGAAAGTTTTCCACTTGATGCTGAATCCAGCGCCAATCCAGCCCAACTTCTGCCTCCCCCTTTTCGGTGGGTGGAAATTAGCATAAAAGTTTTTGCCGATGGTGGAGGGTGCAGCACTTTCGGCATTTTTAGCTCTTGCCGCCTTCCTATCGTAAAATTTAAGAAATTTTGCACACACACATGTGGAACCATAAATGGACCAATTTTCAATGCGTCTTCGGCCTTTTGTTCCGCCAACTTTTCCACTTTTCCCATACCAAAAACCACCCAAAAATCAACTTGTGGAACAATCAACATTTTAGTGGGTGGCGGTGGGTGAAAGGGGGGTTTTTTAGAGGGTGCGGCGCCAAATTGCTTAATTGAAAGCCAAGCCAAATTAATAATTGCCCGCGATTGGCGCCTAATTGTTGCAAATAGGAAAAAGGCGTGCGACCCACACCGCGTATACGCAATGTTTGTGTATTCTTTAACGCGCCGCTCTTTTGACCTTTTCAGCGGGCGAAGCGCGCGTGCTGAAAGCTTTTTCAATTAGCCAACAATTCATTTGCATTCTCGTCGAAAATTATTTCCTACAAAATACTATAAAAGATTTCGACGGTTCGTCTTTTTTCTTGATGCTTTTAAATATGTTTTTCAGTTCAGCGTAAGATCAATATGTTTATTGGAAATATATCAGCTTAGTTTTAAAGGTTTTATTGCATATATGTAATCTCAAATTCAACCTTTAGCAATTTATTAATGATGCTTTAATTTGTAAAGTTCTCAGAAAGCGTATTATTTGAAAAAGGTTCGCAAATTAATTTGACACTAATTTATTGCCCTTAATACCTATTTTCGGAAGTCTTTGTTGATCTTTAAGAACTTGGTTGGCCTACTGGTTATATTCCTTAATGCGAATGCGAACTAAAGCGGAATCAGCTTGTTTGCAAGTTTATAGGGCGTGAAGAAAATGTATCCTGCCTTGTCCTGGCTGCGCTCAATTAAATTTGCGTTTTGCCAGAACTCTGCGCTGGGCTTTTCTTTGAATTTTAATTAAAATACATTTTGTCAGCTGTCGCTTAAAGTTTTGAACTTTTTTTTTTGGTGTGGGCCGTAAGCCGCCTCATAATTGGCTGGTAATGTGGGTGGGTGCTCTTTGGATGGATGAGTGGGCCACTTGAGTGGGATTATGCAAACAGCAGAGAGAACCAGGACAACAGAACAGCGGCTACTAACCCACTCCTGACCATGACAAATAGTGGGGGATTCCCTTGTCCTTGTCTAGGCTAAATTAAAATTGTGACTTTGGCACTTGTTGGCATACGAAAACAGTGGCTCTCATTTTTAATGAGCTAACCAAAAGCCCCGGGGCTAAGGAGTACTTTTCTTGGCCTCCGGCTCTCGAATGTCCCTGGGTCTGCGCGCATCTGGCATCTGGGTAGCTGGGTAGCTGGGTTGCTGGCTATCTGGCAGCTAGGATCTTGGCCAGCTCTTTTTTGTACCCAACTTGGCCAACAGACGAGTGCGTTTGTCAGCCGGGCTTGCCTTTTGTTATTAGTTTGTCAAGCTGTCGCTTTGGTCTATTGTGCGTGGGTGGGTGCACTTTGCCATGCCGATTATCTCTGTTTTATTTGTCTGTGCCACTGGCTTTTTTTCTTCCCCCTTTTCTTCACCCCTTGCCAAATAATCAAGGGGATCCCTCTCTCTCTGGGGGCACCACCAACAGATTGTCCTGGCATTTGGCAAAAATAAAAGGACAGCTGTTTCGCATCTATTTCGGCTTTCATTCTTTACACACCTCCTTGGCGTTTAAATTTCTCTGTGGGCCTTTTAATTATTCAAATTTATTTGTCGGCACAATGTGTGTGTTCTTGCCCAGCTCTTGACATATTAATAGAAGACAATCAGGAAGCGAAAGTGGGCGTGAGTGCGTGCGGGGGCGTGGCAGCTGTTGCCTTTAATGAAACCACAGTGAAAGTTTTTAATGAGTTTCGATTCAGTGCACGACGCAGGACCATGTCTAACATACACACCGCCTGGTTGCACTGGAAAAAAATGTAGGGAATTGATATAAAATAAAGGAAATTATTATCTATAAGGTATTGAAAGTTAGTTTGACAGACAAAATCAAAAATGGCACAAAATCAAATGTTCTTTCTACAATTTATTTCTATGTAATTCTCGACTTTTTGATGTGACTTCAATGTTTATTCATGACCACATTATCTCTCTGTGCACGCCTTCAATCAGCTGCGTATTTCCTTATTAATTAAGTTTGCTTAACCCAGCATCCCCACACCAATCTACTCCCAACGATTGGCAATCCAAGTCCCCGGGCCACTTTCGCTGGGGCGCCAGGACTTTCCCTCTGATCTTTGGCAAGGCAAATAAGGAAAAAAATCGACCAGTAATCCTTCTTGAAGTCATCCACCTTGGCGCCTAGAAGAAGTTTTGCCCGGGATCCTTTGGCAAACTTTGCACGTGGCTTTAATTGCTTTCGCTCTGTCTGCTGCTCTCCATGTTATCTGTGCCTGGCCTGCGGCGAAGGTTTCCCTTTGATTAAAATTACTTTTGATTAGTTAAATGAGTGCGGCACTCGGAATTGGAAAAGTCAATAGTACACAAGAATGCTTGGCAGAAGTGGTTTGTAGAAAATGTGTCGATAATTCAACTGCAGCCTATAAAAATGCCAGTCACACTCGGCAATCTCTCAGGATTTGGCGCAAAGTCCATTGCAACCGATTTCTTCCGATGCCTTGGAAAGTGTCCAAAGTCCTTACGAATGCTCCTTGGAAGCGTGTCAAGTGCAATGCAGTGGAGCCCAAGGGCCAAAGACTACATTGGTCGAGAGGAACATTTGTCTGCCACATGCTTGACATCCAGCGGAAGTGGTGGCCACATATTGCCCGGCCAGTGCGCTCAATAGCTTTTGAACTATGCTTTAATATGCTTTTAAATGAAATATTTAAGATATACATATATGTACATTATAAACAAATGACACCTACATATCGGATGGGCGTGGATTGCGTGTCAGCAGTCTCCCACTGACAGCAGAGAAACATAAATAAATACTGGGAACTAAATCATATTTTTTGGCAATGACACAAAAATCTTTGAAATTCGTTGATAAAAATAAAGCGCTGGCCACTAAAATCATGGACAACGGTGCGTATGCGTACTGTTTGAAATGCCATAAAAATTGTTGCGAAAGAGTTTGCGTATTCCCGGTGGGCCAGGTCATAAAACTCACGGCGAAATAAAGCGTGAAAAATATTGCTAAAATAAGGCGAAAAAAGGGAGTTTATTTCACTTGTTTGCTTCAATATAGAATTGCTTTTTAATACTGACATCTCTCCTTGCGCTCCATTTATCTGCAGCAAATTGAATTTACAAACTGCCCCGACAACCATTATCTAATTAAGAGCTCCATCTTTCGGATCCGTGCCCTATTTCATTGGACTCCGTTTCGGGCGTTTTTCTATTTTCCAAACGACATTTTCCCAGCAATTAAGATAAATGTCAGTTTGGTGCAAAATGTTAAGCAACATTTTAATCAATTTTGTCAATTAAAAAGAATGAACAGACATTTGGAAATGGCTGCAGCCCGGCAAAAGGGACTGTGAACCAATGTGAGCCAAACTGACAACGCTTTTCCGTAGGTCGGCAAAAATTTAATTAAAAAATTGGCAAAGTGAGGCATTCGTCGACGAACTAGCTCTCAAACAATTTAGCTCGTGTAATAGAAGAATCGAATTAGCAAAGAACTTTGAGGCAGCAGCAAAAGTTTTTAGCCATTTTGGATCGTGAATCATGGCATTCCGTTGAGGTATGTCTTATAAATTATTAATGAGCAGTAGTAAACAATCGAATCGAATGCACAATGCCAGCATTCGGAAACTAAATCGAAAATAAATAGCGCGTCGACAGGTATTAATAGAAAATCGTTCCGTACACCTTGACATTGGCTTTTCTCACGAACAACTGGCGAACAATTGTTGCAATGTCCTTATGGGGGAATTCAAGTTGCGTGAGGTGGCTAAAAAAACTGGCCCCCAATCCAAAATCCAAATTGCTTTTAACTTTTTGCCTTTCAGTTGCGAAAGTCGGGCGAAGTTTACTTGCTTTTTTGTTGCCAGAGCGAGCACACAAATTGCTATATAATGTGCGTGTCCTCGTTTCGAGTTCGTTTCGTTTCTTTGCCATTTTTCTCGCGATTTTCACCGGGAAAGTATCATTAACAGATCGCTACAGGGAGGCAGATATCGCGACTGCATTTTCTTTCCTATTTTTTTTTTATGGTTTTCCCCCGAACTTTGCCTAATGTTTTCCCATTTTCGTTTGTCCACACCCGTTTTTTTTCATAACTCCCATGTTGCGTGCCATTAGGCATTGTCCCCAAAAAAAATAGTAATAATACATTGCTCGTTTTAATATATTTCTTTTACGACTCGAAACATTTCCGCCGACGGCCACACGTTAGGCATATTGATTTTTGTCTCCCTTTTCATATTACTCAAATTAAAGTTGAATAGCGGCAACTGGCAATTGAAGTGGAAAATTTTAGTTGGCAGCAGAATTTTTCCCAAAACTTTCCCGCTGAATAACGCTTTTCTTCACACCATTGAGCCCAAAATGTGATGGAAAATTGAAGTGCGCCCCGAAGAGTTGCCTTCAACTGTCGGCAGCTGTCAAATTTGTGAAAAAGCTGCACATTCGTCTTGCAACTTCTGTCTTTGGGAGTGGATATATGTTCGGGCCATTTGTCATAGATTTTTCGGTTCGCTTCGTCGACTTTCTTTGGGTTTTTCTTTTTTTTTTTAGCTGCCATAGGGAGTCTAAAGTCAAAATTAATTGCCAGGCTGGGATTGGTATGGCAAATTGCATTCCATTGTTGGCTAGCTGTTGGAATGCATATATCGCTCATACGCACCGTCATCCCGGCTGCCACTTAACATATTCAAACGGGCAATGGGGTGTTCATATTACGCTAACAAGCACGTGTCCTGGCCCCTTGGGGAATGTGTGCTAGCCGGACGTGTTTGTTGGCAATCTGTACCTGGCACAAAAGTGGATGCCAAGAGGATCTAAGCTGCATTGTCTGGCCTGCATAAATTGACTTTAACATGCATTTATGCGCTCCAAAGCTCGGCCGGCTCGGCTAGCACGGCTTTTCCGGGCTCCTCCTAGCATTTTCCTGGCATTTTTGTTGCCCCAGTTAGTCTTGGTAATTATATTTGCTCTGGTCTAATGGGAAAGGCAACTGCACAAGAGCTTCTGTGCCTGATGCACCACAGATGCTATTGTTCTAGTTAGGCAATTGACGCTTCTGACTCGGAACAATAATGAAACTGGATCCGCATCGGTGCTGTTTGTGTGTGCTATCATTTGGGCATCGTTGCTGAAATTAGTTTTACACTCGATTCCCAGAGGTTGGCACAGGGGAAAATACAATATAATGAAAGCCGAAATTGAATTAGAGTGTTATTGGTTTAATGTACAAAAATGGTATGCATTTTAAGAAATAAATGATATGATATTCTGTGATAAATAAACTAATTTATTTAAAATTCTTAAGAATCAAGATTCAGCTTGTTTTATTAGCTCATGGACATGGAATCTCTAATACTTACTATTTTTTCTTCTCGTGATACGAGCTAGAATTGATTATAATTGCGGTCCAGTTTAGCTTAGCTCTCTGAAATGGCATGAAATTACTTCATAGCATATTCTTTTCTCGCACGGCGGATGCAGTCATTTATGCTGATCCGCCGATTGCCAGACGCGGAGGCCAAGTTTCTGGATTTCACTCGCTTGCAGGCGACACAAAGTGAAATGCTCGATGGAAATGGAGATGAAGATGGAGTTGGAGTTGGAGTTGGAGGCGAAACAGAAAGCGAACATGGGACACACGGTCATCAAATCAAAGCTCAGCTGCAGCGGCGATTTGGCCATGGATTGAATGGCCTGGGAGTGGGCTAAAGTCAGTCGGCTGCAGGTAGTAGAAAAAGCCAAGATGCACGCACATTGGACATGGCCATGTTGCAGGCTAGAGTCAACATTTGGCGCTGGCTTTGATGCTTTTTACACAGCCTCCAACTGCGACTGCGTCTAGCTATTTCTGGATGTCTGTCTATTCCGACGGTGTTTGTGTACACGTGAAAAAAATAAGTTGAAGTTATTAGAATGTACGACTAAGATATATAGAATATTTTCAAAGATTTTGGCAAAAGCAGAAAGTTTGTACGAAGCAAGGTACCTTTAATTTAGTAATTTATGTATATAAGGTTTTCCTTTTTTCTTCACCAATTTATCGCTGAGTGTAGCTCTCTAGTTGGCTGTATGTTTGTCTGTTCTTGGACATCAATGGCAATTGACCAGGTCTTGCCATTGCCTTTGCCCGTGTTTGCTGGCTGCCATGGCTACTTTTTCATTAAGCAGTCGCGGCAAACACTCCCATCGCTTCGCCTCCGGCTCTGTTGGCCATTGGCATTGCTGAAATTTATTGCGATGCAATTTTAGCCATATATGTACGTGCGACGGCGATTTGCAATTTTGACGCTTTAAAATGGCCAACAGGACGAACAGGAGGAGCTGTTTCCCAGAAACATAAAACCAATAATGTACCGACTAATTTGCATTTTGTAAGCAGTATTTTTTGGTTGAGCTAACCACTAACCCAATTAAATGGAGTTCATTAACCCCACAGTGGCTGTGTTTAAGCCCTGGCAACCACCCAGCAGGTGGCCAAACAGAAACCAACACAGCTCCAACCGAAACCCCCAAGTCCTCCAAATGGCTAAAAAACCACCCCCAAAAAGCCACACAATTTATTTCAAAGGGCACCGCAAGTAACCAACCACCCACACACCCAATTGCCCGCCACATCTGCTCAATAATAAGGTTGTTCAATAAAATGTGTGACCGGCCGGAGTAAATCCATGGAAATTGAGATGGGAATAATTGGAGGCGCCAAGCGTTTAAGTCTGTTTAGCACTTGTTTGTGAAATTTACACCAGCCGAATAAAAGGCAGAGGAGAGAAACGCGAATAATAACAATAATAACATGGTTAAATTGCTGTATAAAAATTAGCGGTCAGCATACACGCACAGTGGGGGCGGGGGATCAAAGACGAGGGGGGGCTGAGGGAGCATATAACGCCGATTGAATTATTAAAGCTGCTAATTAAACGCTTCCGCTCGTTTAGCTGCTGTGACGCATTACTCATACGCCCCGTGCTCTTTGCCCATTTGGCGTCCACTTGTGCGTTTGTGTGAGGCACGCAATTTATTTATTTTCATTTCTGTTTGCGCTTTGGCTTTATTTTCATCCCACAAAGCGCTCCTCTTTGGAGATCTATTCAAAGTTTCCCATTACTAAAAAAATAATTTTTAAACTGTTTGTGGCTTGATATAATACGAAACTATATTATCAAATTATAATCATTTAATATTAAATGTGATTTGGACCACTTCGTGTGCAAACACTGCAGCTTTGCAGAAAAATAAATTATAAATCAAAATAAATTTAACAGTTTGGCAGATGAAATTTCATTTATATTTGATTTAATAAAAGATTACAAGTAAAAGATTAATTTTTCTAAAATATATCTTTGTATTAAAGGTAATTAAAGGTATCTTTTATGCTACTCCTAATATTGGTATCAAAATAATCGCCTTGCGCTAAATTGGATTGTTACAACATAAGATTGAAGGGGATGGAGCAGAGGCCTTTATTGTTCTCCTTCTTCTTTTTTTTTGGCCACTGGTCTGTTCTTTCATTACTTTGGTCCATTGTTTGCCTAAGTACTTCCAATTGATTTTCTGCTTTGTTATTATTGTTCCACTTGTGTACGCTTTGTCGCCCTCAGTACTCGGTACCCCCAATTGTTTATGGCCAAGTCGAAGAGGGTGGTTGTTGGTAACTCGGGTGGCGTTTTGTGTACGGTGTTCACTGTCCAAATGGTAACTCGTTTATTGATTTTACCTTTGACTAGTAAACTTTGCCGCCACCGTGGTTCCTGCACTCACTTTCTCTCTTTGAGAAAACAGAACTGAAACTTTTGGCGGAAACTTTGCGGCGATGTTATTCCAGCTGAAGTATGCCAAAACCAGGGCACATATAAATCAAGAAGACGGAGATGTTCCGTATCCCAGCACGATACGCTTGTCTAATCCCGGCTCATTTGATTTGCAATTACATGTGGAGAACAAGGCATGTCCACTGTCTGTGTGGCATGTCGGTTGTTGTATTCCCCGACTATGCTCGAACAAAACATTTCACTTACCCACAACACCCACACACGTATGTATCTCCGGAGGGATCGGGGTCAGATAGATCCCGACATGGTTGCCTCATCATAATATAAATACTCTCGCCTCATGATGCATTTCTTGCATGCTGGCGTGGTGTGGCAGCTGCATTTGCATAATGCATTCCGTTTCGATTCGCTTTGTTTAAAAAGAACCCGAATATCTGTGGGATACTACATACCATATAGATATATATGGGTCACCGCTGGACAGCAGCCAACAGAAACTTTTACTTTTCCATAGGGCCGATATAAACTGAACCGATGTGAACCGAACTGAACTATGGGGCCAATAAAACTTGATACTCCACAATTGAGCGAGGGGAGTTAATGAAGTGAGGCGAAAGTCGTAACAAAGAACAAACAAAGAATGCAACTAAAGTCCCCCCAACTCATATTTTTTTTTTTATTATCTCCGCTCAGATAATAGTTTATGGTTTTTTGTTTGCTTTTCCATTTCTTTCGCATCGTTTATTATTAGCTTAGAGTTTTATGTCTGTGGAGTGTGAAGTGCACAAAACAGAAAGCATAATTTGTATCTTTTTTTCCACCGGAAACTGACTATTACATGGGCAAGTCATTGATGGATTAGGTGAGTAATGCCTACATATCCAATCGCACTCCCTGGCTGGGGCCAATCAAAGACCCCACCAAAGCCGGCTTATGCAAATGCAGACCCACAGACAAGTCTTTGGTTTTTTATTAGCCATTCGACGGTGAGACTCCTCACATGCAGGTTTATGGCCAAATGGAGAGAATAAATTGGAAGAACACTCCTCGTAGCGTTTAAGTACAGGTATAAAATAAAAAATGAGCTTGATATTCATAATTTCATTAACTGGTTAAATAAGTATTATATCTAGGCATAGAGTTACATTTTGCAGTTTAAGATTTGATAATGATTTTCTTGCAGTGCACTTTTATGCTCATTTCATTTGCACCTAGCGAGCTTCTTCTTCTTTCCGGTGTTTTTAGCACGGTGGAAATTCAGATGTTGATTTAACTTGCACTTAACTTGTTGCCGCGAGTGTTGGCTAAAAGAAAGCATTTCACTTCACGCCACTTAGGCAGCCTGACTTTGCACTTTAGTTTCGAGTAGCTGATAAAGGGGGGCACACTTCCATTTCCAGCTGCAGCCCCAAATCCCACGACATGATTTATTCGACCAGACAAACTCATTTGTTTGCAGTTTGCATTCGAGCTGCGCATTTTCCCGCTGGCTTAACGGCCAGCAAATTATCATAGTTGAGATATAATAGGGATGGGCGTGCTATTGGCCAAACGATTTGCATTTGCATTTTGGCCAACTGCAATTTGGAGATGAGTGGAGAGAAGACTTGCATTTCGCTTTCGACCAACCTTTGATTCGGTTTGAGCCAAGTTGGCCTGCGGCGCTGGCCACTTACAGCTCGTCAAATAATTGTTTTAAATTAAGCACAAGCCAAATGCCCAAAGTTATGCATAACAAAAAACCAAAAAGACAGCTCGAAGTTTTGCCCGCCATCTCATTAAGTTGGCTCCTCCTGGCTGGATGATGCTAATGAAATGGCCTGAAACGAGGGTGATGGGTGGTTTGGTTTGCCTGTTGGTTATTGGGCGGGAAACCCAAACGAAAGTTAAGTTGCGCAACAGAAGGAAGGAAGGAACAGGACTGAAGACAGGATGGCCGAGACAGCAGAAAACTAAAACCCGAGATGAAAGCAAAACAAAAGCCAGCAGGAAGTACAACAGCCAGGAGATGCTGATTATCTGCGGTGGTTTTCACTGGGAGTTGGGCGGTGCAGAAGGTGGCAATGGAATTAACATTATTAGCGAAAATTCTTGAGGCTGCTTTCCCACTTCATCCCTGCAGTTTCAGGTTTAAGTTCGCCCTGTTGAGCTTGTTTTTAAATGTTTTACGCAAGCTTTTCTTTAAGACTGTGCGTTGTACTCAGGCAGTAAAAAAGGATTTTGTACATATATTTTTTGTGCAATTTTGTACAATTACTGCTGTATGCAATTTAAGGAGCTTAAACTTTAGCTACTGTTCGTGCTAAATATTTTAATTGAAAACACACTTCATTTTATCATTGCTTCACTTAAATAACTCAAAATCCCAGGCTATTAAACCAAGGCCAAGGCAGACTTTATTTAGCCTGCACTCAAAATGAAAAACATTCATCAAAGAAATTCCTCTACACACATGCTTTTTACCCATGCCGCATCGATAAACAAATGAAGACATCAAATTCTCAATCAACAATTTTAAAACGAATTTCCAGTGAAGAGTTCGCAAAGTGGCCAATTAAATGTTTCAATAAACAGCCTCAATTTACTACTTATAAATACCATACGACTTGATCTATTTTCGCTGAGGCTTCAACATATCATCTCGCTTTTAATTTTTCGTTCTATTTTCCTAATTAATTTTTAAATTTCTTACACATGTCGAATTAGTGGCGAAGGAGATTCGGGAAAAGAGCAAGAGCTTTTCCGCAGTTTTCTCGTTATTTCACATATTTCCCCATGCTCTCATTTGCTCATGTGCCCTGAAAACTGTGCAATGTTTTTTTTAACGCATATCAACACAAATGTAAAGCAAATGTTAAACATGAAAGTGTGTAAGTGAATATGTGCATGGGGTTACTGAAATGTACTTTTCACATTTCATAATTTATTACTACACATTAAAAATTGCCCCCACAACGAGGTGTTAGCAGCGAAAGCTTTTAATGGCATTGACTGCCCAAAAATAGGCTTTAAAAATACACAAGTGTAAAATACAGTGTAAAGTAAATAAATTGTTGGTATTATACATAAGTATAATCTTTGAGATATTGGTGATAATACTTAATAAGATTTGATTTTGATTTAGATTTGAAGTACAATTTCATGTTTAATCTCTGTTATATATCGAAACATAATACCCCTTTAGTGGATTAGCATTAAAACAAGAAAAAGCAATTGGTAGCACCCTGCAGCATTGCGACAAAAAATGTGGCACCAAGGTCAGGGGTTGCGTGTACACATAAATGTTTTTTTATATTTCATTTCCTTTTTTTTTGGGTAAATAAACCGAGAAAAATTATGTTTTCAACGCTTTTGCCCGTCGTACCCTGCAAAGCTGTGCAAACAAATGTTTCGCATTGTTGAAAGGCAAATCCAAAAGAGCAAAAGGGGCAGTGGAAGCCGAACATGAAAGCTGGTCCGGCCTGAAGCGCCATTAGCCATGGCCGAAACGCTGGCGGAAGGCTGAAAGGCAAGCCAAAAACCAAATCCTTTTCCAGAGTTTTTCACATTTTTTATGCAGCGCCAAGGGGCTTTCTTTTATTCATTTTTTTGCATATTTTTTTTTGCCGGCCAACTAAGCTGTCCTAATCTGTTTGTCGTTGACCATCGGCTAAACGTGCTCCTCAACCCATTTGAAACCCATCTAATTTTTTGTGTTGCGCCCCCTTCAAATCTCTTAATTCAACATTCAATTTCTTGATGATCTTAGTCGGGATTTATGGGGTGACTGTAAGAGCAGCTTAATTGCTTTTTGTCCGAACAAATGGCAGGTAATATCTCAGGACACCTTGAGCATTTCGACTGTTTCGCACTGACGTCACACGGAGAGGGCCAACAGACGTGGCCAGCTTTTGACTTTTAACTTGTCTTTCGCCCGAACGATCAAGTGTAAATAAACAAATGTATGAAAATAGAACTGGAAGTGGGGAAAATCGATTTCATTGCTCGCAATTAATGGATGGTGAAAACGCCATAGAAAGTGGAAGAAAAAACGTGAGTTGTTTCGCAAAACTCATAATCAAAACAGAATCTACAATATTCACCCATAAACGTAATGCGGGTCATAAACCTTTGAAACCTTAAATTGTATACACAGAAAAAAATGTGTTAAACAACCATTTGCTTATTAAGAAAAGCAAACAATTATTTGTTATAGCAATAAATGGGTAATAAACCGGAGTATCCTTAAATAAACAAGAATATGTGAATGTATTAAAGCAAAAGTAGATAACTAACAAAAATCTTTTAAAATCATATCCATTAAGCACTAACTTTGAAGTTTTTAACAGTGAAAACAGTTAAAACGAATCCATATCTTTTGTTGTTTACAAAGGTAAAGTTATGGCCTTAAATAAAGTATGAACTCGGCTGGGAGCAAAGGCGTCTAGTCCCACGCAAAGATGTATAAAAGTTTACTACTTTGCAGGACGAAAGGGTCCACTCTTGGCCGGGGTTTTAATCAAAGTAAATGAATTTAAACGAAGCGACGAACAAAGTCCAGCGGCTATTTGCATAGAGCCGTCGCACTGGAATGGTTTTTAAGTGAAAAAAAGGATGCGAATGGCGCTGGGCGGGGAAAACTGAAAGGAAAATGGCGATGTGGGGTGAAAGGCAATAGGAAAAGCTAGGCAAAAAAGAGTGAGCGAAACGCTTTTCCCCGAGTCTGAAGTTGGTTTTCTTTATTTTATTTGCGCGGGGATTTGTCTAGCTGGAGAGGATAAGCGCTCTGTGTATCCTTGATCCTTTGTGTTTGCATGAATTTAATGCAATCCAAATATTTGTGGGCGAGAGTGAGAGTTTCGTTTCTGCCCCATACCATTTTCCTTGTTTTCAGCTCCATCTTCGGCTGCTTTCCGCTTTGAAAATGGCTTTTATGGGCTTACTGCCGGATGGCTTTTGTGGGAAGTTTAAAGCCCCGTTTCATAACCCTTTGAATGGCAATGGATATATGAACTTCAGCTAGCGAGTATTTTAAAAATATATTTCTTAGCATCTGCATAATCATAAGTGTAGTTGGGCGAAGTAAACATTCGCCTTTACTGACTAATAAACTGCCTTCCAGACTTTTAGGGCACATGGCGTTCGTCAGGGCGTAGGTGGAAATCAATTAGCACCGGCATTACCTAACTCAGTTGATGTTCCTCTAATAATTTTCTCAATTAATGTGCGGAAATCTATTTTCTGCCGAATATCAAAATTTGACTAGTGCTATTTTTGCATTAGCCCGAAAAAGTATGGATTCGGCACACGCCATATCCCTTATATCCACAGAACAGAACATTAATCATCCAGCGAATTAGCATTCGCAGAAATTCATCGCAATGTGGCGCAAAAAATTTTCGATTTGTTTACCATAACTTGACATAGATCATGGAGAATAGACATATGCTGGCTGCCATAAATAGAAACCGTCTATTATCGTGAAATATTCCAAAAGATATCTGCATAAGGACATTCGGCGCGGCGAAAGACATTTCCAACGAAAAATGAACCCTCTTCACTACATACTTATTTCTATTGTTCAAATATGTGTAGTGTGTGTGTGTTTGCATATATCTGATGGAATGGTAGGCGTTGGGGGCGTGACTGCTATCTCATGCACATTTTGTCACTGTCAGTCGACGATGGCATCATCAGCGTCTCTTTCGCTCTGCTGGCTGGACGTGGTTGTTGTCATGTCATTTCGCATTTAAATTGTTGTTGTCACTGTATTAAAATTCGCAGATCTAGGTCCATATCTACGCATTTGTTATCCTTGAGCTGCATTCGCCGTAAAACAAATACCCGAACGCAAACAACACAAAAATTGTGCATTAAAATTGCAATTTTTATTTTCAAACAATTGCTGTCACCGCTGTTTGCATTCAGTTTTTGGCCATAAATTTGCACAAATCCACCAAATTTATAACCATATGGTTGAGCGACAGCGAAATGAAAAACAAATTGATGGATCGTGGCCGATGTAAAACTTGGCAAAGGGCAGATCGTCGCTTAAATTTAGAAAATTGAACCAACTAAAAATAGGAATGCAGCTTACTGTGTCGAGGCTGTTGGCAACAGAATCGCTTGCGGTCACTATATATAAATTATTTTATTGCTGCAATTTTGTGTTATATATTTTTTTGGGGGAATTTTAAGAGGTTTACATACAATTTAATTAATTAACTTGTTTAAAGCCTGTCACTTTGGCTGTTGGGCAAACAGGAAAATCCTTTGTGGCCATTGTTTGAGCATTGAACAATAACAAATATCCTTTATTTCCATTGCAGTTCGTTGGCTGGGAAGAGGTGCCACGACCGAACACTCGAGCCGAGATTGTTCAGGCCATGCGACGCATAAGGGTGAGTATTACGCATACGCCGCGTGGCACGCACGTGAATTTTGGAAGCGTGGCGAGTGGAAAAGTTAACAGATTTCCGAGCGTAGGATATTCGCATCTCCGGCTGCCAATTAAAGAAACTTTTTATCCGGGCTGCAGGCGGTTTTAAAGGTTTCACATTTTACCAACTCCCAGTCCCCGAAAAAACAGGCAACACTTTGCGTTTGCCAGCGCCACATACTTTGATTACAGTTACACATATATGCTCATATGGCCAAAAGGCAGAAGGAAGCTGGCTCGAAGAGAAAAAACCATTCTAGTAGCATAAAAAGTAACGAGGCTTGTTTATTCTTTCCCTTTTCCATCGCTCCAAGAAGTCGTGCGTGCCCTGGCTTAAACCGAGTTAGCCGGTTTTTCCCTTCTTTTGGGGGTTTGTGAGAGTATGTGGGTTATTGTGTATTAGCCCTGTCTGTCAGCTGATGGAAATGGAGAAGTGGAGCAGGGAAGACGTGGTAAATTTGGCGCTTGTTATTGTCATGTCTGTGCCATTAGGCGAGCCGTCACAGGCAGTCAAATGTTAATTGAAAATTCTGGAATTACGTGGCCCCTCTTCGGCGGAAAACTTATACAGTTTTTTTTTTTCTACCCCACAGTACGAGTGCAAAGTGCAGAATCTGAAGAAGCGAAAGGTCACCATTCACATATCGGTAAATGGCGTGCGCGTTGTGCTCAAAAAGCGTCGTCGAAAAGTAAGTCAATGCCCAAACTACATATATATGTTTTGGTATAAACGAACTACTTGTTGTTTAGAAAAAGAACTGGACCAATGACCCCGAGGACATCGAGTTGCTCAATCATCCCATCTATAGAATATTCTACGTGTCCCACGACAGCAGCGATCTCAAGATATTCAGCTACATAGCGCGCGATGCCAGCACGGATACGTTCAAGTGTTCCGTCTTCAAAAGTCACAAAAAGGTGAGTTTCCAGATTCGAATGTTTGCCCTAGGCTTTTCCTTTTACCCCGTCCAATGAAATGTTTATGTCCGCAAATCGCATAATTCGCGGACTACATGTGACTTACTTGACATTACGATTACCATCCGCACTGCATCCCGCATGTCGCCATCCATGGAATCTCTAAAAATAGGAACCCTGCTCTTGTGCAAACTGTCTAGTGGCATGCAGCTTTTTGGCTAGTATCCAGCATTGGAAAACCGAAACGAAAACAACTAGCAAATAAACAAAAAAATAGGCACGCTATAAAGAGCGAAGTGCAGTTTATTAGATGTGCTAAAATTGCGTCCTATTTGATCTAGTTTCCATTAATTGGTAGTGACTAAAAGTGGGTGGAAAAATACTGGGAACACGAATTTTTCGGAAGCAGGCTAATTAAAATTGTTTTTTTTTTTAAATATACAAAAATATAGCATATTATAATGTGTAAATGAACTTTGCGCTAATAAATAGCAAAATTCATTAAAACTTTTGAATGTTTATTAACCAAAATTTATCTATGTAAATTTCCCTTTTTGCTTAATTAAATGAGCAAGTTATTCCAATTTTAAATTTTAATTTTATACCATTTTGTTTGCTTATAACCATTTGTGTCACTTTCGCCATCACTTCTCGCATTCGGTTTCTATTTATCGAACCAATCATTCCATGGTTATTTTTCATTGTCAATTTGGCCGAGTCTAGACCAATTTTTCATTGGCCATTACAGCGCATTGGGATCTAAACAAGCCCGGCGAAAAGTAAGTCGCAACTGTCCGTCAGTCTGCTGGCCAGCCGGCACATCCATTTCCGTGTTATACGGCTATGGCTATGGCCAGTGGATCGGCAGAGATTCGGCCATTTGCGCGGCGACATCGCCCCCCATTAAGCTACTGCCGAGATTAGCCAAATAAATAAATCAGATTTTACTTTGTGGTCGCCTGGGGGAAATGCATTTGCTTTGATTTCGGTCCGAATGCGGTCTCCTGATTAATTCCAAGTCAGATATGTACCAAATTTATGATTAAAGAGCACGAGAGAACGCAAAAAAGAATCGTCTGGCCTTCAACTTCAGTCGGTAGACAATGTCAAGTTGGCATTTCTATTTTTTCCTTTCTAATTAACAAGCGGACTTCTGGGGAAAAAATTCCAATACATCAGAAGACGAAGCCGATGTATTTTTGGTTTCTCAAAATGTCTGACAAGTGACACACAAGAAATTAAGGCCAGAGGTAGAAGGGTAGCAAGCATATGTGTACAGCGGCATTATCATCATCCACACGACGAGTGCACGTGTCGAAAATCGCGCATACGCCGTGTGCGTCAGAGGAAAGCTTCGTTGCACCTGAGACAGGCATTACAAGTATACAAGTATCATCCAGGCATTTGTTGTACAAGTTACAGCCAAGTGCAACGCAATTTGGAAGCTGAATACAACACAAACTCGGGCAGACAAAGCGATAAAAGATATATGATTAATGGCTAAGCTGGAATGGCCAAAACGGAAAATGGCCGAAACAAGTGAAAGATACCGCTTTGTTTACTTCCGTGAAACACAAAGCAGTGGCGTCACAGCGTTGCCTGCAATCACGCATATGCCGAGTTGGACCGGCCTTAGGGGGTTTCGCCGATCGGTTCGCAATATGGCTTCGTTGGAACGGCAAAGAAAAACCAAAACAAAAGCAGCATGTAGCCATGTAGATGTGGCCAACAGCTGAGCGGAAAAGCTTAGCGGGAAAAGCTTTTCCATTTAGCCGGCTACAATGCGATCTATATATCCACATCAATCGGCCATCTCCTCTCCCATTTCGGTCTTTGTCCAGTGCGTTCTAGACGGCGCCCCTTTGCAGACGTGCGGCGATTCACAAAACGTTTAATCACAGACAAAATATACCAAATTATGCAATAAGTGCGTGAGTGTTCGTGAAGTGAAACGTGCTAAAAATGATGATAATCATAAAACCAAAAGAAAATAAATTTAATTAAATTTATAAGAATATTTCTGCCACCTGCAAAACAACATCCCCTTCAATAAAAAAAAACTCAACATCGCCTGATGCCAATGAAATTAATAAATTCTGGCAATGTCACAGATTAGGGAAAATATTTAAACGCACCCATAGATCATCATTCCCAGTGGGGCGAGAAATGAAATGTTTCAAAATGTGATAGGAAATAATCGTTCCCAGGAATCAAGTCACAAAAGTGTTTTGTCATACAATTTTCGGGTTTTCTCTGCCATCTCGACTGCTGACGCCATTAAATGCTTGTGGCCAGGAAAAAGCACAAACATAATACTTTTAAACAATGCTAAGGATTGAATAATGAGCCACGAGAGCAGAAAATTGACTGGAAAATTAATTGCCAGCGGAAAGCCGCAACACAAGCCACTCGAAAAAGTTTGCAAAGTGCGGGCAGTGATACGATTTTAGTACCAGGCTACAAGACTGTGAAAAAATATCATTAGTTTATATATTCTTTCTTGAGTATATTCATTCATTCTTGACCAAACTTAGCTCAGTGACGTACACTTCTCCAAAAACTCACTGTTTATGCATATTAGTTGTTAATGAGCTACTCGCACTACAGGTAGTCCACGGAAATTAGGGGGCTGGTATAAATAAATAGAATTATGGCCAATAACTCGAACGCACACGTGATATTATGGCTAAAATATTTACGATTCCTTTCGCTGCACAGATTATTTACTTATATCTATATTTCGTATTAGTATAATCAACAAGCTAAAGCTAATTTGACAGCTGAAAATTCCCAAATAAACACGAAATATAAATGGAATTTTCATAAACATAACTTTGTTCTCAAGTTTTGTTTCGAATAGTTCATAGAAAATGGTGAAATATTTTTAATTTACCTGTTGTCTGTTGGATCTGGCAAAGCCATTGGCTCGGGGAAAACCACAACGTGCCTTATTATTTCATTTATTTCATTTTTCCTTCTTTCGATTTTCATATTCCCAAAAATGGCTGCCCCCATCGCTTTCCTTTGTTTTGTTTCGTTTCGTTTCGCTTCGTTTGGTTTTATTTTTTTGCATTTAAAGCCAAAATAGATCCATTATTTTAATAGCCTACTTTAAAGTATTTCTAAAATCGAACAACGAGGAGTGCAAAAGACGCAGGTTGTGCGGTGTGCAGGTGTTTCTCGCTTTGTTCGAGTGCCGAATTATAAATACTTAAGTTTATATTCTTTGGGTATTTTCGTATCGTTTGTACTCGTCGGCGTGTAAGTTGAATTTTCAAGTGCCGCAGCCCCTGCATGACTAATGAGTACTTCATTAGCAGAGGGGTACACTAGTAGTAGCAACATGCCCACCCATCTGGACCACGTGACAATGTGCAGAATTTACGAGCTGCAGTTTTCCCTGTGGTAAACTGTGGCCAACTGTGGTCAACTGCAGCTGCGGAAGTGGCTTCTGTGGTTGCCTCCGAATGCTGTGAGTCCAGCAGCGTGACCACCGGCGACTTATGGCCACAGTAAACACTGGCCAGATGGCACGGGGATATCAGGGCAGTCCGGAGGCAATGGCAATGCCATTAAAAACGGTGCTAAAAAGCCAGGCCAGGCACAAAGATATTCTCTGTAAAAATTTTCCCTTATGACAGGCGAACGAGCCCGGGAAAAACAAACAAACTGGCAGTGGCAGTGCCAGTGATTTGATTGCTGTGCTGGGTAAAATGGAAATTAAAATTCAAATAAATACATAAAACGAGAGCTAACAAAAGTCATTCTTAACGCCATAAATTTTCAAGTAGTTTTCCACGAAAATGCCACGCAATTTTCTTCTTCGCTCGTTCATATTTATTTAAGTTCTCATTCTGGTTTCGCTGTAACGAATGTAAATTGCCACACACTTTATCCGTTTACTTTTTATAGTTTTCAATTTGATTTATGCGAAATTGCACAAGCCACGCCAGGGAGATATATGTGTGTGAGTGTGTGGATTTAGTGATGCAGTCGAGATAGACAATCAGTTGGCACCTTCGTTAAGACGGATTTCCATGGCGCACGTGGCGTATGCGCAATGCTGGAACGGAACGTTAAACTGGCTGATAAAGCGGCCAAGTGAGACGATTCGACGCCTCTTGTAAACTCACCTTGAGAGCCCTGTTAAATGGCCGAGTTGGTTTTGTATCCCACAAATACCCAAATATTGAACGTGTTGTAAGCATGCTTCGCTTCACTTGTTTGCCAACTTGCGCAACAAGTGCTGTCACTCCTTGTCAAAATAATTCAAATTGATGTGTTGTTAATGTCGTTCGGGCGAGTGCTCAACCTGCCGCCACTGAAGTAGCCCTTCAAAGTGCTCGAGTGGTGGCCAAGTTCTGGCCGGGATACTCCTGAAAGGCGAAACCACAAACTTATTCGGCAGCTCAGCCTTAATTAGTAATGGAAAATATTTAGCAAATTTTGGCAACATGTTTTGTGACTGATGGGCTGTTTCTTTTACATATTGTTGATTCAATTTGTTATGTTGTTATGTTATGTTAAAGTAAAGAGATTTACCGAATCTATTCATATGTAGAAAGTATTTTACCGTTTTTAAAGTAAATTTACATTTTTTAACTCAACGGTATGATGGAGTATTTTGTTTCTTAAAATAAATCATTAAAAATGTTGCTTATATCAACCTTCAAAGTTCGATGCTTATGAAACTGCAACTGGGCACTGATTCACTTGACAGCAAACCGCTGCAAGTCATTCGCTTGCTGATTGACATAAATTTCGCCCGCTGACTAACCATAACAATACCCAAATCAGATTGACAGTTTTTGTATTTTATTTTGGAGGGGGTGGTGTTCTGAAAACGAGAAATCGCGGGCGTGCACGCGGCAGAAATATTCGGCAAAATAACCCAAAAAAATTATGTATATATTTTTGTCGATATGTAGGCAACATGAAAAGTTGCAAATAATTCAATACACAAATAAATGAACACGCAAAAGAAACGGCATCAAAAACAACAGCCTGAAGGCGAAAGAGAAACATAAACAATGCATATAGCACCTGGCAGGTGTGAAAAATGGCGCATCGGCGGTGTGTGAATAACCTGGATCAAGGGAGGCAGCCGCAGAACCCTAAGCAATTATGAAATTAATAGCCAACTAATTGGACGATTGAAAACAGTGAAGAAAGTACAGCATTGAACAGCATTGAACTTAGTGTGAACAGTGACAAATTGGCGAGCTAACGACCTTGCGGATTGCGGATACTTTTCGCGGATCACCGAACTCTGTCCAGCTGCCTGTTGTGGCCATGAAGCACGAGAAGACCCTCGCCATGGCTGCTCCGCACAAGCAGCGCCATTCGGACAGCTCCGCCCACGTTCCACGTAGTCCCATAACCAAGGCCTTTGATTTCCTGCCCTGGACGCGAAGTCGCAGCAAGGTCAACATGACCAAGGTTCAAAGTCAGCCGGCGGAACAGCAGGCCTCTGTTTCCACGGTTCCCCCTGCTGAGAAATCGTCGGAGGTGCACTATCACAAGAACATCTTCCGCAGTGGCGGTGGTCTCATCCGTGATATCCTGGTGGGAGATAAGAATCTGCAGCTTAAGGATAAGCCACCGCAATCTCCCGTTCCTTCGCACAAAAAGAAACAGAAGCACCTGTCGCGCAACAAAAGCTTGGATATTCGAGAACTTATTGGCTGTGTGGAGCGGGAGATGGCTCCTGCGACGGGAGGAGTTCCTGTGAGTCAGCCACCACGTTTCATAGATGACACCTACATAGATCACAAGCCCAAGCACATACTCTTCAATGACGATGAGAACACGGTGTACATTATAAAGAAGGAGCAACCCGTGGCCAAGTCCAGTCACAAGGCCAGCAATTCCACATCCACTGCTGCCCAATCGAATGGAGATGTTCTGAAGGCGCGACTGAAGTTTAAGAGATTGCCCGGCGATCACTATGAAGCATCGCCGGAGGCGCTCCGACGGGCACATCTCCTCCACCAGCGATCCGAGCAGCGTCATCAGCTGCAGCGGCGCAAGAGTCTCAGCGATCAGCAGAGCAGCTCCAGCCTGAGCAGCGGCGGCGGTGGAGGGGGCAATGCTAATGGCAGCATTATGTTGGAACGCCCCAAAACCGATAAGCCGCGCAAGAAGCTATCGTTCCGGGAACCCATTATTGCCGGCGACCAAATACTACCACTCATACTCAGCGAACAGCGGCAGGCGAGACAGAGGCGTCGCAGCTCCCCCTTGGAGCGAAGCAGGGGGGGCTTAGCGATAGCGGACTGTGATAATTTATGCAATAATCGCACAAAGGATGCAATTTCCTGCGGCTGTGCGACAAGCGATCCGGAGGTGGGTTCAATGCAACAACGGGGCGTATGCGTAATGCTGCTTAATTGCTGTCAGTGGGTAGTTGGCTGGGTGGGATTGTTATATCTTAGTGGCGCCGCCACTCTGCGTGGTTTCCATAATGCAATTAAATTAATCCCCTTTCCTTACCATATCTACGTCTTTTGCAGTCTCAGGCGATGCGCATCGTTCGCACCGTGGGACAAGCCTTTGAAGTGTGCCACAAATTTAATCTTCATAAGAATTCCCTGGAACCCAATGACGAACGCTCCGATATATCCTCATCGGAGCTGCTGGACGTGGAGCAGATCAGCGAGCAGCAGCTATCCGAGGATGGTGAACGCGACAACGAGACGCCCAAGAAAGGTGAGTGTCGGCGGAAAATTCATTCGGTGTAAAATGGAAAAGAGATGAAAAAAAAACACAGCGGTTGGGTGAAAAATGGGGGGCGAAAATGGTTCGTTGACTGGCCAATAAATAAATGAAAAGCTCTGGCTGTCGTCGCAGTCGGCTGCCAGCTTCCTGGGTGAATCTCTGGAGTCTGGACGCTGGTCGCATTAGTTTCCTATTCATTTTGCATTCCCATGCAAATGTCTGCTCTTTAATTTCGAATTCAGTTCGATGCGGCGAGCCAGGCATTTGCATTTAAATTGCATTTTATTCTCCGAGGAGATTGTCAGAAGGGGAGAGCAGCGATTTTTCCGTTTAAGTCTTTAAAATTAATCGGAATAGGAAGCACCTGAAAGTGCCATTACTTCGGCCAGATTATCAGATATAATTTACTAAGTTTTAGTTTATTATTTCAGTATTTCAGGTAGTGTGCTCACACAATCTTGTTTATTTGGCTTAACATTTTGCTGTGTTTTCTCCTCCTTATTTCCGTAAATATACAAATTGCAACTGCACACATGATATATGTATAAATGAGTATCCACACTGAACAGACAACTGCTAAAGTAAAAAGTTCAGTACGAAATATGACTGCGCATATGAGATGAAAATATTTAAAAATAATAGCAAGTGAAAATAAGAATAAAAGTGCCGAGAACAGAAGCAGCAGCTTTCGACATACACTTCGACGCTGTTAAGCAATTTCCACATATTGCTTCAATTTTCAATAATCTTCGTGCGGTTTTCCATCTTGCCGACCAACCTGCCTCCTTCCCCTTCCCCCTTCCATTTTCACCCCTCCCCCCAGCGAACACTCTTACACTGGCAAGGCGTAGTTTGACGTCATCAACGCGTTGCTGCTGCCAAAAATAAGAGGGAAAAAATAAAATAATATTGAAAACCTCACGAGAAAAGCATTTCTTTTTGCAATCTTTTGTCTAAAACCATCCAGCGACATCATTGGCATGAAATTCCGAGAATATAAATATAAATAACACCCAAGTGGGAAAACGAGCCAAAGGTAGCTACTTATCGGAGATGGATTATTTGCTGATACTCTCATCATAACCATGGCATCACCATTCAATTCGGGCAAACTGAAACCGAATTTGTTACCAGGCGACACTCGAGACCACGAAACATTCACGTGGTGGCCAAAAGTGTGTGCCTGTGTGTGTGTGGGCGTGCCCTGCAGTCGTGTGCCAAATATAATTTATTTATTTCAATATCTCAGCCACCATCCCATCTGAGGTCTTGTAATTTTCTCTATATAGTAATTTTCCCGCCAGCGTTGGCTGACTTTTAAGTAGCTGAACCAGCGACGCGACACTGAAATAATGAACGCGGGTGTTTGTCTATGTCTGGGCGACATTCTGTTGAGACTAGAAAGATTTGATCAGCCAAGTTCAAAGTTCAATACCCTGGCACAGATGCTTGAGATTATGCTGGGTTAAGAAATTTCCCACAGCTAACTTGATTGAAAATATTTATAAGCTAAAACTGCACTTTTCAAGGAATTCTAAGCGAGAAGAAGTATCTAAAAGTTAATTGACATCTCTGTCTCATAAATATATATAAACATTTTAGAAAAGCTTTTTCCTTACCCTCAGAATTTATTGCGCCCAATGATGAGGACTTATCTGTATAGACTCCTGCCAACTTTGTAAATTTTATTTATTTACCTATACAGTTCCGAAAAACTTTAAACAGACACAAATCGTTGTATATACCTCAAAACAAAATTATTAAAATTTGTATATTGTTTTTGGCCTTCCGCGACCACAGGTCGTATGTGTAATAAGTACGCCATTACATCAATCAACACCCCATTTATTGTCTTTGGCCGCACGATTTGCAAAAATAGTATATCTGAAACACATCAGACTGTAGAATAGCCATAAGTAAGAGCTGAACATTTTGTATTACTAATTGTTGTTCCATGTCACGGAATCGTTTTGCAGCTGTTTTGGCAAGAGCTCTCTAATTGAGTATGATGTGTTCCACGAAATGGGTCATTTGGGTTGTAAAAATTCGACAATAGATAGTGTTTAAATTTAGACGAGACAACATGTGTTTTTCCGAGCAGAATCCTTGTTCGATGTGAGCAGGAATCGAGGCTGGCGAATTCCAACAATTATTTGCCAAAATGCTTGTCGGTTGAAAATCATGCGGAACAGCAAATTAATTTACATGCTGTGAAGGATTTTTACAGCACTTGTAGCAATTCATCGGCAATTAACACGTGCCCCAGGTGCGAAACGAATATTTTGCTGTATATATACCTATATATATACCTACCAACCTTTATATGAATTTATGGCGCCCGATCCCCCAGTTCTGAGAAGAAATTTCTTAAATATTTGCCAACAAATCAAACTCAAATGGCAGCCGAAAACAGAAGTGAACTTCGCACGCCCCATCGTCTCTATTCAAGATCATCATCATTATCCCTGATCATCATGGCATTCGTAACGAATGCACAAGCGACTAGATAATTGTATCATTATTTATTCGATACAGCCAGAGCATAATCAAAACAAATATCGAACTCTAGACGCTGTAATTAATGGGAAATTAAGCGCGAAAGTGGCCGCCAGAGCGGATCGTGGGGCACTAGACCACCAGGTGGGCCGCGTGGGTGTCCCGCGACCTTGACAAATTGGAGGTCGATTGAGCACGATCTTACACGGCACACTTGCTCAACAAACGAACCAACCAGCCAGCCATCATCCAGGCAGCAGCTATTCAGTTCGCAAATCTAATTATTTCACTATTTTTAGAGCACTTGGCCATAACGCCCGATCTGAACCACACGCAGCCGCAGCGGCCGAACCACTTGGATATAATGCCATCGCATTCGAGTCTACGCAAATCGAACAGCCTGCTGGTGAGTAACTTATGTATGTCCATTATAATAATTGTGGTCAATGGACCGCTAATAATAAGCGAAATCACTGCCATATCCTGGCAGGGCAATTAAAATGCCGGCAATTGTGAATTTTAATGAGGCGAAGTCTTCGAAATGAAATCAAATACAATGTGGCCCATTGCTGGCTGGCATTTCTGTTTAGGTCATAATGTATAAAATAATATTTCCCCTTTGTTTACCTAACCAACTCGGTCAGAAGTGGGGGGTAAACAAGCTGTAGCTACAATAAAATTCAGATTCAATAACTTTTCGTTGGCCCCGAGAACTGTCAAGGCTAAACTGGAAATAAAAAGCAAAGGAATCTCGCTTGTAAATAGCACAGTTTTACAATTATAAGTGTAAATTTAATAGCATTTTTCAGTGAAATGATCACATGTTCTTATGGTTATAAAAGAAACATGCGACAAACATGTCATTTTTGATGGCTTAATAATTAAACAGTGAAACTAGACTATTAATTGAAACGGTGTAGAAAAGTCATAACATTTCAAAGAACATACCAAGCTTGTTTATCATATTTTGCTAAACACATTTTCTTTGAACTCTCGTAATACATAGAAGACATAAACATTTAATAGAGTCCCTGACCTTGTTTTTAAATATTTTGTTTTTGACTAAAGCATAGTGCATAAAGCAGGATATAGTATAAAATAGTAATATATTATATATATAAATATTATAAATATTTTACCTTCCGCTTCCAATAGTGCGATGTGGACGACAAGTCGCCAGGCTCACCTTCCTCGCCGCGCTCTGAGATCACCCAGCTGAAGGACCAGCTGGAGGCACAGGCTCTGCAGACGCGCCAGGCTCTGGGCCAACTGATGCTGGTGCGGGAGCAGCTCATCTCGGAGACCAATGCGCGCATCGAGGCACAGGTGGGTTTTCTACCGATGGGAAAACTGTCGTCACTAATGGGATCTTAAAGTAACCACTGATGTATGTAATCCTTTAGGCGCGTACCCAACAATTGCTGCAGCAGAACCGCGAGCTCCTGGAGCACCTGGCCTCCTTGGGGGCCTACAACGAGCAGCAGACAGCCGGACTCACGTCGGCCAACATCGGAATGGCGCCACAGGTGAGGATTATACCGATTACTATATATGCTATATAGGCTTTTGAGTTATGCGATCGTAAATTTGCGCTCATTTCGAGCCTTTTCAAGCTGTGCGGCCTTTTTGCATGAGTTTTGTTTCTGTTTTTCTTGGCTGCCGTTTGTTTTGCACGTGTGTTTATCAATAGTTGCCCCGTTTTTGTTGTGCGTTCTCGTTGTCGTTGTTGTTGATTGATTGAGAGAGAACTCAAGAACTTAATGTCCCTTGACCTTTCACCCTTTTCCTCGTGTAGCAATCGCAGCTACAAATGCTGCTGCAGGCCACCAGCAATAACAACAATCTGGCCACGATCAACCAACAGATCAGCAATCTTGGCAGCATCAATCAGCAGTTGACCTCGCTAAGTCACCAGCTGAGTGGCCTGAATCAGCAGAGCCAGCACCTCCAGAATCTGCAGCAGCAGCAGCAACAACAAACGCAGGCGGCACCGTCTGCGGCCACGCCCCCTCCCGCTGCGGGGGGCAGTAGTCCGTATCCGTCGATGAGTGCGCTGCAGAGCATAAGCAATCAGCTGCAACAGCAGCAGCAACAACAGCAGCAGGATGCCTTGTCCAAGGATCTGTTCCAGGTGAATCAGGAGCTGCTGAATCGCCTGCAGGCGCTGAACTTAAATGCCAATCCTGGCCAGAGCCAGCCAACGCCCTCGGCCACGGCGCACAACTCCTTCTTCTATGTGAATCCCTTGTCCTGCACACCGGCCACGCCAAACAACAATGCTGGCGGAGCCGGAGGTTTCAATTTCCTAACCTCACCGGCGGCCACGGGAACACTGACGCCCTCACCGTTGGGCACCATGAATCGGAATTCCTTCGCCGGGAGTTCGTCCTTGAACGAGGATATACGCCTGAGCATCGAGCAGAATCTGAATAATCTGGAGGAGCAACTCAAGGCGGCGGTGTCCAATGGCAATCTGGCTGGACTGGCCTGTGGAGGATCGACCAGCACGCGGGATACCAGTCGTAGCTCCTCCACCCTGGACTCCCCATCCTCGCCACGTTTGAGGAGCAGCAATAACAACATTAGTCCTGGGAGCAGCAATGGCAACCAGAACCACAACAATAATAGCAATAGCAATAGTAGCAGCAGTCGGGAAACGCGATTCAATACGGTTTTGCTGAGGGTCACCGATGAGGCGGGTCACCAAAGGAAGCTATCGGCCACGCCCAGCTTCATCACGCGCAGCACCAGCGAGAAGGTGCCCAATCGCAGCCAGATGATGAGCCAGGTGCAGAGGACCACCTGGGCCAGGCACACCACCAAATAGGAGCAGGGCTTCGAAACCAGGTCATAGGCTAAAGGATACGAAGAGTGGGAGTGGGCGTGCATGAGGATCGAGTGAATGAGTGGATGCAACAGTATTAATTTAGGAGAAAAGGATGCCTACTTTAGTTTTGCATTTTAGGTGTCCTAGCAGAACGCATCGCTGGCGTTTAGTGTGCCAATTATTTGCCCAGCTCAACGTCCGTTTAAGTGTAATATATACATGTATATCTACTTAGCAATATCTTCTAGCTCAAACTGTGCCAAAGTCGAAAGTTTATAATACTCGAAAGTTTGGTTAGCTTCCGGGCCAGCAGCGATAAACCTTAAGTAAAAGTATTTGTGAAACATAATCTTAGCATATCAGCAACGAAGAAACTTACTCAAGTTCGCAATAATCGTTTGAAAGTATTTTCTCTCCCCTAAATGAACAACTATATCTATACACCTAGTGATTAAGCTAATGAGTCTAGTCTAAACTGATTAAGTTCGATACTGTTATTTTTGTAAATTGTTGTATTTTAATTCAATTCATGCGTGACCCGCATAGTCTTTATCCGCAAAAATGCAATAATCATGGGGAATGCAATAATTAGTTGCCAGGCTGGAGAGTTATGTGTAAATTACAATTTTAAATATTCGTTTGAATATTGAATATAGGCGGCAAAAATGAACGGCAAACAAACAGAAATAATAATAAAAATCGCATAATTATGTAAAAACCCTTGGCGATTGTTTCGATTCGTTTATATGTATATGCACACTCTATATATTGTCGTTAATAATTGAAAGTTAACGCCAGACTGGGCAATTTCCCTAATGACTTTTCCGACACAAAAACATGCAGCACACTTTTAAGCGCATTAAGCATCCGCCCCGTGGGACGGTCAGTATATGAATTTCCCTCCCTGGATAAATGAAAAACGATGCCATGGCCCAAGGAACAGAAGCAAAAACAAGTGTCGCCATTTTTCACTCTACTCGGCAGTTGGCTTTCGTTGAATTTCTTCCCAGTTCTTTCCTCTGTCCCAGTTGCCTACGGATTTCGCTGGTGGGCAGCAATTTGCGCACATAACTCATTTGCATAAATTTACACACTGACTTTAACGTATTTGCCCCACCACGCTTAACGCTACCACACCCACCGATTTTCCATTTCCCATTTCCCGCAGCTATCGTCGACGGCGAAAGTGGCCCGATGGTTCCAACAACTACCCTGGCACACCGCATCCCTGTCCCGTCCGGAGAGCGGCTTCGTTTCCGGCGATTCGCGTTCGGAGAAGTATCAGGAGGATCATTTCTACGGCGGCATCGCCAAGGAGACGGATGATTTATGCGATGAGTTCCTGCTGGTGGAGGGCAGCAGCACCATTTGGACAAAGCTGAGCGCCAAAAAGCGTCGTAAATTGCTCGGCATGCGGCTGGGCAAAGTGACAACGTTCTGAGGAGGTCCTTGTTCACATCATCGTCCTCGGATTCGCGTAATGTGTGCGTTTATTAGCTGTTAAGTGAGTTTTTAGCATAGCCCTAAGTGTAGCTTTGATAAATTTCTGCGTAGGCATAGCTAGCTAGCTAGTATGAAAACCAATAGACTAAAGGACCAAATTAACCCAAACGAAGCGGAAAGGAACAAAACGGAACGGAACGTAGCGACATGCTCATTGAGATGCCATGCAACAGGCATAGGACATAAGTCAATTAGCGAGCATAAAACGTAAGCTCAATGTGTATTTAAGTATTAACTGAATAGAAGTATTTGCGCCAGTAAGAAAACACGGTGAGAATCTTGTGGCCAATTCATTAGGCGAACAAGCTACGCACATTAATCATACGTCACGTAGGCAACCATACATACACCACACACACACACCTACTGCCAAAAGCCAAAAGAGCATTAACTTGACCAACTTTTCGTGTACGAGAAAAACTGGTTATTAAGCTAAGCAAACAAGGGCCAGTACCACAGCAGCTGATTCAACAGAAAAAGCGGTGAAAACGGGAAGAACAGAAAGCGCAGGAAGGAGCTTTTCCGGTGCAGCCTGTACCAAAAAGATCAAATGTTTGATATTCATAAATTTCAGCCAGCTTCACCGTTTTTATGCATAAATCGATTCTACTTTTACGCTTGGCAGTCCCTTCATTGCCGTTTTTCCCCTGTTTTTTATTTGGGTAACTCTATAAATTTAAGTCAGCTGCTGAGGGAAGTGCAAACCGAACTTGCGGCATACGCGGCGTATAAGCAATTTACTCAAAATTTATGGGGATTTGTTGGCTATAAAAAGCGGGGTTCGTAGGGTAGCTAGACACATACTACTTAGGTGGGTAGCTGCGAAGGTGTTGTACTGATTGCACTTCACCCTTGATGGGTTAAGTTAGATATAGTATAGCCAGATAGGGATAGTTGAATATGCAGAGATATCTGCGAAACACTGACAATCATCGGGGTGAACGAAATTATGCAATTCAAATTTGAGTGGAGCTAAAGCCGGCCAAATGGTTTTCAATCATCATCAAACTCGGTCGAGTTTTTATTGCATTATTTGGTAGCTCTTCCGTTTATTGCGCGGCATTACAATGAAAAGTCGATTTTCCTAACGATTTTATGACATTTTCGCAATTTAGGTACGAAATTTATAGATGCCAGAACAAAAACACAAATTAATTTACGTAAAATGGTTTTAGTTAATTTATGCAAAACGATTTTTGAGACTGAAACTGAAATTTGTACTAAGCATAAAAACAGGACACAGAAACACACGAACACTTCACACATCACACATACTCGTACATCCATGCATTCCGCAAACAATTGCGACAAATAGGAAAAGTTTTTATAAGCTACTTTAGCCTAGCCCTTAACCGAGTTGAATAAATATAAGTTGCTCTGGTTCAACGCAATAGAATAAAGTGAAAATAATAAAAATTAAATGCAACATGCTGGGCAACATGTCCTTATCCAGGTCCTGCCACTTCCACTTCCACTGCCGCCGCTGCTGCTGCTGCTGACACTTTACAGTTCAATTAATTTAACGCGCTTTGCATGTAATAGAAAGGCATTGCATATCAGCGGGGCCAGCAGACAAGGATGTGCCAGGACATGGCGCCGGAGGAGCCCAGTTCGCAGCAGGAGGGCTTGGCTCGTGTGGAACGGCTGTGCCGACTAACAAGCGCATTCTGGCCAAGTGGGCGGGGCGCGGAGGAGATATCATCTACGCAAGCTAGCATGGGCTCGACTTGGCAATACCCCCCACTGGGATAAACATATATTGCCAGCTTTCGTCGGTATTTATGGGTAGTTGTCCTTCGAGGAGAACAGTCGTTGGTAATGTCAAGTCATTCATTGCTGGCAATTGATGAAGCTTAAGATCAAGCTTAAAAATAATAAATGTATAAATAAAACATCAATAAAACTTGTATTTGAAACTTGAATTTTGATGATTAGGAAAAAGAACCATCCTACCAAGTACGGAGTATCACAATTGGAAAACAAAGTGAAGGCACCTTTTGTGCGCTCATAATTAAGGACACTAGCCAACGCAGCGCACTAATGGAAGGCGCAAAAATGTATGAAAATGAAAAGTGAAAGTATAAGTCAAAATGAAAAATGGCCTTTTTTCCCGCTCACATGGCGAATGCGACATGCGATATTTTGTGTTTTCGGGGCCGAGCTGTTGACACTTTTTGGGGCAGCGGCAGACATAATTACACAGGGGTAGGCCGCGATGTGACCCTGAAAGCAGGAAGTTCACTTTGTGTCATGTGAGACCGAGCAGTCGGCGGTGACAGCCAGGAGAAGCAGTTGAAAGTGCCGCGTGTCCTGTCCAACGTCATCGTCATCCTGTGGCCAAACTAGCAGGACTCGCTGGACTCGCAGGAGTCAGGGAAACGGACACCGCACACTCACATGCCACATGGCACATGGCACATTCATTGTCACTTATCGCGTGGGTGGCGCGTTTAATTCACATTTTATTTCCAGCGCCCGTGGCTGCGCGCGTAATTGTTGCTTCAAAGTCCTGGCCAGGACACGGATGTAGTCAGTCCGCGTTGGCGCTGCACGGCGGTCGTGTGTGCGCGGTGAATAATCGCGATTCGCAACGTGAGTGTGCGCTCCACTTTGGCCATGCAGAACGACGAGGAACCAGCAGCTGCAGCCGGGGCTTCTGGGCTAAGCAATGGGGAATCCTTGCGGAGTCCACCGGCCCCGGCGCCACGACGACCCAAGCCGGGTATCCTGCGACTGGACATCGGCAAACCGCGACGCTCATCAGGTGGTTCCGTCGATTTCCGCTGCGTGGGCAGCAGCAGCAGCAATGGGAACACCAGCAACGTGGCCACTGGCGCCAACAGTGAGGTAAGTGAGCATGATTTACGGCCCATTCGGGAGTGCTTACGATTTGGCCTGGCCAACAACGACATGTTGTACGGAATGGCTATATCCAAGAGCGGACGAGAAGGTCAGGTGGGCACAGAAAGTGCCGCCGCCACAGCCAATAGCCATAAACACCAATCGCACTTAACTGGCTTTCGCTTCTGGTCAGGTTAAGCAATGCAGCTCGACCCGGTTGGCTGTTAAAATCATTTTGTTTTACAACCATCGGTGGACAGGTGGAGCTATTCTTAGGTCAATGCAGAAGTGGAATACGCTTGGTATTTTTACTAAAAAAAAAAAGGTTAGAAAAAAGCATTGGTTTTGAGCCTGCTAAAATTGAATTTTCAATTAATTAATTAATATTAAAAATGCTGTTCATTTGCACAATTTAAGTACTGGCTTTCTTTTGCTTAACCTAGCCTCGACTCTTATCGTCTCATTGCTAATGAACTGAACGCATTTCATGTGTGGTTTTCCTGGTCTAACTTTAAAGCTCATTAGTATAATTTGGCAAACTCACTCCTCATATGCATGCAAAATCTCAGATCACCGGAGGTCTCTACTTTATGGGAGTTAATAAACAAGTTAAATCACTTGGCTACTTAGGCAGCAGGTAGCAGCAAATAGCACAGCAAACTTCCCATTGCCACACAAGGGTATCCCAGTGTTCATTAGGCCAGACATGCGACATTGGCCAAAACCGAGTGGATGCGGATGGGCACACCCTGGACTCGGGGCTTGGTCAGTGGAGGAGGATGTGATGGGGGATCGGGGGTCGAGTGGGGCAAACATTTATTTAGTCATAAAGCTGATGCGTAATCTCAACAAGCCAGGCCATTCCAAGTGGGTCAGAAGTTTGTCAGTTGGCACGTTCGAGTTTGTTTGGTTGCTTCGACTACACACACAAAATTCGTCCCCACACCCCAAACACAGAGAAACAAAAAAGTGTAGGAAATGTCGCAGCTGAACGCGGAGGCCCAGCAGAGGCACTTCATCACGCGCAGCAGCTATGAGGGCGCCTGGGATAGATTGGTGAATGTGATGGACGGATTTGGGAGCTACCGCTATCCGGATGGGAGCGAGTATCGGGGCAGGTTCCATCAGGGTCAGTTCCACGGCTATGGTCATTTGCGACTGGCCCAGCCGTACCGCTTTACGGTTAAGGGTGAGTTCGAGCACGGTCGCCTGGTGACAGTGGAGGACATGTGGTTTTCCGACGGCCTGCATGTGGAGGGCAGTTTTAATGGCATGGTCTTGCAGTGCGATGAATGGGATTACCTGACGCCCAAGGATCGGCGTTATCATGCCGAGCGTCGCTATGGCCAACAGCCGGTGGGTCCCACCGCCTTTCTAACATCCAAAATGCAGCCCAGGAATATTCCCGAGCACTGCTATGATGTGGAGGAGGGTCTGTTCAACAGTAAGACCTGCTGGTTGACGGACCGACCAAGTCCGCTACACCAATTCATGTACGTGAGCTGCCCGCAAGACAAGGATTGGATCAAGAGGAATTGCAGGAAGGCTAGAACATCGCGTATAATTGAGCCACCTTCCGACTTTTGTCGCCGCATTATAGCCAACAATTTGGCAACGGAACGAGCCCAGTTGCGAAGCACGGCCATATATGCACCCAATGGACAAGTGGATCGTGAGCGATACTTCCACAAGTTGACCAAGAAGCGTGGACAGCCAAATGAGCCGCTGGAGAACATTCCCAGACGTCCCATGCCCGCCGACGATCCCGCCTGGGAGACGGAGATGTGTGTGCGTGCCTATGCCGCGATGTTGGATAAACGGCAGAAGGATCAAATGGAGTTCCAGCGCGTGCATCCTTGCGCCAAAATGGAGACGGTGAAGAGACCACGCCGATGGTCGAGCACCTCGGATGTGCGCAATCCGCAGTCGGGTGGACCATCCAGCTGCCAGACGGACAGCTTTGGCGAGGATGAACTGGTCCTAAACTTTGAGGAATCATACCGCTCGGCCAACAACATGATGCGGAAACGGACGGCGGACAACATAAATGTGGTGCAATCTAATCTTATACGCCGCAACAGCTACATGGACATGACCCGGTCCATATTCGAGTTGTAGATCCGCGGATCAATGTTTTTAATATGTTTTTTTCAATTTAAATTTTAAGCTTAAGAGCGCAGAGATAAAATGAATGCAATTACTTTGTAAGCTGTAAAATAAAATTCAACGTTTTTAAAGTTTCTTATAATACTCGTAGTATTTGTTTGTAGCTTAATGGTCAATCAGGATCATATTCATTTTGACTATATTTTGCATTAGTATAAAGTACAACCCACCGGAATTTGCTGTATATCAGCCAATTTTTTGAGTACAAAAGACCTTATCAGCAATAAAATATCTATGCAGGTATAGGACATTTTTTATTAAATGTTGCTACTATTTGACCCATTAGTAGGCGATTCCAGTCCTTTGATGGATCCAATCCAGTGCGCTGGTGATCCTAGCAAATCCAGCGGGCAATCCCAAGGTGCACCCGTTGGAGGCCACGAAAGCGGAAATGCCCACCACGGTGGAATCCTGTTTGGTGATCAGGGGGCTGCCGGCATCGCCAAAGCAAGTGGATCTGCCGCTGGGTGTACGGGTGCACAGGATCTGGTCGGAGACGGTGGGGGATCCGTAGAAGGCGACACACTCGTTGTTGGACATTATCTGAAGGTCGACGCACTGCAGCGCATCGGTGAGTCCACTGCTGAAGGTGGTCACTCCCCATCCACAGACATTTGCCCACCAATTCTCGTAGCGCTGGGATCGATTTCTCAGTGATGGAAGGGCTACCCGGTTGACCCGGTTGCTGAATCCGACTCGAGGAACTCGAACCAGGGCGAGATGTTGATTACCCGTTACGTACTCACTAGTTCCCACTGTCACCGTGAACTGGGCCTGACTCAGCCGGGTGGCTCCAAAGTAGATGGTCACTCCGGAACTGCCCGTCAGACACTGAGCGGATGTGAGGATCCAGGTGTCGCCTATAATAGTGCCACTGCACCAGATGTTGCTCTGTCCAAAGGCCATGCCCACCACATAGGGAGCCTGACCTTCATACGCGGGGCTTCCATTGGTTATAATGTGATCAGGATCCTCGGAATCCCCCTTAGCACTTCCTGCTGCGACGAGAGTTAGACCCAAGAAAACTACCAATAGCTTCATGATTCCAAAAGAAGGTTGTTACTGCCTAGCTCAACTGACTGGTTTATATAGATGTTCACTGGGTAATTAGTAAATGTTCAGTAGCACATTAGTGAAATTTCTTTGATTATCTTGAGGAGCGTTACTCAATGAAGGTTCTGGTAATTATTTAGGTAAATTGCCATTAGTGGCATCATATTAGCTCGGCAAAACTTGTTATCTCAAATAAAATAGTAAATTATTTGAACACACATTTCAACGAACATTTACATTTAAAATTGTTAATTTTGGTATACAGTGTAAATAAGATTTCTAAAAATCATGGAGCAGAAGACAACGAAATCTTCGAGCATTACACAGGTGGATATTCTGTTGACTGGATCCAGATACATTGGTCCCAGTGATGAGTTGGGCATGCAGGAGATGGGAGTCTACATCTATCCGGATGGGACACACTACACGGGAGAGTTTCTCAACAATCGTTTTCACGGAAAAGGCACAATACAAATTCCTGATTCCTTGGGCGTTACCTATCAAGTAACCCATCACAATGGCAGACTGGTCTCGATCGATCAAGTCAACTTCAATGATAGTCTGCCCGTGGACTTTGTGATGAAAGATCATTACACGATGAGTTTCAAACCCTGGACTTATTGCACACCGGAGGATCGTCGATTCTACCAGGAGACCAAGGGGCCTATAGATGCCGTCGGTCCTAATAAATTCCAGTCCAAGGACGGACCAAATCCTCTCAACCTGGGTCGCAACATTTTCGATCTGGGCTTCGGACTGCTGGGCAATCGTGGCTTTATGTTGGACACAAAGACGTTTAGCAACCAGAGTATATATCTAGGATGTCGGGAGGCTCGTCGCTGGATCCGGGAGAACTGTGCCCATGGACCACTCAGCAAGCGTCATCACAAACAGAAGGTATTGGCCCGTTTTGCCCGTGAGATCATCCGGAACAATCAGGAGAATGCAGGCTGCAGCCAAAAGCAGTTTATGACTAACATCCACCCTTGTAAGCACTCCACCAGCTTGGATAGCTTCGCTTCGGAGCGTCTACATCTGGCCAGCACCACGGATTCCACGTCGTCGGAGGTTCAGGCCATGCGGTTGCGTCATGAGGAGTTCCATGGCAAATGGACAAGAGCGAAGAGCGAGAGCAGCGTGTGTCGCATCAACTGATTGATCCTTTGAATTTTTTGTTACTTTTGCTTCTACTTTTCGATGTAGACTTAAATTAATATATTGTAAATCGTTGGTTGACCCACATTCTGTGACCAACGCCTCCATGTTAGGAGCTCTAGATTTATGGCCAAATCGCGAAAACTGCAGGCGAACATGGAAATCCACTTAGGCCTAAAGGCGTGTGCTTTCCATTTCTTTTTTTTTTTACTAGGTCATCGGGTCCACGGCGGCATTGAACCTTCAGCTCAAATGTTACCTTAAACCTGGAAAATTGTAAAAATTTAGGCCTAGGCCACCGGCACAGCGGGTAATGAACCCATAATCGCCGAACATTATGCTACACGTGCACGGGGGCGTAAAGATAAATTTGATGTTAATTAAAGCCGGCCGAGAAATCCATTTAATTAAAAGGAACGAAAGTGAAATCAGAGAAAGTGAAAGGCAAAACACAGAGAACACAGTGGAGAGCGCCAAAACATATATTTCAATAGTGGGCGCTCCCCCAGAAAAGCACACAAGCTAACACAGGAAAATGGGGAAAAACAGGCAAGTGGATAAAGCCCGGGAAAAACCTAGAATTTCGCGATTTTCTTTATCAACCCTTGCATGTTTGATTTTCATTTACATGGCCGGGCCAAGAATACAAGGTGACTCAATATCACATACACACAAGCGCCATCTAAATGGACATTCGAAGTCCTGGCTGGTTACGCCCGGATACGGCGTTGTTATCACATGCCGTTGGCGATTTTTACACTCATTCGTCTTCGTTCCAACAGGGCGAGGAAGTCAGCCACTCGGACCCGGACTCCCGATCCCCTCCAGCCACCTAGTCCAGCCAATGTCCTGGCGCATGTCCATGTAAATTCCTTTAGAGTGTGTGCGCTTGTGTGGGTTTTGGGCACGTTTTGGCTTTGATAAGTTGCCCATCGGGCGGGGCGGGGCGGTGTGGTGTTGGTGGTTCGTTCTTCATTCATATTCATTCATTATTAGAAAAATTTAAGTTTCACCTGTCTGTGTGAGGTCTTCGTGGTCGCCCTCCCTTTGGATGATGGTCATTTTGTGCCTGGCTAGCCCTGCCAGCCAGCTAAGCCGTTCAGTCTGCGCACAAGGCTGCTCCAAAGCGCTTCGGCTTATAACTGGCTAAATCGGTAGCAAAAAGTGCTAGCTTGTCCATTAAAGGGATTTTCTTTGAGGGCACCAGAAGAGATGTAACACATAAATTGCACAGCAGTGGAATTAATAAATAAGCACTTAACAGCGAAGGTCACTCCGCACGCAAAGAGTACCAGTGTGATTTGAGTAATTAGCTGTCCCGGTACAGCACTTGAAAATTAGTTGAGTTAAGCTCCTGCCCATCCATTCGTAGAACAACTCGGGAGTCACATCGCCTCATCAACTCTCTGTGACCTGGGCACCGCCATGCGACTTGGATAGAGGTGGCTGGCAAATGCAGAGCAGCGCCGATGCCAAGAGGGAATTCTACAAAGGACAGCGAGGCAGGAGGTGAGTCCTTTAAAGCGATACCTCACACCATCTCTATCTCGGTATCTGCGTTTCTATTAAATTCCTTTAAAGAGCTGCGTCACAGGAGGACCACAGATCCTACGAACTGAACGGTGCGTAACATCTATCAAATTAAATACACATAACAAATAGCTAGCAAACCAAACAATAGTTTGTTATATCCGCTTGTTTAAGTATTAAGCAAAAATATATTGATTTGATTTTTTAGCAATATTGACTTTATTTGCCGCAAATTTTTCAAATATTTTGCATTAAATTTTGTTATCTAAATAAAAGCATTTGAACATTTTGGTTAGCAGTTAAATGCAGAGTAATCTTTTCTGTCTGCGTTTAATATAAAGTAACCACCTAATGACCAACCACCACTGCCACTCCAGATTTCCCATTGCAAAACCAGAGCAGCGACGCCGAGAGCTGCCACCAGGAGCCCCATTTTGCCCACCAGCGTCCGCCTGGAATCGGATTCGACGAGGATGGCGGCGGTGGCGACATTGACGATGAGGAGAGCTACACAATTTCCGTATCGGCAATAATGCAGAGACGTGCCAGTGTGCGCGGCTATCGGGGCAAACGCGGCAGCCGGAGTTCGCGACGTGCATCCAGTCCCATGGATCACGTCCTGGACAGTGTGGAGCGGCGACGCTCCAGTGTCTATACGACAAGTTCAGGCAAGTCTGCGGTCCGTGGCCCATAAGTGTCCAGAGCAGATTTCGTTTAGTTAACGAGCGGACTGCTCCCCGCTCCTTCTCGGTCGTCCTCAAGTGGCAAGCTAATCAACGTCTGGGGGCCTGTTTTCTGTAATTTTTCATGCTACGTGCGGACCGTTTTGATGGCGTGGCATACGGGGCGTATGTGTAATCTGTTTGCCTCGCTTTGACTTTCGTTTTACTTTGCAGAGGAGGGCACCAATCAGGAGTCCACGCAAGAGCAAATCTTTGAGAACATCCGCCTGCACAAGGAGGTCATACAGTCGGTGAAGCTACAGCCATGGCCCATCCGCAAGAAGCTCAAGTTGGTGCGGCAGGTGGGTATCCATGGTTTTCCGATGGGAGTGGAATTGGATGGGGGCTTTGCCCAAAAACTGGGCGCGTTCGTTTTCACGCCGCTTGTCAGGTCGTTGAAAATGTTACGACCGCCTATCCTTCCTTCCTTCCTTGCAAACCTTCCCGAACACTCATCAAATGCTGAGCCAAACTTTTCGATTTCATTCACACACAAACAAACACTCTTTATCTCCCATCGCTCGCTACACCCTGGAATTTTTAATGATGTTTGGACTTTGCGGATCCTGCGGCTCCTTGGATGTGTTGACAGGCCAAAACATATGTGGCACGCCACGAGGGCGCGCTCCAGGAGCGCTTCGCCATGTCACGCAGCACCCGAGACTTGTGGGCGAGGTTTAAAATTTTAATGGCGGCAGTAAGTGATTTTGTAACCCCCTTCTTTTTTTTTGACTTCCACCTCGCCGGAAACGCCTGCAGAATGCGAAATGCAACGGGCCCAAGGCGAAAGCACCCCAAGCCATGCAAAAAAATATTTATGTTTACACAATTTATGGGCCACTTTCCGGTCGGGACGGACATTCAATAAATCCCCGCTGTTCGCATAGTTCACCGAGCTATGTGGGCCCCATAGCATTCTCGCTGCGCTGGGAGACCAATTAAAATGCGAAGTTGCCGACGGCCATTCCTTTCTAGAAATAAATCCTTTCTTGCATCCGACATTTTCTGCAGCGATGGCGACACTGGAAACGGGAGACTGCCAGCTTCCTTACCGTCCTCATTCCCTGGGAGCTGCGCATCAAGGAAATCGAATCGCACTTCGGCTCCGGCGTAGCCTCCTACTTTACATTCCTGCGATGGCTTATGTGGGTCAATATCATGATTGCCATTCCGCTGGTCGCCTTCGTCATTGGGCCCGAGGTGAGTGTCCTCAGAAGTAGCCAATTCGTTTGCCACACACTTTACACACAATTATGTTTCCGTTTGGCTTTGATCCAGTACTTTGCCACAAAGCACGGCGAAACGGATCCCAGGAAAAGGATGTCCGACCCGGAGGCTCGGGTGGCCGGCAATCTTTTCACGTTCTGGGAGTTCGAGGGATACCTGAAATATTCACCTATGTTTTATGGGTAAGCCAGACTCCTTTTTTGTTGGACATGGGCTGAGCTTAAAAATAAATCAATAATAATTCCTTTAATACAGACACATAAATAGTATTTGTTTTTTTAACAGAACATAACTCTAGAAGAAGATTATGTGCTTAAATAAATATTTATTTGTACTTCTTAATTTGGAGAAAGAAAGCTCTATTAATTGCTGGCAATATCCCCATATCATCCCTTCTCTTGTTTTCCTATCCCCCAGATACTATTCAAGCACATCCGGCATTAGCACGTCCGGATATAAGCTTCCCTTAGCCTATTTCCTTACCGCCGTTCTGGTCTACATCTACAGCTTTGTGGCCACGTTGAGGAAGTGAGTATGGTGGGAGCACAAGGAAATAGGGGTCAAGGGGTCATGGGTATGGATATGGTTCCCAGCGCGTTGGGTAGGCACTTCATTAAATACTTGGTCATCGAAGCCGCAAAACGCAAACTAAATGTCAGACTGCTCGTTAATTAATTAAACAAAACTGAAGCTCTGATTAAATAATACAAATCTTGGCCACGAGGCGTGTCTGGGGGCCTGAAAAAGTTTCGACGCCTCAAAATAATAAAAGGAGAAAGCATTGGCCATTATGATTTACGCACGCACACAACCGAGCACGTGCCTCGATGGGGGCGGGCAGTGAGGGGCGGGACAGGAAACGGAAACGGCAAAACGCCATTTTGAGCATTGGGCGTCTGACACGCTTTAATGGCTTTGTCGGCATTATGTTGATTTCGTAATTGAACAAAGCAGCAATGTCAACAGTGAGCAGCCGGCACTGACCTTTCCATATAGCTTTTGCGGGTCACGTGCTCAACGTGCGTGGATTAATTCAATCGCAATGCTATCCGGGATTCAAAATGGGAATTGCGGGGATTTCAGAACAAATTATGGCTGAATTTCCACTTTCGATCCATCGACAGAATGGCGGAAAACTCGCGCAACTCGAAACTTTCCTCGAAGGACGACGAGTGCGTCTTCTCGTGGAAGCTCTTCACCGGCTGGGACTTTATGATTGGTAAGTGGGCGGCGTCGGTTCCGCAACGAGCTGCCATCATCACAAGTTTTGCATCTCCCACAGGACACGCGGAAACGGCGCACAATCGCATCGCATCCGTGGTCGTGGGCTTCAAGGAGGCACTGCTGGAGGAGGCGGAGAAAAAGAAGGATAATCGCAAGTAAGTCGCTGCCAAACTGAAGCTATTTACTTACCATAATCGATACGCCATGTCCTTTCAGCTGGCGGGTCATACTCCAGAGGATACTGGTCAATATCCTGGTGATGGGGCTGCTGGGCTTGTCGGGCGCTACGGTGGTGCTGCTGGTTAATCAGTAAGTGGATTGGAGAAATGGAGATGGAGTATGCACCGAAAAATACTGATTTAAATTCGTTGATAAATATTTAAGTTCTTCGCTACCTTTTTTAATGAGAAATTACAAATTTATATGAATTATTTCAAAATTGGTTTCTTCTGTAATACTTTTTATTTACAGCTCGGAGGATTTGGCCAAACATGACAACTGGCTGAGTCGCAATGCGGTGAACGTGACCATGACCCTGCTCTCCTTCTTCCTGCCCATGATATTCGAGGCACTGGGTCTGTTCGAGAACTGGCATCCCAGGCAGCAGCTGCGTTTGCAATTGGCTCGGTAATGAAAAAACCAGTGCTAATGATAAATAATTGGATTTAACTGAAGTGCCCTCACTTTGCAGCATTATGATCCTGAACATGTTGAACTTGTACTCGCTGATGTTCTCCTTCATCTACAAGATCAACAGCAAGGAGAAACCGCTGCAGATGCTGAAATTGGAGAACGAAACGAACACCATGGAGCTAAAGAATCTACTTAGTTCGATTGAGGCTCTGAGGGCCATGACCCCCACGACTTCGCTGTATGGTGAAAGTACTTCGGATGGGCTGTTCGATGACTCCACCTCAACGGCAACTTGGGGTGAGGATGCTGGTGGCCTCTTTTCGACCACAGCGGCTGCCGCCTTAATCTCCACAACCGTGCAGCGTCTCAAGTGCTATAACATGACTGTAAAATGCTCAAAGCTGCGGCGCAACATCATCAGTGGCAAGCACTTGGCCACAACTCTAATGGTTCTCAACCTGACAACACCAGCCATGGTGCCACCAACTTTGCCATCCACATTGCCCACCACATTGCCCACCACATTGCCCACCACATTGCCCACCACAATGCCCACCACATTGCCCACCACATTACCCACTACATTACCTACAACATTGCCTACTACATTGCCCTCCACATTAGCCACCACAACGCCGACGACTTCAAGTATTTGGACTACCACAGAGGCAACGTCGCCGACAACTACAACGACATCACCTTGGACCACTTTACCGCCCTCGACAACAACCACTGAGGCAACCACAATGACTGAAAGAGCCACCACAACCACAGAAGCACCAACCACAACCACACTGAAGATCACCACTCCCGAAATAAATAGTACATTACCAGATACTACAAAACCCCCGGAAAAACCTATTAATACTGAAATACCCAACTCAACAACGAATTCTGCAACTTTGAGCACAATACCAGCCACTTCAAATACCACTAATTTACCACTGAGCAGCACCACCAAACTAACTACAACCACGGAGAAACCCCAGGGAGAGGATAACTTCATCTACACCACCGGAGACGATGAAGGCTCCTACGACTATGGCAGCGATTCCACATCAGACGCTCCGGATTATAATAGCTATTCCGAAATAACGGATTACTCCTCAGAACCGTCGGAAATTGAAGATTTCGACGAACAGGAAAGCACGGATCAGGCAGACGATCCACTGGCCAAAGTGTTGGAGCAGCTCGATGAAAATGAGACGAAAGGACGCAGGAAAAGGGCATTGGCCGAATCACCATTCTTTACCAGCAAGTACAGCAGGCGACATCGCAATGAATCCGCTGTCTCATCTGGACAGCCACGAGAAACCACTGAATCGGTGAATGCCACACCCAGTCGGTGGCCATTTAATTGGGCATCCTACAGGCAAACCACACCGAGAACCACCACAACAAGAAGAGTTCACAGTGGAATTCTAACCAAGGAGGAGTGGGAAAGACTCAGACGACTTAGGAGCAGGATTACCACAACCACAAGTACGTCCACCACCAGCACGACCACGACAACCACAAGAAGACCCAGGTGGAGATATCGAACAACGACTACTGAACTTACGAGCACCACCGATGAGGAATCCTCCACAACGGAGAGTTCCACAGAGTCATCGAGTCCGGAGAGCACCACCAACGCCTTCGATAGCAGTAGTAGCACCACCGAAGAATATGAATACACCACCACGGAGGGATCGGAGAATAGACCCTACTATGTGGGCTATGTGGACATATCGGAAATGGGGAGTACCATCTACTACGATGGAGACAGCGAATTCCTGGAGGAGTGTGTGATTACCATTTGCCCCAAGGGTGATGACTTCTTTGGCAGCACCACCGAAAGTCCGGATAGCACCACCCAGAGCAGCGACTCCAAGCAGCTAACCACCGTGAAGCTCACTCCGCTGGAGCGGAAGCAGAAGCGTCTGAAGGAAGTGCAGCTGGCGATTAAGCAAATACAAACCAATCTGACGACCATGTGCTGGGAGACTTCCTTGGGCCAGGAGCTCTCCAAAGTCATCGTTTTCGATGGGGTGAGTGCGGTTGCGGGGCTTCCCCTTTTCACTCAGCAGTTCAAAATGAAATTTATCACCATGAGCTGCTGCTATCAATTTCCCTGGCCTGCCAGCTCGGAAGCCAGTGCTCCTGTATCAGAATCTATTTAGACTTAAATATGATTGAACTCAAATGGGAGTTGCGCTCGAAGCTTTGTGGGCGTGAAAGCCCGTTTAGCTAAATTATCCGGAAAATTTAACGCAAAATTTGTCTTCCGCCTTTGCACTTGAGTACTCTTTGTCTTCCTATTTTTTTTTTATTTTTTGTATCCTTCGTTTTGAGGGGGCCAAGGGAATTTTGAAAATCAAATTTTTGCGCTCGTCTAGCAAAACCAAAATCCACTTGACTTAAAAGGCCAAACGATTTGGGAAAGAAAAAGGCAAAATAGCAGCAATGCGAAAGGCATTTTATCATAATAATCGCTCTCGGGAGTCCTTTTCCCTATTGATGCGAAACTCAGCTGGTGGCCGGAACAGGAAGCGGAACAGAAACTTGGTAACTGGGGACTTGCTCTTCGATTTCCAGTCAAAAAATTTACATAAGCCATAAGCATGATTGTGAACTTTTGGCCCGTCGAATGGCAACTTTTATTTGGCCATTTGCCACGTCGAGTGTCGATTGGCATCCCATTGGGCCGTGAACTTTTAGTCTAATCGTAAACAAATTCATGGAATTGCTAAAGTTTTCAAGGTCAGCCAGGCACTTTTGAGATAAGCATACGGTGTAGATATCCCAACGAAGTCAATAACCCTATTGGTAGTAGACATCTCAATCCATGGGATTACTTGCCCTTTTATTTCGTACTTAACATTTGTCCGACATTCTTGTAAACTGAGTGTGTGGGCCGCCGTTCGGAAGTCCCAAAAACACACAAAAAAATAGTAGACATGGGTCCCGTGCCCGATTTGATTATGCGACCCCCCCAAACATGGCGTACATAATCTCTATTAAACGATTTAAGCACATAAATTAGGCAAGTTACGGGCCGGGCTTAAACGCATTTATGCTTTACGCATAACAAAATGCTGGGGCGATGGGAAATTGAGTTTGGTCATGTGCGGGCTTGGGTTTGGGATGGGACTGGGATGCCCAACCAGAGTGCACATCCACCTTCGCATCTACATCTCCATCTCATTCGGGTTTGGGGCACGTGTCCGTGCATGAATTTCGACCACAGAATCGAGAAGGTAAATTCAGCCGTAAACTAGGATTGAAGGCGGCACAACAACGGAGATGCAACGATCCGGATTACGTGTGGCAACTTTTAAGCGCCATCATCCGGTTACCGAGTTCATTACAATGCGCTTATTAAAGCCCACTACCCAACCTTATCTCTTTCCACCACGAAACCAATTCAATCCAAAAAGCTGATGTCCATTGTGGCGCCGCTGTGCATCGACTTTCTGCGCGCCCTCTTCGTCCGGTATGTCAATCAAAACTGGTGTTGGGACATGGAGAAGACCTTTCCCCAGGTGAGCAGACGACGTCATCCGGTTTTCGGGTGTCCGTGGTGACTAATGTGAGGCTTTGTTGTCGTTCCGCAGTACGGTGACTTCAAGATAGCCGAGAACATCCTGACGTTGATTAATAACCAGGGCCAAGTGTGGATGGGCATTTTCTTCTCGCCGGGCCTGGTGCTCATCAACCTGGTCAAATTGATGATCATGATGTACTTCCGTTCGTGGATAGTGCTCACCTGCAATGTACCGCACGAGGTGGTGTTCAAGTAAGTGGTCTCATCTGGTAATGGGAACTTGTTCTAATCCGTAATCCGTAATCAGGGCCTCCAAGTCGAACAACTTTTACCTATCGCTGCTGTTGACCATGCTGTTCCTTTGTGTCCTGCCCGTGGGCTATGCAATTGTGTGGCTTCGCCCTTCCTGGCATTGTGGACCCTTCTCGGAGTACAACAGGATAGCTGAGTTCATAACGAACACCACGAGGAATGCTCTGCCAAAGTAAGTTTTTGAACCGAATGAAACGGATTTTTATCTTGATTTAAAACTTTCCAGACAACTCCACGAACCCCTGGACTATCTAACCTCCTCGAGCACTGTGATTCCATTGCTTCTGCTTCTTATCCTCATTATATACTACCTGGTTTCGCTAACTGGCGCTCTCCGAGAAGCCAACCAGGATTTGCGCACCCAACTCCAGAAGGAACGCGAGGAGGAGCGCAAGAAGATCTTCAAGGTGCCGGAGGTCAAGCAAGCGGAACCAACGGCCACCACGCTGACAAATCGCTGGCGCAAAGTCCTCGAGGCCAGCTCTCCGGTAACACCCACCCAACCACCCGATTTCGATACGGAGGAGTACAAAAATCAAGCCCGGAAAGGTAAGCCATGTCAAGTGAGAGATTTAAGTTCACAACTCATTTAGTTTGCTACCTCATTCCCTGCATTTAGAACTAATCTCACGCATCATGAAGAAGGCGTTGCGCAAGGGATCCGCCACGTCGGATGAGGATTCGTTTGTGCGGCGCGACGACGATGACACGGACACCGAGCACCAGGATTCCCTGCCCCACGACGAGGAGGCCAAGGACAAGCGGTTCGGCCTGTCGCGATTGCAGCAAATCCGGCGTACCCGCAAACCATCGCTGGTGGACATCGTGCAGATTGCCAAGCAGGAGCGGGCACGGGCGGGCTCCATTGTGGCCGGAACAAGCTCCTCTGGAACTGGCAATTTTCCCATAAAGGAGACCCATCCAAAGAGCCGCTTCAAAGTGGAGAAACATGAGCGCAAGGATAGGGGCAGCATGAAGGATAAAAAGGACACCAGGCACAGACAGCCGCCACAGCAGCAGCAGCAGCCGCCGCCCTATGAATCGCCCAAGGACAATGAACATGATCCGGATACAAATTCAAGGATTGTCAGCGAGCGCCGCGCCAGTTTGCTGAGACGACACAAGGAGCAGGCGGAGGGAGAGGAACCACCCACTACCCCCGAAGCACCACAAACACCCATCTCGCCAGCAGAGCCCGTGGAACAGGCGCCCGAGGAATCCACACCCGAAACTCCCACGCTGGCCAAAAGCAAATTCCACATAGTTGATGAAAAAAAACCCCCGCCGCAGGAGGTGGAAGATAAACCCTTGCCGACAACCAAGGAGAGTGGCAGTGGCGGTGGAAGTTTGGGCAAGTTCAAGTTCCGTAAGCACAAATTCAAGTCAAATAATGTGGCTGCCGCCAAGCCGGAGCCCGAGGTGTTCAAGTTCGACGAGCGGAGTGTGGAAAGGAGTTCGGATGTGCCGGCAACTCCAGCCGCAGAGTACCTGAACAACGAGCCTTCCGGTACTGAGGAGCAGGATAGGAGTCTGCCCTCACCCACTCCCAGCCAGGGTCAGGGTCACCATCAGCGGCAATTGTCCGTGCTTTCCCGGCAGGGTCGCAAAAAGATCGGCAACCTGTTGGCCCTGGTTCGTGAGGCCGTCAATCTCAAAAAGGACGATGTGGAGCAGCCGGGCTCGGATGAGTCGCCGGGTCCCACAACGCCCACCTACTTGGCGTACACACCGCCACCACCACCTTCAGTATTGTCCAGCGTGTCCAGTTCGACGGCCTTGGAAATGCCACCTACTCCGGAACCGGAATCTCCCACGCCCAGTGCACCACTGCACTTTGGCAGCAGCACATCCTCTCGTCCGCCTACCAAGCCACCCAAGCCTCCAGCAGTGCCCGCATCCGCCACTGCTCCAACGGCCACCATGGATGACCTGGAGGAACTGGACACAGCCGGTCCTATTACATTTCCCAAACGCAGCGATTCCCATCGCCGTCGCACTATGAGGCAGGATTCACAGAGCTCCATTTGGTCGGATAATATACCCACAATTACTATAAGCACCACCGGCAGCGATGAGTGCATTGTGGACGCAGCTGCTCCACAAAATGGACTTCCCGAGCAGAGAAGTGCTTCCCCGGAGCCCACGGTCAACATTATAAAGATTGACATTGAGAACGAGCAGGAGAAATGATGTACCTAGCGAAGAAGTGCCTTGAACACCAGATTGTCTTCTTGAATAAGCATATTAGCATTCTTCCTACTTCCCTTACTATTTAGCTTGAATCTTGTTCTTCAGAATATAAAAGGAAACCTTTCGATCCTTACGAAATAATGATGTTTCATTCATTAGCTTATTTCCGTAATAAATAACAATAAACCACTCTAAATTGCACTAAATTAAAATGAGTATTTTATTCACTTTTAATATTAATTGTTTGGGCTCGAATTTATATTCCTTTCACTAGAAATTAAATTGCGCGCCAAGTTCAGTACTGGAAAACACCACCGCAAGCAGTGGTTGCAAGCAGTATAACAGCAGTTCTAAGAGTGGCCACACTTTTGGGGCGCCACTCAGATCGAATTTTAAATTCAAGGAATTTTAACAGGAAAATTTAAATCTTTCTCCAAAAAAATTATAATTAAAAAAATAATTACAAATTTCATACCATAATTACAGATATATACTGACGTTAATGTGACATTTTTTATCATTCGAAAGTGAAAATAACATGTGTAAATTACAAAACAAAAATTTTAGTACCAGCTGAATTATAATTGCTTATCCCAAACACATAATAGTTGGTTAAATTGTTTAAAAATGATCATAAACTTAAATTTGAATGCTTCTTCAATGAAACCGAAAGTGCGGCGACGTTTGTGGTACATTAACCTCCTTATCAGCTGTGCCAGCGATAACCTGCTAACTCCAATAACTACAAAGTAAGCGGAAAGTAGAGCAGAGAGTCCAGCTCTCACAGCCTCCACTGCCAGCCGAAAATCGAGGCAATTATGTAGAGAAGAATCTTTCGAGCAGACTGCTGTTTAAATATTTGCGCGCCGAAATGAGCAATTAATGGAATTCGTACGAGTCAGGCAATTAAAGCGAACCACTTCCATAAGGAAGATCATCGCAACTGGAGAGCTTTGAATAGTCCAACTCCCGGCCGCAAGTACTCCAACCAGATCCGACTGCCCTCTCACAGTTTCAGATACAATACACAATCACAACATACAGATACAGATACTGAGCGCTGAGTACAGAGTTTCACTCAACGAGCGAAGATCGTTGGGCTTCGCATTCATTCCTCGAGAGTCAGTTGAGCATTGGACGTCCTCGTTAACGGTTGCCTGCGTCTTCTGAGCGACGAAGTAAGTGGTGCTGGTGGAGCTACTGCATCTGGTGGAACCGAATCCACATCCACATCCACTCGTGTCTCAAGTCTTCTCGGTCACCCAATATTTGTTTTTTCGTTGTTTCGACTTGTTGTTGCTGCCAGTCAGTTAAGAAAAGGCAAAGAAAAGCCCCCACCTAGATAAAAAAAAAATGAAACATAAAAAGTATCTCGCATGTGACGGAGTGTTTCCCCGTGAGGTTCTTGCCTTCGAGGTGCCGATACAATTACACGTAAAACGAGGCAACACAATCCCAGTTCAAAACGCCAGTCAGCAGAAATGCAACTGGCAGCGAAGTGTGCACTCAAGTTTGGAAAACTGCAGTTAATATTAAAATGGAATATGGAATATTAATAGTAGAGAAATATATTTTGGAAAATCGCCGAATAGTGCCATGTGTTACTCGACGAACGGTCGCAGCGGAAAATGTATCTACCATATAAATATAGCCGATAAATAAACGAAAATAACGCAGTTGCTGCGCCCTCTGTGCATCCGTGAGATACGAAACGGAGTTCGTAAAAGTATCTGAGCGGTTTTTGAGTGCTTTCCTCCGATTTCCCTCTACCTGCTGCTTTGTGCGTGTGTGTGTGTGAATGTGAGTGTGCGTGTGTTGTGCCGATGAACCAGTGGATAAAAACAAACCAAGCAATAAAGATACAGGCCAAAAGGTGCAAACAAAAACGCAGTTCAGCCATAAGAAAACCACGACTTGGGCTATAGTCTTTATATAGAGTTTGATATCAGCTAGTTCGTAGCCCCAAATTCTTATCGCCAAAGGAACTCGTGTTCGTGTTCATAGGCGCGTATCTCGTCTCGGCTCAAGACCCAGTCTATATACAATACTCCCGTTATGTGCAGCATGGGATCTGAAATCTGAATGGAGCGGATGTTCGTTCCGACCATATATAGTATGTGGTGTGTGTGTGTGTGTGTGTGTGTGGGGTGTATAGTTCCAGTATCAGTGTTATGTGATTGGATGGACTGAACTGAACTCTGCGCAAAGGGTTCATCTGAAAGTCGGCCGCCCTGACAACAGATTTCGTATAGTTTTCGAACCGTAAAGAGCCCAACGGCTGATAAGACAGACCATTCAACAAAAGCGGGAAATAAATGGGTGCCATTGATAAACATACGACTTATGATGTGCAAACAATTAATAAAACTCAAAAAAAATCTTGGCTGTGTACTGTTCGTGTTTCGGTGTTTAAAAATAAAACGAATCGAAATTCTGATTCTGTTTGTGATTTCGAGCAGACAATGCTTTTGGAATAGAACGAGCCGGCGTTTCTAGGAAATTATATTCATATTCGGACTGGGACCCACGATATCGGTATCACTGAATGAAATACCAGAATGAACAATTTCTATAAGTCCCTTCAGCTGGATGATGTCTTGAATTCCGCATCTCACCCACGAGAACTGGTATTTTCCTGTATCCAAGGGAATCTTTGAGTCTGCTCTCATATTGCATTCGTTTTCAGAGGATGTGATATCATCTTGCCGCAAATACTGGGCAAATATTTGCTAATTAGTGCCTCTACTTAACTGAATTCATAGAAAAGACACACACAGAATCTTAGAGCTTGGATCTGCAGAATCTCAATTAATCCAACCTTGCAACTAGTGCAGTGCTCATATGTACATACTAAGAACTAAAAACCTCATTATTAATTGTGGCGGTTGCAGCTCAAAATTGAGAATGAGAATGAGTTGAGGAGTAGATGAAATCATCGCATAGAATTACTTCAAGTTCCCGAATAGCAAAGATACACATGGTGGGCAGTACAAGCACATATACTTCACTCGACTGGAGCTCATGCTCGAGCGTTTATTTATGTCTCAGCTTGTTGTTTAAAATTTTCATTTGCAGTTCTCGTTTTGTTTACCCGAAAAGCAAATGAACTCATTGCCGGCCTGGCCACTAAAGTTTATTTTTCAAGCGATTTACTCGGCGAACTAATTAAAAATCGGCCCCGGAACATGGAACAATATGTGGCACACATGTTCTGCGATTTGGTATATCTAAACTGATCATAATCTCGTGCATTTTCCAGCATATGAAGTCGCTCAGGCACCTCCAACAGGAATAGGATTTCGTAATGAATTGACGAGCGAGACACCAAAGTACAACCTCAAAGGAACAACCCACCAGTCCAGATAGCCACACAGACTTTAGAACTTCTCCACTCGTCCCAGTGACACCCAAGCCCACCTGTAGCCCAACGAGCCACCCAAAACCGAACCCACCATGAAGCGCAGCCGGTGGAGCCACAGTGGCTCCTCCACGGCTCGTCTCCTGCTGATCGGAGTCCTGTTCGCCAGCTGTTCCACCGCCATCCTGGGCGCCCAGCGTCCGCCCATCAACTCCGCCGGAGGTCACGAACTGCGCGGAACCACCTTCATGCCGGCCCTGGAGTGCTACGATCCATACGGCAGACCGCAGGTAAGGGACTGGCACTCGGAGCCACTGTTTACCCTCATTGTTTGTCCACAAACCAATTGAGAAGAATTGAGAATTAGTAGTCGGGCACTCAGCTTTTGGGTTGGGTCAATTCGAGTGAGAGATGCCAACTAATTGAGTAATTAAGCGACAGTTTCGTAGGAAGGAAAGAAATCGGGGGAAGTTCTGGGAATCTATCAATTACAGTAGTCAAAACAGAATAATTTTAATGAATAGTATGACTTTATTTAGTAAACTTTCAACTGTGTGAGTAATTATATATTTTATTATTATTATTACTTTTTTACTCCTTAGAAATGTCTGCCAGAATTTATCAATGCTGCCTACCAACTGCAAATTGAGTCAACTAATACCTGTGGTGAGCAGAACGACAACCACTTTTGCATACAAACCATGAACCAAAATCACAAAAACTGCGAATTTTGCAAGTAAGTAAAAAAACCTACAAAAGGCCTATATCAATCATTAATGGAAAATATTTCTGTATAGGTACAATGATCATAATCCATCCTTCTTGACGGATTTGCATGATCCGCAAAGTCCAACCTGGTGGCAATCGGAGACCATGTTCGAGGGCATTCAGCACCCGAACTATGTGAATCTGACTTTGCACCTTGGTAAGCATAATAGATGATGAATTTAAAAACAATATTTTTGTAATATGTGTACATTTTCTGAAACCCAGGAAAATCCTATGACATCACCTACGTGCGCATTCTCTTCCGCTCACCACGACCCGAATCCTTTACGATTTACAAGAGGACCTCGGAGAGTGGACCCTGGATTCCGTACCAGTTCTACAGTGCCACCTGTCGCGACACCTACTCCCTGCCAGATTCGCGAGCCATTCGCAAGGGTGAGGGCGAGGCCCATGCTCTGTGTACCAGCGAGTACAGCGATATCTCGCCGTTGAGGGACGGTGAGATTGCCTTCTCCACGCTGGAGGGTCGTCCCAGTGGCATCAATTTCGAGCGCAGCGGAGAGCTGCAGGAGTGGGTCACGGCCACGGATATCCGTATCACGCTGGACCGACTGAACACCTTCGGTGACGAACTCTTCGGTGATTCCCAGGTGCTCAAGTCGTACTTCTATGCCATCAGTGACATTGCCGTGGGTGCGCGTTGCAAGTGCAATGGACATGCCAGCAAGTGTGTCCCGAGCACGGGAATGCATGGCGAGAGGACTCTGGTATGCGAGTGCCGGCACAACACCGATGGACCCGATTGCGATCGCTGTCTGCCGCTCTACAACGACCTCAAGTGGAAGAGATCCACCTCAACGGAGGTCAACGAGTGCAAAGGTGAGTGCAATCAACCTAATTACTACGCATTCCTAAAATTCGATTGCTGACCTAGCAAAAATACTCTTTCATAACAAGGAACTACATTTGTCAAACTAGTTTTACCCAACTGCACTTTCAGCGAGGTGGGGGAGAGGGTCTTTCTGGTTTTCAATTAGCTGGACACTGCATCCAGTCTAGACCTTCTTTATAAGGACAGACCACTTTGCCGTTAGAGGCAGTTTTGTTTAAGAGAAGCGAAGACAGTCCATCCATCAGTCATGTTTCTGCCTAGCTTGCTAGCGGTCATCTTTTTGGTGCTGCCTTTTGTCCAAGGCTGGTCGCATGATTACAGTTTGGAGACCAATCTTATAGGGCCAGAAGTGCCAAATTGGTACCTGATCAACTGTATAAATAGTTATAGACGAGATAAAGGAAATACACTAAATTATATTGTAATTCTTAGCTTGCAACTGCAATGGACTGGCGGACAAGTGCTTCTTCGACGCGAATCTGTTCAACCGGACGGGTCATGGAGGTCACTGCCTGGATTGCCGAGAGAATCGCGATGGACCCAACTGCGAACGCTGCAAGGAGAACTTCTATATGCGCGACGATGGCTACTGTGTCAACTGCGCCTGCGATCCCGTGGGCTCCAGATCGCTGCAGTGCAACAGCCACGGCAAGTGCCAGTGCAAGCCGGGTGTGACCGGCGACAAGTGCGATCGCTGCGACAACAACTACTACCAATTCGGACCCCATGGATGCCAGCAGTGCGGCTGCGACACTGGGGGATCCCATCAGAATACACCCGCCTGCGATACCGAGACTGGAATCTGCTTCTGCAAGGAGAATGTGGAGGGCAGACGCTGCAATGAGTGAGTTCATCAGCCATAGAGAATCCCAGCTTACTATCTCGACTAAACTTTTAATTTCTTTCATAGATGCAAACCGGGCTTCTTCAATCTGGACAAGACCAATCGATTTGGTTGCACGCCCTGCTTCTGCTATGGCCACACCTCCGAGTGCATGACTGCCCCAGGATACTCCATTGTTTCGGTCACCTCGAATTTCAACAAATTCAAGGAACGCTGGACGGCTGCCGATTTGAACCAACGCGAGGTGGACATCAAGTACAACCAGTACAGCCGGAGCATTGGAACCACCGCCCAGGGCAATGAGCATGTGTACTTCCAGGCACCGGATCGCTTCCTCGGCGATCAGCGTGCCTCCTACAACAGGGATCTGAAATTCAAGCTCCAGCTAGTTGGTCAGGTGGCCAATACCGGAGTCAGTGACGTGATCTTGGAGGGTGCTGGAAGCCGTATCTCGCTGCCCATCTTCGCCCAGGGCAATGGAATACCCGACCAGGGTGTCAAGGAGTACACCTTCCGGCTGCACGAACATCACGACTACCAGTGGCAACCAAGCCAGTCGGCTCGAGGATTCCTTTCGATTCTGTCCAATCTGACGGCCATTAAGATCAGGGCCACGTACTCGGTGCAGGGTGAGGCCATTCTGGACGATGTCGAGCTGCAGACGGCACATCGTGGAGCCGCCGGCCACCCGGCCACCTGGATCGAGCAGTGTACCTGTCCGGAGGGTTACCTGGGTCAGTTCTGTGAGTCCTGTGCTCCAGGCTACCGCCACAGTCCAGCGCGTGGCGGTCCCTTCATGCCCTGCATCCCCTGCGATTGCCATGGTCATGCGGACATCTGTGACTCGGAGACAGGCAGGTGCATATGCCAGCACAACACCCACGGCGATAACTGCGATCAGTGTGCCAAGGGATTCTACGGAAACGCCCTAGGCGGAACTCCCAACGACTGTAAGCGTTGCCCCTGTCCCAATGATGGTGCCTGCCTGCAGATCAACGAAGATACGGTCATCTGTACGGAGTGCCCTAAAGGTTACTTCGGTTCCCGTTGTGAGCAGTGTAGCGATGGCTTCTTCGGAGATCCCACGGGTCTCCTGGGTGAGGTGCAGACCTGCAAGAGCTGCGACTGCAATGGCAACGTGGATCCCAATGCCGTGGGCAATTGCAACCGGACTACTGGCGAGTGCTTAAAGTGCATTCACAATACAGCCGGAGAGCACTGTGATCAGTGTTTGTCTGGACACTTTGGTGATCCTCTGGCCTTGCCGCATGGACGATGTGACCGCTGCAGTTGCTACGAGGCTGGAACCGAGCAGGATGAACAGAGTATCACGCGATGTGACCAAGTCACTGGTCAGTGCCAGTGCAAGCCGAATGTGATTGGAAGGGATTGCGGAGAGTGCCAGCCGGGCTACTTCAACATCCGATCGGGCAATGGCTGCGAGAACTGCCTGTGCGATCCGGTGGGCAGCTACAACTCTACCTGTGATCGCTACTCTGGCCAGTGTCACTGCCGACCAGGTGTAATGGGTCAGCGGTGCGATCAGTGCGAGAACTATTTCTACGGATTCTCCAGCGAGGGCTGCAAGCCATGCGAATGCGACGAGAGCGGTTCCAAGGGATTCCAGTGCGATCAGAATGGCCAGTGTCCTTGCAATGATAACGTGGAAGGTCGTCGTTGCGATCGCTGCAAGGAGAACAAGTACGACAGGCATCGGGGTTGCATCGATTGCCCCGATTGCTATAACCTCGTGCAAGATGCCGCCGATTTGCATCGTGCCAAGTTGTTCAATCTCAGTCAAACGCTGGACGAGATTGCTCGCACGCCGGTGACCAATGACGATGAGTTCGAGGCCAAGTTGAAGGCGGTGCAAGAGAAGGTGGCTGTCTTGGCCCAGGATGCCCGCGATAATTCCGGTGATGGTGGTCAGACATACGCAGAGGTCATCGATGATCTTCACAAGCACCTGGACAGCGTAAGGGAGCATCTGGTGAGCGCGGATAAGTTCCAGGCTGATGCCAATGCGGAGATCGACAGGGCGCGCCAGAACTATACCATTCTGGACCAGATCACCGAGAACGCCAAGAAGGAACTGCAGCAGGCCCTCGACCTCCTGAATGACGAAGGTGCCCAGGCTTTGGCGCGGGCCAAGGAGAAGTCTGTGGAATTTGGACAGCAATCGGAACAGATATCGGACATCTCGCGGGAGGCTCGTGCCCTGGCCGACAAACTGGAGTCGGAGGCCCAGTTCGATTTGAAGAATGCCAAGGATGCCAAGGATGCGGTGGAGAAGGCCCATCAGCTAGCCAAGAGTGCCGTCGACTTGCAGCTAAAGATCGGCACCGAGCTGCGTTCGGAGGTTGGTCTGGAGCTGAGTCATGTGAAGCAATCCCTGGGCACCGTAGTGCAGACCTCCAAGGAGGCTCTTCGCAAAGCCAACGAGGTCTACGATACAGCATTGACCCTGCTCAATGATGTGAATCGTCAGACGCAACCAGAAATTGATATCAGTCAGCTGAAGAAGGATGCAGTGGCCGCCAATGAACGAGCGGATGAGCTACTCAAGCAGATTACTGAATTGTCTAACAGCAACGGCGAGCTCTTTGCGGATTTCGAAACGGAACAGGAACTGACGGAGGCGCTGCTAAAGAGGTGGGTGCACCAAGCCTAATCCTTATTAATTCTTCGCTAACTTGTTCTATAATTTCAGAGCTGAACAGCAGCAACTGGAGGACATCGAGCTGCTAGAGCGTGCCAAGGCTGCCCTCGACAAGGCTACCAAGGCAGTGGAACAGGGTGACAATACCCTAAAGGAGGCCAACAATACCTACGAGAAGTTGGCCGGCTTCCAGTCGGATGTCCAGCGCACTTCGGAGAGTGCGGAGAAAGCCCTGCAGACGGTGCCCAACATCGAGAAGGAGATCCAGAATGCGGAGAGCCTGATCAGCCAGGCGGAGGAGGCTCTCGATGGAGCCAATAAGAATGCTAACGAGGCCAAGAAGAATGCCCAGGAGGCGCAGCTGAAGTATGCCGAACAGGCTTCCAAGGTAATTCATTCAGGCACACCCTATTATCCTTACTAAATTCGTGCAATTTCTTGACAGGATGCTGAGCTGATTCGCCGCAAGGCCAATGAGACCAAGGTGGCTGCCCGCAATCTGCGCGAAGAGGCCGACCAACTGAATCACCGCGTGAAACTCACCGAAATGGACATCTTCAAGCTGGAGGAGAGCTCGACCAAGGACGACAATCTGGTGGACGACGCCAAGCGAAAGGTGGGTCAGGCCAAGGCCGATACCCAGGAGGCCCAGAAGCAGATCGAGAAGGCCAATGCCGACCTGACGGCCATCAAGGATGAGCTGGAGAACCTGAAGGACATCAACACGGGCGATTTGGATAAATTGGGTAAGAAACAAAAACCTCTCTAATCTGAATTTACTTATGAGTAATCTTATTAATCCCGCAGAGAATCGTTTGGCCACTGTGGAGGGTGAGATCAATCGCGTCAACCTGACGGGACGCATCGAAAAGTACCGGGAACAGCGCACCATTCAGAAGAATCTGATCGACAAGTACGATGCCGAGCTGAGGGAACTCAAGGATGAAGTCCAGAATATTGGACTTATTTCCAAGGCTCTGCCCGATAGCTGCTTCAGTCGCAATCGCCTGGAACCCTAGAGCTCTACGAACAATCCCACTTCCCATAACAACTACTTCAATTTTAACTAAGAACGAAGATCAGAGACGAGACGAACAAATCAGATTTATGATAGAACGTAGACGTTGAATGAAATTATGTAATTTTAGTGCCTTAGCCGAAATATTCTGTTTAGTGACCCAGCCCAAGGATCCAAGGATCCACAAAGGAGACCAACTGAGCAACGTTAAGCTTTAACGCATCATCGTTCGCCTACTGTATGCCATATACTATAATGATACAACGGATACAAGGGGATGGATGATGACTACATCGAGAATCAACTGCCAACTGTGCTTCACCAGTTTCAAGCCAGCCACGGACTGTATTATATGTTAAAAAAAAATGAGACACTAAACGAAACACACAAGACCTTGTACTCCCACAATCCGACAATCCAATCGCATATCTATATCTCTGCCGTAGCTCCACCTGAAGTCTATTCTAAACACTTATATATTAACATATTTGTCATCTACGTTTAATGTGCCAATACAATTACCATGTATCTTTGTGTATAAGTCGCTTAAAGAGTTTCCTTTCAAAATATAACTTTTCCAACGTTGTTGTAAGTTTGTAAAAATCCACCATTAACCTGGAACTGGGAAATATAAGGATGCCCGGCGAAAATACTTTTTGAAGACGAAGTTAGCATAAAATACATTATTTTGCACTAATTGCTTTCACTAAGATTCGATTCTCCATTATCCATTTTATTCAAAACAGAACTTTTGAAAATATTAAAATTGTAATGTATACATGTAAAAAGTAAAGTAAATAAACCGATAGAACGATATACTTTTCGATAACATACAAAATATCGACGACCAATAACCGATAGCATTGATGATACTATCGTTCTTTTTGCATATCTAATGCACGTGTTGTTTAAATTTGTTTGTAAACAAAAGTGTTCTTAAATGATTTTTTAGCTGCAGCACGGCAAATTAGCTACAAAACATGTCACGAATTATAGTCAAACAGCTTCCCAAGCATGTGAGTATGTAGTCTTGCAAAAAGAAGCATCTATTTAAACTGAAATTGTAGATTACCGAGGACAAACTTCGTCAGATCTTTGGTGCCCAGGGCACGATTACGGATCTGCAACTAAAATACACGCCCGATGGAAAATTCCGGCAATTCTGCTTCGTGGGTTACAGCACCGAGGAGGAGGCCCAGTCGGCCATCCGGCACTTTGACAACACATGCATTCAGACCAGCCGGGTGCGCGTCGAATCCTGTGCTGCCTTGGGCAGCGAAGATAAGCCACAATCTTGGAGCAAGTACGCCAAGGACAGCAAGAAGAACCTAGACAAATTGAAGGAGAAGGAAAGGGAGGCGGCGGACAAGGCCAAGGAGTCTGAGAAAAAGAAGAAGAAAGAGAAAGTTGACAAGGTGGACCAAATTTTGAGCAGACACAAGGACGATCCGGAATTCCAAGAGTTTCTAGAGGCGCATGACAAGTCGCGAACCCTGTGGGGAAACGATTTGGGAATAAACAAAAACAAGGACGACGACGAAGAGGATGAAGAAGAGCAGAAAGAATCTCGAGTTGGCAGAGATGACAGTGGAGTGGATGCAGATGCAGGAGATGAGGATGGCTCAGACGATGAGGCAGATGAGGAAGAAGATACCGATAAATTAGCGGAAAAGCCCATCAGCGATCTGGAGTATATGAAATCCCTGATGGCAACCACATCCGGCGAAGCTACCGCAAAGAAACCCAAAACCAAAGCGGATAAATCAAATTTGGAGCTGTTCACCATCAAAATACACAATGTACCATACAACACCAAGCGCCAGGAGGTGCTAAAGTTTTTCAAGCCCCTGAAACCGTACTCCGTTCGACTTCCCAGCAAAGTTCACGGCTTCTGCTACGTAGGTTTCAAAACTGAGAAAGACATGGCCAAGGGAATGCTTAAAAACAAGAGTTTCATCAAGGGCAAGCAAGTATTCTTCTCTGACTTTACCGAGAAGAACAAGGTGACCAAAGCGAGCAAGAGTGGACAACCATTGGCACCAGCCGCCGTCGATGCGGGCAATGCGAAGTGGAAGCATCAGCAGGACAGTTTATCCAAAGAAGATGACATCTCCGAGTCCGGGAGGATATTCTTTCGTAATCTAGCCTACACTACTACCGAAGAGGATCTGCGCAAGCTTTTCGAGCAGTTCGGTCCCGTGGTGGAGGTAAACCTGCCCCTCGACAAGCTCACACGGAAAATCAAAGGCTTTGGCACAGTTACGTACATGATGCCGGAGCACGCATTAAAGGCTTTTAATACCCTCGATGGCACTGATTTCCATGGCCGCCTATTGCACCTTCTGCCCAGCAAGGACATCGAAAAGAATCCGAAAGAGGATTTGGATGAAAACGATGCCAGTCTGTCATTCAAAGAGAAGAAGGCCTTGAAACTCAAGAAGAACGCCCAAAAACCAATTGGCTGGAACACATTGTTTCTGGGTGCCAATGCTGTTGCAGAAATTCTCGCCAAGCAATTTAAGACCTCAAAGGAACGCATACTGGACACCAGCGATGGTGGCAGTAGTGCCGCCGTGCGCTTGGCTTTGGGAGAAACCCAAGTCGTCATCGAGATGAAGCGCTTTCTGGAGGAAGAAGGCGTTCGTCTTGATGCTTTTGATGAGCCCGCAAAGAAACGCTCCAACACTGTTATACTGGCCAAGAATCTGCCAGCGGCCACAGAAATTTCAGAGATTACCCCCATCTTTAGTCGATTTGGCCCAATTGGCAGAATTGTGCTACCTCCCAGTGGCGTTACGGCACTTATTGAGTACTGTGATCCTTTGGAAGCGAGGCAAGCCTTTAAAAAGTTGGCCTACAGCAAATTCAAGAATGCCCCACTCTATTTGGAGTGGGCTCCCGAACACGTCTTTTCCAAGACGCTTAGTGGAGAGCCAGTGATTCATAAATCGGAACCGAAACCAAAGGAGGAGGCAAAGCCGGAGGAGAAACCGATTGTAAATGATGTGAAAGCTGAGGAGGAGGATTCTAGGGCAGAGGATGCCGATGATGAACCCGAACCGAATACAACACTATTTCTACGGAACCTCAACTTTAAGACCGTACAAGAAACCGTGGAGAAACACTTCCGCCATTTGGGTAGCATTCACACTGTTGAAATTGCTAAACGAAGGGATCCCGAGAATCCCCGGGAATTCAAGTCCCTAGGCTACGGCTTCATTCAGTTCAAGAAGTCGTCAGTGGCAGAGCATGCTCTCAAGAACTTGCAGCTCACCCACATAGATGGTAATCCCGTCGAACTGAAGCGCAGCGATCGGGTGCTCAAGTAAGCCGCGGAACATAAAAGGATACTTTTAGTTTGCTAACGTTATAATCTTTTCCAGGACCCAAGATAATGATGGTGCACAACGGCGACTGGCCTCACAGAAGAAGCAAACGGGAACCAAAATCCTGGTACGAAATATTCCCTTCCAGGCACAATACCGCGAGGTTCGAGATATATTCAAGTACGTATAGGTCATACCTGTTAGGAAAAATTCTAATGCTATTGCTAATCCGTGCTGTCAGGGCTTTTGGCGAACTGCGATCCTTACGTATTCCTAAAAAGGCGACCACGGGCGAGGATGCGCATCGTGGTTTCGGTTTCGTTGACTACATGTCCAAGGCGGAGGCCAAACGCGCCTTCGACGCCCTAAGCGCCAGTACGCATCTTTACGGTCGTCGTTTGGTACTTGAGTGGAGCGCCAATGACGACAACCAGGACGTGGAGGAGCTTCGCAAGCGGACGGCGGCCAAATTCGATGGCAGTCAAGCGGCCACTGCGGCCAAACGCAGTAGAAAATCCTTCTTCGATGTGGAGGGCAGTGTGCAGCCAAATCAAGATGACGACGAAGAGGAGGAGCAATAGTCCTCAGACGTAGCTTGAATGTGTAGAACGTTCACGATATAATAAATAGAAATTGTTATTTTTATGAACAAAACTGTACGACTCTGTTTTAATAACTGCAATAACTATGCTATGCAACCTATTTGTTGTTCATGTTGCGCAGGAGCAGAAAGAAGTTTGCACTCAACCGAAAGACCTGAAAGTGGCATCTTAATGTGGTATGAAATAAAAGCCAATTTCAATACAATACCTGCACTAGGAATTTGTGGGATAGACTTGTAAACCCACCAACGCTTAAAACAAAAGTTCGACGTGAAAAAAGCAGCATCATTTTGATCATGAACTTAAATTCCCTAGACTCATTATACCAACTACAGTTGTACCAATCATGAAACAGCAGTTCACTCTAAAAATACAATAATTACTTGCATAAACATTAATATTATACAATATAATATACCTGGCTCTCCACCTTCTGTGCACTCACATTGTACAGAGTGATCTCCAGAGCTATGGTCACAAAGTAGACCATAATCATGCCCATCCACACCCAGCCAACTTCCTAAAGAAACAATTTTTAAGTTAATAGATGTATACACTATAAAGTTTATCAATCAACTTGCCAGAACTGTGCTAATCTTGTAGAGCAGCATGCAGATCAAAATACTGCTCACGGAACACTGAACCAGGATTATATACTTGAAGAGGTTTTCAATTTGATTGTGATGGCTAAATGAAAAGTGGTTAGAAGAGTTCGTTTTAAACAGTCTATCCTCTTACCTGGATATGCGAGCAAAAAGCCTCACGCAACATTGAAGATATTTGACTCTTTGGTCCTTGGGAACCAGGATATCCGATGTGGAATTTTGGACCAGAAATCTTAGTACTTTTATCAGACCAGACTCATATCTGGTAAGGACCACGAAAAGGCTGTTAAAACCAAAAACCGCTAATGGGAAAAGTTGTTAACTTATTTTTTAAGTAAAAAACTTCAAAGACTCACCAAAAAAGCACCAAAGAGGTCCAGATTGAAGTAAAAAGAAGCGAATCACATAGGAGGGAAATTCATATTTTCCCAATTGCAAATAAGGCACAATTGCCGGGTAAGCTGTAATATAAATTAATTAAATTATATCGTTCAAATAGTAGCTAAAGCAGTAGTCACTTACTCAAGGTCATTTCACATGTATCCTTATCCTTGATATAGCAATCGAAGATATATTGAAAGTATGGTCGCACACAATAGTATAGAACCGGCATGCAAACGATCTTGAAGAAGAACATCACCTGACGATCGATGATCATCCAATTGTTAAGCAAAATCAAACTAACTGAGCTCAGCAGTTCCTTTTTTCTCGGCAGTTCTGTTTTTGAAATGTTCAAAATATATTAAAGAACAGATATCACTGATTCTACTGTCTTACCCAAATTGAAAAGACCCAGTGACTTTAATACCTCGCCAGTCTCTGTAGAAAACACAAGTTGGGAACACGATTCTACTTTGCTCTGAAAGTGAAACATCTTGACCACACCAACGCTTAATTGAAAGGTAAGTAAAACAGCCTAATATAAAATATAATGGATTAGAGGTACGCAGATTAAGTATAAGCCACAGTAAACCAAACCTCAACGTAGGTCTCGAAGGAGATCATATAGTTCTCCATGATGAAGGCGACCAAACTGTAGATGATGCTCAAGTTAACAATCAATACCGCAATGCGAGTTCTGGATAAGAAAGACCATAATTTACCAAAAAAATATAGTTATATAGTAGGGTAAACCATACAATCGACAGTATTTGGAGCTGCGCTTTCTCGGTGCAATATTAACTCCCAGTGCATAGGCACTGTACTCCACCCACAGAAGGCCCAGTTTTGGCAGCTTGTCGATCCGCTCCAGCTCGTGATCCAGTTGGTCCTGCATTCCGTATTGATGAATACTGTACTGTTTGAAGAGAGCTCGTATCCTACGCTTTTTATGCATTTGCAATGGCTTTCGGGTCTCAATTAGGCTTTCCAAATTATATGGTTCCTTCCAAATAATTTGCTATACGTTGTGGTTATTGTGCAACTCGATAGGAGACACAAATAATTATACAAATTGGATGGGCGTTACTCAAAAGCATTAAAAATTTAGAACTCATCGAAGGTCCATGGCTACAAAGGCCTCAAAAAAGGCTAATAATGAAATTAAAGTCGGACACTGTTGGTATTAGTGTTAGCAATATCGAGTAAGCGGAAACATCCCCTTGACTTTTAATACATCTTTAAAATTAAAGAAATCCCTAAATCCCTTACTTTTCTAAGTTTGTGTAGATATATATTATTAAACACGTTATTAAAAGCTCCAACAATAATGTTTTATTGTTGACTTTGCAACAGTATGGTAAAGGGAAGATAATATTTCCTCAACCGCTGTAATGTCGTTGAATTTACCCAAATATTGTTACAAAAATATGGTTCCTGCTTGTGTGGCGGCTAGAATCTTGCATTTATTTTTGAAAATTGTGTCCGTTACTTTAAATTATACATTTGACTCGAATATGTACATTTTTTTCTACTAATGATGTAAATTTACATAGATTGTCTTGCATTCGTTGTCTACTGCGAGTTGCAGGTGTTTTGCCGTTATCCCCACACAGTCACACTGCGAAATAAGGTAAACAATTTTATTCGCAACTCAGAAATCGGGCGATAATATCAGTTTGGACTTGTCTGGAGTACTTGGCGGGCAGTGATAAGTCACATTAGCGAAGGCCCGCCCCTAAGGGCTAAAATGGAGGAACGCAAGCTGCTCCGTCCGGTGAAATCAACAAATCCACTGGTCTACCTGGACATTTCCATTGGCAAGGAGGATGGTGAGTGGAATCTGACCGAGATTGAGGCCATTGCCATGCCAACCAACTAGTTGAATCTGCTACTGACACGTACATATATATTGTCACAGCGGGTCGCATGATAATTGAACTGCGCAAGGATGTTGTGCCGAAGACAGCGGAAAATTTCCGTGCCCTGTGCACGGGCGAATGTGGTATCGGTACTCTGGGCAAACCGCTCCACTACAAGGGCACAAAGTTCCACAAGATCAAGCGAGTCTTCGTCGTCCAGAGCGGGGATGTGGTCAAGAACGATGGAAGTAGCGGCGAGAGCATCTACGGACCAGTTTTCGATGACGAGAACTTTGAACTCTCAGTAAGTTCCATTTTACAAAAAAGAGGTCACGGATATCTCTACATTCTTAATTCCAATGGAATAAGATCTATTTTTAATAGTTAAACACTTGTAATAAGATTTAAATCTTTTGACATTAAGCTGGCACCATGCATGCATATCTCTTATAACCAAATCATATAACCGATAATCTCCCACAGCACAGCGAAGAGGGCGTGGTCAGCATGGCCAACTACGGGAAGCCGAACTCCAACAACTCGCAGTTTTTCATTTCGGCCGCAGGCTGTGAGAATCTAAATGGAACAAACGTAGTCGTAGGTCGTGTCTTACGTGGCTTGGGTATCGTAGCTGAAATGGAACAAAACTGCAATGACGAAGGCGATCCGACGGCGGTGATCGTGATACGGGACTGCGGAGAGATAGCTCACAACGAGGACTGGGGCATCGAGTGCAACGACGAGACGGCGGACAAGTTGCCTGCCTATCCCCAAGACTGGCCGCGCAAGCTTGACAAGTTCGCAGTGAGTTATGGTTATATATTCCGTCATAACTTTAGCACTGACCCAATAACATTGCTTATTGTGCAACAGGCTGATGGGGCGGTGGAGCTTCTCACGGGCATTCGCCAATCGGGCAATCACTTCTATCAGCTTGGCCGCTATCACGAAGCGCGGGCAAAATATCGCAAGGCGAACCGCTACTATCATTACCTGAGCAGACAGTTCGGCTGGCAGCAGCTGAATCCCCTCAAAAAACACCTTGTCGATGAAGATCTGCTCAAGGTCGACGGCTTTTCCGTGGTAAACAACATTAATGCAGCCGCTGTGGACCTAAAAATTGGCAACTATACGAGCGCTAGAGAAGTTTGCAATGAAGCCATTCGCCGAGATCCGAAGTGTAGCAAGGCTTTCTATCGACGCGCTCAGGCGCAACGCGGATTGCGCAACTACGAGGAGGCCATAAACGATTTGAAAACGGCTCACAATCTCCTGCCGGAGAATAAACAGATCCTAAATGAACTGAACAGCACCAAGCAGCTCCTGGCCCAGTACAACCGACAACAACGAAATGCCCTTAAAAATCTATTTGCCTAGCTTGGCAGCCAGTCACCATTTTCATGGCTTCTTAAATGTAAATACTTATTAATAAATAAATGTTGGATTTACCAAGTCAGTGGTTTACCACAAGAAGGTAAAGCGCTAGTTTTCGTTTAAATGGAAGGGATAGGCGTATTGTGCTGTAATTGATAAATATATTGAATCGTACCTAACTTACATTTGTTCGTACACAATAATAATGATCGCTTACGTACACCGCAGTGTCTAATATGCAGCCTACGCACTAAAAGAATACATATAAAAGGGAGCTTACTTCTGCGATTAGCTTAGTTTACAGATTATTTTAAAGATTTGTCACAATGTCCTGTTCGCTGCGATGCGAATTGCCCGATGCGCTGCCCGCCGAGTAGCTCTTCATGCTGATCTCCATGTTAGTCAGAGCGCTGGATACATGATACAAGTTTTCCGACAGAATGGCATAGATCTCGAACAGCTCCGAGTCGGATTTGGATACTATAAAGGCTTCTGCTGGAAGAGTAAAAAGCTTTCAGTTACGGAGCACTTGTATCTTTGTCTTATTAGCATACCTGTGCGATCCTTCATAATACCATGCGCATAAGCATTTAGTATCACGGACATTTCATCCCATTTCTGCCGATTGTCCGCGCTGTTATAGCTAAATATGGTAACGTTTTGATAACCGCTAGCGTTGAGCGTTGAAATCCGTCGATACTGTCGCACATGAGCTATGGCGCTGGGCCAGCGCTGCAGATCGATGTGCTCGGTAAGGGCAGCCTCGAATTCCTCTGGGGTCATAGGCAAGCCAGGCGAAGGCGTTGGCGTATGCTCGCCTTCCGTCGAAGTGGATGACTCCAAGCAATCCAGTTCGGCCTCGCTGATATAGCGCACCAAGGCATCGCGAACCAGGGCATAGAGATCGGATATGTCGTGCATCTGCAATGGGATTCGTTATTACAACTGGTTCTTAATCAAATTCAGTCTTTTCACTTACGTCTTCGTTCATACGGAAATGATTAACAACATTCGAGGATATCTTATGATTTGATTCGATGAGCAGCAACAGTTGGAACATCAGTTTGTAAAGCGAGCGGCCCAAGTCGAGGACCACCTCAGTGGAAGCTGGATCGAAGGGCATATAGACTATACTGGAGGTGCTTGGCAACTCCAGCCCAGAAGCAGCCACATCCGCCTCGTTGAAGAGCGACAGTTTGCAACTTGTCTTCACTGCATCCAAACACTAAGATCAAGACAATTTCGTTAAATAAATGTCATCCTATAGCATAAATGAGTATGGTTATACCTCCAAAACCTGATCTTTACGATCGAAGAAGGTTTCAAGATGCTCCTGCACCTCCAAAACATTGAAACGCAACGTCTCAAAGAGCTTGGGTGAGGTTGCCTGCAGATCGCTGCACCAAACCTGAGGAGGATCAGCACGAGAACTGAGCAAATCCGTGAAAAGAGAGATCCTGTTGCCCAGTTGTGAGCCAATGCCGGTAAAGAACTTCTTCGCCTCCTTGGAAATGTTGACCGTTTTGAAAGTAAGCTCCTTGATCAGTCTGTATAGCTGCTGCAGTAGTTCCGAGGTGTGGGCTGATGGCTGATTGACCAACAAAGCCTGCACCTGGCGACGCCAGTTCTCCTCCGCCTCATCATGAATGGCGGCGGAGAATCGAATGATGCCCGGTAGATGTGGCGAGGCATTACAGGGTGTTAGGTCACCCAAATCCCCAGCACTGGATCCACTGGTATCGCTTCGCGACACCGAGTTGCGTCGCCTGCGCTCTCGAAGACTTAATGATGTGGGGGGCACAGCACTGTACCCGGACTTCAGGAACGACTGTCGATGATCCTCGTCCAAAGGCGACTCCGATTCAGCCTCTTCGTCGGATGAATCGTCCGCAATCTGTCGTTTCCTCTTACTCAAAATGGGAGTCTTATCACTGAAGCTGTCCTCAAAGGCGGATGAGTGACCTCCTTTAATGGAGCCACCAATGCCACTGCCGCAATTCAAGCGATCCTCATCGCCCTCGAAGAGCTGATGACGACGAACTCCCCAGTTGAAGTTGTCCGTGGATTCGCCGGCAATACTGTCCTCGTACTCCAAGAAATCAAAGTCCTTGAAGACGGTGAAATCGGGCTGACCATCGTCGCGCCTCGAACCGCTGCTCAGGTCACCCTGAGGACCGGAAGTTTCTTCCGTAGACGATGCGGCCGAAGACTGGCGCTCCATCAGATCCGAGGATTGGCTGAAGATCACCTATATGTACATTTTAAGCGATTAGTTAAGTTCACAAAAGATAACGATTAACATTTAGATGAATAGTATAGAAGAGTAATTGAGATAAAGCTTACGCTTTGTCTGGTCGCAATCGATCCGGTTAGTAGTGACGTGCTCAACGACTAAATGTGTTTAGATAAAGAGTATATAAACGAAAAGTACAGTTTGAAACAAAACATGCCACATGCGAACGGAACAACGGAATAGAAAAGCAAAAAAAAAGGTATTTTTGTGTGACTCGATTGTGTGGAATGGAACACAGGACAAAACAAAAAACGATGATCAATAATCTTGGTAATTTTCATATCAAAAAGAACTTGATATGAACATAGAAAACATGTTGCTTGCTTAATATTTCAATAGAACTAAAAATAACAAATTCAAAATGATAACAATTTTTCTGTATAGCTACCACATGCGAGAACTAAAATCACACAAAGCAAAACTAGACGCGGCACATAGAAACGTGTCCTTTACCTTTGAGCAAATTGAGTTTATGAAATCATCCTAGATATTTTTCGATTTTGGTATCAGATTGATTGGTTAATGATGATAATGCGTGTTAGTTTGTTTTTGGTTTGGTATTGGATTTGGTATTGGTATTTGGTATTGTTTACATGAAAGAAAAAGAGTTAGAGGTAATAATTGCACAATTGATAATTGCAAAAATGCATGAGAAGAGGGGAGCTCTAGGGGAGCCTAAGGCATGCACCTGGCTATGTACAAGCGGTCGGCTGTTTGGATCCTGGGCAACACTTACCGATGGCGACTTGGGCAGGCCGACGCGCTGCCCGCAGGTGGTCAGCAGATTGACCAGACACTCACGCACTCGACACTGAGACATCCAGGGTCGCTTCCATCCGCTCAGTGGCACCGTATCCGCCGGCGACAGGCTGGCACTCCGACGCGGCGAGTTGGGTGTTCCGACCACGCTGCTGCCAGCTCCGATGGCATGCTGCTGCTGTTGGTGTTGGGCAGCTGCTGCGGCTGCCAGGGCCGCCACATTGGTGTTGGCACGCTGCTGTTGCATCTGGACATTGGTTTGCTGCTGGGCAGCACTGGGCGCCACCGTCACAGTGGTGGCATTTGTCAGAGTGGAGTTCAACGAGGAGCTGCCCGTGGTGGAGACGGCTCCACCGGCCACCGGCTCCTCCGTCTTCAACAGGATGCGCCGACCGATCAGTGGCGTTTGCGAAACGTCGAATGTAAATTCCATAGTGCGACCGGCCAGTTCCTTTTTACAGAACATATCCGAGTCCGGATATGCGCCATAGAAAGAGAACGATAAGCCGGCGCTGCTGCCGTCGCTGGGTGGCACTACCTGCAAGGACGAGCTCCGCGTCACGATCAGCTTCAGGATCTTCAGCGAGTCCTTCCAGTAAGCCGTCTAAAAGTATTAAAAAAAATTCAGTACTTCATTTTGATACATGTTTTAAACATAAATATTGTAATAAATAATGTTGGTTGATCAAACCATGTTTTCTTTTTAAGAATTATTTCAGTGCCCACCAACAATAATCTAAATTAGAATCTCACTTGGTTATTTAGATTAGATGTTGGCCCATAAAGGCAAAATAATTACAATAAACAAAATGCACTTATCATTTGACAGATTTATGACATAATAATAATATGAACTGGTTTAAAGTTTCAACGAGATAGCTTTACTTTTAATGGAGGGTTTCAGATTGATTTTTTGTTTGCACTGACGAGGGAAATCCCCAGATACACATATACATATATTCTACTTACATCCAGATATTTTCCAATCGCCCTCAGCAAGTCGGCATTTATACTCTGAGCCTGCGGCGCCGACAAATCCACGTAGTGCAGCATGCAGTGGATAACATTCAGTACGGGCACCTGCACCTGCTGCGGCCCCTTTTCCAGGACCTCGATGAGAAACGCCACCATGTGGAGGCCCATGTGCGCATAGGTGTCATGAAGGTACTTGACCACACACTTGGTCCACTGAAACGACTCCTTGCAGAAGGTCTTTCGGCTGTAGAGTGTCATCACAGTGCCCAGGTTTTCCAGCTTTGCGCCCAGCTCCGTTGAAACCTGAGCAATGTTTTCTGCACTGCGGATGCAAATTTCATTGGCATCCTCGTAGTGCAGCAACATGTAGGGCAGCAGGGCGATTACATTCATCGGGAAGGCGCAGCTTTGGGTGGGATCACACACGGGAAGGGTCAGCAACGGTGCGAATTGGGACAGCAGGGTAATTGTGGGTTCATACGTGGCACTGTGTGTGCAGCCCTACAAAATCGATAAAAAAAAACATGATTAAATTTTAGTCATTATTGAGGTAATTCTGACACATACCTTCAAGAGGAGGGCATGAACACCCGGATAGGCCGTCCACTTCAACTGCTGCTGCAACTTCTCCACCTTATCCCGTGCATCTGGCCGATCTAATGGAAGTCGGTGCAATACCCTGGTCAGCAGACGGAGTGCCAGCATAAACTCATGTTCGTAGTCCGATTCCAGCAGGGAAACAGAGAGCCAAAACAGTTGCGCCAGAATGGTCATCTTATCATCCTGCGTGGCCGTATCACCCAGCATCTTCAGACTCTGGGCGCTCCGGGAACGGGAAAGCGCTGATCCAGCTCCTCCGCCGCCAACGCCGAACTTGCAGACGACGCTGCGCTCTAGATCGATTCCAGAAGATCGATTCCTCAGCTCCACCTGCTTGTCACAGGGTGAATTGTTTGCCTTTCGTCCGCAATAGGACACCGAGTAACTGGTGCTCCTTCCATGACTGGGAATCGAGTAGTTCGATGATTGTGGCGTCATTCCCGATGGCGATTTCTTGCCGGGCAGAATTGAGTTCGGTCCTCCGTCCTTGTTGTTCAGATTCGGTGTGCTCTTGAATATATCCTTCATCACATCCAGGGGTCGGAAGTCCGAATCCAAACTATCCACTGCAGCCTCTAGAGTTAGAAGCAACTCCGTTACATATCCCTGCATATCCTCACCCTGCTCCGCCACGGTTTCCACCAGTCTGGAGAGAATATCCGATAGCATTCTCGAATTGATGGGTACATTCAACGCCCGGAAGATCTGCAGACATCGACCGGCATAATGACGCGATGAGCAGGATAAACCCAACTGGAGGGCAGTCTGCGCCCAGCGCTCAGCGATGCGAGCTTGGGGATAACTATCTGCAAACACCTTGACCATGTGCTTGAGGAAGCAGCTCAATTGCTCTGCAGATTTTACTGCCCACACCTTGGCCGTAATATCCTCATAGTTCCACAGTGGCTGACACGTGTCCTGGGCGAGGAACTTCAACAGGCTCTTGATCACATGGGCAATGGGCATACTGGGACCCGGTTGTGGAGGAGCATGCTCATCGGGATGGATCAGCGGCACCTCCGAATTCTCCGAGTTATTCGGATTTATTTGCATGGCAGCTGGAGTAGCAGTCAAGCCTGGAGGCGTCGTAGTCTGACCATTTTGCGAACCCGTCGGCTGCTGACTCTGCGGCGTTTGTGATAAATTCTGCTGATGCGCCGCTATGATCGTGGAGCTGGAGAGATTGTGCTGCAGGGCATAGGCTGCCGCCTGGGGACTCACGTGCAGCAGATAGCTATCGAATTGCTGATGGAGCTCCGTAAAGTTATTGTCGATCACGGGCAACGCTGGCACCGTGAGTCCCAGGTCCAGTTTACTCGTTTCGCTGTTCAACAGGATGCGGGCCACCGTCAGGTGATCATTGTGCTCCGCCAGCACGATCAGCAGATTGACGCACAGCTGCTTGCAGTGCTCCCGCACAATGATGCGCGTGTGGTCCAGTCCCAGGAAAAGGATGTGCAGCATCAGAGGCAAGTGAAGGGTCCAGTCGATGCCCGGAATGCCGTCCACTACAATGTCGGTGAGCAGCATAACGGCCACATTGCATCTGCAAGTGAAATATGTATATAGTATGACAACATTAAATGGAGGAATCAGAAAAACTCAGCAGCCTTAAGTGAATTTAGGCAATATGGGTTTGAAAATAAAAATGTATTTCTTTGTTAAAATTTATTGCCATTGACAAAGTATATCTGAGCTAATGAGTGTGGGACTCATTAAGTGTCGAAAGCACAGATAACCCACGATGGACTGGAGACTAATTACCCCCAGCCGTAAATAACACGTGCAAGCATTTCTTCTATAAAAAGCAGAAGCCATTGCGATATAGATTTAATTTTAAGCATGACTAAAAAGCTGGTATTGTTTTTATTGTTTGTTGCCACCGCCTGTGCCCACAGGAATCGCAATCGTACGGCGCATCATGGTGGTGGTCTCCAGGACATCATCGTAAATGGCTATCCGGCCTACGAAGGCAAGGCACCGTATGCTGTGGGCCTGCGTATGAACAATGGAGCCGTGGGCGGAGGTTCCGTAATTGGAAACAATTGGGTCCTGACCGCTGCCCATTGCCTGACCACCGATTCCGTGACCATACACTACGGCTCGAATCGTGCCTGGAACGGTCAGCTCCAGCATACGGTGAACAAGAATAACTTCTTTCGACATCCAGGATATCCCAATAGCGCTGGTCACGACATCGGACTCATTCGCACCCCGTACGTCAGCTTCACCAATCTGATCAACAAAGTTTCGCTACCCAAGTTCAGCCAAAAAGGTGAGCGTTTCGAGAACTGGTGGTGCGTGGCCTGCGGCTGGGGAGGAATGGCCAATGGAGGATTGGCCGACTGGCTGCAGTGCATGGACGTGCAAGTCATTAGCAACGGAGAATGCGCCAGGTCATACGGATCGGTGGCCAGCACTGATATGTGCACCCGGGCCACCGATGGCAAGTCCGTGTGCGGTGGCGACTCCGGCGGAGCACTGGTCACCCACGACAATCCCATTCAAGTGGGCGTTATCACCTTTGCATCCATCGGCTGCAAGTCTGGACCATCGGGCTACACCCGTGTCTCCGATCACTTGGACTGGATCCGAGAGAAGTCGGGAATTGCCTATTACTAACGAGGAGATTCGACCGATGATGTATCTAAATCAAATCATTGTCTATCCATATATTCTGATATTTTGGTTGCACTTTAAATGAACCTATGTAAATATATATCCATATTGAGCAGAAAATGGGGTTTACTTTACTATATTCAAACTTTAAATTGAATTACTTTAAGTAGTGTCTAAATTAATGATTTATTAATGGTTATCGAGTAGAAAAGTTCTTGAGTTGATTAAAATTAAACTTGTATTGCGTTTGCGGCTATGAGTATCCGTGATACGGTTAACACACAGACAATGAACAAATCCGTCATCGATAAGGCTACCAGGTCGTATATAAAAACGCGGTGGTCTGTGCTGACTACTAAGTTTCCTCCGAGCCATGAAGCTGTTCCTACTTACACTCTCCGTGGCCCTAGCCGTGGTCGCCGCCTCCCCAGGCTTCAACCGCACCAGCCTTCTGCCGCAGGTGACCATTTCCGAGGGTCCCGATGGTCGCATCGTCAACGGTTACCCAGCGCCCGAGGGCAAGGCTCCCTACATTGTGGGACTGCTGATCCGCACCGATGGCAGCAACAGTGCCGCGGTTGGAGCTGGAACCATCATCGCCAGCGACTGGATCCTGACCGCCGCTCACTGTCTGACCACCGACTACGTGGAGATCCACTACGGATCCAACTGGGGCTGGAACGGAGCCTTCAGGCAATCCGTCCGCCGTGACAACTTCATCAGCCATCCAAATTGGCCCGCTGAGGGCGGTCGTGACATCGGTCTGATCCGCACTCCCTCCGTGGGCTTCACCAACTTGATCAACAAGGTCGCCCTGCCAAGCTTCAGCGAGGAGGGCAACCGCTTCGTGGACACCTGGTGCGTGGCCTGCGGATGGGGCGGCATGGACAATGGCAACCTGGCCGACTGGCTGCAGTGCATGGACGTCCAGATCATCAGCAACAGCGAGTGCGAACAGTCCTACGGCACCGTGGCCAGCACGGACATGTGCACGCGCCGCACCGATGGCAAATCCTCTTGCGGAGGCGACTCCGGTGGTCCCCTTGTCACCCATGACAACGCCCGTCTCGTGGGAGTGATTACCTTTGGCTCGGTGGACTGCCACAGCGGACCCTCCGGCTACACCCGCGTCACCGACTACCTGGGATGGATCCGTGACCACACCGGCATCTCCTACTAAATTTTTTCAATAAAATCTTTTTATAAAATACAACTGTACATCACTCTTTAAAATGTGGCAATGAAGCATATATTAGTTTTAAGTTCGGTATCAACTGATGTCTGCATTATATATACAAGCTATAGTCTATAACGCACACGGTGGTCCGATGCCCCGAGCAAGGATACCCGTAGAAGCTTATAAGATCACACAAGCAAGGTGTCCCCTAATCCGTATACTGATTATACACCAGTTGTATATTTATAGCATCCCAATATTTGTTGTCAACAAAAGACTTCTTTCACACGCCATAAAGTACTATTCAAGTGACCCTTATAATGAAGTACTTTTCTAATAAAATAAATTAAGTAAAATATAAGTAGTTGATAATAAGACGTGTGATTATTGGAGCCAAGTAAGATAACCACATGGAGTCTAAGATAACAGAGCTAGCAAAACCCCCATTTTTTTAAATCTGTCGAATTTACTATCAAAAAAAGGGAAATATACGGCTTGTTTTGTTATTTTTTGGCTGGGTTCCTGGCTAGCGAAAGTCTACTATATTAGTTAGGTGTCACGACAATTGAGTTCTTTCACGGCCTAATTTATAGATCAGCTCACACTCTTATCTATACCTGCTTCATAAGGGGTAGAATAGATTTACGAGGCACTTTGGCTCCCAGTATATTTTGCATTTCCTACTTGTACCGATAGCCGTGATGTGAAGTGGTCCAATCCCCCCTGAGATGCTAATTCCATAACAAATGATTAGAAACGGACACTACGAACTCAAGTGCAAGGCATGAATGGATCCTCTAAGTATGGGTGAGATACGATTTCATTGTTGATTGATAATAGGAAGCCTTATCAATAAATATTGTCTGAAAAATCGTATAAAAGCAGGTTGCCTCGACCAGAAGAATAAGTTTCATCGCAGCCATGAAACTGTTCCTGCTAACTCTCTCCGCGGCTTTGGCCCTGGTGGCCGCCTCCCCGACCGGTCTCAACCGCACCAGCCTCCTGTCCCAGGGACCGGAGGGTCGCATTGTCAACGGCTACCCAGCTCCCGAGGGCAAGGCTCCCTACATTGTGGGCCTGTTCATCCGTACCGATGGAAGCAACAGTGGTGCCGTTGGTGCTGGTACCATCATTGCCAACGACTGGATCCTGACTGCCGCCCATTGCTTGACCGGAGACTACGTGGAGATCCACTACGGATCCAACTGGGGCTGGAACGGTGCCTTCAGGCAGACCGTCCGCCGTGACAACTTCATCAGCCACCCCGACTGGCCTTCCCAGGGCGGCCGAGACATTGGTCTGATCCGCACTCCCCATGTCGACTTCAACGGACTGATCAACAAGATCCCTCTGCCAAGCATGAACGAGCAGAACGACCGCTACCAGGACACCTGGTGCGTCGCTTGCGGATGGGGCGGTATGGACAACGGAAACTTGGCTGACTGGCTGCAGTGCGTCGATGTGCAGATCATCAGCAACAGCGAGTGCGAGCAGGCCTACGGCTCGGTTGCCGGTACCGACATGTGCACCCGTCACGCCGACGGAAAGTCCGTGTGCGGAGGTGACTCCGGTGGCCCCCTGGTTACACACGACAATGCTCGTCTCGTTGGTGTGATCACCTTTGCCTCCGTCAGCTGCCACAACGGACCCTCTGGCTACACCCGCGTCTCGGACTACCTGGGATGGATCCGCGACCACACTGGCATCTCCTACTAAATGGCTTAGGAACAGTAATGACAATGTTGAGGTTTCTTCAGCAAAGTCTTTGCTTTTCTAAATAAATTCATTCGAAAATTGCAAACCAAACTTCTTGACTATCAATTGAAAAAGCTTTAGTATTTATGCAAAAGTATTTAAATTAAAAAAAAAAAACAGAAGAACTTACCGGTGGAATCCACTTATCGGCAAACTAACATCGGGTAGAAACTCAGTGAGTGGAGCAAAGTATCCTCCATATTCTGGCATTGGGAGTGGATGTGGATGGCCGTTTGGCGCAGCATCCGACGTTCCGCGCAGCTCTACATTTTCTTCCTGCCGCAACTCCGGATCGTTGATCAGTATATCCTCTGGGCGAGGAAGTATGGAAGGTCCCGATGCGGCGCGAATCTTATCGGCGCCTCGAGGTGGACGATTGCCACTTGATCCGGGAGTAACTGCAGCAGCGGCAGCAGCTGCGGCCGCTTGTGTGTAGGCTCTAATGCCGCTGTCCGATTTGCAGGTTCTGCGGGGATTGAATATTTATATATTAATACCATATAAAATGGGAAATAATCAAATGGACTTACCCTATTTTAATGGGATCCTCTCCGCTGTGCCGCTTGGTGTGAATTGTGCCCTTTTCGACAGCCAGGTCCTGAATCCTGGAGTCATTAATGCCACCTGCAGCTTGGCCTGCCACAAAATGATCAATTTAAATTCAAAATTTCAGTTTTAGGTTCTCGAGAGGCTAATTATAGGACCTACCATCGGCACTGTGACTGGATGCCTTTCGCATGCTGGTCAATCGGTAGAAAGGTGGCGTCTCTGTGCGTTCAATCAGACAGTTGAGCGTCTCCACCGTCTGCAGCTCGGCCATGAGCTCATCCAGCAAACGATCCGGACAGCTCCGCACCAGATAAAGTGCCACTCGCTTGGCCTGATTAAAGGAGTTTTCATAAACATTAGATATACTTTTGGTTACAGTTGAAGTGCGGCACTTACATAGGGCAGCAGTTCAGTGGGTGCCATGCCACTCATGATTACCAAGTAGCGCAGGATAACCTTCAGATTGTTCGGCCAGAACTGGCAAAGTGTGCCCCACAGCTCCTCGATGTCGCGTGGATGGGCGTCGGAGAACTGCAGTGGAAACAATTAAAGATTAAAGTCCATCCGCTGTGCCGTGGATATGAGCAGTGTATCACCATACCTTGGCTGTGATGTAGAAGAGATTGTTCAGAATCATTTCCGTTGCCTCCGTTGAACCGGTGCCCTCGCGTCGTCCTCGCGTCCCTGAATCCGGAAAATACTGCCAAAGGATATAAAGGAGCAAAGGTTTGAATCCGTCTCCGGTTTTCAAAAAGGGAAAGCCATTTCATGCTTCGCTTACCATGATGTAGGAAAGGGGCGTGGCGGGCGGCACACTTGTGGCCACCAGCTCCATGTTTTGCAGCCAGGGAAGGAGGCACTGTAGCAGCAGGGCGCGCACATCCTCCCGTGCGCTTTGGAATCGATGGGTGATTTCTGTAATATATATCCCAATATAAATTGATAGATTTAGATTTTTCTTCTGTTTCAAGTTAACAGCGATGAAATACTCACCAGAAAATATGGACATGGTAAGTTCCGGTCGTAGCTGCGCTAGTTGTTTCGACAGGAAGCGCTGGGATCGACAGTAAGCGCTGCTCAGCAAGACGTCCAAGGTGCCCACCTTGTCATCCTCTGAAAATGGGAAAGAAAACGACGAGTTAATTCAGCAGTAAATCTCGTAAAATTTTACGTCATTTTAAAGCCCAACCAGGATGCAATGCCCCAGGCTGCGTGGCCATTTCGGAGCTCCTGACTGCAGCACAGCCAAAAGGCAACTAGGTGGGCATAAGTATAACCTCCGGTAATGGCGTTGGCCATTTTCCAATGCCACTGATAAGAGCTTTTCCGGCAACTGGAAAAGACACGACATCGGCGGCTTGTTATTGTTTTCATTACCGCCCAGTGACAATGTGACCACAAGAATTGCGCGTCACAATGGCTGTTTAGCGGCCCATTGTCTACCACCTAGTGGCGCCGTTCTCCTCCTGCGAATCCTGCTGGGCTAATCCTTCGACAGCACAAACTACCACTTGTTGCCGCTGCTGCTACTGCTGCTGTTCCTGCCAACCCTGACCTTGTCACCTGTTGATTTTATGAATGAATCCGCGCCGGCGCAGTGGTCGGGCTAAAAAGCTTTCACTTGGCGCCTTCCAAGAGCCAATCGAAAGCAGTTTAAAAGGCTGCCACGTCCATTGTCTCGGCTTAGTTGCGCGCTCATTGTCCTGCTGGTTGGACGAACCGGCAAGGAATCAACAGCCCAATTGGCCGCCAAGTTCAACAGAGCGTTTGAAAACCGGCGGAATAAGCAAAAAACAATTTCTTAATCAATTGAAGGCAGCGAATTCCGAATATAAACACACGCATTCGATTCCGAGAATTATCAATTAATTGAAAAAATATCGAAGAATCTCTATGGCTTGCGCAAAAAAATTCAATTCAAAAATAAAACTTTGCTAAAACTAGCAAATAAATTGTGCTTTGTGAAAACAAGAACCCTCAGAAGTTTTTTGAGCAAAACAAGAACTTTTTGTGTGTGGCAAAAGTTTTTTTTTTTATGATTTTACCTGGCGTTTCTTCTTTGTTTACATCATTACGAACTGTGTGGAAAAAATGTTTGGCCGATAATGAACTTATAACACATAGGCGAACAGCAATCGGGAGTTTCAACAAGTTTGCCGAAAGAAAAGTTTGGCACAAAGTTTGAAAGTTAAAAATTCTTAATTAAGATTAAGTTAAGCGGAAACAGCAATTCGTGTGACAGTGCCAAGTGGAATAGTTTGATTGGCCAATCAAAAAAGAATCTTTCAATTTCAATGGACAAACATATGTCCGAGGAAATGCAAATAGTTTTTGCCTTTGACCTTCTTCAATTAAAAGCAAAATAAATAGTGCCGTGCAGTAATGAAAGTGTCCAAGTGGAATACAAACTGTTCTGGAAATATCTGAAAATAAAACCAACTTCAAAGGACTATTGCAACTTTAAATATGGATATGGAGTATTTAACCAGCAGTAGTGGCAACATAACTTCCACTACAGAAGCAGATTTTAGTACAACTTTGGGCGAATCCAATGTCACGGAGTACAATACAACGGAGATGGACGCGAATGAATCAACTGGCGAGAATGAGGAGATGCTAAGGATTGCCTTCTTTATTGGGGACTTCGTGCACCAGTTCTATATACCAGTGGTTTGCTGCACGGGCAGCATTGGCAATATCCTCTCCGTGTTTGTCTTCTTCAGGACCAAGTTGAGAAAGTTGTCCTCCAGCTTTTACCTGGCCGCTCTGGCTGTGAGCGACACCTGCTTCCTGGCCGGACTCTTCGCCCAGTGGCTGAACTTCCTCAATGTGGATATCTATAATCGAAACTACTTCTGCCAGTTCTTCACGTTCTTCAGCTACCTGGCCAGCTTCTGCTCCGTCTGGTTTGTGGTGGCCTTCACCGTGGAGCGCTTCATTGCCGTCATCTACCCGCTGAAGCGCCAGACCATGTGCACCGTGCGCCGGGCCAAGATCGTTCTGTTTTTCCTGACCCTCGTGGGATGTCTGCACTGTCTGCCCTATATAGTGATTGCCAAGCCGGTGTTTATGCCCAAACTGAACACGACCATTTGCGATCTCAACTCGGAATACAAAGTGAGTGTGCTCAGAAATGCCATTAGTCTATTGTTATGCGTAATTTATACTGTACGTTGTACATACCCATTTACCCACAAAATTTGAAATTTATCGCAATTTGCTGATTTTGTAAACAAATATTTTCGGTTATTAACATAGACCCCCTTAGGTGCATAATAAACATGTATATTCTTTAAAAAGCTTTCAGCAAGATATGAATGAAGTCCATACAAATGGAAATTTGTTTACTAAGCAATAGTTTAAAGTGGAAGCTAGTAATAAAATATGCGTTTGCCACAAGGCACTAACCACTTAAATGGTGTAAACATACACATAGCTCCACATTGTATTGGTATTTGAAAAGTTATTTAAACCATTCGGGCAATTTCTGAATCAAAGCGAAAACTTCTCAGGTTGTAGCAATTTCATGCTGTCATGCATCGAAATTCAGACTTCATCTAACGCATTCTTACAGTTCTCTGAATATTTCATATGGGTTGCCACTAGTAACCAGCGACACAACGGAAATTTATCTACCATTTCCCGCACCAATATTTGGCTTTTCCAAAGGTAACCCACACGTGGGAATCCTGGTATTTGTATTTTTTTTGTCTGCCATTAGTCTACATATGTATTGGAATTCAAATGTGAGTGGCGTTGGAGGTTTCGCTTTGCCAAATGGCCAGCTACATTGTTGTCAAATATTCAACAGAAAATAACTTTAAAGCATACGATTTGGGTGAGTGCAGGTTTTCCGGGAAAATGATAAGTAGAAGTTTAAGGGACAAGGGATAATCTGAAGAATCTGTCAAAGGCATTTACAGATGTTTTCCGGGCAAACTCCGACTTGACAGCTCCGGAGCACTTTCGAATCCTTCGTCACTTTCCCTCGACTTGGTATTGACACTCTGTCAATTAGGCGCAATAAATACCGCCAAGATATGCCGATCATGCGCCGGTCCGCAAGACAAAGTGCCCACTAATTTGGCCAAAACTAGAGCAATTAGTCAATTAATTGGGTTCCGAAAGACGAATAGCCAACCGCTGTGTGGGTTAACCGGGCAAATTAAGCATTCATTGGCGAAATATAAAAGGCCCCACAAATTGGCTAACGAACGGGTCAAAACAACGGGCCTAAAAAAAGAATAACAGCGAAAAGCCAAAAATGTCAAAACGTTTAAGCCAGATGAGAAATGCGGAAAAGTCGAAGATACAAATGCTCTTATAGAGAAAATAAATCAGACTGGAATGAAAGCCATTTGTATCTTATTGTACATTCCAATTTTGCATTCTAGAAAAAAAAACTTTCCATTTATAAGTCCGGCGAATTAACGCTGATCGAATTTCAGCCTATTTGCGAAATCCATAACGTTAACTGCGTTGCAAAATGTAAGGGAAAATTTTCACATTCGTTCAAAAAGTTGGGTAAACAAGGATGACTAAAAAACAAAAGGGCATTTCACCGACCCGTAAGCCAAGACAAATATTTTTTCTGGGCCCGCAGCACAAACAGGACGAAAAAAATAAAAAAAAAAAGAAACATCGAATCCACCGCCTGGCACGTGAACGAGCCGACGACCCACTGGGTGTGTCCACTGCGTCCAAAGGATGACAATTCCAATTCTCAAGGCCCAATAAATCTCAAATTTCATTCGCTTTTCCACCTGTTTACCTTTGCCTTGGCGGCACTCGCTTTTGAGGCCTGAAATTCAATGCTAATTTTTCACTATTCGTGGGCAAACGCAGTGCAATGCAAACAGAAGGCCAGGATCTCCAGGATACAAAGCGAAACTCAGCCAGGCATTCGACCAGCCATTCAGCCAGCCAGGCGGCCTATTAGCCAAATTGGCCCCAATGAAGCGTTAAGTGTCGCGCCTACGTTTATTCCCCGATTCGATTGCTAGTTTGATGGATGAGTTGAGCGGGCGAAGCTCTCTCTAAACTCAAATGGCAATATGCGCTTTCAATCAGCAGAGGTTGCACTGAGAAAAACAACTGCAACCCTACTTAAAATAAATAGATAATATTGAAAAGAAATACTCTAAAGGCTTACAGCAACATAAAGCTGCTATTCCCACCAACCTTTTTGATTAAATAATTTAAACATTCAATAGTTTTTCAACTTATAGCACTTCTTTGAAATGAATACATTACCAACAAATTTTGAGAAAAATATCTCTGAGTGTATTCGTGAATTGTCAGCAATTTCGTTTGACAACAATTCCGTTTGAGCGATGGAACCCACGACTCCAAAGCCAGTCAACAGATGGCACAAGTCTAGCGGGCAGGAAAATATGCACGAATTCCATGGGCAACCATGTGCTGGCTGGGAGCAGCCAATGATTCGCATGTGAGTGGGGGGCAGTATGGATGGGTGGCCCCATGGAAGCTGCAACATGCGGTGAACAATATTGCCAAACGGGAACACAGAGGGCCACATAAATTTTGAAACAGACATCGGTTCTAAGCTGTAAATAGACGGTTTGCACTTGCCAGTTGGTATATTGAAGGAAACAAATCATTGTGTAATAGCCTTTCGGCTGACGAAGAAGCGAGCAGCAGAGAGAGATTCCTCCCTGGAATCTCCGACCAGATGCTCCTCGGGAAGCTCCGCAAGTCGATGAATAGCCGAATAACAAAAGAAGCGTTGCCTAATTTTCAGCGTTCGCGGAAAATGGCAATCCCAATTAAAGTTAGCAAATTGAAAATGTCCACATTACTACTTAAATGGTATTTGATTTAAGCTCTTTTTGATAATAAAAATCGATGCCATACCCGGCAGTCATCAATAAGGATGTGTGCCTTTGATGTGTGATGTGACTAGGCTAGCAGATGTGATGCCAAATGGAAATCGACTAAGCTCATGAAAATCTCGATGTGGCAAAATAAAGGCCACAGGAAGTGACCAAAGATAGAGCACAAATAAAATATTCATGGAGCTGAATAGGAAGTGGCCACTGGGTTGCCCAGGGGCATGGGTAACATTTAACTCCGGATATAGCTTAGACCAATTTGCATTCGAACTGCAATATATTCATATATTTAACATTTTCTTTGAAACGAGTTTTAATCAGATTTGCACTGCTTTGCTAACTTTTCTTTTCAAAATCCGTATAATATTCCATTTTCCCCAATCCATTTCAATACATATGTATCGAAAATGGCAAAATTCTGTACTATTAAAAGGATAACAATAAAGAAAGAATTAAATTTTCTTCAAGATTAATTATACTCCCACAACAAAATTTCGTGTATTAGGAACCTCAAAGGGCAGACATCCTCATCATCGTCGGTTGATTGAAAATTTACGAGCTATTACACTTTGATCCACTTGACACACACCGGCGCCCAAAAAACAAGAAAAAAAAAACTAACTGGGATGCCCTTCCCAAAAAAGCAAATAGAAAAGTAAATAGATTGAATGGTTTGGTCAAGCAGGTCAGCTTTTACGATTATGACAGCCATTGGGGGATTTTCCAGAGTGTTTTCCAAGGTGTTTACTGCCCAAAAGGCCCTGAATCAAATGGCCAGTCGACAAATAAAATGAACGATCAATAGATGATGGTTTTAACTCGCACAAAATATAAAAAAAAACGTATTTAATTTACAGAACAATTAAAGAAGGGATACACTGAACCATTTCGGTTTTAAAACCATTGAAGAAAAAAGAAGGAAAATGTATTCAAAACACTAAATACCATGTAAGCAAAAGATGTGCGCCGTTGGCGAAATATATTTAAATTTCATATTGCGAACATTTTTATGAATCTGTTCTGTGTATTAAAGATCAAAAAGTTTTAAAGTCGCTTTAGGAATTAAATTAGTTGATGAGCCATTTCGATTTTGTCAGTAGGTGATTAGCATAATTGCAATGGTTCTGCAGTACATTTTGATGAATACCAACACTTCAAATTATGCAAATTGAGAGGAGCCGCTTGGAATTAGGACAAAGCCCACTGATGATGCTGGCATCCATCTAGAATGGGAACTCCACCAGTTCTTTAAAGTATTTGAACTTGAATAGCTCGCCGAGCAGCTGCTTTGATTAGGGAAATACGGGTGAACAGTTGGATGGGCCTTAATGGATGGTAATGCGCTTATGGACTTCCATTTCTGGTTAATTGTGATTGAGACAAATGGAATTGCTTGGGCCAAAAATTAGCCAAGCCAAATGGCCAGCCACATCTGTGTTTGGGGGAAATTAATTCGAGCGTCCTGGAACATTTCAGATTGAACATTTCGGACATGAAAATATGCAGGCGGCCAGGAATTTGACTGCTCCGTAAGCTTTCACCCCCGGGGAAAGTGAAAAGTGGAAAATAAATGCACAAGACGATGTGAAAATAGTTGACCCCTTTCAAACGAGAGATCCCAGGAAAAGCAGTACGGCCGAGCTGAAAATGCTGAGAAGTATGCGGAGATTAAAAACGGGCCAAAGGTCAAACTCTTCTTGTTGTTTGGAGCTGAAACTTATCGGCTCAACTTGAAACAATTCTGTTAAGTTTCTCCGCCAGCGAACTATGCAAATTGAAACAGGATATTTTCGAGGAAATGTGGTTTTAAGTTGCACTCGCGATTTGGCTTAAACCCAATGGGTATTTCGATTTGCAAAAAGAAGAAACACCAACTAACTTTCCACATGCTCTGTGACACGCAAATGGATTACGAATACGATTTCTATTTCTAAATTTAATTTATTTTAGCCGATGCAAAAGAACTATGTTGGCGCTTAGAAAAAATCCCGACCAAAACTTTAATTTGGTCGCAATACGATTAAAGCTAGTGGGTGTGGCAAGGTCAAATTACGTACCCGTGGCGTATACTCGATTTAGTGTACGAGTTGCGTATACGCCACGTTGGCTAAGCCACAAAAACCAATCGAATTGCAACCACATCGAGCGACGATGATAATAATAATAATAAAAAAAAATACCCCTCTCATTCGCAGGAACAACTGGCCCTCTTCAACTACTGGGACTCCATAGTCGTCTACGCGGTGCCCTTCACCACCATCGCCGTTCTGAACACCTGTACGGGTTGCACGGTGTGGAAGTTCGCCACCGTTCGCCGAACGCTGACCATGCACAAGATGTGAGTAGTGACCACTGGATAATCGCCTCTCGACTCATTGACCATTGACATAAGTTGCCATTGGGGGGATTTTATGACAAGTCCGTGGGAAAAAAAGGGAAACAAAAAAGCGTTGCTTCAATTGCTTCTGCAATTGCATTAAAATTGCTACATATGTATGTGTCTATATTACATTGCGGCAGAAAGGATTCATTTAATTTAATTTAAAATTTTAACGAGCTGCAAAAAGTTAATTCAATTCGTATATATTCGTTCGATAAAATTTTTAGGTAGACATGATTATTTATAGAGAATTGAAGAAATATTCAAACACAAATCAAAGTTCGAAGTAACGATTCCCAATATTAAAACTCTAATCCGATTCATGAAGTTACCTAAGGATTGTCATAGTTAATACAAGTCCTTTGCTATTTATTATTATATTTGAGCATTATACTTTACTTCTTCGAAAAACCGAACAATGTAGAAAGTAATTTTATGCTCTTTCCGCCTGTTAGAATTTCCTAATGCAATTTTGTTTGGCTGTTTGTTATTCAGGAAGCCCCAAACGAACAGCATGCCATCGAACTCGTCGAACTCATCAGGCGGAGCCTCATCTGCAGTGGCATCGTACCGCCTTTCGGCATCGCTGAAGCGCCAGAAGTCGATGGGAACGCATCCAAGTGGACAGCATAATGTGGCCAACAGGCAGCCGGATGATCAGGAGCAGCAACAGCAGTCGCAGCATCAAATAAACAATTGCCAACACCATTGCGAGATTACACAGAAACCAGGTAAGAGTCCTCGGATGGCTCGGAAAATGTCAGAGCCTTCGGTGCACCTGACATTCACTAAGGAACTCCCGTCGTCCTGCTGACATTTGCCGGCAACTTGGCTCTGGGTAAAGAGCTAAAACTTTTACTTAAGCCATTTAAGTTGGCTCGGCAAATTGTGAATTTGTTTGAAGCCATTTTGCAGGCACTGCCGGGTCTGACATTAAAAATGACAAAACAAAAGACGCTGAAAGCTGCTGGTGGAAAAATGTATGCGTAACTTTCTGACAGCTGCACTCTTAGCCAAGTTTATGCGACACTGACAAATTGTCAAACAATTTGCCAACTATTACATATAATTTCCAACTAATTATAAAGTCTGCGGGAGTGTGAAGCTTGTCTCAGATTAACAGATTAACTCGCTTGTTATTTTTCTTTTTCATAGCCCGTCGCAAGGTGCAAAACTCATCGCAGCTCAAGGTAACCAAAATGCTGCTAATTGTCTCGACGGTCTTTGTCTGCCTCAATTTGCCCAGCTGCCTGCTGCGCATCGAGGCCTATTGGGAGGTAAGTGATGCAAACATAATGCCACCTCTTCTCGGCCAATCGCAATTCAAGTCTGCTTATATATCTCCGCCATTATATCGGGCCACAAAGATAGCACACATGCATTGTTTTGCCGGCACAATGATGGAATGGAACACTACTTTGGGTTGACCCAGATAATTGTATTAGCAGCCGTTGGCCAGATACTGATTATGGTGTGGGATGAGTAAACTAGGCAAATGTACACCGAAAACAATGGATCCACTTATATTCAAAATATAGGTAGTTGCATAGTGACGAGGCGCACCATCGAAGTGGGCGAGGGGTAGAGTAGCATATATATGTGAGAGAAAGATTAAAATCAGCTATTAAATAATTCACATGAATGAAATATATATATTTTAGATAGTGAATATTGATAGCACTTTAAGTTAGAGGTTTTTTTCGTCACTTTGTTTTTTACCATGTTGTTATCCAATTAGTTGGTACTTTCTCTCAGTGCTTGCTCAGTGGTATGCTTATTGCCCGGCCAAAACAATGCGCAGTAAGTAGTATTATAAGTTGGGCGTCAGCTGTCTGCTGCTAATTATCTGACCACAAATGCGAGAGATGGCGGTGAAGCTCGGATCAATTTCCGACCCCTGCTCATATCTGAGTCGGCCAGAACAACAGTCGAATTGTTGTCATGACAACTAAAAACTATTTTAGTTAGTTGTAGTTTAGTATGAGTATGGGGGGCGGGGGCAACTGATTCAACCCACTGAGGTCGGTCCTTTGCCATTTCGCCCACTTAGCTCAACTCCAAGAATTGCTTACATCAAAAGGCAAAACATTTTCATGTCCTCGCCAGGTGAGCACAGACCGGTTGGCATGGTGAAGGGCACATACATAGGTGTTAATTATGCTTTAATTAGTTTGTGCACTTCGGAGGCAAATCATAAAAATAAAATCAGTTTCGTGTCAAAATAAGTACACTAGGCGATAATTACTATATGATATCATTTCCACAAAAGGAAACTGCACAAATGCCAACACAATTCAATTGAAATTACCATTTCAATTAAGCTGACTTCTGAAAATGAGATAAACTTCGTAAATGAAGCATTTAAGCTCGTTCGAACTGCATAAATGTTAATTAAATTCAAATCAATACACAGGAACTTTAAGGGTGTTGCTCTTTAATATTGTGTATTTGTCAGCAGTAAATTACTCTTTCGTTGTTAAAATTCTGCTCTATTTGGCTCTAAAAAAAAAAATATCAAAGCATTCTGCAAAACGCTGTCATTCCAAATTACGCCAAATTGAATACATGTCGTCAACTGTCGCAGCTTTGACACATTTTATTTGTATGCAAAACAAATCGTCGGAGCTGAGAGTATGCCCCTCAAAAAAATATCAATGCCATTTAAATAACTTATACGAAAATCTCAGACTTTCGTAAGAGGCATTAAGGAATCATAATGGACACATAGTATTCCATAGTATTGATTTTTTTCTCCCCAATTCACATGTCAATTTTCAAAATGCCGCAAAATCAAATATTGATTGAGACATGAAATTAATTGACTGGAAACGGAGGGACGACAGACATTATTATTTGGACATTTCCTTCGAGTTCAATGGGGTCAACAACGACGAGCACGTGCTCATTACACATAATAAATGAGATAAATTGCTAATTCCAGAAATTATTTAGCCATTAGTGAGTTATGCAAAATTTTGCAACAGTATCGCCTATCCGAATTAGATAACTCAGAGGTGAAAGTCGGGAGTTACCAGGACAACGTATAAGTAAATAACTGGCAGACGACATATTCATATTGATGCTATTACCATTTTCGTTATTCTTCCATCATTTTGTAGACGGAGTCGGCCCGAAACGAGAATTCCACAATTGCTTTGCAATATATTTTTCACGCTTTCTTCATCACCAATTTTGGCATCAATTTCGTGCTTTACTGCGTCAGTGGACAGAATTTCCGGTAAGTAATGCGCCGCAAATTACCCCAAATGACGCATGTTTATGGAGCCGGCTTTTATCAGCATTTAAATACATTTATACGAACATTTTCTTCTTTTGCCTTTCCATCGAATTTTACAGCAAAGCCGTATTGAGTATTTTCCGAAGAGTTTCATCCGCTCAACGGGAGGCGGGAAACACCCAAGTGACAGGTGAGTGGGTGAATTTCTCTGCAATGAACAGGGATAAGGGCACATCACATATTGCATTCAAATGAGAAAATCTCATATATGACAAATGCGATTTTATGTGCTTAAACATTTGATTTGATGTGCAAGGCACACTTAATATTCAGGGACATTCCTCCTCGCAAGATTCCTTATTAAATCTCTTACTAAGATTAGTTCATTTTTACAAGATCATGTTCTACTCATATTCAAATGATTTCAGTCATACGAGTTTAGTGGGATTTGTGTCAAATTAAGTCAGACTTAACTGCGATTAAATTTCGTAAGAGTACAATTGTTTTACCCAGAAGCTTTCTTCATGCATAAGCAATAGGATTAAGTTTCAATTGCATACGATTCTCGAAGCAAGAGATATTAAATTTAATAGAAAGCATTTAAAACAATAATTTTGATGGCACAAAGGCGCTTGCCCGAGAAAATTGCACAGAAAATGCCCCGCAGTCAAAAGAAGTTTAGGATTACAACTTTGCAACTTAAATGGTTCCTTCCTGCATGAAATAATACAACAAACTTTACTTCAGTGCATACTAAAGGCTGGTTAAATCGTGTACAAAACGCCAAACAAGACTGTGGTTTTCCACAGCTGCGCTTGACATCTGCACTTGGGCAAAAATGTTCGAAAACGTGTTGCACTCAGTGCTTTAATGCAATTTAAATTGCTCCTAATTTGGTGGAATGAAGTTAGATCTAGACTGGATAAAAGTAAAGGGTCAGTAGGTTTTTTTTAGAGACGAGTTTGCTGATTAGAAGAGAGTCTGTGACAACGAACTTACCCAGTGGCAGAACAAACATTTTTTACACTTTTTCTGCTGGCTTGACAAAAGCCCAGATAAACTCAGCTCAGCCAGGCACAAAACGGCTGGATGTGTCCGTAGCAGAGATTTGTATGGATTTAAGCGGCTACTACACTTTCTTCTTGGGAATTAAATTTTCCCTCTACCCGAAAGACCGGCACACTAATTGTTGTTTTGTTGCTGTCGGTTTTTCTCCAGAGACGTGAAAAACTTATCCTATAAACGCACCAGCAGTGGGGGAAAAACCAAATCAGCAGCTAATGCCATGCCTTCTGTTAATGAAAAGCGGTGAGCAATGTCAACGGGGGAAAACCAAAGGAAAAGAGGGTCAAGAAATGAAGGATGTAAGCGGTAATCAGGAGTGAAAAAGGATTATAGAGTATATACTACAGAGTAATTCGACTTTCAGCATAACTAACTCAGATAGAACAGCATCACTTCTGGTCAATTCCCCAGCATTTAGAGAAGAGATGCAGAACTTAAGGTAATGAATGCAAATCGCATTTTAATTGCTCATATTTTGCGAATGCAATTTGGCAGACATGCAACTGGGGCAAGTGATTTTCCATTCCGCTCGAGGAAAGTTTCTCATGCATTCAATGAAAACTTCAACGTATGCCTCCTGGTCAGCAAAACTGAAAGCCATTTTGCCACAAATTTATGTAAAAATATAGTTAGGCCTTGACTTGCAACTTGACCACAGACTTTAATCAAACTAACTTAGAAAATAGTGGGTATTGATTCGAAAAAACTTTGCCAACAATGTAGTTCGGCCTAATATAAATTCAATATAAATTTAAATTCAGTTTTATATGACTTGTTTTGAGTTTTCCACCGGGTCAGAAAATATTCACCCCCCATTTCGATTCAACCATCATTCATTCACCAGTCGTAAAATTTAGTTTTACGATTTTGCAGCTCACCTTTGGGGTCATTCATTTTTAATATCTTACTAAAGCCGAGTTCATTTTTGAAGAGCTATTTTTCTTCAGCTCTCTGGGGTGGTGTATGCGAAAAGTCATAAAAATGTCAAGGTGCATATTTATTTTAAAGTATGGTTTTCCACTTTTCCACTTGTTAATTAAAAGTGTTGGCCAATTCGTTAAAAGCGGGAAATAGAGTAACCGGAAAACGCAAGTCAGTTTCACAAACTGTGCCATCCTGTCAACGCGGCGATGAGAAAAAAAGGTCCTTGGTTGGAGTAAAATTCATATGTATGTAGCAGAGCTACAGCAAGGATTCTTTGGCGGAAGCTGCGAGCTAAAAAGGATCAAACAGGATAAGAAAGTGTGTTCCATGCAAATGTTTACACCATGCAAATACTCGAGGTGTCCTTGTTTTGTTTGCGTGTCCGGTGGGTAAAAGGGGAAGGATTTTCACATTTGCAACAATTGAATTTACATTTAACAATGTCGCAATGAACGAGATGTACCAAAATGATTACTATTTGCTGTTAGTACTCTCCAACTTTCTATATTTCCTGGGTTTCTTACCATAATGTGTAAAAGTTTGTATCTTCCAGTAACAAATGATAAAACATTTAGCAAAACAGTAAAATCGAATACTGAAGTATCTCAATGCACTCTGATTGATCGACTTAACGTTTTCAAAATGCTCTCTCGTTGAAATCGAAATCCGGTCAAAAAAATCCGAAAATCAAACATCGGAAATTGATGAGAAAAGCGTTGCGTTCGCACATTAAATTGCCACCCATCTATTCGCGCCTAATCATGGCCTGCGGCAAGTGGTATAGTTAAGTTTCGCAAATACATTTTCCTTTTTCGCGCGGCATTACTCATACGCAACGTGGTACGTGCGCTGAATGCAATGGCAATTGCCGCTCCTCTCGGGACCCGCCCCGCTCCCTCATTTAGGCGTTGCTTATTGGCCATAAATTACCAACCTATCCAGTCAGCATCCTCCTCAGGATGCCTCGCGGTGGAAGCCAATCCCTATGCCCTCCAGTCCTTGCCTTGGCGAGTCAATCAGTGCTTTTCTCTGGAGAAGACAGTGCCACTTGCTAGTCAAGCATTGAAAAGAGGCAACTAGACATGCTCCACCTTCGTTGACTTAAGGTGATTTAGATTGCAAGTCTTAAAGGTGTTGGACACACTTTCATTTTAAGTTCCTAAGAAAAAGATCCTAATATTCTGAGAATTATTTAACAAGATCTTCTGCTGGAAAAACTGTCGACAGTAGTTGACACTTGAATAAAGCGATATTAGCAAATATTGTGCAAGAAGACTCATGTATAATGATATATCGCAGATAAAGGTGATTTATATTGCCAGTCCAAAAGGTGTTGAGCACACTTCTATTTTAAGTTCTTAAGAAAAAGTTAATAATATTCTGAGAATTTATTAACTAGCTGGAAAAATTGTCGAACGCTTGACATATATCGCTCTAGCAAATATTGTGTAGGACGACTCATTTATAATGATTTATCGCAGATGAAGCATGAGTTTGGCCAGGAAATGACAGTTGTGGGTTGAATAGTAAGTGGATAGGCGAACGCAGCCTTGAACTCCTCGAATCGTAAGCATACTTACTTACAAATTTCACCGAACCAGGGACTATTCATTGACAAAACAACACGACAATTCACTTAGGATTTCGATGGCTTCCGTTTGATAAAGATGGTGGAAAGACTTGTGCGATGACGAGATGCGTATGATCTTCTGTGTGCGACTGTATAATTTATTTAATAACTTACAAGAAGCGGTATATAAAAGAAAAAACAGTAGTCACACAAAAGCCGAGGGCTTCAAGGACAGTCGAAGCACGTCATCATTAATCTTGCCAGGCCGCAAGTAACCACACATGGCAATCAACAAAAATTTTGAGGCAAAACGCCATGGAGGGATGGAATTTTACTCAAGGAGCTCAAGTGGCAGAAGATTGCTATTTATACATCTTGTTTGTTGACTTTCCCGGAGAGACATTTTAAATAATTAAAGGGAAACAAAGTGTGTCGAATGTCAGGCGGATGAATGAAAGTTTAATTTTAAGGTGAATTCAAATGAGCCACGAATATACAATTGCTGCCAAAGGATAAGCCATAATTACCCAAAAGCAAAGATCATAAAGGACCAAATGCAAACAAGACAGACACAAAGATGGTTTTCATTGAAAAGTGTTCTCCGTTTATTGGCACTTTTTTCGGGCGTTGTTTGCTTTTGAACACGAATGATTGATTAGCTCAGATTGCCATGAAACACAATATGTTGAGAACAAAAACGGACGAAAACAAGTGAATTTGAGTATGCTGCAACACAGCTAACAAAACCGGTATGAATACTTTTGATTCGTTGTGCTTTCAATGGGTTTTAAATCCGATTTGTTCAGTGTTCGAGTCCTCACATTTGCTTCCACTGGTATACCAATAAATTCTGTCCAAAATAAGCCAAAAAGCCCGGTTAAGCAGCCATTGAAAACCCCAAAGTACCAAATTTATAGTCTACTTCTGTGCGCCCCGCTGGGATTTTGATACGAACGAAAACCACGTAAATCCAAAGTCCAGGTGAATGACAGTTTGGAAAAAGGACGCACAAATGTCACCAAAAATACATGAGCAAATAAGGATTTAGTCTAACAATTAATGCCCTAATGATTTATCTGGCTTTAATAATGTTTATTTTTGACTTTCAATGTTTATTTACGGCACATAATCCATGAATGGATTTTTTCTGCTGAATTGAAGGCAAATAGACTTTTTATATATTATTTTTAAAATAAATGTAATTATAAGGGATAATGAACGAACCCATTTTATTGATACTAATTGCACTCTTAACCTTTTTAGTGCGCTGTTAGTTTCGCAAAAGAATCCTTGACTATACGTGCATATTCCAGGAACTTTTAATTATAACCATTCAAATTGCATTTAGAAATTAATGGCAGTTCGCAAGCGAAAGAGACTTAATTAAATGTTTTTTTATTTTTACCATATAATTAACCAAACTGTTTGGCTTTTCCTTTCAGTTTCTGAATACTGTCGCAATACTGGCACATCCACACGACGTCGGATGATGACGCAACATTGTTGGAACGAAATGCACGAGTTGCATCCACTCAAGTGAATGGCTGAGCTTACGGGAAAATTAACTTGGAGGCGCTGCAAAGGCCAATGAATGATGTGAAATTGCGAAATACGCCGCGGGATGAGCCGGAATTTCGTTTTTAATTAGATTTCAGCAAACATAATATGAAATAAGAGCACAAAGAACGTAAAAATTACTTTACGAAATGGAATGGAGGCGAAACAGGCGAAACCTTTATTTTGTGATGTTTGTCAAGGCCAAGCGGAATCAAACAAAAATCAAAGAAATCAAAATTAAGAATGTAGCCGCCGACTTCGATTGTTTTAAGTGTTTAACTAACCATATAGTAATAGAATAATTAACTTTTGTTTTGCTTCCCAATGTATACGCATATTTAAGCAGCTATTATAACGAACCCCAAAATCGAATTCAAATCCGCACGCAAAACGTAATTGAAACCTAACCACAGAAACACAATTTGAAAACGTCAATCGTAAAACCCAATAGATTAGATTAATAAAAACGTATACCTGTCTAACTAACCAAACACGAAAATGTATTCATGTAATAAATGTTAATTTCGTTAAATGAAAATTCGGCAAAAGTGGCTTCTGATTGGATTGGTTTCTCCATTTTAGCATAACAATTTCAGATGACTTATAGTTATTTGCAGCAACTTTAAAGGAGAAAAATACAGGTTTGTGCAATTTTTGGCAGCTTAAAGCAACTGCATGCTCGCAATCCCTGAGCTAAGGCAATTTCAGTTACGGATGCTGACCAAATGCCATGGATTTATTATTATATTTTCAACATTACAGGACTAAGCTTCTATTGCAGCATCCTGGGCAAAAGAGGCAACCCAAACTTCATCAGCTTAGTGCAAAGGCAGAAAAAAGGTCAAACGCTGTTTTCACGTGGACGAACAAGGTTTTTCAGTCAACATCTTAAAGTCCTTCAATAACGAACTTTACAAAAAAAAAAAAAAATAATAAAGTCCTTCAACAACGAAATTTACAAAAAATAATAAAAAGCAACTGAAAATGTACAAGTGCAAACACTGAAATTGGGCTAATTATACATCTAGTGGGATCTAGCTGCCTCCTAAAAAACCTTCTAAGAAGTGGAAAACAATGGTGCAGGCTCAATTTTATGAACGAATATCCACAGAGATTAGCCAAAAGCATTTGGGATAAAAAAATGAGATACGCAGGAGTGGAAAATTCCAATGTTCCATCGTTAAATGTAAACAAACTTCGAGGGAATCAGAAGACATCCAATACGCGAGCTATTTACGCTTGTTAAATCTCCTTATGTAATGCAATAAAAAATTCTACAGGCACTCCGGAGGTAAAATAATAACAGCATGGTACGCACATTTATACATATATAAAATTAAAATGCAAAATATAAGCACCAAACAAACAAGGCGAATAAACACCACTTGCCACACTGCGAATAAAGGAATAAAAATCAAAGGAATCGTACTGAAAGGTGAAAACCCCAATTTTACATTCAAAGTTTCAGTTTGTTTTCGTCATTTCATAAGAAGCTTAGTCGCTGGGAAATAGTGAAAAAATTATATGACTAAATATTCACATAAATTGCAAGGCAAAATTTGGATTTTTAACAAATTTAAGACGCAGAAATAACTGCATACCACTTTTCATTACAACACAACAGTTAAAAAACACATTATATAAGAATAATATTAAAGCAAAATGTAAGGACTTAAAAAACCTTCATTTTCATCGCCTTGTCCTATAGCTTAAATTCGGATAATTTTAATTCTAGCTCAAAACAAATATATGATATGAAATAGAATTGCAGCATGGAGACTTCAGTATACCACTAAAAAGTACACCTTGTCACTTAATTTTCATTTTATTGCCATCAGCCCGTTTTGTTTGTCGCTTTAGTAGGAAAATCTCATACCTTTATCGCTGTCACTGTGCAAAGTGCCCACCACGCTGCCGAAGAATCGCTTGTCCAGGATCTGCAGCAGTTGCAACGCCGTGGCATGCACCTCCACTCGAGGACAGCCCGTCATCAGGAGCGTCACGGTTATCACGGATGTGTAATGGTCGCACGGGTATTCCCTGTAATTAGAGTGGAGGGAAAGGCGGTGAAAGGATAATACGGCTTACAAAGTAACCTAATGAGGTTGTTGGCTTGTGGTTATGCGGTTCGCTCTGCTCAACACAATGCCGGAATGGTTCAGCTCGGCACACATGCCAGAAATCAACAGTTGTTGAGCTCCCTTCCACCTGCAGCCGGCACCAGGCACCAGGCACCAATACCAGGTACCTGGTAACCGACCGACCAGAAAAGCCATCACCCCATCCAAAATCCCTACAGATCCATTAAAATGTCGTAGCCCACTTTCAAACTCTCTTGTCTGCACACACATGCACCCATACGTAAATTTTTAGCCCCCAGGGTGGGTGTGGAATAATGGAATAACACCTTCGGACCAGAGCCACCACCCGCGTCCAACCCACTTCACTTCTGCACTGAATTGAATAATTTACGCAAATCGATTTTCGCTTTGCATCCCCACAAATACAAGACACCAGGCCTGGTCGCTACAAAGTATGCTGTGGTTTAAGTTCGGCTTGAGCGAAAAAATAAAGGGAAGTGCACAACTTATATGTACATATAGTAGTCTATGGCTTTGTATGGCCGTAAAGATCAAAGTTCAAGGATAAATGGCGGGCTATTCAAATAATGCGAATTGCCTGCCATAGTCAAGCGAAGGAAGCCCAAAACAGTTTAGATACTATCAATCATGCGTGGCCAAGCTATTTCGATTGCTTCGACGCCTTTAAATCGTTAATGGAATTTAAAGAATTTAAAGCATTTATCACACCACCCATTAAAACTAAAATGGTATTCGCATCGATGTGCCAACAGCATGCCAACAGCCAAGTGCCACAAAAAATCTGGACAAGCGGAAAATAAAGTTGAGCATGCCACGCGCTGGCCAGATGCTGCATGTGGCTGAACCACACTAGAACAAACAGGTAGACCCAAAAGCAGTGTGATGCGACTAGGAATTACCCTGTATGTGTACTTATACTCTGCGAAAATCTTATGCTTACCCTAGTCTAGTTATTTTAAAAGGCTTGCAGAAAAAAGTTCTAAAACTAAGAATGATAAGTTCTTAAGTGAACATCGTCCCAACCTACAACTGCCATTTGCGATTACAGGGTATGTGGAACAGAGCTCCATTTGAAACGCAACTGCAGTAAGACGCTGTCCAGCCGACAAACATCTTTGCAGCGCGTGTGTTCATCCAAAGTGGTCGAGATGCTTCTGCTCTCGTTTTGTCCTTCGGTTTTGGGGGAACCGCAAAACATCACACACCAGCCACCCACCCACCGGGATAAACCGCAATCTGGTGTTCTCTCGTTACTATGTAAAACCGCCTACAGTGCCTGCGACATCGACAAATGACGGCAAATTGCGAATGAAAACGGCTTTAACTGCGGTTAGACAGTCGGTTTAGTTTCTAGAATACCTAATTAGTTCCTATTAAGACCGAGCAAACAAACGCTAATTATGTAGCAACATGTATGCATTTTTTTTTTTAAATTTTCAGACAGCATACATATTAAAAATGTCTGCTTTTTAATATGATTTAATTGTGGCAATGAACTCAAAAACTGCATGGCTTTGAATAGTTAACATAGTTGAATAGTTAGTACAAATTAAATAATGATTTGTAAGTGTTTTTTGATGCATCCTCTGGCGCTTTCTTTTTATGGAACTTAAAAACCAGTAAAGGAAATCGCTTTCGACACATTTGTCCACCGACAGTTGCACTTGCATTAAATGCAATGAGCCATGTATGCTATGCTTCATGGCCTCTACTGTTTATCTAGCGATGTGTACAGGAAACGCCACAGTTCGCTGCCATAATGGCCAAAGCAAAATAATAAATGTACTATATATATGTATACAAAAGAAACAACTGGCAGAGGAAACGAAACATAAAAAACGAACTTGGCCTGAACAAATAGGCTCTCAACCAATCATGTGTGCGCGTAAGTTTAAAGAGTTGCCATTGTGGGCAGACACGTGAAATGCTACTTAAGAGTGCCAGTTAAATCGGTGTTCAAGTCCTTTATCCCCCCAATCCCCACCAGCATACATACATACATATGTATATGGCATGGGAGCGATTATGGCGGCAAGTGAGGTGGGCGGAGTGTAATGTAATTGGCTGTCGAACAAGTTGAAACAAATTAAAGGGCACAACGTAAGGCGATTACGCAGCGCTTAAGCGGCATCCGTGTGCCCATCTTTAAAGTGCCATTTCCTTTCACTTACTTGGCGCTAAAGATCGAGGCCAGGGCCAGGAAACATGCATCTGCCTCACGTGGTGTCGATGTATAGCACCGGTCTATGACCCATTCCAATAGTTGTCCGATATCCGGATTGGACTCCAGCAACAGAACGACCGTATCCCTCGCCAGCTGGTAAATCTGTGTGAAAGTGACCTCAGTGTTAATTGTGGTTCAAGTGGTTGGGGGTCAAGTGGGTGACGCGTTACCTTTTCGTTCTTGGAGGTCAGCAGCATGTCCAGCCACTTGTAAATGATGCTATCATCTTGTAGATACGATGGATTGAAGATCTGACCGCAACAGAGCAGAGCGGACATGGCCTAAAGCGGTAAAGGTAAGTCATTTAGAACGTTACTCCCTAATGGCTTCAAAATCAGCAATATGTATGTATATATTTAACTTGCCTGCAGGGCGCTAAACTGCAGCTTCTCCTCCTCGAGCGTATGGTCGCTCTGCATGGTGTACCCAAGTGGCTTGGAGAAGCTGCCGCACCAGGCGGCAAATAAATTGAACAGATTACGCTTCAGGACCCGGGAGAGAAGCGTGGCACAGGCCTCGACTGAAAGCAGAACGAACAGGCCATTAGTTTGAGCAGATGGATGGAGATTTGCCACCAACGCTGTGGTGATGACAGCTCTTCGAGCAGCACTTTGTCGACTTACGTGGGAAGTTCTTAATCATTTTGCGTATGAAATTGCAAAAGTGGGCTTTCACCTCGCGAATGCTGAGATTATCCTTGTCCGTCTCAGACGTTAGATAGCCCATGGCGCCCGAGATATACAGCACAAAGGTGGGATGCAGCGACATCGTGTCGCGTTCCAGCACACAGGTGCTGCAAATGGATGATGGAAACGTTGTGGCCATTAATATTCATATTGATCATTGTGCATAGAAATTCCTTACCTCACACCGAACGTTCCGTTCTCGGCAATCTTCTCCAGCACTCGCACCACCTGCAGACGCAGGGCATCGCGTCGCCGCCGCCTGCGCATGTTCTCCTGCTTGCAGTCCACCGCCTCACGGATGTACACCACCAGCTCCTCCATCAAATCCCTGCCAGAATGCACACGCACTTTGTCAGTTGAATCAAGTTGGATATAGACTTGGTTGAGACTTACTTGAGCGCATCGTGGTTTATCAGACCCAAGGCATTTACGGCGGCATCTCGCACATCGACGACCTCGCACCGGAGGAGCGGCACCACCAGTTTGTAGAGCGCTTGGGGGGATGCGCTGCCCATCGCTGACTTGTCACTGCGATCGGCGTTCAGGGAGTCCGGCGATGAGCTGTAAAACAAATTTATGGCCATGGATTTTAGTGTCGAACAGCGAGCGCTCCGGGGCAGTAATTTCTGTTAATGTTCCTATCTGACGGTGGGTGCTTGTGCTGCCTTGGCAAGGTCATCGTTTAGCGAGAGTCCATAAAGTTTACTGCGATTTAAACTGCTACGCGCTACTGGATCTGTGAAAACTCGCTCACTTGACAAATTCAAATTCCAGGACGTTTTTCAAATATATATATATCTCATTCGGGGACCCTCTGTTTCTACGTTGCAACGATAAACATTATGAATTTTAAACTCGAAATCATCTTTCAATTAAAACCCCAGCTTTTTTGTCGCCCTGAATTTTCCCTTTTCCTTTTGTTGCTGGGGGGTGGGCTTGGTCAGGACGAATAATAATAAATGACAGCAAGCAAATAACAATTTTATATAATTTTTTTGCTGCTGCTACTGCTGAAAAGCGAACACGAAGCTAAATCAAGCTTTTGCGGGTTTCGTGGGTTTTTGGGAATTGTGGGCAACTGGCTGACATGCGCTATATGAAAAATAAACAAACTTGTCTTCAAATTATTTTCAGCACACTGCAAATAGGGGGCGTGGCAGAAAAAAAAACGATAGAAGGAGATGAACAAACTGTTTGCCAAATTGAATGGAAACAACTCAATGATAACCAGATGAAAATAGGAAAATATCACTGAAAATCAGTCTTAAATAAATAGATTTGCATTCAGAAAGAAACAAATATGCAACAATTTTACTAGAAATGAAGCAGGATGTTTGCTAACTTGGGATAGTTTTCAGATTGAACAGAAACTAGTTAAACCTTTTAACAAAAAGAAGAAACAAAAGAAAATAAGCACTAGCGGGAAAACTTTAAGACCATTTTTGCTATTTGAAAAGTGTAACACAAAACCTTTCAAACTCAAGAGTGCGAATACAAAGGATAAAAACTTTTCGGGCTAATTTAAAACATTTTTAATAACATGCCAAAGCTACACAAACACACAAATAACATAGACAAGCAACAAAAATATAATAAACATAGGTATATACTCAGTTTGCATACAGAATACGCTGATAGCTATTTGTACAAAAAGTTATGTAAATCGAGTTATTGTTTTGCAGGTAGTATTTTGTTTCATTATTACTCGGTTTTGGTTAAGGTTTAGGTTTTGATTTGGTTTAAGGTTTTTGGTTTAAGTTTAGCTTTGGGTTTTTGGTTTAAGTGTTGATTTGGATTAAGGATTTTGGTTTAAGTTTTGATTTGGATTTTGGTTTTTGGTTTTGGTTTTGGCTGTAAGTAGTTTGCTTTACCCAAGTCGCTTTTGGCGCGCCTCTTTGCGTCCATAGGAGAGTGGCAGCGTGAAGCGCGTGACGATTCCCTCGGGCCCAAACACATTGGATGGTATATTGTCCAGGGAATCGGACAGCGAACGCGAGTCCGACTGATCTTGTAAACTATAAATTACAATCCATTTATATATATTGATATTGATACATATATGTATAAACAGCTGGTGTGGTTGCGATACTGAACGGCTGGTCATGGTGACTGTTGGATGGTTCGATTTCGAGATTGATGTGATCAATGTTTTATGTACGCACTTGCACAGAGAGATATCATATTGGCATAATGCTGACCAATCTGTTTGCCCAGCTCCCGTGGGATGTTCGCTTGGTGCGGACATGGACTCTAACATTCACTGGGACACACGTGCAATGTGGTGAACAGGTGGTGGGTGGATGGGCGGATTGGAGTGTGGGCGTGGAGTAAATAGTAGTGGACTTTTTCTGAAATACCCCTTTTTATTGACATTTTCCCTCGACCAACATTTACACACTGATGCGATGGAAATGCGATGTGTGTGTGTTATGGGTTGCAATATTTCGCATTTAATTCAGTTGAATCTAGTTAGGAATTCTACGAACAGTCCGTGGAAACGAATTTCAATGATTTACCACAATGAAAAAATGGTTTAATGTGCAGAATAACATATTATAAAAATTCAATAAAAACTTTCCTTTGAAAACCCATCTAATTGCTGGAAATAATAAATTTATAATGACAACAAATAGACTGACACACTTAACATGCACATACACTTTTTATGAAATTTTACGAAACTCTGTTGCTAAATTTGCAATGCAGTAGCATTATTCAAAATAGATTTTTTATCAATATAGCTAAAATATAATGCTTTTGAATAGTATGTTTTTCTTACTAAATCTCCTTTTTTCATCAGTTATTGCGCTACAAAATAAAAAACTAAATTCCAAAGAATTTTATTTATAAGCAGCTTATTTTCAGTTCGATTGCTGAAGGTAAAAAAATACTTTAAGGGGATCGCACAATTGCGAACGAATCACGACAAAATTTAATTACCAAGAATCTGTTAGCCAGTCAATAGCGTAAAAAAATGGCAAACATGCATTTTTTCAAACTTTACGGTCCTATTTCTCGGAATCACAGCTTTATTACATGTTTTTTCGGTGACCAGACTTCGATTTTGTGCATCGTAATCAACCAAATTTTTGTAGATCCATTAAGGTAATCTAATTTCGGGCTCATTTTGTGCAAAAGTGTGATTAAATGTGAGTATTCAGCTAGCATACCAAATCCAACCCATTAAATTTGGCTCTAAAATAATAAACAAGCTAATGAACGCACGATGGCATGAACAAATATTGACAAAAGAGCCCTGCTGTTGTTTGTGCTTATGCAGGCTGGTACATGGAGTTTAGTTCAATTAACCAAATATAAACTTATGGGTGACTTCTGAAGAATCCAATTGAGTGCATGCGTGTAAAACAAACCAGCTAAACATACAACAAGCGGTGTGAGTTACGTGAATGAAACAATTATTGATAATCACATATTAAAACGATTTGCATTCACCATCAATATGCAAATGGAGTTAATACAAAACCCATTTTCAAATATCAAAATACAAACACATACTGTTCTGTCTTTTTGCTTGACACACAGCAACTTAAAACACAAAACCCACTCCAATGAAAATTGGTTTGAACAAGAAAACAAAATATATAATATAGTATCACTTTTAATAACTTCACTATCACTTTTAATAACAAAGTACAGGTCAACTGTAGTACACGGATGTATAATCACTACATGCAAATCGTGCCGAATGTAATTGAATGCGAAGTGTTAGTCAAACAGAAGTAATGAAGTGTCTTGTTTGTTCTGAGCTTTGGGCGGTTGTTAGTGAGGGGACACAATAGATGCACAGAGAAAAATAACACACAAATTGTCAACCTTTTTCACAGGTTTATCACATCAGCTTACGGCAAGTTTCAATGGCTTGGCATAAATCGATTTCATTTCAATTTGGCAGTTATTTGTTCATCTGTGTGAACATGGCTTACAAATGCGATGCGTTTCGTCACTCACCTCAAACTCAAGTCAGGTGATGCACATCGAACGGCGACACTGGGAATCTGAGGCACTAGTCGCATGGCACAGGCCACCTGATTCCTCCAAAGACGCAAGTACGAATCCTTCTGGCTCTCGGTGGGCACTTTCTTCGTTGGCGCCGAACTTCGCAGCAACGAAGCTCGATTGTCGCTCACGGGGCTGCATTACGGGAAATATTTAAATATTATTAATAATATAGATTTTAGTGAAACTCCATGCAACTTACGTGGGATCAATGACACTGTACAGCGCATTAAGGCGCGTGAAGCAAATTGGCCAGGCCTGCGCCACAGCCGATGGGCACTGTTGCAGGACATTCTGTCGTTCCAGCAATCCAAACAAACAGGTGGCCCAGGGATCGAACTGAGGCTGCGGAGAGCTGGCCGCCGTTGCCGAGGCATTCGGTGTTGAACTGGACTGCGAGAGGTTGAGTGTGGACGTAGAGGATTTCGAGTTGTCTGTAAGAAGAAGTATCAAAAGAATTATGCTTCTATATTCGTTAAAAATGGCATTCAATAACTGCCCACCATCTGTCAGTCCAGCTAGCCACACTCCACTCGATCTTTCAGCTATCCACTGCAGATCAATGCAATTGGCATTCAGAATAGCCGTCTTCTCCGTCTGCGGCAGCTGTGGCAGGCACTTCTCAATGATGCCAGGCACACAACGATCCATGACATCGATGAGGGGCGGCTCCGTTTCTGGGATACCCAATGCTCGCATCAGATTCTTCACTTCTTTGAGGATCAACGCGGCCAGCTTGCGCAGATACGTGCGGTAGTTGCAGAGTAGCACCAGTGCAAAGCCCTCCACAAAATGCAGAGTGGTGGCCAGAGGAATTTCATTCTTCTTGCCCACATCGCTGGCCATGTTCAGCACGGTGTGTTGCGTGATACTAGACATTCCACTAGAGGTAGTTATGCTGGAGGCAGCACTACTGGCCGTATTCAAATGCTGCTGCTTGGACAACTGACTGCTGGCGGTGTCTTTGGCTGGCGCTGATGTGACCTGAACCACTGTAGCCTGCACCACCGTTGTCGTTGTGGTGGCCGTAGTCATTTTGGCTTGTGACGTATTGACCACGTTGGTTGCTCCACTGGGAGCACTGGTGGTGTTATTCCCATTCACATTTGTGGCACACCGCCAGATGTTGAGGAAAGTAAAGAGGATGCGCGTGCAGTTCTCCAGCAGCTGCGGATAGGTGTCGGTGACGTCGCGCACCAGAAACTGAGTGTAACCGTGCACGACATCCTGACGCCAATCCGGGAAATCTATGACCAAAGTCGTAAGCGACTGGTGGGTTAGAATTCGCAACTCCTCATCCATGTGGACCGATAGTCTGGAGAGCATGTCGACAAGCTCGTGAGGCGTCATTGTATCGGGTATCAATCGCGGTACGGCGGCAACACACGTTCGGAAGAGATCGATGCGAGGCTTTCTTTCGCCAGATAACATCTCGTCCGGCTCCTTGTTCTGGTTCTGTGTATTGGTCATCATCAGGGGACGACCGTAGTGAACATCCAAAGCTCTCAAAATATCCACAAAAACTCTGCGCACATGAGGGAAGTACGTAGACATTCCAATACTTTTGGCGGTGTCATCCGTTAACAAAACATACATCTTGTTGAAGGTCTTCTTCACTCGCAGGGTGTTACCAGATGGCAGAACTGGCACCGTCCTGGGCATCGGTGGTTCACCAGCCTTCTGCTGCAGTGAATCGGCGACGACCAAGAAGGCTCGCAGTCCAATGCTCATGCGTTCCGGATTCAGGATCAGCTTAATCGAACGACCTACGCACAGCAGATCGTACACGATCTCGCGCATGGCGAAGTCCAGACGCTCCTGGGCGATGAACTGGATGATCTTTACAAAGATGTTTAGGGGAGTGTCACGTGGCACAACTCCTTTGGAGCCCCTGTAAAACAAGTAACAAGTTGGTGTGGATAAGCAATATTCCCTCGCATGGTTTTGAATTCATTACTCACTTGGGAAACAGGGAGTTAACAATGCTCTGGAGGCGAGAGTGAGTGGCCGAGTTGGACTCACACTTGATGCGGATCATGTACACCCACAGTAGGCGAAACAGTGACTCAAGGGCGACGCGGCTCATTTTGGCATCGCGGTTTTTCAAATTACTCAAGCACATGGCGAGGAAGTAATGCCAGTTGGTCAGGAAGAAAGTCTTTTGCGAGACGCAGAGCAAGCAGGTGACCAGCGGGAAGAGAGCCAATCGATGCTTAGACTTGGTGGAGGCATCCAAGGTCTGCACATAGAGCAGCTCCACAAAGTTCTTAACGCACGGAACATTCACCTCGTTTTTAACGGCCTGTGAAAAAATGAATGTATTACTTCAATGACTTAAGAGACAATTGGTATTGTTACTCACCGCCGCCACCGGCACCAGGATCTCCACAAACAGTCCGGCCAACGCATGCTTGATATCCTTATCCTTAACTTCCAAAAAGTACTGACCGCACTCGTGCATAAACTGAAAGGACGCCTCGAACTCCTCAATGGGCACCATCTTGACCCGGAAGAACTTCATGCCCATCAGCAGACTGATGATGCTCTGCGTGGTCGTCGGTGACACCTCCTTGCCACGCAGCTCCTTCAGCTCGCTCATGAAGCGCTTGCGTACCGATGCAAATCGACTTTGAGCCAGTACACCGATAACCTCTGCATACAGATCCGCAATCATGTGGATATTAAGGGCATTTGGATTGTTTTGCAATCCATCCTTGTACTTGAAGTGCTTAAAGGCCAGATTCTCGATGCTGCGCACCAAATCCTCGTGGCCCGGATGATACGGCAACTGTTTGAGTATCTCGATGAGAGCCAGACAGAAAATGAACTCCACAGCCGCTTCCCTACGCTGCAGCTGAAAGTCCAGATCGACGGTGGGCTTGTTGGTTGCCGCCTGGGAGCTACTGCCACTCGGTGCTGGTTTCTTGAGGTCATTCTTGATCTCCATGTCGGACAACTGGCGACGATGCCAGGCCAGCAAGGTGTGCAGCAACGATGGCAGGCAGTGCTCGGCCACTGAGCCCAGAGCGGATAGTAACTGATCGAATTGCTGATCCTCGCCGCGCTGCAGCAGCTTAGATAGATTCTTGTCGGCACTCTCCAGCATCACCAGCTCGATCTTCTTCTCAGCTTGCGCTGTAAAGTCACTGAACAGATTGCGCATCACGATCTCACCAGGCCGTGGAGCGGAGGTCTCCACGCTGGCCACCCTGGCGGCCAAGGCATGCATCTCGGCTTGCGTGTAACTGGGCAGGACGTTGATGATCGAACTCCTGGAATGAGCTCCCCAGGGTAGCAGCGACTGCCGCTGCGGAATAATCAGAGCTGGCGGTGAAGCGTAACTCTGGCGACTGGCCGGCAAACTTTGGTAAGTTACCGCTGACGATTGCTCCACATCGCCTAGTGGCAATTGTTGCTGCTGCTGTTGTTGCGACTGTTGTTGCTGCTGCTGCTGTTGCTGTTGATATAGCAGTTGCTGTGACTCATACTCTATGCCATACGGATAGTCATCGCCGGGCAGCTGGTAATTAATGGGCGACGTTGTTCCACTGGCCGTATTGCTACCATTCGGACCACTACGAGTCGTCTTCGGCGTGGATGTGTATTCCGCCGAGTTTATCGAGTGGCGCTGGCCGGGCGATCCACCACTCGGATTTCCACAATCCAATTGAGCTGATTCAATGTTATCGACGCTATCGCCGCCAGCCAGGTTCGCCTGATAAGCATCTTCCTGGAAAGCGTTACGCTGTGGGCTCTTTGTTGGTGTTACCACGCCCACTCCCACTCCCGCCCCCGCTCCGCCTGCGCCCGCTCCACCCACCGCAGTGGTCACAGTGGCTGTTGATGTTGTTGCCGCTCCAGCTGCTGCGTTGTTGTTGCTGTTGTTGGCTGGACTGGCGGTGGAGGGCGAGGCAGCTGGATCGCTCAGGTGCTGCTCATTTGGGTTTTGATTTGTGCCTGGTTAAAAAAAGAACGAAACACATTATCATTATCGGTTTTACGATTAAGCGGATTACACTTATCAGTTATTTATAGGTATAGAATTACATGTGTTGATAGCTGGACAAGTCCAAAAATGATTCACTCTGTGTGCAAAAATCATATAATAAGCACGTTTATGGAAACAACAAGTTTAATAACATTTCAATACTTAGTTTTACCAATAATTTATACAAATAATCACATTTCATATTTTTAATTTATTCAAAAACCTAAAACTGTATACTTTTCTAGATAGTTAAGTAGAGATATGAGCGCTAAATCAGCTATGATGTGACATTTATTAATTGTTTTGGCATTCTAAAACTTGCGTATACGCGATATATGCTGTATGAATCTTTGATTTGTGATCTGTTATTTTAGTTGTTTACCCAACCTTGGTTCTAGGACACGCCTATAAAGCGAAATCTGTAAATAGAAATTATCATCAGCAACCATCAACAATTTAATCATCATCAAGTGTGGGGGTGTGGCAAGAACACGCCCCGAAAAACTCAAATTGGTTAGAGAAACCAAAACGAGCTCCCTTTATGGTCCCAATTCTGGACTTGGGGACTTGAACTTGGGAACTGAATCGTGTCGGTTGGTTATCATTCAATATTTCGGTTTTATATCTTAATTGCCAGGAAAGCACTGTAAACTTAATACTGCCACATGGTCTGATGAATGGCGTGCCATTGGCCATCTGTCGAAATGAAACACACTCTGGGGTATATGCAAAATAATAATTACAATTGATGATTTGCTTTACTTCTGGCAACTCATATCTGTTTACGGACACGATGATAAGAGCCGAAACTGAATTCTAACTAAGGAAAATGATGGGAATGTGTAATATAGCTTTCCCAGAATATTATCATGCTTGAATTTAAGATACTACGAAGTGGAAATGAATTTGAATTGCAAATATCTGGGGAGGTCAAATTTATATTTATCGCTCTCTGAAAGGAAAGCAACTCTATAAAAGTTAAAGTGATTCAGATTCTCCTTCTACGTAAGCATAATTATCAAATAAATTGATGACAAATGTTAAATTCAATAATGCATTAAGAATATGAACACTCAAAAGTGAAAGCTGGCATCAAACAAAGGTCATCCCTCAATTGTCTAGCAAAACGACACCTCGTTCTATTATTCAGATCAATTATCGTGACTTATTTCTGGCCGGAATTCCTTTAAAATCGAACTCAATCAATAGACCGGAAGGAACACGAGTCAGTGCCAGTGTCCTTTATAACATTATTGGATGGCACCAGGTGAATAATATATATCAAATACCAAATGTAATCCAAACGATATGCCGTGTGTCATGCACCAAAGAAGTCAGCTGTTTTGAGCTGCCACCGAAGGTCTGGTAAAGTTCAGGGTAAAGGTTTTTGTGAATAATTGATAAAGTTGAAGTACAAGGCAATTTGGAGGACTCACTGGGGGGAAAAGCAAAGGTTAATCCCAAACTTTGTAGCGAAAAGCCGTGAAATCTCCGGCAAGGAAATTTTTCCCAAAGACAACCAAGTCCAAGCCCAGCGGAATAAGTAATGGGTTGGAAAATGTTTGACATTTCACTAAACACATGTATGCGAAGAAAATCGAAAACATCACAAGGAAATCTCAACTAAAAAATGCGAAAACATATGTACACAAATATATATATATGTATATGTACGTATTATTAATGCCATATTAACACGCTCACCCAAATCGTCTTCCCGAACGAATCGTACGTCTTATAAAAGCTCTCTGGATGTGTCATATGAGGGCAGCAACAACACACGCGAATAACACGATTCCATGCCACTTATAAGATGTTCGACGAACCCGAACAAATATCTCTGCCAGACGATTAATCCATCGCACTGGGCCAAACTCAAATCCAAATAAAACGCAAAACATTCAAAAACTGCAGCGGAGGCAAGAATGTAAGGCAAGTAATCTGGGGGTTCGACTGTCAGATACTCATTAGTCACTGTTTTATGGAATTTGAATGATAGCAAGTACAGAATCTTCAACATGTTTATATGGAGTTCCATTTCTAGTTATATGTTTTACCTAATTTTCATTTTAACATATTCTATTTTCATAGAAAACACTGAAACATTCAAACTACAAGTAGTCTTTTTTAATGTTTTATTTTCTTTATGCTATTATCAAATTCAATTTCGTTGGAAAAAATATTTATAGTTTAGCGCATGGAATTATTTTTAGTAGCTTTTTTATTTCTCTGTTGAGCATTTTCAGGCACCAATAGATTTTCGCTTGCTTATTTCGATTTTGGAAATCGCTCTGATTATTTATAAAAAATGTAGAAAAAGAACGTTTAGAAAACAATAATAAAAATGCAGATAACCCCAATCCAACCCATTGATTTATGTTAAATCGATAGGTAATCAAACATTTCTTTAAAATCATTGTGAATGATAACAAATAAATTGCAGAGCAACAATTGCGAGTTAACAATAATAAACAAATATTTTTGGCAAACGCGCTAAATGAATAAGTAAAGTAGTCGAGAAGTGTGGGATGATAATTCAAAATATTAGCGTTGTAGAAAAATATTCAAAGAATTTGGCGGAAAGTCAAGCTATATATTTAAATATATCGAATGGTTTGTTGTTTATAAAAAAGTGTGTTTGTTAGATGCAACCGATTGCTATCTTTGAAATCGCACATCAACTTGTTATTGATTTTCAAACATTTATCTTATCTTCGCCATTAATCCATCAACTTTCGCCCTTGAACCCTTTTTTCAGTTTGCTTTCTTGGAGTTTTTATTTTTTTTTAATTCGATTATCTGTGCAGCAAGTGATAGCGAAAACAATGAACATTATACGAATTTCGTAATAAGCCCGATAAGATAACACCATATAGCAAAATCATGTAAACTCATGTGGTTCGTCAATATTTTTTCACATAAACTTGAACTCAAAACCTTCAAAATTGTTTATCGCAACTTATTTTTATCGTCTGTAAACCAAATATTTCCTGGATATTTGGTTTGGTCACCCCGTTTCCAAATGCTTATCGCTTCTTTTCAGTGCTCGAATATTGTATGTTTTGAACTTTCAAATCGCCATGTATGTATGTATAAGTACCTTTTAGTTTTTTTGGAGTCCATTGAAAATTCCATAACATGAAAGTGGAGCATAAATTTGTCAGGGAATCGCAGCTGGGAAAATGATACTCGGGCAGATTTACAATTGTTCTGCCCGGCTAAGAAAAAAAAACGCAAATGCGATAGCGAGTGTATTTAACACTAATTAACGCGAACAAGTATTGCAATTAGAGGCACGTGATTTTTGCATCCACACAGTTTACAAATAATATTTATTAATTGTTGCTTCAATTGTTGTTTGCTACCGTGTCCGATTGTTTTAGATTCGATTAAAAACGGTGCTGCTGATAAGGTGATTTCAACTATGTCACTGGGTCACGATTTATGTTTATTGCACTATAAATTGCTAAGGAATTAACGATTAGCAATCAACCAACACTCATTTTCCCAGTGGAAACATTAACATTAACATTTACAGCCGTCTCTTAGAGCCTCTCTCTACGATTTGTATGCTAATTAGCCAGAAATAATGAGCTCAGCGTTTTGCAAACTTGTACACCTTTTTGTACTTTATTAGTTTATTTATTGGCCGATGTCAAATTACGTTGGCCATCCGAATGTGATTATTTGTGTGTGCCGATAAATAGAACCGATTTCGATATGGTGGCACATATAGACGGATATTATATATAGTGGTATATATAGACGGGCAGCTCGCGTTAAATCCAAAATAAAAATTTCGAACGGACCGCAAAGTGCAAAATGCGAGGCAAACGACGGCGACGACGACGAATTTCGACTGCGGCGAAAACGAACCGAAAAAAACGGACGGGCTATACGGAAAAAAAACAAAAACAAATACAAATACAAAAAAAGAGCGAGCGCGACGTCAATGGCAGCAGAATACAACAACAAGGAACGCAGAAAATAATACTGTACAAAAATCAACAAAATGTGAGCAACTCGCGCACGCTCGCAAATTGGAAGCTCGAAATCAAAACAAACGATTATTGTCTATTTAAAATTATGATTAACAATTGCGAGAGAGAGGGAGAGAGAGAAAGAGAGAGAGAGTTTGGAGCGAACGGAACAGCTGTTTGGCTACTGCGGCGAAATCAAAAATCAGCTGAGTTGCTTTCAAAACAACAACACTCATACGCCGCGTTGTACCAAATGGGAGATGATGAAAACCATTTGTTTGTTTACCTATTTGCGTTCTCTCTTTGCGGATTCTAGCTGATTAGCACAGCTAGTGGATGGATAGACATACACATATATAATATATCTGTCGCATTAGCTTCAATTTACTGGCGGTAACCTGGGCCGCGCCTTCCCGCAGAGAAGTGCTAAGTGGAAAACTTTCCGCCCTCGGCGGCGTGGAAATCCCGCAGAGAGCCAAGGCTGAAGCTGAGCTCCAACTACAACACTTCACAGGACGTCCTTAACCCGAATTCCGTGTGGAAAACCGCGGTAATTCAATTCAATGCAAGTGCGCTCCACTTGCCTGAAGGGATTAGAAATTGGGAATCCAGTTGACTGGTTAAATTATTTGAAAAGATGTATCAATACAAGTTAAAAACACTATATCGATGGAAACACATTTCCAATCGTAATTTACTTTAAAGTTAGATTATGTTTTACTTATTTTATTAGGTCTTGATTTTAAATAACTTAAAGAAGTCTAGTCAGCAAATAAAAAGTCGAGTTTTATCTTACGATAATCCAAAAGTTGTATTGATTCCCTAAAATTCTCATGTTCGAATCAAAGTTTTGAACAATTTGCAAACTTAAATAAGCAACTTCAAATCCAATAAATAGACTTGAAAAAGTCATAGTTTCTAGAGATAGACTGTGTATAATTCTCCCTGCTGATTTTCCTTCATGGAAATGACCAACTGCCTTGGCGAATTGCTAAACAAACTTTGTGCAAATTGATTTCACCAAGTTGTATAAAAAAAGTAAATAAGCAAACATAATAAAAAAAAAAACAATGCCGAGTGAAGCATTTTGTAACGACAAACAGTTAAATTGATTATGAACGCGCCCAGATTGTTTGCCATATGTACGAAAAATTAGCACTTTGGCCCACAAGCACGGGCACTTTCCATTTGTACAATATTGGTTAGCTGAATTAGTTAACTGCTTTTATTGCAATTGGCGAATTACATCACGCCCACCGCATAACTAGGAGTTGCTACTACCAAAATGATGGACTGGCACGCGATTCGAGAAGGCAAACCAAGCAAACACGCGACCGGAACGCACTTTACACCCGCTAAAAAATAATTGAGAACGCACTTGATTTTTGTTGGCCCCAAGTCGGCTATATAAACCTATTTCCCCGCACACTCGGATTTTGAATCGGACTAGTGTGTTTTCCCTCTGGTTTCGGTACTTTGTGCCTCGACGGCGGGCAAACAAATGAGAATGAGAATGAAAATGAAAATGGGCTGATGTACGAGCGTTTGGAGCCCGAACTTATGCAATTTCGCACAGGTGATGGTAACGACGACTCGACATTTGACTTTGGATGGCTGGCGGAATTTTCTAATTTTGCCACACTGCGCTACAAAATCCGTTGGATAACTGCCAGGTGGTGCTGATGGTGGTAGCGATGGTGGTGGTGGTGGTGGTGCTGCTGCTGCTGAAAGAGCAGCAAAACCAAATGGAAATAAAAGCCCAACACACCCATTGACGCCAGACGTTTGTTTTGCTTTTCTTCCTCTTTCGGCGCTGAATGTCATTATCAAGGTTTATTTGGCACTCTGTTTTTCCCGCCTTTTATTTTTTTTTGGTTGCGATTGTGAATGAAAAGCGTAGAAGTGAGTGGGCGGGTTTGTTTTCGGGGGAAATATTGAGATAGGGCCAAATCGGATTGCGAACCGGCTTAAATCGGCGGTAAATCAATCTCGGAATATAATGAAAAATTGCTGTGCGCCAAAAGAAAAGTAGAAGAAAAAAGGGAAAACGTTGAGTCCATAAATTAAAGAAGACAAAGGAAGAGATGTAAACTGCATTATGTCAACGGTGGGCAAGGACTTATTTGTTTCAGACAAATACTAGATTATTTATTGCACAGCTTGTGTTCATTATCTTGGGTATAGAATAGAATATATTCATTAAATTTTAAACTTATTTAAGTTAAATTTTTTTTGACGTAACTACATACTTTTGTATATATGTATGTTTATATGTATGTATATAATATCACTTTTTCTTAAGTGCTCCCCATTAAACTAATGGTTCCCTAGCGACAAATTCGCAAAGCAAACATTTAAGTTCTCAGATTGAAGCCAAAAGCAAACATATGTACACACATACATTTATAGCTGTATATTCCTTTGTTGCAAAATTTGCGATACCCAAGTGTAAACAAAGAACCCAAAATTAGAATGAAAATCTCACTTTGATCTAAATCGAGAGAAGAGGTAAATATTTTCATAGACGCCCAAACACACCGGCGACTCTCTGTGAAGATATCGTACATATAAACACTTAGAAGCCCTTAGGATAGAAGTTTTTCAAAGTAAACAAACCGTTTCCTGTGCACTAAGAACTTGCTCCACTGTGGTACAGTGAATCAAAACCATAAATTGTTCAATTTGATTAGGTGTGCAAGTGCGAGCAGGAGAAAGAGAGTCGGCGAGAGAGAGATGGCGAGTGCGTGTGGATGGCCGGCAATCAAAGTGAATCATCACTTAACAAATGAGGAAGACAAAGCAAACAAACAAATGGATAACGGATAAACAGATGCAAAAGAGGTGAAGTGTGTGAAGGTGCGAGTGGGAGGGGCGGGAGAGAACAAAGGAGGCGAGGCAGTGAGTGAAATGCAGTGAGATAACACACACACACACATCAGCGCACACAGGCAAACAATTAGTGGGCGTGTGCAATTAGCAACAAAAGCAAAAAACTAAGAACAAGTGCAGTTAAACGCAAGAGTTGCGCGATGCAAAAGGGAAAATCGAGAAAATCACGCAGAAGGCTGTTTAAATCCCAAAAATAGCCACTTATGCAGCTGAAAACTAAAACAAGACGCCAAATAGCGAAAAACTCACCTGCAACCCCTGCTTCCAAGGCAAACAAATCGTCCTGCAGCTCCAATTGATCCATTGCAATCAAATACACTTCCTAATTAAAAATTGATGGCTAAAAACAATACGCGTCTGCAAAAGTTGCAGCTGCGGCCATTTTTTGCTTGCCCAGCGTGGAATTTCAGCTTTTAATCACGTTTCACGTTTTTGAACACTCAAAGAACACTTCTATCATTCTTTGGCACAAGGGCACAAGAAAAAAACACTATTTCCAATTTGATTTAGGCAATTTTCAGAACGTTTTTTATTGCAAATGTTGGACGAAAATTTACGCGTAGCGAAGAAGCAGAAAATTGTGAATCAGCTGATTTTTGTTTTGACCAGGGCTACGTTAGAAACTTGCCAATCGATAGGCGATTGTACGTTACGTTTTATTACGTTGCGCTATCGGCGCTCAGCTGTTTTCCCCGGCAATGACGTCACGCGTGAACACTCAATTTCTTGTATTTTGATTGGTATTATCAAATTAGTATCGCATTTATCTGCAAATACTTGACTAAACATAAATAAACGCGCGCTAATCAGGGCTCGACCATGTCGCCAGGGATTGCAACGTGTGGTTAAAGGCCTAACACAATGGCAAAACAATCAGAAGTCGACGAGGCGCAAAGAAGCTAAAAAGGAAGAATCTAGGAAAGTTTATAAATAATAGTAAGTAAAAGGAATGAACACTATTGATTTTGACAAATGAACTTGTTACCTGTATTAGTTCTGACTTTTAACTCTACTTTTTAGATATAATTACAAGCGCTTCCTAAACTGGAACGTACGCCAATTATATTGGCATAACTACCATTCTTATTCAATCTCTTTCAAGTGTCTGTCCTCTATACACAAATGTAACGAATTCTAAAATATGAAATTTATGAATCGCACGAAAAACGCATAATTCGCAGTACTTTAAGATTAAAGAACTGTCTTAGTAAGATAGCATTCATGGCCACGTCTTATGCATAGCTCCTACTATCTTGAACAAAAGATTTAGTATCTGTGCTTAAATACCATGCTAAATTATAGATAAACAAACCAGTTCTTCATAAGAAAATGCATAGTAATCCTCATATACTACCATTGCAGATACCAAAATGGAAGTGCCTGTGCATCCGCTGAGCCAGGACCCCACGGCCGCTTGGAGGGAGATCAGCAAAACGCAGCGCGTGATCAAGGTGACAATGAAGCCACCGACCACCACGGTGGCGCCCAACAAGGCACGAGTGGTTTGCATGTCCGACACGCACTCCTTGACGCCCTACATCAAGTTCGATATACCAGATGGCGATATATTCATTCATGCCGGCGATTTCACCAAGTGTGGACAACTGGAAGAGGTGGAGGAGTTCAACACCTGGATTGGAGCACTGCCCCATCGCCACAAGATCGTGATTGCTGGCAATCATGAGCTCAGCTTCGACAGAACCTTCACCCATCCTTTCCAGAAGAGCAAAAGTCATGCTTCGAGCAGCAAACACACGGGCATGTCCATCCTCGATGATCTGCCCACTCTGGGCAATGCCAAGGAGAACTTGGAGAGCGCCGTGCAAACGCAGAATGTCCGCGATGTTCTGACCAACTGTCGGTATTTGGAGGATGAACTACTCGAGATTTGGGGCATTCAAATTTATGGATCGCCATGGCAACCGGAATTCTGTCGCTGGGCCTTTAATGTTCCACGTGGAACTGCCTGTTTGGATAAGTGGAATCAAATCCCGGAAGGCATCGATATTCTGGTCACCCACACGCCGCCCGTGGGTCACGGCGATCTCTGCTGTTCCGGCGTTCGAGCCGGTTGTGTGGAGCTACTCAGCACAGTGCAGCAACGAGTGCGCCCGAAATACCACGTCTTTGGACATGTACACGAAGGCTACGGCATCACAAGCGATGGCAGGATCATCTTTGTGAATGCCTCAACGTGTGACATCAACTACCTACCCAACAATGCCCCCATCGTTTTCGATGTGACGCTGCCCCCCGGATTTCGCAAGGATTAGCATGCCTAGATGATTATTTATTGTGTCAGGTTCAATGAATTTATTTTCGTCCCACTTTATGTTTAAGTTAAGATATTTCGTCTGTAAAGATCTTGAAGCACAATTGTAGGTGTCTAGAGAGGTAGAATTCAATTCGCACGAAAAAAATCCTCTTTACAGAAAGATGCCATAAAATATTTATTCAAGTAGAGTGCATTTGTCAATATATAAATTAAAAAAAAAATAAACAAGTTTTGAAGACACCTCAACTTTTGAAGATTTTCAATATGATATAATATAATTTATAATTATAATTTATGTAAAGGTAAAGCGAACCCTGAGATACATACATATATTTTCAAATTGGTTTCGATAAGCCGCCAGAAATGGTTTGGAAAAACCTTGGAATGATTATTGCTTAGCAGCCCTGTCTCCCAATTTGACATTCCTCTTTGGCGCCCAGTAACGGCGCTTTTCCAGTGACTCCCCAATCAGCGAACCAACTAACCTGAGGCTGCACTTTTCGCGTGGCGACCAAAAAATTATAAAAAAAAAGGTCCCGCAGTAGATTTTAATTTGTATACTCCCAATTTTAGTCCAGCAAAAAAAAAATAATATGGTGAGAAGAAGAAAAACTAATTAGTTTAAGAGTTGCGAAAAGCTGGAAGTGAAATTCAAAATCAGAAAAGATGTGTCAGAAGATGTGAAATGAAAAGATGTGGGAAGTGAAAATGAATAAGAGTTAATTGGAAATGAATAGCTAATTTCGAATTTTTTGAAAAGTCTTAACTGTTACTGCCCACAAATCCTTGAAAAATAGGACGATCTTATAATTATTCTAAAATATATTCCTTGTATGTATTATAACAGGCAATCAATATTTTTTAATAATATTTATTCTGAACTTTTTCTTTGAAATTAATGAAATGTTCCAAGGATAAAAGAGTATTACTTTTTCGTCATATGATATTATTCTTGATATTAGTTTTAGTGAGTAATTTATAAAAGAAGTAAAATAGAAAGGGAGGACCTAACCTAACCTTAAACAATGGCGCCTTCTCTTGCCCAGCTCACCACTTTTATGTTTTCCTCCACCAGCGCGAAGTAGTCTCCATCCAGATTGGCCAGTGCGGCATCCAGATCGGCAATGCCTGCTGGGAGCTGTACCTGCTGGAGCACGGCATCAACCTGGACGGCAGCCTGAAGACCAAAGAGGAGCTGACGGCCAGCGGGAGCAGTGCCAGTGTGGGTCACGACACTTCGGCCAACGATGCTAGAACCTTCTTCACGGAGACCGGCAATGGGAAACAAGTGCCACGCTCGATTTTCGTCGATCTGGAACCGACGGTCATCGATGATGTGCGGAATGGCTGCATGAGGGAGCTCTATCATCCGGAGCAACTGATTTCTGGAAAGGAAGATGCGGCCAATAACTATGCCCGAGGTCGTTACTCCATTGGCAAGGAGGTTATCGATAGGGTGACCTCACGGCTGCAGAAGATCGCAGAGCAGTGCGACAGCTTGCAGGGATTCCTCATCTTCCACTCGCTGGGCGGTGGTACTGGTTCGGGATTCACATCCCTGTTGGTGGAGCGCTTGTCCACCGATTACAGCAAGAAGTGCAAGCTGGACTTTGCCGTCTATCCATCGCCCAAGGTCTCCACCGCCGTGGTGGAGCCATACAACGCGCTGTTGACCACGCACTCCACCATGGACCACTCGGACTGTGTGTTCATGGTGGACAACGAGGCCATCTACGATATATGCAACAATAGCTTGGGTGTGGACAGGCCCGCCTATAGGAATCTGAATCGTTTGATCGCCCAAATAGTGAGCTCCACAACGGCTTCTCTGCGTTTCAGTGGCTCCATGAACGTGGATCTGAATGAGTTCCAGACGAATCTGGTGCCCTTCCCCAGAATCCACTTTCCCCTGGTGGCCTATGCCCCACTGATGTCCGCCGAGAGATCGGCCCACGAACAGCATGCGATTACCACTTTGACCAATGCCTGTTTCGAGTCCTCCAACATGATGGTCAAGTGTGATCCCCGTGCGGGCAAATTCATGGCCTGCTGCATGCTGTACAGGGGTGATGTGGTGCCCAAGGATGTGAATGCCGCTGTCTCGGCCATCAAGTCCAAGCGGCACATTCAATTCGTGGACTGGTGTCCCACCGGTTTCAAGATTGGCATCAACTACGAGAAGCCCGCCTTTGTGCCGGATGGAGATTTGGCCAAGACCTCGAGGGCCTGCTGCATGCTGTCCAACACCACCGCCATCTCGGTGGCCTTCTCCAATCTCTCCTACAAGTTCGATCTGATGTTCAAGAAGCGAGCCTTCGTCCATTGGTACGTGGGCGAGGGCATGGAGGAGGGCGAGTTCACGGAGGCGCGCGAGAATATCGCCGTCCTGGAACGCGACTTCGAGGAGGTCGGTCTGGACAATGCCGAGGAGGGCGGCGACGAGGACTTCGATGAGTTCTAAGCCGACATCCCAACAATCCCAGCCAGACTTCAGTCACTACAATATCCAATAATTATGTGTAAATAAATTAACCAAGAGTTTGAATCATTATGAGTTTTTTTGGGCAAGGAATGAGGATATGGTTTAAAAATCCGGATTTCTGTTAATTAAAGTTGGTTTTAAATGCTTAAGCAGTTAAAGTAAACGTAAACTATAAGAATTATATTCCAGTCCCAAAAAATATATATCCAATCATCAAAAAGGTGTTTTAAAATATTTAATCCTTCCACAAATTAAAACACATTCTTGCTTTAGTTTTCTGTAATATTTTTTTGTATTTTTTCTTTAGTTTTTTAGTTGTTTGTTTGGTTGTTTATTATTTTTTAACGCCTATTTGCTATGTTCTTTTCAATTGTATTTTTTGTTTTACTTAATTTTACTAGATTTTGTTTTGAACTTGCAAGTATTTTGCGTTTTTTTTTCTTCATGAGCTTACAATAAAGAATCATCAAAAAGTTGTTGCACAGTGTAAAATTACAATTTTTTCTTGTGTGGTGTGTGGGTGTATATGTGGGTGTGCTTGTGTGAGTGTGTGTGTGTGTTTTTGGGTGTATATCTTCTACGGTGTTAATCTACAAATCTAAATTTCTCTCTAAGAGCAGGCCAATGTTTACACCAATCAACTGGGAATTTATCGTTCGTGTTAACTTGTAAAATCAGAAAACGGCAAAAGTTTGTTTAAACAAAGAACTTACTATACAAAAGGAAAGGCATTGCATTTGTTTACTTTTTGTATTGTTTTTGCGGTGTTTAGTGTTAATCTTTATGCTCCTATTTAGTATAATTACACAATGACGATTTCCCATCTACTGAGTTTGCATTTACTTTAATTACAATAGTTAATCCATAAAAAATATATAACGATGATGATGGCAAAATATGTGTTTTCGAATTGTTGTGTTTGTTGAATTGCATTACAAATTGCTATTAAAGTGGGTTTTTTTCCTCTTTTCATTTTGCTGTGGCTTGCTAACGGTGTTCTGGTTGCTGTTTTATCAAACGTTTGCTGGTTTTTCTGCCGATTGTTTGCTTGTTTATTTGTTTGTTGTTTAGTATGGAACATTTGAGAAGAGATACGAGACACTCTCGCCGTTGTGTGTCCGTCTGACCGCCTCGGCGAACATCATCGAGACATCAATGCACTGAAAAAGAAAAGATATAAAACCATTAAACCAAATTAAATTTACACAAAAAGAAGCAATAGTTGGTAACCCACCTGGATTTTGGGACAGTCCCGCATGTGTCCATCCTGCGGTATGGTGTTGGTCACCACCACCGCCTCGAAACAGGCATTGTTGATCCGCGAGATCGCCGGACCCGAGAAAATGCCATGCGTCAGAATGGCATATACCTGATTAAATCCAAAATAAAACAATAAATACATGGAAATTAATCAAAAATCGAGTAAACCCACCTTGGTGGCTCCCGCCTCCACCAGGCGATCGGCGGCATGAACAATGGTGCCGCATGTGTCGGCCATGTCGTCGACCAGAATGGCAATCTTGTCCTTGACATCACCCACCAGTACCATGGAGGCCACTTCGTTGGCCTTCTTGCGCTCCTTGTGTATCAGAGCGAACTCCACATTCAGGCGATCGGCAATTGAGGTGACACTAAAAGTGAAATATTAATAACAATATAATATATGAAATGTATGGATTACTAACCGCTTGGCACCGCCAGCATCGGGCGACACAATGATCGAGTTCTTCCACTCGGGAATGTTCTCCTTGATCCACTTGAGTACCGCCGGCTCGGCATAGAGATTATCAACTGGTATATCAAAGAAGCCCTGTGAATGGAGAATTTTTCGAATAAGTTTTAGTTTAGCCATCCAGTAGTCATTGCCAGTTGACACAGCTGCCAGTCATTGTATATCTATCAAGCATTATTATCTGAAACATAGTCTTGCCTAGTCTTGACCAAATAAATTTACAAAAATTAAAAAGCAGGTAAAATCCGAAACATAGAAAACCCCAAATCACTTGCTAAGTATGGAGAACGAGCAGGAGAATGAACTGAACCAGTGGCTGAAGGAGCAGCGCATTATCCTGGATCTGAAAGCTCGTCGTGCATTCTCCGATGTCTTGCCGGTGGCCAAGATTGTCAAGCGCAGTCATCCTCGTCTGGTGGATCTGCACAACTATACGCCCAAGAGCAGCGTGGTGCTGAAACTCCAGAGCTGGCAGACCTTCAATCAGAAGGTGCTGAAGAAGTTGGGCATCAATTTGCAACGTTCGGAGCTGGAGCAGCTGGCGTCCGGGGCACCAGGAGCTATAGAATCACTGTTCCACGAACTGATCGCGGTGACCAAGTGCGGTAGCCCCAGACCAAGACCCCGGCTGAGTGTATCGCCAACGAGCTCCCAGAATAGCGGGTTGATCAAAAAGTTGGCTAACAAGAAATCTGTGGAACGCACTCTCAACCGATCCCTCACCCAAGTGATCGAGCGCCCCCCCTCGGTAGATACGCCACCCCAGGTGCTGACCATGGACGTGAATGTCATGGTCAATGGACAGATGAAAAAGGTATCTAAGAAACTAGTCGCGTACGAACACTATGCCAAGACTGTTAGGGAGAGTGCCGAGAAGACGCGTTACATCAACTCCATTGTCCAGAAGACCAACCACCTGCAGAAGACAATTGACGCCAAGAATGAGCGAATTGATGTGCTACTCCAGCAAATGGCCAAACTGTCCGTGAGCATTCTTTCCATGCCACATACGCCCAACGAGACCGATGATGACACAGAGCTCCAATCCCGTTGTGACAACGCCGCCGAACCCTGCTATGAATTTGACAACTATTAGCCAACGGATGGATGGTCGTCGGTTCCCCGAGGATCCGGCGAGATTATTGCTTATTAATGATGTTATTGGATATATCTGTACTGTATATTTTGTAATTTATTTTACACCCCTTAAAAAAACTACTTCTTTGGCTTCACTTAAATAAACAAAAATTGTTTCGTCGTTCAGAAGGAAAATCACATTTTCTTTATCGTAACTAATTGACTGATATACAAATCGAGGCGCGATAAGAAATCGCTCTAATATCAAAGATAAATATACAAATATATGCTGAATATATATACAAATATATATGCATGATGGGCTGACTTACCTGAATCTGTGAGGCGTGCAGATCCATGGTGATGATGTGATCCGCTCCAGCAACGGACAGCATGTTGGCCACCAATTTGGCCGAGATGGGCGCACGACTCTGTGCATTGGCCAGCGTAGAAAGAGATGCAAGGAGAGGTTTCCATTAGCGCAACTAGTAGTCAAGTTCAAATCTTAAGACTAGGCATTATGAGCAGTAGTAAGTAGTAGTAAATCATGGAAATCAAAACCGAACATGGACCGAACAACACATATGTATAGAGACAGAAATCAACAAAGAGGTTAACGTTCCAATAGATTGCATATGGAGATACATGGACAGAATCGAGAATTCAGTTGCGACAACACAAAGGACACAAATGTGATTCGGTGCAGCAGACCCCGGAAAATAATGAATTTCTGATCCAATCGATATAGATGACATTGTATATATACCCAGGTGATAGATTTAGATTTCGAGATACAGATGTACAGATAGATCGGTTAATACGCAGCAAACAAGTGCAAAGAAAATTGAACCATTTTCCAATAATTTTTTCTTTTTCGCTTTTCTCATTTGTTTTTGGTGTAATTAATATTCGGGGAGCAACAAACATATCGGCATGCAAAACATCGGTGGAATATACTATATAGAAGTTTAGGTTTGTATCGCGTCGTCTGGTTTCATCAACTCAAAGGGAAAACATTAATAAACGCAACAAAGCAAAAGGCTTAAGACAATAATAATTCTAAAGCAAAATGTTCTTTATTTTTGGGTTTTTAGTTCAGTTCCGCAGCAAGATTAAAAATAATAATGCCTGGGATACAGGAACTAACCGAACTACTCACAGTATATTGTTTGGCTGAAAACTCCTAAGTTCAACAGAATTGAAATTTTGGTTTGTTTTTATACATTTTTGGGTAATTTGATGCAAGAGAGAGAGAGAGACAAAGAGTATAAAAAGAAAAAGAAGAAAACACAAAAAGTTCAGAATAATTTAGAGTTTAAAATTAAAATTAAGGTGCGATCGGGTTGTGGAAACACCCTGTATATTAAAGTTAACAAAGTCGTAATCCGTATTTTGTTAGTCAAGTGGGGGTTTTGTTTGGTGGGGAGGGGGTTGTGACTCAATTCAAATTCAAAAGTTGCAATGCCAATTCAAGTACACATTTTCAAAATAATACTATAAATATATATGTATTTTTTTCCTTCCATTTCAACTGATTATCTTGAACGTCAAGGAACTCATTCGTTTACAGATTACAGAATTGAACAAAATATTTGTGCATTTCGCGCGTTTGACCCGCGAAGTTCATTGTCTATATACAGTATATATACCCCCCACTGTCGATCCGATCGAATGACGTCACAGGGTATTATCTAGCAACGGAAAAACTTAATCAAGTGGAATGGAAAACATTATTTTTCAAGCCCCCGAAAAGGAGGCTGTTGTCAGGGCCGATAAGAACAATAAGAACAAAAGTGCAAGATCACAACAATCAAGACAAACAAACAAACAGGCAGTCGAAACAACAGCACAAACAAAAATATTTATTAGAGGTTCGTTATTAAAAATAGATTAATTAATGTAAATTTTATATATCATATTTAGTATTTTTTATTTTTGTTGCAATGAAGAGCCGCCGAAACAAAACAAACAGAGGCAACGTATGTGGAAAATTTTCATTTCATTTTTTTTTTCGTATTATCTCCAATAAAAGTCATTGCATTTTCACCGATTTGATTTTTTTTTTTGTGCGGGTTAGCCAAGAATTTCTTCTTTATTAGTTTATTAGCGGGTATATGGGGATTTAGAAGGATATAGGAAAAGGGGTAAGGACATGCAAATTAGACAAAAAGCGACTGTTTCCGAGAAAAACGTGAAACTTGTTAAGCCGGACGCCAAAAAATTTCCTTCGTGAGTTATGAGTTTCTGAGGATGAGATTGCCCGTTTTGAATATTCCCTTCCAGGTTTTAAGTGTTTCGTTTTTGGATCCAAAGAAAATTAATAAAGAATTTCCCATTAGATTTAAATATATATATAGAGAGAGAATAACATAAAGTGTGAATCGGGTGAGTTATCGTTTAGTTATTGAAAAGTTACAAGGTAAATACCCTAAATTTCCAATCGTAGTTTTTCTTGGCTAGTTTCTTGCTTTCCGCATTATCCTCACTGCCTGCCAACTTCACGGGGAAAGAGAGACAGAGATCGATAGAGAAACGGAGAAAGAGAGAGAAATACACCAAGGCACACACACACGCGCGGTAGAGGGAGATAGTTGCAGGTTGGCGAGAAAGAGAGAGCGAGCATTGCGTGATAATAAAAAAATAAATATAGTATTTAATTACAAACGGCAGGAAAATAAAGCAAAATAATAGGTAAGGATATTTTTTTTTAATTTTTTTGAAATTTTCCACATTTTCCAATTGCGTGCATGTATTTTTACATAAGTTCTCTGCAGCTTAGCTTCGTTGCAAACAGTTTTTTGAAAAAGAAATTCAAATCGCTTAACAAAATGCATTAGAAACACAGTCACACACAGAAAAACAGAAGTATATATATAGGATAAATAGATCGGTTATATATATATATGTATGTATGTGTATAGCACTCAACAATCGAGCCAAAGTTGTGGGAAAAACATTCGGGGGAAAAGTACGCATTTTCGTTTCCACTTTTCCCCAATTGAAACAGTGTGTGGGCTTTGCGTTGAACTTATGGTCAGATTATTAATCAAGAATTAATTAAACGTTTACGTTGCTTTTCTTTGCACGCGGGATCCGAATAGTGGGTATCCCCAGATTAATACCGTGTAATTTTCGGCGGCCGGATCGTGTTGAGGCAAACCTACCTTGTCTTTTTTGTCTTGGCGGGCATATGGAAAGCAAGGAATCACAGCTGTAACACGCGAGGCTGAGGCGATTTTGCACGCATTGATCATGATCAGCAGCTCCATCAAGTTATCGTTGATCTCGCCGGATCCCGACTGCACGATGTACACATCCTCGCCGCGCACCGATTCCCCAATTTCCACACTGCAAGAAAACAGAGAGCGGGGGTCAGTTGATAGGCTGGATGTGGGGATGGTGCACTGTGGGAAAATGTCAGCAAGCCAAATGGATAGATTGATCGGAAAAAACATGGGCTAACATTATCTAAAAATATCACTGCAATCGAAGGGAAATAGATGTGTGCTTCATTAAAGTAGAGAGCTTAAGTTCAATCAGATTTCAATCAAAAATCGTTAAGTAATAACCATAATTCCTTTGCAAATAACCTTGTAGCATTTATGGTATATGTACATACATATGTATGTATGTCTAGAGTCGCCGTCAGTCCTTCAGTGTGCGGAAATTTCCATTGTTTGTCTCGCACTACTCAACACGTCTCAATTTCACTAGTTCTAAAAGTATCCTTTTCAGTATGCACACACCCTCCCCCAAAACTATTGGTAATCTCCCCCCAATTGTTGACCTTTGACGAAGCCGAAAAGAAACTGCAAGGCAAGGCAATCTAATCAAAAACTTTTCTAATTCTCTCTCTCCCACACACACACACACACACACCACATGGCGTATGCGCAATATTTGCAATGGCCACTGACGCCGTTTCGTTTATTATTTTGTTTACACTTCGTTTTGTTTTGTTTTGTTTCGGTTTCAGTTTCGGTTGGCGTTTGCGAAGCTCAGTTAGCAACTTGGACTATAGATTCTCGATACCCTTGACCGTTTACCGTTTTAAAGGCGGAAATATTATATAGAAAACAACCCAGTACATAAACATACGTCAATAAGGTGTATTAGATGTCCAAGCAACCGTAGTAATATTCAATTTCGTTTTAAATTTCAATAACAACGTCGACAGAGAAATTTTCCAGCTCCATACAAACAAAATCTATGCCCAGTACAAAAAAAAATTAAATTAAATAAACAATCAATTGCAGTCAATAAAACACAGTTTCAACTGATTCTCGGCTTGTACGCCCATTTTTTTCGCATTCTCATGGTTATTTTGGCTTTTGTTTTACCAGCGAGAAGGTTAATTCAATTACATGGCGGACTATCGATTGAACGACCTGTGCCAATGTGGCCAAGTAATTAATTTGTCCAATAGTTCGGGTTTATCTTTTGTCATAAACAAATTGATGAAGTCTGTCGTCAATCGCGTGACACGTTTTTGTAGTATAACCTATTTCTGCATTCGCTTATCATAAAACACACCATTGACCGGCTTTTTTGGTTGGTATATTGATTGATATTATTATAGTGCATACATATGTATTCCTTATCTCGACTCTGGTCAAGAAGATCAATGTGGACCGGCTAAATGCGGCGGTTTCATCAACCTTGGCCGGATGCATTTTGGCATTAAATCATGCATTTTTGAATAGATTGCCGGGGCTGTAGGAAAACACTTTCACCGCCAGCCGCCGTGACATTGTTAGCATGCCGGGAAATCTTGGGAAAAATCGAAGGGGAGGGGGTGGTGGTGGAAAAAAAAGGTGTGCTGGGCAAGACAGTTGGCAATGGGCCAGAAAAACCGCCGCATTGGCAACAACTACTAGCAACAGTTCAGACAGCAGCTGTTTCTTTGGCCGACCGTCAAATAGAATTTCAGCTTGAATTCATTTCATTTTCCTTTGTTTTTTACGTATTTTTATCTCTTTCCTCGTCCGCAAGTCAGACAGACTCATGTGATAATGTAAAACGAAAAATACAACAACAAAAAAAGAAGAAAAAAACATGAAAACGAAAAACAGTCGTACTTCTCTAATCGAAATCACCAGTTTCACACTTTTTCGTATTTTGTTTATTTTCCTAGGTGTTTGATCAGAACATTCTTTTTCACTTTTATTCTTCGCTTATCGTACGGATTTCGTAGATTAAACATAATCAAATTTAAGGCCATGTTATAAAATGGAAAACTTTGACTTATCTAGATTAATTACTATGTTTCAAAGATCATGTTTTCTGAAAATGTAGTTTAGTTTACTGCTAAGCATCGTGCTATATATAGATGTCTTACTGTAGGTACAAAAAAAAACTGTTGCCAATTGTCTCCCACTAAGCTTATCTCAGTCTGGGCGGAATCTAAATCGCTTTCGCTTAGTTTCTGTTGGTTCCACTTGATTTATACGCTCCTTATCACTATTAACTCGGGCCCCTTCCTTTCAAAAGCTCGCTGATACCCAACGACCTCACAAGACAAACACGCAAATTCCTTATCGATCAAACTTTAGAGTCGAAAATGGGGAACAAAAAAAAAACGCTTAGTAATTGACATTTTCAGTGGGTGGTTGGGTGGCTTCAAGGGAGGGGGTGGTGTATAGAACAGTTTAGAATTGCGTGTGGCAAAACCTTCGAAATTGGAAATTAGAGCCCCACTTTGGGGTTATTGAAAAATTATTATGAACTGCCACTGAAATTGTTCTTGGCCTGTGGCGAAGGTCGTTTGGGGGTTTTCATAGGTGGCGGTCATAAAAAACATTAGATACTTTGTACATTTTATGACCTCTGTATTGATTTCTTAATTGTTTGAGGGTTGCAATAAAATTATTAAGAAAGAAACTCTTATTATGTGTATAGTAGCATATATAGAAAACTATGAAGAACAATCACGTGTGACCCAAATAAACTGGTATCGCCAGTTTTTATAGTTTTTAAATCGTATTTTTCTCTATTTCTCTCTTCTCTTGTTATGCTCTTATCTTCCATTATCAGCGAATTAGGCAAAAAGAAATTGGTGTCAGTCTTAAAATTACCTCTCATTCGTTTAAACTTTCCTGATGTCATCTTGGCGCCCTTCAATTGAGCATAATCTAGACTAAAAACTTGATCTCTAGCCCAGTCGCCCCATCAAACACAACAACAATAGCAAGTAGAACTACATCAACAGAATCATTATCATCAACGCCCTGCGTTCACTATTATCAACAAAAGCAATCAAGAGAAAGTATGAAAAAAATAAAAGCAAAAGTTCAACCGTTACACCAGCCGCAACAATAACAACAACACCTAGTGTAAATTGGAGCAAAAAGAGCGCTTTTAACGGTCAACATGATTTTCTGGCCGCTGTTTCTAGAGAATGCCAGAGAGTGATAGAGTGGGATGGACAACAAAAACAAAGCCGACAAGTGCAAACAGAAATATTGCAGCAACAACAACAGTGGAGCAACAACCACTATGCACACGTGGGGGTCTGACACCTAGTCGGAGAGCAAGAGAGTGAGCGGGAGAATGGGCTCCAAAGAGAGCCAAAATGCACACCATGCGGGGGCGTCGCTGTCGCAGTCGACGTCTGCCGACTCTTGATGTGGCGCTCAAGCTCCCCTTTCGCTCTCACCTTAAGAGAGCGTTCTCCCACTCTCCGTTCAGTCAGCAAATGAAAAACGTGACAGAGTCGTGTTGTGGTTCTCTACTCACAGGCATTTGGTACCCTCCCTTAGTCGGGTATGTCGGCTATGAAAGCGAGTAAAGATTTATTAGAAAGTTAAAGACTCTACACCCAACAAACTTTATTCACAGCATTTATTCATTAGATATTGAATACTTTATTACGATTTATATGTCGAACGTGTGGGCATATATTAAATTTAATTTGTATATACTTTCTTCAACTGATTTTTAAGATCATAAAACATTCAACTATAACAAATCAGACTGTAAACAATTGTAAGTTGACACGACTCCTTTTACCTCGTACAACATAACACCTGGTGCAGGGCATCCTAGCCTCTACTCTGGTCCGCCTTTGGTTCTTTCCGCTGCCGCGTACCTTGGTGTGCGTGCGAGTGAGTGCGAGCATAACAAAAACACACGCACACCGACGGAGCGCGTATCATGTCAGAAAGCTTAGCGCGTATTATAACCTCTATTTTCGTTTCGGTTTTCTTCCGTTTGCCTCGTTTGTTTCTTTCACCTTTTCACCTCCTCTAATTGTTTGCTTATGGGGCTTTTGTTTAATTTTATTAAAATTGGAAAAAACCGAAGGAAAATTGACACCGAATAAACTGAAAAGGGTGCTTGCTGGTGGGTGGGGTACAAACTATGGGCGCCTTTATTTATTATTTGTTGTTGTTGTTGCATCAGCAGCTGACTGGCTGGTTTTGCGCCTGTGTGAGTGCGTGCGAGAGAGAGAGGGAAGCAAAAAGCGTGCAAGCCGCAAGTCTAGACATACACACACACGCACACACAGCTGCTAATTTAATTAAAAATATAAAATGAAAATCATTTTTGGTTTCTTTGCGAATTTCTTGTCTAGGAAGATTTTAAAAAATTCAATTTAAATTTTGTGAAAATTGCACGCGACATTGGCCAAGCTTTACGTGGATTTATGTTGGTGTGTGTGTTACTCTCACTCATACCAGCACAACGCCACTAAACACACACTCACACAGACGCACGGCTATAGCGACAAAGACGGTGTACAGTCCACTTGTTAAATCAATAAAAATAAAAAGAAATCAAGCCAAAGGCAGGCCACAAAATTCGGGAAAAATCATTCAGTTTTAGGTAATCACAAATTCCCATAGATTCCCATTGTTGATTGTGGCAGCGAAACGCCAGCAACCTTCAGCGAATGTCAAGGACCTTTTGAGCACATGTGTTTGCAGACCAAACACTTTTTCGTCAAACTGAATTAGCACAATTTAAAAACACATTTGTCCGTTGTGGTTAAACACTTGTTGGTGGTCACACACGCAATTTGCGAAGGAAATTCTCCTGCAGGACTACTCACCAGGTCTCCAAGTTGCTGAACTTCTTCGTAACCACCTTGCCGAGATCGATTCCCAGGCGATCGACGATCCGCTGGGCCAAATCCGGATGCGAGGTGCCCGAAAACACTTTGATGTTCGGCATTCTGGAGTGGATTAAATTTAGACAACCAGCCTGTTTCTCCAAATTGTCTCGGATCAAACTTCTAGCGCGTATCGGATTAGCAGAGCGAACTGGCATCACACAATCTATGAGTAGAAGTTTTTATTATAAATTTTTTTCGCCAAAACGCGGGCAGCGACGTCGACGTCGCCGCCTTATCGGTGTGAAAGCAAGAGCGTAAAAGAGAGCAACGAAGCTTTTTGCTGCGCACCGCGCTCTCTTTCGTTCGCTCTTTCTGTAAAGCCACCCCAATTATCCCCCATCCCCATCCAAACCATGTGATTTTTCTACGCGTTCTCCAGGGAACTGGAAAGCTATCGATTTCGATTCCGGACTACTAAAGCGGTTCGATAGGTTTTTATAATTTTAAATATTTTAAATTAAAATGTGTGTGTTTTCAGTATGCAAATAGGTAAGTTAATGGGCTTGCACTTTTAAATAGATACATCAATTTGAATACATATTATATTATTTCAAATAGCGAGGATTTACCTATTCCATTGCAAATAATATTCAATATTTTGGCTCAGTTTGCTATTAAATTTACATATGAAGATGAAAAGGAATAAATATAAATAAGAAATTGACACTGATTATATTCGATGGATAAACAGCTTGTTATCACCCCGTACAATCTATGAATGTTTTTTAACATAAAAAATATGCTGGCATGCCAACAGGCGCGCGCCAAAAGAAGAGCTTTTAAGGCTGAGGCAAGCAGCTGTTCCACGGATGTCCCCCCAGTTGGCCATGAAAACCTAGCACCACACACACACACGCGCGGAAATGAAAGGAATGTGAATTCTAGGATATAATCTACGCACCATTCTGCTCGTTTTCCGTGCATTTCTTATCGGGCATTATTCACAAAGCAAGTCCCGTGATGAAGGTTCTGCGACAGGTAAGCGTCGACTATTTGATTGAACAACCCGTTTAATAACAAGACGCACTCAGCTGTTTTGCGCCAGGTTAGGTGAAAAGTGCACTGTTTTAGCGACAATGGGAGATTGAGATTAGCAGCCGCAGAGCGCCGCATCTGGCGAAATTGAGCGAGCGAATGAAACTGAGCGCCGTACAACATGGCGTATGCGTCTATTACACATACGCACCGGGTGCCCACACACACTCACACCCATATTTCACGAGAGAGCACAAGAGAGCGCCAAGGATGGGATGATGCGCATTTCAGTTGATGCCACAAGGAAAAGCTTTCGGGACGCGCTTTTCCTCTCTTTTTCGGAATCAGCTGTTTTCGATAGGCAATTTCCATAGCCTTTTTAATACGTCATATTGCAATTTTAGATATGTAAAACGTCACACAGAGCGAAAATTTCAATGATAAGTATTGATTATTTTATAAAATAATCACAGACCTCATTTTCTATTTCTAAAGTAAGACAAAATTGGGGTTTCGTGTCATTACATTTGCACAACTCAATAATTTCTTAAGAACTCATAGATATACAATAAAATTGTTTCAAATATATTTTAATGGTTAATAAATTTCTAAGGCCCCATAAAACTGTCAATATATTTTCCTATTCATAATAACATAAAAAAAAAACCTAAAATATCTGAGACAATAATAAACATTTAATGCTGAGTTTCCCACTTTTAAATACCTATATGTATACGACTCTTTTTGTGCACATACTTATACATTTTTTTTGTCTGTGTATCTGTGCTGTATGCCGCTTTCAATTGGTTCTGGATAATTGTTGCTCTGCAAACATCTCTGCTATGTACTTTGTTCATACTAGCAGAAATGTTTTGTTTTCTAGATCTTAAGTGCCGAGGTACAGTTCTTGCTTTTTTATTTTACGGGGGCTCGTCTTTGCTTTTGTTGCCCCCGAGATGTTTTCTTGTTGTTTGTGCAACTGTACCTGGGATGCTGAACAAACGAACGCGGCAGAAAAACACTGCGATTTGTTAAATTGTTATTTTCGTGCCCATGGCTAAATATAAATGAACTAATGCCAAATGCTGACGTACTCTTCTCCGTGTTTTATCCCTAAAAACTGACGCAAATGGCATTGCAAGTACATGATTTATGGAGCCGGGGATCGCGGGTTGATGGGGCAAAAACCACGTGCCGAATGCGACGCACGTTTTGAGTCGAGAGAAAAACAAAGGCACACACACTTCAAAATCGAATAGTGCAACATACTGGACTTACTTAAAACATGTGAGGTAGCAAAGTGTCGCAATTACTTTAAAACTACAAACTATTAATCACTGAACGATGCGGTTTGGACACGTTTGTAGAAAAAAACTTGTAGTTTGTGATTCCACTTGGATGCAGCCGCTTCTCAGAAAATGCAAAAGCTGAATGAATCAGAACGCTTTTGAATTGAATTTGAGCGAGGGAAGTTGAGTATCTGTTTATGGAGTTGTTTGGTGCGAGAGAGCAAGAGATAACGCAGAGGAGAGTTGACTTAATCAAGCTGAAGTATGGATACCCTTACATTAAAAGACAATAAATGTATATTTTAATAACCGCTCTTTTGGCAATGTTTTTTAAACCTTAAACATTAAATATTTTCAATTGTTCCAGGCTCAAACATTTAAATATTTATACGCATGTGAATGTTTATTTTATGGGGTAGGAAACGCATCCCTCTTCACACAGTCATAATATGCTTTGAAAGGGTGTATCGAGGAGAGTGAAAGAGAACCGGCATGTTTGTTTGTGTCGGTCACTCGTTTTGTTTTGTAGCGAAAGAGCGGCGCAAAAGGGGAGCACAAACACGTGTGTCCAAAGAGTTGGAGAAGCCAGAAACTCTTCCGTTTTAATTAGTCTCCGAATGTCTATTGGGTATTTTTCTTATCCGAAAACTGTTGTTGCGTTGGCTCTTAAAACTTCCCCACACGCTTTTGCTGACACGTTTTTTTTTTCGATCGGCATTTGAGCTGTGCGAAACGTGAATTTGAGCAGTAAAAGAGAATGTCGTCTTAAATGGTTTTTCAGGTATGAAATATACCCTATAATTGTATTGATAATATGTTTATATTGTTAATATTTAACCTATTAATGAGAGTTTACTTAAAATGTAATCAACTTAATAGTTTATCAACTTATACTTATAGTTTATCAGACATTTATTTTAAGTAAGGTTCTCTCGTATTTGGTTAGAAATTGCAATGTCAATATATTTATACTTCGTATACCCCTTTTCCAACTATACCCATTATACACACAAGATCGTATGGCGCATAATTAATGCTCGTCTATTATTTTTGGACTGTTGCCAAGAGAGGCCTACGCCTTTGAAGAATAAACTTCTTGTTTTTGTTTATGGGGCGCAAAACGAGTTTCAAATTTCCAACCACAGACAAGGCGGGCGAGCGTAATGGAACCATATTACTGAGGTCAAAAGAACTTCGATTATATAATAATGCCATGTATTCGGTGTTCAAGATCAGAGACGCAATGGAAAATAACCTTTGACGTGTGCCATTGAAAAGCTGCGGCTGTTTTATCTATTGGCACAAAAACTAACTCTGGAACTGATTCAGCCAATCATTGTAACGTAAATAGATTTTATCAAAAAAGCGGCAAGAAAGAGTACTTCGTGTATTGGGCTTGGAATAAACTGAATTTATTAGGAAAGTAGTTTGTAAATATGGTTATTTCTATGTAGATTCGCTTTCATTTCTTTTAATTTGTATTTCGGAAACGAGCTAGGAAAGTATGTCTGTTAAGATTCCCAGATTCTGACGGAAGGACCAATGTTAAGAAGGAGCTTCCTTCTTCTGATTTTCAGGAGGATTGATAAGTTCAGTCAGGTTATAAGTTTTAGTGACGAAAGGGTCAGAGGGTCTCGATTTAATGGTAAGTTGGGTGGCATACGAATTCAAAAATGTTGGTGAGTACCTTTACAATGGTCTTGGCTCGCAGCAAGTCGTACAAATTCAGTACCTACTTCAGTAATTATTATTAAGGTTTTATAAAAAAATGAAATTTATATGCTAAACATTTGAATATTCGAACTGTAAAATTCGATAGAAGCTTTCGCGCTATTTCCCCGAAGCCCTATCGATACGTCAATCGATAGGCGAGCTTTAAGAATTGTCCAAATGCAGCGCGGCGGTCACACTGCGGAAAAACCAAAAAAAAAATAGCACTGGCAAAATAGACGTGCTGAGCGCTGTAAAAAAGTCAGTTTCGTTGAAATTGGAATATTAAGTTTTTTATTTTCCGTGCGCTGGTCGAGCTCGTTGCTTCGACATAAACGACAAGCGATCGTAAGGAGCTACCTTGTAGGCCAGCAGACAGGCGTAATTTACGCAACGCACAACACACAAAATCCAAAATTGCACGGGGGGCAACAATAAAAACAGAGGCAGAACAGAACACAGCAAGAAGAGCGTGGTGAAGAGGAGAGGCGGAGAAAGGAGAACGGCGAACAGTGAACAGGGAGAGAGCAGAAAGGAGAGTCCGAGAAACGGAGGAAACATCATGGCGAACATGGCAGTGTCGCGGATCAAGCGGGAGTTCAAGGAGGTGATGCGCAGCGAGGAGGTGAGTCCCGAGCACCAAGGTTGAAGGACTGAAGGACACTCAAACGCCACCTCGGCAACGCCAGCTGCACCACCGCCCCTGGTGATGGTGCAGGAGGTGGGGCAGGATGTCCGCGGACTTTGGTGGCGTTTTTGGCGCGCTTATTGGCTCCGTTTTCTTTGTGAAATGTAAACATTGGCCCCACTGATTTGTTAATTTGGCTTGTTTGTAATCCCTGACAGATCGTCCAGTGTTCCATCAAAATCGAACTGGTCAATGACAGTTGGACGGAGCTGCGCGGCGAGATCGCCGGTCCGCCTGACACGCCCTACGAGGGCGGCAAGTTCGTCCTGGAGATCAAGGTGCCCGAGACATATCCCTTCAATCCACCAAAGGTATGTAATAGCCATGTAAGATTTAGTGCAGCTTCAAAAAATCAAAAGAATATGTGATGCATGACATGAGTACATTCAGCTTTCAAAAATCGTATCTAATGGCTTCACTTCCTAGAAAGTGACACTTCTATGAATCCACAATGGTAACATGAATTCTGAAAGGCGCAATCAGAACCTATAACTTGTAATTAAAACCTAAATAAATTACAACTTCTTCGCAGGTACGCTTCATAACGCGCATCTGGCACCCGAATATTTCGTCGGTTACGGGTGCGATTTGCTTGGACATCTTAAAGGACAACTGGGCTGCAGCGATGACACTGCGCACCGTGTTGCTGTCGCTGCAGGCGCTCCTGGCCGCCGCAGAGCCGGACGATCCGCAGGACGCAGTGGTGGCCTCTCAGTTCAAGGACAAGTACGATCTGTTCCTGCTTACGGCCAAGCACTGGACCAACGCGTATGCGGGCGGACCGCACACCTTTCCCGATTGTGATTCAAAGATCCAACGTCTCAGGGACATGGGCATCGACGAGCATGAGGCGCGCGCCGTGCTCTCCAAGGAAAACTGGAATTTGGGGAAGGCCACCGATGGCCTGTTCAGTTAGCTTGTCCCAGCCGCACTAGCATCAGTACCATTCGCGGCGGTGGCAACACCAAGAACACCGGCCAACTTCAGCATCAATCCTTCAGAACGGCAATCACGCTAAATTCTTGTTCACTCACGCACCAATCAATCTATTTTCGTAAATCTTATCCACGAAATTACATTGCCCTGTAGTTATAATAATTCCCTGATCTGTTCTCTAATTTTATTATGATTAATGTGCACATCTTTGTCGCAGGGTGGGTCACCAGAAGGTTGAGCCAAAGGCCATGCCCGCGTCCCATCACGCATGTGGTGTTATGTAATTGAACCCAGGTTCTGTTTCATTAATTTACGTGCAGTCGCATTTACTTGCAGGCTCTTTCTTAAACAGTACTGTTGTTTTCCATTTCAAGCTTAAACTAAAACACAAACAAAAATGATTTACAAAACAAAATAAATGTGAAAGCGAGGAGTGTATAACAAATCGAAGTCTTTGTAAATTGCGTTAAGTTAATAAATAAATAAATAAATAAAAATATTGATAAATGTCTAATGAGAAGTTATGATTTCGGTTTGTGAAGAAGAGGCTGCAAACTTAAAATAGATTTTTGTAAAACATGCCTAGACTGAAGAATGGAAAATGTAATTTATCCTAGCTTGATTGAGATATGTAATGTATATTACTATAATTCTTGTTTAATCCCATTTTTAAGGCTCTGTCTAATGCCAAAATTTAAATAAAATCCAAATTCTTGGTAATTTACAAACCAAATAATTGCATACAACGTGAAAGAAACATAGAACCCAACGATATCATCGAGATATAATCATTTATATATATATTCTGCTACATATTCATTTAATTTTTCTACATTTCAATGTGACTATGGTTTGCACTAAATATTTGACTAAGAATCTGTGACTAAATATTTGGTCTACGATGCTTGCTAGCGAATAATATAACACGAATTTCTACTTGTGCTTTTGCTTGGACATGACGGACACGGAGGAGCCACCAGTTGCAAGTGCCGATCCCAGGCAGCTGCTGCTGCTTTGAGGCACGGATGGGCCAGTGGCATTGGTTCCCTGGATCGTGTGATGGCTGTGCCGCTGCTTAAGCATCTCCTTCCATTCGGACTCGAGTCGCACGTAGGAGCCACCAAGCGGTTGGGCATTCTGCACCAGGCACTGATCCGTTCCGGTCTTTTTGGTCACATAATTGGCGACCTGCTTCATGATCTTCTCCTCGAAGTCGCGCTGATGATCCTGGTTGCTGCGCGCGGACAACTCGCCGGACCAAAAGCGACCCGACACATCGGTGGGACTGGCCAAACAGTTCAGGTACCTATTATATTACATACATTTAATATTTCACAATACTTACCGCTTTCGTGATTTTTTGCCTCTAGTTTTCCTTGGTGGAGGACGATGCTCCGACTCGCAGCCATCGCTACTCGTACTGTAGTCTTCGTCGTCATCGTGAACGTTACGCATGCGTGGTCGCAGGCATCGAGCATCATCCTCGCTGGTGGAAGTCGTCTCCGAATCGGTGCTGGTGTCCATTTGGTAGCGAGATCCTCGCATCCGACGGCTCACACGATGGTTGGTCACTATGGAGCAGGGTTGAGTACAGAGCACATTACCTCCAAGTACACATACCCACCTCTCTTGAGCACACTATCCATGCAGAGTTGGGGCAAAAGTCCCTGGCGACATCTCTGTGGCGTTAGTGAGATACCCTGCCAGCTGGGACTGATCTCGCCGGCGGCGGCCAGTTCCTGAATCCTCAACGGTGGCTGCTCGCACAAGGCGTAGTTCTCGCCCACCAACTGGGCAATGGCCAGGATGGCACGCTCTCTATCCGTCTCCACAAGGACACTGTGCTCGCGGAACTGGCAACCCTAAAAAAGTACCGATTACTCAATGCAGTAGTAGAAGTTTCTGGAAATAGGTTTACATACATTTGGTCCCGGCAGCGTTTCATAGCGGAAGGCCTGCTGACCGCAGCAGGAGAAGCGGCCGGCGGGTCCGGCATTTCCCACGGGACCCAGAAAGTTCGGTGCCTCCGGATGGAAGCGGCACCAGTGCATCTGATAGACCGGAAAATGAGCCTCGCACGTGCAGCAGTACAGGTAGTGGCAGTGACCCCATAACTTCCAGTACACCTTGCGCCAGGACTTGAGCTCCTTGAACAGCTGAACGATGTAGACATTAAGATCCCAGTTGGTGTCCCGCACGTGGTGGCTCATCAATTGGCCCCAGCGATTCAGCCGAATGTTGCTGGGCACACAGCTCACATAGGATTTCATAGTGTTGGTCACGCAATTGAAGCACTTGGAGCAGCGGAACAAACCGGACATGCTGTAGAAGTGTCCCCTTAGGGCTTCCGGATCCGGTTCGCAGAGGGACTGAATCAATTTGGTCCACAGACGCGGTGTCACTCGCTCCTTTTTATCCCTGACCATCTCCAGCTCGAGATTCGTGAACATGGCCGCCAGTCGGCTGACCAATGCGTCATTCAGACAGGACAGATTCGTGGACGTTCGTACAACTTCGCTGAGATGGGCATGACAAAAGGCCAAGCACTCAAGGAGTAGAGGTTCCATCTGCAGAAAGCTGGCCGACACCAGAATGGGCACCACATTATTGCCATCCAACTGGGGACCAGTGCTCTGGGTGGGAACCGGAAGATCCTGGCTCTGGGCACTGTGCTTGATCCACTTCATCAGCCAGTCGAAGATCAGGATGTCGCAGTGCACCGATATGTCCATCTCCTCCAATCTCTGACCGGCAGTCACGTCCGCAAAGTAACCCATTTTGGTCACCAGCAAATGCTGCGGGCAGGTGAAGTCCTTCGAGGTGTTCTTCACCTCGTCGCAGACGTGGATCACCACTTCCGGCCTGTCAAACAATTTGAGATATATATGAATACCTAAGAATTCCCTCTGTAATTACATGGTACTTACTCCTTACGCTCCTGCCTGGCATGTTTGCTATCCTTGACCAGCAGCAGAGACTTGCGTCTGCCGGCGTTCATTGCACCAGGCTTTGGAATCGGCTCCTTAATCATGGCGCGCACCATGCTGTTGGTGATCTGATCCGAATGTAAAGCATCTCCTCTGGGATTAGCCTGCTGCAGGCAAGGAGCCGAGGGAGTGGCTGCCGGCAGAGGCCCATGTGAGTGGCCTATCTCCATCATGGATTTCGATGCTCCTGAGGTGAGCGGAGCTGCCGATGGAATGGGATTCGGATAGGGAGTGATAGTGGCCGATGTCTGGGTGAGAAGCTCTTTCGGAGGCTGCAGCTGCTTGGACTTAGTTTTGCCATTCTGGAGTTGCGTGGGCATGGGCACCGGGCATATAAATGACAGAACAGAGTCCAGAACACCCTCATTAATGGCCGCATCCAGTTGCTCGCCAAGCTTGGGATGCAATCCCCGATAGGTCGACTCTGGACGGGAAGAGCGGCTGTGGTGGCTGTGCCCCGAGCGCAATGTACTGGATTTCGCATCCTGGAGCAAGCTGGAGCGACTCTCGTTGGAGCTCCGCGAGGGTCGTCTCAGTCCCAGGAGCTCGTTGACCAGTGGATTGTCCGCCAGTTCGGCAAAGTCGAACTCGTCCTTCTTGGTAGTTCTCTTGGTTGACACCGCACTGCCCTCCACCGGCGGTATCGGCTCCCTATTGTGTGGTTTTCCCATGTCGGCCTTCGCAATCATATCGTTCACATGACAGGATAGTTTTAGAAACTCTAGAAACTCGTTCAAACTGATTTGAAACTCGGCGCCATTGCCGGAATCAATGGATTTCTGGGAGGGAGCCGCTGGAGTCTCCTCAGGCTGGCCAGCAGCCGAGGCTCCCTCGTCGGAGCCGGATTTCTGCATCCTGTCCAATGCACAAATCAAAGGATATTGGTCATTATTGATTTATTGTTTCGTTGCTCGTAGTAACAAGGAAGTTACTTAAATGGAAAGCGGAAAAAACAATGCAACTGGTGACCCCAATTGATTTTTCAAGCTGTCCAGGAATTTAAGATTACATGCACATTTAATAAATATAATAAAATATTTGTTTTTGTTATTAAAAAATACATATTTCTTCTTAAAGTAACTTTTTGAATTATTCTTTCTATATATATATTCGTTATATTCATTTAGCATTTTAGTAATTTTAAATTTAAGTCATATTAACAATTTCAGCATTCTTTAAATGTAACTTTAAATTTAGAAAACGTATTTCGAATAATTTTAAAAATATGACCGTTACTACTATCGGTATTTGGGGAAATTTCCGATTGCAGCCCCAATTTCCGATTACGCTCATACGATTACCGTCATAAAGCGCTGGCGATTGCTTAGAAAACTATATCGAAATATCGAAAGCAAACCAAAACATATACATACAAAAATTCATTGATTTTGTCAACGTAAAACACACAGTGCAGCAGGGCAGTTAATTCTGAATGCGGTTAAATAGCACGGTCAACTGAATTAGAAACGCTGGAGCGGCACAAGTGCGGCGGCAATGCGAACGGACTGAAGATAGAAGCCCCAAAGCGAAGGCTTTTACCTGGGCCGCTGTCCAATCAGAACGCTGCTCCCAATCAGAACTGGGCAGGGGGCGGGGGAGGCGAGAGCGAAAAATCCGGATACGGGGGGCAGTAGCAAAAGGCCAAAAAAGAAAAAACGAGCGACGAGTGTGGACTAGCCAGCGATGATGGGAAAATGACCAGGGATCTGGGAGTACGGATCACGGACCACTAGCGGATACGGCCGTAAAATGCCCCGGAACACTTGCAGGCCAAGTGAATGCGCTACTGCTAGCCAGGATGAGCCGGAGGCGAGTGCGAATAACAACAATAACCACAGCAACAACAACAACAATAACGAGGGCATCATCAAGCAGGAACTGGAGGCCGCTCCGCCGGTTTGCCACCGAAAATCGGAGCGCCGGAGAGTGGCCCGTGATATATTCCTGGTCTTCGAGGAGCAGACCACCCGGCGACGAGGGAAGGGAGCACGGGGCAAGGCCACAAGGGCCAAGCAAAAGTTCGGACACCTGAAGGTGGCCAATACGCCGCGCATCAATAAGAATGTGCTGCGCGACATTAAAACGGAACCAAAGTGCAGCTCGGAAGCCGTTGTGGCGGCTGCTGCCCCTGCTATCATACCCATTCCCGCACTGAATCCCCCAATTCCTCCGCAAATAGCCACGCTCAATCCTCCGTTGCCGGAGGAGCCGACGTTAGCCAAATCCTTGCCGCGAACGGCGGCCGTTAAATTGGAAATCAAAACACACGTCACATCCACAGCCACTGCATCCAATGTGGCGGCGCCCAAGCGGATTAGTCCCAAGCCCAAGGCTCCATCTGTTCAGGAGAAGGAAACGGAGGTGGTGTCAGCAGTCACTCCTGCTTCACTACCAATACCCAAGCCCGCTGCCGCACCCGCTACTTCGCCCACGACGCCCAGCGTCAATCCCATCTTCCTGTGGGTCAAACAGGACGATACCCGAATAGTGGAGGTGCGCTGCGAGGACTACGACAAGCGGAATAGAATTCGTCTGACCAAGACGACCAATGGCTGGCGCTCTATGCCGCGCACAGATGCTTCCTCAACTAGGATAGTCAAATTCTTCCACGGCTCCGCCGCCCCACTGATGAAGGTCAAGCGCGAGCAGCATCTGCAGCGTTTGGAGGAGGAGGAGCAACAGCACCAGGAGCAGGAGTTGGAACAGGCGGAGGATCACGAGCGAGAGCAGGAGCAGCCGGGGCAGCAGTTGCCCTCCATCGGGCAGACTTTGTTGCAGGATTGGGATGACAGTGCCACGCAATTGCCGGACGAGATCGAAGAGGAGGAGGAGGAGGAGGAGGAGGGGGAAGAGGGACAGGAAAGTGATGCTGCGCAGCAGCAGAACGGCCATTTAGCCACTGTACTCGAAGATGTTGTGGTGATGCCACCTGCCCAAGAGCCGGAGATGGCGCCCACGCCCTGCTTCGATGGGCTGCTGGACAGTGAGGAGACGAATGCCTCCACCAAGGCCACCAAGACCAATACGCCCACATATCAGAGCTCCACGCCCTCGCCGCTGCAAATGCAGCTGTGCCCCAAGACGGGTCTGTTTCTGCCGAAAGGAGATCTTGCCCTGGTTCAACTGCCTGAGGAGGATGTCCTGCCCGTGGAGGCGGAGGACAAGCCACTGGGTGGAAACGATGCCGTGGAGTGTTTCGATGCGAATACTAAGAATCTTAAGGATCTGCTGGACGATGCCGATGATCTGCTACAAAATTGCAGCAGTGAAAACGGCAGCAGTGGAGCGGATCTGCTCGACTCGCTGGTCAAGCGAAGTTGCGAGGACAATCTCGTCCAGGAGACACGCCCCGGTAACGGAACAAATCCGCCGAACTCCTCATCCTCTGGCGACGGACTGAGCTCATTTTGTGTGCCCGATCTCGACAAGGACCTGCCCAGCATACTCAACATGGACAACGACGATGCGCCCAAGTGTCTGTCCTTCAATGAGGCGGGTGAGATCGAGGGCCTGAACGGAGAGCTCTTCCTGGGCATCGAGGCGTTCGAGAAGCAGCATGAAGCTGTGGCCACCGAGCCGGAACCACAACCGCCCACTCCAGCCACGGTGGAAATGACCCAAACGCCTACGCCCACACCGACGCCTGAAAAGGAAATAGAAAAATCCGTCGTAGTCGAGGAGACGCCCAAGGATTTGAGCTACAAGAAACGCGAGGAGGTGTGTCCACCATCAGAATCGCGTAGTCAGTGTGCGGTGACCTCAAGTTCGGATATACTCAAGTCACCCGAGCGGGAACTCCAGCTGCCGGCCAACTCCATACCTGCTGAGGTGGAGACGACGTCGGAAACCATTAAAAATCTCATTCTGGAGCAGTTCCTCAAGCTTAACAATAATCCCCAACAGGCGGAGCCCATGGATCTGGGCAAAGCTGGCCGCGATGGCAAACTCGAAACAGTCGTTATCGACGACGAGGAGGAGGAGGATTCCAGCCAGCCGCTCAAGAAGCGACCCAAGGCCAGCATTAAGATGGACAAGGATCCGGATCCACTTACCCAACTGAAAATGCTGATCAGCAATCCGCAGTGGAAGGTCCCAGACCCGATACTCGTGCCAAAGGATCGCCTCGGAGCGGTTTTGGCCTCACCGGCCCGAGAGATTCCATTGCTGTTGACCACCAGGCCGGAGTTGCGTCTTCCCGAGGCCTTTGCCTATCCGGAGATCATCCAGAATCCGAACATTCTGGTAGTGACCATGGAGCAGTTGGAGGCTATCCTCAAAACGGAATCGGAGCAGGCGGCCAAGGTGACAAAAGACCCGGATCCAGTGATCGTGGTGCCAAGCAAAGCGAGAAGTCCCAGTCCCAAGCAGATACAACCCAAACCTGTGCCTGTTCAACCCAAACCGCCTCCAGTTGCCCCGGTGGCTCCAACACCACCATCTCCGGCGGATTCCAGTCTCTCGACGGATCTGAATGCCACCACACTGGCGCTACTCCAACAGATGCTGTGGCTACCCTATTTTGGCCAGTTGTCGCAGGAGTTCTTTAAAACGATCAAAGATCCGCTGGGACTACAAAGAAAGTTTATGAGCAATCTCCTGCCGCTGTACAACAACCAATTTGGATTGCAGCATCTGGACGAGCTGTACAAGCATTGTATGAAACAGAAGTCGACGGAAGAGCAGCCACAGCCCAAGGTTACCACTCCCGTGCCGCCTCCTGCAGCAGCTCCGCCTCCACCTCTTCCTCAAAGTACAGCCAGCGGACCAAATTCCTTTAATGGCTTCACCAATCCCGTAGAGCTGGCTCTCATGCAAAAGCTGCTGCAGCCGCAATTGCCGCAGTTCCTCAACTGGGAGGCGGCCAAGGAGGCATCATCCACATCAGCTGCTGCAGCCACCTCAAATCATCATCATCATCAGGAGCACAAGCGACCCAGAAGGGAAACAGAAGCGGAGTCCATTAGCAATTTCACCAAATCCAAGCCTTCAATGGGTACTCCAGGTACAACTCCTTGTCCGCCACCACCCGCCGCTGCGCCTGTACCGTTGGCCACCGCTGCGCCTCCGGCACCAGCTCAGACGGAGCACAAACCCAGACTGACCATTAAATCCCTCTCGAATCTGCTGGAACCGGAGGCGAACGTGGTTCCACTACTCAATGTGCCCTTCGACGGAATGCGAGGGCGTCCCTCCATGCACAAGGCCGTTCCAGATCAGGCCAAGGGTGACGCAGGTACGGGACGCACACTACGCTCCAGTAAAGCCTGCGTCACCTACAATCCCCTCGAGCAGGCCAAGCAGCAGATGCACCCAGCCGCCGCCGCACAGCAGCAGCGCAAGCGGGGCAATATGCTCGCGCAGGACGTCCAGCAGCAACAGCACCAGCAAAATCTCGCAGATGCGGCGGCAGCAGCCGGCATGGATGCCAACTCGGCACTGTGGCATCCTCTCTTCGGAAGGTGAGTGATGTTCCTAAACTTATGGGATTATATCAACTTCCCACATTGCTCATGTTAATCCATATTTGTTACCTTCCAGCAATCCCAAACAGGGCTACAATAGCCCGTGGCAGTGGACCACGGTGACGGCGTCAGGTGAATGACAGTCAAGCCGGGCTCAAAAGGAGCCAGCACCTGGATCGGGAACAAGGACGGCCAGCTACGAGGAGCAGCATCAGCAGCAGCAAGACTACAGCAACTATCACGGCTCGGCCAAGCAACAGCAGCAACAGCAGCAACCACATCTTCCAGCAGCCAACAATCAAAACCACAGCAACAATAGTAGCAATAAATTTTGTTATCCAACGGCGGCGGCCATGGAGAATATGTTCCAGAACAATCAGATGGCAGCCGCTGCCGCCGCACGCGAATCCCTGCTGAACTCATATCTCTATCAAAAGGATAGCGATGCCGGCAATTACATGACGGAGCAGAGCTACTGGCAGCAGCACCAGCAACATCACCACCAACAGCAGCAGCAGCAGCATCAACAGCAACAGCAGCAGCAACATCAGCAGCAGCAGCAACACCAACAGCAGCAACACCAACAGCAGCAACACCAACAGCAGCAACACCAACAGCAGCAACAGCAACAGAAGCAGCTCCAGCAGCAGCAGCAGCATCAATGGAGCGGCAACAACGGCAGCAGCAACCAAAGGAGCAACAACTATGCCAACAACTATGCGGCGGCAGCCGCTGCCTCCATGTACATGCAACACTTCAATCCCTACATGCAGCAAAAGGCGGCGCTGCTGGCGGAGAAGGCCGCCCAAGCGGCAGCGGCGGCGGCAGCGGTCCAGAGCAGCAACGGTAGCAATAAGCACGGACGCTTCGGCGGAGACTATGGCTAGGAGTCGTCCGGTGGGTTCACGGTTCAGCTAACCGGAGCGCTAAACACTTTAGCGCATTAACATAAACATATAGGCATATGTAACACTTGCGTGTAATAATAACTATATATTTAGAGGCATCATATAGGCCGTTTTACCGCCAGGAATTGGTAAAGGATAAACCATGATTTTCCTTTAGTTTAATACACAGGAACAGCAACAACAAGGTAACCGGAACGCAAACAACAATAATTTATAAACAACAAACAAGGAGGTAAACACAAGCGGAGAGCAGAAAACATAAAAAACTTAAATTGAATTAGTAAAAATTTGTTATTGGTAGTTTGTTAACAAAAAAGAAAAACACAAAAAATATGAAAAGAAAACAAAAAAGCAAAAACAAAAAAAAACGACAAGTAAACAAAAAATAATGTAGAGCGCGAAAGCGGAAGGCAAAAGCAAAAAAAAAACCTAATTATTGTATTATTGTTAACCAAAATCTATTATTATTATTATTATCTCAAGCTGCGTTATATTATTATTATTATTATTAACTCGTGTGTCTGTATATAGCGTTTTTATCTAGATGTATTACACTTAGTGATCCCCCCACAACCCGATTCCCAACCCAGAAACCCCACATCCGACTATCCCTCAAAAATGCCAGGACAATCCTTGGACCCTTCACCTTCACCTATGACCTCACCAAATATCGAACGAAAACAAACCGCAGCGCTAAAAGGCAAACAACCAACGATTTTGTATCCATTCCGGAATGTGTTTCTTTTTGTTTTTACTAGTTATTACGCTGATTATTTATGAAATCATCATCCCTAACATGTGCAATCTAACACTTATGTTCTAGATACAAAAAAACCAAACACAAGAATCACAAAACTTATTAACGCGAAAATGGCAAAGCAAAAGCATGAACATGAAAATGGAAAAATAAAGAGAACCCTTTTAGAGAATTTCGCTGATAAAGGCAACAGAATAGCAAATCGCCATCGAGACTTTTAATTCAGCGGGCTTGCTTGGATCATCCAAATATGATGATAACGCGGATGATGCAGTTCTGTATAAATATAGTTATATTTGCATCTAAAGTTCCGTGTATAATAGGCATATAAAAGTTAATTTCTGTATAAATACGCAACTTTTTCACTTACAAACAACATTATGTAATATTTTTTCTGTTTAACATTTAGTTAGAACCACGCTTAAAGTAAGAGTTCCTTTTAAAGGCATTTGAAATGCGCGCGTGCGAATGTTTTCAGCTATGTATCTCTGTGTGGAAGTGTGTGCCCGGTGCGGTTTCTTTGTTTCTTTGTGCTCCCAGCCGTCGATCCCTTCAGCGATGAGTCGTCGTCCATGGGCCAGTGGCCAATCTACTCGATCTGGCGGCTGGCCTCTTGTAGGCGCGCCACCACGCCCTGGTAGAACTTAATCTGCTCGGCAATGAAATTCTTAAGCGTATGCTTCAAATGCGTATCCCGCTCGCTCTTGAAGTGGGTCAGCTCGGCCAGCACCGTGTAGGAGACGACATCTGTGCGCCGGTTAACGTCGTGTAGCTGGGGATTATTCATCCTGCCCTCGCCGGCCAATTTCTCGCAATCCTTTCGTTTCTGTATGGCACCCTTGTGCGTGGAGAAGATGTCCGGAAAGCAGTTGAGAACGCCCCTATTGGGAAAAGAGGGAATATAAATTAGATAATGCTTCTAGATCGTTCTATAAACAAATAGCGACGGGAAGTTACCACATTTTCTAGAAGTTATATATATATAAATTCGTATGTATATCGTGCTAAACTAAAGGTCAGTCTGCGTAAGAACCACAATAATCTAAAATAAACTATTGGCCACCAATCGATTTTTCTGGCGAAACTATACATTGATTCATTGCTTCAAAGTAAACAATTTGAGTTCATTATAAATAAACTTGATACCTTAAAAACAATATACAAGAAACTAATCAATCGAAGATTTTTAATTGTGAGTAATTCAGCCATATATGTACCTATTGTAACTTCTACTATAGAAATGACACATGTCGTGGAATTCCCATTTTCAGTCAGCTAATCAATTAGCGCTGAATGAAACGAAATGTGCTATGCTTCCCATCACTTTGTAGAGACGTCAACCCACCTGTAGATGTGCAGTCGATCCGAGAGGGGAATCCAATCATGCTTTGGCTGGTCGCCAAAGGCCTGTCCAATACCGATAAAGATGCCACCGATGCGGCCGACGCTCTCGGAGAGCGGAACCGCGTTCCGGGTGGGCGCACGCCGCTCGTCGATGGCTAATGCCTTGGCCAGGTCGGAGAGTCCGTCGCCGATGCGCTGGAACTCCTTTTTACTCTGCGACATGGAGCGCTTGGCCATGTCGTTGGATATATTGTTCAGGTTGCGTACGGCCACGTCCATGCTGTGTATGAACTGGGTGCCCAGCTCAACCTGTGCGTCCACCTTGGAATGCAGCAGGTTCTTGTCCGGCGGCGAGATGGCCAGGCAGTAGTTGACGCCCATGTAGGGATCCCGTTCCGCCTTGCGTTTGCCGGACTTCCAGATCTTCTCGTCGCGACAGGTGAGGAAATGGTACCAGACCTCGCATTTCGAGATCACCGGATGGCGGCACACCCAGTCGACGAATTCCTGCAGCTGCACACGTCGATGCTCCACGAATTGCTCCTCATAGCGGCCGGAGATCTGCTTGTCCGGCAGCGGTGGCACCGGAATCAGGCAAAACTTGTCCACCAAACGTTCGTGCAGCCAGTCGAAGTGCTTGTAGCGACGCGACACCTAACGAAAGGGAAACCCAGATTAGATATGACCAATTAATTCTGATTGGGACACGCAAAGAGGAGCCCGGAGCTCGGGGGGTCAGAGCTCGTTGCTGAGTCATTCCCCGCGGCGGTTCGCAAGCAGAAGCAATCATCGCAGTGCCGTTGGCTACCAGTTGGTCAGAATTGCCCCCACAAAGAAGAATTTTAAGTGATTTTACGACTCTGTAATGCCCTACCTATTTGTATGTCTGTTTTAATGGACTGAAAGAACTTTACAAAGAGCTTTGATTTCAGTTCAAAAGTAATGTCGAGAATTTATGCTTCTCATTATTGTAAATAATAAAGTACTATTAAAGTAGTTACTAACAATTAAAATAAACTATAGCTTTCAATGGTAGTAAACCTTTAACAAATATAAAGATAAATTTGGGTTATTTTCAGAGTTTTCAATTTAAAACAAACCAATTAAAGAAGTAGATATACTCTGCATTTCAATTTTCTCAGCAAAAAGGTCACTTTTTGGGTCAACTCAGTTGGAAAATGTTGGCCGGCAATTAGTGCGGAGTTTCGATAAACAAAGGATTGGTCTTTCTTTATTCCATTCCATCTGCCCGTGAGCACATGACCCAGCCCAAATTACCCTTGGCAGAGGGTAGCGAACACAGCACAGACACATATTATCAACAAAATATTGCACCCGTAGTTACACACTCATGCGCCAACGGTCGGAGCTTTATCGTATTGTGTTGTTAATCACGGCGATATCAGGGGTGGCCAACTTACGGATATGTTGTTGAAGCTAGGCGTCAGTTGGTAGGCGATGAACGTCTTCATCCCCTTGAATTTGGACTCCTTTTTGGGGCTGGCCACCACAACGGAGTAGGGCGAATGGTTCTGCGTCCACTGGTAGATAGAGTCCTCCACCTGTGTGATGTAGGCCATCTCGCATTCGGGTATCTTCTCCTTGGTGCTGGACAAGCCGAGTATATACGAATCGGAACTTTTGGCGAACATGCCCTTCTTGACGGTGCCAGCAGCACCAGTCCCGCCAGCCACGGAGGCCAGCGATTGGGTGTCATCGTTGGGCGCGATGGGCAGGTGTTTGTTATCGTAGTCACTGGTGGAATGCGACAATCCGCCAGCGCGAGCCGACTGTCCCGCAGACTTCTGGCCACCTGGACCAATTTCCGAGTACGTGTCATTGTCGTCGCTCCAATCGTCCTCATCATCCCAGTTGCTGCCATCATCATCCGCCGTCTGATCGTAACGCGGCAAAGGGGGCGAGGCGAAGGGATCCGGAACCTGTGGCACCGAAGTCGCTCCACTGGCGCTCAGCTTCTGGGCTTCGGCCGCCGACATCACCTCCACGTACGCAGCCGGGAAGAGGCCAATCTGGCCACGGGCATTCTTGCCCTCCCACCAGCCTTCACCCACGTCGCTCCGGGTCACCGAGAGCACGTCGCCCGTCGCGATGGAGAGCTCCGAGGAGCCCGGCTCCCCGGTAAAGTCGTACATGGCGCGCACGTACGAGGTCATCTTGGTGCTCTCCTGGTCGTTCCTTTACGCTAATTCGAGTCCCGTCTCCACAGGGGCCATAAACAGACAAAAAATATCCACTGATTCTGATTCACCAAGTGTAAGGTGTTACCGTTCTTCGGATTACGAAATTATACTGACACTGACGTCTTCTTCGTTCTGCAGCAACAAGATATAATGATGATGCATCAATTTTATTAGGGGTATTCCCCCAACACACCTGATTTATACATTTGGAACAGAGGTACTCTTTAATTTTAAAGAAAAATAATAAAAAACTTACTTATGCTATGTACTCACAAAAATAAAATAATATAAATAGTACATTTTAGTCGAGCAAATTAAATTAATGAGTTATTGCGTTTTCAAGAAAGACTTAGCTGTGAAAAATTACCTATGCTTACATAGATTTTTCTTACAAATAAAGAATGTGCTAGGCGGGGGTAAAAATTCTCTAGTAATAAATCAAGTAAAATAAAAAGAATAAATATATGAGCATAATATTATATTGCAGCAAATGCAAGGCGTTTCAACTACATTACGGTCATACTTAATAAGCAGAGGAGCCCCCTACTGATAAGTGCCGAGTGCCAGGGCTGCAGAGCACGGCTCAGCTGTCGATGTATCGGGATGCATCGAAGTATCGAGTTGGCATAAAAGAATCTGGTCTTCGTGTCGTGTTATTCATTCCTTAATTGCGCCTTGCTTTAATTTGTGGGTGAGCGAAATCGGAGCTCGGCGACATCGCCAGTTGTGCAATACTGACTCCAGCGGTATCTGTTAATCCCCAACCACTTGGCAAACGTCTTTTCTTTCTCCCCGGGCCACATACTTGCAGATTTGCTCACTTTGTCGTTGGAGTATTCAGTTCGAGTTTAACGACCACAATGAATCGGCAGGCGAAATTCCTAATCTTGTGCCTCTTTGTGGGCCTCTTCTCCGCGAATTTGTGCGACGAAGGTGAGTCTTTGATCAAATTACACCGAATTAAAATCGAATTGAAGACACACCGAACACTCATTTCTCAATTATGCACTCTGACACACACACACGCTTGCATGTGCATGCGTACGTGTGCGCAAACCCCTCGCATGTGTGTGTGTGCGGGCATGTGTGTGTGCATGGATGTGTTTGAGTGTGTGGATGTGGGGGTTTTTTAAATGCCAATTCCTATATTGAATATCAATTCTCCGGCCATTTTCTCTTACTCCGACTTTGGAGCAATGTTCTCCGCATGAGAACGGGCGAATCTGCAGCTTTCCAAAATAAGAAACTTCAGATTGACGAAAGTCACTTCCATAAATTGTCACATTACCATACGTAATATTTGTGCACATTTTGGTAAATATGTATTTACCGAGTTGTAACCATATTTTGTTCGCAAGCATTTATTTAAATCGTCACCTTTTCTGCTTTCCAATTTCATGAGAAGTTGTAATTACCATACGAAAATATTTGTACATATCTTGGGATTTTAAGAGATTTGGACCATATTTTGTTGACAAACAATATTTACCTCTTCAGCTTTCTTAAATTTCCATTCCTTAAATTCCATTATCGCATAAAAATAAATAGCACCTAAATGCAGCTTATTTTGAATATAGTAATCTTTATTTTTCGAACCAACTCAATTTGTTTTGTTACGCTTTCCTATTTTGTTTGACCATTTTGACACCATTTACATGTGCAATGGAACTATTTTTATTTTAAATTCTTACGAAAGCCATACAAAACATGTGTATTCCTTGTGCTTTTTGAAATATTGGAAATTGATGAATGAGAGTCGTTGTGAACTTATCATACTTGCCAATTTGTTTGCTTTTAACTTTGGAATGACGCATAGGTTTTTATCTATAATATTCGTTGCTGATTACTGTACACAAGCCCTGTTTTTTTTTGAGGCCTTGATAGGCGATGTACTTACATAAAAATATATTTTTACGATATATTCATTCTGAAATAAGAATTATATCAATTTTTTAAGAAAGGGTGACTAATAAAAAAAACCAGTCATTGGGTTCATTATTATTATAGTAGTAAATATAGTAGTAAAAAACTAGAATCTTTCTGATGTGAAATAGTTTTACGAACTTATCAAAAACTATAAGCTAATACTCTTTTTATTTGCCTTAGCAGTGACCACACCGTCTCCAGCGGACAGCACCACCCAGGATTCCAAGAACACCACCACTCCGCCGGACACCACCACCACTGTGACGCCACCGTCGACCTCAACAGCGAGCACCACAACTGAGAAGACCACGGCGACGCCACCAATTACCACATCGACTGAGAAGACCACGACTACTCCAGCCAGCACCACCACCACCAGCAGCACCACTCCGGCCAGCACCACCACTCCGGCCAGCACCACCACTCCGGCAACGACCACCACCACGCCTGGAACTACAACTACGACCACTCCGTCTCCGAACTCGACCACAACTACGCCGCCGCCACACACATCAACCACTCCGGCGCCGAAGCCCGTGCCGTGCGGCCATTTCGATGGATCCTCGTTCATTGGCGGGATTGTGCTGACTCTGGGCCTGCTGGCCATCGGCTTGGTGGCCTACAAGTTCTACAAGGCCCGCAACGAGCGCAACTACCACACCCTTTGAGCCGCCACCGCCTTTACGTCGGCCTTCAATGCGGCAGCCGGAGCTGCGGCGGCCAGCAGCAGTGCCGCATCCACGGATGCGGAGCGCGTGCGGTTTGTCCAGCCTTCGATACCGCTAAGGTCGCCGCCAACGCAGCCGCCACCACCACCACCCGCCCACATGGGTGGCAGTGGTGGTGGTGCGGCTGCAGCTCCACAAAACTGCTCGCCATCGGCCCGAGATCGGTTGCTGCACACGTAATTTAAACGCGGGGAGCCACACCATATTACCCAATATAATTAATATCCAAAGAGATGCCCTATACCCCGATTCCCCAACAAAACACACACACACAGAGATACAAACGGCAGTCAAGTAAAGTCAGTTCTTAAATTGAAACGATAACCCCCTGAGCGGATTTAATGCGGGCCCAGATAGTAGGAGCAGGCTCTACATTCTTGAATTACTTCCCTTATCTCAGTCATACAGAAAATGTGAAAACAAAGCAAATATTTTTCCTTCAATGCATTGCATCCAATATGTAAGGGCACGTTTTTTGCAAACATCAGTTTATCAGCAACTTGAGCGGATGTTCAACGCCTTATAAGAGGAGTCCGAGGAGCCTGTCACAGGGTCTTCCCAGGGCGACCATGAACCGAGAAATGAGTTATGAGATCGAAACGAAACGAGACGAGAGGAGTAAGAACAAATAACAGCAAATATGTGAGACTGCTTGATAGCGAGAAAGTGAAGAGATCAGAAAGTGGAAAGCGGCTGGCGACGGCTTTGTTTCTGTAATTCATAGGGAGCTAACGAAAAGGAAATATAAATTTTTATTATATTTACACAATTTTTGAATAACTAAAATCGATTCATTCTAGGAACTAAGAATACATATGTACTACCTAAAACCGAGCTAAACACAATGGGAAACGCGTTTCAATTTTCTCATTTAATGTGCATTTTTTTCTCCGGTCTTTGCCCACTTGTTCTATCGATTCTGCTCACCCCGCCATGCCCGGGGTCCGTAGTATTGCAAAAAATCAATATAGCGACTAACGATGCACAGCAACAGGATTTGCGGATTGCGGCGCACGGTTGATATGCGTTTATATGCGATATAAACAAATGTACACACACGTTTGTATACTGCTGTAGTAGATTTCGATTCGAGATTTGATGGAAGCCCCATGTTAATGCATATACGCAAATGTTGAATATTTTGTACTAGAATGGAAACTATACATATGAATTACGTTTACCTAACCCTACCGCGCTTGCTGTTGGATTAATACACATTTGAAGCTAGAATCGATCACATAAGCCCGTCAAGTTTACGCGAATGAACGAACACTCTGTGCACATGAAAATCTCATAAGTATATAAGCTAAAGTAACCAATCAATGTATATCCAGTAAATCACTCAGCCGGCTTACTAAAAATTATATATATATCTATATATATATATAAATATCTATGTCTGTATATCGTGTACGATAATAAATATTTTAAAAATTTAAACTGCATTTTTACGGTATTAACAACCACTGTAAACTAGAATTTACGATTGAAACACGTTTCATATTTGTTTTTTACACCTAATTAATGGTCAATCAAAAGGGGGAATTTTATTTACATTAGCAAACATTAACTACACTCTATTCTGCGGTTAGTTTCTTTAACTTCTTGGGTGTCTTAATATTAGGTGTTTTCTCCTTGGGCGACTTTCTCTTCAGGTTTTCCTTCGGCTGTTGCTTAGTATTTACTTCTGGTTTCTTAATTTTAGCTGCTTCCCCTTTTTCCGCCTTGGAGTTCTTAGCGTTTTGCTTCTGACTCAGTGTTTTCTTCTCTGGAGATTTCCCTTTCTCGGCCTTCTGCTTGAGCTTATTCTTGGAGCTCCGCTTCTTCTGAGTGTTGAAGCGCAACACCAGTGGCGTGCCCGCCAGGCTGAGCTGCTTCTTGATGGCCTTGCGTGCATCGTGGGTCGTTGGAAGGGTTACAGTCGCCGTGCTGTAGTCTCGGAATTTACCCTTGCCCGGTCGTATTTGAATGTCCACTGCCTGGTCGTTGAACAGCTGGCGCACCTGGGCCAACGAACTGGTTTTTGGCAGATTTGTAATGACCACGGACGAGGTAAAGGTACCCTTGGTGAGGACCTTCTTAGTAGCACGCTTCATCAGGGCCTTGGTGCGTTTGTTCGCGATGGATGTCTGCTTGCGGGTCACCAGCTCGTTGACAAAATCATCGGAATCCGTTTTAGGCAGGGATACGAATAAACCCTTGTGCTTCTCATCCGTTTTGATCGAAGCCTTGATATCCTTAAAGGCCTGGTCGCGATCTTCCTTCGACTTGAAATTGACGAGGCAGAAACGTGCATGCTTCTGACGCGGCTTTGTGGACTTCAGAACCAGTGGATGCAGAGCCTTCACCTTGGCATTGAATTCCTCCACGTCCAGGGGAAGTTTTTGTGGAAACCGGACATACAGCCGGGTGCCCTTTAACTGCTCGTACTTGGTGTGGATGTTCTCGTCGATAATCTCGGCACGGCTTTTGGGCTGTGGTTTGATTGTATCTTCCTCATCACCATCATCTTCATCGGATTCGGTGTCACTGGCGTCCAGATCCAGTTCGGATCCATCGGAATCTTCGTCCTCGGAGTCCTCCGCCTGCAGCTGCTCCTCGTCGGAGTCCTCTGCCTGCAGCTCCTCCTCGCCGGAAGCCTCGGAGTCTTCGGACTGTACTTCCTCCTCCTCGGATGCACTTTCCACCTGCTTTATCTTCATGTTTTACCGGAAAATTAAATGTTTTCTTTTGGAATTCAACTTGCACGTGTGAACGGCGGTGTGACCAGATCTTAAAAAAAACTAAGGCCCAACTAATCACAGCTAGAATTAGTGATGACAGTCTGGTTACCAAAATCTAAACGTAAGTGTATATATAAAAAAATAGTAAATGAAAATATAAAGTTTTTATGGAATTAAGTTGCAAAATATATAGCATAGCCTATGTATACCATAAATATATTCCGATACTTTGCCTTGTCGCTATGGACTTCGGCTAATTCCGAAACAACAAAATCTAGCTATAAAAAACAAACAGCTCTGACGGACAGTTTCTTTTATTTAGAATTTTCAAACCGCAACAGGAAAATGGAAAATGAATTCTTTTGGAATGACTTTAAATTGAAACAACCTCCGTTGGTGACGCTGCTAGTGAAGGATACGAGTTTCGGTATGTTGATACCCTTGGCAAGTGGAAACAATCACAAAAACAATGGATCTCTCCTTCCAAACAGCAAAAAATGTGTTCGTGGTCATCAACAGGTTCCTGCAACAGTTGTCCGAACCGGATGCCAAGGATTTTGAGGAGACGGCGGCGTTGATTGGACGACTAATGGCACGCCGGAAGAACTCCTTCCGAAATATGCCCGGATTTCGTTCCGTCTGCAAACTTAATGCGGCTCTGTGCCGCCTGCTGCGCTTGGATTTGGCCAGGGATCTGGAAAACTTTCGCGGTGCGCTGCCGGATGTGTGCGATGAGGACTTGGGTGGAGCCATGCCCACGCGAAATAGCTTTGAGTTTATTTTGGTGCGTCTCCTGGGCTTCTATCATCTGCACGAGCGGATCAGGGAATGCTGCCTCAGTGCAGCCGCATACTTCACTCAACTCCTGCGCAACAACTTCTTCATGGAATTCACCACACTGCTAATCGCTGCCATTGCCAAGATTAGCAAGCTGAGCTCCTTGCAGGCCGGCAAAAGTGCCATACTTTACAACAAGCTGCGCCCTCATGTTGCCAACTTTCCGCAGGTGCAGAAGCACAAGTTTCTGGCGGAGAATCAAGAGCTTCCTGCCAGATTAGAACCTCCAATGAGAACTAATAACCAAACGCAGAAAGACGAAACACCAGACATAGTCCTGAAACCGAAAAAGGTCGTCACCAAAGTGGAAAAAGCCAAACTGGTGGCCAAATCTGATGTGGGCACCATAATTGCCAGGAAGGGAACACCCGTTCAAGATGCAAAGAAACCCACATTCAATGAAGACGTTTTGGCTACGGTGGCGGATGCACAGAAGTTCATTGAACGCGAGTCGCAGGCCAGGAAACTAAATCCTCCTCCAGAAAGTTGTTTTACCCGAAAGATTGCCAAGCACGAGTGGCTGGCCGCACAAACGCTGTTCCAGCGCAAGTTATCCAAGGAGCCCGAAAAGGCGTTGAACATATTTCGCAAGTTTATTGTTAACAAAATAAAGTAACTTCACAAGCGACGATTAATTACGTTTAGGCACGACATTAAACACAGGTTACCATACCATCAGCCAGCCGAAGGCTCTTAAGCGCCACAATTCGCTTTTGGGGATGGGGATTTTTGGTCTAACAGAGGTACACAATTATTAAATCGTTTAAATATTTGTTAATTCGAGTCTCACCTTAACAAACTTCTTAAAGTTCTTGCGGCCGCTATGCTTGTTCACAGAATCCTCAAGAGAAGCATCCACTTCCTCCTGGGAGCGAATGACAATGTTTAAGTTGCACATGCGCACCTCAATGCTGTCTTTCATGGCGGCCAGCCATTGCTCCTCATCTGGATCCGCCTTAATAGAGGTTTCCATCTTAACTGAGTCTGCATCTATTTCGCATTTGATATCATCGTTTAGCCTGCTACACGATAACCAACCACTGATGTCCACTTTCTTGGGCCTATCTCTACGCGGTGCCACTATGTACTTGGATTGCTTCTTGCTTTCCGTTTCGGGTACAAAGGGTTCGGTTAACCGGGAATCCTCATCATGATCAGACGGTCTTTCAGAGTTGAAGTTAAACAAGCCATCGGTGGAGTCATCATTTTTCTGAGCCTCTTGCGTCTTTCGTTTCTTTTTGCTGTCTGCAAAGTTGAAAAGATTATCACAATCATCGCTGTCGCTTTCGTTTAGCAGCTCAAGGCGTAAACGCTTGCGCGGTTGTGTCTGGGATTGGGACTCCAATTGGGGTGGCATTGGAGCGGGTTCTTGTGCCTGTGATTTCTCTAGAAAGTCGACTACACTGATTCTGGCAGGTGGTTTGCTTTTGGCTGCGGACCTTGGCTGAACCACAGACTCTGTTTGCTTCTGTGGAGATTTACGGAATTGAAATAGGTCCCCTTCATCTTCTTCGTCACCCGAGGCCACCGATAAAACAGGACGTTTTTGAGGCACTGCATGTTTGTCAGCCTGTTGGTTGGTAATATTTGTGGCCAATGATTTTCCATTGAGACGTGGTGAAATCCTGGTGGAAGCTGGTGCTTCGGTTTTCTTCCTGGTCAGCGAAGGAATAGTTGGAGCTGGCGTTTCTTTTGGTTCCCGAGAATTTTCGGTCTCTTCATCCGATGAGTCAACACAAAAAACCTGTTTGGTCTTCCGTGTTATGTGTTTACTCGCAGCTGGAACAGGTAGATGTACGGATTTCTCCTCAGCGATGGCTTTGCTCCGCCTTGTTACGCGTTGACCTGGAGCAGGCGCCTGAGCTGGTGTCACATCTTCTTCCAAAGACGAGTCCAACAATATGGCATTCTTTGATTTCATGGTCAGTTTCGTAGCGATCTCCGATTTAGCTCGCTTAGACAATGTTGATTTCTTCTCCTCATCCGAGGAATCAACTGTTGAGGCATGACTCCGCTTACGCAAGGAAGCTTGGGGCTCTGAATTAGGCTTAGATGCATCTGGTTCCATTTCACATTCAATTGACTCGGGCACCACCAGTTCGGAAATGGGCGTGGCATTGGATTGCGCCGAGTGGCGTTCCGTGTTGGGCACAATTATCGAAGAGTTAAAGGCCATCGAGGAAGTTACAGACTCCGTGGTGGGCAATGAATCGGAGATGAACTTGTGCGTTGGGTTGCAGAACTCTGTTATAGAGCAATGTATTAAGGCCATGCCAATCTCGTACTCCTGGATAATACGTCGACCATTCTGCTCCAGAATATCTAAAAATTAGAATTATATATATAATGTGATGTGAGCAGTAAATTTACACCTACCTTGTATACTATTTATTGATTCAGTGGCTTGGGACTGCGATGAAGGCACATACTGTATGACTATCACATCACTTTTGGTTAGGAATGTTTTGCGGACACCCGAATTGATGTCCTTGCATGTGGCTCCAGCCTTCTGCACCACTGATCCGTACATATCAAAGTGTTTGCGATTCATGAAGACGAATGTCTTGCCGGCGAAGAGACGGGTACGCTCGGGACGCCAGGTGACATCTATGTTGGTCGGCTGGTAATCCTCCGGCTGTGGCCATCCCTCCTTGACATGGATGCTTTGCGCTGCCTGCAGCATCTTTCGCCAGTAGGGGAATGTCACAATCGGCTTATTCTCGAGCATAGCGTGCAGTAGTTTCACGGTCACCGAAACTTCGTTCATGGTGAGATGGGAGCACTCGTCGGTCCAGTTCGAAGTGACCGTGCCGCCCATGGGTTCAAGCATCTTCGTGAGCTCCTGGACCTCGGGACGCGTCAATGCGGAGACAGTTGTGACCAACTTCAGTTTGGTCACCTGCCAAATGCTCATGTTTGCGCCAAATCGCAAGCGTGTGCCCACAGGCAATGGAGGCGATGGTTTGGCAGGCACCTTGCGCGGCTTTTGGGAATTCTTGGGGAAAATGAAGGTGCCATATCTGGAGCCAAGGTCCTCGATATGCAGGGAGTAATCGCCATCCGCTTGCGTTTGGATGAGCAGCTGGGCATGATTGCGACTTATACTGAGGTCCTGCGCAACAATTAAATCCGTGGCCAGGCGACCAATGGTGTACACCTTTTTACCAGGAAACAACACAAACTTTTCGTCATCTATAAAAAATATTTGAGAAGTTAATAAACTAATAATCTCTGTGCTTTAGACCATTTTTACGTGCCTTTAGTTAAAACAAACATAATTTCAAAACATTCACAAATTCAACAAATCGCGAGCAGTGTGACCTTAGCAGATGTGCAAACTAACTACACAGAGACAAAGAAGAAGTGAGAATAATTGGCTAGGTAAAAATTAATAATGGAATGTACATAATTTTCTAAGTTAATAGTTGTTTCTCAAATTGATTTTTATTAACGGTCGAGAATGAACTTATAGACTTTGGATTCAATCGTTTTTTTACTGTTAAGTGACCAGTTATCGCTGCAATGATACCGTAGTTTCCTAAGAACGACAAATTAGCAAGAAGAAGCATTTGCAGCCGGTTTGTTTTTGTGTCGTTTAGCTAATGAAAAACTCATTAAACACGATTTATTTGCGATAAATGTGAGTGAGGACACCTGTAACCATGGCTCACCTGACCGGCACCCGCGTCAGCACCTTCAACGAGAGCTTCCTTAACGAAAATGAGCACGACTCGAATGCGGTGCTCATGGAACTGGACAAGGGACTGCGGAGCACCAAGCAAGGAATCCAGTGCGAGGCGGTCGTCCGCTTTCCGCGCCTCTTCGAGAAGTATCCGTTTCCCATCCTCATCAACTCGTCGTTCATCAAGCTGGCCGACTACTTTGTCAGCGGATCAAATCTGCTGCGCTTCTGGGTGCTCCGTGTTTGCCAGCAGAGCGAGAATCATCTGGACAAGATCCTCAACATTGACAGCTTTGTGCGCTGTATCTTTGTGGTGATGCACTCCAACGATCCGGTGGCGCGTGCTCTCCTCCTCCGCACCTTGGGCGCCGTTTCCCGTGTGATTCCCGAGAAGCAACAGGTTCATCATGCCATTCGACGTGCTCTGGATAGCCACGATACCGTCGAGGTGGAGGCTGCCATCTATGCCAGCAGCTGCTTTGCCGCCCAGTCCAGTTCCTTTGCCATCAGCATGTGCGCCAAGATTTCGGACATGATCGAATCGCTTCAGGTGCCGGTGCCAATGAAGCTGCTCCTGATTCCCGTGTTGCGACACATGCATCACGAGGCTACCACAGCCTCACTGGTCAGCAGACTGTGCATGGATCTCCTGCCCAAATATCCAGCCCAGAGCTTTGTGGTGGCTATCATAGACACGCTCACTCAATTGTCATCACGAACGCTGGTGGGAGTGCCCGGCCAGCTGGATGTTCTTCTGGATTTCATGCAGGACTTAAGGACACCCGTGCGCATACAGGTGCTGCGATCTTTCAACGAGTTGGCCGGACGTCAGAGCGTTCATGCCTGGCCCAAGCCAGCCATCAAAGCGCTCATTGATCGTTTCGAATTGTGTACCAATTCCAAGGAGCAGTTCCTCTTCCTCTCAATCCTACTGAAGCTCAGCGAGTGCCCGCTTACCTGTCAGCAGCTGCTTCGCGAGCATCGCGTAGCCCTGCTCCGTCTGTGCATTCAGTGCATTAGCAAGCTGGACGACTACACCACCGCCACTCAGGCCATGGCAGTTTTGTCGGTTCTAGTGGCATTTGGCCTTAAAAAGAAAGGCAGCGGTGAGCAGGTGGACGATATTCTTCATATGGTCAACCTGCACATGGAAGGATTGCTCCTTTGCACGGCCAAGCGGGCGGAGTGCACCCGCGATCTGCGTAGGGTGCTGACATACGGTATAAGGATCACTAAAGCCAACGCTGAATTTGGAACATCCTTCATTGGGATCGTGACCAGTACCCTGGGCGATAGGGGTGCCTATCCGCCAGCGAATGCGGAACTTATGTGCGAGGCACTGGCGGGTCTCTGTGAGCACTTTCAGCTGCGTAAGTACGCCTTTTCCACCGCAGAAGATTTGACAGGAGACGACAACGCGATGGACACCGATGAGTTGCCCCCGCCCAAGGTATATACTGCATTAATAAATCTATGAAACAATTTCTAATAGTGTTTAATCACAGGTAAATCCCATGCTAGCTCGTTTGCCGCTCATTCTGCACAAGCTGAACACCATTATCGACCAGGAGAACTGCGAACAACAGTTGCGCAGCGTGGAGATCCTGAGCTCTCTGGTGCTCCAAACCACCATGGGCTGTTACCTTCCGCAAAAGGTAGTTCAGTGCTTTGAGAAGTGTCTCGGTAGGCTTAACTGCTGGACGCTGTACAGGATTGCACGCACCGCTAGTCGCTATGGTCACCACTATGTGGCTGCTCACATTTATACCAAGGTCTCTCAGATTGTGATCAGCGATCATATGCACTATTTCCTGGTGGCACTGTCGCAGATCTCGCAGGCGGAGTGCATTCTTAACTATGGCTTGGAATACGCCTATATGCGGGACAATTATGCACCAAAGGTGGCACCGGAGCCCCTAATGCCGCTGATGAAGCGCTTGGAAACGGCTAGCAATCTATATCAGCAAGCATTGGCCAGCCTGCGAGCCGGTTCCTCGCCCCAGCATCCGTGTACCTTTCAGTTGGAGTATCTGAAGATAAGGGCGCAGTTTTTGCAGACCCTTCACCTGGCTGTGACCGTAAAGAATGCCCAGGTGATTGTGCCGCCACCGGCAATAGCTGGCAGTTTGGCCCAGAACTCGCGCGACTATCTGCAGAAGTTTGGTCATGTCACGAACCAGCTGCGCAAGCTGGTGAAGGCACTAAAGGCCTGCGAGGAGACTTACGCTAGGCTCTACAAGTCCTCTTTCGATGCGGATCACGTGACGCTGGAGTTTCTGGAGGTGGCTGAATTTCAGTGCGCTCTTTTCGCCCACATAATCGAGTCGATTTGCTACGCCACGCCTCCGGAACCGCCTGTATTTCTAACCACAGGTGATCACCCAGAGACGCGCTACTTCGCCGCCAGTTGCCAGCGCATGGAGCAGATGCAGAAAAACCTACCACAGGAGCCGGCCAATGCCAAGACCATTAGTAACCGGCATTTGGATGTGATCATTGCGCAGATCGAGATCATAACGAAGACACCGCTCTGCCTGCCGCGCTACTTCTTTCAGATCCTGCAGTCCACACAGATCAAGCTATCGGTGAGTCCGCAGCCAAGGAGCGCCACCGAACCCGTGAATGTCCAGTCGGGCAGTAATCTAGTGATCAAGGTCGAGGGTGTCCTGCAGCACTTCAGCAAGCAGAAGAAACACTTCCGCCGCGTGGAGTCCGTTCAATTGAGCCTCACCTCACAGCTAATAACGCCGCCACCGCGATCCTCGCAAGAGCTGCCCAAGCAGGCCGCCAACGATACTGTGACCCTCAATCAGATTGTAAAGCCCCAGCGCGATTTCCTCTCCGGCAGCTTCCTCTTGCCCATCTCCAATGGAGGCCACTTCCAGGTGACTCTGGAAACATTCGTTGTGGACGAGAATGGCATTACATGGTGCACTGGCCCCAAATCCTCGATGGTGGTGCGTGTGCTGGAGGATCCTAGCAAGCAGGGCGCTCCAGCGCCGAGCACTTCCCAGGCGGTGGGACAGACGAGGAGGTTTTGAACCATAGAAACGGGTTTTTATATGTTAAGGTTAAATATTTTAAAAAATATTATTAGTTTAAGCATAACATCCAAAATGAATTAAAAATGAAAATATACGTTTTTCATCAAGAAATGTTGTTTTCTTCAATGTCAATTTTTTTTAAATATATATCAGCGAATAATTAAATTAAATTAAAATTAAAAATAATTTTATATTTGAAAAACATGAACATTAAAATCCAATTGGAGTGTTAAATGCACTTCGAATTAGACAATGTATCGATACTATCGAAACAGGTGGGTACACCTCCATCGCGTGGTATGTTTGAAAGGCCCAAGTGCGGTCTCACTACTGCTGATTTGTTTTCATTAATTCTTTTTGGCTTGGAGAATAAATTAGGACAAATGAGGAATCATCGCGGGCCAACTGAATTGTGACCAGCGGGCAGCAGCAGCGGCATGCGACACCGACACCACCAGCGCATCAGCACCACCTGGCCAACGTTGTAAGGGATTCTCCTATCCCCCCAAAGAGCCACCGATTCCACTTGAGACCCAAAAGTCCCAGTTCAAAACCAAAATCAAAATCAGCGGAGCACCCGCACACCAGCGAGAACAAGTGGTTCCTACATGATCCGGCGACACGCTGCCCCCCTCTCCGTGCTCCATGCTCTGTGCTCCAGCTCAATGTAAATGTTAATTAAAGCCAATTGAGCGCACACCCAAAAACACGCACCAAACCGAAAACGAATACGAAATACGAATCACTCACCCGGAGGAGAAGGCTCCGTTGGTCAAGATTCCGCGCTTAACCTGTTCAGGCGACAACGGAGGTGGCGGTTGTGCTGCAATAAATGGACATAATTGCTCTAATTGGACAGAGCAGCAGCAGCAGCAGAAGCAGCAGCAGTGGCAGTGGGAACGGAGGAGCACGAGCACCATCAACAGCAGCAGCAGCAGCAGCAGCACCCCCCCTTGCAATAGGATGGCACAATTCACACTGTGAGTATACGTACATATAACTATTTGGTTATCAGTCGGGCTGCACACGGATTTCCTGCTTATGCGGACACCGGAGCCCCGTCAATGGGCGGCTTTTGTTTATCTATTGACGGCGATTCGGCGGTATTATGCAAGGGAACTCGATGTTTCGCCGCCTTGTGGCTTGACTAATACATGAGGATCATGAAACATTATCATACCATTGCGAGCATTGCAGCTACAACAAACACAGTGCGCCGCCCAGTAGCGAGAGTACGCGTGTGGACTGCGAACACGTACCGCTGTGCTCGATTAACGATGTGCAGCTAAGGTTCCTGGTACCCGACGATCTGACGGAGGTGAGTGAATGAAGTTCATCAGCTAATGCAGATAATCCCCCCACATTTGCATCTCCATGTGATGATCGTGTGTGTGTGTAGGTGCGACAGCTGTGCCAAGAATGGTTTCCAATCGACTATCCACTATCATGGTATGAGGATATTACCTCAAGCACGCGCTTCTTTGCGCTGGCAGCTGTATATAATCTGGCCATAATTGGTTTAATCGTTGCCGAAATCAAACCCTATCGAAATGTGAACAAGGAGGTAATAGCCAATATGAGTGATAGTGATGAGTTGTACACCAGGCTGAGCGGTTTTCCCATGCAGGACAAGGGCATCCTGCCGGACTCGATGGGTCGTTCCGCCGATGTCGGGTATATACTGTCGCTGGGCGTCCATCGTTCGCATCGACGCAATGGCATCGGATCGCTGCTGCTGGACGCGCTAATGAACCACCTGACGACGGCCGAGCGGCATTCGGTGAAGGCGATCTTCCTGCACACGCTGACCACCAATCAACCTGCCATATTTTTCTACGAGAAGAGAAGGTATTCCACCACCTCTGTCGTCGTGGCCTTGTTCTATTAATAGTGTGCAAACTGTTTTTGTCTTTTTAGATTTACGCTTCACTCATTCCTGCCCTACTACTACAATATACGGGGCAAGGGCAAGGACGGATTCACCTATGTGAACTACATTAACGGCGGCCATCCACCCTGGACACTATTATATCCTTTTTCAAAATACCTATACGCCCTAGGCTGTATCGCTTTTCTCTCTATGATTTCGCTGTACTTTTGGTTGCCCTCTTAACTCTCTACTGCACAGATCACATCAAGCACTACGCGTCGAAGGTGCGACACACCAGCAGCCTGTGCGCCTGGCTGGCCGGACGAGTCCAGCAGGTGGTGCGGTGGTTCTACCACAAGCTGCTCACTCGCTTCAACTTCATCGAGTGAATCTCGACGGCAGCACACAGCACTGGCCAGTCCTTCCTAGACACACGAGCACTTTGAGGGCGATGATGAGTGTGTCCGCCGCATTATGTCATCCCGTCGAGCATAAACAGAAACACAAACAAACACAAACATTTATATGTACTATGGCACCCAATCACCACCACAGACAGACACACCTTCATTATAAATGTTAGGCAACACCTCCGCAGAATTTTATACGGAAGCTAATAGAGAAGATGTGAGACGAGAAGGAGAAGGAGAAGATCTAGCAAAGAACAACATCAAAGGCATAAGTTGAAAGTTGTAACATAGTTCGCTAAGTGTATTATTACGTTTTAAAAGATATCTATCTGTTCACCACTGCTGTAAATAGTCGTATAATGTTTTGTTTGAATCGAGCTGTAACCGAGTGATTTGGAATTAGCCCCCCTTTCTTTTGAATGTAGCCTGTGTGTATGTTTTTCCTAAGTTTTAAGTTCCACGCACAAGACAGTCATTTAGTTTAGCGAAGACAAACAACAAAGATGCTCATGCTTTAATGCTTAATTTATGAAATCTGCACGTAAATAGCTTTGAACTGAGAAACAAATTAATGTTAAATGGCAAGAATATCTATCCAGTTTAATACCCGAACCAACCATCTAAATTCAAGCCCCGTTCGCTGTTTCTATAGTATTTTGTAAAAGTATTTTAATGCATATTGTTTCGCAACTAAATCTGATTACTTTAGGCACAATTTATCTAGCAAATTGTAATATTTTTTAAAATAAAAACTTGTAAAGTTATGACGAGGTATTTTTTTCCGTTTTAATCTTAAGCATTGTAAAATGGCTATACAATTTGGCTGTTTAATTTTTAACTTATTCTACTTAAGCTTTTTATATTCCAACTTCGACTTTTAAAAATGTAAACATTTTGCGTAAATGGTTTAATACTGCCAAACACTCGATTATATATAAAATTAATATCATAAAAATAAGTTTAAAAGAAGTTGAAAATACAAATAAAAGTTATAAACATACAATTTAAAAAAAATTAATTTTTATTTTGAAAGTTTAAATATGGGGCACACATCGCCAGTGTTGCAAAACCGGGCTGACAAGCGGCTGATCTGGCAACGCTCTCCTAACCTGTCACTATTGTGAACTGACAATTTCGGGTGAATTTAGTAGCATAAATTCGTCGCAACTGCCTGGAAAATGTTCTCGAGAGCCGCTCTTCTAACAGGTAAACCTGCAAACCGTGCCAATAGCTGCCCAGCTAATCCGTGGTCGTTAATCGCGCGTTGGGCAAGTGAATCTCCGGCCGCGAATGACCGTGAAAATTGTTACGGCATTGCAAAGACGTCGGACATCGTGGTTTATGTAATCACCACCCATTCGCAATGGATATTTTTTGCAACTAAAATGTAGCGTACAACTAATTGGTGAACTGCACTTACAGCCCAGCGCCCCTTGACCGTGGCCGCCACCCGGTCGGCAGCCGCTGCTGCCGCTCCTGGCGGAGCCATCGAGCGCCGCCAGCGCCCCGAGCATCCCGGCAAGGTCCGTCTGGGATTCCTGCCCGAGGAGTGGTTCCAGTTCTTCTACAACAAGACCGGTGTCACCGGACCCTACACCTTTGGCGTGGGTCTGATCACCTATCTCTGCTCCAAGGAGATCTACGTCATGGAGCACGAGTACTACAGCGGTCTGTCGCTCGGCATCATGGCCATCATTGCCGTCAAGAAGCTCGGCCCGGTCATCGCCAAGTGGGCTGATGGCGAGATCGATGTGAGTATTAGCTGGATTATCATCATGGGATACATATATACTCAAAACCCAACCGCTAATTTAACATATGTCTGGCGCAGAAAATCGAATCTGAGTGGAAGGAGGGACGCGAGGCTGAGCTGAAGGTCCTCTCCGACGCCATCGAGGCCGAGAAGAAGGAGCAGTGGCGCGCCGACGGTGCCCTGCTGCTGATGGAGGCCAAGAAGGAGAACATTGCATTGCAGCTGGAGGCCGCGTTCCGTGAGCGCGCCATGAATGTGTACTCGGAGGTGAAGCGCCGTCTCGACTACCAGGTGGAGTGCCGCCACGTCGAGCGTCGCCTTAGCCAGAAGCACATGGTCAATTGGATCACCACCAACGTGCTGGCCAGCATCTCGCCCCAGCAGGAGAAGGAGACTCTCAACAAGTGCATCGCCGATCTGAGCGCTCTGGCCCTGCGCGTCAAGTCTGCCTAAACGATTCGAGTTTTAGTTGTTTATTTGTAAATTAAAACCCATTCGAGACACTGGAACCATGAATATGCCCGAAAGATGATAAATCGATCCAATATATCTTCAAAATGTCCGTGTCTGAAAAGATCCTTTTGTGCAATTTTGTGTTGTATTTAAAGTGTTCCCATTTAAACTTAAGAGCGTTTTTGCTAGCATATCCTAGGGCAAACAAAGTGGTATCTTTTAGGGTTTTCCCAGTTTGGCACGGTTTTATTTAGTCTAGGTAAATAGTTTTGATTAAGACTATGAGTAAATGGTAGCAATCATAACTATCAGTCTTGAGCTGCACTGGCATCGTCGTCGAAAGCATCCGCCTCCACCTGCTCCCCCTGGAAATCGCCCAAAATTCCCAGGCGGCGTACCGCCTGCAAATTCTGAATGCAGTAGTCCACATTGGTCACTATGCACAGGGGTCGTTCGCCCTTGTAGTAGCCCGTGTTATCGCGCAGATAGACCACATCCCTGGTGGCCAGCCAGCGTTGGAGCTTCACGAAGCAAGGACACTGCCAGGGATTACCCTCGATGGACACGCGCTTAAGATTGGGGAAGCTCACATTCACCTTGGACAGAAAGGTAAGGCGATTGTTGTCGACTAGGATCTCTTGCACGCTACTCAGGCTCTCCAGCACGTCGAGGTTGATCTCCTCCAGCAGATTGTGACCCAAGTGGAGCTTCTGAAGACGCCGCATGGGTGCAAACATGCGCACGTCCAAGGATTTCAGTTCGTTGTGACCCAGTTTTAGGTATTCCAAAAATGGCAACGATGAGAAAGCCAGTGGATGCAGATGCTTCATACGATTGCCATTCAGGTTGAGCCTTCGCATGCGCGGCAAGGTGTTGCCTCCAAAGATCTGCTCCTCCAGGAATTCCAGGTTATTGTACGACAGATCCAAGGTGTCCAGGTTCAGAAGGGCGGCAAAGGTGGCCGGCTTGATTTCCAATATAGCATTGTACTGCAGATACAGCTTCCGTAGTGAGCCCAAGCCCACAAAGTGACCAGGACTGAGGCTGGCGATGCTGTTCCTAGACACATCCAGCATCTGCAGTCTGGCCAGCACTCGGAACTGGTTGTCGAACAGCAGGCGTATGCGATTGCCGGACAAATCCAGCTGCTGCAGATGCAACACAAAGTTCTGCACAGCCCCAAACACATTTGGACGCAGTGCATCGAGTGCGTTCTGGGAAAGGTTCAACTTTCGCAGCTGGGCGAGCGGCTGAAAGGTTTCCAGGCCAATGGAGCTCAATCTATTCCCGCTGAGCTGCAGCTCCAGCAGACCATGGAGTCCACGAAAGGCATTCACATCCAACTGACAGGAAGAAAAATTGAAATTTTCTTATTATCAACTCAAAGGAAGTTTACATTTTTTTTCTCAGTATAAAAATCATTAAACTTTGTTTACAAAACCATTTCCGCCGTGTGAGAAAAGAGGTTGGCAAATATTTTGATCAGCTTTAAAATTAGAATCGATTTTCTCATTGCCTTTGAAATGCTACTGTTTTCAAATATGACTTTTCAATTTTAAATTTTATAACCCATATGCAACTGTCATTTTGCAACTCGACCAAAACGCCACAGATCACCATGACCAATTTAACAAATTGAAATGCCAATCCAACTAAGTACACACTAACTATTAAAGTTCGATGCGGTCAAATGGAAAGTTCAAAATAAAGCTGAGCTGATCAAAAGATGCCGATGGCGCCATATATAGAAGATTACATTATCAATGCTAACTCAAGATTTGAATTACTTAATTCCTTAGTAAAGGTTCTACTCACCTGTGCCAGTTGATTGTCATTCAAAATCAACTCCTGCAACTGTGGACAAACTCCGAAAGTGGCATTCACCAATCGATTGTGCCCCAATTCCAGTCGATTTAGCAGTGGCATGTGCGGCAGATCGCATTGCTTGAGTGCATTGTGCGAAAAATTCGCATAAATCAATTTTCTCAGATTGCCAAAAAAGTCGCGATCCAGTAGCTCCATTTGATTGTGACTAAAATCGATCCGCTGGAGCGCTGACTCAGGTGCAAAGTGATTTCCCCGGATGTCAACGAGACCGCAGCCACTGAGATTCAGTTGCCGCAGTTTGGGCAGAATGGAAAAGCCGCTGGTATGCACATTAATTGGAGCCGCGCCAGTCAGATCCAGGTCGAGTAAGTTGGCCAAGTGATCGGCATTTTCGCCTAAAATGGTTTATTAATAAAGTCCAAGATATGGAAAATCCAAACTGGTTTGGCTTTCATGGAAGCAACTATCTATAGGAATAGCAATTATGTTGCGCTTTTTGAAGATGAAGAACTATAGGTTTGGACTATTATTGCTTCATCATTAATTATCCCGACTAAACCCTTAGTGAAACCTAGCCTCCTTTTCCGACCTCACCTGATCCCACCTCCAGTTCCGTTTGCACATTCCGTATGGAGAGCGTATGCCAGTTTTCGGCGCCCAAATCCACCAGATCCTGCAGAGAGGCGACTTCGTTGCACTGGAAGTTCCGCCAGCCGATGGGCTGGCAGAGATCGGCGCCATGCAGGATGGGGAATCCCACGCAGAGAAGCCACAGCAAAATCGGCAGAACCCAGTTGGCAGCTGGCGACATTCCTGCTCCAGAGTTCGTTCTCAACTGAGGATCTGCGAACAGCCGCAGAATGCGAATGGAAATGCAAATCCAGTTTGGATGGAGGCGGAGGCGGAGGCAGTGGGCTCCAAGCCGGTTTGGGGCGTCATCAATGGGATCTCGAGCAGAGGGCCGTCCACTCAACAGCTGTGAAATGCCTCCAAATCAAACAAACACACACGCTAGTTTATCTTTCTTTCTATTGATAGGTACTTTCTATAACTTTAATAGTGGTTTACATACAGTATGCGTTATATAATATCGGTTAATTACTTGACGATTATTGTGCTCTTGGAGAAAAAATATTCTGTTTTGCTCTTATCAATGTTGCTCCTCTTTAGCGAGATTGGACATATTAGACATATTGTACAAATTATGGGAATATTGAAACAAGAAAAACTCACTAGCTTAGACTAAAACTTAGGCAAAAACAAGTAACAATGGAAAATTAACTAGGATCTACTTTAGATTATACATATGCAAAGAGTATATAGCCCTTGTGCTAATGGGTATTATTCCGTTTGGAGGCTCTTGAAAATGCTCAGATTGGCGGTTATTAAATGTATGTTTATCTGGCTAACAAAGTTTCATTTGGAAGCCAAAACTAAGCCAGCAGAAAGACGATTAAATTTAAGTTTAACATTATATTGAAGCAATGGACATACACATAGTACATATTTGGAGATATTTAAAGTACGTATGCTTAATACGAAAATATTTTACTAAACTGCTTTTCCCGGGCTCTTCTCTTGGCTAAGATGCAAATACATTGGCGCTTACAATAATTAAGATCTTGTACTAGGTCTATTTTCACAATTACGAATTCCGTGCTTCCAAGTGGAGCGCCAGTCAGAAGACAAATTAGTTGTGGGTTCGATAACTGAAAACTGAAAACTGGTATCCAAATCAGACTATAGTTACGGTTGGGCTTGTCATCTTGTTGCTGTTGTACAACGGCTGATAATGGGCACTCGATCCGTTCTTGACACTCTGACAGCCATTGGGATAGCGCATCTTGACCACATTGGCATTTTGGGCCAACAAGGATGTTGATGATGAGTTGGACGACGACGATGATGATGACGAGCATAGCGATCCGGTTGATGACTTGCTCTGCAGCGGCAGTGCCTCGCCGATCAGCGTAATCCTCACTGGCTTGGAGGCGTTGCCATGCGGCGTGGGCGTGGTCGCTGTGGTATCCCAGCCGATGGAGGAGCGTCGCGTGGCATCGGGAAATGCCGCCGCCAGCTGCTGATTGTAATTGGTCAGCGTGGTGGAGATAATGGTGTGCCGGCGGGTCTGGCTGAGAGCTGGACAGGATTTCTCCGGCTGCTGCTGCTGCTGGAGCTGCTCATGCTGGTGGTGGTTGCTCTGGTGATGACGGATTATCGTGGTGGCTGCCAGCGTGGAATCGTGCAAGTGGAGCATCGGAAAGTGCGTGGTATAACTGGTATATTCGGGCTTACTTCTGCGGACAGAGAGATGAGGATTAGTGGGCAGTTCCAGGATAATAGTTTACTTTCTAGAGAGGAACCATTAGCTTTTTGTCCGTGCCAAAAAAGATTAGTAATGTTGAGAAGATGGGAAGGAAACCTATTTAAACTGCTTTTAAATTTCTACAAAATTTTAAAACAAGTTTTATTTTAATATTTTGAAATATCTGTACTTGGATTTAGTAAAAGATATAGTTGTTTTTTATTTCAACTTTTTAATCGGAATTTTAAATAAATATAGACTGCTTTGGTTTAAATTTACAAAAAATCCCGTTTTGGGGGAACAACTGTGTTTACTTATGATTCATGATTCATTATGATTCATGACTCATCTGAATCATCGAGGTTACATTTTTCTTTCGACCCATCCCATCTTCTCGACGTGTGGTTTATTTATTTTTTAGTTTGCATTACCTTGGGACTCTAATTAATTGCCGCATGCAATTAAAACGTTTCACAAACAGTGTTAAATTTTCAGTGACAAATTAGTAACGATCTTATAGCTAAGCTTAGTAACTCGGTTATCTTAGATAGATTAAAGCTTAGTTAGGTATCATTCGATGGTAGTTAGTGGATGCTTTTGGGCATTGGGTTAGTTTCTCAAGTGCACGAATTACAATTATCTATACAGTTGTAGCTTAGGTGTAGTATACATATAAGATTGATGGCACACAGCACAATGATGGCTAGGATGAAATCACAAAATAGTACCTGTTGCTCCCCAAATTGTAGTCTAAATAGCGGAATGGTTAGAGTGGAAAGAGGTGTTTGTTTCAGTGTATATGTTTGTAAGTTCCATGGGAGCATTGCGAGTGGGAAAGAAAGAAATTTTCAAATGGGTTAATCGGGGCGAGATCTGGTCTATTGTTAGTTAGAGTTGAACAAAATGGTAATACCGCCTCCTGTTGCTGCCACGTTCGATGTTGCAGATTTGCAGCTTTCAGCTGCAGCTACTGCAGAATCGGCCCTAATTAGACTGCTCCAATTGCAATTTGCTGCCATTAACGTCAAGAGCCGCAAAAAGTGGCCAACTGATTTGCATGCCAGCGGAGCGTGAAGCCAGCCGAAACCGATTCCAGCAGCAACGGCAGCTTGCAACTTGCAACACCAACTGACCAGCAGCAACTACACACAAAAAATCAAACTAAATTGATTTTAACTTCTTCACAAGTAATAACAAAAATGTTAAATTTAATAGAATAAAATATCAATTTACTGAAAATCAAATAAAATAAGTATCTTTCGCTTTTAATGACAGCTTGTAGATTGTTGCACATTTTTAGTTCACAGTTTTAAGATTTATCAACATATGTTGCTGTGCTGCCTATCCCATTTAAAGTTAACATTATTAAATATTTCTTTCTTTTGTTTACTTTGTAATAACGAGGTGTTATTTAACTTCTATCAACTTTTCCCCAAGTGCACTTGCAACATTAACGAGCTGCAACAGGCGGCAGCGTTTTGTATTAGTTTTGTTAGTTTGCGGCCACACAGCTGCGGTTGATGAAAAGCCCCCAAAAATTACAAGTATTATACTAAATAACCGAAACACAATAAAATGCAGTAACGAAATAATAGCGAAACAGGTAAATAATGCAGTAAGTACATATATGGCCGAAATCGAAATTGAAACATGAAAGTTTGCCTACCTGGACAAACCCTCCGCACCAATGGCAAGTGGTCGTGTCTGTGAAAGTGGAATCGGAATTGGAATTGAAATTGAAATTGAAGTTGAAATTGTATTCGTAATTGTAATTGCAATTGACGATAGCCTTCGGTTAGTCAATGTTGTGCAAACACATATGCTATGTATGGATATATTACACGGTGGCGTTGGCCAAACTTACCCGCTCCGTTTGGGTGGCCATGCTGATGAGCTCCTTGGCCTGATCCCCGCCAGATCCAGGTCCGTGCGAAGCCTTCTGCATCTTCTCGGCCTCCAGTTGCTCGATGAGATCGCGCTGCAGGCGAATGGTGCGATCACGATCGTCCACTTGACCCTGGAGGAGCAGGCGAATGGACAGGGGGATTGGATTGGAAGGTAAGATGGAGAGGCAGAGATCAGTAAATGTCAGTTCACTCTTGTGGAGCGAGCCATGAAAGGTCACTAGTGGTTATACGTATCTAAGCCAGAGAGTGTGAAAATCATATCTATATATATATATATATATACGTATATGCAGGTTGGCAAAATGCTAACTTGGTTTGGTTTTTGGCTTTGAAGACTGTCATGCTTTCATTAATTTATATAAGAGCTTCTTCTTTTGGCTTACTCAGTGGCCAATTGGTTTTTTTCAATCAAAGCATATACTTAAACTAAACAGCTATTAACAATGTATATAAAGGAGTGTACTATTCAAAGGAGCATATTAAATCTTTAAAACATTCTATTGTGAACATTTTAAAGACTTTTTTCTGCTCCTTTGATGCTAAGAAAGAAAGATCTTTTCATTTATAGGAATTTTGTATGATCTGTGTTCGGTATCAAGTAAAAGTGCAATATCAACACGAAACTATGACTGTATTTATATAAAATGTATATGTTGTATTTGAAGATAGATATACAATAAGCATGGTTATAGTAATCTCATGATTGGATATGTAACATGCTACACGGAGTAAGATTCCGTGTATCTAATAAACATTAAAGAACAACAGCGAGATAGTAAAAATGCGATAGAAAATTCTTGTCCTGCTTCGAATCGTATCGATATCCATCGGATCGAATTGGATCGGATCGATTTGTGAGACCCAGTTTTCGTGTTCCCCCGGCTTAACGAGCAAACGAAATGCAAAAAACGTGCAAATACCTGAAGGTAAACCACCTGTCTACGTAGATCCGATAGCTCCTGGAGCGGATCCTCCGTCGTGGACGAGGTCAGGCTGGCCAGATCGATGTCATTCAGCTGCTTGCTGTCCAATCCGCAGGCGGCGAACAGCTGGACGTTGTCGTTCTCGAAGGGATTGAGCGTTTCCGTCTGGGGAGAGGCAATGAAAACCAGTAGGTTACTTTCCACTCATCACTAATCCTCCCACGCAAAAATTGCCTTGGGCACAACTAAATGGAGTCAGCGACGTACCCGCTTCAAATCAAAATCTGGCTCCTTTTGGGGCTTTGGAGTGCAAGTGAATGGTGAGTGTGGATGATTATGATGGGTGTGCCATGGAAATGTGAGGAAAAGAAAAGTGCAATTTAAAGGAAAAACTATGAATGTACCTAGCTAAGTAATTTAGACATAATAACTTAAAGATGTTATCTCTATCTACAGGAAGTCAGAAAAGATTGAATTATATATCTACATAAAGTAAGAAAAGATTGAAAGATAAAGATGATATCTGTATCTACATGAAGTCAGGAAATAAATTTAGGAAATATTGAAATATATAGATGTTATATATATCTACATAAATTCAGGATCATTTAAAATTTACTAAAATTATAATGTCTCATTTAATAGATGTTTAATAGATTATAGATATAAATTTTGAAAAATAACTCAAAAACTTTTGTTTAAATGAACATTTGAAAGTCATTGAGGCATTCTTGCATCATTTTAAGATTTTCTGTTATTATGTTGAGTGCAGTTTTTGTTTCTCCCCATTTGTTTAGCAAGTTAATCTTAATTAATGTTAATTCATAGCCCCAACTTACCTCCTGGAGTATTCGCCGCAGTCGGAGCAGCTGCTTCTTGAACTGCAGCACATCCTGGATCATCGCATTGCGGAAGGACTTGTCATACAACATTAGATCGTCCGACGAGCTGTGCAGCTCTCCCCCGCACCTCTGGGTGGATGTACCGGACGCAGTGGCTCCACCACCTCCACCTCCTGCTCCGCCACCCAATCCCAGATGCTGCTGCTGCAGATGACGCTGACGGGGCAGGCTGGCCGTGGAACCCGACGAGGTCCTTGAGTTGGCCGTGCTGCGCTTCCTGGCCGCCGCCGAAGCTCCGCCGCTGTGGGATGACCTCAAGCTGTTATCCGAATCGTTGCCGGCGAGCTGTTGGTCCTGCAGACGTGAGCGGTTCAGCAATCTGGTGGCACGCGCTGGCAATTGGGCGCTGAAAAAATAACATTTCATTATTAATTAATTGAGCAGTAAAACCCATATCATGGTAATTATTTATAGGTAGTATCCAAAAGAGTGCCTGTGATATGTTTCGTGGGCCTGCGGCGCACTGCTGGCCATAAAGGTGGCATAGTGGTAGTGGATGTGTCGCTGCTTGATGGTCATGGGTGAGCTGGTCCGCTGCTGGCTGCCCAGGAATCGATTCTCCGACGTCTTCAGATCCGTCCGAACCCTTCGCACTCCACTGGGCGAGCACTTGCTGGCGGAATCCGCCTCCGACATCGTCCAAGCTGACAAATCGAATATCTTTGGATTCTAGTGCCCCATGTTGTTGCTCTGCGGGAATGACACAATCGCGACATGCGCAGACCACCAACAGCTGTGTGGAGACTTTGTAGACCAGACCACAATACACTTGGCAAAATCGGTATATAGTTTTATAAATCAAATGCTATATATATAATAGAACTTGTGGCTTAGTTTTCAAATGAAGCAAACTTCTACAACTTTTCATGTAATTAATATTGTAATGCTTGCTATAGAATTGGTAACATTTATTTAATTAAATGCTTTCTTAGCAATTAATTTGTCAAGTGTAACTGCAGTCTTGGGGGTGAGTTTTGCAATTATTTAGCCAGCTTCAATTAACGCGGTCGCAATGAAAGTGAAATGCCATTGATTAGGGCCTGGCCAAAGGAGTAATGCTCGGCTCCACAGTTGTCAATGGGTCATTAAGATGGTTTGGATCGCTGGGATGGGCAGGAGGGAATGAGGTATTGGGGGTCAGGTGGCGAGGTAACCTGCACGACACGAATGCTGGAAATAAATCCACAGACGCGGCTGCCTTACAGCTGGTGAAAGTCAACTGTTGCGTGTTGCAGACGCCCAAAAAGTGCAGGGGGGAAAAAGGGGGGATGGTGGGCAGCTCTTACACATGCGCAGTTTCAAAAACTTCACGGCATAATTTAAACAAACTGTTGAAAACGGTAACAAAAAGCCAAACAAAAGGAAAAATCATTCAAAATTGGTTAGCTCATTCGATTATACACGCTTGTACGAGTATGTGAGAAGGTTAATAGCTATACTGTCTTTAATACCAGCAATTATAACGATATATTAGTTTGGTGGATCCATTACGACAATAAAAGTTAATATGAGCATCCCACGGAATCTGTGGGACTTTCGTTTGCACTAACTTAATTAGCCGAGTTCACGTGGCTAACTGAAGATCCAAGAGTAATTGGCCCCCAGGGAACTGGCACAGCGCAATTTGAATATTTTGAATCGGTGAACTTTGTTTATGGCCACATTAAGATGATCGCGAATCGCACGAAATGGACTGTGAACAATTTTCAGCTCATCTGGAGCGGCGATGAAAGTACGAAAGCATCTTTTATTGTTCCGGGGAGCCCTTCTATTTTCACCGCTAGATGATGGGGCTTGTCGGCATTTTTTATGAAGGCTCTCAGCACTTTTTCATTTTAATTAAAAGCAAATTTCCCGCTGCGATGCTTTTGATTGCATCAGGTAAGATACTATATCAAATACTAATTGAATACTAACTAATTGAAAGGAAACCCATTTATAAACATAATTCTAACTATGTTTTATGACTTTTATTTAATAGCTTTGCCACAATTGCTTATTGGCCTAATGCCATTAGTTTGCGTAAATTAAACAAACTTTAAATGCCAATAGCTGTTGTAGCTAATAAACAGTTTCGGTACATTTGCAAAATCAACCAAGAGTTCAAATGGACTCACTCGTGTGTTTCCAAACAAAAAAGCAATTAAAGTGTACATTATGTCCAAATCATAAAACACCCAACATACACTTTCCAAAATCCCACACACACCAGCCACTAAATTCCAAATGTTTTGCGAGTTTCGCACGCCAACTTTATGCGGTTTTTGTACTACGAGTATGAATATGAATATGAATGCAGAATTGAGGTCTGAAGAGATTCACCGAAATCAAAACAATACGAGTACTTTGCACAACTCAATTCAGCGAAACTCCACAGGCGGCACTGCCGGATATTTCGAACTCTAAACAAAAAAGAAAAAATAAAATAAAAACAAACCGATTGTCAGACGACAAAATGCCTGTCATTGCAACAAGTGCAGCAAATGGAGTTATATGTATGTTCATATAAGGAAATATCAACAGGGGAGCAGCGAAGGGGGTGTCTTTAACGATATATATAGACCATTAATCAACTGATTCATTTTGAGATATTGCCAATGCTGGCTTATTCAATCCAAGGAAGTTTGTTGGTAAATATAAAAATTAGGCTAGCAATTAAAGCTATAAATAAAATGTAAGATAATTATATAGTACCTTTGATATATCTTAAATACTTTTGAATTTTCAAGTAACTCACCACGAAATTTGTAAATAAGATCTAGATAGCATTTCGTATACTACTTGATAACAGTACGTGCTGAATATTTGAGCACATAATTCTCTTTTCTGGCGATAAGGTCTTCCACAGAACTGAGCCGCGAACCCCTGAAAATAGCCCCATGGCTACGCACCTGCTTTTCAGCTACCTTTCTACACATTTAGTACAAATGTGCCTCATTTGAGGCTGCACACGCGCCAGTGCCAACGGCAACTGTCGCTAACTTGGCTCAGTTGGCTCACTTGGCTAGCTGCAACAGTTAACAGTCGACATCCAACAATGACAAGTAATCATAATCATAGTCATATAGCGATCCACGGAGCTGAGGCGTTGACATGCACTGCTCGAACTTCACTTCCCAACGGTACTTATCAATTTGTGCGGCAAAACGTCATTTGTCATAGAGTCGCAGACCTTTTGGAGCTGCACATAGATGGTATGGTGTGGTATGGTATGGTATGGTACCCATCCTTATATACGTACATACATAGGAAGGGGAAGTGGAAATGGAAAGGCAGCTTCATTAGAGGCCTGAAGAGGGAGGGCGCGAGCTGCCATCCACGCAAGTAATGGTAATGGCCATAAAAAATAAAGAAATAACCAACATTCTCACACGACCGCCTCTGATGAGAATCCGGTGTGTATCTGCGCATGCGCAGGGTTCTCCGTTCCTCCACGCAGAGAAATACTAGATCTTGGACGGAAGATTATCATTTTAGATCAGTTAAGGGGTTCGAAATGCACAGTTAGTCTATTTTTTAAAGCTTAACTCACGTATGCCCTCTTAAAAAGGTCAATACTGCTTATCAAATTTATTCTAATGACAATACTTTTGGGTAATAGAACTTTCTTAGATACAGCATCTGTTTTTCCCTATGCTTCAAACTGTGAACTTGAATGCATTATCTTCAAGATATTCAATGGTATATTATTTTTTTCAAGTGTGTGAGTCGAGGATGATGATCAACGATGGTTAAGATGGGGATATGCCCAGAGTGTGTGTTTGGGACTGGGGAATTTGGAGTTGGGGAGCACTTTTGAGGCAGACAGGTAGATAGGATGGTAGGCTGGAGCAGCAGCAGAGTTATCTGTATCTGTATTTGCACTCGATGGTATGGTATGTCCGTAGTTTGTGTGGCAAACATTCTGTTGAATTATGCATGGCGATGGCGATGCGATGCGATGGAGATGGGAACCCGTACTCGTATCCGTAACCAAAACCTGAACGCGTCGCAAATGCAACTGAACTTGAAGTGGCTGGAAAGCCATAAAAGGGGGCACCTCGACCCCCGAAACCCCGCATCTTGCCCCCTTTTTTTCTTCTTTATGTGCCTGATATCTGTAATTGTTACGTTTATGGCATCAAATTCCAAAAGATTTTCCAAACGTTGCCTGCATTTGCATGTGACACACTTTTTAGCCCCATTGTGTTGGGCCTACCCCTTCCCTAAAGTTTTTGTTTTACTTTTTTTTTTGCCCCTGGTTGCATATCGAATTACGCAAAGCTAAGAGCGGAAATCATCACCCACTTTGGCTACCACTTGGCTAAGGTTTCTGGGCTTTCGGTAGCTTCTGTATGCCTTTGTTAGCCCTGCCACATTCGTAAATACGTATTGTACTTCGGTTCTCAACGACAGTTGAAATACAGTAACTAAAACATATTCACTACACATATTGATATTGTTATCTACTGGCAGATAATAATAATAATAAAATATAGGTGACAATTCAGTCGAACTTTTCCATGACTAGGAAATATGAAGACTTTGTTTGTTTAAGGTCATGATATGGGAGCTCCACCGTACCCCTTTTTTACTCACTCGAATCTGCGGGTCTAGGCCAAATGCCAAAAGTATCCCAGGCAAAACGCTCGTTTCATTGACACTTGTGCCCGCGGCGTGTCTTTTGTTATGAATGCTGGTTGTTTTTCGCTGGCGTCGGCGTTGGACCGCCTATATGTATCTGAATCTGCAGCTGAATCTGTATCTGTATCCGAGTCTGTAGCTTTGGATGGGTAGGCAGTAGATGTATCTGTGGCATGGAAGAGGCAACAGTGCGTATCACTGGAGGCGACGACTGCCTGCGGTCACTGGCTCTTGCTTTTGGTTATTATAGCTTTTTTTTTTTGATTTTTTGGTTTTGTTTCGGTTATTAACAAAGCAATTAAATGGGTCTACGCAATAACTCCCACGCGCTTTTCGAACAACGGCTCTTGCACAATTTACCAATTTACAATTGCCTTTATTGGCGGCGCTTTTTCAAACCGATATTGCTGATGGAATGATATTGGATTACGAATATAATTTATTATTTCGCACAGCTGGCCGCACAGTACTCATAAACCGCACCGAACCGCACGCTTTGAGATCTTGTTTAATACTGGAGCCGAAATCGAAGTTGGAGCCACCGCTCAAGTGGCAATGGAGTGGTATTATATGGCAATGGAACGCGACAGTGGGCTGCAAGATTTCATGTCAGCCAAAGTACGTAACTTCCTTAAAAGGAAAATAAGTCGAGGGGTTATAGAGGAAGACGAAACCAAGAGTTTCCTGATCTTAAAGCCAAATACTTTAAGTCACTAAATCTAAAGCTATTTACTTGGAATTTCTTGGCATTTTAACATCGTTTAGGATAAGGAAAACATAAATCAATAAATTAATCAGAACTTCTTGCAAACTTTAATAATCAATAACATTTCTGTTATGAGCCCCACTGTAATTGTTAGCTGTTGTTACCAATGTTCCGTTTTCCCACCGTTCCCGCCAGCAACAACAGCACCAGCAACATCAACTAGCAACACCAGCAACATCACCGCCTGCACTAGCAACATGAGCGAGTGTTAAGAATGTTGCTGGTGGGCCGAAAGAGTTGACCGTGTGGGTATGGTCCGCTTTTGTTAACGTTCTTGGAGTGTGTGGGGCACAGCCGTTAGACGCTGTTAGCTGAATGAAAAATGAATAAAGAAAGGAAGGCAGAGCAACAGCGGCCATAATATTTATGCGCCCGGTATCTCTAGATTGGGGATCACAATGGGGCTCTTGTTGCATCCGCGTGAGCGGATTAACAGAGAGGCCATAATAACTCAGATTGAGTGGGCTTATTCAGCACTTTGTTGGATGCTGGAAGGGCACGGAGCAGGCGATGGAGGTAATGACTCATGCACTGGCCAAGCGGCTAAGCCAGTCTCAAGGTTAATCCACAAGTGCGGTTTTGCATGTGATTGGTTTGTTGTTTTTCTTTTTATCTGCAAGTATCTGCAGCTGGCTACTTCGAAATTGGCCTTCTAATGTCGGCTGGAGACTGAAGTAAAAGGAAAGCCAATGTCCCGACGCAGGCGCATCTATTGGATCCATCGAGTGACAGGTTAAACCGCAACCACACATTTAGCCATGGCCAGCGGCGTTTTGCAGTTATTTGGCTGTTGGCTGCGAAACAGGTTCACATACACACACATGTACATATTAACCAGCCTTTTAGCCAGACAATTGATTTTTCCTAGCAATAAAGTTTTTCCCAACTTTTGGTTAGAGCCAGAAAACAACTCCATCGATGTGGATGTCGTGCCGTTGCCGGTTGTTGTTGCTGGAATTGCTGTTGTGACTGTTGCGCTGGTTCGTTGCCATGACAAAAGAATGCGGCACTCGCCATCAAGTCTCTGGCCAAAGTCAAAATGTTATCTTAACTACGACCACGATTTGGCCAGAAAGCCAAGACTCAGTCTGGAGCTCCCATAGATGGAGACGGGAACGCCACACGGAGAACAAAAAGTTAACAATATCTGTTTGAACTAAAAATAGCTGATTCGCTTAGCTTTGAATTGAAAACAATCTTAGACATTGACAAAAAGTTTAAACTAACTTAACTAACTTTGGATTATTAAGAGAGAAGAGAGTTTATATCAGAAGATAAAGTTGTGACTGGTATATAGGTTAATGCTTCAAATGATGAAGTAATATTATCTTGTGTGTATTGCAACAGTATTTATATTTAATAAATTTAATATTTTTCCAGTGCAGTGAAATGGGAAGGTGGTGACTGGTGATGGGGGGGAGGCATAGACAATTGGAAATGCCAAGTGCCGTTGCCGTTTGGTCGCGTCTTTGGCTTTGGCTTCGCCCAGAATGCACCAGGCCCACGAAGAGTTGCAGTTGTTGCAGTTGCTGGCTGCAGCGCTTTTTGGCCCATAAACATGCCCCAATGGATAGCCCCTTCTCTTTCTGGTAGCCGGCGCTAAAACACGGCAATTGGAACCGACAACGGTACGGGAACTGCAATGGGAATGTCGAGTGGATGGGGATGATGGAGACGCCAATGGAGCAGCGTAACCTTTGCCAACTTCAGCAAACATAAAGGCGAACCTGTGAGTTCCAACCTGTCCTTTTTCCCACTGATGTCTGTCTAATTTTGGGCTAATTTCAATTTCCATTTCGATTTCCATTTACCCTTAAAATAAAAAGGGGCAGTGCCCAAGGGGGGGAGGGGGATAAGGGCGTGCCATGCCAAAGCTGTGAGCTGGCCAAAGTAAATTGCATTTGATTAACCCCAGAGTGCCCTTTTGGCAAACACAACCGAGTAGACAAACAGGCAAACACGTGGGATTCGCTCTCTGTTTGTTTTGGTCGTTAAATCAATGGTTGAATGTTTCTGGATTTGCATGTTAAATCACATTAACACCAGGTTGGAGCAGGTGATTTAATGGTTACTATATTTTGAAAACTATAGGCAGTTTATACTTATATACTTGCCAATTTATTCAATTGATATTAAGGAATTTAAAACGTTTAAAAGGTATTGTAAAATTTGTAATTATTTTTAATATTTCTTTAAATTTTGATTTAATTTATTTGCTACCCCGAAGTTAGTCGTATATCTCTGCCTTTCTAGGGCTAACTTGAGTAATCACTTACCGGCCGGCTGAAATTTGTCGGGCAGCCAAAAAGAGAGAGGCAACCTGCGCTAAAAAAGGGGAGAGGCTGCTGATTGATTTGCAGCACCTCGAGTGAAATTGGGTTGGTTGTGAGGGGGGGGGAAAACTGTCGGGAAAATGCACTTAATAATATTCCAACATTCGCTGGCCAACTGCCAACTGAAGAGCTAATAAAACCAAATCAAAGGCAATTCAAAGCGATACCGCCAGCGCATTTCTGACCCGATGCAGCCAATTCAATTAGCTTTGCATAGGTAGGGGAATTGGAAATTATTCCAAAATACTGAAATGCTTTTATCGGATACAAATTCAGGGCGGCAGGATTGGTTTCTGAGAGCGTGAAACCACATTTTCAGGTCAATTTGTAGTTCAGATACTGAGTTAAGAGAGGTCATCTGAAATATATATTATATGGTATGAACTCTCGACCTTATTTCTGGAAATGGATCACTTCGAACATTTTATGATGCACTTTAGGTTTGATTACTCATTGGGTAATGAAGTAAACCCAATACAGAAAAATTCTAGCTATTAAACTTAAGTCAGAACTCACCTAATCCTCTCCCTTGGTCCTCCGCGCTGCCTCCTTCCTCGCAGCAAAGTATTGAGCTCCTTCATCACATCACTGCCCCTGCGCTCCAACTCGGATAGAAGTTCCGCCTCAGTTTCCGCCTGCATGGGATCGATTTCCTGACCACCAATCTTGTGAAGATCCGAGCCACTGCGACTGCGTCCCATTGAATTGGCCATGTGATCGATGGAGTCCACGCTGCTGTTCATATCGAAGTCCATCATCAGGTCATCGGAGCAAATGGATTCGCAGGGCGATAGAGTATCCAAGGATTCGGCTCGATCCATAACTGCCTTTCGCACCGCAGCCGGAGTCCGCAAACTCAACTCGATGGCCTGCTGCAAGGCGGTACGTGCCTTCGACTGACTCTTCAAGGATCTCAGGGATCCTGTTTGCGTGTGGGTAAGGGTTTCCATCAATGTGGGCGTATCGGTGGCCACCTCATGGGCTTCACTGTTGCACAGCAGAGCTGGCTGATCGGCAATCTCATCATCTATGAGATTTCCACAATCCGAACCCAAAGAAAGGGAATGAGATGCATGAGTTGGAGTGCCAGGAGAAATGGGACTTCGGCCACCTGGAGGATCCAGATCCAGTTCGAGAACCGGTGAAATATCATCTATGTCGATGTCATCGATATCCTTCTGCTGACGCTCCTCATTGAGCTTGTGCTTCTGCAACTTGCCACCCGCCTCCTCGGAATCCTCGGTGCTGCTGACCAAACTATCTGTGGGCGATGTCTCATCATCCAACAGGAGGCAACTACTACTGGCCAGAGCCAGCTCGGCAAACTTGGATTCATTAAGAGCATTGTTGAAGGAGCGGGGACGCGAGGTGCCTGCCTCCCGATTGTCCACCAGGTGGAGATTGAGCAGGGACTCCTGACCCACTTTGGGTGGAGTTTCCGTCATTGAAGCTGGTAAGGATTAAAGGTTATTCAAAAATAAAGCCAATAACCAAACGAAACACTTACAGATTGTGCTAAACTGCATGTCGGTGTTGATCAGTCTGATCTCATCCAGACCCAAGGACATGTCCTCCTCCTTGTCATTATCGCGCGGATTTTCCGGGGCGTGGGTGTCGCTACTGATGCTCATGCTCATGCTGCTGCAATCCTGGGCGGCCAGAGATTCACCCGCCTGGTGACGCCAAGTGGAGGCCACTGACGATTGGCTCTGATGTTTGGCACTCTTTTCGGAGGTAGACGAGTCCAAGTAGAGTTTCTCTTCATCCACACTCTCGCTTTCATCGGAGCCGCTGGTCTTGGGTTTTTCCGAATCCTGCTGATCCTGGGATCCTGGAGTTTCCGCCTGACGTCGCTCGTAAGACTCCCGACTCAACACCGTATTGGATCGCACCAAGCCCAGTAATGGCAGTGGAATACTCTGACTGCCATCAGTGGGTAACTTTGGCAATGCCAGCGGTTCCACAAACGAGTTGGACTCACTGGATGGCGGATCATCCGCATCGCGCACCTCGAATGTGTGCCGTCCACTCATCACCATCTTCAGGTTCCTTGGCCTGCTTCGACTCCGCTTGGAACCCACCGAGCTTCCCGAGCTGCTGTCCAAAGCCATGTCCATGCTGGCTATCCCAGAATCGGCGCTAATCTCCCTGCTTCCCGAGAATCCTCGTCGCGTGGAGTTATTCGTTATCTGCTTCACGCTCTTCTGGTCAAGATGACGCGACTGTGGTTGGACATGGACTGAAGTCAAAGGATGTTGCCTGGAACTGGTCGAAATGTCCTTGGCCCTGGCACCTGTCGAATGGGCGGGCACGGGTGACTGCACACTGCTGCTGGGCGTGGTTGGTGTGGTGGCTGTCAAACTGATGGCCACCGGGTACTCCGGCCTGGGCAGGCTCACTGTCTGCAGGGTGAACTTGGCATAGCTGGCTGGAGTGGGTCGCGGTGTGGGGCGAACTCTGGAAAAGTGCAGAAAATTGGTTTATTCTCCTTACACAGGCACACAGTTACTTTTTTTTTGTTTTCTAGAATCATTCGTATATATGAGGTATATCCTGTATCCGGGTTACTCACATGACATTGGCATGCATGCTGGCCAGGTTGTTGTAGTTATATCTCGGCTGTATGGCTCTCGATCCCGTTCCCGATCCGGATGCGGAACCCGACGTTTCGTCCGCGATCTCGCCGAAGAACTGACGCCGCTGGTACTCGATGGTGGTGTTCTGATTCAGGTTGAACGTCAGCGTCTTGGGCTGGGCTATTTTGGGCTCCCCATCGCCGGATCGTCCGGCGTGTGCGCTCTTGGAGCGGCGTTTCACTGCGGGAAAATCGAATGTAGTTTCGTATTTGATTGGATGAAAGTTCTATTTTATTTTTGCAACCAGCAGATACTCACAATTGCTCACCAACACCGGACCATTCTCCGCTCCACGTCCATTATTATTGTTATTGTTGTTGTTGATGTTGTTCTGGGCATTGGCCATCGATTCCGATTCGGAATCTTCACTGGGCGCAGTGAAGCCTGCAGAGGAGGGGCGTGGCACCGCCCCACGATAACCGAAACGTCCGCCGGCCGCACCTGTCGCCAAAGTCCCAGCTTTCTGGACAGCGGCGGCGCCTACTTTCTCGAAGTGAATGGGAACAGCTGGTGCGAGGAAGAGGAGTAGAAGGGAGACGATTCCGATGAATTGTTGGCATGTCAACCCATTGTTAAATTGGCCAAATTGTCGCCAAATTAAAAAGCCATAATGCTTGGTCGCTTTTTTTTTTTGGCATTTAACAAGGCCTTAGCTTCTACACTTCCCCCAATTAGAGAAAACAAACTAAATGCTCTTTTATAAAATAAGGGTGGCTAAGTCACAATGGTATTTAACCACCCGGTTAGTAAAATTTGCAATTATTATTACCAAGAAAATGGTGCACGCCACCCACCTGCATTTCCGTTGTCATCCTTTGTGTCTGTGCGAGTTGCGCTTTTGTCGCCGCCTTCCAGGAGCTTCTTGAACTTCTTGGGCGTCCCATTGAGCTTTTTGCGGAAGCCAAAGGACATTGCGGTGCCTTTGGTGTGCACCGTCTGATTCTGTTCCATCGCCTCCGTGGGATTGCCATTACTATTTCCGTTGCCATTGTGCTGGCGGCGACCCGACTTGCTGCCCTGCTTCTTGCTCTCCGCCTGTCCCTGGGAACACGGAAAAAATGGAGGAGGCAAAGGGGTTAGAGGAAAAGCGATTAGGATGAAAGCGAAACACATTTGCAAATCGGGTCAGCACAGATGAGAGGCACATGGAAACAATGGAGCCTCGAGGACTTCCCTAACAAGAGACAACACACAATAGCATACACAACTATTAGCTAACTACATGAGTCACTCGGTTCTACGAACAATAACTACATATCTGCGAGATACTTTTCATGGAATCATGATTACTATCAATATGGTAGCCTATATACGAGATGTATCTGAATGGCTTGTATCGAGAAATACGAGACTTTACGTAGGATTCACTTAATTTAACTTGGTAATCAAATATAACACAATAGTTATACGAAGACAGAAAGAAACTTTAACGAGATACTTTATCCGAAACAAGGAACTATCTATAAGATATTATTGCGATGTGTGTGCTGTTCTAAAAAGCCAATTTTTCTATATAAGAAGCGAATCTCCAAACGACCATTTAAAATTGTATTTTTTCTTGCGGTACCATGATGACTGCCTCGACTTCCGCGTCGTTGGCTGCGTCCTCCTCGACTGATGATTTGTGAAGGTCCTGCTCGAGGAGTGCTTCCTTATCATCGATGTTCGGCTCTTTGTAGTCACAAAGTGCCTGCTCCTGATCCGAATTTTCCGCGCTCGGCTCGGCGACCCCCTCGTTCAGCTGCTGTGATGTGAGTTTTCCTAGTGAGACGACGACTGGGTTGTCGCATTCATCCATTTTGCGTGTTGTCGGCGAAGGAACTCGCTTTTCCGGCGAGCCTCCGTCCGTTTGCTGCGCCCCCGCGGAGTCGTCTTGATCCTGGTACAGTATAGGTCCACTCTAGGATGCACTGGTTCGGCTATGTTCATGACACGGCCGCCACGGCGCACAAATTACGCCATTTATAATTGCACTTGAGCCGCACACACAGATACACAGCGAGTACCTGCCAGTGGTACACCCACACGGGGGTCCTTGAAAATCCACACGGCTTGCTGGAAAAATCTTTCGCAGATTGCTCGCACTTTTCAACGCCTCACGTTATGCAAACGTTTTTCGCAATTATATGGCACGTTTCTATTTGCAATTGTTTTCCTGATTTTGTTGTTAGTTTTGCTGTTTTTTTTTTCTATATAGTTTTGCTGAGGTTTTTTCTGCTGCGGCAGAGTGGCGACGAATTTTCACTTGCGAAAGCACGGCAAACGGAAAATTGAATGAGCTGAAAATTCTCACGGAGCAATTGGGTTTCCCTACGTTCTTGTGGTGGGTCTGGTCGTTACACTCTTTTCAGCTTGACCACAGGGGGAGAAAATGGAAAATAGACAGAGAGTCGGAGAGAGTTTCCCAGTGTTCGCTCATGCGCAGAAAAAGGAAAAACAAGTGGCTGTTCGCAGAAAATGGTCGAAAATCGGGGGTGGCTTACTATGGCGCCACCTAGCGGCTGACATGCTGCTTAGTCGGGTACAGAACCAAAATTTATGTGGAAATTGATGTACAATAGATAATGTAATGACACTTTTACAATTCCTAAGATATTAAACTTAGAAAACCATTACAAAACCCGTTCAGGATTTTTTAGAAAAAGGTATAATTTAACCTTAATAGTAACCCTTTTCAGTTAACAAATATGGTAAATACAGCGTTGAATACAGCACATGTTATCATTTAAGTGCATCTATATATGTCTTTAAATTTAATATTTTAAATTGTAAACTTATCTTTTGCTTTCCCATATTTTCTAAACAGTGTTGCTTAGGCTTGATTTTCCTTTCTTTCATACGTGTATTTAGTGAATCATGTAAAATTCAGGTGTAATAAGCCCCATGAGACATTAGCGAAGTAAAATAAAATTTGGTTAAGGTCAATTGCTGATGGGAAGGAAGGGATAAAGTGCCTCGTTTAAGTATGAAAGATGATATGTGGCGAGGGGGCCATTTCTGACAGCCATTTCCTCCTCTCTCACCTACTAGCTTGTTTATGTTAAATTACCTTGTAATAAGCCTTGGGAGAAAAGGAATATGAATATGTAAGCCAAAAATTCGAAGGGAAAGGCGGTGGCAAGTGTTTCGAGAAAGTGAATCAAGGCCTTGGGTTGTTAAACCTAAATTTCCTTATTACATTGACTTTTATATATGCATACAAAATGTACTGACTCCTTATAATTGAGTTTGTTACATGTTTCGAAGTGACAGGATGTTTAGTCAGAAAATAGGTAGGTAAAGTTATATATTAAGCAGAACTTTTAGTTCTGAATATTTTCTTTACACCACCATTTGAGTTTGGATTTCGTTATGTTTATATTAGAACATCCCACAGCAATCCTATTTCACTTTCGTCCCGAAACAATGGCTATCGAGAATGACAATAGTCTGGCAGCAGAATGGATTGTTGACCCACAATCGGTGGCACCACCTTTTCGCCAGACTCAACTTTTGCCGCCCGGAGCACGCAACTCATTGATGGTGCCACGCCAGAAGCCTCAAGTGAGTTGTAAACATTTATCAATATTACTCACCAACGCCAGCCAGCCGTTGTTCTCGACGGGTAATTGAGGTTCTGGCCTGATTCGGGACTGATTCAGGATGTGGTTGGTCGCGGAGGTGGTGGCTGCATGCTCCTCGATGACCTGCAGCAGTTCGTGCAGCAGGAATTCCTGGCAAGTGGAGTACTCCGGTTCGGTGGCTGATGTCACTGGTTCCGCTGGGGCGATGGCGGCATCATTGTAAAGGGACTCGATGTGCAACACGGCCTGCTCCTGCTCCTGCTCCTGCTCCCGCTGTTGCTGCTGCTCCGGTTGCCTTTGCCGGCTTATAGTGTAATAAAAGGGTTCCTCCTCCTGCTGGGAGGTTGGCCCGGCTGCAATGTATTCATTACTCCCTGTCAACCGTTGCCAGATTTTGTGTGCCTGGGCCAAATCTTCGTGGGACAGTGCGATTGTCAATACAGATTGATGATGCTGCGCGTCTGGGGATGCGAGTTCGTGGAGCGGAGCCGACTGCCGGGAGACACACTTGCCCATGGCATCTTTTGTGGTCTTGTGCTCCTCCTGCTTCGCGAAATTCTCCTTCTCTTCGAACTGCAAAAAGAAAAAATAACAACAAAATATTACCAAAATGCGTCAGCGATTTGGGGCTTCTCAAGTCGTAATAACTCCTGTCATTTCCTTATCAAACTGACATTTGAATAATGAAAGACAATAGGTCTTGCTTAAATGGGTCAAAGATTGAAGTAAAATGTCAATCAAATCAATAGAAACCCTTTATGTTTCTGAAGTGTACGATTTAAAGGTTTATTTTTATATTATATTTTAGGTACTATATCTTTCCTTTAAGGTATACTAGTGAATTGGATGAAATAGCATGAAGCTTAAATAAAAGACTGGGTTTTTTCCACATAGAAATGAGTTCATGAGAAGATTCAAATGAGTAGGTTGGTCATAAGAATCTCCCCGCACGGCATATTGATATGCTGTGAGCTTGTCTGGCTTGCGGTTGGCGTGCTGGTAATGATACACCTGTACCGCCAAGCCACCAAACACCCCCCACAACTGCCCCAACGAAACCCCAAACCCAATAACAAACCGGTGCCCCGAACACCAAACCCCTTGGGCTAGTCCATTGCCATTGCATTATGCCGCGCTGCACGTTTTTTATTAAATTTTATTAGAGTGCCGCACATGCACAACGCGGACGAGTGGGAACGGACGAACCCCAGGATCCGGGATCCGGGCACGGGCCCAAACTTCTTTCATACCTCCGAATGCACTGTGCGAATGAGGGGAGTAGAACAGAGGACGGCTAACAGAGGGAAAAGGCATACGTATTCACGCAAATGCAGGCAGCCTTTGGGAAAACTGAAGACCTGGGCTGCAAGCAGGGATCTCACCAACCCCCTACCTCCTGGTTATCCTCTTCCTCGTGTTTATCCTGGTCCTCATCCTGGAGCTACTGCTCCGTAGCTTTATGGCGTATTTGCCGCATAACAAAATTTACACCCAACGGGAGCCGTCGACGCGTCGGTGCACTCAATGGGGCTGCCCTTTGTGCCTTTGGTCCTTCGCGCCGGATCGAGCCATATCCACTAGGTCGCCGGCTTCGCCACCACTCGATAACACCATTTGTTCAATAATGAATTTAAGCAGGAAATGCATTTTGCCAATGCCATCTGAGTGACAGGGCTTATTTGGTAGGTAAATATATTTTACGTGCGAATGGACTTCGCTTTCATGGTTTCGTCATAAAAGTAGTTCTTTAAGAAATCCATGACCAAAACAATCATCATCACGTGACCCGGGGGATATACTTATAAGTATATATAGAGCGATGCTTTTTCTGAACGTGAAATGCATTTACACAAAGTCAATTTAAGTTTATTGTTTACTTAAACAGAATTTTTGAAACCTTATAATACAAAAGGTTTTACTGAACAGAAAAATTGAAGTGAAGTTAGCCAAATAACATAAAAAACTCAAAAGGAAAAAGCAAGATATTTTTTCGAAATCTTTTCCTTTTTTATTTTAACGTCCCATTTGGAAGAGTATTCCATCTGCTGTGTTTTACAACATTTTTAGTCGATCCAGCTGTGTTTATGCCTGCTTATGTCGTTTGGCTTACTTACATTTGCCACGGCTTTGTGCTGCATAAATTTTCAGTGCCACGCCCCCCTCCCCCGCCAAAACGCCCACCTCCAACCCCACCAACTGGAAGCAACGTGGCTCTTTTGTGCTAACTGCCAACTTTTATTTGCTGCCTTTTCACATAATGAGGCAATTTTGCAGTTTGTTTTGTGCGAGTTTTCACTTGTTACTCTTCCATTTAATAAGCCAAAGGCAAAGGAAAAGGAAAATCAGGTGCTGTTAGCTTGTAACTGTTTTGGTTCCTAATGCAACATTTTGTATGCGCGAGGGATAAATCCCGACGAGATCCACAAGATATTGGACGCATATGCAAATGGCTGCAGCGCAGGTAATTATGCGCATAAATAACTCCGATTGTTGGCCAAATAGACTGCAGCGAGCGACCTCAAGTAATGCCCAAGATTGGCCAAATGGGTTGGCATTTTCCCTTCTGGGTCGCAAGGATATCCTGCGGATGTGCCATCGGTTTCCCCTGCCCCTCCTCCTCACACCGCTCGCCCAACCAGCAGGCGTGGCTCATGCATAAGCATAACCATTGCCCATTTCGAATCGATGTGGCATGCAACAGCTGCTCGCTTACAACACTTCGGTTCGCAATGGTCCATGCATTTTAATTGTGCAACCAGGCAACGAAAAAATACACGGAGTGGAATGGCGGTGGATCACAAGAAAGGGGATTACAAGCTCCTTGGCGGGGATTAAGGTGCGGCCTTGCTTTAAAAAATTAAGGATTATAGTTGCTGTCAAAGAGATGTGGTACTAAAAACTATAATAAAATGAAGTTAAGGGGTCAAAGAATTTAAATTTAAGCCTCTCATTTAATTATAAACTGAGTAAGCATTACGCCAAAGGACATTGAAAGAATTAAACTATTTACATTCGCAAAATGTCCTTTGTTTTGTGGCGCTCCCTTAAAACTCAATTTGTAAAAGTGTGTAAGGACCTGGAATGGTATTGTTGGTGGCAACATGCGTTGCAAATGGGAAGGGAAAGGGAAGGGACTGGGGAGGATCTTCTATTCAGTAAGTTCCGCTGGCGGGGGCAAAGTTTTGTGCCATGATTAAAACGAAACCTCACCAAACTTGCCACCGCTGACAATTTTAATGCAAACAAAAACTTGCTTTTCTCTTTATTCCTTTCTTTTTTCTGCGGAACGCTGACAGCGGCAAACAAGAAGAAGGCCAACTTATTTTAGCATGCAACGCTCTTTTTTGCCACGCCCCGCCTGTCGGACCGCCCCCTTTTCCACGCCATTAATGCAAATTGACGCGGATACAAGTCGCTACAGGTGCCAGATCCGTTCAGGTAGTTCGTCCTGTCGTCCTGTTGGCCTCCTGGTCTCCGGAAAACTTCTGGCAATTCACGCGGACATTTGCGGCTTTTCTGCCGCCGAAAGCAATTGCATTTTGGTAATTGAACAAGTCAACGCTTAATTACAACGCACTACAGTAAAACACCATAACTGTCTGCGGCATTGGAGGCAAAATCCAGCTGGCAATTTTGCATTCACCAGCGGCGAAGGCGAAATAATTTCCATTTGAAATGCGCAAAAATGAGCAGTTTTCATTCAACCCTTTTTTGAGCGACCGCCCACTGTTGTTTTCGCCAGTTTTTGTGTGAAACGTTTTAATTGACGGCTCATTTTGTCTGCTGGCAAGCATTTCAATGGAAATCAGGAGCGTAGTTCAAGCCAAAATGTATGCCGAAAAATTGGTTTAAAAATATATCCACAGACCACAGACCAAAATTCATTTTAAAAATGTCAAAAAGTAAAATAGATTTAAATATCATAGCACTTCTTGGAAAATTCGAAGGAAATTGTTATGCTTAAAATGGTTTCGCTGCGTCTTTTCTCATCGAAAAAACATTTTTTTTTTTTCATTTTATTTAAGAACCAAAAAAGTTGTGCATGCAACGCTTGAAGCCAAACGAACAATTCAGCAATTTATCGACCGAGCAAGTGGAAAAAAAAGAAAAGCACGCAGTGAAAATGACTTAAAGCAATACCAGGGGACAGTGGATTGTTAAAAACTGATCTATATGCTTGGTTATTGAGCAACTTTGGCTGCGGCTGTCGATGGCTCAAAGCCTTCAGCGGAAAAATGTATGGCCGAAACCAAAGCAAACATAGCGAAAGAGGAGCGCTGGTGGGCCAAACAGATAGCGGCAGTAGACACTTGATAGGTTTTTTGCGAAAAACCCCAAACCCCCTTTTGACCCCCGTTTGCCCATTCACTATTGGCCATAAATCAATTTTTCAAAAATGACACTGGGAAATGGAAAAAGTAAGCTCAAAGCTGGGCGAATATTGAAAGCGTCCGCTTGCCTCGATATAAACCGATACTCTCCCATGAATTGTCAAACGTAGAAAATATATGCATGCCTGCATACATCTATATAGCTCGCACATAAATATATGTATATATATATACATATATGCATAGGAATATGTATTAATAAAAAATGTATGTTTGGTCGTAGCATTTTTTGGGCATCCTAGAAGCTCTGGTATTTTTTATGCTATCGCCTGTCGGTTACGTTTCGTTACGTTTTTCTTTTTCTTTTTTTTTCTATTTTCATTTCTTTTTTCGGGCTTTGCAAATCTTTGCAGCTGGCGTTGAAAGTTTGTCATCATAAATTTTAATATTATTTTCGCAGCGAGCATGCAACAGGAGTTGGAGCAAAGGAAGCGTTTGGCGATGCAAAACTTGCCAAAGAAGCGGAATCCATAGTTGGGCAAGTGGGAAAATAAGCACATTAATGGGAAAGAGGCGCACTGCGCCCCCCTTCGTTGCCCCTTTGGAAATATTCAAAAACCCCGTGCTGCACACGCGGCGTATGCGCAATGCAGCAGGAGCGAGTGATTCGAAAAATTTGGAGAACAGGGCGCTAGGCAACATCTGGTTCTGGCCCCATCCGGAAGCCCATATTCCCCAGCATGTGTGAACCGAATGTTGATGAGTGCCATATAGTGAATGCATATGAATGAATTACAGCCGAACATCAGCCCCATCCCCCCTGCTCTACACTTTTTAGCCTGGTTTTGGCCTTTGAAAGGCGGCTGAATGAAGCTGGCTGGCTTTGGCGGCATGAATTGCACGCAAAAGATTGTTTTGCATAGATGAGTGAAATCACCGGGCACATTTATTGAACCACTGTGCTGCACCTGGATGACATCGGGCGGAATTGACATTGATTGGTCCTGAATCCTGAGCCTCAAAGGACTAATGACAAAGAATCAAGGGGGGCTCAATTATTTTAGTATTCTCGATGGGCTTGAATTCGTTGGATTGACGCAATACGGCACGTTGAATTGACGCCATACGTTCTTCGCTCAATGCATTTGCTATAAAAAAAGCAATGAAAGGCGAAGGTTTTTTTACAATAAATTATATTCTATTCTAGAGGGCATCAAAAAACTTTAAAAAATTTAAACAAAATTCACGATCAATATTTAATTTAATTTAAAATTTTTGATATCCAAGAATATTTCGTTTTGAGTTTGGAAAAATGTAATAGTTTATTGTTCCACATTGAAAAGGGCTAGAAAAATCTTTATTAGTTAAATATTTGTCTATTGAAAATCTGAAATTATCTTAATTAAGCCAGAAATATATAGTAGTGCCCTATTTCATTTGAATAAATATCATGCTAGAGTCTAATCAGTCACCGATCATTAAATATTATTGCAGAATGTTTCTTGAGCGTAAAACGCTGGCAGGCCTTTCGTTTAAATTAATTAAATTCTCTGCACATTCGAAAATTGCCTGCTAGTATGCTAATTATTAGCTTGGCTCTTATATGCATATGATTTTATGCCTTTAGATTTCGGGGACTGATTACCGGACATTGGCAACTGACTGCTGGACTTTATTTGATATTCACCGAAAATTATTCGAGCAAACTTGAAGCAGCAGCGAGTAGAAGATGGCCTGCAGGCGGCTAAAGACTTTCGAAATAAGGCGATACGTGAACTGAATATGAGAAGCAAAAGGTTTAAGCCTTTAAGTGATGTGGCAAGGTCGTTGGTGTGGGCGGCAAGTTTTGGGTGGGATTACGGAGAGTGTTTTGGTAGGGGGTAGAAGTTGTGTGTTGAACGGAGTGGAGGATAAGTTTGCCTTGGGCTTATTTGCATGCAGTGATTAAGTGACCGGGTCATAGATGCAGTCTGGCAATGGGCATTTTGGCCATTTCAAGCATTTGGAGCCCTTCCACTCATATCCAAGGCAACCATAATGCTCGCCACTTAATTATTACTTAGTCTTTATTAACATGGCTTACAGCTTTTGCTGGCCTCTCGCTCCCGATTAAAGCCATCAACAGAGCGTGCAGTTTGGATTTCATTGCGTTGTTGGTGGGGTTCGGTTTTTTGGTGGTAAAATGGGCTTTAATTCGAGGCCCGGTAATTGCAAATTGTTGCCGTTGCCGTCGTCTTCGCCTGCGTTTGTTTGTCAATTTGCGTACTTAAAAAATTCTTTTTATATAAACACAGAGCGACGAAGGCGACGCACATACAACAACTCATCGTCAGTGTAACGAGCCATATGTGTTGTGCACATAATAATTACGCAATTGGCAGGAATCCCCCTTCTGCCATTTGGGCCCGGTTGAGTTCGTCTTTCGAGAGACGAGTGTGTGTCATCAAATTAGTTTTAATTATACATTATATTCGTTTTGCACACATTTCGGCATTAGCAGGAAGCTCGCGCAGTGGGCGCACGGTGCGTATGCTTGATATTTGCCATGGCAATCGATTTGTATGCCCGGCAGCACTTCGCCAGTTGTTCTTGTTTAAACAATTATGCCACGCTCATTGACTTTGCGCCCAGGCCCAGGCCCATGTTACCAGATATCTAATATGCATGCACCACCATTCGAGAGGGAAACGAAAGTATTCAAGTGAATGGTAACTGCACAGCTAAAAAATTGGGTCATCAATGAGGAATTTCATTCGCTTATCTTTGCATTGACCCACTCCGCTTATAATAGAAATTTACCTCACAAATAAGAAAATAGCTTACTGTTTGAATGGAAATACTGAATTCGCGCACTCTTTCGCTCAGTGTACTATTGTACATCGATAGCTTAGTTTCGCTGTGTGTTTTTGGGTTAGTTAGAGTGTCAGTTTCAGCCGCAGATTTGTCTCGGCATGCAAATTGCCATTTTTCACCCGCAGACCCACCTTTGCCTTATCTTATCGCTGTGCACATATGTATATATATGTGTTTTGGAGCCCGTGGAGCTCGTAATTAAATTGAAATTCTCGAGAGCACTTTGTAGTTTTGCGTGGCACTTGATTTGACACTTTGGCACAGTATTAGTTAACTACCACCTGTTGGTTTTCTTTGTTACTTCACAGCGCGACCTTGAATTTTGCGATTAGTTTTTCCCTTTTTGTTCTGGTCATAACTACACTGCCAGTCATGAGAGTCGCGTCATATTTGCTTTTATTATTAATAGCCAAAAGCGTCGAAAGCGACTGACGGCGGACTACGCACAAGACTCGAGACCGAGACCCGAGCAGCCAAGAATCTAAATATACAAAGCTGCGATCGTTAGAAAAGCTCGCTCTCTTACCAACCAACCAACCAGCTGGGCTTTCAGCTCCACAGTTTCTGGTGGTGATTCACAGACCATTGTTTATGCGTCTCAATAGCGTGTAGTATGTAGTAATTTAGGAAAATACATACTATTATTATTTGGACTCAAATCTCAGCCCGAAAGCCATATAAGTAAGCATCGAAATATGTTTCAATTAAACTCCCTTTTAAGCGAAATCCCTTGCTCTTTTTAATTACAAAATTCGAGTAGCTAAGACACCGAACAATGCAACTCCATCGCCATTTCATATGCACAATCAAATTCAATCAAATCCGCCCTTTGACACCGCATTCTATACACCTTTTCCCTTTGTGTACAAATATCCGAGTGTAGGGCTATTAAAAAGCACTTTCTTATCAATGCAGGAAAAGGAAAACCGAATGAAGCCACCGTGCAGGCAAAAGGTGCACAAGGAAACCGAACAATGACGGAAAACGTTGCCAACCAGCAGCTCAGGGGTTCGGCATCAGCCCATAACAACCGACCCACACCACCACCCACCGCCCACCCAGCAGAATAGGATCCGACGAGCCACCCACCGAATGGCTTGGCTGAGCGTCAAGTGTCATAAAAAAATAGGAACAACACTTGCAAGCCAAAAACTAAAGTGCACGAGTTGCCGGCCATGTGGCTCTTCACACACCACCCATCTCTCCAGTCAACTTTCTCCGCCCAACCACCCACCGCGCCCAACGAGGCACCACCCACCATTCACTGCCCCATTCACCGTTCACCACACTCTCCTATTACTACTAGATCCATTTTCGCTCATCTTTCAAAGGCGCCGTGTTGCGTTTGTGTTTGTGGTGCCTGCAGGCGGAGAAAATATCATAATGTCGGTTTATTTGTAACATTTTAGTCAATATACTTATGTAATATATAATACTATATACCATATACTTGTAAATAAAAAATATTAATAATCTTTTTCTTTTCTTTAAAAAAATGCAATAAAAATGCTGTATACTAATAATTCCAATATTATGCTTAATAATAAACTAAAAATAAGCTTAATAAGCCTAAAAGGTATTAGGTTAGATATTAAGATATTGATTGAAATGATTTAATGCATATCAGAACGGTTTACATTATTTTTATCTGCAATACATGCAATCTATTTAAAATATTCGATTTTCCCGCAGTGCACGACAGCGGGCATATGGGTAACTGCAAAGAAATACAAAAGAAAACATTTACAAAACTTCCATTTCCGCTTTATGTGGGCAGTATTCGTAGTCGAGCGGGGAAATTGAAAAAAGATAGTTTCACATAAACCCTTGGGCATTTGCCCCCGTCCGCTTTTCCACCCCCTGCACCACCTGCGCCCCCTCCCCACGCATAACTCAAATACAAACATAAATGGCAGAGCTTGCAGGTGGAACATTCCGCTAGTTCGCTTTTGGGCGGCGGAAGTGAGCATTGTTGAAGTTTTGCAAGGTAAATCAAATGATAAAATGAAGATGCAGTCCGAAGTCCAGCAATGCAACAACAACAACAACGGCAGCAACAACAACAAGAGCAGCTGATAGCAACAGTTTTGGGACAACTCAAGGCGAATGGAGCTTTTCACCACGACAGCGACGCCTGCGCTGAAAAAGCACTCAAAGTTTGAGTGAGTTTCTTCATTGTTTACCTATTTCCGCTTGCAAGGCCAAAACGCTTGTTATCGTTCAGTGTTGCCTACTTTTAGGCTTCCACTTTGGTTCGCAATTATCGTAGTCTCCGTTTAGGCTTGGCTTAACCCTTAGCCGGGCCAGCTGGGCTTTTCGCGCTCCTTTAGCGTATGAGTAATTTTTCGCTTATCAACTAATGGACTTTTAATCGTGCGAATCGCGTGAAAGGGTGAAGTGCGGCCACTCTTGACATTATATTTATAAGGCCTTATTGAACGAAGCCCTGCGGCTTGGCCATAAATTTTCCTATCGCCAGACGATCGAAATAGCCGTCAAATAGACCATAATTAATTTGTTGAAATGACAACAATTTCGCACCACATTTCGGATCAATTATCGAGTGCCTGTGAATTGTGACAATCAATATGAAATGAATATTTTCACAACTAATTGAACCCTCTGACGTAGGCAGCTATCGGAAAAGCCCCATTGGAAAGTCCTCTTCTTCGCGCTGGAAAGCTTTGTGTTTGCCCTTATCATTGCTAACTCGCCCCAAAAGTTAACACCCATATGCTGGCGGGTTTTAATCATTATTTGGCACAATTGTACGTCATAAATTTTCAAGTATAAGCCCGCAATCAAAATTATTCGACATGTAGACGTTGGTAAAAATTATGGCCCGTCGATCGGCGCTCAACAAGTGTCACATACACACAAGTTCCTAACAAAACCAAAAGCGATCGATTTTGATTGTCGCCTTTCATTTCAAATGCAAATCAGTCAATTAGAGCGTCGCAGTCGGCCAATTTGCATTGCGTGAATTGCTGGGCTAATATTGGCACTTCCAGCGAGTGCTATATATTTTTAGATAACAAATCAAACGCAATGATATTAATAGATAACGCAACCAATCGCAATCCAGCGGGGGTCCGAAACGTGTCCCTGTGAAGGGTTAAGTGCAGCAAACAGTTAATTAACACTTAGCACATTTAAAACTTTCATGCCGAAACTGACACAGAAACAATAAGCCACAATTACAACATTTTTAAGTAAATTATTTAATAAAATAGAGATGCTTAACGAGTACTCTTCAACATACAAGAATATATATTAACCTTAGATTAATGCGCGATCGCCTAGGATTAACAAAAGTTAATAAAAATTATATAACTACTAGAATACATTTTATATTTCATGCAATAATTATTCTTTTAAAGACAAAGGTTTGGTTCTCTTCCGAATCGATTTAAGAGAAGCCAGTTCAAAACTCTCTTCTCTTCGCCGCCAAATTCGCCGTCGATCGCTTCGGTTAAAAACGTGCTGCGGCAGGAACTGTAAATCATTACGTTCGGAAACGTGCTGCTGCTCGCACGGAAACACAGAAACTGCGGATAAAAGGCGCATAATATTTTGAGAGCTCGCCAAGTTCAAGTTTGCGACGAAACACAGAAAGTCGTAAACCTCGTACGCGAAATATAAGAAAATACAGAGTAAAAAGTATAGCAAAAATATACAAAAGGTTCCACCACCAACGTGCGCGCACGCAACAATAGCAACAACTACAACAAAGAAGCGCCGTTGTTATTGTTGCTCTTTCCTGCCAATTTTTGTGTGTTTCGCCATTGCCCTCTGCTTTATCGTCTGTTGTTTTTATCGACGCGTTCGCTCCCGTGTTCTTTCTCCTTCTCCAGCCAGCGCGCGTGCGTGTGTGTGTGTCTCGCCCCCAAAATATATCGCTCTCCCGCTCTTTCTCCGTTCGATTCGTTTGTTGTCAGCGCCGCGTAAAAATAAAACTAAATTTAAAAAACTAAGAAAAAAAAAAACAAATACCAGGAAGTTGACTCCGCAAGATCAAGGTTGAAGAAAAACCCTTTATGCTAATCAACGAGCTGTGTGTGAGGCACAGTGGAAAATTTTCGAATTTCGCCAAGCGGCGACGTCATCAGTGGTCGCATTTGTTGTTGTTGGCGCCCGTGGCCGAGTAAAAGGTAAAAAAAAAAAATAAATAGTAAAAAGTAGAAGAATACTTCAAGTACGTGTCAATTATAAAATTCACTTCGGTCTGCCTTTATCGTTGTTTTTGCTCTTCTGTCTGCGGCTATTTTTGTGCGAAAAAGATCTTTAAATTGTGGATATTTTGACTTTCTGTCGCATTTCCCACACACCGAAAGAAAAAAATTGATCAAGTGAAGGTTTTTGTTTTTGAAATGAGCAGTTGAAAATACAATATTTATTTCTTATTTATTCGCGCAACCTAAAGGCCTAAAGTAATGTGATATCTAGGACCTTACATAATTATTCAAAAGAGTAGCCAAGTTTTCTCTGTGTAAGAATAAACATTTACTGGGCTTTTTCGCAGTTGGAAAAGTGTCAAAGAAAATGCGAAATTTACTCGGCGGCGAAAACAATTACTGAACTAAATATTGTTTAAATACTTACTGCTTGCTAGCCGGCTGTTGGCTAAGAACTTTTCGGCCCGGTTTCTCAATTGCTGTCGGACAAATTATTAAGCAGCCAGAGGAAATAAATCAAGTCAGGTCCGAGAGCAACTGCAGCATGTGACTGCGAAACTTTGGAAACTGGTTCTATTTTGGATCTTTGGCCAGGGGCGGTGTGGGATTTTTTCCTTTGTGCTCTTGATTTTTGCCGTTTTTTTGTTGTTGTTATGGTTGGTTTTGTTCGACAAGCTAACACAGTTTCAGTTGTACCGGGCACGTAGTGCTACGTTCTCATTTCCCCTTTCCACCCATTCTCCCCTTTCTTTCCTTTTTGCCCCCCTTTCTCCGCCTCCATCAGCGACTGTTTGTCTTCCATTCCCCGCGGCGCTTTATGCTAAGTTTGTCTGCTTTTTATGCAAATTTCCGCAAACAACAAGAGAAACAACAGCGGGCAGAAAGCACCAAAACTCTACTTTTGGGGGAATTCCTGCTATCAGCACTGAGTGTGCTCCAAGTCCCCCGTTGGACGCCTTTTTGACCCCCTCCCCCGCAGGCACCGCGCACCGCATCATCCATTTTGCACAGCACGTGAATCGCTGTTGCACTTTCCCGCCTGCACTGGAAAAAACGTTTACAGCAGTCGTCCAATCCAAGTATTTGGGAACTAAGTTCTATAAAATGTATAGATAATAATAAGGAATGTAAAATAAACAAACCAACTGTTCATAGTTACATAAAGTATCCCCAGATTCATTATTTTCATACAGATAAGCAAAACTAATTCAAACTAATTTGTTGAAAAGTTCTAGTGTAATATAATATTTCATGGAATTTTTAAAATTCCTAAAGAGATTTCTAGATTCTCTTGCAGAAATGCCGGCTTTTTTAGCATGGTCGTCTTAATTTATCTGGATATTCCAAAATTATCATTGAATACTACTGATAAGGACTTTTAACAGTGTTTAAAATGCTCAATGAGTGGCCAACTTCGATGTTGTTACTATTTTGTCGCTGTGTTGAAAGATATTTGTGCTTGGCGCCTTCTAGCTCCAAACGCCCCCGATGCTAGAAATCCACCCCCCACTCCCCCATGTTCCCACTCTGGGGTTTCAGCTGGTGAGTAATGGCTCAATAATTTGGCTTTCCCCGGAATGCCCTCCACCCCCCTCCTATTTTGCAACATCTATGCTGCAGTCGCGACTCGCACACGATAAACACACAATGTTAACTAGAATTTGTTTATCTCAACTTGGCTGGTTATTTTCTTTATTTTTGTGCTGTTTTGCTGTTTCTGCATTTTGTGGGGTTCTTGCCTGATATTTAACCAAAATGTATCATGACGCTTAAAGTTGGGTTTTATTGTTATTGCCCCTTCTGCAGTAGCTATAATTGTTGCTCTGCACTTTTGTTTACACAACTTGTGGGGCGAATCTGTTGTTGTAATTTTGCGTGTTTCGGGTGTAGTATTTATTGTTCCTGCGAACGATACAGAGAATATTTGCTGGGGCCAGCAAATTGAAGTATTTAATAACAGAAGCTGATTTTCAGAAAGAAAACCGGTACCCGGTAAAAGCAAGGGCGTACACAAAGCGATCACCGTCGCCAGAAAATATATAAGGTTTCATGTAAAAATATAAACAAATCAGCATTAAATTAAACTAAAAAAAAAAGAAATGCAATATAAAACCAAGAATGGGAGTATATAATACTTTAAATGCATTTATATTAATGCTCAACTGTGTCTGCATCTTATTTAGTTTGTTTATTTTGCTACTAATTAATGGAACGACAAATAGTCAGCAACACCTAGTTAAACTTTAAGTTATGAACAAAATCATAAAACCTTAACCGAATTGTTGCACAACATTCAGTACTTATTATCGTACGAGAACACCCTTAAGATAAGGCATCTCATTTCGTCACGCTTAAAAATGCACATGAATCATCAGAAAAAAGTCACCGACGACAGTTGGTTAATCAGTCAAAAGCGCATCGGTTCGTTCTGGAAACGATAAAGAAACTAGATCCCCATTTGCTACGCCCATGCCTGGATATTGATATCGGTGTGTGATTTACAAAACCCAAGAAAATAAATATGTGCCGACTTCGTTGCGGCTAGGAAACGCAATTTCTGAAGAAAACCATATACACAATGTAGAGAAAACAGATCGTATTTTTAAAACAGCTGACGAGTATCGAACTTATCGGCAGAAAAAAGAATAAAAACAAACTGCGGGAAAAGTAATTGATTAGGTTTTAAAAACATGAGTTCGTCGTTAAAACCTCCACAACGGTCGTCGATCTCTGGGTCTTTTTGCAGTCAGAGAAGAGCGTTTCGTCACTAGTTGGAGTACAACTGCAATGGCCTAATTGAAATTCGGTTCTATATTTGCAATTGGAATTGGAATTGAGTATCAGCCTTAGGTTTTGTGTGTGCGGTGGAGCGTTGCCAAATGTTTTCATACCGATTCAAATGTCGTGTTTCGCATGCAATTGATTTGAAGCGAAGTGCTTTGAACCTTTGAACAGACGAACAAACTGTCGATCATAAATCCTTCAAGGTCGCACAAAAGTGTCACTCAAGTGGAAAGTTGAACGGTACTTGATAAAAAGTTAGTCCACATACATGAAAATTCCAAAAAAAAAGTTATGTAAAAATGCTCCTATAATTAAATATTTAAAATTCTGTGCCATGTTTGAAACGCTTACCTATGCATTGTGGTGGCTTTATTCAATTAATTAGTACTAATTAAATTTTTTGTACCATTTTTATGGCAATAGGCACGTAAACGCTTTTGTGTACTAATCCACTTTAAGCCATGTGCGATAACCGCAATTATTCGCTAGTTTAGCAGCTACTGTAACCGACACTACTTGATAATATTATATTACGCTTTTAGACAGTACTTTGAATCGCGTTATTCACGCTTTTCAATTGAATTGTAAACTGCACAATTGTGCGATTACTAACCTATTCCAATAAGTGCACTTGAACTACTAGCCATTTGTGTGATTTAAGTATAGTTTATACTAATGAATCGAACTTGGAGGGCTTGGTAATCAGTCTGGGTATCGTTGAAAAGAAATATTTATGATCGGACAAGATTTATGACGGCACTTAAACAATGCGTTTCCAATTATCAAATATATTTATGCACTCATATATTCAGGAATAGTATATGGGCACACTTCTGTTTAATTGCCGGCATCGTTAACGACATTTGGGCAGGTAACCCAGGCATTATAGTATATATATCTCGAGTGCTTTTTAAACTGACATTTATATGTTCGAGTGGGTTCTCGCCGGCGTTTTGTTTTGTTGTGCAAACAATAAAACCGACTTTCCGGTAGAGTTGAGAAATGGCTGTGAGTTCGAAGCGCTTGAGTGCTTTCAAGTTCAATGTCAGCTGCAGTTGCAATTCCAGTTGCAGCTGCCTTTTGCACTGCTGACTGTTGCAATTTGGCCAAGCGAAAGGAACCGGTTTGCAACTTGTTCGGGCAGCACGTGAATGCTAAGTTCTGTGGCATATACCGGCAGAGTAAGTGGTAGGTAGGATTCGTGCAACTGCAGCTGACTGACAGAAACCGGTTGGAACTGGATGAATGTGGTGGCAAAGGGTGTGCAAAAAGAAAAAAAAAAACCCTCGTTTGATAAGGAGACTTCGCACGAGACTCGACTGATAAGACGCAGAATTCTTTCGGCCTATTACATAAGCAACTTCGCTATTTAAAGCCCTCGTTGGCCATATATCATCTATCGGCAGGCGGCTAATTGACGTGTCTTTGGGGTTAAATCAAATCAATTTCGAAAAACGACACATAATAGACAATTTGATAATTTATGTGGCTGCCGTGCGGCAAATCCCATACATTACTGTCAATTGTTTAAACAAACTGGCTGCGCTGCCATCTGAATCGGAATCGGAATCGAAATCGAAATGAATGGGACTGGCTAGCCCAGTGGCCAGATAAGAGCGTTAAAGGTGTAGGCGGTTCTTTTTTGATACCCGCCAACGTATACGTATATACAAACAAATAATTTAAATCAAAATTAAGCCAGACCGTCGTACGATCGATCGTTTGGCGTCATTTCGCCAGCGCACGCTAATGAACCCATAAAATTGATCACCACGTTAATTTTCACTGCTCCCCTTGCACTGCTCCCTTTCGGGCCATGGAACTTTTTGGGGTTTTAAATTGTAACACCTTCGGGTTTTATGGGAACCAGCGACCGCCGTTCCGACCATTTTGTTTGCCTCAAGTGTCTTATAGATTTAAGAGTTATAAGCTGCCACTAATTTTGATAACATGCAACTGACTGCCATCCATCCGTCTGCTTCCCGTGTGCGAGCCATATAAAATGTGTAAATTTATTTGTTTTCCCTTTGGCTACGTGCACTTTATCGTAACGAATTCGGTTAGAATCACGCGATCCCCAATCAATCGCACTAAAAACACAGACCAGTCACCTGAGTTGGTCTAAATAAAAATAGGTCTAGATTGATCTTAAGCTCTGGCTATTTTTGGGTTAAACTCTTATCAGGGTATACTAGATTGTTTAGGATTTTATGGGGGGCTTGGTTTAGAAAAGTTTCCAGTTAATAAATATTATCTCAAACTTGTATATATTTACATAAGAAAATGAGTTGTTGTCCTGCTTAATTAAGTTTTTTATTCTCACGAAACTATTTGCCAGTTTTTAAATATACTTTCGTCTTGGTTAAAATATTGCATCGAATAAATTGTTACCTATTTTGTGAAGTCATTAAGGGGCTAAGTTATTTAGTTAAAATTTAAACGAAATAAAGTTCGTAGAAAACAACAGGTGAAACTCAACTAAATTACTGAAGTTGAAGCTTCAAAAAGTTGAGATAACAAGCACAAATACCAATAATAAACGAAGCAATTTAGGGATTTATCAAGAATACCCAAAGGCAGCGCCAAATGATGGAATGGGTGTTCAAATATTTATACAGCAACCTTGGAGGAGCTTCCGCTCGAATTCAGCCATTGATCAACTTTGAAATCCTTTTATTAGTTAATAGCGTTTACCGTAACATGCCACCCACTTTTATGCAGACGCGAGGCAATATCAAGGTTGCCAAAAGCCAAAGTTTTGTTTGCCAACCAACTTAACTTTAATCCATGGTCAGACCGAGGGAGACACATCAGTTTTTATCGAGGAACATATGGCAAACAAGGCGGAATATCCAAGGCACAAGGCACACGAAATTCACGAACCGCTCCCTCCAAAGACCAGTCACATTTTCTTACATAATCAACGCGACGAAGTGAAAATTTTGTGGGTTGGCAGAGGAAAGCGCTAATAGGACGGGCTAAGTTAAGCACGAGACTCATGTTGGATTGTCTACGCGATATACGATACGAAACGAAGCGCTGCTCCTCACTCACAGACACGGATACAGATACAGATACAGATACAGATACAAACCCAATACACGCAAACACTGGAGCGATGAGGGCGTTTTTTCGCAGTTCGTTGATACTTCGGTTGGCGGCGGCTCATTTTTCAAGCGTTCTTGGCCGCAGAAAGAAGCTCACATAAATCAGCGCATTCGCAGCCGCAACAGGTTCACACGGCATTCGTTCGCCACGGAGCAAGCCTCGTCGGATTCGAGTGTCCTGAATATCGCGTATACGCCCCAGTGGCCAGCTGTTCGCGATTGCCAGCCGTCGTGCAAACCCATGGCCAGCCAGCCGGTGCCGCTGCCTAATTGAATTTGTGTAACTCTTGTTGTGTTGTTCACTACACCAGTTGGCCATTCTCCAGTCGTCCTGCCAGTTCGCCGCTACCCAACAAAGAAGGTGCCTGCCTACTTAGTTATTACCTACTGCATTATTAAGGACCTGCGGACACGTAACATTTAACACCGGACTCCTGGGCACAATTGTGTTTGTGTTTGTTTCGCTTGATTGCCGTTTAGGTTCAACGCTTGCCACGCCCCAAATCGAAAGGGCTGCTATATCTTTACGAATGGGCGGGGCGCCCATTATGAACGTAAATTATGGCTTCAATTTCAGTCAGATGACAGTGTGTTTTACGAAACTATTAAATAGATCGGAGATTGTCAATAGAAACATTATAGAGGAGTAATAAGGAGTTAATAAAAACAGAACAACTATATCAGAGAAGCAAAGAAAATTCAAGATCGGAATACCAAAAAAGGGAACAGACTGTTTAAAATTTAGAACGCAGTTCTTTCGAAAAACCTACTATGACAATTTTTCTAAGTATTTTTTTGCTCACTTATTGCACGTTTAATTCGATAAGATGGCGTTTAGTCATATCGCAGTCAATTGTGCTAAAGTTAGTCATGTGACACACGTGTTTAAAAATGAGAAATTGTATTATAAATATTATTGAAAGATACGGAACTGATGTAATTATTACAATATTGATTTAATAGCAGTGTGCAGTGTTTTTTCACTAGAAATGTAGATTCAGATCGTTAACTGAGCGATCTGATCGTCAAAGAATACCGCCTTGGGGCGTCGATTGCCACATTCAGTGCCCCTCGAGCTTCCGAATAATAATTGAGTGCTCAAATAACGCAAATTGATCAAGAGCCGTCAACGAAAGTCGCGTGCTTAATCGACCCCGCCCCCTCCGCCGCCCTTTCCCCTTTGCCCCTTTCCCATGCGTGTGGCTGCCATTTAACTTTAATTGAGTCGCGTCGAATGGTTTTTATTGCGCTCGGTACTTATATTTTCGTTCAATTGGCCTCCTTAGCAGTGACAAAAAATAAAAACACACACAAAAACCAGCAACACTCGAAGTTGTTTATTAATGAAATTGCGTTCCATCCACGCCATCCTCGTCTGTTTCGAATTTTCTTTATTTCTCATTTTATTTATTAATTTTTGGTTTTTTTTTTCTTTTTTGTTTTCAGGGCGTTGAATTCGCTGCCCCGAATGCAGAGATTCTTGGAGCATCCACAGTGGCCGCAGCAAATAACCAAGCCCACCAGCACACCGATGCCATTGCATTGCCTGATCATCAAATAGCCGCATTCAAGGAATCCCATATCTTAGGATTGGATCTAAATTAAACGAAATCTTTAACAAGCAACACTCAAGATGAGCTTCAGTTCGGCCAGCGGCAGGGAGAATAATGTCCGCAAATTATCCTTCCTGGGCTTCAATACCAAAAAGAAGGTGAGTAATAAATATAAATATATTATATTCATATATAATATATAATAAAACCTGAGCTGATCTCGGATCAGCATGGTGTGCCCAAATAAATATTAGCTTGAAAGAAAGATAGCAATAATAGTGCTTTTTACTGCAAATTACTTAAGTACTTTCACCAGATCTTAGTCGCATTTCCTATGTATCGAAAGGTTAGCTATTAATAATTCGTACTAATGTATGGGTAATTAATTAGGCAAATGTTTGAGTGAGCTCATACTACGATTGATGATGATGATCCCGATAAAACTTTTACCCAGTCAAGGTTCTCCACAAACGATTCTGCTATTGTAATCCAAGCATACGTATATATATAAAAAAGTGGATATATAAATGTACTGCCGCTGGTAGTTTTCCATTAAATAAATCACTTTTTTAAATGTGCTGTTTTTTTTTTTTTAATTTTTTTGCCATTGCGAATTTGTAAATAATTCAATTGCTGGCCCACACGGGTAATGTCAAGTAATTGTTATTGATTTTTTTTTGTTTTTTTGTGGTTTCTGCCATTTCGCAGTTGTTTACTTTTCTACACATTTCCGGAGTGTGTCCGTAGTTTGGGGGCACACCGGCAAAAATGCCCGCCAGCTAGCAAGTGACACAATTTGGAAACCAGTTTCCAGCAAAACGATGTCGGTTTCATTTTCAATTTCAATTTCGATTTCGATTTCGATTTCAGTTTCAGTTTCGTGTGCTCGAGTGCTCCGGCAGTAGATCAGTGTGCCTAATCATGCATTCATTCATGCCAAAGTGTCGCTTTTGTGCTCGCATTTTAGCCCGCATTACGTATACGCAGTGTGTGGCTGGAGGGCGACAACAAGTTGTCAGCTTAAAGGCTAAACGCTAAAAGCGTCGAAGTAAACGCATTTTAATTGTGCAACTGGCAGCAGACAGTCGTTGGCAATAACGGTAACAGGAAGCTAGCTAGACACTCAGCGCATTCAAATGAAGCGCACACAACGCTTATATTTACACTCACCAACACAGAACGGGAAATCGATAGTCGTGGTCAAGGCCGTTGCTTTAGCACTCACTCTGACACTGACAATGAAAAGTAATAGTACGACGGAATTGTAGTCGCAATCAATTCATTGACACCTGGCCAGGTGAAAGCATCAAGTTGCAGTAGCCGTGGGAGCAGCAACCTCAATTAACTTAATTGCACCACTAAGTATGCCATGATTTGGGTGGAACATTCGCATTGGAATGATCTAGTAAACACGTTCGAAATGAGCCTGCATAGTATGCACTTTCAAACATAGAGAAAACTTAAATCTTAAAAAATATATTTTTATACATACAGCTGTGTTCAAAAAAAAACATATATAATATGGTTATTAGTAACGTTAAAAGTGCATAAAGAGTCATATTTTCTTTCTTATTCCGCTGTTAATATGTGTACAACATATATTTGGCTCCTAATTTAGTAAGCTAGTGTTACGCATTGATTTATAGCCCACATAAATTTTTGGCATTCATCAAATGTGCTGGTATCATCAAAGGATATACCCCCCCATCGATACCCATTAAATATTTATTACATATGGCAACAATCAATCAATTATTGCTCCTGTCATCCATCGCAATCCATTTGATGTTAATGGTCTTGCATAATTCAGGTTGCCCAAGGATGAACTCTCTCATCTTGAGCGCTGCACTGTGGAGGCATATAACTCAATTAGCCATTACAACTCGCCTGTTATCGTTAATTACCCAAAACACACACGCGTTCATACAAACATACATATATGGGTGGCCAGCTAATGAGCCCTAATGTACTGGCATGCTGTTCAAAGTGCCATCAAGTGAATAGATTTTTGTGCATGGCGAAAAAGGAGCGAGCTTTTTTGCACATACACACACAGACAAACGCCCCATCTGTGTGGGGGCCATACACAAAACACCAAGTGTTGGCCTTGAGCGGCCTTGACCATCATCGGGAGGTCCTGTGCGCGCAAAAGCTTTGCCATTAATTATGCACTGGTGTGTGGGTGGGGGTTACGACCAACAATCAAAACAAAAAAATGCTGAGCTGTCAAAGCTTTTGGCCTGCTTCAAAGCTTTCTGCGTCGAAAACTGCATTCCGATTTACGTCAGCAGCAGTGGCATCCTGGTGGATAGTGGGTGGGTGGATGGGTGATGGCACATAGTAAAGCCCGTACGCCGTGGCGGCCCTGAGAATCAGCTGAGCGTGGTCGAAACGCTGCAGCGCTGCCAGCTGAGCGGCCTGTTCTACCGTTATACGCGCGCTTTTGGCCAACGCCTGCGCACTGGGCCAGAAAAACAGGTAACAGCAGCAGCAGCAGCAGCAGCAGGCACAAGCAGCATGGCCCCTCATTTGCTGGGCAGCCTTCCCAGACAGCGGAGCTGGCCAATATTTGGCCTCAGAAAATAGATATTTATATATATATATATATACTCTACTCATAACTCGCGGGTCAAAGTGCAACAGGCAAAAAGGATTTTGCGCGAGGGAAAACCCCAATTACCCAACTAGCAAACGTGATCGAAAGTTTTGCAAGCCAAATAGGAGCCCTCAAGGTAATGCGGAATAACTAGTCTAGCTTGTTTGATCTATAATGTTAATCAAAAACGCACGCACACAAACTTTTCAAGAGCACACAACCTTGAAATTTGTTTCAAAAGAGCACACACAACCGGAGCGGAAAATGGGAAAAGCCTTTTCACATTCGAGTGCTGTCCCTTTTTTTTGGAAAATTATTAGTCGAAAAGTTGGCAGATGGGCCCAACAAGTGAGCTGGGCCGTTTAGTGTGCCACAGGCAAGCAAACTCCAAGATCCCTTGTATAGATACACATACATATACGACTATGAATTCCGGAGGAAATTCGTTTTGGGTGTTGCATACTTTTTGGGGCAATAAAACGGCTCAGCGGCAGTGAAAAACACACAGAAATGTTACGGAAAATGTTACCCAAGCGACAGGAGTCCACCTCCCTGCACACACACGTGTGTGTCTGCGGTTACAAATACACATACATATACATTTTAAGGTGTTTTTTCTTTTGTGTGTGTGTATGTGGCATCTTAAAAATTACCAATAATAACCGAGTTTCATTTCGGTTTGCCGGATTGATGAATGATTGACTGCTTGATGGGGATTTTGCGGTTTCGTGTTTCCAATTTGTTGGCATTATAAAAACGTTGAGAATTATTTAGCAGCTCATGCATTATTTACTCTCCATCACACCTGTGCGGTGAAACAAGGGTTTTCACTGAACTTCGTCCTTAAGGTAGAAAACTTTGATGGGTTTTAATTTAAGTTTTGTACAAGTTTCGTGCATTGGAAGTTGTATAAGCCGCTTAGTGTCGCAGGTTTTAGTGCAGGGGGCAACCTTTTAAATAATTTAAATGTTTTTAGTTCATGGGCATTTTATGGAAAATATTTTTCTTAATTGAATGTAAAGTAAACCAAGATATAGTTATACACAACTGCTAAGAAAACCTTTCATTTTCTTATGAAATAATTTACTTCATCAAAAGAAATTCCCATTAAACCCTTTCCATTACCCAAATCATTTCCGGTACAGTTCTTCATGTTCTCACTTCACAAAATTCCTATAAAATTCAGCACATTTCCTGGAAAATGTTCTATTCATTTTTGGCCGCAGGATAATAAATAGTGTAGGCTTTAGCTATTTATTGCCAACAGCTAACTCACACACAATGGCAACCCACACACACACACACATATAGAATGGCATCCACTGACCTTGAAGTATGCAACACTTTTCTATTGTGCGAAGCTGTAGTGTGTGAATATATAAACGTTTAGTGGGTGAGCAGCATTGTCAGCATGATTTCCCATCACCAGATTACGTATACGACGCTTTAACGCCAGTGCCTTTGACCAGTTTAACCTTTCGCACGTGTCCGTCTCGGCGCGCCCCTTGCCCCGTGCCCCGTGCCCCGCACCCTGACCCTTGACCCGCCGGCGGTCTGTACCCACTTTTCCCCGTCGCTCTGTTGCTTGTGCGAGCATTTCCGCTGCGGAATTCACATTAAATTAATACAGATACACACAAACGCACACACACACACACTATTGCGAGCAGGCTGTCAGACAAAAGCGAATATAGAAGCATCGTTAATTTGTGCAAACAAACAAAAAAAATGGAATGGAAAAAATAACCTAAGTGCGTAGGAAAAACGGGCCACCAAAAATCAACCAAATTATGCAGAGGCCATGGACAAAAACTCGACAGCTGCAAACAAATAAAAACTTTTGTGTATACATGCATAAATATATCCCCAACTCAAAGTCAGAAGTTAAATGTAAAGTTAAACGGTTACTGTTTTCCCAACATTGGCACGCTTTTTATGGCCATGTTAGTTATGGTCAAATGTTGGACCTCCATAAAGAGTTCAAAAAATATTTGCGATAAAGCCAAAGAGGAGAAAACATTAAAATTTGGAAATTTATTGTTTAAACCTCGCTATTGAACAGGCAATAAATGGAAATATTTTAAAGATATTATTATTACTATTATTGATCAATTTAAAAGTGCCAAATCACATGGAATCTATTTTTTCTATGTATTTTAGCCTGCACATTAGCCTGCACACCCGACTTTCCTTTTGGCAACTCAAACAGTTTTCCAATAAATACAAAGTTATACGCGATATACGCCAGCGGACTAACTTTTAATCTGCTGTGCGGGCCAAGTGTAAAAACTTAGTCACCGACGATGACAACAACAGTTGGCAAGTTGCAGCTAGCAGCAACTCGCAAAATCTTAACAAGTTTCGCTTTAGCCGCAATTTGATTCAATTTGGCAAGTTGGACAAAAAGTTGTTTAGGCCACGAGCATTCAACTTGCTTATGACTTGTAAGTCACGTGCTGCCGCTCGCTTGCCGCCTCGCAGATGTCAAATCACATCAGAAACATCCGCGAACTCGGCTCAACTTATTGTTGCCCCCACATGGAAGGGGGTACTGCCCCCCACTTGGAGTGGGAAGTCTCGGTTTCTAAACTGCTTACACGCACGCCCAGCTTTGCGGGCAAACTGACGGCATGACGGTGACGGTGACTGTGACTGTGTCTGCTCACAACGCTTGTCAACCGACTAGGTGCATCGGGTTCTCAAGGGGGGCACTTCTCTAAAATAGGAACAAAATAAGAAGAACGCATATGCTTGTGGAGCTCAGAATGGGTTATGCAAATGGGAAGCAAAATGCTGTGGAAGTCAGAAGGTGGAAGCAATTCATGCGAACATCTATCAGAACACTTACATAAACATTTGATCTTAAAGGGTGGATTTTTTTAACTTTAATTTATGTTTATGTTGTATTGATTTAAAAGGTAATCAAGTTTTATAATCATGTTCAATCACAAGACAAGATGTTTTATAAGAAAGCTTTCAATTAAGTTAGCCAAAGAGCAAGGAAATATGTATATACAGGCTGTGCTTTAAAAATCATCTGCTAGAAGCATTACATAACATTAATTTTAGCGTCGTCCAAATATTATGTTTCGCTCATTTTCGCCACCAAAATATCCACTTTGGATGATCTCATGGGGCTTCTAATTCCTTGGCCAGCTACTGTGTGCATTTCGTATGGGAGTAGTATGACCCGTGCATACTCATTTAGCTCCACTCCGGAATGCTAAACAAACAACAACGAGAATTGACAGCTCAGACGCCGGGGAGGCGGGGCAGTGGGCGTTGGGCGTGGCAGGTCGGTGGGGCTGAGGCCAGAACATACCATCGATTATTTGTGATAAGCAACGCTGACATGCTGCACAAAGTGCGACGTTCTGTTACCTGAACGATGGGTGGGTGGGCAAATGGGTGGTGGTGCTGGTGGTTCTGGTCGCTCGTGGGCGGTTTGGGGGCTTATGCGGCCGTTACTTGTAGCCACATTATGATGGGCATCAAGCTAATGGCTGAATGACAAAATACTTTTACTGCCAGCCGCCTGTACGTATCTGTAAATCAGCAATGGCAACAACTTCATAATGATCAGCAAAGTCAGCATTGGTATGAAAGCCATTATGGGACAACTTAGTGTTTATCGATTAATTAACGTAACACGGCGCGTTACGCTCCAGCTTATCACATGCAAACGCCAACCACCCACAGACACTTGGTCGTTGGTCTTCCTCGCCAGCGGCTGCCAGTCGGTGGACACATGGACGTTCCCACGTGCAGGCTCTCAGCGTTATTAAATTTTAGTCTATTTATAAACACAAACTGTAACTCTGTTTACCTTTTTGTTTCCGCCCTTATCTGCCCCAGGGCTTATCAGGAAGTGAATGTAATTGTCAAGGATACGCTCGCCCAGTGTATTAAAGTTGCCATCAAATATTCAACAGCTGCAAACCTGACCGGCAAGCGGTAGTCCTTCGTCAACCCGAGGGACCCAATCGCATTTAGTTAATTCCATTTGTATTTATGTACCTACATCTGAGCATACGATAATTTCCATGTTTACTGAGTAAACAGGACTAAGAAAACACTCGAGCACCTTAATCTCTCGAAGAGTAGTCATTAAAGCAGAGAATATACGAATAGAGATGTTGACTAGTTGAATGTTAATATATATACAAATTAACTGAAAAATAAACATTTAAGGTCTAATTTAATTGATAATGAGGGTGAAATGAAAAGTATATGTTGAATAGATTTGTTTCGATGTCATTTCTCAGAAATGTCGGAAGAGGGAAAATCGAATTCACGGCAAACTCTTCAGTGATTTTCAATAAGTAATTTAAGATTTTTCCGATATTTGTAATTTGATAGCCACAAAACAATTGGCAATAATTGGGTTTGCTTGCTTGCCGCTCGGGGCGAAGAAAAATATATATATTTTTCCTTTGCCAAATGATGTTGATATTGATGTTGATGATGATGATTGCGAGAAGTGCGCAATCAATGCCTTCGTCACTATGGAAATCAATTGAGATCGATTAAAACCAATTAAGAACGACGCCCAGTGAATCCAGTTTGATTCTCATCCGCCAAATGCCCGGGTTATTATGTTGGAATGTTTGGCTGTCAAAGGCCCTCAAATGCGTGCGATCGCACTTGATGGTAAATGGCAGATGATTAATGTGCGCAGACCAACGTTTGCTCCCCAAAGTGTTCATTCCTCTCGCCCCTCTAAGTGTTTTCCACGGATCGTCAACATGACGAAAGACGAAAGACTCGTGACGAGGGACAATAATGCTGCGAGTCACATGACTCGTCTGACTTTGTTTTCCCCTATAGATTCTTAATTGAAAAGTATTTGCGACGACTTGACTCATGCACAACGTGACCAAACGCATGAAAACAATTGAGTAACTACAATTGGTATATTTGTTTGCTTCTTTTTTGTGTTTTGCAGTCTGGCAATGAGGATCCCGACGAGGTGCTGCTGGACTCGGAAATGGACAAGGTCTTTGCCGGCAACAGTGCGCGCAAGGACAAGTTCGATGTAAACACCTTCCAGGACAACTCCCAGCTGCCCATTGGATCCCGCAAGAAGAATAGCAGTAGGTGCCCTTCGTATTAACATAATAACATTTCATACTTACGTATGCATATCTGCAGTCCGCACAAACGATCTGAACATCGAGGAGGACTCGGAGTACGAGAGCCAAACGGAGCCTTTGAACAATGCACAAAACTATGATGACATCCCCGAGGACTTCCCGCTAGTCTCAGAGAGAGCCGGACACGGCGATCACTCGGACAACTCGGTGGACGAGAAGCACGTCCAGTTTGGCGGCAAAAAGAAGATCGTCGTCACCCCGCCCAGTTTGAGCTATGATGAACAGCCCACGGATCAATCGCACGAACGTAAACGCAGAAGAAGGTAAATATAATCGAAATGTATTTATATTGTATGAAAGACACAATAAATTAGCTAAATAGAATCAAACTCATGAACAACACTGCGTATACGTAATGCGGCCTTCACAAGACCCTTTGAGGCAACATTACGTATACGCAACGTACTTTTGACCCTTCTATGCAATGCCTGTAGAAAATAATATTAACTTTAAACTTAAATTTTAATATGAAATATACTTACAGCCGCCATCAGTATTATAGACAACGTAAATTCTCACATCAGGACAGCGTGGAACCCAAAAACAAGCTCGAGGAAAACGGTGATGCAGGTGCGCGTCGCATCTCTGTGCAGCCTGAGGACACGGCATTGGAGGTAGGAACACACTGAACCCTTAGTCCAGTTAACGATGCCCTCCAAGAACCCCACCCCCACTAACCGTAGTTGAGATCATCTAACTAAATCAGCTATTGTGTCTCTCCAACTCTCATTGCTAACCCACAAAACATACGGATGCACCTGTAGACAAATGGCCAAATGCCGGCTAAACAGGTTGACCATCTTATCCTTGGCCGTGCCCTTAGCCCCAATGAACAGATCCTAAATGAAAACCCGAGTTCTAGATCTAATCTCTTGTTTCTCCCCCACTTATAGGAGGCTGATCTTAACGAGCTGAGATCACATCGTTCGGACGACCCGCGTGCCCTGCGCCGCCATAAGATCCATCACTCATCCATCAAGTTGCGCGAGTTGCCCCAAATAACGATTTCCCCCTTCACCAACAAGAAGCCCGAGGTGGACCATAGTCCTCATGAGGTCAGTAAAGGGATTCCTATAGTATCTTAAATTTTTATTTTATATTAATACCCATTGCAAATAGATCTTTGTGCAATTGGATGAGCTCACGGGCGTGGGCGAGGATCGCGAATGGAAGGAGACGGCCCGCTGGATCAAGTATGAGGAGGACGTGGAGGAGGGCTCCGATCGCTGGGGCAAGCCCCATGTTGCCTCCCTCTCCTTCCACTCGCTGCTCAATTTGCGTCGCTGCCTGGAAACGGGCGTTGTCCTGCTCGATCTCAACGAGAAGGATCTGCCTGCCGTGGCCTATCGCGTGGTGGAACAGGTGAGTTATCTTTTTACAAAATATTCTTCGATTTAAGTAATTTATTCAAATATTAAACCTTATCAGATGGTGATCGAGGACCTGATTGACATCAACGACAAGCCATCGGTGATGCGTTCGCTGCTCCTGCGCCATCGCCATGTCAACGAACACCAGGGTGTGCTGCCCTTCACCAAGAGGAAGTACAACAGCTACACCAGCCTGCAGGTGAGATCTACCTCTATGCCAATATCCAATCATCCAAATGGTTTCGCTAACACCTCCGACGCCTTCTTGTCATTCTAATATCGTATTATCCAACCATTTTATCTTCTGACATCATGCCTGTACGCTATAAATAATTGGCTTTCAGTGACAATTGTGACAAAAGTTTGTTAATTCCCATGATCGTGGTTCATTATCTTCTTGTCTATTTCTGCCATCTCATGACTCACAACTCGTACACCAAAAACATCAACAATAATAATAACGACAACATCGACAACAACAGCAACTTATACCCAAATCGGTAATGAACAGCTAAATTGTATATAGACATGATCGTACAAATAACTTAACTAAACGCCGCTTTGTCCAAACGTTTGTGTATCTCTTCAATTTCTTTCTTTCTTGTGCGTTAATTGATTTTTTTCGCCACAAAAACCAAATCAAACACAAAACGTCCTGCACTCCGAAAAAACAATAGTTTCTTTGGATGGGTGCGGACTCCTCCCACCAGCCGTATCAGCAGGCGCAGCCACCACCTCGCAACCTGGCCAAGGCCAGGAGGAGTATCTGCGTCACCTCCAGTGCTCCGCCCACGGCGGCGATGCTCAACGTGGCCACAGCCACCGCTGCAGCGGCAGCTATTGATCACCGACGCCACTCGACGATGTCCTACCTGGGTGTAATGAACTAGAACCCCCTAAGACTCCCCGCCTTTCGTACTCCGCTCCACGAGCTAGGGAATGAAACCAAAAAGTAGGGGTGGGCCATGCTGTGGATGCAGATAAAAGGGAATGAATCCTATTCACAGATGGTTGAAGTGAAAACAAGACTTTAAATCATTAGCATAAAAATTAACTGACTATACAATCATTGAGTTTTCGATTAGCAGTAGCTTCAGGTTAAGTTTGTGGGATTGGTAACCAATATTTTAATATGGCTTCATTCCCTGGCTTAAACGGAGTCGAAAGCAGCCGAAATGCGCTTATAGAACTCGCGATGTTTCTTTTTAGCCCCACCACGTTTTAGCCCAGTTCCGTAGCCCTTCTCCCCTTTAGAACCACTGTTTTTATGTGTGCTCTCCACCTCCACGATTGGCAAGTTCTCAATTGTGATTGTGACTGTGTTGTTCAAGTACCTTAGATCCCTTCCATTCGCTACTCTAGACTCTACTGCTGCCCTAGACCGCACTCTGTTCTACTATATAATTAATATTGTAGTTCTGTTCAGTTGCACGACTTTGTATCGAGTGTTTTGGCACCAGCTTTGCATGTGATGCTTGCTATATGTTCCCCAGTAGATAAAGCATTCTTAAGATTTTACCCTACTTAAATTTAAATTGAATGTTCCACAGAATTTGTCTGGCACGGATGACAAGAAGATCAAGATCATGCCGGCCGCCGAAATCGGAGGCAGCAAGCGCAGCAATGAGCTCAAGATCGACATGAAGGACGATATGTACTCCTCGTCACAGGAGGATCTCAAGAAGCTGCAGAATGACACGATCCTCAAGAGGATTCCAGCGGGTGCTGAAGCCACCACTGTGCTGGTAAGTCATACATATATTTTGTTTTAAAAAAAGTGTTACATTTACTTATCATACAATTACTTTAAACCCAAAGGTTGGTGCCGTAGAGTTCCTGGAGCAGCCCACCATTGCCTTTGTCCGTCTGTCGGAGGGTGTTCTGATGCCCACTTTGACCGAGGTTCCTGTCCCAGTGAGATTCATGTTTGTTCTTTTGGGACCTCGTAACTTCGACTTGGACTACCATGAAGTGGGTCGTTCCATCTCCACGCTGATGGCTAACGAGCACTTCCACTCCATTGCCTATAAAGCTGATGATCGCAAGGATCTCCTATCAGCCATCAATGAGTTCCTGGACGATTCTATCGTTCTGCCGCCCGGTAATTGGGATCGCCACGATCTCTTGCCCTTCGAGGAGTTGAAGGCCAAGAAGGATTGGATTCGCACACGAAAGATCAAGGCACTGCAGGTGAAGCGAGACAGTGAGATGATTAAGATTGGTAAGGATGAGGAGAAGGCATTGCTGGAGAAGCAAACCCTGGGAGCTATTGGATTCACGATTGGTGGAGGAGATGGTGGTGGTGATGGCGACTCCGATGATGACAATGGCCGAAAAAAGAAGAAACCAAGTCCGCTGGAGAAAACTGGACGTCTGTGGGGTGGATTGAGGAACGATCTGAAACGCAGAATGCCCATGTACAAGAGTGACATACTAGATGGCCTGAACACCGAAACCCTGGCTGCCACCATCTTTATGTACTTCGCTTGCCTCTCAACGGCTATCACATTTGGAGGTCTCGTTTCCGCTAAGACAAACAGCTGGATTGGTATCTCAGAGACGCTGATCTCGTGCTCCCTGGTGGGCATTGTCTTCCATTGTCTGTCCTGCCAACCACTCGTGATCATTGGAACCACCGGACCACTGCTTCTATTCGACGAAGCCCTCATGGTGTTCTGTACGCAACATGAATTCGATTTCTTGTCCTTAAGAGTTTACGTCGGAGTATGGTTGATAATAATAGCCCTGACTGTATCCGCCTTCGAGGGCAGTGTGTATGTTCGTCTGCTAACGAGATTCACACAGGAGATATTCTCGGCTCTGATTACGCTCATCTATATTGTGGAAACGTTTATGAAACTGATTTCCATCTACAAGGAAAATCCCCTGCTTTCTGACTACAATCTCCCTCCGCCGACGTTGGTCGCCCACGAACATGCCACCAATGGAAGCCTACTCAATGCGACGGCGAGTGTTACAGCGAATATTACGCAGATGGTAATGAACATCTCGACGACAGCCATGGCCATTGGTCCACCACCATTGCCCAAGAATCAGCCGAACACCGCTTTATTCTGCACCATCCTCACATTGACCACTTTCGTGGTTGCCTACTACCTGAAGCTCTTCCGTAATTCCCACTTTTTGGGTCGTAATGCTCGTCGTGCTCTCGGCGATTTCGGTGTACCAATCTCCATTGCCATATTCGTGCTGGTGGACTACCTAGTGCCGGCTGTGTACACAGAGAAACTAGTGGTTCCGGAGGGTCTGTCGCCCAGCGATCCCTCCAAGCGCGGCTGGTACATCGGTTTCGATACCTCATCCACGTGGATACCATTTGCTTGTGTAGTACCTGCCCTGCTCGTCTATATTCTCATCTTTATGGAGTCACAGATCTCAGAGCTGATTGTGGACAAGCCTGATCGTGGCTTAAAGAAGGGTTCTGGTCTCCACTGGGATATTGTGCTGCTTTGCCTGCTCAACTGCGCCTGCGGAATATTCGGAATGCCCTGGCATTGCGCCGCCACTGTAAGATCGGTGACTCATGTGTCCTCCGTCACCATTATGTCACGGTGAGTTCAAACGGTCGTCTATTATTAACAGAGCAATTTTAAACTAATTTCATATTTCGTTGAACAGCACCCACGCTCCTGGTGAATCGCCCAGGATCGTTGATGTCAAGGAGCAGCGCCTGTCCGGATTCTTTGTGTGCCTGATGATTGGACTTTCGGTGCTGATGGCTCCGCTTCTTCGGTTGATACCCATGGCCGTGCTCTTTGGAGTCTTCTTGTACATGGGAGTGGCCTCCATGAGCGGAGTGCAGTTGTTCGAAAGGTGAGAGCTTTGAATACGAATCTCAATATGAATATATATAATAATATCCATTTTCTATGCTACAGAATAAGACTGTATTTCATGCCGGTCAAGCATTATCCACCCACACCATACGTGAAGCGATTGCGTCCTTGGAAGCTGCATTTGTTTACCACCATTCAGGTGCTGTGCCTGGTACTCCTCTGGACTGTGAAGTCGTCCCAGTTCTCGCTGGCCTTCCCCTTCTTCCTGATCATGATGGTGCCCATACGGCAAAATTTGACAAAATTCTATAAGCCAGAGGAAATGCAAGCGGTAATATATTTCAAATCAAATTTTAAGAACATTTTAATTAGTGGTTTTGCTCTTTTTCAGTTGGATGGCAGCGAGATGAAGAAGAACGACGACGACGAGCCCGATTTCTATGAACAAACCAACTTACCAGCATAGGATTGCATTGTTGGGAACTTAATTAGTGTTAGATTGAAAGTATTAAAGCCAAGCCAAGTTTTACGCTGGTCCAAAAACAAAATCACAATAGCAAAAGCAAGAAAAAACAAAACTATAACAATACAAATACAAATACGATATATTTGTTGCGACATTCTGGTGTGAAAGCGTTAACGAACTACCTGCAATTAGTATTTAGAGACAAGCCACACACAAATCTACACACACACCTGAATAACCCAGAGCATATATATAGCATTATACATATTTGTATAATATATTTGCGGGGTCTGCACTTTGTGATTGAAAGCGGTTGAAGCTGCAGAAGAAGGCGGAATCGTGTACCTAAATTGCAACTGAAATCAAGAGACAAATTAGATTATTAGCCAGAATGACTTGGTGGAGCAGAGAACAAAAATCATATTTTTGAGGCCAACAAAATCGGTTGCTGGTTTATCAAATGTTAGGATCGTTACCTCTGACTTGTCAGAATTAGACAAATATCCTTCCCACGGAAAGGAGCGTCACACATTGATTGCATCACACGCAAAGGAAACCAACGAGAGGAACAAGCTATTAACTCGGTTGGACACTCGCATGTATTATTAGCAATAATTGCATTTGCATATACAGAGGTGGTCAAAAGTATTTACACAACGAGCTTTTTTTTCAATTGTCAACTAATTGAAAAAAAAGCTCGTTGTGTAAATACTTTTGACCACCTCTGTACACAAAACTATTATAAACTTGGCTTAGACCTATCAAATCGAAGCAATCCCAGCGTGGAAAACTAAGAGGAACCCGTAAGCTATTTAACTTCAACTGGCGTAGTGATAATTAGTGTCAAACACACACAAAAACCTCCCCTTTAAGATCGAACGAACAATTGTTTATAACAAAATCGTTTTAAGCACTTCAGCCGGAGCTTTCTTTTAAAGTAAATGCTTCGCGTTTGAAGTGGCCGCTGTAAGTTTGCCTTCTTTGTACTTGTAGTCAGGTTATTGAAAACAAAAAAAAACAAAAAAAAAACACAAAAAACCAACACAAACACATTGTACTTATACATGACTATGTTATATACACCCGCATATACTATATAGTTCGATCAATGATTATTCGTTCGGAGCAGCGTTGAGCTGAGGCCAAACCCAAACTATTTTTATGTAACTTGTATGTATGAACTTGTACTTATTTCTAAGTAGTTGTTGTCTAGTATTGTTTATTCAAATTCAAATAAAATTTAAAAATCCTAAGAAGCTGTTTAATTTTATGGGAAAACGGGGATTTGGGGATTCTAAGAGTTAAAGGGGGTTATAATGTATTTATATATAGAATAGTTTTTGCTACTTTCCTACTTCCCATTTATTTTTGATGAGCTATTAATTCTACGATGGGAGAATTCTAAATGATATCCAATTATACGGAAAAATAAACCCTTTTAAGCCTCACCAATCGAATTATCAACATCAAAGCGTTACGCGCAGCTTAGTGTAAATGGCGCTTGGCAATTAAGCATACAAATTAGCCGAGTCAAACTTTTAGCCAACAAGTTGAACAAATCTTAATTTTATTTCCGACATTCCGGCATTTTCACCTTTCGCGACCTAAGGGGTCCTGTCCTGCCCCAACCCATTTCGGAATACCCCACGGCAGATGGACCGCGGCACATGGGGCAACTTGCCGCTCAAAGCTTGAAAAGGACTCAAATGCCAGGGGGAAAAGCGCTCAAAAGCTGTGTGCCCCACTGGAAAAGCTGTCCCAAAGAAATACCGAACTCGACTCAAAGCGCTGACTGTGGGCCAATGCAATGATAACACCAAGTCGCCACTGACAGTTGAAGACGAGCGTCCGTGAGCCACACACTCCTCGGATTACGACTCCGCCATCTCTAGATGTTCGTCAATTTACGTACTCCGTACTCCGTGTGAATTCGCATTAAGTTGGCGCGTTTTTATTGCCACGACTCCGGCCAAAAAAAGAAAAGAAAAGAAGAAAAGTGTCTCATCACGGGGCAAGTGAAATGTACGCATCGCATCCACATCCACATCCGTATTCGTATCCGCTCGTCCCGGTTTCCATCATAACGTGACAACAATTTTGATTTGGTTGTGGTGCGCGAGTGTTTGTGCCGTAACTAAATACGGGTTTATTGTGGTTTTGCTGCTTGTGCTTCTGTTGCTGCTGCCAGTTTGCCATTTTGCCATGTCATTTGCCACTTTTTTGTTGCCACCCAATTCATTTGCCATAATAAATGCAAATTCGAAGAGCTTGTCACCCACAAAGCGCCGAGAAAAACATACACATACATACATACTCATGCACATTACCATTAGAGCACAAGCACACTCACTCATACACACACACACACTCACACATCGCGAGTCGTGTGTTTGTGCTGAAGAAAATTGCAACAGCCAAGCGCCTGAGGATATGCCACAGAAATGCACGACACATTACACATACGCCTTGTTGCACACAAATTATGTAATATCGCATTAGGAGACCCCGCTCGACAATGCCAGCGAACTGGACTTCTGTTGGCATATTGATGGTTACGCTCGTTGAGCTTCTTAAGCGATAATCGAATGCACTGGAGCAAGCCAATTTCGAGCAGAAACTTAAACATTCGCATCCTTGGAGTTCATTGGGCACATCAAATCAAGAAACAACTTGCAATATTGCAATCATTCCAATCTTCAATCGGGGGCACAATAACCTCTCCAAAACGAGCTGAAGCTTTCTTAATATATGGTTTTATATGTATTTTAACAGACAATGTATTTCTCTATTCTAGGATATGTTGTTAACTGAGCATTTTTAAAGTTAGCAGAGAAGCGTTTGTTTATCGACCTCAAGATATAATGTATTTCAGTTTGAATTTAGCAGTTGACATATTTAAAACGCACTTGCACTTATATCATTAAATATTTATAAGTTTTCCTAAGGGATGATTGATTGGCTGTTAATTTGTGGCAAAAATATCTTGGCTTGAGCAAGTGCAGAAGAAATTGGCCATGTCAAGATACACACAATGAAATGGTACTAGCGATACTTAAAAACATGTTCAAACTCTTGTCAATATTTTCAAAAATATTTAAAAAGGCAAACAATTTTTAACCATTTATCAAAAGTGAAAGCTGTCCAAACGCCTCTCTGCCAAATCTTAGCAGCTTTTCATCCAATCCCATCAAAAATGTGAATGGCATATCGTTTTTGCTCTGTGTACCTATGGGATTGACTTGAGATTCGGGGAGTGGCACTGTTGTTGAACATTCGAGGTGGTGGTGCTGCATCATTCCTACGATTGCAGTGACTGGCGAATGTCCGACTCGGCGGCCACCAGAGGAGCACGCACCTCGATGCCACGCACGGGCGCCCTGTCCAGATGCGGATTGAGATACTTGTACACCTCGCTGCGATTCAGATCGATTTTGCGCTCCGGCTTCTGGTACTTCATGAAGTTGACCCTGCGAATGGCCAAGGAGTCGCTGTTAAATTGGAATTGCAAGAGTGGTGCAACTGCAAAGGGGGGTTGGGGTTGCAAGGCGGGGGTGGTGGATACGATATGGTATGGAATGCAGTGCTCCCGGGACGAAAAAGCAGCGTACATATGCATGCAATGAACCGGAGAACATAAGAAAACGTCCAATGTGACAACTTACTTTTGCATGGTCAGGCCGAGACCCTGCAGCTCCCTGGTGGATCCGGAGCAGTCCGTTTTTCCCCCATTGGTTAAGTACAAGACAAGGGCGGGCAAATACACACAGCACAGCACAGCAAAAGCAAAAGAGAAGTTGTTAGCCTCATTAAAGAGTCGAGAAGTGGGGGAAACGGGAAGAGTTCGTGGAATCCGTGGGATTGGGATGGATTCGGATGGGGGATTCGGAATTCAGGATTGGAATGGGCATGGAGCTACGGATTGGGAGGAAAAAACTTACCTGAAGCGCTGGCGTGTTATATGCTCGCCATTGAACAAACGATTCCAAAATGCAATCTACAATGAAAATCAAAAGGCAGAGAGCAAGGAGAAAAGATAACCAAGAGCAAAGGCGGCATGCATAAAGAACTCAACCGGAACGCAGAAGGCAAGTCAAATCAACTGCAGGCCTTGTGACAAGACACACAGGCGGTTGGACAAATGGGGATGCGAATTCGAATCACAGGATGAAAGTCGGGTTGAAAGTGCCAACGGGCACAATGGGTCTCGTAATGCTAACGATAATGCCAACGATAATCATAATGAGGAGTGCTAGGTGCTACGCCTGTACCATACATATGGTTTTGTCCAGTACATGGCATCCGGCGCACTTCTTCATCACGGCTGATTCAAATGAAACACTACCTGGAATCGTAGCCCAGCAACGGACTCTCATATGGACAGCTGCTAATGCGCAAATTTATGGTGCAATGGACGGTGTAAAGAGTTGGAGCGAGCGAGTGGCCATGCCATGGAAAAGTGAAGAAGTGAAGAAAATGAATGCCACGGATGAGCTAGCGTTATGGGCGTGGTGAGGTGTATGCGGGGGCACTGTGGAAAATCATCACGAAAAAAGATGTCCATCACGGGTGGGGACAGTAAGTTTCAAAAGGTATTTAAAAACTTTAGAGCAACAATTTTTGGGCTAAATTGTAATAATTACATGTTGAATTCCACTTAAAGTTCCATTTTGTATATATTTATAAATAGGAATTATACAAGTGAAATTTCTACGAACAAATTTCAATTAAATTTTTCTTTAAGATTATTACTGGCATTACTTGTACTTGGCAGCCAGAAGCTTTAGAAAAATTGTATTGAACTAAAAACAACAGTCTACGTATTATTACCAAAAAGTAAAATGCCATAGTTAACCTTGACCACAGAGAATGTCAAGATTTATATTCCTTAAATTTGCAAAGACTTGAATATTTCAAGAAAGAAAATCCCATGCGGAAGATGGACATTTTTTTGGTGTAGTTTTTCTCGGTGCGAGTGTTTGCTCTGCGGACAGAGCGATGATATGAGTTGAGATGAGATGTGAGGCGACGACAGAGGCAGAGCCTGACCATGGCAAACATGGTCAAACATGGCCAACTAGCCGCAATAAGTAGGGTGGTATATACATAGTGGGTGGTAGCATAGAGGATGGAGGATTGGGAGTGGGAGTGGGGCTACCCACCCGAGAGTGCTGCCCGTGATGAGCTCCGCCTGGGCGCTCAGGGTCTCGGCAATGAACTCATCGTTGTAGGCATCCTTGGGACGGTACCAGCGCCGTCCGCCGGGAAGGACCAACGGACGCTCCGAGGATGGGACCAATGGCCCAAAGGCCCGCTTCGACCGCCGGGGATTGTTTTTGCGCACCAAATGCTCCTCGAGCTCCTCAATGACATCGTGTCTCTAGCAAAACCAAACAGACGGGCGGAAAAGTGCACACACCCACGGTGTTTTCCGAAGGAGAAAAAAAAAATTGAGGACCATGGTAGAGTGGTTAGGTGGGGGGTGGGAGGAAGAGACGAAACATTGTTGAAGGGCTTTCCACTTGGTGCCTACTAATTGTCTTTTGGTTTCTGCATTTTTCCCCTGCCGCTGCAAAGGGCTTTATTTTTCAAACTAGAGAGAGAACCATCTTGGGCACAACGCTACAAATAACTTGCTGTTGGCAATTTATCAAAATTTAAACTCGATTAAAGCTAACTAACTACGTTTGGAAGCGCACATTATGCTGCAAGTAGAAAAAGACAAAAACCAAATGGCATTTTAGTTAATTTGATTTGTGGACACGGACACGGGTATGGGGGATCCAGCACCACAGAGGCAAGCTCTCCATGGAGAAGGTCCAGCTGCCCGCAGCTGGATAATATAGCTCAAAGCATTCCGGGATAAAAACTGACTTCGGAACTCAACCGAATAGTTTGATGCCTTGCAGAAGGTCCTTTCTCGTTTTTATCAGGCTGGAGAGGACTGCTTTATACTTAGCTTAAGCTGCTATCGCAATAGAAATAAATCAGAAAGTTGAGTATATTTTGGAATAGTTAGACCCCAAAGACAGCTGACTAATGGGGGAAAACATTCTGAGCTGGCATTCTAAATCATAAACATTCTAGTTTGGAGATCATCAACTTGGTTGATGCCTTAGTTTTAAGTTCATCTGGGATTGGATAAAGGAATTTAAAGAAAAGTTTAATGCATTATTCTAAGCCATTTCAGTTTACTTTCTCCTACATGGCAATGAATATTTTTATTTTTATAATAATATAACAACATTTTGTTGTTCGTGAACTTCATCAACTTTCCCAATCTAAATTCCATCAACAAGTAATAATACAACTGAATTAGCATCTCATTAGCTTACGCTTTTCAGCCTTTCCAAACTTTGCCAATATAAATTCCATCAGCAGGTATTAATATGTAATCAAGGTATGGCTAATCCTTTAGCAAATCATCTCCGAGGCGAATAATCCCACTACACAGAAGCTGGTAGAATATATATTTTCCGCCCCATCACGGAGACAATGAAACATTTCCCATAAAGCAGCCGGCCTAATCCTGTTGCTCTAAATAGTTTAGCACGAGACCAAGTTGCAGGTAGGGAAAACGAACGGACCCGGACATCCAAGGACATTAAAACCAGCTAGACCCAACTCATGACAGCCTAATTACATTAACTGCCTGGCCAGGGATTTTATTTCACCGTGGCCATGGCTCCCAAGGCCAGTTGTGTGCCTCGTACTTACCTTCTGCTTCTTGAAGTTCTGCTCCTCGGACAGAGGCTCCTGCTGCTGTTGCTGCTGCTCCTGATCCAGATCCATTTTCTTGTCCTTGGCCAGGCGATTGTCGTCAGTGGAGCGCGATATTTCCGCCACTTCCCGGTCATTGGCATCGCATCTATCCTCATTACTCTCACATGGCCCCACCGGTGGGTTGTCACTTCCAGATATGGATATGTCCTTGCCTGCAGGACATTCGGTAAAGTGGGCAGAAAGGGAGGGGGAGAATTTGGTGCAAAGGATATACGCAAAAGTGCGGCATTAGAAAAATTTAATTACTGTCGACCTGGGCATAGTTTTTTGCACCTGCATCCTCTGTTTCGCCTGCGGTGTTGATGGTGTTGGTGGTAGTGGTCACCCCATCCACATCCTTCTGCTCGCTGCCTGAATTTTCATCGATTTGCGGCAACTGCTTCTCCTGCTGCTGCAGCTTAAATGTGGGCAGCAAGTCGGCCAGCTGTTTGGTCACTGCATCCAGGGTGGACTGAATGGTGGATGGTAGTGACGAGAGGGCGGCCAGTTGTCGCTGCACATCTGCCAACTGGCGCTCCAGGGCCAATTCCTCCTCGCTTTTAACTGGCACTGGAGTAATGGGTTCCGCCGGTGGGGTTGCTCCTGCTGGACCATCGGAAGCTTCGTTGCCATCGGGTGAGCCCGGTTCTGTTTGGATAACCACTTCCGGCTCGCAAACCTCCTTGGGGGCATCACCCTTCTCCGGCTGCTCGTCCGGCAGTTCGGTCTCGGGAAGTTGCTCCAAATTCGGCACCTCACTGTCCGTGGGCAGTGGTTCCTCATCCTTTTCGGGCTCCGGTTCGGGCTCCACCACCTCCTGCGGCACTGGTTCCTCTTCCTTTTTCTCCTCTTCCTTGGGTGGCGTGGCTTCTTTTGGCGCCGGCTTAGCTTCCGGCTGTCACACGTAAACACAAATTAACTTTTGATCCGGTCAGCAAATAATGCAGTCAGAGAAACTTTCACCCAAAAAGCTAGGATTTAAGATTAAGGAACTTTTTCTACGAAATTACTTGTGCATCTTGTTTTAAAGTTTTGTTTTGTGCATAAGCTTCTTGGGTTAATATTCTCAAATTAAGTGCTGCTTTTCTCTGAGTGCATTCACTCACTCACCATTGGCGACTTTTCCCGTGGCGCTGATTTAACAATCGTCACCTTGTAGGCATTGGCCGCCCGTCGTTCCGCCTCCAGGGATTGCTTGCTCTTGGGAACGGGACGATTGGGACGCTGCAGGAAGGTGGACCACTGTCGGTTCTCCTTGTCCTTCTCCAGCTTGGTCTTGGTCACCTCCTCGTTGATGGAGCGCAGGACATCGCTGGACATGCAGACGCCCGGCTTGGGGAAGATCCTATAGAAATTGACGCTATCATATGGAAGTGGTTAAAAGAACTCGCCCGCATAGCATGCCAATAAATGGTGTAGTAGTCGTGAGGGAACTTGCGGGAGAAATGGGCTTAAATAGAATAGTACGCACCCAAGGACATTGTGCTCCTTGAGCACCTCCGACTCGCCGGACAGCACGGCTGCAATTTCCTCCTCCACCAGCTTAATTTCCTGCCTTTCGGACAGCGCCGAGCACGGACGATCGGGCAAATCGGGCAAGTAGAGAGTCTCGACGGGATGGGCTCCTTCTTCTGCCTGGGCTGGTGCATCATGGCCATTCACATCCCCGCGTTTCTCTTCCGAATGCACTTCCGACACGGCTTGGCGACATTCCGCCAGGACATCCACATCCACTTCCACAGCAGGAGCCGCCAAAGTCGCAGCAGCGTGTTCCCGGGGTAGCGGAACGAATGGCTTCGGTTCCGGAGTTCGGGCATTTGTGGTTTCCGTCAGCTGGGTCAGCGATGGAGTCGGCGACGGTGAAATGGTCGGCATTGGTGACATGGTCAATGAACCCTCGCTCGTGGGAAACTTCTTTAGGCACTCGTAGGCGTCCTCCTCGTTCTCCCTGCAAGTGGATCCAAGTGGCCAAAAAGCGAGCAGAATTTATGAACATAAGAATTAATTCCGTAACGTGCAATACCTGTGATGGGGCATTAGTTTCGGAGACACTCTAAGATTAATTATTCATTACTCGAAAAAGTTGGAATACTAACTTATTTCAAATAATATAAATTGCTTCTAAAATGGTAGGGTAATATTCTAAACTAATGGGTCTAGGTGGGGTTTTGAATTTCACTTTTCTTAGTTTATAATTATTATAAAATTAATTATTATGATTTATTGTTAAAGGTTTAACCAAATGTCATTTCACACAGGAAACTTTTAGGAAAGCTCTTTATTTTCCAGAACTTTGTTCTTGAATCATGAAAATTTGTCATATTTTTTCCATTTCTCTCGAGGACGTTTCTGGTTTGTGAATTTCTTGAACAAGTAGATTACCTTGAGCACGGGTATGAGGAAACGTTCTTGGGTTGTTAGCCCGCTCAGCTGTGATAAATGGTCCTCGGTGGATGGGATACAAAGAGCAGTAGTGAAGGAACCGGACAAGGACGAGAACCACGACCACGAGCAGGAAGAGAATGGAACGGAATGGTATATGGAATAGAAGGAAGTGAAAGCTCACCGGTAGACGCCAAAGTAGAAGACGCTTCCACTGCCCATAATGAGGCGGTGGGCCTCGTCGTGGGTAAGGGGCATGGCAGCCGTGTCGTTGATGCGCACGATGATATCCTCGACCCGGAGTCCAGCCTCGTCAGCAATGCTGCCCTCGGTCACCTAACGTTGAAGCATATGGACATGTTTAGATCTAGATGCGAATGCCTAGATACCGACCGATTCAGATGCGGATGTGGGGATGTGGCGATAGAATGAGTGCGAGGCCGAGATAGTCGAGATAGCCGAGATACAATACAATGGGACGCGATGCGATAATGGGGGAATTTCTATTAGCCGACAACGGCGACGTCGCGTGCTAAGTGCATAAAAATAAAACGCGCGCCAAATGTCAACAAAACAAAGACCAGCAGACCCAGACCCCCGAACACACAATCATACAATCACGCACAACCCAACAGAACCGAAGACAATGCCCAAGGAGATGGTGGGCTACAGGGGATCGGTGGGGGGCTCAGAACGAGGGGTGCTCGAGAAGAAGTGGCAGCTCATTAACGACACTTCAGTTAAGCGAGTCAAGTGGAATTAGCCATGTCTAACCACTCAAATATTGCATTGTTTCGCCGGATGGAAATGTTTGTGCTTCTACATACATATGTATGTACACATTTATGAGTTCACATTAAGAGAAGATTAATTTTAATTAGCAAGGATATAGAACCAAATATTGCTGATTCCACGAAGATAAATAATAATATTTAAAAAGCTTGTAAATTCTGTTTCACAGAAGTTCTGACATTTTCAAACGGGTTAAAAAATAACGCACAACTAATAAAACTTTCTAGGTCATCAAAAGTTCGCAAAAGTTTTCCCTAATTACAAAATTAAATTTTTAGAAATAAAAACCCACTGGACTAATCGTTTTAATTGGATAATACAATTTATGGCTCTTTTTTTGGGAAACTAGTAAATTTATTTTCCGGAAATGATTCCAAATGACCGTGTAAGAGAATATCGTTTCAAAAATTTGCATTTGCCGACATTTATTTTCGCAACTATAAATCAAAGTGAAAGAGTTGCGAGAACAATAACAACTAAATACAATATAAGCTTTATGGCTTTTGTGGGTAATAAAGTACAGACAAATTGGCGCAAATTGAGCATATAAATTGTAGGTATTCATTTAAAATGGGTTTTCCACTTCGGCCTTCAAAATTGCAAGTTTACGAAGTGAGAATTCATCAAACTAATAGTTATGGGTGAATTATGTTTCGCCATCAAAATGCGAAATATCTTAGCACGTTCACAGAATTATATTGCATAATTCAGGCAGTTTTGTAACACTTTCGTGGGCAAATAAACGCTATTGTTTTCGTTTCCGTTATGAGAAAGCAGGGCTCATAACCAGAAAGTCACGACACCGACTGCCAAGAGGACTTAGTAATGCAAATACTGCAAAAAAGTGGTTGGCACAAGGAGGAGGTGGAGGAGGCGGACTGGGGACTCCACCATTTCACCCAACCAAGTTGAGGGTCTTTCCTTTCGCTCCCAGGGGCCTCTTGCATTTCACTTATGGTGGAGTCAATTTCCAGCGGTGAATTCGCTGGGCAAAAAGCACTCGACATCGTCGGGGGTTGCGAATATTTATAGAACAGAGGCTTAGGGCTTAGCTGGGCTATACATCTATGTACCAGACTGTATGTGGCGAGCAGCATGGCGAGGAGTGTGGTAGTGTAAACAGAGGTTTTTCAAAAGGATTACCAAGGATTGTTTAGTGTTTGCAGAGCCAATATGCGAAGGTGTGTTGGCACATTCCATAAAGTAATATGGCCTCAAGTCGAAGGATGTGCTTTTTGAGTCAGAAATTCTTAAAAGCGGAGTATTGATTGATATAAGGAATAAATTAGTCGAGATAATTTAGGGAGTTCATTGGAATGAAGGACATTCCTGAAATTTTTCCGATTTTTCTCTATCAGCCAGCTTGTGAAGTTAATAATTCATTTACAATAAACTGCCATTTATACAATGGTATGCATATCCCCAAGCACAATGCAAATAATGCGGCATTTTATAAATTGATCGGAATTTAAAATAACGCATAGCATAATTTGTTTATGTAAAACAGTATAAAAAAAAAACCAAAAAGTCAAAAACAATTTATGACCTCCTTCCTTGACTTCCCCCGCGGCTTAAATTGATTTATTCGTATCGAAGGGATGGTACTTTTTAGCGCCCCTCGCATTTCGGTCATTTGTTTTATGCGCTTAGCCGTTTTGCCAATTAAAAATCGCATTTGTTTCGGATTTGCGCCAATGTTGTTGTATTGTATTGTATTTTTTGTTATTGTTGCTGGTTGCGAATTGTCAACACAATGTTACAAAATGCGAATTGCCAAATGCAATTTATGCACAAACAAAGGCCCAACTGCCAGCGAAACACAATTAAAATTTGAATAAGTTTATTGCCGCTGCCATTATGCGGCTCATTAGCGGGAAATGCATGGCCCTGTCGATTAGATAAACAAAAGCGAGAGGAATTACTTTAATTAACTAATTTGCCAATGCAGCAAATCCGAATGGACACACACGCATCGCGGCGTTACGTAATATCGAACAAATAATACTGATTCGAACGTATCGAATTAATCCAATGGGGTTCATCATCCACACAGTTAGCAATATTTTCCACAGCTCTATGAACATCCGCCAGGTGAATGGGCTGAGGTGATGCGTGGGTGGGGGGTACTGCATATAGATTTCGTTCTTTTTCCGAATCGGGCCTAACCTTAACCACCGTCAGCGGATAATCGTAGTCCGCCCCGCCCACCAGACGAAAGCCCCAGGGCACATTATCAAATCGGCACATCTTAATGTCGAGCACCATGTTTCCTTGATTTATTCCGACTTTTTTGTTCGTTTCGATTTTTCCGTTTTCTATCGCGAATTTTCTTCTATTTTTTTTTTTTATTTTTTCTCTTGCTTTTCCGGCGCTTTGCGGTCGGTGGGAAGAAGCGAGTGTTTCGAGTGCAGCGCTGGCAACCAACTGTTGGCATCGCCGTGCGTGCAACTCGACAATCGAGTGGCGATGGCGATGGTGGTGATCGGAGCGATTTCGCACACTGCCGCCGGAGGAGCTTCATCGAAGCATACTTTCCTCCTGGCCACGACATGCTAATGAGGCTGCCACACTGTCAGCCATCGGCTTACATTCCCCTTTACACCATTCCGTGCCACTGCCACTGCCCCTGCCCCACGGATATCTGGTCGTAATCGTAATCGCAATCGACAGCAGTCAGAGCCTCTTAGCGGCAATGTAACAGGTTGCGCGAACGGGTTATGCTTTGAAGTGGGCGGATTTTTTTTGGCGGTGATTACACTGAAAACTATGGTCGAAGAAGCTGTGTGCATCAATTCTCAACTGAGAGCAAGTCCCATTTGGCTAACTCTTCTCAATATCTTAAAAATGTCTTACAAATACATTCTAAAATATAGCTATAGATAGGAATATTTACTAAGAAATACAATACCCCAACTACCAAAATAACAGTGCATCGCTTTTCCATCGAGATCGGGAGTGGAGCTAGAAATAGAGTTTGAATTTTTAGGGTAAACCGTACCTGAAACATGGGTGGTCAAAGGATTTGCAGTTGGCACGCCCGAGGGCCATGCTATGCCACTGCAATGCTAGACTGCAGAAGAGGCCATTGAACTGCATTAGCTAGCTTCCGTTTTAGTGGTATAAATACCAGTTGCAGCCCAGAGCATCCACTGCATATCCAAGATGTTTAGCCAGCACAACGGTGCAGCAGCACATGGCCTTCGGCTGCAGTCGCTGCTTATCGCAGCCATGCTCACCGCCGCAATGGCAATGGCCACGCCGACTGGCAGTGGTCACCAGTTGCTGCCCCCCGGGAACCACAAGCTCTGCGGGCCCGCACTGTCCGATGCCATGGATGTGGTGTGTCCCCATGGCTTTAATACGCTGCCAAGGAAACGTGAAAGCCTGCTGCTGGCCAACAGCGACGACGACGAGGACGCGAAGCAGGAGGAGGAGGATGATAGCAGCATGTGGCAGACGCTGGACGGGGCAGGATACTCCTTCAGTCCACTGCTAACCAATCTGTACGGATCCGAGGTCCTGATCAAGACGCGTCGTCGCTACAGGAGACACCTGACCGGTGGCGTCTACGACGAGTGCTGCGTCAAGACCTGCAGCTACTTGGAGTTAGCCATCTACTGTCTACCGAAATAGGACACGTGGCCAACACTCACTCATTACCCAGCATGCATACACATACATACGTACACTTAAACATGGCATTCCCACATACATCCTATATGTACACCCGTTCCCCCAACAGCATTCGTAATCCAATTCGTAATCACTTATTTATGCAGCACCAACTTTGACTAATGAATAAAAGTAGACAGTGCAAAAAGAAGAATTTGTGTGAGCGGCAAAGACAAGACAGTCAAAGGAAAAGTACCAAGGAGGCGTAATTCGTTGCCAGGATGCTGCTGGCTCCAATCAGCTGGCTCGGGTTCTTGTTGGCCTACTCCGGCCTGCCGGGCGCCCAGGCGCGGATTGGTAAGTACAGGGTAAAGATGGTAGAGGCGAACGGGCTGGAAACGAGGTGACTTTAAGACCAAGGACTCATTTGGTATTCATAAATGCAGGGCTTAGCACGGCCTGGCTGTTTATACATAAATTGTTTAATTGGCTGACAGCAAAACGCCCACAAAGCCCTGCTTCTTCTCCCTAACACGGCCACCCAAAAAACCACCCACAGTTTTCCAATAGCCATTTGCATAAGTCAGCTTTGACATTGAACGAGTTTAGCCAGGCGTTAGAGAGAAGAGCCAACTCCGGAATGCACTCATCGCATCCTAACACAATTTGACAACCTGACTTTTGAGGATAACATGTGTGTGGATCCGGACCCCGACCCCTAGAACCCGACCCCGACCCAGACCCAGTTTAAGTTCCTTACGAGGCAGTATATAAACCAGTTACTTTGGGCCAACCATCATCAGTTAGCTTTCGACCCGGCTCGACCCAACTTAATCCATTCGATCGTAAAGCAACCTAAGCAGTAAACCCATAACCATGAGCAAGCCTGTGTCCTTCATCTCGATGGTGGCTGTGATTTTGCTGGCCAGCTCCACAGTGAAGTTGGCCCAAGGAACGCTCTGCAGTGAAAAGCTCAACGAGGTGCTGAGTATGGTGTGCGAGGAGTATAATCCCGTGATTCCACACAAGCGCGCCATGCGTAAGTTCTTACCAGGATGCAGATCCTCCAGCTGGCTTTGCTAGATCTACATTGTATCCACGATTTTTCTCAGCCGGTGCCGACAGCGACCTGGACCCCCTCAATCCCCTGCAGTTTGTCCAGGAGTTCGAGGAGGAGGACAATTCGATCTCGGAACCGCTGCGAAGTGCCCTCTTTCCTGGGAGCTATCTGGGGGGTGTCCTCAGTTCCCTGGCGGAAGTCCGGAGGCGAACTCGCCAACGGCAAGGAATCGTGGAGAGGTGCTGCAAAAAGTCCTGTGATATGAAGGCCCTGCGGGAGTACTGCTCCGTCGTCAGAAATTAGGCCTCCTAATGCGAAAATCATTGACCCCAACTGACCTGCTCGACGCGATTATCTCTGGATCTGGTTCCAAACCAACCATGTGCATATATACTACAATCGATGTTTTTTACAGCTTGTTGCATGTTACTCTTTATGAATGATCGAAATGGATTAAATATATATTCTGCTTTAAGCTTTGGCAAACAATCGCAAATGATACTCCATATTATTACCAATTTGGGGCGTTATATTTGTTATTATCATATTTGGATATTTGTTGATTATAACACTTCAATTTGTTTTATTTTAGCGTTCAAAAATAAAATAAATATATAGCACAAGTATTAACAAAACTAAAATTAATATATACATTTTTTTCCATCAAAACTAAATGTATTGAAAACAAAAAACGTAACATATACTTTGGAAAAGAAACTTGAAACAATTTAAACCATTCCATTCATTCATTTCCAAAAACTTGTAGAATACCTGTAATAATATCAAAGGCAATCCAATTGCAATTCAAAAGATAGTTGCAAATTTAGCTTTCAAATTTTAGTTCATAGATTTGTTCGTACTTCGCTTATTAATCATCGATAATATATATCTTCCAAAAATAAGTTAATGCTCAAATCTTAAAAAAAAAACCTTTAAGTTGACATTAAAAGATAAGTATTTCAAGTCGCGGTTCGGCGATTTTATGGCAATACTCATAATGGAATCGTTTTGTGAAGTCGTAAATTAGATGATTATATTGGTAATATTACGCTATGACAAAACTATGTTATTACATTTTGAAAGCTAAATTAAACTTAATCAAGCACAGTTCATGCAGACCTTAAATAACAATAATACATTACCAAATGCAAGGCATTAAAATTGCAAAGCGGATAATCTTCGTAAATTAACTAAAATACGTATAAATATCGCGTAAAAACAAAAAGCACTGAAGCCCAGAAGCTGTGACCAGTTCAACGTATGTTTTGAGGGCATTTAATTGGAATGATTTTAAACTTTACACTGAGCTGAGTTTGTTAAAAAATCACGGCTTCCTTTTCAACATAGTTGCAAACAGAAATCCGGCCGCTGTTCAATAAATAATTAACTGCAATGAACGACAATGAAAAATCAATGTAATACCCGTTTAATTACCAATCAAGTTGGCCAATCTGCAGCAGTTTGAATACATAATTTATTTAATAATTTATACCCAGGCGATGTATTCTGGCCCCGCACAATCATACATATCTACATGCATAACATCCCGTGTTCCGATTCATTTCGCGTGCCTGTCTCTGATTTCAGATCATAAATTATGCGCATACATCCCACTTACATGTGCATATATATCATAAATTCAAAATTGGAATTGAGTAGGCTTCGATAACGACTTAACAACTATGAATACGTGAGTGCTTTCCCCAATCGTGTCCTTTCAGTCCTTTTCAGTCATAGCAGTTGTCGTCATTGGGTTAATAGGATTACGAGGTTTACGAGGTTTACGTTCTGGGCTTGGCAGCACAATACCTCAGCACCTCATCCATGGTGCACGACTTCAGGCAACACTCGTCGAAGACTCCATCCCGAAGACGTCGAGTCTTGAGCATCTGAACCGAACTATCACTCAACAGTCTTTCCAGCAGGGAACGGTCTTCGAAGCCATCGATCAGGTTGAAGTTCACGGGGTCTACAGGTGTTGGGTGAAAGTAAAGAGATATAACCATTTAGTACTCCTTGTTCTTATATCAAGTATCCTTTTCCACTTGGAAAATCCTAAAGTTTCCTTGCACCTACCCAAAGTTCTCTTGGTCATCGCATTGAAGCCATACACACAGAGCTTGGAGAGCGTTTCGGGCAGCTTGCGGCCACACAACTTCATGGTGGCCTGGACACCGCCGATCATGAGGATTAGCAGTAGCAGGCTGGGTAGCAGGATCCTCCTGCCCTGACACCTCATCTCGATGCCCATGAGTGATGGAGTGGTGTTTGAGTGTGGATGCGTGAGTCCCCCGGGGAGTGTGTAGTATATGTCTGCCAAGTGGCCCGGCCTCAACTGTTTGGCTCCCAGCCATCGGCCGAGGGTTATATATATGGGGCAGAATCGGATACGATCCGAGTTGGATGTCTGCGGGCTGTATCCAGCGTCTGAGCACTGTCAGCATGCGTTAGCCGTAGTGTCAGTTAGCACCATGCACATAGTTCGCCATGGTCTGGTCTAGTTTCTCGTGAGGATTCGGGTGTGGGTTGTTATTTATCCCTGCGGGCTGGCATGGGATGTCTGAAATGGTGAGATGATGATGAGCCCGGGGGGTCTTACGCACATCAGCTGGCGTTTGTTTACCTTCTCGCCCAAGAAGTAGCGCACGGATCTGGATTGCTGGAAAACAAAATGACGTGCATCGAGTTCCCTTCGGCACACGAGGGTGTTCATCCATTTCGGCGGGTTCAGAAAGTTTAGCTGAAAAGTTAAGCAGTTTAACTAGAGTTCTATGCATACATATTTAAACTCACATTTGTCAAGCTACTAAAAGTTGACTTACGTGAAATATATTCTTTAATTAAATACAGATTTTTTTGGAATTGTTCCTTTTTTTAAATTTGGAATGTACCATAATAAAAATTAACTTCAGAATAATGAGACTTTCAAAACTACTTAAAGTCTTTAAATTGGCACAAAAGCCATCACGTTTTAACAACACTTTTAGAGCTTCTTTCATTCCCATTCAATTAAAAAACGAGTGCCAACTTATTCAATTGCTTTTGAGTGGAAAACAATAAAGTCGCCTTCTGTTATCTCATTATCTTTGGCTCAGTACCTTCGATGCTTTATGGTTTCCCCAAGTCCCTTTTGCAAATGATAAGCCAACTGAGCCTTTTTTCCGTCCGCAAAAAATCAGGTAGATTTTACCTGTAAGCCCGGAATTATTATCATTTCAAAACCCTTCGGTTGAATTGAGTGTTATCTTCGGAAAATCCCGCTGCTGATTGGAAGTTGTTTACTTGTTTTTATATCGCTCCCTCGATAATAACAAAAAAATATGGATAAAAAGGAAGCTGGAAATTCGAATCTGAGTGTATCACCGAGTTCGTTTTGTCTCCATCTTTTGTTTTGCTTATTAAAATCAGAACGTCATCTAATTAAAAATTCATATTTTTCATTATTGTTCTCGGAAAACAAGGGCACCGCACTCGAGGTGCTGAATGGCAGCAGCTTGTGGGTGGCTCGGTGGTTTGGGTGGTTTGGGTGGCTTGGGTGGCTATGGGTGGTTTCGGGTGGTTTGAATAATCCGGGGATTCCCCATGCCGCACAGCTGGAATGCTGCAGGGCGCAGGATGAAGAAAAAAGCAATGGACTCTTCTTTTGTTTCTGCTGCTGCTTGGAGAGTAACTTTATTTGCCTCCACTAGAAATTTTACAATGAAATATTTGGAAATACGATTACGTTTATAGTTAGGGGTTAAGTGTAGTAGGAAAATGAATTGCAAAAAGCCTGCCGGTCGGGTGTTGTTCCCGTGCCGCCACACAAAATCTCAGCCATGTCGGGTTCATCTGGTACTTGATTTTTGGGATCTGGTTTCTGGGTTTTTTTTTTGTCTTGCCATCCTGGTCATCAGGCGCAGTAGTCCAGTATATCGTCGTAGGTGCAGCCCTCCTTGCAGCACTCGTGGGCGATGCGTCGCCGGTGGCGTCGCAACTTGCGTCCACTTCCGCCGGCCGGTGGCACTCCCTTCTCCGTATCCGCATCCGTATGCTGCTGCTTAAACCTTCCCGTTTCCGTTTCCTGTTCGGTGTCCTCATCCGGCTGCTGGAGCTTACGGATTAGGTCTCGCACTCTAGCATCCTTTGATGCTTGACGAAAATAAGTTAGATGTATGGATGCGAATGGAATATGCAGAGTACCCAATCTCTTACCAGTGCTCCGCCTGACCCGGCGTGTAAATCCATTAACACAAATCACATCCAGTGCCTGGATCAGAGCCTCGCCGCACATCTTCCGGCGTCCCTGGACCGGCTGCAGCAACTGCGACACGGTGGCCAGCAGGAGCAGCAGCGCCAGTCCCAGTCTAATCAGGCTCATCCTGCTCGATCTTTCACTCCGCCGTCCGTGCTCTCACCGGGCATAAAAGGTATGCCTCCTATATCTCTGGTATCTCTGGGTCCTATCTCGAACTTCTCGTGCTCTTGGCAAACCGATCGCTGGGCATGCCAAATGATACTGATCCTTGAAGTTGCCCAGCGCTCAAAATGTTGACTCGCTAATTGACTTTTTGACTTCACGTATTGCGGCCAGGTAGAAAGTTGAACTCGGGCCAGGTCAGTCAACCAACCAGTCAGCTGCAGGAGATTTCCCTTTGGACTACCAGGTTTTTCTTATTTTTGTCGCTCGACCAGCCGGCGGGCAAATGCCCTGCGAAAGGGAATGGCCTTTCCCGGCCAGGAATTGCCCGACTTATCCAAAGTCAAAGTCTAATCTCGATCCTTACTTTACGGAGGGGAAATACATACAAAATTGGCCAGGACATACAAATTTGTTGTGTAAAACTAGGATATAGATTAAACTTTTGCTAGCAAAACAACCACTATTACATATATCTATGGGTACTTTAAAAGATTGAAAATTATTTAGGCATTTCACTAACATATTTACTTGATTCTACTTGTTTGTTGACAGGCTACTTCTGGCACATCAGTGACCTCCACCTGGACACACTCTACTCCACGCATGGCGACATATACAGAAGCTGCTGGGAGTTAGCACGATCGGTTTCCGGCTCCAATGCCAATAGTGCGGCATCGGAGCCACCTGGTCCCTTTGGACACTACAACTGCGATAGTCCGTGGAGTCTGATTGAATCGGCGGTGAAGACGATGAAGGCCAAGCAGGGCGACAATGTGGAGTTCGTCCTGTGGACAGGAGATGCCCTGTCCCATTCGGCTCAGCCGCTTTCCGAACAGAAGCAGCACGAAATCCTGCGAAATATTACAGAGCTGCTGGGACGCAGCTTCTCCTCGCAGTTCATATTCCCGGTCTTGGGCCACGAGGACGGCAGTGGCAGCTATCGCAGATTGGGCGAACTGTGGCGTCACTGGCTTCCCTCCGAGGCCCTGGTGACCTTCGATCAGGGCGGCTACTACTCCATCGAACAGACCAAGAGTCGTCTGCGCATTGTGGCTCTGAATACGAATTTCATGCGACTTGATCCCGATCCGGATCCAAGGGCATCGCTTAGTTTACGATGGCCAGCTGAATATTTCGCCGAGCCCAAGGCATCCGTGAGCTCCATTTCGGCAGAGGATGAGCTGCTGGCGGAGCAACAGTGGCTCTGGCTAGAGGAGGTGCTCACCAAGTCCAAAGAGAAACAGGAAACGGTATGAGTAACTATTATTAACAGTACTTAGTGGGAATTATACTTATGTAAATTTAAAATCCGCTTTTTTGTGTTAAAATTAAATAATTCCCATTTCAGTCAACTAACATTTTATGAGCATGTGTATAGACTAATCAACACATATTTACAGATAAATTAATAAACTCATTATTTTTATACTTCTCATGAAATTATTGATTAACTAAACTCGTTTTTTTTTGCATTCTTTTAACTTAATTTCAAATTAACTCACGCCTTACATTTCACAAAATTTAAATGCATTTAAAAATTGCCTACCATAATTTAATGTTTGCAGCTCGTAAAGCCAATATTTTTCATAAAATTAACGAGATAACGCGACGCATATGTAAATATTCAATATTTTTGACTTACCTTGACCCCAGGCTATCGCATGCCAGTAAATCCAATCGGATAGCCAACTGCCCTTTTGATTAATTATAATATTTAATTTGCAACAAGAAGGATTGATTTCATTTCACTCGCCGCTTGGATTAAATGAACCGAATCCGTTGACTCATTGTCCCAACCAGGTATACATCGTGGGTCACATGCCACCAGGTGTTGATGAACGTCACCTGGGCACCCAGCACAACCAGTTGACTTTCACGGAGCGCAATAACCAGCGTTACCTGGACATGGTGCGCCGCTTCGCGCCTGTCATCCAGGGTCAGTTCTTCGGACACCTTCACTCGGACACATTCCGTTTGATCTACGATGCCAAAGGTTAAGTACTAAGCTGAATATTTCTACAGTCATAAAAACACCTTGAAGATTAGTACCACTTTATGCATTTTATCAAATTTTAAGTGGATAGTAACTAAATATCATGGCCTGTGGTGATAATTCGTTACATTTTTGCTCATAACTAACAATGGTTTCCTTTTCGGCTGACAGGCAATCCCATTTCGTGGCTGATGATTGCCCCATCGATTGTGCCGCGCAAGGCTGGCATCGGCTCATCGAATAATCCCGCCCTGCGGCTCTACAAGTTCGACACGGGCAGCGGCCAGGTGCTGGACTACACGCAGTTCTGGCTGGACCTGCCACTGGCCAACCGGGCCAACGAGCCCACCTGGCAGCCGGAGTACAACCTGACCCACTACTACGCCCTGCCGGAGATCTCCGCCGGAGCACTGCACAATTTCGCCGAGCGATTCACGGGCACCGACCTCTCCTGGTTCACCAGGTAAATGCAAATGGTTTGGGGGCGAACTATGAGCGTGTTGATTGATTTGACCGGTAATCCTTGGAGCTCACAGATGGATTTGCTCCTGCAGGCGACAGTTTTGAAGGGGCAATGATGTTTGGGTATCTGGAGCACTAGTAAATTGATAAATTCATGCTTTAAATCGTTTGAACAAGTTTAAAACCGAGCATTTAAAAAATAAGATAGCCCGTAAAAAAATTACGGATTTTTTCTGAAACTCAATTTAACGCCTAATTTACTTCATGATAAAGAAACAATAGGACGGTTTAGTTTTTTCCACGAAAATCAATTTCAAATTTAAACGTTTAACGACTGACTTGTCCAATTGGTACGGAATATAAACCATTTAAAAAATTAAATAAATCGTATTATTTTCGTAAACCATTTCATTTGTGAGTCCTTAAAAAAGTGCAAGCCCCTTTTTTATTTTTTCTTAGTCCAATACCCCTTTGCAGCCCAGTAGTTATCACTTTACAAAGACCGAGGGCAAAGAAATAGTCCTATTTTTTATTGTGCAAGCTGTTTTAATAATTTAAATCCGTTTAAAATTGAAAATCCGTTGAAAACGTTTTTTCGCAATTATAATTTTTTATCAAAACTCATTGCACATTTCATAGTGAGTTGCCCACTATCACCCCCCATCAAAATTGACTTAAATATTACCTCGGCATTTTTTATTGATCAATAAGATTTAAATTTAAACATAATCCGCTGATTTTGGTAGGGAAAAACGTTACTAAAAGGGGTCTTATGTGGGGATGTATGAATATAGGAGAGTGTCGGCCAGGATCGCAATTCGTTCAGCAAACCATTTATATTCATCCGGAATATTAACGCCCTCCATTATTGTAAGCCCCCACTGGGAGACCCTTGTGCAGGGCAGAATTTAAGGGGCACAGGTAGACTTCTTCAATCAGGACACCGCTGAACCACTTTCGCCCGCCCGTGTGGTGTTGCAATATGTAAATCAAAGTGGGAGATAGCGGCCCGGCTAAGAGCATTTATGAAAGCCCGGCTGGCCGGCGATACAGGCCAAAGCAAACAGGGACTTCAAATGACGCTCATACTCCCATAGACCATTCTTTTTACCCGGCTCATACCCTCCGCTGTTTTTTTTGTACCCACAGATACCACCGAGCCAACGCCGTGCGATATCATTCCGGGTCGGCCTGCCCCGGACTCTGCATGCTCAATCATTACTGCGCCATCACGCGCCTGGACTACGATGAGTTCCGGCTCTGCCTGGAGAAGGAGCAGCTGGCCCTGCAAGGACACGCCCCCGCCGCCCTAATGCCCACATCCTGGAGCTGGCTGCTCGGCGTGCTCGCCGTTTTTTATGGCCTCCACGCGGGGCGATGGTCAGGGGGATGCAACAATTGCCACATCCAGCGAATTTAAGCGTTCTCGCTTAAGCGGAACCATATCAATATGGGGCAAGACCCCCGGATGCGCAGGCACTCAGAAAAAAAAAAATGACGGCTTCTAGGCAAATTATGAGGGAATCAAAAATACCCTTAAGCTCAATGGTAGGATAAAACTACGAAGGTCCTTTTAAAATGTGATGTATTTGTTCATTGTTACGGGATGTTTGAGTTTAGAAAACAGGGTAATTGTTTTTGGAAATTATTTGAAAAGTTTGATGTTGTACTAATACATTTAGTTTTATTATTACGAAGCTTGCCCTTTCTTTAGTTATATACTAAACATCAAAAAGGATTTTAATGCCAATTGCTACCTATAAGGTCGTTTTCTTCTGAGTGCCACGATGCGGAAATAGATAGTAATGGATATACGTAGGAATGGGTGAGCTAACAATGGTCGAGCCAGAGAGGACGAGGACGAAGGATAACGTGGCTGAGCAATTCCTATATACAAGTATAGCGCTAATTTATTCTCAATTATGCTGCATATGAGCCAGTATGCGTGCCATATCGTTTGTGTGTGTGATATGATTACAAAGAATCGTCTCTGCATGTGTATTCGCGGATATATATGCCTCTATGTATATGTGTATTGTATGGACTTGGATATATATGTATGTATCTGTATATGTTTATCTGGATGTACTTATTGTATATGAAATAAACGAAAACTTTTAATGTTACTGCCCTTGCTCAATTTGTTTTCCGTTGGCGTCGCTTCGTCTCCGCTTTCTATAAATATTTAAGCAACAAATTGTGGTGTAAATAAATGTGTTAATTTGCGCAAACAAGTCAGCAGTTAAATAAAACGATTGCAGATGCTGTTCGGGTTTCCCGGGAAAAAATCGAGGGTTACAGTCCGGGTTTCCAGCACTTTTTACGACCACGGCCATTAAACGGCGTAAACCGCAGCGCAGTCGTATAAAAAAGTCATTGACAATGGCCGGACCAAGTCGAAGGAGTCATGGACGCATGTCTCACTATCCAGAAGAACATGCATATGGATGGCAGGATTTGTTCCAAGGACATTCTGTATAACCATTTCGCAGCGAAATTCACCCGAAATCATTGAGTATTAATGTGGAATAAATTAATCTTCAGAAACCCATTTTTTTGTTGATACTCAATCTCTTAAAATTCATGTATGTACGTATGCAATTTTAAATTTTAATTTATTTCGTTTCTAGGTTTTCAAGGTTAAAAAGCAGTCATGGTCTTGTAGTATTGCATTCTTAAGTTTGTTAGAAGCTTAACGAAAATACACTTAGCATACTGTTGTTCTGATTTCTTCCCTCAACTTCCCAATACCTCAATATTTCACAACTCGTAACGCAAAACAACTGCAAAAGTCAAACATTTTCCCTGCCATTTTGCAAAGTTCTGGTTAAGTCACATAGTTCCCAAAACTTCCATAAAGGTGCACATAAAGGTCGTTAAAGAAAATTTAAGGAGCGTTCCCTCGGCGTTTGGCACTCCCGTAGCGAACTTAGTTTACCCATGAAGCACTGAAAGATGGATACCAAAGTGCAATTATATGCATAATAGATAGGCATATCTACATCTACAAATTCAATCCGCATGCAAATGATTGCCTTTCTGATTTGAATTTGATTCGAATGTTGTTCAATTTAGTATCTGAGAACATGCCGTCAATGGTAACTAAGATACCTTGTATCGCAACGCAAGTCGATTCATAAGTAATGCATGAGCGGCCACCGAATGACCCCAAGAACATGTTGCACGGCCATGCCGCCACCCACCCACTAACCAACCCACCCACTAACCAACCACCCACCTCCCAATTTCCATCGGCATGCGTGACTCCGGTACGTGATGGTCAAGTAAATTATAGGCGAAATTGAAACGGCCATCCTCGAGGATGCGGCGCCAGGCCTGGCTGTTAGTTTTCACAACTTGGCCCAAACCACCGGGGGGAGTTTAAAGTATTCGGCCGATAAGTCATTGCTTAATTTGAGGCAGCAGGTGATGGCCAAAGCCAAAGTATTGCCACCTGAAGAGAGATTGATTTTACCTAAATTATACCCTTCACTTGTAGAGAAAAAGGGTAGATACGTTAGTAAGTATGCAACAAGTAGATTTATCAAATTTAATATCAAACATTTAATTTAAAACAGCTTTTAAGTTTCAATTATATTTATGTACATTTAATTTGTCTGAATAAACCAAAACAATGCGCAATTGTTTGCATAAAAAATGGAATAATAGATGCAACTAGTTAAACGAATATGAGGGAACGATTTTGTAATACATATAACACAAGCATGCAATTAACAAATTCATTGTTGGTTCAATAAAAATACATAAATATATTTTCTTATTTATTTTGAATAATATATTTGGGATATGAATATTTGGGGATAAATTAAATATTTGCCAATAACTAGTTTGCCACAGTTATGCTTATATTTTTTAATACATATTGCTGGCAGCTTATTAATTTTGGCCAACAATTTGTTGGACATGTTTTTAATAACAACAAAGTTATTATTTATCCTATATGCTGGCAACTTATTTAATATTCAAATGTTGCGGAAAGCGTAGCGAAGACAAACGCTTTTGGTTAACAAGTAGCGCACATCAGCCAACTGCCAAATTAAACAGTTTGTTGTTTCGACCCCGTGGAGCCGGGAGCCACCAGTTGTGGCTAGAAAAGCACCGAGTCCACAGGTAACCCGAGTCCATCAAAGTTGCACTTGCACCCACCCGGAGCCAAAGTGACAAACACATGCCGGAACACCCGCAGTCATTAAAGTTTATTAAGAAATTCTGCCAACTCTTTGAGCAGCAGTTGGTGTCTGAGGGGGGAGGTGAGTTGGAGCTACTCTATATCTTTCTTGGGGGGAGGGGAGGCGTGTTGCTCTGGACCCCGCACACCATCAGCGCTCCTTGGGGCCACTCGATGGAACTTCAACAGCAGGCGACGAAATGTTTTGGTTTTGCGGCTTTTGCAATTTGGCAAAGTTCGTTTGGATTTTAACTTGAATTGGGGTTTGCCGGCATCGGCTGGGGGCCGCTCTTCCATCTTCCATGTTCCATCATAACGCATTGGGGACCCCAAGGACATGAACAGCCGAACGGAACTTGGCAGCCGAAATAATACACACGACTAAGCAAATACTCGGGGAGATGGTATCGCAAAATGCGAATATACAATACACGGAACGAAATGTGGTTCCCTAATGACTCACAATGGAAACCTTGTGAGTATCGAAAAGGATTTTGAATAAATTACAATACTCAGCAAAATTCCAGCGAAGAGGTATTCCATGAAATGCTATTATGGCCTTTATTCATTAAAAGTATGCATAATAAATTTTAAAGTACAAGCTTACAAATGGCTATGATTATAATATTGTTCATTATCAAATTCCATGTAAAGAGAGTATAACCAACTCATACAACTTATTGATGGAAATATGTACTCGATTCATAGTAAATTGAAAATATTTTTGAATATATTTTCGTTTGGTGTACGGGGCACTACATTATATGGGCACATACTCACTCGATTTCTGTGTATCTTCTGCCTGGTTTTTGCCTCTTTTCCGCACTTGGCCATGCATATGCGATACATTATAAACACTCACCTGTTCCACTCAGGTAGTACGAGTAGTAGCAGCAGCCAAGAGCACATACCATACAGTTTGGGGGCGGGGGCGGGGTCTGGGGATTATAAATATTTGCACATTATAGCAATATATACACTGCTTCGCTGCGCTTTGGATTCGGATACGGATACGGATTCGGGTTTGGATTCGGATTCAGATTCAGATTCTTTTGCTGCTGCTGCTTCTGCTGCCGCTGCTGCTGCCGTAGCCAAAAACAATTTCAATTCTAATGTGCCATTAATCATTCACAAACATTAAACATATTATTTTTTGCTGGCTTTCTAGCGTGAAATACAGGCAGCTTAGTTGCCTGTCAGGTGCTCTGCAGCGGAGCTTTTTGTGCATGGGTTAAATTTCGCTGACAGGCGCAGGAGCGAGGGGTTGCAGGGGGCTGGTAAGTGGGCGGTACAGGTGGGCGGTGCACAGGTGAGCAATGGCGAGAACACACTGAATGCACTAATTGTTGTGCTTGAGCGCACCGAAAGCACATGAACTTGTGAAATAGCTGGGCACAACAATATAACAGCGCTAAGTTGCTGATTCTGACGATCCTGCTGCCGCTGCTCTTGATGGCAAAACAAAATTTCCAAAAATATAAGCAGATGAAAAATAAAACAAGAGAGAATGTCATAGTTGAGGTACCCGACTATCAGATACTCATCGTTACTCAGATGGTGAAAGTGCGAAGGAGATTTTTAGAAGCTATTTAAAAAAATGAAAAAATATTATAACATTTTTCAAAAGTGTGGGCGTAGCAGTATTGGGCGGTTTGTGGGCGTGGCAAAATATGGAAATAAACTCAATCTCTCTAGCTTTTATAGCTCCTGAATCGAGGCCAGATGCAGATTCCCTCCGGGGTGCCGCAGGATCCTACTGCCAGAGATCCCGCCAGAGTCCTTTTACCTGTTACATGCTTTTCAATGAATATAGTATACCCTTTTTTCACTACTAGACACGGGTATAAATACTCAACGCACAAACAATGAGCGGGATAACGAACAAATATCGAAACGTGTGTTAACAGACGCCGTGCTCGAATATCACACTGGGAAAAAATGCGTGCTATAATATTACTTAAATAAACATTTAAGAAAAGGCCATGTTACTTACAATTTATTAAACAATTAGGATACATTTCAATCTTAACTTAATTATCATCAGAAAAGCTTTCTTAAAAGTATGAGCAGAACATTATTTACATTACTTTTCATTACATCTATAAACAATACTTATTATTATTGCTTATTTAATCATATTAAAAAAGTAAAGTACTTAATCATAGGGGTAAGCTATTTTTATAAAAAACGCTATCAGATTAAAATTCTATCTTAGTGTAATATGCACGTAGTTTATTGTTTATTTTCTTGTTAAATTGTATTAAGTAAATGAACACTACCTTACGATATTTGCAAAACAAATATATGAGCAAGATTTTCGCCTCTGTGCAGCAATTTCAATTGTGTGCGGTTTCACTTCAATCAACTGCAAATAGAAATCCAATTTAAGCCCAGCTTGTCGGCGCTGCCGAAAGTATGCAATGAAAAAATATGAAACTTAAATAAACTGAACCATGCATCTAGTCGATATAACCCGGTCTGTTTGCAGGGCATTGAAAACGTTTTCAATGGCTTTCCAAAAATCCAAAAATAAACGTTTAATATTTAGAGGAACATGCATATAAAATTGAGATCGTGTGCGTGTGAATAGGTGGGTAAGAAATGTACTACATATATCGGAATCGTTGTTTTCTTGTTAATTAGCTGGTTTAGCACACATGCCACTGTGTGTCTGCATGTGTGTATGTGTGTGTGTTGGTGCTGAATATTTATCGCTTTTCCACTAGCGCTTCTTGGCTTGAAGTGCTCTTTTCCTTATTTTCCTGTTGGCTTCGGCGAGTGGAACAGGGGGCATATGTGATTAGCCCAATGTCCGTGGCTAATTTATAATCGGGTGTGAGTGGGCGTACTATGCTTTTTGGCCAAGCGGGAGGATTGGGCTGGGTGCCGCACACACAAAGATACACCCCGATGGGGTGTCATCATCAGCGATTTTCCATGAATATGAAAATATATTATTAAAAGGCAACTAGAGCAAGAGCAACTTTTGCTGCTTTCGCGAACTTTTCCGTCGACAGCAGCAGCGCTAGCAGCGACTTTCGTTGAGCGGCGAGTAACAATAATAATTCGCACCGTGGTCGCGAACGTGGTCACCACATCAGCCAGCTCCTAGTTCCGAGTGTGCCGACAATCCCGAGTCCGAATTTCGAGTCCGGTACGGTACGTCAGTGCAACGCCAGTGCATCGGCGACAGGTGCACCTCTTTGTGTGTGGGCATACAGAGTGTAATTTGTGTGTGTGTGTGGGTGCATGAGTGTGTGTGTGCGTGCTGCACCAGAAAACCCAAAAATAAATGCCAGAAAATGTGTCACCTGCAAATAGTGGCGAACAATGCAAAAAATATGAAAAACTCCCCGCCGCGAATGAGCCATCAAAAATTAATTAAATAAAATGCATTAAAGGAAAACCAAAGAGATATATATTTTATATATATATGTATATATATAAATGTCCATTGCATTTGCTTCCAGCACACACACACACACACACCAAAGCTAATTAGCATTTAAAGCACAATTAAAAAGTGGAGCCGTAAAGGCTGGCAAAATAAAATCAACTTCAACCGCGAGAAAAACCAAAAAGCCAGAAAGCACAAAACCAAAAACTGAAAACTGAAACACAAAAATACTGAAAAACCATTTTGCTGCAAGTGAAACAATTAAATGGCATTTTAAGCGTATTTCTTACCCATTTCCCCTCGATTTCTATATGGACTCTTTCTTTGTGCTATTTTCATGGTACGGGGGGAAAATCGCTTACCAAAAATACAAAAAAAGAAAAGAAATATAAAAGTCCGGAGGGTAAAAATGTTGACATCGCTGGCGAGGACGTGGAAAGCCAGAACAAAAATCAAATAAATAAAATTAAAGAAAAACCAAGAACTACGCTCAAAAATAGAATATTAGAGACGTGCCGTGTTATGTTGCGGGGGGAGGGGGGAAATGAGGGGTGCGGCAGTAAAAATGCTGTAATAGTCGGGCCATATAGCCTGCATATACAATCTATAGCTACAGATACAAATGTATCTATCCATCTTTCGCTGCCGCTGTCTCCATCTTGTCGCTCATCGACGGCGACCGAATATTTTTTATACATATATAATTCATTTTTTCTGGCGCTCTCCTATTTTTTTCTTAATTTTTTTTTAAACTATTTGGTTTATTTGTTGTTCTTGCTGGCGGGTGGGCAAAAAGCGGTCTAAATATGTGGCCAACTTACAGTGGCGGTTGGAAAAAGGTGTTCCTGCAATGAATCAGCATCGAAAATTTGTGGGTATTTTGGACACATTTTCATACCCATTGCCTAGCTTTTGAGCTTTCCTGCACTGTAATCCGCTTTGTCTTCAATTTAAGAACTCAAGGTGGTAATTCTGATGTCGATGCTTTGAATATCTGCCAAATGCGCTTCAATGTATTTTAATTTAATGCCATCATTATTGTTAATTAGGTAATAAAAGTCACTCATCCATATGTGCAAATGCGTAAGCGGTTCGGCTTTTGAAAAATAAATCATTTTAATTAATTGAACTCTCGTTCTCTGGCTGCAAATATATCAATAAGTTTAGCCGATGTACATTCTTGCAATTTTTGACTACAACTCTTTGACATTATTTATTTGATGTATTCATAATTAATGCAGATAAATAAATGCCTTTTAAATGATATTTTAATATAAATTTGACAACATTTAAAGTGCTAATTAAATTGCTTAATACTTCTGTTTCGTTTTGGAAAACGTATCATTATTAAATTATAATAAATATAGGTGTGCAGTGATTCTACAGTATTACAAGTAGTAATAGTAGTAATCCGTCTGTGAAATATTATTTTTTAATTTTAATAGAAAGCACCGCATTAAAATTGCTAAATTTCTTAGAACTATTAACCTTTTATATTGCTCTTAATGGCTTAGCATTTCGCCTTGAACATTTGCTTGCAAAAGGAGCATTTAATACAAAAATATAATTTAAGAACAGTTTTATACGTATATATCTCACAACAATGCACCATATTTTGGCAGCCAGTGTGCCAGATTGTATCTGCGTCCACGCATTCGCTCGCCCGTGGATACAGATACATTCCGGCGATCCGCAGCAGCTGCTGCTTCCTCTTCTGCGTCGCTGCCAAAGATGTGAAAATGTAGACTGATGAAACGGAATACAACAAAAGCGAAATGAAAATACGAATAAAAATGAAAATGAAAAGCCAAAGGAAAGCAAAGGCGCCGCCGCCGATGATCATTGCGTAAAGTTGAGCGTTTTCGCCGCTGCTTCGCTTCTGTTGCTGTTTCATTTTCAGTTTCAGTTTCAGTTGGCCGATGGTGCGCTTACAAAACGCCGGTTTTCGGCGGACGCGTTCGCCTTCGCTTTCGCGCTCCTCAATAATCCAAAAACCCTGCACACAGATACTCACCCACACGCACTCATAATGACAGGGGGTGGGTTGGGCAAGGTGAAAGTGCAATAAGAAAGTGCAGCGGGGCGGGGGCGGGGGCGGCAAAGTGGCCGAAATTCCGGGCAGCACTCTGAAGGCAACTCTAGCAATTGGATGGCGTTATTTTTGGATTAAGCAGCGCCAAATTGTTACAAACGGTAAGCACCCACATTAAACCAAATAAATACGAATTTTCCCCCAGTGTGTGTGTGTATGTGTGCTTACACTTAAGCCAGACCAGTGTGCGTGTGTGTGTGTTTATTTGGTGAACATTAGTGTGCTTAAGTGCAAAGCCCAACCACCTACTTCTAAACTAAAAACAAGTGGCTTGCACCGAAAACAAATGAGCTGGAAATTGCTCGAGTTTTTAAGCCAATTTTGCAGAAACATTTCAGCTATTTACGAAACGAAAATGAAATCTGATTTATAATTTGTTAAAAGATATGCTCCAGAAATCATAAATAATATCCATGGAATTTTTCTTAGTATTTTTAAATTGCAGGAAATATGCTTGAAATTGTTCATTCTTCATAAAAATAAAAATATATTTATAGATATTCTTTATGGATACTTTTTTTGTAATATCAAATTGAAATCTTAGAATAGTTAACCTAATAAACGCCTGCGTTAAAAATATAATTAACAGTTTCTAGTTTTGCCAAATAATTTAATAAATAAATCACTTCAATCTTGCAGCCTCAAATATTTAGATTGAAATTTGTTTTTGTCACTCAATTACAAGTGCGAAAATTCTTCAGGTGTTCAATATTGAATGATCAAATTGCAGCCGCTTGTTTAAATATTTCTGTGTTTGTGTGGCGGCCGCATAAAATATTCAAGCAATTCAACAAAATCGAGAGCAGTCGTCGCAGCACAATGCTGCTGTATTTTAATAATGAAATCAGCAAAAACATGGCTGGCTAAATCAACAGCTTTCATCCAGTTTCGGGATTTGGGATGTGGATACGGACGAGGATGTGAATGTGAAATCCTCGAGATCCACACACATATGGACATACATATGCGTAGACAACCAGATTTGCGAGATGCCTCGCCTCGACGAAAATCTAACAATATTTGCACCTGATTCCAATGCACACGTATGTGTGCACACACGCACACATTTAGCCACGATTATAGTTTATATAGCACTCTCAAATTTGACAGACACGCCCACACACACACACAAATGCCATGGAGTCGAACCGATGGCTATGCCAGCGATGATAATGATGTCGATGCCAAAATAAAGACACTGAAAAATGAACAGGGGATACTCGTAGATGTTAATTGGGTTGTGGTGAAGATGCTACACTCTCACCTGAAGAATGCCACTTAAATTTTAGTAATTAATGGATTGAAAAGCAGGACACACTAAAATTTGCCAGCAATTTATAGAGAATTTTTTAAAGGAAAGAAAATTCAATCAAGTCATGGTTTTGAAATATTTACAGCCTCACATACAAGTGTTACTTGCTGATTAAAAATATGCCTTAAAATATCAATCATTCTATTACTTATATTTTTAGTACATAGCTAAAGACTATATTGGATGAAAATAAATTTTGCATAAAAAATATGATTAGTTTATGTATTTGATCCAAAAATTAAATAATTTGTATTATTATTATATGTTTTATGGCATTTATTAGTTATCTCTTTTATTTAAAATTCAAATACCAAATCCCTTAGGCTTAGTTGCATAAATTTTCAAAAGCAAATCGCACGTTGAAATATATACGTTTCAGCTACCTCTAAAATATTGAGTAATTGCAGACAAATATTATTTAAAAATTTGGCTCAAGGCAGTGCCATGTGACATATTGGCTGATTGACTGCTCTGTTGCTGGGGCCATATTATTTTAAAAGCGAAACATTCAATTTTCCACATTGACTTCCCATCGCTGGCGTTCAAGAGGCCACTACAATTTCATAACGTCAAACAAATGATGTGAAAAACTCTCGGCACTGCAACGCTGCAACTCGGCAACTCTGTTTTAATTTAAATGTACACATTTATTCATTCCTTTGTGCTAAGGAAAGGGTATTGAAAGCGTTGCTCCAAATTGTGTGGGCTGGCATATGGCACAGGGTTAAAAGCTCTTGCTCATTTTGTTCATTTTTTGAAACAGTTTTTTTTTTGCAGGAATTTTTTATGCAAATTCCCTTACAATTCGTGTGCTAAGTACAGAGTTGCAGCACGCACCTGTTTGTGTGCCTCCGTGTGTGTGTGCTGTGGGTGTGTATGTGTGAGTTTGTGTGAGTTTTGCGTTAAACTTTAATTGGGACATCAAGTGGCAAGCTCTTGTTGCTGCTGCTGGCGCTCTTTTCTCTCACGCCGTATTGCGCTGCCTTCCTGCCTTTTGTGTGTAATTTGCATAATATTTTATTAAATGTTGATTAATTTGTGCGATTCTTGGTCCGCTTCCGTTGGCCCAGCCAGAATGAATATTGCGTGCTTACGGGGGCAGCAGCTGTGGCAGCTGCAACACAAACAGCAGCAACAGCAGCAGCAACAGCAGCAACATGCAACAGCAAAGCAGCAACCAGAAGCAATTAAACGGCATAAAATGCCTGCAAACACAAAAATACTTCATTACGATAATTTCAAGTATCTTTTATTGCATTTTCCATATAGAATGGGTACATACCCTATGATTTTCATACGCTTCCCTCGAAATGACGCAAATCTAAATAATGGTATCTCTTCCTCCCAGTTGCTAATTTTATTTGAGGTGACACACAAGGCGGGAATTTCAATTTCAAAATAGAGACTTCGAGAGAGAAGGCGCCGATATTCGAGTGTGTGTGGAAAATATGAGTGTGGCAAAAAAAAAAAAAATGAGCACATTTCAATATTTTTGGCTCTATTTTTAGGCCAACGCACAAAATAGCAAGACAAACAAAATCGTCTGATGAACACACACACACAGGAAAAGATAAAATACTTTTTGTTTTGCCCAGCCAGGCGGTGCTCAAATTAGTTTAAGATACATTTCTAAATGTGACAGTAGTGAGTGAGTGTCTCAGGAAATTGGAAAAATAAATACTATACGTGCCGTTTTGCATATTTTCGATAGTTCGTACGAAATTCCACAATTGTAATTTGTTAGCAACAGCTGTAAAATCAAAATGAATTTGGTTTTAGCCGATGGCAATTGATTCAAGTTTGCAATTGAACGACTTTTAACTATAAAATCTATATATGTATAGCTACAGTTTTTGATGGCAATAAAGTGTTATATATAGACCGTTGACATTGAAGTTCTGGTGCTGCTGGAAATATTTTTAAAATTATTTTGCTCTTGTTTCAAATACTTGTTTGATTCTCCCCGTTTTTGTTTTGTGTTTATAATTAGACGTTCACATATATTTATAGGAGAATTTAGTGATAAGTTATACAAGGTTAACAGAAATGGCAAATAAACGTGCTTCGGTCGTTATTAAATAATACAGGCGAATTGTTTTATATGGCATTTGTACATTACATTTGCAGGTTTTTAATTAAGTGTTAACACTTAAATTAATTATGTTAAACAAATTAAATATGCTTGCCTTATAGACAGCCAATTTGTTGAACATCTTTTGCCTGGCAAATTACATGATTGAATAAATGATTTTTAATTTCATAGTTTAATAAAAATATAACACTTCTTATGCCAGTATAAGGAACTCAATTACTACTCGGCCAATTAGCTTTTATGACCAGCTTGTTTAAGAATTAATTAAACGCTGCCATTGAAACTTAATCACATTATTGCCAACCCTTTTCAAATTAAGTTTTCACTTACCTCATTATCTCATTCAGTGTTATTTTGCATTTCAATTACAGAACGAACAACGACCGACATTTAACGATTAACATTAAGACCAACTGAAGTAGGGGAAAGTGCTTAGGATTCCTTTTTTCCGAATTCGCCCACATACCGCCAGCAAAGAAGAACAACAAAAGAAACCCGTTAAGCGGAACTAAGTCGCGTGGAGGATTTTAAAAAATATTTTTTATCAACAATATTTTTGAAAAACTTCCAAAGACCCAAAGACATTCGAAGCAGTAGCCGACGACAGAGAAGCTTCGAGGCAAACAAAGGCCAGCCAACAAGCAACCGAAGTTAAACACTTCCCCAAGAAGCAACTCGCAACTCCGCAGGAAGAAGCAGTCCAGAAAGGAAACAACCAAAAACATCCATACAAAATGGCCGCCCTACAACGGAAGCTGGTGCACAAGCAGTTCAACTCGCCCATGGGCCTCTATTCCCAGGAGAACGTGAAGGCCACCTTGAACCGCGAGCTGAAAGCCTTCGGCGGCGAGGGGTAAGTAACGGGGCGGTGGGGGTTGGAGGGGGGAAATGATTAAAAATAAGAAAAAGAAAATAGAGCTTGTTTGCCCAAGCGAAATGATTATCATACATTTAAATGCATAATTTCATAAAATAGATGAAAGCAGCCAGCTGGGGGAAAATGCTCGCAAAATGGTCGGTGGGGTAGGTGCGTTTTCTTTTCTCTTAGCCGGGATACATATTCCCTAGCGGAATTTCTGTTCACTTTTTAGGGTCATCGAGGCGATTTAAAACCAGCCGTTGCAAGCGCTTAATAGCATATATATATCTTTAAGTCATTGTTTTAAACTAATCTTAAACCAATTCCAAAAGATAATAATTATAAAATTTTATTTTACTTAAGACTCCAGTTTTTTAAAACGATCTTTTATCCAGAAAAGTTTAATTAAAATAGTTATGTTTTAAATAATAGATATTTTCTTATAAGAGTCCCATTTTAGTTCAAAGATACATGATACTTGAGAGGAACTCTAATGACCTTTTTTTATTCTTCAAAGCCCTGGAAATGCGTTGGTAACACAAGCTCCACTGAAAGCCTCCTTTGCTGGCTGTTCTATTTTGACAGATACAAAATCCGCTGCCACAAAACAGGTGCACAAAACACATTAATTAGTGGGCAAACAGGGGAGGGGATTTAGAGGGGGTGTGCCCCTCACTTTGTGCATCGCAGCGCGACTGCAGCGTCGACTGAGGCAGCGACTGCAACTGCAACTGCTGGCAATTTGTTGCTGTGGCACACAGATACTCAAAAACACGATGGCGGCAAAAACAACACGAACAGCGCCTACAATTAAATGCTTTGACGTTTAATTGTAATTACCAAAAAGCTTTACAGGCAACACACGGCGACGCGTATCTCAGCGATGCTTTTCCGACTCGAGATTCATTTGTAGCTGATGCTGTTGTCGCCACAACAATAACACCATCTCATCTTAGTGCCTCCACATACGTACACATACGTACATTTATCGCTGGCATTGTTGTTTGAATAAACCGGCCTCAGTCGCACCTCACCTCACCTCTAGTCGACAAAACGATCAGATACGATCCGCCAGATAGATATAGTGGTGATCTGCTCTGGTGAGCAAAAAACTTTAAGTGGCTTTCAGTTATTCGGTGACTATGCGTGCGACAAAACGTGTTCAACTGCAACGGAGTCTTTGAAATTTAATTACCAGAGCCCAAAAACTGAAAACTATAAGCTGACAACTGAAAACTTAAAACTCAAAACTTTCAATCGCATATTCGCGAGCGTGAGTGTGCGTAACGTGTTTTCCCGAATTAGGGAGCAACTTTTCCCAAAAACAGCTGAGCCAAGGCTTCGACCAAGTTGAAACTTCGAAAATAAAATGTACGTGTAGCGGGAGCAACCCAAAAGATACATTTTATATAACGCCAGTCAAGTGTGAACAAGCAAAAAGGAGCAGTTGGGATGCCAGAGCTTGATCTTAGAATGTTTACAGCTGACTTAAATACACAACTAATATTTTCGAATATTAGTTTGATAGAATGGATATGGATAAAACTTTTAGGGACTCTTATTGTGATAATATTAAACAGTGTGGCATTGTTTACAAAATATGCAATTAAAATATTGTTTGAAATAATCGGAAGGTTATAGGATTAAATTGAATCCGTTTGGATAAAAATCCAGAAGATAGTTTACTTGATATGATACTAACAATATTGTTACCTTTAGAAATAAAGTTCTATATATAAGTTGATAATGATCTTCCATACATTAAGCTATCCGAAATTACCAATTAATTTCTGCGCGTGTAAAGTGATTAAAAATAATTCAAGACGTCAGCCAGTCGATGAGTCACCCAGTTTAGCATTAGTGCACCGATTTAATGCAACAGAATCGAGTCGAAAAAAAAGAACAACTAAAACAATGTCAACAAACAAGCGGCAGGCGTCTAGCCAAAAAAGTAGTGAGGCATCTCTTGACTTTCTGCCCATCGGTGAATCACAGGGAAATCGGAAAATTAACCAATCAAATTTCGAACAGAAAATAATTAAAAGCTGTGCTGTTAATTAAGCGCACGCCACTAAGTGGATATTTGGGCAAATATTTGAGCAAAATCTCTATCAAAATTCAATGAATTGAATGTCTATCTATCTATCTTTATATTTGAGCCAACATGGGCCTGCGGCGAATGAGGTTGTCACAATGTTTACAATTCCTTCAAATTAATCAACTAATTAAAGTTGAGGCCGACAGATGTGAGTGATTTCTTTTCGAATGTTCCCAGCTAAAAGGTCAATGTCGGATCTAATGAGGAATAGCTGACGTTCGTCTTAAATTGCCGGAAAAGCTTAAAGCTTGGCGATTATCTCCGAACTTTGTCGTCCATAAATTCTTTAAGGTCTTATCTCAGCAGGCACATTTTCTTAGCTTAAATATTTCTGTTTGTTATCTCGTTTTGTAGAGGCAAAACATTTCGGCCAGATTAAGATGATGCGTTGAAGGCAAAACATTTCAAGCAAATTATAATTAAAGCTGAAAACTCTTTTCGCCAGCTTAAAGAAAATCGCCAGGCAAGCGAAAGGCATAGTTTTGTTTGTGTGCAAAATTTCCACCCAACTTGCTGCGATTTAAATCAAAATTCGCTTTTCCTTCCGCTCAAAGGAGCATATTTTCGTATGGAAAAAATAAACATTGTTATAATAGAATTTGGATATATCAAAGTGTGTTTAAAATTGTTCATATTGTTCTTTTGCCAAACATTTAATGTATCTGTTTGTAAAACTTTTAAAGGCTAAAAATAATTTATAAAAACAAAAATATTATAAAAATATAAATAATATTTTAAATTTACTCCGCTTCTCCACTGTTTGAAGCAATTAAAAAATCGATATTTCGAATTGCGCTTGTTTATTTTACTTTCATGTTTCAAAGCCGTGCATATAGTTTATACTTAATACTTTTATGTAACATGTCGCATATAATTATGTATGTAAACTGATGGCCCAGGTATCGCAGCATTTTTAGGAGTCGCAGTATGCCCTCAACGTGGACAAGGAACACGATTTGCGGCAACAGGAGTCGACAACACCGCGAAAATCGCGCCGAATGCTCGACAGTGAGTTCATGTGGTGAGATTCGGAGCTATCCAGATCCGCCAAGTGGTCCTCATAATCGAATAGGCCCACTGCAAGTAAAATAAGTGAGTTCGTGCCGTTTGGTAACCCCAAACCCCAAAAAGCAGCCGATACATACAGGTGCCTCGTTTGGCGAACATCGAATTGAATCCGTTGGGACAGGCCACCCTCAGCATGTCCATCAATGCTGGGCCACAAGCCCGCAACGAGTTTGCGGCCTGGGCGGATAGCAGGAGCGGGATCAGGAGCAGGAGCACTGGGATCACGGAGCGGAACATCATTGACTAGCTGGAACTGCTGCTGGATAGGATGTGGTGCAGTTTCCGCCGCTGTCAGCCATTTTTATATCCGCCGGCGCACTTTCACCTGTCAGATTGGATTAGTCTTTTGGGGTCAGCGTGGGCCGGAGCGTGCTTGCTAATTTTCAATGTCAGGACATCGCAGGGTGCTATCATTAATTTATGCCCATGGATTAGCGTAACTTTCGCTTAATCGGATGCACCTAGGGGTGGCGGAATCTATATATAATAACAGAAACCAAAATGTGTAAAGTTTTAGTTAGAAGGGCTTTCATTTTCAATAAGTTTAATTGGCTTATCGTGCAAAAAGTGCATGCGATCATTAGTTTGTAAATACGTGATTTGTATTCAAAAGTTAAATATGAAAAGAGTAATGTATGTATTGTATATCTAAGAAAGTGAAGTCGTATTTTTATATATTTATTTATATTTTTGCCTTTTCATATGTATAAATCTAAAACTATTGTCAAAAGAACGCATAGCCATCGAACACATGCCTGCGAGCATGTTTAAAAATAAATTTAAATTTGGCGCCAACTGCTTGCAAGCAGGCGAAGCAGTGTAGCACACACAAGCAGTACTTGCCGCGAAATTTGAAATTTTACCTAATTCATTATACGATTGGCACTGATTTGACTAATTACATTGTTTTTATACGTTATTTTTTAGGATTGAAGTCGACGACCAAATAACGAAGCCCCTGAACTTGGCCAACTCGGCCGTTCTGCGCGCCGTCGAAGAGGAAGAACAACAAGCCAAATGTGGTAAGTTATACCTTTTTTTGGATTTTTGTCTGTGCGCGTTTATTTTATGTTGCCGAGACAAAAAGAAACAGTGTAGAATCATTCAACAAAACAGCCAACTCCAGTCCCAGTGCTCGTCCAATATTAGTGTTTCTTACAGATAAATTTAAATAAATTAAGGGGACTTCCCCCACAAAGATTTCTACCCCACTGAAAGGCAGAGCCGACCGCGTCAGCGAGGCGATGTGGATGCACTGCATCACACGCTGCACCAGCAGCTGCTCAACCAGATCAAAACAGACTATCTCAGTCACCAGCAGGACATCACTATCGATCGGGACACTGTGCTGAAAATCAACCGTCTTGCCACCAAGAGGCATCTGCTCAAACGGGATCACAGCTGGCCTCCGGCTGAGCAGGATCAACCATCCATCAATCCCGAACAGAGCCATCAGATCTCCTGCAGTCCATCGCACAGTATTGAGGCTTTAAGGGAGAAGTTCCAGAGTCCCACCCTGGTTATCGAACCCACCGCCAAAGAAGTGAGAGAGCAGCGACGACGCGATGGTGGCTCCAAAGAGAGATCGAAAACGCCCCAAAAGGTCACCGAAGAACGCGACCTGGCGGAGGTTTTCCATCAAACTCCCGTTTCGAAAGGCTTTTCCGCTCCAGAGACCAAGGCAGCCGATGTGGATTTGGGTTTGGTGGCTCCGCGATGTGAGTACTACGAGCAATTGGCCCACAAAAGGTCCACCACCCCAACTCTGCCCACTCAAATCACTCCATATAGGCCAAGATACAAGAGGCAGGCTCATTCCCTGGATCGTAGCCGCTCCCGGAAACGGACAGTGGGTGCTCCGGAATTGCCGCCACCTAAGCCGAGAACCTCAAAGCCAAAAGTCCAACGTCGGTGCATAAAACTGGCCACTGAGGTGAAGATCTCATATGGCCACGACGGCGACAGCGAGGATGAGCCCAATTCTGGTCAAGATGTGGATTTGGAGACCTTGCCGCTGCCACCGACACCGGTGTCGCCAGCTGCCGCGAATCTCAATCAAGCGAAGACAGCAGGGCGAATGGTAATTGACAACGTGGCAGTTAAGCAGCAGCAGCAGATGGCTTTGGCTTTGGCCACAAATGGGAGCATCAGTCCGGTGAATACGAATCCAAGTCCGTTGGCCAACACTCGCATTGTGCCCATTCGCGTGGAGGCATCGGCGGACCAGCTCAAGCTGAGTGCCCAGCAGATCTACGACGACGCCTGTTCGTATCTGCAGGATCACCAGGAGATGGAGGATATCCAGCCCCAAACCGAGAGTCCCACCTATGTGAGTGCCACCGGTGGGATTAAGTTGCTCCAACGGCAATCGAGCAGTACGCCAACCACTCCAGTTCCACCGCCCTTGCCTTCGCCGATAATGCGATCCAAGTCTGGCCAGGATTCGCAGGCTAAGGAAAATCAGACGAAAAGACAGGGACGCATCTACAGTCTGGAGACCACAACGGAGAAGCAGCATGAGGCACATGTTGAAATTGCCCAGCTGGAGGCTAAGTATGCCCACATCCAGCAATCCATAGCGGAGCACCTGCTCCAAATCGATGCCTATATGGAGAATGCCAAACAGGCGCTGCAAAGGAGCGCTCGGACCACACCAGTATCAACTCCGGCACCAATACCACCAACAGAAACAGCAACTCCACCGCCACCTCCTCCGCCACCACCACCAGCCCTACCCGCCAGACCCCTCAGTTCGGCGTCCAACGAAGCCTGGGACATCTTCGCCCATCGCCAGTCACCCGTTTTGGCCGTGGAAAGCCCATTGCAGGCGATACTCCGCCAGATTTACACCCGGGCAGCTGGATTACCCAAAAGGCTTTCCAAAGAGATTAAGGAGGATGCCGATGCCGAGGCGGAGGCGGAGGAGGAATCTCTTACCGAAAACGTGCCCATTGTGGAGCGGGCTCTGGATGATCTGCATAAGATAGCAGTGGCACTGGAGCAAAAATCGGAGCCCGCGAAACTCATGCACGTAGAACTCCGGACAACGCCAGCTGTCTCTGAAGCGGAGCACGTAATCATCAAGGACGAGGAACAGGACGCGGACATGGAGTACAGACACGTATCGGATGTAATTGCCAACTATGAGCAGTTGGCCAAAAAGGAGTTCGAGGAGTGCAAAGAGGAGCAGGTGGTAAATAGCGAGGAGGTGCTGCCCAAAACTGAGTTGAGAAAAGCAATAGAGGAGCAGCTGGCCAAAAAAGGATTAAGGGGAGGTAAAAAGGTACTTGAAGGAGAGGAGAAAGCACTTACCAATCTGGATGTTCAAAAGGATATAAAAAAGGATGCCAAGGCGGTATCACCTTCCAAAGATGAGTTGCTGGAAGACAAACCAGCTATCCAAAAAGATATTAAAAGAGATTTGGGAGCTAGTGAAGCCACAGCAGATGCGGCAGTGGAGGAAACGGACAGATCCTGCGGCCATGGAGACTCCTCAGTCTACTGCCCAGTTTGTGATGAAATGCGCTGCTCACCAAACACCTGGGGCAAACTTAACAAAGCCGATCAGTGGCGGATTGCCAATCTGCACAACGAACCCTTGAAGAACTACAAAGCCACCTATGAGATACGGAGTCCGTACATCTCGCGGCAGATCTCCTGGGAGGATATGCAGTCGGCCAAGGAGAATGTGCCACCGGAGAAACTGCAACGTCAGCGAAGTTTCGTGGAGATTGTGACCACACCAGCGACAGAATCTCCGCCTCCATCGTCGCCGCCGCCGCCACCTCCTCCACCCAGGCATTTGGCCCTTCAGAAACCGGAAACGGAAGTAACATGGGAGCGTAGTCGTTCGCCCAGTCCGTTGCCATCTCGCAAATATCCTGCTCCACTCATAGAAGCTCCACAGCGCTCCAGCTCTCCCTATGCCCTCAATCCCGTCCAGACGAAAGCTCCGCCATCGCCCGTTAATCTGCCGGCGAAATTCACGCATGTGCCGCAGCTCGAAGGCCACAATATTGGACTCCTGGTGAAAACGGCCACGGAGCCACTGCAGCAAAGCATGTCGGCATCCTCGTCAATGCTGGCTGCCACGCCCCCGTCCACGCCCCCGTCCACGCCCCGTTCTGCGGCACAGCCCTCGCCCTTCGAATTCCCAAGTCTCGAGCCGGCGGAGGAGCAGCACAAGTTCAAATCCCTGGCCTCCTTCGACGAGGTGCAGCGAGATTTCGGCGTTAACCGATCGTTCGATAATGTATCACCACGTCCATATCTGGGTATTGAAGGTGCGTGACATCCCCACCGATTTGTGTATCCCATTATGTGTGATCCAAGGGATTCTTCCACATGATTCAGTGTTCTTCTTTTCAGTGACTCAGTAGACTTAGAGACCTTGGGCTTTTAGGGATTATGCGAATTTCAAATTTCCTCGCTATTGATATTTTTCTTTTAAATTTCATTTTTCTTCAGCTTATATATGCTTTGCAGACAGATCACAGCGTCTATTTTCGAATTATATTGCTGACTTTATGAGCAGACATATATCACAGATATATATATTCGGGACCAATGAATGTTTTAATTAACTAGGTATTTTGCCAGACATTTTCTGCTCAGTTGAAACAGTCAATAATTCGATATTAGAATTCGTAGTCCCTTTAAGTAATTTATACCTTTGTGCGCATAAACATATTTCAAATGTATGTTGAGTCTGTATGGTTTATATGTAAACAACAGGCTCGTTTGTAGCCAAAACTAATTGTCATGCATGCACAAATTAAATGACTCTTTGTGTGGCAACTAGATATTGTGAAGGTACAATTTTTCGTATTTATCTGTGACGTTTGACGGTCAAAACGAATTTGTTGCGTTGCTAACGAGCAAACCATGCCTATTATATCAAATAATTGCGAGTGTAGGGATTATTTCGATGGCTGATATGGCAGACACACATATGAGTTACAAGCTTGCTAATAATTTTAATGAGCCAACTTTTGCCGTGTACACCTGTGTGAATACGTTTAAAAACAGATTTGTTTTAGTTCGCCCAAAGTGACAGCCGTTTAAATTTAGCCAACGACTCGCTGGCTTTTGAGTCACAAAACTACTTATATCTGCTTTGGCCACAAGATAGATGATAGATAGTTAGTTGGCCGGGATCAGGCTATATCCGCAAGATGGATGGACGTGTGGTGCGCCCACTTGATTTGCCGCCCAGGCATAACAAATCGGCATAACAATAAACAGTCATCCAACCTACTTGGGCATCCTATATAGAACTGGGCAAAGAGCCGCAAGTATGCGCATATATCCCCCACTCTATATATATATATATAGAATTAAAGATATAGATAGCTGCGGCAAACACCTTGAGATATTCTGCCGCGAGTGAGGGAGTGGGCACGATGATAAGTATTTCAAGGTGGGGCCCACAAATCACACAAAAATCGAAGGTGTGTAAACAATGTGATCAGCTTGATGGGGAGGTGGGTATGGTAAGGGATCCAACCCGATCAAGATCAGCATACTTAGCAGATCCTCGCGGAATATACCCATCTGATGATATCTCTGAGTTGCTGCCGCTCTCGGAGAAGTCTTTACTTTCGCGTATCTCGCGGATTCAGATTCAGATTCAGCTACAGCTGAAAGATACAGATACGAAAGTCGAGTGTGTGCCGAATGTGTGGGTTGGAACCCACACGAGTGCCAATGTTTCTACATCTTGGCGCTGGCTAACAATAATTTCCTCTGCATTTCTCTGGCTCCTCACTTAGTAGCATACATCGAAGGCAAACATATCGCAGCGCGAACGATCAACGAATTAGCAAATAGAAATAGCCAATAGCTATAATAGAAAATAGAAATTAAATTGGGCAAACGCACGCGAATCGAACCGAATCAAATCGAAATTGAATAAAAAGAAACCAAAAACAAATTCAATCGCCGTGTTTTGCCGAATCATTATTTTATTTCGAAATTTTCAACGATATCGATCCGAAGGATAAACGAAAACGCGCTCCGAGCCTAAAAAAATCTTAGCCATAAATCAGATCAAATCCAAGTCGAAGTCGTGGTGTTCCTGATCAACAGACTCTCCAAATATCGAATTCAATTGATTGCACCTCGGGATTATATAACGCTCTTCTCGACTTTCGGCGAGCGGACAAGTCAAAAAATAGCCGCAAAAAACAAACATATACATCTTGGCATATAAGTGTATTTGTTATTTTTGATATCTATACGAGAATATTTTTATTCTTACGCAAAGGCCCGATCGGCCATATAGATAGATAGCCAAATAGATAGAGATACGCGAGTAGAGAGCAATATACATATAACCATGGTCGCTCAGTGGAAAATCATCAACGAAAACTACAAAAATCTGGAGGGTAAACACACACACACCATTTTCACACCACCCCCATATGTGCATGTATATAGCAATATATCGCCCCGATCCCCACGAAACGATTTCGAGCAAACAAATGTTGCCAATGCAGCAGCAACATGTTGCAAGTACAGCGACGACATCCTCGTCACCCCATGAGTAATGTCAAATTCTTAGCTTTCGGCTCGTTCTCATCGTCTAAATTTAGATGCAATGACAGCCGTGTATGATTTGCAGAATCGGCACCGCCATCCCCACCAGTCCCACCATTCCCACCGACCGGCCCCGCCCCCTTTCCGCCTCCTTTGTGTTCGCACATTGCTATTCCACATTGGCTATAATTTTAATTGGCTTAAATCATTTTCAAATTGTTTCGCTAGCACTGGGACGCAGTGCGGCATCCAAGGTTATAGTGACGCCCACGTTTTGGCCGCATTTTGTTGAATGTTATTGCACGGCAGCTGCGCCGAGCAGCTGCATCATCATCGAAAGAATTCCGAGTATTTATCGTTAACTATTTTTTTATTTTTGCTCTCATTGATTCAGGCTACAAGCGTGTGGCCTGGCCACCGGCCTCCGAGGAGCGGATCATCCGGGAGTTCACCCCCCAGCCGCAGACGCAGAGTCCGGCTCCCGGTGCCGGAGGCTACTATCCGCAGGCCCACGCCCCCACAGCAGCAGCTGCCGCTCCACCTCAGGTAAATTGCCAGCCCAAGTGCTCAATTGAAACCAATGAATTGTATATACATATAGTCAAGTTTCGTGTGCGTCGAGTGTAAATATAATTGTATCCGCCACTGACACAATTTGTATCTCATCCCGGTGGGGCATTAAACGCCATGTACATAGCATTTGGAGACCCAACTCCGCACTCCCATTTCCCAGCCTAACCACACTGACAACTTGCAGGGTCCCATTTATAACAACGTCCAGCCACGCACCACCCAACCACCACAAAATGCCTACCCATCGGCACCACAACCCACCAGCACCGCCTACCCCACCAACCAGTACCCAGATAGTTATCCGCATCAGGAGCAGCAGCAGCAACAGCCTGTGCAGTACACACAGGCGCAGTTCGGTCGGCAGCGCTCGAGGGAACCCGTCCAGGTTCCAGCTCCATCTCCAGCTCCCGCAACCGATCCCAGCGGTTATCCATACCAGACTAACTATCAGTCCAACTATCCGCAGGAGCCGCTGCAGGCAGTGAACAATGTGGGTGGTGGCTGGAAACACATTGGTGCTCCGCAGCCCAAGTCACGCAGTGAATTCACCGCCGGCAATGGAGCCTATCCCCCGTTCCAGGGATCCTACCAGCAGCAGCAGCCGCAGGTACTGTCTTGGTCGGGTTGGATCCCAACTTTTGGCTAAGCGAAGTGAAGCTACATATTGCACTGCGGCTGCGATCGTCTATGTCTCCTGCCAACGTTGATCTCCTTCTATCTAGAACAAATACTAAACTCCCTTCTGAAACACTTACTAAACATTACTCTCTCTTATTAGACTAATAAGTATTTATTTGTACTTAAGGCTGAACCTTAGGATAACCATACTTTCCATTTTATACACTTCCTAAACTAGCATTCTCTACTAAACTTAATATTACCCTTTAAAATCAAGCTTATTATGCATATTTAAAGAATATTAAATGTAATGTCGTCTTAAAAATCAAAAATTTGTTAGTAACTTTTGCGAAATCTGAACTAACTCCTGTTCTTAGGCAAATACTCACTTAACCCATGGCTTTAATGGCATTTGCTTCTTTCTCTGCGACTTTCAGCTGTAAACTGCGCCTAAACTTATCCAATACTTAACTCGAAACTCAACCTCCCATCCTCTAACTATGGTCTTCTGTCTATCTCTATCTCCAACATATTCGATCTATTGTATCTACATCCAATGTGAATGTGTCGTATGCACCTCCCAACCAACAAACACCACCCATCTACGAATTTAAATCATAACCTGTGATCGAAACCCATGTCGAACATGCATGTTGGCACCACCAAACACCACTGCACCACTGCACCACTGCACCAATGCACCAATGCACCACTGCACCACCGGTTGAATCTCAGCAGCAGCAGCAGCAGTACGGTGCTCCGTCTTACGATGGCCAGCAGCAGCAGCCTGCAGCACAGTGGCAACAGCAGCAGCAGTATCAGCCTCAATCGCAGGCTCAGGCGCCCTATCAGCCACCACAGTGGAACCAGCCGCAGCAGCAGCAGCAGCAGCAGCCATCGTACCAGGCTTCACCGTACCAACAGCAACAGCAGCAGCAACAGCCATCCTATTACCCACAGCAAAATGGTGGCTCGACCTATGCTCAACCCCCATACAATTCTTATTCGCAGCCCCAGTTGCCCTACTCGCAGGATCAGACTGATCTGCAGCAGCAGCAACAACAGCAGCAGCAGCAGCAGTATCCGGGAGCCTACGCTGGCCAGGATAGCTACCGGGGCGCCAGTCCCGGCATCATCACCCTGCGCAAGGAGGCTCCAGTCAGCCAGAAGCCTGCGCCAGTCTACACTTCGCAGCCAGCCGCCGTCAGTTATCAGGGTAATTTGGATCTCCTTAAATTAGTTAACTTATAGTTAACTTCGATTTTATTATTCCAGGAGGCAGCAAATTGCGCGGAGATTTGAAGTGGCCACCACCGGAGTACAAGGAGGCCGCGGCTCGCGAGAACGAGGAACGACGCCAGTTGGCGTTGGGCCCCGTCTGCCGTCCCAGGAGAGTCAACCGGGTAGGATATAGCCGATTAAGATCCACATCAATCCGATATTAATGCATATGTGTAATAGCAGGACTACACACCCTTCTTTGCCAAGCACCAGTTGAACAATGGCTATCCCAGCTACAAGGTGCCTCCGGGCACCCAGCACATTTTCGGCTAAGTTTGGGAAAGACTCATTCAGATGCCAAGAACAACAACAGCATAAAATTCAATGGAACCCACTTCATAATAATACTGAAAACGATCAATGTATATGTTACTAAAACGAAACACTAACGAACCAATCTATCTATAGGATATATACAATTGTTATACTAATCTTAAATGACCACTAACGACGCCATATATACTATACATATATTACGAAACGAACCCATGATAGGTGAATGCAATACTACAGCAGGTGTGACACCAACCCGTGAATCATCTTCACTATTATCCGTATAAATATATGCTCGCTGATCCCACGATCAGATTGCATCCACTCGAGATAATACTAATGATGATTCGTGGGCTTGGAACCCTGATCCAAGCTGCCAAACGGGGCGATGGATAACGAAACTCTCCATGCACCCATACTATATACACATATTTGGAGCATGTGCATATAGTATGGCTTAGATTGGAGACCAGAACTATAAGCTGTATGCTATATAGTGCTAGATTCTAAGATGATTGTTAAACTATTAACTAGCAAATGAAAAAATGGAAACGATGCGACCCAAGACGGAAAAATGATAATGAGATTGAACCTTGTCTTAGATGTAAGAGCACTACTAAACTATTTATTGTGAGCATATTCTATTTAACGCAGATCCCGTGCAGCGATGAGCTCAAGGAATCCACTGGGCGAACCATGAGTTCCCCGATATCGTGGCACATCCTTTGGAGCCGCTCGCACGGGTTTCTCAATGTTTATTGTTTGAGTTTGCATGCTTTTTGCTTATATCTTTACTATATGCACATATATATATATTTACCTTGAAATTGTTAAACTGCAAATTATAAAAAACCGTCAAATATCCCGCTATAAGTAAGTTATACAAGAGACCAGGCGACCGCGCCGAAACAAATCTGTGAGTTCGGAAAATGTCATTCAAGGATATGAAATGCAACGCGCTCGTTCGGATCATGCCACCCCTATAAGGCCCCATTAGTCCCCCTACCAGACGCCCGAGGTCGGCCCTTTAGTCCGCCCGCTGACCCCAGGCAATAATATGAGGATGCCTTTGCCTGCTGGACGAGCAGCCGCGGACTCAGGGCCCGGATCTTGGCGTATGGAGCGGGGATGAGGCCGGGGCGAGGTCGAGGACGGGCCAACAACTCTCAGACTTTACCAATTACTATGACCAGCCATGTCTATACGCAACTACACTACGATGTATAACTAATATGAAATGAGAAACTAAATAAACGGCAAGTTTTGATTACTCGCGACGAGAAGAACTATTTCGAAGGTTTTTTCAATTGGGTTTTTGGATTCTCTTTATTGAAAGGCTCGGCTCGCATTCGATGGCTAAAACTTAATAGTAATCATAATAGTATCGTATCAATAAATAACTAAAAGTAAGGCCAAATCAACTTCAACGCTAGTTACAACAAGTTATCCCTTCTGTGGCACTGGGCATCCAATCAAATTAAATGCAAACACGGAGCTGCGAACTTGGGAGACTTGGACTAAAACTCAATGGGTGGCTTGCCATCTCGATATCAATGTAAAAGACCTTTGTTTAACTACATTTGCAACAGTACAATACGCTACGGCTGAGACGCATACGATAATTATATTTTGTGTCGTACAATCAAATTCTCCGACCATTCTGCCCCTCGGCTTATCGGCTGTGTTCACTACTCGATGACGCACCTCCTTGGCGACGGTTTGTTTTTCGTGTTTAGTTGGGTAAATTCAATTAATCACGAGTACTCCTCGCCACCCTGCTAATCAGCATCCACTTCTCACTCCGCACTCGCACAGCACTTGATAATTTGATATAATTTCGTTTGTTTATTGTTTTGGATGAGCTGCCCTCAGAATCGTCCATTGTCCGCTAGGTAAACATTAGTGATTGATTGATGGGTTGACATTGCTTCTAGTTGTTCGATGGCTCCAGGTCCATGTTCTGGCCGGCGCTGGTAGACGGGGATGTGGTGGAGTCAGCCTGAGAGCTCGACCTTTTGGCCGAACTGCTCGCGAATCGTCCGGAGCTGGAAGCGCCCTGTGCCGAGCCCGAGGGCCGGCTATCCGCACCCTTGTCCTCGTCGTCATCGTCGTCGTCCTCCTCCTGGATCAGTTTTCGTGCCAGCTTGACGGCCTCAAACTCGCGATAGTGGGCCTTGCGACGTCGCTCGAATTCGCGCCGCCGTTCTGCAAGCAAATATGTTTTAGCAATGTTTGGAATCTGAGATGTTCATGGCACTTACGTCGCTCCTCTTCGCTAAGGGGCTGGTCATCACCGGAGGAACCATCGTCCTCGATGCTCTCTGTCGACGGCTGTGTGTTAGCCGCTATGCGGAGTCTGCAAAGTAATGTGTGGTTTTAGTATTTGTAAGTTCAATTATATATATAAAGTACAAAATGACTGGCACGACTTTAAAATAAGACTTCAAATTTCAAAGAACTTTTCACAATTGTTAATTAATAAGTTATATTCTTAAAAAATCTGAGGCAGTCGTATTTCTCAATAATGTTGATATATGTATATGCTTTTCATTATCAACGATTGTTTAATCTCTGAATCTATAAGGCATATGTAAACAAACATATTTGAACGACGCATTTTCTGGAAATCAGTTTTGTTTGAAACGTGATACTCTGTGCTCTTGCCAAGTAAACAATAGGAAGGCTCCACATACTTCTCCACTAGCAACTCGGTGTCCAGCTCGTCCCTGTTCTCGTCGAAGCCCTCCGTGTAGTTGTACGGCGTTTTTGGCTCATCGATTTTCATGTGTCCGTAGTCCTTGTCGGCCGGATGGAAGGTCTGCATCACGTTCAGCTCATCGAACTTGGCACTTTTGCGAAAACTTGTAAAGGGGCGAAAAGTACCACTTAATAAGGGCTATTAACTGGGGTCATTCGATGACCTCACCTGGCTCCCGACTTGTCGAAGCTACGCGAAGTCTTGAGTATACCCTTGCAGGGTAGCTGTGGGCTGGGATTGTTCTGCATCCTGGCTATCTGTGTTACCTGTAACAATGGGCAAAGACCAGAGTGTGCTTTAGTTGCGAACAATGCACGCGGATAATTACGTCAGGCGGTTGGGAGTCATTGATGATTTCGTAGATTTTATGGTTGTTGTTTCTGTTGCTGCTGCCACTGTTGCTGCTGGACAATCGTGAATCACGGCGGCAGTAGCCGAACAGGCACTGAAATCGCGATGTTCGCCAGATTATAATGGCACAGGTCGCGGCGAAACCTCGTGCCCTTGGAGGGGTTACCATTGCCGCCCACTGGGTGGCCACTGCGGCCAGCAATGCCCCAGCAACGCCCCGCTGGCCATCCGACGCATTGTTGGCATACGTCTCCGCCTGCACCACCGCCTCCATTCCAAATCCCACTTACTTGTGTGTCTTTCGCCTGTTAACTGCAATTGCAACTGCGTTTCCGGAGGGCAATTTACGCCACAATCTTCAAGTTGGCAGCCAGCTGGGTTTGGGCGAGGGCCACGATCTCATCGATGTCGCCAGCCGGGCGGTGTTGATCTTAATTTGGAAAACGTTAGATTTGACTCTTTACGCTTTAATGGCCACTGTGCTGTAATTCTGTTCTAATTTCTATTGCAAACAAATGGCAAATCCGGTAAAAATATTCTAACAAATTCTACTAGAGCTGGCAACACAGCGATGGCACCTTCGATTACACTTAATCGATACTTGCGTAGCGTGACCCAAGCCGATTAAAAGCATACCGTACTTTAAATTATTAGCTCGGATTCGAACCAATTTTAAGAATAGTTTTCAAAACGTCATTTGAGTTAAAAAAAAATAATTTTTGAGACTAAAGAACATGCATTCAAATTTATATTTGAATATCCTTGCGAAGGATTTTAACGAATATGTGTTCACCAAATTGAATAAAGAAAGACCTGTCCATTTTCTCCGGCAGAACGAATTTAATGCTTCCAGTGGGTGAAAAATCAACTTTTTGTATCGTACACTTTACTTGCTTGTATATATTTACTATTGCTAAGGTCATTAAATTAAATACTTAGAAGGCTAGTAATTAGTAGGTGTTGTAGAAAAAATGCTGCATGTATCAGTCTCTCAGTTGAAGCGCTGCTGGAAGTTCTGTTGCTGGTTGAACATCATCTGTTGCTGCTGCTGTTGTTGTTGCTGCTGCTGTTGTTGCTGCTGCTGCTGGTGGTGAAAATCTTGCTGGTTACCAGCTCCGGACAATCGAACTCTCTTTGCATTCGGCTCAGCGTTCATTTGCTGCTGCTGCTGTTGTTGCTGCTGCTGTTGCTGCTGTTGTTGCTGCTGTTGTTGCTGCTGCTGTTGCTGCTGTCGCTTGTTATCCGACTTATCTTCCTGGTCGTCGTCGGTGAGGAACTCACGCTTGGGATACGGTATGGGGCAGCCGGCGAACACGTCCTGCGTGGGCTGCGGCTCCTCCTGGAAGTACTGATCCTGCATGGCCTGTTCAGAGGTGATGCGCTTGTTGGGATCCATTAGCAGCAGTTTCTGCAGCAGGTGAAAGGCCTTGCTGTCTGGCTTGATTTTGTGCCTTTCCATGTATTTGGCCAGCGAGCAGGTGGAGTATGTGGAGCGTTTAAAGTCCTTTGTCAGCGTATGATGTTCCGGCATCTTCTTGATATCCTCCCAGTCCTTGTCCTGCGGAAAGCCCATCACATTGAAGATGCGGTCTAGCTGATCGTGGTGATACGGATTGCTGGTCTTTATGTCTTCCTGGCGGCAATGGAAGATGGGCTCTGAAGTTAGTAGTTCGGCGAAAATACAGCCAATAGCCCAGATGTCGATAGCCTTAGTGTAGTGACGAGCGCCGAGCAGCAGTTCCGGAGCGCGATACCAAAAGGTAACCACCACCGGATCCAGATCTGCCAGCGGTTTCAATGGGGCATTGAAGAGTCTCGCAAAACCCATGTCGGCGATCTTTACGCGGCCCCTCTCGTTGCCATCGCCCATCACCAGGATGTTGGCCGGCTTCAGGTCACGATGTAGCACCCAATTACTGTGCAGATAGTGAATCCCATCCAGAATCTGGTATAGCAGACTTTTAACCATACCGCGGGGAACCACAACCTGCTTTTTGGTCGCCTTCGCCGCCCGATGGAACTTGATAATGTGCCACAGGTCGTGCTCCGCATAGTCGATCAGCAGGAACACCTTGCGGTCGTTGTGCGACAGAAACACCCTGATGAGGGTAATTACGTTTTGGTGCTTCAGTTCGCGCAGCAATGCGATCTCGCGGCAGGCGGACATGGACAAGCCGGTGCCATCGATCTGCTTCAAAGCATATTCCTTGCCATCGCTACAGAACATGAACATTATAATTATTTATATTGTTTTCGGATCACCCAATGACCAGTTCACCTTGTCTCCTTCCACTTCGCCTTGTAGACGTGGCCGTATGTTCCGCGTCCCACCTTGCAGCCCTCGTAATTGAATAGGTCCTCCACTTTCGTACGCTCTATCTGCGTTTTCATCTTGAAATCGTAGTCCATGTTTCCAAAAGTTTGCAAATTCTACAATTGTTTGTAAATGAAGAAGCCGCCAATCAGCTGTCTGCCGATAACGATAACAAAGCCTAAACCTAAACCAGGGATGGGAAGTTCGACAACCGCTAGCCATATTTATAGCTATATTTTTTAGCTAGCTTTTTAAAACAGAAAAATTATTTATTTAATTTTGTTGCTTTCCTCATAATTGCAAATATAAGACTGTTTTTTTTTTTTAAATTTTTCCGTTAGTCCAACTATTAAAAAATGCTCTTGTATGCAAACACAAGCTAAGCCAGTAAAACCCAAAAACTTTCTGACAAAAGGTTTGTATTATACTATCCCAATAAAATATGAAGGCTCAATCAAAAATAAACTCAAAAGAAAAGGAAATCAAAATTTATCCATTGGCGATACGCTTTATTTTTCCCTTGGAAAATATCTATGTTTTTATTTTCGATTCTTTGTACCAACAACTTATCAGCTAGGCATGGTAAAAGTAAACTATAATTGTGTCCTTAAAATGCAAGTGAAATTATTATATATGAACCACGTTGGAAACTCCAAACAATTTAAATTCATAGCAACATCTCGTCGTGTTTCTTTCTCCGTTTCGTATCTCTATGTACATTACATTATGCAGATATTAGAATTAAGAAATGCACAAATTATTGGATTGGAATGCATAAACAAAAGGCAATATGATTGAACGCGGCGGAGGAAGACACTTTTCAATGCGATTGATGAACAATGAACTAAATATGGCAAAAATTAGATTATTTAACATTCTAGTTCTAGATGTAAATTACATGTGTAATTAATATTGGAAGAGCTTTGGAAACAAATCGGTGGAAGTAAGTCGAAGCTAACCAAATCGTGTTTGTGTTAACAATTAACTTGTTTTTCGTTTTAAGTTTAATATGAAATTAAATGCATTTAATAAATATAGGTGTGCGTGCGTGTGTGTTTGTATATGCAAAATGGAAGTAAATTTGTTCTTAACAATGCTTTTTGTTTGTAATCTAGAATTTGCCGAATACATATCGTGTGTTGTTTAACATTAGCTGTATGACAGTTATATAAAGTAAATATACATGTAAATGTATGTTTTTTCTTGCTTTTCGCAGTTTTTTCTCGCAGTTTCTTGTATTTATATAGCGCGTTCAGATTGCGTTAGAATTATTTGCTTTTCGTGTGTGTCGCCTCTGGGCAACACGCCTAGTTTAGTTTTCTTGTTTTTTAGAAATTTTTGCTACGCCTAAAATAACTGGTATAATGAAATTAATCATACACACGTACATATATATAGTGGGATATATATATATACTCGTGTATCTGCTATTTACATCTTTTCATTTTCATTTCTCTACTCATCATCGCGCCGATACTTAACTTAGGCTAGGCTTTAAAAAATCTTAGCAGTTTCTGAGTTTTTAGTAGTTTAGGCTTATAAAGTTATCAGTTTTCAGTGGTTCTCTGCCCTCTTTGCGCGCACACAAGTATAGAAATGCTCTTTCCATATTGGGTATTTCGTTTTCGTGTAAAAATAATGTTAGCACATACAAAAAATAAATAGGCTTATAAATATTTAGATTTCGTTTCCGTTCTTCTTGTTTTCTCCTCGTGTTGTTGTAGCTGGTGTAGGCGGTACCGTAAAAATCTGGTGTATAAAAACTGTTAATTAAAAAACTTAGTCTAGACCTTTACAACGTTAAACTCGTAAAAATGATACAAAAAAAACAAGAGCCTAGAAATTAGCACAATAAATCTGTTTGTACAGCAGCATCCTCTGGTTGCGGGGAGCGGGAGGGGGTGGGTTTGGCCACGTCGATGCGTACTCCTTTACCTGGTCGTGATAATGGCCCGCGGCAAAGCGAATACGCACAGCCTTGAACGCTAATAAATCGGTGGAGCTGGCTGCGATGACGATGTGGTGCTGGGCGGTGCGGCCACCACACTTGATGTGGTCGACGATGGACTGGAGGAGGATGCATTGCCGCAGTTATTGTTGTTCAAGTTGTTGTTGTGGCGCTGCAGTTGATGGCTGCGCAGGGGCAGGAACTGCGACTGCTGCTGCTGGAGCGGCTGATGGTGCTGCTGTTGCTGCTGATGGAACGACAGCTGATGCTGCGTGTTGTGCAGACAGTAGGCGTTCATGTTGCTCGTAGTACCTGGCTGATAAGGATACGCCCGAAAATTCTGCATTTGCGGTAGCACTGGCTGCGACTGGAACTGCTGAAGTTGCTGCTGCTGCTGCTGCTGTTGCTGGTGTTGCTGCTGCTGGTGATGCTGCTGATTCAACTGGCCGGCGGCTCGCATCATATGCCAATAGTTATCATCGCCAATGGGTGCCTGTCTGCTGCCGTACTTCAGTTGCCGCGTAATGCCCTGCTTGTAGTCGCGATGATCCCTATCGATGGCATAGGCCTTCTCCCTCAGCTTCTCAATCGTTCGCTTGAACTCAGCGAAGGCCTGTGGTGAATGTTTTTGCAGATCGTTGGCCAGCGGCACCAGAGGATTGTGCTGTTGGTGTTGCGTTTGCGACAGATTCTGGTGATAGGTGAGCGGATCGAGCAGTGACTCCAGCACACTCATGTTGGACATGATCAGCGTGTGGATGCGCTGCAGATCGAGCGCTGGATCCAGCGCCGTTACCAAATCCATCTGGAAGTAGTCCATCGTCTTGTCCAACACCTTCTTGCAGCCCGGTGAATTCTCATCCGACCGGCCGCAGCAGCTATAGAAGCCACTGACAAAGGCCGAGGGATGGAAGTACTGCATCCGGATGGAGTTCATCAGACAGATCTTGTGCAGCAAGTCGAACCACTCGCGCTCCTCCACGCAGTTCGTTGTCTGCACAATCAGCGAGCGATCGTTGTGCACAATCTGTGGGAGAAGAGGCGAAAGTAAATCTTAGTCTCATCTTTGTGCAATTAACATAAATTCTGTGCGCGGCGCAATTGCAAAACAATCGCACCCAAGTGAAATCGCTGGCTGAGACAATTCCCACATCTTGGCTGTGATAAAAAAAAAAATAAAACGTAACGCCAAGAAATCGCACCCACGATGACGATTCTCTTCTGCGTCGGCTGCATTGGTTTCTAGGTTTTGAAATTTCCCTTTTTTTTGTCTTTTTTGTCTTACTACCTCCAAGTGGCAATAACAATAGCGTACGCAAAGCGGAGCTACGCCAGTTCATCTGCATAATAATGCTAATTATTTTTAATTGCCGCAACTTGTCATTTGCCACACAAAACTCTGTGAGTGATTAGTGAAAGTTTCGCGGGCAACTGACTGAGGTTCGGTTTTCACTGTCGCCGAGGATTGGCCTGCCTGCTGCCGCCATCGATTAGCAGCCACTGCTCTACGCCCACACACAGCCACATGTTCCAGTCATGAGTTTGCCGCCGGAGGCAGTGATGACGCTTTTTCAGAACCAAATGAAACCTAATTATAGATAGACTAAAAAAGAAAGAACGATGCGGCTAGCTATAGGATTGTCTTGCTTTCTAAGGAAGTTTACTATTCTTTCTGATATGTAAGCTCCACCTAACGCGTTGCAAGTTCGCAACCAACCATCTAGCATGTAAAGCCAGCTAAATTACCATCACTGCCCGGAGGTGTGTGGGCTTTGGCTGCCTATTTATAGATGTGGCGTGGATCGCACGTTTCCGGCACACTACTCTCGTGTGCATTATTCGTTGCAGCACATGCAAATCGCAGACGAACCAATTGCAATCGAAGCACATCGAATGAATGCTCACCTTAAAGCAGTTCTGCATCTTGAAGCTCTTGTCCTTCAGCTGCTCCACGCTGGCGATCTCCTGGAGCGGTATATCACAGATGGGTTGTTTGCCCTTCGACTTCGCGTAGCTGAGCGAGTGGGTGGTGAGACGGAAGTGGCGTTGTTTGAACTGCCGGCCAAAGCGCTTCCGGGATGTCGGGTACTTGGTCATCAGGCTGTCGGAAGGAAGAGGGAGAAGCAAAGAAAGCGGGGTCTTAGCATCTGCTCTTCGAGATCTCGCACTAGATCCCTCTGTTCTTGTCCCAGGCTCATACGCAACCGAGACAAAAACAGAGCTAATTGTTCAATAAATTATAAGCAATTTCTCTTACCCCTCGCTAGACGTTAGTATAGATTTAATGTGTGATGAATAAGTGTGATTTTTGTGTGATGGGATGGTATAAATGTGTGATGTGTTGGGCGTGATGGATTGGTTTTGATTTATTATTTGATACATGTTTTTTTTATTTTTTATATTATTTTTGGTAAAAGCAGCGCGCGGAAAAGAAGAGAAAGACAAAGAAAGTTTTGGTATTAGAATAAAACGAAGCGTAATCAACCAAATGCCTTGGGTGGGATATGCCAAATCTATAGAAGAGGAGGTATATAGAGGGAGCATTGCACAGTCCACCAATCGATATTTTCTAGAGGCTACAGGCCACCCCCACTGATTGGGCAAGTTTTTCGAACCAAATCAGGGGGATCGCGCATCTAAAGAGCATCAAAAGTAAAAAACCTCAACTTACCCCTCTTTAAGTAAAACTGGTTCCAGTGGCGTTGCCGCCGCCGCCGCCGGATGAACGCTGCTGCTCGCGTGACTGGGCGTCGAGATCACCTCCAGGAAGTGCTTAACCGCATCCACGTGCTGCTCCGTGCAGAACTTTTTGTACAGCTCGACGGTGAACTCCTCCTTGCAAGTCTGCTGCGACGACCGGGAGCTGACCAGGTTACCCAGCGATTGGATCGTCTTGGAGATGAGCGTCAGCGTGCGACTCGTTTGGGCATCCTGAAAAATAAGGAAAGACGTATTATTAATGATTTATTATTATTGATTTATTTAAATAGATCGTTTATCAGAATCAACTTACCAGTCGCTCGGTGGTCAGATCGAAGAGCTTCGGCCCCAGGATAGCGGGCGCAAAGAAGCGGAGGAAGATGAATCCGGACACCACGGAGTAGCGCACTTCTCGATTGCTGGGGAAATGCTCACCCGCACACTCACGAAGGTCGTGGAAGATCTGACACAGAACTTTGGGACAGCGATCAGCGCTCTTGGTGATTGCCTCAAAAACCCGCTCCACATAATCCTGCAGATTGTGCAGATTCGTGTCCACTGCAGAGCGATCCTTAATCTTGCTGGGATCGATCTCACATGGTTTCTTTTCGGCAACGATCTGCGACAAAACGGGACGCAATGTCTGATGGAGGTAGTGCAGTCCAGACAACCGCATTGCCTCATCCATCATCTTGGAGACCAAGGTATTACCCCGGAAAATGGTGGTGGGATCCGTCAGATGGGAGATCTCGTGGTCAGCCAGCGCCTTGATGATCGGCGCAATGCGCTCCGTGTGCGTGAAGAGTCGCACCAGCGGCTGGGCCACCTCCGTCTTGCCCGAGACCAGCTCGCCTAGGATCGATACAGCCGACACGGTGATGGGTCGCTGATCAACCGATTCCAGGAGCAGATTCATAAGATCGTCGTATGTGGCCAGCGGGAAGACATGATCGGCGGTGTAGTTCAGATTTAAACGCAGTGATCCAATGGTCGAGTCCACGCTTAATCTCGTTCCCGGCGGCGTCGCACATGAGCGGGGCGTGGCGTTCAGCGAGCGGCAACTGTTCGTCATGGAGCGGGGTTGGAGATAGTACCAAGCCGATGGATTAACCGCCTGCTGCTCCTGCTTATTAAGCATTGGCAGCCGCACTTCACCGAGGAACACTTTATCGGACATGGCTCCATGTGCGTCGTGCCACACGCTCACCACAATCTCCACCAGATCCGCACCGCCCAACGGGTAAATAGAATAGCCCTTGTTCGCGGATGATTCCAGGGAACCGGCACTCTTGTTACTTCCAGTGGTATTTGTGCTGCCCGCATCCGCATCGATGTGTAGATCAAAGTACATGGCCTCGTCAAACTCCGGATCGACGGTCTTTTTGCGCTGCTTAGTTCGTCGCGTCACCTGGTGCTTGTTGCTATAGTGGGCGGTACAGACCACAAATGGATCGCACGTGCCCTGCTTCTTGGCCAGGTCCACGCAGGCTGGTACTTTGATGGTCACGCCAACGAATCTCCCATGCGATTTCCAATTGGACAGCTGATCCGACGACGTGGATGTGGTATTGATGATCGGAAAGTGCTGAGTCTGCGATGGAGGATGATACACGTGACCAAATAGACCGGCGGCTCGCGTCTTGAGTGTCATGGCTGCCGATGAGGAACTCGCTGCAGCGGCTGACGCTCTCTGAATGTTGCTCAGTTCACTGTTCTCCTTGTAATCGTTCAGGTGCGCCCGCTGCTGGTGGCTCTGGCGTAGCAGGTGCTGGTGGTGCGGCAATGTGTGCAGTCCCAGATCTATGCCCTCGGAGAGGGACTGAGTCTGTTGGGCTTCCGTAAATGCCACCTCCACATTAACCATGCCCTGAACCTCGGAGTCTTGGTCGACTGGCCTCAGTGAGAACCAGTGATCCTTGTGATTGTACATGTGCAGCTCCTCCCGCTTGATCGCTATCTTGCCAATGGGCTTGTCCTGCTTCATATCACGATCCCACAGATAGATGGTCAGGTAGCGGAAGCGGCGCGGAATCTTGAACTGGTGCTCCTCGCCGAAGAACGGCGTCAGTGTGCGTTCGATGGTGGGTGTGCGGCAGATCTCCTCCTGGTCCAACGCAATTGTGCAGTAGACATCGCGGGTGCCCTGTGTGCTGCAGCTAGTGTTGGCCGCATTGCGACTGCTCAGATTCTTTGCCTCGCCTGGAATTAAACGAAAAGAAAGGTATATTAGTACTACATTTCATATGCACAATTTATCAAGCTTAACGAGTAAAGCGCGTCCGTTTGTTAAGATTATGGTCTTTGTTTCAGGTGAAAATATTTAACTAAAGATTAAGTGATTATCGCAAGTGGTCTTCGAGTATAATTCGGTTTACTCTTGCCTTAAAGCATTTAAATAAATAAAGTTTATGTTTGCGACCAGATAAGTTTCTAAAGCACTGAACCAAGAACAGTAGAAGTTTGAAGTATTATAGAAGCCATCTATTAATGACTAATGAAGACTTTAAAAATTAAAAGCCAATAGCCTCATTACGAGAATTTCTAATGACCCAATCACACACTTTCTCCCAACCGGAAACACTGTTAACAGCTATCAAACATTCATTAGCATAAATTAATATAAGATTATCCTCTCCATTTTCGTATCAGCAGCTGTTTGGCCTTGACACCTGCCAACTTTTGCTGTTTGGGGATGTAAAAAGTCGCAATCACAATCAATCGCATTACACCATACATATAATTCCAGCGGGCTCTTTTGATTTCCGAATACGGACAGCGGACGTGACTTCCTGTGCGAGTGCTTCGATGCCTATAGTCTATATAGCCTATATGTGTTTGGTATTGTGAACCGATGATGGCTGGCTGGTGGTCGACGGCATTGGTTTATGGATGCTCGGCCACCTGGGGGACACAACAAATACATACATATATGTAGTTCGCAGTGGCTGGCGCTTGGCTAGACCGAGTGGATTGTAAGCGGCGTTGATAATAAACGGCAAGGCCTTGATAAGCGCGAAAGGGTGAAGGCGCCGGCCTGCCCACAAGGCAAGTACTATAAAGTTGCTCAATGAAAGAAATTAGCGGCAGTCGAGCGGAAATATAATAAGTGCACGCACACCAACGCCAACGTGCGTGTGCCGTCGTATCTGTGTGTCGATGCCGGCATTTGTATCTGTATCTGTATCCGTTGTGGCCAAATTTGATTTTGCCCGCTATTCACAAACTTCCATGATTAGCACCTTGGTTATCATGGTTAGTCTGTAAACAGGAAATATGGCTCGGCTATCAGATACCCATTACAAACACTATCTGCGAATTTTACACTTTTTTAGGAAACATTTGGGATAGAGCTGCGTAGAGTTGAAAAGAATGAATTGCAGCTTTGAAAAAAAAAGCCTTCTAAGCTGAGGACCGGATGGCCCCGCCCCGTTTTACGCCCCTGTTGACACAGCTGGGCGGTGGACAGCGTGTGTGTGTGTGAGTGGGAGGTGAGGCTATATTTCGCCATTTGTGTATGTGACTATCACCTCGCGACTATTATCAATGGGGTTATACGTTGCGTATGTGTGTTGGCAAAACAACGCCACTTTTCACAATCACAATCGCACAGTTTCACACTCACGCTTCGCTTTTTGCGATAACAAAGACATACGTTTTCTTTTTCCTACATGCCTGTGTGAGTTTTTTATTTCTTTTCATGAATGAAAAACCCCACAGACAGTAGCACATTTTATAAGCAAAGTAAATTAAAGCAAAGCAATCGGCGAGGCAAAAAAAAAGCAAGCAAACAAACGGAAACAACAAAACGGAAAATGACGAAAAACAAGAGAGTTGGGGCTTTTTTTTTTTTGCAGGAGAAAAGCAAAGCAAAAAAAAAAAACAGTAAATTTCATTCATAAAATAATAGTGGTAGTAAATCTATGATAGAAAGGGGGAAGTCGAATGGGGGAAACCCGGCAAGAAAAAAGTGTTGAAATATTTGCGTTTCTGTGACGTTTATAATTTATTTATGCGTGTTTTTTTTATGGCTTTGCCTTGTCATTGGCTGTCCCACTGAATGTTTATATTACTCGAATCGTTTTCGTTTTAATACCCTTGAATTGGGTATAATAACTTTGTTCGCACGTTTGTAAAATATCTGATATCAAACTATACAAACTATTCGTTGCTTGTGAATCATCAATTTCTAAAGGGTATATAACTTTCGGCTTGAAAAAACTTTATTTGCCGATCTTTGATGAACAGCCATGCAAAACCAGCAGACAGGCAATCAAACTTTTCTAAATTTAATGACATAATCGGTGGAATTTCGCTTATTCATTGAAATAAAAAGGAAAGAATGAAGGTAATGGGGGGAAAATTGCCAAACGAATTCCATGGAATCGAACGAGCCCCCAACCAGGAGTGGCGAAATCATATTCCGAACTTGCCATTTCGCTTAGATGTGGAATTAATGAGTTCGAGTTCTCGCCGGGCTCCAACGTTTCGTCGCAGTCCGTCCTATATCCGACCTTCAGATGCATTGAGAAACACCACACACCATGCACAGTGGCAGTGATGGAGGAGGAGGAGGAGGAGGAGGAGGATCGGGTGTGCATATATATATATATATATATAAATCATCTTACATATGCCAAACACGATAAACGGAACCAGAGCTCGATGAACTGGGAAAAGCCAGAAGGTTTATGCATGGATAAAGTCAAGCGGAAGTTGGCTCATCGATTTTTTTTACATTTCGGCCGGAGGATCACTATGGAATTTTTTTTTTTTTTTTTTTTTTTTTTTTTTTTTTTTTTTTTTTTTTTTTTTTTTTTGCACCACCCTGAGAACGGAAGTCGTACGATCTCTTTATAAAACAAGGAAAAAGTGCAGCATGTGTGGCATGTCAAATCAAACTGGAATCTGTTGAAATCACAAAGCATTTTCCATTCTTCCCAGAGAAACCTAATAATATCAGGTATTATTATTCCATCACTCGAAAATTTCAAAATTATACAATGTCTAGCCAGACCAATGCGGGTGACCTGATCAATTAACCAGATCGCTGGGATCCACTGGGATATATATATAAAGATCCCTAAGCAAACATTTTGATAAACATGCGGCATGTTTCTTTCAACGTTTCCCGTCGTCCCCGAAAATAGAATCATCCTGCCATGTGGCACATGCGGCTATATTGCCATTGCCGCAGCCCCAAAATGAAAATCGAAAACTTCTAAGGTCGGCACTCTTTTTTCTCCTCCACAACATTGACATTTGCCTTGGGGTGCTGCGAGTTGGGGGGAAATTTCAACATGATCCCATTTTTCCACACCCATCATTATTGGGATATATTGCGGGGGACAGGGTCTCATTAAATGGCTGAAAATTTTCATGATTTCCTTCGCAGACGGAAAATTAAATTTAAAGACTTTGTAAGTAGATTTCCTTTCCTCTCCCCTTTGCTTTTCTGCACAATATGCAAATTGATTCAGTGCAGCATGAAACGCGCGCGAATTAATGAGGCGATTACTCCACGAGTGCTGCAAAAAAAGGAGGAAAATACGAATGGAAAAAAAATATAAAGAAGGAAGCAGACAAGCAGACAGCGCTGTAATAAATTCTAAAAAAAAAGGCAAATGAAACAAAAAGCAGCCAGCTCAGAAGCAGACATTTATGCAAAGGAACGGAAATAGAGATAAATTCTTGTGTTTTTCTTGCTTTTTTCCAGCTGCCTTTGCCAGCGGAAGGGAGATTTACACAGACCGAACTCTTTGTGTCTGGCTGTTTGTTTAAACGGCAGCTTCCTGCGGCCAAAATGATTGTGTTTTGCACTTTTGGCGGAAAGCTGGCTGGTAAGTTGAGGTGGCAAGAAGACTTCTGTTGCAGACTTCCCCTGCAGCCCTGCAACATTAAAAACTAAAAACCCTTTAAGTGCACTTCCTTTTCCGCTGCCACTTCCTTTGGCCATAAAACCATGTAACCAGAAAGGGCAGGCCCTGCTCTCCTAACGTGTTGCGCAATTAGCCAGATTGTGGAGAGAAAAACAGGTTAGCTGGCCCAAACCAATCCTCGGTTGAATGAATGGAGTGGGAATTGATTCGGAACTGGTACTTAAATATCAATTGGCTCTTTTTGTAAAGCACATTTCCACATTTTCCCCTCTTAGCATATACTATCTGTGGCACTATTAAGTTAACCATTATATTAATAGATTGTGCATTGCATTTTATTGATTTGGAAATATAAAGGAGAACCAGAAACCAGTTTCTGCCCATGCCCCCCTCTGTTTTTCTCTGTACGTGCTGATCGATTTCCGGTCTGATTACGCTCATGATCTCATGATCATCTCACGATCTCCTCCTGTTGTGGCCAACTTTGTTTGGCTTCGGCCTGAAATTCTGGACATGTCTTATTGGCTGCGCTGGCTTTTAATCAACCTCATCGATCTGTACACTTTGTTTATGTACGCAAGTGTATTGTATACACTTTATGTAGCATTGTATGTACATCCAGATGAGTAATTTCCCTTCGAATTGTCATTGCTCTCGCTAGTCCAAATCATTGCTTTCTTTGGCTGAAATTTTCGTGTTACCAATTTACCTTTTTGGCACTATTAACCTTCAATTGCACACATCACTCAATGTGAGCGACGCGAACGCACGACTTCCATTTCGAAATGGCCAAATTGGGCAGACGCCTATTACTGCAATACCCCAACAAAACAACAAAAAAAAAAAAAAAAAAAAATACACTAAATAAAACTACAAATGCCGCTCATTAGAGGCAAGTCAACTGGCGGCGACGACACAAAAACTCGCCTGACTGTGTGCCATAAAAATTTAATAATGATAAATACACTTTGTAAGGCGCCCACACAATTTGGCAGGCGGCTGCGAAGCAACCAAGCCAAATTGGCCTTGGCCAAAAGTGGTTTTCTATGGGGCGATATGTTGAATATATGAGCCAAGGATCATCAGCCGTTGACAACGCTTTTTTTTTATTGTGGGAACAAAACATTGAAATGCAATTAAAGAGAAGGTGGCTTATTAATGACAACAACTAAATGTTTGCAAAACAAAAGCACGTGTATCGAAATATTCCATCGTTTTCAAATATTTTTCTAAAATATCTTCTTATGCTTTATGGTTTTACAAGCAATTACACAACTCACTAAAAAAAAACCAAATAGAAGGTTACATTAATAAGAGTAGTTAAGAGGAGCACTTAACCCCGTGATTGCTCCACGTGGTTATGGGTTTACATACACATAACCCCTCCCAAAAACTCTTCAACTCGAGTGGTTTAGGCGCATCTAACGACGCCAAACGATTCCTCGGTTTCCCATTAAAAAACTTGTCCCCAGCCTTAGACAATTCTTGGCCCCTGACATTTCCGCTGTGGTGTTACCTTTTGAGAAACCACCACTAAAACCACAATAAACGACACTTGAAACGAGCCAGCGAAGCGCACAAATTGTGGCTCAAAATTAATAACGCAGCTCGGCCCGAAAAAAAAGAGTGATATAAAAACAGAATTCATTTTAATTACAAATTACAAGAGACTGACTGTCCGATGGAACTGAGCAGAGGAGCGACTTAGATCAGTTAAGCTCCAAAGAAGCGCCACAATGAAAACATAAAAGTTGAAGAAGAAGCAGCGTGAAGTTCAAAGCCTTGGGAGGCGAAAGATCCGATCCGGACGACAACTGACCCACCCGGTGTTCCACAGATGCCTCTGACCCCTGATGAAGTCAACAACATCAAAGTAAATGCGAGGAGGTCAAGCGTTAAGTCATAAAAAAAGGCCCCACTCACTCTTAAAAAAAAAAGGGGTGGGGGAAAATGGGGAAATGCGAGTATGTATAACATTATAACATGCTGCTGCCTCATTGTGGAAAGCCACAGATAAATGTTAATCATCGCAGGCAGAGTCATCAACGTCATCGTTGTCATTGCGATTGTGATTCCCTTTTGCCCACTGATACACTGAAGAAAACAGATTTATTGCTGCATTCAATATTAACTAGGAATAAAGTGTACTTGTACTTATTGTCTTCCACTATTTAGAATAATGTGCTCTTTACTTAGAATATAGATCAGATCATACATCATTTCCAAAACGATCTAATTTTTTGCTGTGCCTGAAAACCTCAAGAAGAAGGCCGACTTCGACCTGAATAAAAAGTATTTTAGAATGCGCTAATTACATAAAAACTGGCTGATTCCTTGAAAGCGGCAAACAAAGTTGTCGGGACAAACAAACCTCGGCGAATGAGCCTCCGGCCTTTGGGCTAATTAACATTGTTCCCCCGGCCATATTTTCAAATGAAAATATTCCACTTTAATTGTGGCTCAAGCTAAACCATATATATATGTATATATACAAACTTGTATTAGAAAAATGATTTAAAGACACGACCCGAGAACTAATTGTCAACATCGCCTTGGCGTCGTCCACCGAGTACGAACCATCTAGAAATGTTCCATGCGATCTTTGGCTCGTTCAATTGCAACCAGTTTTGGCCCGGTTGAAGAGAGGCGAGGAAAACGAGATGGAAAACTGGCAACCAACTGGAGAACAAGACAGCACAGCTCAGCTCAGCACAGCACAGTACAACACAACCGGCTTTTAATTAATTACCTTTTTTGGCCAAACTATTTATTGTTGTTACAGAACTCTAAACAGCACAGCACAGCACAGAACTGAACTGAACAAAGTCGAGTCCATGTTAACTAGATATCTCTGTTCTGGGTCTTCAAGTTCAACGAAATGTGAATTGCGTGTGGTCCGCGAATAAGTGAGTAATTCCCCAGTTAAAATGTCATTGATATTCAAACTGAGATCGGTAGTGAGTCACACCCTCGTCGTTAGAAAATGAAATTTAGGTTATGCGCTAAACATTTTAATTAAGTGGAAAAGTATTACGCCAATTTCGGACGGACAGCGTCGTTTCGTGTAGAAATCGCAACGACCAACAAAATGGAAATGGAAAGCCCCCACAACAATAGCAACAAAAGCGAAACTCCGTGTGTAATTGAAACTGAGCACAATGTGGAAGTATTATTATTAAGCATGCAAAGCATAATGAAGTGGAAATATGAAACTTGGGAGAAGAATGCAGGGTGTACATACATATACATACATATGTATGTATAGCGCTTATAAATACATACATCACGCTATAAAGCGGATGGGAAAGAAGCTGTCTTGGAAGGGGAAGTTGGGGGTAGGGGGGCATAAAGGTGACACAGCTAATGTGCCATAATGATGCGATAATCAATGATGATTATAGGAAATGAATAACTTTCATTCTTCAATCATCGGAAAACGTTATCGTGAGCCGTTTAAAATCGCATTTCTATAACTTAAGTATAGTTTTTAAGAGGGGAAACTAACTAACTATACTATGATAATGAGTTTCTATATAACTAGAGAATATGGTTAAATTTCCTGCTCGATAGGTATTCCCGATCCATACCACAGCGTTTTTTAACACTAAAACTGAAACTTTTGGATTTTGGAATGCAAACACCACTTTAGATATGGTGTTGTGTAATAACTACCCAGGATTTTTAATGAGATCAGATATCTTGGAATCTTTGCAGGAAATAGGGTAAACATGAACCACAAAGGCGAACGAATAAAATGAAGGTAAAAGGTGACAGCTAATTTGCCATAACAACCCGATAATCGAAGGAAGTACACAACTTTCGTTCTTCAATCAGCGCAGAAACGTGTTTTAATTCATTTTTAACCAATATTGTGCCATCTTCTTCGCAGAACACAAAAAGGGCGAAAGGGGTTAAAAGCAGCTGGAGAAAGAATGGAGGGGGCAAAAGGAAGTGGCAAGAGGAGAGGAGGGTGCGATGAGAAGATCCCGACAAAATCAGAGGCGCATGCGAAAACAATTGAAGCGCGCAAAAAGCAGCTGAAGAGGGGAAGACACGTAAAAAAAGAAAAGCAACTGAAAAAAGCAAGAGTTTTATGGCCGGAGAAAAAGAACACAAAACCGCAACACACGAAGGGAAACTCTGGGCGCTGGGAAACGGAAATCAAAAGCGGCAAGGCAACAATGTTGTTGCAGCTTTGCATATAATTTGTGTTGAAAAAGCATAGCAAAAGCTGCTTATGAGTTGCGAGATTGAAAATGTGAGAAGCAGAAGAGGTAAAAATAAATGCGTGTGCAGGTGTGAAAATGAGATCACGGAACTTTTTTACACCCCACCTCTGCACCCAGCCAGTGGTGGTTATTCATAATTCTGTTTTACTTTTTATGTTTCAACAGGAAATGTAAAACCACCAAAAAACAACCGCAAGTTTATTTTTCGTCTATCTCTTGCAGTCTGGTTCGCTCTCGCTTCAGAATGAAGTGGATGGCAGAATGGAGAGGAAAAGTGAGAGAGTGTCATTCATTCATTTGACCTTTTGCCAATATATAGTAGGCCATTAATCGATGCTCTTTTCGCTTGTTGCTTTTGATAATCATTCATAAAACAGACACCTTTGTATTGAGAAAAGTACACCGAATTCGAAAATTCCATTCATAAAAAAACCCACACATTGTTGCTGGGATCTCTCTTCCGCTTGTGTGTGTGTTTTTTTTGTCGCGTGTGTGTGAGCATGCGCTGGAGCGTCACACAAACACATGCTTGATTTCCGATTCATTCACAAAAAGGGGCGCATTCAAAACGGCGGGGGGCGTGTTGGACGATGGTGGAGGAAGAGCGGTTCAGGGGGTAGGTGCAGAAGCGAATGCCGTAACATTCAGCCTGGTCATCCATTACTTCTCAAACGGCAGCAACAATAAATGTATTGCACTGCTGCTGCACGAAAAAAAAACACACACACATTAGGGAAAAAGGCAAGAGAAACACACGCACACAGCAACACGCGAGTCAGAGCGGGATAGCATTCTTATACACTTGAACGCAATATGCATTTCTAGAACAAAAACACATTTGTTTTCTCAATTAATCGACTTTCTTTGCCGCAAATCGCACGAATTTCGGTTTGCCACTAGATTACACAACATTTTGGACAACTTTTAGACATATTCTCCCGATTCTATGTTGTTTTCTGCTCGCAAGAGACTCCGCGGGGGAAACGCGGACGCTGTCAAAATTCCAGCACACTTTAGACCATGAAAAACGCATGTTGCTGCGCGTATTTCACTCAACGTTCATGCCACGCATGTTCTTCGACATATTTGTGGTGTTTTTGAACTATTTCGCACTCGATTTACATACCAATTTTCACTTTTAATTGCTCTTCAATGCGCACTTCGCGTGTATCGGCCATTTTGTTGTTGTTGCTGCTTGGCTCGACGGCGACGGGCGAGTTAATATTATTGTCGTCTCGCTCGTCGAACATATAGCGCTTCTTCTTCAGCAGCATTGTGCGCCCGTTCTTAAAGCAGCCAGCTTTTTGTCAGCTACCCGCTGGGGAACTTGCAACACGCGATTGGAAATTTAACTAACTCCTTCACTCGTTCTTCACGAAACTTTAATAACTCGAAATTAATCGTTTTTTTAACAGGTTTATTAGCCGGCTATTTGCATTTGTATTTCATCACTCGCTGCAGCGTCGCATTGTGCATAGAGCTGGTGTGACGGGAATATGAGTCGATTTGCCGCTCACGAAATGCACTTTTCCTGTTGCTTCAGGGCTCGGCTGATTTTAGTATTTTGTTGTAACTACAAACTGTTTTTTGCACGCACTAGCAGATATGGGATTATATTATCGAAGTTGGAAAGTATTCGGTTGCTTGACTGTTCCGTATCGCATAAAACTTGGTTCTCCGAGTTTATTTGCTTTGCGGGTTTACACGCATCCGCGAACAACCTTTCGAAGCGGAATCAGAACTAGAGTGACCGTAGCGAGACGGTGGTATGACTCCATCAATTTAGTGTGACCCTAGCACAGTTCACCGAAAATACCATGGGAAACGCAAATGTCTAATGTTTGCTTAATAATTTGCTTGAAGTAGATCTGTTTTAAAATATATTGATTGATTTTATTTAACAACCGCTATGCATTAGGTTAAGCACAACAGTAAGGTTTTCATAAAAATGTTTTATTTTAATTTCGATATTTCACCAGTTCTGGTTATCGAATATGTATCGTTAGCTCCAGAAAACAGTTATATATTTTGTAATTCATTTAAAACGTATTATTATTCAACACAATTTGTGGTTTAGACTTAAACTTAAGGTTTAAGTGATGTTTCTGTTAATTCCGATTTGTTTTTAGTTGCTTAACTTTGAAACACACCCCGAAAAACAAACGTGTTGCAGCGCGGCCGAAATGGAACTGAATTAAAATTTCCAAGCGGCAAGTGTACACATGCACCTCCCAAATTTTGTGAATGAAAACGCACACACACAGCAGTGGTCACCTACACTTTAACACACACACATGTTGCACCGGCGCCACCAACAGCGGAAGCAACCAAAGATCGCCGAGAAAGTCAAGGCATATGCGACTTGAGAAGGGCGGTACAAAGCAATATAAACCTATTGCTTTGCTTATGATTTGATCATTAAGGAACTATATCAGAAAGCAAATGTTTATTTTTCAATTCAACTAGCTTTAGATTCATATCTATACTAATACTTATGGATGTACTTGGCAAAGTAGGTAAGCAGAACTCAAAAGCCCGGCTGTTTATACCGTAGCGCACATTACGTGGGCGTTCTGGCTCGCAGACAGTCCACAGGAACCGGAGGAACCACATAGTACACACATATGTACATTAAAAGTACACAAATATTCAGAAACAAGGCAGTGAAATGTGAAATTCACACGGCATCCGGACAGCAACGCCGCTTATGTTTTTCCTTACGCATATGTTGCTTCTGCTTCTTGCCTTGGTAACCACATGCATCACAACAACAACTGGCAGGGAGAGATCAACAAGTGAGGCGGTGCATCTTATCACAACTGCCGCCAATAAGTGGAAGTGGTCGGGTCAACATTTCGGGTGGTAGCTCGGCTCAGTTTCATTGTTTCCGTATGCCCTGCATCTGATCTAGTCACTTCAAATGCACTGAGCAAAATAACACACTACATCTAGTTAAAACTGTTTAAAAATCCTAAATATAAAATGGGTAAGAGTAATAATGGTTTTAAAAACTAAAATTTTTGAACTAACGTTATAGTAGTTATGGTTTATAGTAATTGTAATAATTTAAAGAGGCGGATCGAAATGTAACAGTTCCTATTCTAATAATAATAAAAATAATATTTGTTAAGAAGGTTCACAATGCTATTTTCTGTGTAGCGTGCGTAACGACCATTTGAATATGTTGATCATTTCGCTCAACGAAACGTAACCGACGTGGGAAGAAGAGGAGACATGGCTTTTCTTCTATTTTCCGTTTCCAGCTGTCCACTCGATTCCTCCTCCTCCTCCATTTGCTCCGCCCACAAAATTCGGAGCTAGGTGCAGATGTTATAAATATAGTATTTTGTGGCAGTTCCATTCGTATGAATGGGTTTACGAGTTTCGGTTTCAGGTTTTTGGGCCTGTTTATAAACCCACCCCTCCCATATTTTCATGTATTTACGTCCGGAAAAGTGTTTTGGTCATTTGTCTAGCTTCCGTTATAATTTCGTTATGAATGAAAAACCCATTTGGACCGGGTTTTTGATCTCCCTAATTTACAACATTTATTTAGTATTAACTCAATATGGGTTCGTAAACTTCGTTTACTATTTGCGTCGTGAACAAGTTTCTTAAAACGTTTACTTTTTCTTATCCACCTCATGTTAATGTGAAGTTTACACATAAATACTCATAAAAGACCCAATGTGGGTTTTCCTAATCGCACTTTGAATATATTTAAACAGCAAGAGGTAAAGGCTGTTAAATAGATTTATAGATATACTTCCAAGCTCCGATTTTTTTTGGTGAATTTATGGTTTTTAAAATGTATACCAATCAAGGGCAATTAGTATATCAAAGCCGTTTGTCATAACGATATTTATAGACTTGGCAACACCAAACTTGTATTAAAATTAAGTTTATAGTTGCATCTAAGTAGAAACGTTTTAAGTTTGATTTTCCGAAAAGACAAAAGTGTTTTCCAAACGTCTTTCTAAAATATTTGATTGTCAGTTTCTCACCACAAACCAGATTTACTCAGAAGTCCTCTCAGTTATTTAGTTACAGATTTCGGCTTGATCTGCGGATTAAGTCAAATGGCCGTTTGGTTTTTCGTTTATTGTTCAGAGAGTGTTTACACGCATATGGTTTTTTTGTTATAGTATACAATAGACACTTAACGATTTCCAAGTAATGTAGTCATTTAGTTAAATGTAATGTAGCAAATTGTTAGGTGTCCTCTTGAGTTGCGATTGCATCATTATTACATAACTTGATTTCTTTTTGTTTTTGGCGCGCTAAACGTAAAGCTTAAAATGTAATCATGTTTGTTGATTGTTTGCGTAAACAATAAGCCTTAAATGAAATACTTAATAAAAAGATCGCATAAAACAATGTGTGTTTTCTTTTGTGTGTGTGGGTGTGTATGTGTGTGCTTGTGTGTTTGAGAGCGTTGGTCGCATTTGTCAGCTTTGTGGGATTAGGATCGGGCGCAGGATCTCATTCTCCTCTAGCTGCTTGTCACGATGCCAACTCCAGCTCAACGGCAGCCAAATTAGGAAACGATAAACAAACTGCAACGAAAAGAGAGCAATTGATTAGCATCAGGACTCTGAAAAAATATTTAAGACTATATTCTGAACCATATGCCATATAATTGAGGTAGTTATTATTATTGCTCCTAATCTTTCGAGTGACTAAGATCACAAATGCTTTGCGGAATGGCAAATACGACGTCACATGCTTTATAGATAACGTTTTTGAAACCACAACTTGGAATTTCATTATTTGTATTAAATTGGGTTCTCATACTTACTTTTTTCTCAACTCATCGAACGCAATTTGGGCCAGCCTGCGGTCGGGTTACCCTGGCGTCCAGTTTACGTCCCATTTACTTGTTGTTGATTGATAGGCGCTCAACGCTGGCGAGCAGCTCATCGGCGGTCTGGGATACGACCTGCTCTTGGTCGTCGCTGGTGCTCAGGTTCTGCAGTCGCTTCTCCAGCGCAGAGAGATCCTCCAGCTCGCGTTGCTGCTTCACCATGTAGCGCAAGATGAGCGTGGTCAGCATGCACATGTCCTCGAGGATCTTGGCCGTCTCCGGCGTGGGGTGATCGTAACGATTGCGCAGCAGTCTTAGCTTGGCCTCGGCGAGCTCCAGCGGTGACTTGTTGCTGCGGTCGTACATGTGGACACTGGCGCCGCCCTGGAGCAGCACACCCACCACAACGTTGAAGTTATTGGAGCTGGCCGAGATCACAGCCAGATGGAGTGGGGTATTCCCCAGCGAGTCGACTACATTTGGGTTGGCTCCGTACTTTAGTAGCTGCTGGACAATGGGTATGTAGCCACGACAGGCGGCCAGATGCAGGGGACTACGATTGTACTCGTCGGCGGCATTTGGATTGGCCCCACCCTCAAGGATGCGGTTGAGCAGCTCGATGTTGCAGGTGGAGGCGGCGGTGCGCAGTTTGCGGCCATTTGACTGGACGATTATGTTGCTGTAGCTGTAGGTGTGCTTTAGACGCTGCATTCGCGGCCGCATCTTAAAGCTTTTGCTGCCCGAGGGCAGGGTGCTTGGATGAATCAGGCTGGGCAGATACTCGGCATTGGAGGCATTTGGATTCAGCGGCAGGGGCGGCAGATGCGGCAGGGCAAAGTGCTCGCCCCGATCTCTGCTCAGCTGGAATGATGCATTCGTGCTGGGGTTAGAACTTATGTTCAGGTTGAGGTTGATGTTCATGTGGGGCCACTCGCCGTGCGTGTTGGGCGACGATGTGGGCGTGGGCGGCATTGCCGGCGGCGGCGGCGTTATCATGATCCCCTTGGAGGCGCTGGTGGGCATGGGCATCGGTGTCGATTTGGCCAGTACCATGGCCATCGACATGGGCGATGGCGGCATCGACATCTCCACCTCCTCCTTGGCCGACTCCACGCCGGAGGAATCGTTGTTGGTGGCCGCAGCCATAGCTTGGTCGCAATCGGATTGTGTGCCCCGTTGCCTGTGATGCAGTGCGTCTGTGTTCCTGGTTTCAGTGTTTGGGCCTACGGCGAAAAAACTCTTCACAGGCACGCGCTGCTTATTTTCCTGTCTGTATTGTTTGTTTATTTTTGCTTCTTTTCCTGCCCACTTTGGTCACTCTGACCACCCGTTATTGGTGTGACCCTGCGGTCGCTGAGCGTATTTATCTTGATCTGCAATTGTTTATCTTCATCTATTACGTCCGTAGTCCTCGTTTTAAAACACTTTGACTCACTTGGTTTTCGGATTTTTATGAGTTGGGGCGAAGAGCAAAAATTCTTGGCTCGTCTGTATTGTTTGTATTTGTTTTGGCCTATCGATACATATGTCTAGTGTGCTAGCTATCGATTGGAAGGATGAAACTTCTGGCGAGGACACTATCGCTATTAGCCAGCCCTGGTAGGCTAAATATTTAAACATCAAAAAATGTATATAAAAATATTTTAAAATTCAATTATCAAATTTTTAACATCCAGTATTGTAGTATTATTTTCAATTAAAAAAATATATAAATGTTATCAGCTCTCTGCCATTAAGTTGAATTTAGTATTCAACAACTATCCCCATTAGTTAAACCAGTTAATCTTATAACCTACAATCTTAAGATCTATAATTTAATGTATGTTAGCTTCTGGACCAGTACTACAACTATCTTAATGGGAATTAATTAAAAACAGGTTTAAACACTTAAAAAGTTTTATTCAAAATTCGTGCTCGACATACTACATTTTCTAACAAAGCGGCACGGAATGTTTTTATCAATTAAACGATTCAATTGGAGGGTTACGTACAATAAAATACAAGGCCGATTATAATACATAAAATAAAAGTTTTTCGAAATTAATGTGATGATATGGTACCCTCGTAAGTCCAATAACACAATATACAAAGCGTATTTCGTTTGCTAATCCTGGAGATAAAGCCTCGGAATTGAAAAAATTAAGGATAATCACACAGATTCTGTTTTGTAGCCAGGTGGTGGGAGGATTTCGGTGTTATTGAGAGTGGAAGTCCCAGCGAGTGAGCTGATTTAGACCGCAGAAAAGGTGCTTAATAAAAACGAAGAGGGTTAAACGAGTCTAAAATACACGGACATGATTCGAAAGGATCCCTCGAAAGAGAGATCTCTACAGCAAATGCGGTCTAAATCCGTCTTGCACGCTATTTTAGGAAATTGATCATCTCGATTATCTTATTCCGATTGGCGTGCATATACGCCTTAGTGTGCCACAGCATGTTGACTAGTTTTTGGTCGTCCTTTTCGTCCATGGCGATGTCCTCGCTCAGCTGCGGATTGAACCTGAAGTAGGGTATGCCAATGGTGCTGCACCAGGCGCGAGCTCTGTCCACCACTCTTCCATCGGAGCAGGTTGCCTGGTCCACCAGCAGATTGCCTAGCAAGCATATGAATTTGATTTAAAAAGCACACACAAAGTATATGGATAAGGTGCCTTACCAATGGTGGAGATTCCGTAGGCCAGTTTGGCCGTATCCCAGATGCTCTCCGGTCGGAAGACATCAATGTCCTTTAGTTCAGTCACCGGTATATGACCCGTGCCCAGCGACATCACCACGGATACAGGTATGGCCTCTGATTCGCGTCCAGCGTTACGCAAGGCCATATTGTACTCGTGAATCTCGGTCATGGCGTCCAGCGTCGGGTTGTTGGCAATCAAGCCGCCGTCCAGAAAGCGACCAAATGCGCGGAAATATGAGGGCGCAGCTCCAGTAGCCCGAGCAGCACGCCATACCAATTGTTCCGATGGCTGAGGAGGAGGAATTCTTCGGTTGTCTAAAAGAATAAAATAAAATTGGTGAACTATCTCGATAATTTTTTGATATCTCACTTACTAATGGGAGTCACAATGCCCAAAATGTCACTGGCGCTCGTATAGTTGCGGAATAGATGTAGATCGACCGGCTTGCGATCCGCCATCACACCAGTGACCATGATCTTCGGGTGCTTAATATCCGTCATCACGTTAAACTCGCCCAAATTGTCCTTCAAAATAGACTCAAAAAACTCGCTGTTATAAGGCCGTGAGCCCACAAAACACTGCTCCTTCATGCGCAAATAGAGGCCCATGCACTGCCGCATCGTTTTGCCGCAACCCAGCGCCAAAGCGAGTATTCCCCCAGTACTGGTGCCGGCAATCCAGTCGAACATATGGATAATAGGAGTGCGCGAAAGCTTTTCTATTTCGAGTAGCATCTGTACCAGGACCAGACCACGAATGCCACCACCATCCAGGCAGAGCAGGCGTCCGCGTCCGTAGGGTTTATCCCCTATTTCGGCGGCGATGGGCGAGGTGGGTGAAGGCAGCTGCTCCGGACTGGACACAGCGGATTTTTGCGAGCCACTGCCCAAACTATCCGATGAGTTTTCCTTCTTCATCTCGTCCGCATTCACTTTGGTTGTAAACATGCCAAGCAGGGCATCCATTATACTTTGGCCTTTTAATTCTTTCTCAGTATCGACCACGACTGGTTTTCTGGAATAAGAAAAGACTATTTTAATTTTAGTTCACGATTAGTTGATTTACATACTGTGCCGGCTGTTGCTTCTCCAGTATTCCATTGGCCGCTGCGTTCAGAAAACCACCCATCATTTGTCTACTGGTGGTGGCCAGCATGTTCTCTATATGCTCGCGCTGCTCCACGGATTCCGGTGCCTCTGGCGGAATGCCGTTGTAGCTACCTTTGGCATTGCAACCAGGCGGGCACTTTGAGCCAGTATCCTTGCAGCGCTTGGCCCCCACAGAGTGCAGAATGTACAGGATTTCATCATCCTTATTGCCACTAGCATCATTGCCAACCATGTGACGTGGCGTCTTGTCATCCTTGTTCTTCAGATTGATGTCACACCCAAAGACCACGAGACATTGGACGATCGGCACTAGTTTCTTCTCAATGGCAATGTGTAAAGCTGCATTTCCGTCTTTGTCCAGCACATCGATCTCCGCATCGTGGGCCAGTAGAGTGACAACGCACTCGAACCGATTCCTGGCCACCATCACGTGTAGTGCTGTCCGTCCATCGAAGTTCGTGGCGTTGACATTACAACCCTCCATGATGAGCGCATGCAAGGTTTCACGGGAGGAACACCAGTGCAGAGGAGTGCCGCCATATTTCATGTCCTGAGTGTACAGCTTGCTAACATTGGTGCGCAGAAACGAGGAAACCGTGGTCGGTGCGGATGTCTTGTACACTTTGCGGATGTCCTTGGCATTGAGATTGACATTGGCTCCAGCCAGCAGCAGTGCCTTCACATTCTCTGGCTTGTCGGCGAGGCAGGCGACATGAAGGGGTGTGTACCCATCGGAGTTGAGATGATTCAGATTTACCGTGCTTTTATCAGTGATAAGCTGGGAAAATAAAGTTTGAAATGTGTTTGAACTATACATGGAATGCTGGCTTACATTGATGATCTCTTTGGTGGTGCTGGCGGCGTAGTGAAACACCGAATTGCTATTTATATCCAAGTGCTCCAGCTTGCTCAGCGGTAGCAGAGCCTTCACCATCTCCATGTGGCCCTGTTTGATGGCCAACTGGAAGGGCGACATTAGGGAGGCGGCATCTGCTTGGTCCACGCACTGTAGCATCTTGGGATTGCTGATGTAGTCCACCAGATTGAAGTAGGCAATCAAATGTGACAGTGTCCAGGAGGGATTATCCGCCAAGGCATCGCAAGCTTTCTGCAGCCCATTTACATTGTAGTACTGAAAAATATAGAGTTAAATGCATCGCTTCGCATTGCTTTGTAGTCCTTTCTCGAACCTCTTTGACAATGCTGACGAAGACGGGCAGCCTTTGCAGAAAGGCATTGAAGCGTTCCTCGGCTTCCTGCTGCACCGGCGACCGGTACAGACTGAAGGATGTGGTATTGGAATCCGAGGTGGGTCGCTGCAAAATGATCTCATAGACGGCTCGCTTTTCATTGCTGCTGTTAAAGGGCGGTGCAAAGAGGACCATGGCGTCATCGCGGGCCAGAACTTGAAGTGTCCCCAGCGCTTCGCTCTTGATCTCTAAGACCTTATTGGCCGGCTGATCGACACCCAGCAGGCGCTGTAGAACTGTAGTCGTGCAATATAGAAAGGCAATGTCATTAGATAAGGCGAATGCGTTGGTCATAAGACACTTTAACACATTCTCAACTAGTCTACTAAACGGCGACACAACATGAACATGAAGAGGAGGAGGAAGAGCGGTAATGATTGAAAGGGGGGTGAATACCGAAACCGGAGGCTAGTGCTCCTAACGCCATCCACGCCATGACTCAAGGGTGTGGAATTTGCTGCTGCAGATGCTGAATGTGTACTTTGAACTGGGCCAATCGGATCGGATGAGCTGGCTAATGTGGACGCGGTGAACCTGACAGAAAAACAATGGCCAGTATGTTAGTTACACGGGTGTGGGTGAGGATGAGCGAGTGGTTCGATGGGCTGCCAAGAAATCAATAGTACACATCTTTGGCCAATGGGAAGGGAACAGATCATCCGATAGCTCTACATTGCAGTAATGCTGCCCCATTTTTCCGTGCCTTCCCGCTTCCCGTTTCTGACCGACGTAATCAATGGTAACAGTCATAAAATGGTTATTGTTCTGTGGGTCCGTAACTAAAAATATGGAGTGGAAAATGGATGCGTAATTTTCCAAACTCCATATGACCGCACACATTTTTCGATTTTTTTGATTGGCAACAGTATTAGCTAACCATTGAACATTTTCCTGCTCTGATTTCAGGTTTCCTTATAGGACAATTCCAGTATAAAACACTTTACAATTTCTGCTATGTAAAATAACAACTGAGCTGTATTTTTTGCAGCTTTATTAGCGATGTCACCGTTTATCAGTGATGGTACTGCACCAAGCGATATTTCGTTACTTTCTAGTCGAGTTCAAAACCACTCTAGTAAGGGATTTCGAAATATTGTTGGCATACCCATTATTGCTAGGAAAGACAATTATAATACAAATTTGATTTCATTAAGGAAATGTTGTCTAAGAAGCTCAATGGAATTGATATAGTTTTCGAAAATATTTAAAGAAGGCAAAAGGCAAAAGTTTCTTTATTTCCTTATAACGGTTCAGCTAAGTAGCATTGCCACATTTTTCACTCGCTGATACGCAATCGATATACCCAAGTCTTAACATTCGATTTTCAGCACTGATTCCACAGAGCACGGTCACACTTCACTTCGTTCGCCATTGCTAGACAAAAAATTGTTCCAAGCGAAAAAAGTCGGTGATAGAAAAGGTGAAAATCAGAAGTTAAGCATTCAGTTAAAACTGATAAACAGACATAAAAGCAGCGCTCAATTGTGCCCATTAGTGAATAGTGTTAGAACAGAGGTAAGTGGCGTAGATCAACATGCAGTAAAATCGCAAAAAATTCTCGGGCCGGCAGAAAATCGATTTTTTTTTTCCTTAAAGCGAGCGACGCCACCGGCGGCGCAAAGATAGTCCATGAAAAAAAAAAAACTGAAGGGGGTGCTGCGCTGAACGTTCAGTCTGTCTTTATGTATATTTTGCGGACATTTGCACATACATATATAGTCTGCCATGCGGATCGAATTTTGTAATCTTTTCAACGAAATTTTACAGTATTTCCTTGTGCTGCAAACAGGAAGAAATTGGAATTAGAGATGCGTGGACGCGGCGGATTCATTCCACGTGGTGGGGGCACCACTCGCGGTGGCTACTACAATAATCGCAATTCCAGCAACTACGTTAATACTCGCACCCAGGGCAATTACCGACCCAATAATGGCCGCTACGAGAATAACTATCATAACAACAACAATCGCTACAACAACCACAACAACAGTGGCGGAGGAACAGGAGGCAACAGCCACTACGACAACCGGAGTCGGGACAAGTTCACCCACCACAACTCGAGCAGCGGGCGCTACGAGTCCAGCTCCTCGAGCCACAAGCGCAGCTATGTAAGTTGGAGCACCTTGCACTAACCTATAAGTAACTAATAGTCAGTAATTACTACGATAGCTTCAGATTTGGTCTGCATCCTAATTAAATTCAATTTGGATTAGAATGACAGGACAGAAATTGAAATTATAATAGTTAGACCACCTTGACTTTGGCTTTTCTACATTGTGTGCCTGAAAATAGAGGAATCCCGCTTATAACACATATTTATACATATTTTTTTGCAATGCTGATCATTCAGCCTCTTATTATCTCTCTAAGGAGATAAGAAACTGTAGGTAATGTTTGGATTTGGAAAGATTTTTGGAACTATGAGTAAATAAGACGAATTACCAATGCATGCGAAAAATCAGAGATAAGAACCTTTTACAATCAACTTTTGTAATTGATAATAACCGGCATTTCGGTCAAGCTAGTAAACTTCTATACGCTCTTTGGATGACTACTTATCTTTCCTAATTATACATCTGACAGAAAGAGAGATTAACGCGAATTGACGTCTTTTCCACATGCAAAACAAAATGAAAAACTATTCAATATATATTAGATTCAACCTTAAAAGTATATATTCTACAAACAGGTGCGTACTTATAAACGGCACACTTATTTCTGTGGAAAAAAATAGATAAGAATGAATATAGTATTTGAAATATACAGTTGAGGTAAATTTATAATTTCCCAGTGCCAAATACGCTTGAGTATATTTGGCAGTCTTTATTTTTGTTTTTTTATCTTTTACCTTTTTGATCAATGAGAAATCAACATCACCCATTATTCTCATCACATTTGTAGGAATTACATGAATTACATATATTAATAATAAGTCTGTCGCTCTTGTAGTAAATGAATGATGTATTACCCAAATCCATCTATATATATATATATATATGTGTATTCATAATGCAATCTATTTTTATGTTTTGTGTTTCTAGGACTCATCTCGCGACCGCAGCATTGATCGCAAACGCCCGCGTCAAGACGTAAGTTATACTTTGCCCCATTTTAAATGCTATTCAAAGCATGCTATACCCAAAGGTCGACATATTAATTATGCATTAAGCCAATCGCCATGTACTGTGTAATGTTAATGACTTTCCAAATATTTATAGCACTGTTTGTGAAGCTTAAACGCGGGACTGAGTTGAGCCTATCGAGCGTTAAAGCATAACATGTCCCAAATGAGCAAACAGCGCGCGGACTCAAAGTTGCCAGACAAGCACTTTGGAGCACCGAACCTCTGACCATATACCATATAAATCTATATAAATCTGTATATTGTCCATAGCATCGGCAGCGGCGCGGCACCATATTGATAATGATTTTGCCAGCGACCAATCGATCGATCGATCAATATGATCCAATCCGAGTCGATCTGAACCGACCCGCACTGATCCACGTATATACTATGAGAGAGCAAAAACTTCTTTAGAGAGCTGTTGAAGCGATTGAAGCGATTTTGATCTGTAAACTCTTGTATATCTTGTATGCCTTGTACCGTACCATCAGCTGTCAAATTTTTCCCCATACCGAATATCGAATATCAATGGTCGGTTAGCAATCCGAGCAGAGCAAATAGAAATCTATCAGTGTGTATACGAATTATAATAATAATATCGATTCAAATCTGTGTAGCTAAGCTATAAGCGTAAAGGTTTTCTCCATCATGCTACCACACACAAAAAACACGCTGCAGGAAATAATAATAATAATAATAATAACAGGCAATTGTGAACTATATAACCCACAACCAATCCGATCAGAATCAGAATCAATATCAGTCTGTAGCTATATAGCAATTATTTTCAGTCAAGAAGTTTAAATATGTTTTATATCTACCACCTATATTTGATATTTGATACAAAAATCAATACCAAATCAACCAAAACAAAGCTCCTACACACCTTCCTACTCATCAATCGTCAATAGGATTACCGTCGCACGTCCTCGTCGAATGATCGCAGCGATCGACCCTCGTCCTCGTCGCAGAACATTGGCTCCTCGTCATCGAACTATCATCAGCGGAGCAGCACCGGCGGTGGTGGAAATAACGGCGGGAGCTCGAGCTCCTACCGCCCACGCGATGATTCCACCAGCGGCAGCCGGCACCAGCGGGACGGATCGATGGGTCCGCCGAAGCGGATGATGCGTAGCGTGGCCGGCACCAACTATATATCCCGACCCCGCGGCACAATGTCGATGAGGGGCGGCATGATGCGCACCGGGATGCGGGTGGGAGGAATGCGCGTTGTGCGCACCAGGGTCAACGAGTCGAATGACCTGCGCACCATGCGCCGCCAGCTGCTCTATGCACAGCAGAAAGACCGGGCTCGCCTGCTCAAGATTCAGCAGCTGAAAAGGTAAATAGACCAAATATCCAAAAAAAATCAAATTAAATCAAAATCCAAATGAATATACAAAAATCAGAGTTACGCTATTGTGCACCAATTGAGGATGCAAAGAACTATGAATGCAATCTGTAAGATTGAGATAATAATGTGAACAAACTGTGAGATTCAGTGAGGCATCTAAAATCTGAATGCGAAAAGGAGGAGGGAGGAGAGCACTTGGTGTAAGATTATCCAAGCGGCCTCCAGAGAAACTCCCATCTTCGTAGATCAAATACCATAAGTATATATTTGTGTAACTAAGTAGAACGAATTGAAATGTACCGATAAAAAAGACACCCGACACTTCTTGACAAGAACGTATTTTGTTAGTTTACTACCCAGCTTGTTCTTATGTACTTAAAAAAAAAACACAAAATTTTGAACTTGCCTTCCACCAAACAAAACAAATCCATCCTGCCACCCTGACATGACTTCACATTCGAATTCATTCCACTCAAATGTAGCTCGTTGCGACGACAACGCCAGGGCGGGAATTCCAGCGACGATTCCAGCGGTAAAGAGGACAAGGACGGCGGAGATGCTGAGAAAAGCAAGAAGAAGAAAGGCAAGGACAAGGACGCCGATGGAGGCGATGAATCCGACGACGACGATGACGATGAAGAAGACGATGATGAGAAGGACGAGAAGAGCAAGAAGACATCGCCTGGTAAAAAACGCAACAAGTCGGCCAACAACGAGGACAAGAGTGATGCCGAAGGTAACGATGATGACGACGATGATGATGATGGGCACGGTGATGGCGATGACGATGATGACAAGGACCTAAATGAGTCCGATCCCAAGAGCGCCAAGGCCGATGACGCCTCCGATGACGAGGATGTCAAGGTGAAGGGCGTCGGTGAGGACGGCGATGGTGACAAATCGGACGAAAAGGCCAAGTCATCGGGCGAGAAGTCAGGTAAGAAGAAGGACAAAGACGACGCGAAGGACTCCAAGTCCAAGAAGTCATCGTCCACCAAGAAAGAGCGCACGTCTCGTAAGGACAAAGACAAGGAATCATCGGGCGATGATCGTAGCAAAGAGCGACGTAGCTCCCGTCATCGGGATGAGGACCACAACAACCGCAAGCGCAGCTTCATCAAACTCATTTGCGTCCATTGCCGCATCAAGTGTGTTACATTTAAGGTGTGTTTCTCTTATAGGAGTCCTGAGCTATTCAATTAACACCGTTTCCTCATTGATTCGCAGGAGTACAACTACCATCTGAACTCGCGCTCCCACAAGAACTCCATGCGTCAGGTGGCCCTAAACCAGCGAGCTGACCTGCAGCGTATGCGTGCTAGCCAGCGCACCACACAGCGCGAGATCGAGGAGAATAGCAAGGAGGAGCACGAGTCGCGCTATTGTCGTCTGTGCCGCTTGGCCTACCGCCAGCCTAAGAATCTTCATCAGGCCTCCGAGCACCACAAGACCATTAAGAAGTTCTTAATGCCCTATTGCGGCTCCTGCCACCTGGCCTTTAAGAATGCCATGCTCTACGAGAACCACCGCTGCTCCCTGGATCACATTAGGGTGAGTCAGAGTCATTAAGGGATATAAACTCATTTACAGGGCTGGACTTTCCCAGATTGTTAATTTCCTTTTTTATAAAATCTAATCTATCTAATCTTGAAAGAAAGCTCTAAATAATTAATATTTGTATGTATGCTTGCAGAACAAGGCCCGCAACGATGAATCCGGATCGGATGATAGCGTGGATGAGCGCGAGATAGATTTGAATAAATTCCACACTGTAGACTCGGTGGGCGAGATCGATGTGGACATGATCGACGCCGATGTAGATGCCATGGTCACCGAGGCGGAGGCCGCTCTGAAAAGCGAGGATGAGGAGACTCGCAAACGCGCTCTGATTGGACCGGACTATATCAAGGTCATAGAGGCTTTCTACTGCGAGCTGTGCAATCACTATTCCGGCAAGGCTGATGATGTCTCGCTAGAGGACTACACCAAAAAGCATTGCATGCAGCACTCCCATGTGAAGGCTTTCCTGCGCAACAAGGAGGAAACCGAGAAGAAGAACAAGACGGAGGAGGGTGATGAGGACGATCACGATGATGACAAAAAGGCCGGTGATGATGACGCCGATGGCGATGAGGACTTCGATGGCAAGTTAAACGAGGATGACGACGAGTACGATGATGAGGGTGATGCAGAATTAGAAGAGGGTGATGAGACCCATGATAAAAAGATGTGGGAGGAGGTGGACAAGGATCTGGGTGACCTCCTGGCAGAAGTAGAGCCATTAGGACAGAAAGAAGATGAGGAGGATGAAGAGGACGAGTCTGTGCTTAACATTGACATTGAAAGGTATGTGAACGACGATGTAGTAATCATGAGCATGTTGTGTAATACGTATTCACTTGCAGCGAGAAAAACAAGGCGAAAGACGCCGAAGAGGAAGCGAACGGCGATGCCTATGAGGGATCTGCAAAAGAAAACGCGCCGGTGGCCAAGTCGCCGGAGAAAAAGCCTGCTGCCGCCGCTCCAGCCACACCAACGGCCAAGACCACCGCTGCTGCCAAGCAGCCGGAAAAGAAGGCAACGCCCAAACCGACTGCAAAAGCCGCCAAACCTGGTCCGGCTTCCACGAAGCGCAATGTCTTGGTCAGCGTGAAGCGCACTTCGGCGGCCGCCATTAAAGCTGCCACCAAGTCCGCCAGCAATGCGGCAGCCGCCGACTCCAAGTGAGCGACAGTAATATAATAGTAATAGCAATAACCAAACCCAGTGATTGGGTTGCTACAAACATATTTCAAATATATAACTAAATTATAATGTGCTCAAACAACGTGCACTAGATTATGCCCAGCCAGAGCTGCTTCGTCATCTGGCCATCTAGCCCAGCGTGCTTAATAAATGTCCAGACCTAAATAAACCAACCTGTACCCGTGTGTTGTCTCTATATGCTGGTGGCGCGCTGGAGTTGAAGAGTACCTTTCTTGTACCTTTCGCTGTGCCATTCCGTGCGCTTCCAGTTGGGCCTTTCTAAAATGGCCAAGGCTCCAAACCGGCCACCTGGCCAACACAAACAATGCCAGAGAAATGCCTGTTGGTCGCCAATTTGTTGGCCCCTTCAAGGTGCCCACATGTAATTGTCAGCCGAGATATACATAAACAAGAAACAGCGCTAAATGAGATTAAATGGCACAGACATGCATCATAAGGCTGGGGATAAGAAAACCATTCGAGCAAACAAAGTATTTAGATCCAGTTTGTACTTTCACTAACTAGTATATTTGTATTAAAATATTAGATAAGAGTCAGTTAAATGTTTCTTTAAAGACAATGTTTTATAGACTAATAACATTGGAGTGTATTTATTTGATACGAGTTAAATGTTAGGTATACTAACTATCAAGTTTAAATGATCACACTATCTTTATTCACTGTTTCTTTTTCTATAGGTAATGTTTATAGGTGCTTAAATCGCTGCTCTCCTTAATTTGAGTTTTGAAGCGAATGTGGTTTACTTAATTATTGATACTTAATTATTCAAAATTAAGATGGTTAAATGTTAGGTATACTAACTATATAGTTTAAATGATCACACTATCTTTATTCACTGTTTCTTTTTCTATAGGTAATGTTTATAGGTGCTTAAATCGCTGCTCTCCTCAATTTGAGTTTTGAAGCGAATGTGGCTTACTTAATTATTGATACTTAATTATTCAAAATTAAGATGGTAGGGAATAACCGCGTTTATCGACTTGTATCACTTGGCGTTCTGCTGTCAGCTCTTCCTGCCTCCATTCGAAATGTATAGATTAACCTATTGGGCGGCACAAGTGGCTGCACGAGGCGCTGTTTGCCGTTTCCGCTTGATACTTGCCACTTGCCACAAGACAATGCCGGTGGTGCGGCGGTGGCAACCGAAAGGAAAATACATTTCATAATTTTTCTACATATTTCTGCCAAATTAACTTTCACCACACGCCACATAAGATGGGGATCGGGATGTGGATGGAGATGGCTCTTCGTATTCGACTGTTATGCAATCTGTCACTTGATATGCGTGTTCGCCGGCTAATATCATCGGTAGGCCTTCTCACCTTCCGACGATCCCATCCGATTTAATCCGATGCGATACGATACGATCCGTTCCAGCTTCCTTTCTTCACTTACTTTTGAGTCGGGCTGCTCCGTCAGACAATGTCAAGTTTTGAATTGATCACTGCGCCAGCAGGTTTTTGGGGTTTTGTTCCCCCGTTCGCGGAGATGAGGGCTAATACCTCGGCAATCGCTCATTCAGCTGGCTTAAATTGCATTCATGTTTTGACGCTAGATTTATGCGCACATTGTTCTGTCCGTGGCTGCCACAAATCCGGTTTTTGTCCCAAGCGCCGCCATTCCATTGTGGCCCGGGTATTACTATTAACATTTAATTTGCGATTCCAACTCCATGGTGCTGCTTTTTAGTTACGATTTTTTCTTTTTTTGTTATTTTTTGTTGCTGTTTCGGCGCTTCTATTAAGAAATTTCAACGGTGTCAGTACAGAGTGAACAATTTTATGATTACTATGAGGCGTTTATTAGTGATTATATTATTATTGCTTGTTTAGAACAATAAAAGATGATATTTAACGATGATGATTAACGGCTGCAAGTTTGATTGGATGTTTAATGGATAACTGCAAATAATGAGCAGTTTAGTGGAGGTTTCTAATCAATATGCTGAAGATTTATCCTATGGTAGCTCTAATATATGTGGTCCAATTTTCCAGTTTCATGAACCATACTATATATTATTTTAAAGTGTAGGATATATATTTACTTTTGTATGCTGCGACGGCTGCCATCTTCCTGTTGCTCGGCCACTTTTTGCACATGCTGCCGATTAAATGCCAAGGTGGTGAGCTTGCCGCTGGGACTCCAGCGAATCCAGTTATCATCATCGGGGGGCGCCGGTTACCCACAAATCGGTTAATGCCAGCACCGGAGCTTGGACATGGATTGGACTCCAAGAATCAGTAGCCAAATGGCCACTCATAAATTGTGTTAAATGTAATCGTTTGGCGGTGGAATTGAAATGTCAGTTGGATTGCTGGATGGATCTTTTTGAATCTTTTTGGATCCACATCCACTTGGTGCCCAGGGCCAACTCAGCTTGGTGGATGGCCAGTGTGCGGGTGCGTGGCTAATTGCCGCTTTTTGGCCAAATACAGATGCTTTGTGTTGTACACGTTTTCACATCGTTAACAATATGCTGTGTGTTTGTTTTTCGATTCCCCAGGGGATTATTGCTGGCGGCTTTTTCTTGTAAAAAACCTTGGCACTCAAAGGCCTGGAATTTGCATACGTTTACAAAAGCGCCGAGATTAGTGAAAAATGTTGGTAATGATTTGATTGTGGGCATTTGTAATCTACAATCTGTCATTGTCTTTGGATTTCGTGAAAAAATTAGCCAGCCAAATTTACAATATTGTCAACAGAGCTTTACGTTTTTACCTATAATATATATATGCTTTAACAATTTAAAGTATTTTTAGCATTTGTGTGTGTCCTACATTTTTGGTTGTCTAAAAATATCATTCATTTATTGTATTACCTTAAAAACTTACTTAAAATAAGATATCTTAACATATCTTTTACGTTTTAACAGAAGTTTCAGTGTGTTTCATATATATATTAAATATATATAAACTTTGATTTCAAATACATATTTATAAACTGTTGTATGGTTTCCACAGAATTTTCCAAGATTTTTCCGAACCACCGATAGTTCCTTCAAATGTGTGAACATTTCGCACACCGTTTCTTTTTCTTTATTTTTTTTTGTGAAAACCACAAGACAAGTTAATTGCTTCGTTTGTGGCCGAAGTCAGGCAGAGTTAACCATGGCCAGCCAACTAATTGGGACAGTAGGCAAATGCACTTAATGGCAAGTGCACTATATGGTTGGTGGTGGGCATGGTGTTCCGCTCCGCCCCAATTATGCAATCCCCACATACCATTACCCATCAAACCCATAGGCATACCAACATACCATCATCATCTGTGGCACGCAATTCAAAATCTGGGAGCAGATAGCACACGGACCAAAGACTAGTGGTTATAATCTAATTAAGCCAGCCGATGAGGCAGATCTTCTGTCTTTCTGCACCGCCGTTCTTCTCACGCCCAAAATGTAAATGAAGTTATCCGGGTGTGTCAGGGGAGTCATTGTGGAGATCGCAGATCGCAGATCGGAGTTCGGGGTTTGGGAATCTGGGGGCTTGGAGCTTGGGGATCTGGGGGCAGGGGTCTCTCGGCATTAGCTAATGCCGACAAGTTTACACGGCTGGCTGCCTGCGACTTGTAGTGTGGAAAATCTCGGCGCTTCTTATTTTTTTGGACATACTATACATACATATATATTTTTCAACACCCATTCATTCATTCATTCATTCACTCATTGTTCATTCGCGACTTTGTGTTTTGCTGATGGCTGCAACGCTTTCCCGATTTCATCCATAAAAGTCGGCGATTTATGCTGCAATATGGCGTAAAGAAATCAAAAAAGAAAAAAAAAAACAATAACCCCCAAGCGTCTGATTAGTGCGTAATAATCATTTCTTTCTCCGGCACAAGCATCCAGATCGCCTATAAATAATACGACAAGGTCGGTCGTCGGATCGTATGCCATTATGCCTATATATCAATTGTGCGGGCAACTCATTATCGGATCTGGAGCCGACTTGGCGTGAATGGAAGGCATTAAGTTATTGCATCGCCATCGCAGCGGGCATTATCGCTGATGCATGGACTTGGTGCGATCCACAGTCCATATATTTTTGGTCCAAATGACGGTGAAAATCTACATGGGTGCTTGGGCCCGTCATTAAACGCAGGCCAGGTATTTGCGGCGATTATGCCAAGCACTTGTGGCCGCCGAAACCGAAATTAAAAACCAGGAAACCAGGCAACGCAAATCATATAATACAATGCGAGTCAAAAGTCAGGCAAAACCAAAGATTCCGTTTCCCCCATCCGATACCCATAGCATGTAATCCACGGATGGCTGCTCCTTTTTGGCTGGAGCACAGCTCATTAGCAAACCATTTCGATGGTCGTGCCAGTGCATGGCAAGAAATGCAAATAAATCGGCGATGATCGATTTGAGTTTGTCATTAAGATCACTTATCTAGTTACTGCAGTTTCTTAAAATTTTGTTTAAAATTTAGTATGTTATTTTCAAATATTTGTTTTATATATACTTAACTTAGTTAGTTTAAACTGAATTTCTTTCTGTGCTGGAGCCACGCTTCAATGGAGTTGGGCGGCCAATCCCGGACTTTCTGGCCAAGAGACGGACACGGATTGTCGCCAGTTGGGGATCACGAAATGTGGGGCCTTCACTTGAGCCATTTCCCAAGCGTTTGCCATACCGTTCGTTCTGCGATTTTAATTGTATTCAAATGAATTAGAATGCACTTTTTCGCTTTTAGCCTGGTCGGGTTTTACGATTCATAAATTGTCCGCCAGTGACGTTTATGGTCGCTTTTGCAGGTTGCAGGTAAACATAATTGAGCACCGCAGATGGAAATCTCGGATGTGGCCTAGTCAGATGGCGATAGGCTATCTTAGCTAGAGATTTGATGTCTGTCAGCCAAGTCGGGTATAATCCTAGATCAGATTATTGAGTTATTACTACTGAAAACCAAGTAAGTACGTTTCCAAAAGTGTGGTCATGAAAGCTTAAATCAAGAATATATGTAATATAATCTTAAATATGGTTTTTTGAAGAATAATATCTTTCATTAAGCTTAAGCATATGTTTACCAAATTCTTCTAAAAAAAATTTACTTAAATTTGACTATGAGTTCTTCTACTTCTTTTTCTGCAATAAACTTTTAAATGTTCCTCGTTATCATAACACATTCGATTTTATTGCACTTAAACGTCATAAAATCCATCGTCTTTTTACTTCCTTTACAGGAATCATGAAGTGTAGTTTACAACCTCTGAGGGATTTTCATGCAACACTCTTAAGATGCCAAGAATACGTACGAATATGTACAGTACTATTGACCAACTCCAATTAACTTGTACATCGGTATATTGGTAATGCCATCTCGGTTCCGAGTGACCGAAAATGTTAACCATCCGGAGGAGCATTTGCGGCATTTGTCAGTGAGTTACTACTGCATAACAGTAGTTCGCCGAATGGCATTTTAATTGTCACTTGGCGCTGGTAAATTACACATTATTTATTCGCAGTACACTGCCATCAACATATACCCAGTCATATGGAGCTTGGGGTTCCATTGTGGCCACAAGTCGCGGCGATACATTTTCCTTTCGACTTGGTTTGCTATCTTCGCAGGTCATTGCTGGCCACGATTGTGCAATTTCATTGTAAAACCACTTTTCATTAACAACCGTCGGTGGTGGAAAACCGCTAGCAAAAATATAAAAAAAAAACCGTCAAAAGTTGCCAATTAAGATCTTGGTAAATGTTTTCAGTCCGAGTATATCAAAAAGCATAGACTAAATGTTAAGGTTGACTCCGTCTTCGTCTGATAAATTGATACACATAAAATTTGGAGCATAAAACTGTCGTATGGCTCAGAAAAACTCGGATACTCGGCGAATGTGAATTGCTGAATGCAAATGCCAAAATGTGAACTGCCAGCCTCATCATCATCATCATCGTCATCGCCGTCATGATCATCATTGATTTAAGTGGAGTCGACCAGAAACTGTTGCATTTCTGGTTGCTGCAGCCGGAAAAAAAAACTACTAAAAATACAGCAAAAAGCACTTGAAATTAAATGAAAAAATAAGAAAAAAAATATATATAACTGAAGAAACAGCCGCAGCGTAGAAACTAATACAATAATAAATAGTAGTTGAAGAAAAGAAGATGTTGCCACTGCAGATCGCATCGTCGCCTGGTGATGTTGCTGCTACTTCTGCCGCTGCATGCAATGCAACAATTTCACAAGCAACACGCAGACAGCCAAATGACAATGTGAACAAAGTAGCAACAACTGTAGATAGCTGTAGGAGAATTTATAATAAGTAACTGCGAGCGGCTTCGATCAAGAGTTGCGCAAAATATAGTAGAGAAAAAAAAGGAAAACAAAAGCTGCTGCTGCCCGCAAATCTTCCACTTAATTATAAACTTATTTATTTGGTTAGCTTTTGCCGCCAAACTGTCCTAATCAATTTGCTAAGGATGAGGAAATGGCAGGCTTGCATCAGTTGGCAATTTCCACGGATTTCCCCAGCGCCAAATTTCACAGCTACTGTGTTAACTTTGACACCACCAACGCAAAGGCCCAAAATCGTAGCCCGATCGTCGGACATAGCCCGGCATTAGCATTATAGCATTAGGTAAGCGGGCTCAATTAACCAGCACGGCAATCGCAATTGCCCAAATTGGCCACCGACTTGACTCCGTCCGTCAGCCGCAGTCAGGAGTTCGCAATAAGTGATGCTGCCAGCAGCGGCTAATCCAACTCCTAACTCCTAACTCTTAACTGTAGCTGCCCACGCATGCGCTGAAATGTTAATTCCCAATCCGTCGAAAACACAGAAGGGCACAGTTGGCCAAAACTGAATGGTATTTCGACATTTTCGAGAGAAGTTTTGACACTTCATTGATAAATCTAACACTATTTGTTGCTCATTTTTATAGATCTCTGATTAATAAAATGATGCTTAAGCGGGTTTGTCTTGAAATTTGCATCACTACTGAAGTAAACCAAAAGCATAATGAAGCATAAGTTATGATCCAGCGGACAAAGTGGACACATCTACAAGTAGCCTTTAAATTTAAATTTACTAACAATAAATCACAGTATATCGAGGTATACCATACTGAAATCCAGTGCCCAAAATTGTGAAAAGTTGATTCTATATTGTATTCAAATAAAACGCCAATTCTTTAAAAATTTTATAAAAAATTTAAATTTAAATTTAAGCTCGAACAGTTGATTATTCCCAATTGTTACATTATTTTTCAAATTCGTACATACATTTTTATCAAGAACACATTTTCTACCCACTGTGCCTTGCCAATTGCAAATGTCAAACGAAAGACTTAGGCAGCGAACTTGCTGCAAGGGGTGGAGTTTTGTTTTCCGCCGGCTGGTGTGAGCACTCGTACTGGGCTTGGGCATATTAAATATGCATTGCTAATGCAAATGGAAAATGGAAACGCAAATGGAGGAGTCTCGCATCCGAATCGAAAACGCTTGTTAAAAGTAATGCGCCCAATTTGCACAAACACATACAAAGACGCAGACAGAAAGGTTTAAAGACGCGAGACAAAACCAAAACAAAAGTGCCCTTTAGCCTCGACCAGCCCAAATAGCCATGGCCGGCAGCCAGATATAGTATAGTATAGTATGGTATAGTAATGTCCCTCTCCCTGAATCAAGTCAGTGTTTTCCCGTCTCCACTTCGGCGAGGGCGGACGGCCAATTTAGTGTCACGTTAGCATTTTCGGGGCGCTTCCAGGCGGCAGGCAAATGCCCGGGCCGTACCATTAGCCTTAACTTAACTAGCGGTTAGCCACCGACAGGGCCGTCAACGTTCAATTGGCCCCCTGGAAGCGAAGGTTCACCGAGAAAAAACTGTGCCGTTTTTAGGGGAGTTTTCATCGAAATTCTGGTGTCCAAATTAAATGTTAGCTATTATTTGGATTATTTCGAAATAACCTTGACAAAGGGAAAAGCTGGCAGATATTAATTTACATATTTGGCATTTCAAGCACAGCATTTGGTTTTTTTTAAGTTTTTTACTGCTTAATACAGAAATAATAGGCATTTAAAAATCAGATGGTGAGCAGAGACTTATAGCACTCTATACATATATGTATGTATTAAAGTATTCTCTACAACGTTTAGAATGGTGTAAACTTTCAGTTATAAATTTCAAATTAATTTTTTCCCGAATTTTCATAACCCACAAGCTTTACAATCGTATTCCTTAATGATGTTCAACTTTAAAAGCGATAAAGTATTAGATGAAAAATATAATCTTGAAGTTATTAAAAATAAATGTCATATCTAAATGTTATATCTAAAAAGGTATATTAAAGTGAAGTTAGGACCTCTCATTATTAGCTCTTAATGAATACCTTTTTCCCTCTGTAGAGGCGGTACATTTGCAGAATCGAGCCAAAGAGGCGATCGCAGACAGACCTTTCTCTTTGTGTTGGTGCCTGGCTGGCACGACGAGCCGCAAAGGTCGTCTTTGGATATAGCCATTGTGGCTTCAGCTGGAGCTCGGAACTCGGGGATCGAAGCTCGGCTGTCGGCCGAGACTCGTCTGTTTTGGCCACCGGATTTATAAATACAAGTGTTGGCCGCACAACGCCAAAGATTCGTTGGCTGAACGTGCAGCAGCGCGCGCGATCTACTAAATCCGATCCCCGAAACGGAGCTGTTGCTCCTTGCTACTAAAAAATAGTAAAAAAAAAGTAAAAAAAATAAATTAAAACCAAAGACAGGAAAGCAGACGACGGTAAAGCAATCAGTTCATCTTTCATATCCAATTTGTAGCGTTACGAATTTCGCGCCAAAAACAATCCAAGGATTACGGGATACGAATTGCCACTCAGACTTTGATTCAGTTTCGGTTTCGCAATTCGCAGTTCGCAAATTCGGTTGCAGATTGTGTCGAATCTTCAGTTGCATAACTGCCAGTAATAATCGCATCGTGTTGTGTGCTTCTTTTGGTTCAGTTTGTTGCAGCCGGCAATGCTCGATGCAGATGCAGCAGATGCGACCATCGTAGTCCCAAACGCCTGACAAGGAAAACGACAACGAAAACGCAACCGAGTGGGAAATAATAAAATATATAATCCAAGTGACTGTGAAAGTAGCGAACGGCCAGGCACAGATTCAGATATTCAATTACTAGTCTGCTGGTGCAGTGACGCCACACAATGAGAATCCAAATCTTGCTCCTGACACTCTTGCTGGGTGAGTAGACACCGAGATCTGGGGGAATATTCGAATTTTTTCAAAGTTCTGAAGAAATGAGTTTCCTAAGAAATTTCCAGAATAATTACTTTGTATTTTTTTATGTTAGAAAATATTGTTAATTTATTTTCACTTAATACCAGTGATATACGATATTCTTTTTAAACTAATAAGGATTACAACAGTGAGTGAAACATGAACAGGACACTTACTTCTCAAAATTGTTATAGAAGTTAATATTTTGAATATTTATACTAGCTTGCTATTTCAGAGATCCAAATAACATCAAGAATTAGCATTCAAATTGTTTAACCTTTGCATTTCCTAATAAATTACTTAAATTTAGTAATTGTGATAATATTTCAAGGATATATTGAGTTTAGTAGTTAGTAGCTTGAAAACCAAACCCAAAACTTTTACAAGCAAAGAAAAAAAGTACAAATAAATTTAATAAAAACTTTCAATAATTCAAATAATAAAGAAAATGTATTAAATGCAGCGCTATAAAAGATTTAAAGTCCATTAAAAATTTGTAAACAGTACTTCTATTCAGTGGCATAAAATAATTTAACTTTAACAACTGTAACCTTTCGGTGCAACAGACTAAGTGCTGTTTCCCACAAAAACAAACTCTAAAGTGACACCTACACCTGTCCTCCCACACAGGCCTCGTCTGCGCCCAGGCCGTGGATGCGGAGGCCAAGAGCAGCCAAGGCAAGCCGGCGGAAGACAGCAAGAGCTCCGCCTCCACGCCACTGGAATCGGAGGCGACCAAAGACAAGCGACAGGTGAACTCCAAGGAGACGTCTCTGTACCCCAACCACCGCAGCTCGGCGGCATCGCCATCCGCCAGCGATGATCCCGAGGATGGTCAGGAAACCATCTACGGCTCCAAACCGAATCAGTTCATCATCCGACCCATTGCACCGCACCAGCACCAGCAACACGAATCGCACCAGGAGCCGCAGTTGAGGAACTTTGCGGCGGCCAATTCCCGACCCCATGCCGCCCAACTTCTCGAGCAGAGTCAGGAGGTGAGTTTGGGCAATTTGTCCATTTTATACATCAAAGGGTTTCCCTGTTTCCATTGTTTTTAGTTTTTGATTATTTAGGATAAGTAATAAATAGGTTACAACTTATGTATGAACAATCTGCAGCAACAGCAGGACTTGTTTTCCAAGTTGACCCATAAAACATCCAGCCGAAATCCCTGGGAGTGGGTTCAATAGAGGGAGTGGGTGATCTACTGATCGACTGGCCAACTGACGGATTACCATTGCCATGAGGAATTGTTTGTTTTGTGCCAATCGGGGGGCGTTCCATCGACATCGCGGCTCTTGTCTGGCGTTTTGACTTGGCCCCGCGGCCATCAGAGGTCGGACATTGGACATCGGACGACCTGGGCGATCGTGACTTGGCATCGGCGGCAGGCACACGATTCTTTGCAAAATGCCGGATGTAAACATCTCGGCGCCCGAAACGACCAACATAAAAGGCAGAAAGCCAAATGGCCCAATCCCAGACGGATTTTGTCAAATTTTTCCCTTTCGCCGAGAGGCCAAGAAACCTTGACCAATATCTCGGCTTATATTCGGAACGAATTTGCAATAGATGGTAGACAAAGGCGATTGCAATTAGCCAAAGACAATGTTTAGGTTGCAAAATGTATAGAAATTAAAAGTGCCGGCAAAAGTTGTAATAATAATCATAATAATGATATTTTTATTATAAATGCAGTTGGCAAAACTAAGTCACGACATGACGGCGACGGCGACAGCAACAAATGCATAATTGCAAAATTATTATTTGTCTTATTACGCGTCAACACAACAATTTCCACCTCCTGCCCAACCAACAGATTCGCTTGGCAATGGCTTCTCCAATTCTTCCCCACTCCCCGCACCACCTGGTCTTCAGTGGGTCTTGTAATAGTGCAAGACATCGGAGCCCGTGGAAAAACAATGGCGCTTGTCGTGGGAAGAAAGTTGACATAATGTTATAATCACCCCACTTTTGGTCTGTCAGCTTTGTGTCGCTTCATGGCGCCTTGACTCGCCGGCGGCTTTATTTGCCATAATAATGTGAATAGTAGTCGATGGCACACTGTGCAACAGGTTTCCACAAGAATTCAGGGGCTCTCTGTATTTTTATGGACTCTTATAGTAAGCTGCTTGAAGATCTAATTACAAAATAGACAGCATTCAAAAGTTTATAAACTATAATTTGGACAGATAACTAAAAAATATATACCTTAAGAATCAATACCAAATTTACATTATTTAGAACAGCAAATCAAGGAATTGATTCGTTTCAATTTCAACTCTTTATTATAAATCTAAATTTTTATGGCATATTTTTATACGTTTTTTATGGGAAATCCACACACAACCAAATCCTTTGACGGCGAAACCTTGTTGCACAGTTTAATGTTTGTTGTTGCTGTTGCAACATCGAAGAGTCCGCGTCTTTGTGGTTGTTGTGTTTGGCGTTGGCGTTGCCAAAGTTTGCCACAAGTGTTATATAAACTCATTTTTTAGATGCCACGCCATTCTCACAGCGTTTGCTGCTCTGCTGAAGCACCTGCAACCAGTTGTTGCCGCTGCGGTTTGTCGCTCGGTTTTTGTGTTTAAGTCATGATGGTGATGGTGTTGGTCATGCGGCTCCACTTTAAACGGCTGCTGACATTGGCCGCCGGCTGAATGCTGGCAGTTCACACACCCACCATAATTATGCGCCCCCACTCAATTTTTCCCTTGCCATCTATCTGTATCCGTATCTCGAAGGTGCAGCACTACGTGTATCTGCAAGATATAATGCGCCATCATCAGCCCAAGGCCCTGCTGGCCGCAGGTCAAGGCAAGGGTGCGGCCAGTGCGCCCAAGAAGTCATCCACTCCGGTGGCCGAGGAGGAGCAGGAGCAGGAACAGGAGGCGGAACAGCGATACGCGGTGTCCATTCAGCCGCAGCCGCAGGTGCAGCAACAGCTCCAGCTCCAGCAACCACGTCCACGTCAGTACCAGGGTGTGGGTCCCTATCAACTGCCATTGCCGCTGCCTGCGCCACAGCATCGGTCGGTGAATCCCCAGCAGCAGCAGCAGCAGCAGCAACAACATCAGCAGGTGGGTCATCTGAATGCGACGCTATAAACCTCATATACTTATCAATCCTACTTTCCAAAAGCCCTACCAAGTGATTCCCGAAGAGCAGTTCCTTAAGATCCTGGAGGAGGAGCTGCAGGCTAGAGCCTATCATGAGCAACTTCGTCAGCAGCAGCAGCATCAACAGCAGCAGCAGCACCAACATCAACAGCAGCAGCAGCAACAGCACCCCAAGCAACTGCCCATCCACAGCACGGCTGCCACTCACAAAGTGTTGCAGCAGGCGGATCCCTCGCTAGGATTAGGCGGCTATCGCGAGCGTTTTGTGGCCGAGCAGGAGCTGGTAACACCCACTTACTCGCATCCCCGCGGTGGTCCCAAATATCTGCCCTTGCCTCAGGCGCAGCAAATCCAAGAGGATGATGAGCCACAACAGCAACAACCGCAGCGTGTGCAGCTCCACAAACCGATACCCCATCCCGGCCAGCAACTCATCCATGGACTGCCACCCCAGATTGCCTACTACCAGCCACAGATAAGCTACAAGACCCTGCCCAACCATCCACTGGCGAAATCGTCTCTGGAAAGTGAGATTGAGAAATTGCTGGCAGCCAATAAGCCTGGACAATCGTTGGCCTACGTGGACAGCAGCAATGAGCAGGTGGCGACAAGGCAGCCCGCTCCGCAGCACCCACCACCACCCACCTCGCATCCCGCGCTGAGGCAACCCAAGGCATACCTGGCCAGTACGCCCAACTCCCTGCTGGATGCCAATAACCAACCGTTCGTTCCATCGCTCTTCAAGTTCAGCAACTATCAGCAACCGACGCCAATTTATCCCACGCCGGAACCCAAGCGATTGGGACCCGTCGTCTATCCCACACAGCAGGCCAATCAGCCGCAGCCCTCGCAGTATTACTACCAGGAGGCTACGCCCACCGGGGCACCCAAGCCGAGCCCCATTCCCAAGCAGTACCACCGATCCAAGCACTACAAGCTGGCTTCACCCGCTAAGGCACTGCTCTATGCAGATTACGAACGTCAGGGATCGCCTTCTCCACCGCCGCCGTCCAACTTCTATCCCAGTCCGCCGGATCCGCTAAAGCATTCCCAGAGAAATCTAGCCGTCACACCCACTGCTCTGCCGCTCCACGCTGAATATCCCTCACCGTCTCCTTCCCAGTCCAGTATCTATGTGTCCCAGGGAACTGGAATTGCCACACCATCCCGACCCACGCCCACTACAGCTCCTATTCAGAAGCTACGGACTCTGGATGAAGTGAAGCAATTGAATCTGCCGCCTCCCAATGGCAAGCCCCTGACCCAGGCCGAATTCCAAGCTCTTGTGGACGCAGGATATCCGGTGAAGGCAGTGCCCGTGCCAGTTCCCGTTCCGTATGAGCAGTACGTTAAGGATCATCCGGAGTACCGCAATCACCCGCCTGTAGACTACGCTCACATCATGCGCCTGGCCACGCGGCAATTGGCTGCACATCAGCAACACAGATCGCTGGCTGCTCCCTCGGAGCCGTCGGTCAAGATCCTGTCCACTCCGTCCGCCGGAGAGCTGCATCAGCAAACGGCCACAGGCATCGGCGGCGGTAGTATCACATATTTGCAACCCATCGAGGGTCAATCCCATCCCCATGCCCTGGCCCATGTCCATGCGTTGCAGAAGAGGAGGCCGCGTGATGAGCAGGATACCGCCGTGGCGGGCAGCGAGCCCAAGGCGGCAGCTCCGGAGGCGGAGTCCGCGAAGGCGAAGGTGCAGTGAACCCATGTCCTGTTTTAGTTAAAATGTCCTTGTCTAGTTTGTAAGTATTGTAAAAATGTTTCAGCACTTCCTTAATGTTAAATTATAAACCGACAAATAAACATATGAATAAAACTAAAAAATAATGTTAACCCCTTTAATAAATGTAATGTGTAAGGTATATTACCTTTATTCTGTCATCTATCCCCCAAGCATTGCAGTTTCCCCACCTGCAGGAACCCTCACTTAGTTAAGGTTCATGGGCGGCAGGCTATTGCTGTTGCTACTGTCCGCCGAGCTGAGAGTGTCCGGAGTGGCTGTCTCGCGCGCCTGCAGGCGTGATATATGCGGGTCACGCTTGTCCTTATCCTTTCGCTCCTTGTCCTTATCCTTATCCTTGGTGTGCTTATGCTTGTGTTTGTGCTTATGCTTCTTCTTCTCCTTCTTCTTTTTCTTCTTGAGCCCACCTTCGCCGGACTTCAACTTGCCCTCCTCGTGGCTACTCTCATATCTGGTGGAGTCGCCCACGTCCAGCATGGTGGATGAGTTGTCATCCTCGGCGTACATTTCGCTCTTAAGGCGCTTGGTAGCCTGATGGGTATCGCGTGCATCTTCATCTGCCTGCAGGACATTCACTTTGGTCTCACTGTCATAGGCCTGCACGTTAACTGGTTCATCTAGCACGGTGATCTCCTCGCTGCGTTCCAGCTTGATTATCTCATCGCCCACCTCAAATGCTTCTGTGGCCGTTCGTTTGATGGTAACCATTGCCGGCTTTTGCCGCTCCTGTGGCTCATTGTCCAAAGTATTCGTTTGCGTTGGCAAATGTGACTTTGAATCACTGGTCTTCTTGAAGCTGCCGGTTACGCTGCCTACACTGCTATTATTGTCTTTCATCAAATCCTTGTAGAAGCTTTGGTTCTCACCGGCCTGCAAGCAATTCGGACGCTTGGATCCGTATAGTGCGTAGTACAAATCAACAATATCGCAGCGCAGCTTGGTATCGTAGGGCAATCGGTTAATACTGAACCACAGACGATCCACGAGATTGGGTTTATCCAGGCGGCTGCGAGATTCGCGGGTGAAAGGCGGATTATCGATCAGCAGTTGGGCCAGGGCATGGCGAGCAGCCGGATCGGGATCAGTTTCCAGCAAAGTAATCAAATGTTCCAAATCCTCGCTGCGCCCATCCACCTTCACAAAGTCCACCAGGCACTCCATGGCAGCAATGCGGAGGTCCAGATATATTCCATATTCGGCATAGCTGCGATAAATATGCGGCAGTGAGGGCAGATGGCCGAATTTTTGAAGCTTTCGGATGACCTTTAGGCAGGACACGGACACCATGTACTTGTACGAGGGCAGGTGTTTCTCCATGTTCAGCAGACGTGTAACTTCATCCAGCACAAGTCTGCGGATTAGAATTAAATAAACTTAATATAAGCAATAAATTTTCAGTTTGCATCTTTACTTCGCATCCGTGGATAGACTGTCCGTAGTGATTTGTGTGCCATGTATGGCAACGGAGACCACAGGGGTTAAGGTTTCGCCTAGAGCTTCCACCAAAGCCGCTCTATAGTATGCATCCGTGTAATGGTTACGCGAATTCTCGTTGTACTTGAAGAGATCGAAAAGAAAACGCATCACTTCCGGCGGGCAGATACCATGAGATGTGCGCAGACCTGAAGGGAATGCAAAAGTTTTCAAATAAATCATCCTGCTTAGCCAAGAAAACTAACCTGCCATGGCCACGGGAATAGCCTTCTGCAGGAAGTACAGCTGGAAGTTGGAGAAGTTGTTCAGTTTGATAATGTGCGGAGCACTAAATGAGCCGAAAAACTTTCTAAATATGTTCAGCATGGCGGGTGGTCCACTCCAGGAGGCCACCATCTGGTTGGCCACTTTGGTCAAGCTGTGGGCAGCCTCGCAGCGCACCTGATAGAAGCAACGTTCGCTTTCTATGGTGTCGGTTAACGCAAGCCTGGTGGCATTCGTTGGGTACTTCTGCAGGGCTTGAATCGCCTGAAATTGGGCAGTTACATCACGTTCATGGCGAAGCTGATATTGCCACTGAAAGTCGGGCTGCTCGATTATGAGGTCGCGCAGCAAAATCATTTCCGGATCGAGGCGAATCCACAGTACAGGTGAGTCGCTATGTAAAATTAGATGTTAACAAAATTCTTTAATCATATATTCCATAAAAACTTACTCCATGGCTGATAAATCCATATCCACTTCCTCACCGGTGCACAAGGGGATCTTCTTCTTTTTGTTACGCCTGCTCTTCGAGTGGCAAGTGATATCGGACTTTACCAGTGTGCTCTCAATCTGCAATGTGTGCTTAAAAGTTCCGTCCAACTCTTGCAGCTGCACCATCAATGGACCATTGTACTTCCTAATTCCCCGCTGATTGACATAGTCCTGGCGGATCTCCAGCTCAATGGTATTTCTCTTGCGATTGAACACAGATGTGAGCGAAAACTTGGCGTGCCCTCCAGTGCGCACCCACTGGTCCATGAAGACAGACATATCTTTTCCGGTTACGGTGAAGATGGCCTTGATAAAGATGTTGGTCGAGATGAGTAGCTGAGACCAGAGACCTGCACCGATCTTTGTCGTTGCCGCACTAGAAGCCAAAGCCAATTGCTTATTGAACACCTGAATCAGCAGCTCCTGGCCGATGCGGTTCTCCAGCATACGGATTACGAAATGCGCTTTCCTTCGCATCGCCTCCACATACTTCGGCGACACGGTGTGCAAGCTCTTGATGGGAAAATAGTGGACAATCTCCTGCTGTTTGCTAGAAGCAGCCGATTGATTAGTGCCGGAAACAGGCAAAGGAGCTGGCGGCTGACTGCAATCAAGAATAATGCCGCCATACTGCTCCTCGTAGCGAACGACACGCGCCAGTTCAGATTGCACCCAAGCACGGTACTCGTTGTTGCCGAAGCACTTCCTGGAATACAGTCCACACAGATACTCCGCAATGCCCTTGGCCAGCCAGGTGTCCGACCAATGATGCGATGTAATAAAGCAGCCGAAGAATTGCTCGGCTACAGCGCGCGACATAAAGGTTCGAGATATATAGGTCTGATCGATGATCGCTATGGAGTGCAGCAGGTTCACCGAAGCAATGCTCATAGTGGCATAGGCACTTATATCCGTGTCCAATTCGTCCACAAACACTTGTTTGTAGCAACTGAATGGGTAGCGCGTAGATAAGGTCTCCTCGTAAAATTCAAATGCTTCGTGCAAGTAGCGAACCGTATTTTTTAACAGCGGCAACAATCCGGGCAGACAGAAGTGGGTAACTTCATGCATGTGCGGATCCACGTAGATATCAAACTGACCCACAGCCAGCGCAATATTTGGTGCACATACCGGTGTGCTTACCGAATAGTGGAAGGTTTTCTTTCGCAGATCTGGAGTCATAATGACTTCTAGAAGTTCTCCACACGAAACGGCGGTCATATTTTTGTCGACAGTGAACTCCAGCCGCCAGGTGCAGGGATCGGCGAAACTGTCCACGCAGGGAAACCACAATCTCGAGGAGTTTTCATAGCAATTGGTGAACATATGCGAGCTGTTCATCTGTGTCTCCTCGTCCGTGGAAGCGGGCGGTATGACAAAATGTACGCCGCATTTGGGATTCTCCAACGAGAACTCGATGCGGATGCGCAGACCCTGACCCTCCTGGATCATAGAGTAGCCCTCGGGCGGAACCTGGATGAGCAGTTCGCCGTTGTTCACATCCGGATCGGTGTACTGAGCGGCGGTCAGATGATGCTTGGAGTAGACCTCCAGCACGCGGCTCTTCGGATCCTTGTAGCAGATGTTCTGGAAGGGATCGAAGTACGTGAAATCCGCCTGGCAGACATCATTCAAAACGACGTTGTAGATCCGCAGCTGCTTGGCGTTCAGGCGTATTAGGCGCAGATTCTCGCTGTTCGGCACAATGGTCAGCTCGACCACGCCCTAAAAGGAGGAGGTGTGTTATGTTTTGTACATATTTAAGTGTATTTAAGTTATATCCTCACAATTATGCTCCTCCGCTCGAAACTGATGCCCGTGAGACTCACAACCTGATGCGCCGTGCTATTCAAAAGGGAAAACACATTATTTTTGGATGCCTAACAGAGCAGGGTGAATACTTATAATTTAAACGGACGCAGCGGCACCTCGGGCACCTCAGGTTGCGTTTCCATCGCTCAAATTCCGGTTCTGCGCCAGAATTTCTCAACTAATTTGACTTTGTTATCAAAAAAAACACGGCACTGTTTGACTTCTTCTTCTTTTTTGAAAATGCCGACAGGGCTAAAAAAAATACCGAATTCATTTGAAAAAATGGCAACTCTGCGTGATAATGTAGCCCTGGTCGACTTGTTTAGCCCTTCTAAGGTGTTGGGTCTATAATATTGACCACTAATTAATTGTTTATGTTCGTAAATAAATACACAAATACTTCTCAAATACTATAATAATATTTTCTTAGATTTTTTTTTTATTTATAAAAAGCAAAAGTTCTTTTTATTGAAACTGTTTAATAAAAAAATTTAATATTTTTATAATCTTTTTTCTGAGTTAACAAATGAATTAGAATGTTTTAAGTATTTCATTCTGCACTTTGAAAGCTTTTATGATTGCACTTGCATATTCAAAGAAAATTAATACAGAGCGCGCAAGGGTTAAAGATTATGAATCATTTACCGAGAAAGTTAAATTTGGATACTTCTCCCATTTAAAGCGTACGATTCCCAGCGAGTCAGCAGTTTTACCACGGCAGCGAGTTAATAAACATCTGGATATCATCCAGTTCCGTAGTTTTAGCCGATTTGCAACGCCATTAGTAGGTAGTTTTAGGGAAAAACCAGTGCCTGGACGAGGAAAACCACAGCGAAAAACCAGTAAAAATGTACGGCATTGATAATTACCCCAAGAATTATCATGCCAGTGGCATTGGCCTTGTCAATTTGGCGGCCTTGGGCTACAGCAAGAATGAAGTCAGCGGTGGGAACGAAGGAGGAGGAGCTCCCAAACCCTCAGCGGGCCTCTACCCCTCGTTGCCCTATCCATCATCCGAATCCGTGGGCGGAATGCCATATGTGGTGAAGCAGACGAGTCATGCTCAGAATGCTTCGTACGCGGGACCCACCATGGGCATGGGAATGCCCGTGCCAGGAGCCCCCTCAGCGCCGGCTCCATACCCTAGTGCCACGCCATACCCAGGAGCAGGACTTTATCCCAGTCTGCCATCAGCCAACGTATCATCGCTGCCGTATCCCACTGCGCCAATGGCGCCCTATCCAACCGGAATGCCCTATCCAACTGGCATGCCGCAGCCCAATCTACCCTATCCGCCTGCTCCGCTCGCACCATATCCATCTGCCATGCCCGGTTTGCCCAGTATGCCAATGCCGTACGCTCCCATGCCAACGAGTCCGGCTCCTCAGCACAATATCGGATTCCCAGCACTACCATATCCCTCGGCACCGCCACCGGCCAGTGCTCCAACCCAGGAGGAGGAACCTTCCGTCGGCGTGGCCGAGCTAAGCTTCACCAGTGTGAAGGTGCCCGAGAACCAGAACATGTTTTGGATGGGTCGCAAGGCCACGAGTGCCCGGCAGAACAGCGTAAGCAAAGGCGATTTCCAATCTCTGCGCGCCAGCTGCGTGGCCAATGGAACCATGTTCGAGGATCCCGATTTTCCGGCCACCAATGCTTCGTTGATGTACTCACGGCGACCGGATCGCTACTACGAGTGGCTGCGTCCCGGTGACATCGTCGATGATCCGCAGTTCTTCGTGGAAGGCTATTCACGTTTCGATGTGCAACAAGGAGAACTTGGCGATTGGTAAGACTAAACACATTCATACATAAATGGATTCAGAAATTAAACGATCCTTCACAGCTGGCTACTGGCTGCAGCTGCCAATCTGACGCAGGACTCGACGCTCTTCTTCAGGGTGATCCCGCCGGATCAGGACTTCCAGGAGAACTACGCTGGCATCTTCCACTTCAAGTTCTGGCAGTATGGCAAGTGGGTGGAAGTGGTCATTGACGACCGACTGCCCACCTATAATGGTGAGCTAATCTACATGCACTCCACGGAGAAGAACGAGTTTTGGAGCGCCTTGCTGGAGAAGGCTTACGCAAAGCTCCATGGATCTTATGAAGCACTCAAGGGTAAGAAATGGAATATTATCAGCATTTCTAGAAGCATAGAAACAGTGTGGCATACCAAAACTTATTTAGTTTCTAAAAATACACTATGCTTATCATAGGCTCTTCAAAAAAAAAAAAAAAAAATTATGCGGCAAATATTGCGGTTAGAACTTTGTTGAAGAGATCTAAAATTTAAATATTTTCCCTCTATAGTTTTTGTAATTTTTTGTAACCATCTCTTCACGTTTAGGCGGCACAACGTGCGAGGCCATGGAGGACTTCACTGGCGGCGTCACCGAGTGGTATGACATCAAGGAGGCGCCCCCAAATCTATTCAGCATCATGATGAAGGCCGCCGAGCGTGGTTCGATGATGGGCTGCTCCTTGGAGCCGGATCCACATGTTCTAGAAGCGGAAACGCCACAAGGTTTGATCCGCGGTCATGCCTACTCCATTACCAAGGTGTGCCTCATGGACATATCGACACCGAATCGGCAGGGAAAATTGCCCATGATTCGTATGCGCAATCCATGGGGCAACGATGCCGAATGGAGCGGTCCGTGGAGCGACAGCTCGCCAGAGTGGCGATTCATCCCGGAGCACACCAAGGAGGAGATTGGCCTGAATTTCGATAGGGACGGCGAGTTCTGGATGTCCTTCCAGGACTTCCTCAATCACTTTGACCGCGTGGAGATATGTAACTTGTCGCCCGACTCACTGACTGAGGATCAGCAGCACAGCTCCCGCCGCAAGTGGGAAATGTCCATGTTCGAGGGTGAGTGGACATCTGGCGTAACAGCCGGCGGTTGCAGAAACTTCTTGGAGACCTTCTGGCACAACCCACAGTACATCATATCGCTGGAGGATCCCGACGACGAGGATGACGATGGCAAGTGCACGGCTATTGTGGCCCTTATGCAGAAGAATCGACGTAGCAAGCGCAACGTGGGCATCGACTGTCTGACCATTGGATTTGCAATATATCATCTCACAGACCGTGACATGCAAGTTAAGCCCCAGGGACTCAACTTCTTCAAGTACCGAGCATCGGTGGCCCGTTCACCACATTTTATCAATACGCGAGAGGTGTGCGCCAGGTTTAAGTTGCCACCTGGCCACTACCTAATTGTTCCATCGACCTTCGATCCGAACGAGGAGGGCGAGTTCATTATTCGCGTCTTCTCGGAGACGAGGAACAACATGGAGGAGAACGACGATGAGGTTGGCTTTGGCGAGACCGACGATCGCATTGCTCCGGCTCTGCCGCCACCGACTCCAAAGGAGGAGGATGATCCGCAGCGCATTGCACTGCGCCGTCTGTTCGACAGCGTGGCTGGCAGCGATGAGGAAGTCGACTGGCAGGAGCTCAAGCGCATCCTGGACCACTCTATGCGCGATGTTATGGTGGGCAGTGATGGCTTCTCCAAGGATGCCGTGCGTTCGATGGTAGCCATGCTGGACAAGGATCGTTCCGGTCGCCTGGGTTTCGAGGAGTTCGAAGCTCTGCTAACCGATATTGCCAAGTGGCGGGCGGTCTTTAAGCTATATGACACCCGTAGAACTGGCAGTATTGATGGATTCCATCTCCGCGGAGCACTCAATTCTGCTGGCTACCATCTGAACAACCGGCTCCTGAACGCCCTGGCCCATCGCTACGGATCGCGGGAGGGACAAATACCTTTCGACGACTTCCTGATGTGTGCCATCAAGGTGAGAACATTCATCGAGATGTTCCGCGAACGGGACACGGACAACTCGGACACGGCCTTCTTCAACTTGGACGACTGGCTGGAGCGAACAATTTACTCTTAAATTACTTGCAATTGCTACTAATCTAATCCTAAGTGCCACGTATACTTAATCTACCTGTGCATTACATTATTCATGCATTCAAATGAGCAAGTCAACACACAGATCCATGACAATGCGGTCCGGCGATGCAAAGAGATACACTCACTGAGCCAACAAGAGAATCTTATCTATATGACCAAATCCGGAAATACAAATCATGTGGCGAAATTGGAGTGGCCTTGGAACGGCACGAGGTTGCTATGCATGATAAACTGTATAAAACCCGCATACACAATTCAAACAATTAACGCTATAGATTTTTTACCATGCTGCGCAACTGGAGGGATGACTAAGAGCAAGCATCAATAGCAAATCCACTCCATGCACCTCGACAAGAGCCGGAAATTTACTAGTACAAACTGAACAGTGCATTATTACCTTACCAATCGCTACGAGACACTCGGAAAGCCATTAGAACGCATCGACAATATTTACTAGATATACGGAATGAATGAGCATGTATTTTTATAACATCGTTAGCTCCGAGCAGTCCACATATATGCCCAGGTGCTAGAACTAAGTCCAGCCAAACTCTGTTACCCAAACTAACGTTGTTATTATTATCAGGAAAGTAACGCGAAGCGAACAAGCCAATCACTCATCGAATATTTATAAGCTTAAGCAGAAAGAATATCAGAATAGCAGTCAATTTATTGGATCACATCAAAAAATGTAATGATCATTTCTTTTGTATTTAGTTTTCAGATCAGTAATCTCAAAACACACTTTAATTAGGCACCCTCTACGTTAAAATAACTGAAATTAACCAATTGGGTTTAGAGGCTCTTTGTTGGATGCTTTTATATTTTACTATAATTTTTGTGAACTAATCAAAGTTACTCTTGTATGCAATTGTTACTATTAATAATTTGTTGTCTGACTATTTGTATGTATATAAATAAAATGCAGTGATGATTCAATCTACTTGACGACTATGACCACATCAGCGCCATTCGGGACTCCAGCATCGATCATTGTTTGCTTCATGTCATCTATAGGCAGATTGTTATCGGATGCCAAATTGTTTAGGACCTCCAGAAAGTCTTCGTACTCCAAACGCCATTTCCTGCGGCATGTATTTGATTAAGAATGATATATAGATTTAATGTAGTTACTCACTTGTATCGCATGTATATCAGACCGGTCTGAGTTCGAGTTATGGGATTGGGCATGAGCTTGGCCTGCTCCAGCCAGGCGTCCAACTGCGAGAGGAGTATGCTGTCGAAGTACTCGTTCTCGATGTCGGTGGGTATGACCTGCCACCAATTAGATGAAAATCACTCATCAATTAACTGGGTCATCCATCATACCTGGAAGTTGGAATACACCAAGAACAGGCTGTCCAGCGTGTGCTTCTTTGGTTTATCTTCATCATCGGCCATCGTGTATTGTGTGTGTTGGGTGTTGTGTGTTGTGCATTAAATCGAATTTGTACAAACGAGAATGGTTTCCCCTGGCAGATAAAGAGCAGTATTCTGTGTGGGTGTCATGGCTATATGTGTGTGTATTGTGAATTGTTTTGTTGATAAACAAAACGTACAGAGAATTGGATGCTATCTAGACAACTGTTGCCATGGGCACGGCCGTCCTTCTAGAATTGTTTACTGCAAAAGCTTTGAACGACCCCTCGGACGTATATCGCTAGCTTGGGTTTCCAGCTCTGGTACCGAATATTATCCGTGGCATAAGGCGCATGGATGACCACCTGATGGAGTATATTGATCGCCACTTGGTCGCCTTGGTCCTGCCAGTTGATTGCGGAATCGCCGAAACGCTTGACCAACACCCTGAACAAAGCTTGTCCGAAGGGCGAGGCATTGGGATGATAGCTCCGGCAGGAGAGAGTACGATGTTCGGTTGCGTATCGGTATCGTTCTCGGATCTGCAAACGCAAATGGTTGAGTGAGGGTTCTCCTAAATATCTATATAGATAGTGCTTCTACCATGGGTATATCAATCGGTTCTGGCTGCTGAACTTCAGCCGGCGGCATTGTTTCCTTCACTATTTCAATATCCATGCACAGGGATAGATTCAAAATGGTCACATTGCAAGTGGTCTGTTCGTCGCCACCGCCATTGCTCGATGGACACTTCATTATCAGCATTTTCACGCCCAGATCGAAGGCCACAACCTGGGAAATTGAGAGCATTATATAATCGAAAAAATAATAAATAATATTAGTTTTACCTCCCCCGAAAGGTTGTCGCCAAAACAAGTCTTGCAGCGCACTATTGAGCCCACAGTGAAGCAAGGAGCCAATGATGACATCTTGGCCAAGAAACTTGAAACTTTAAAAAATGTAATCGAAATCGAAAATCCCAGCCGATGTCCGATGTCAAGTTCAAGGCACTCTACTTTCTACTTTGTCGCCGAAAAGTCGATGGTGCTTGTGGTTTTATTTCTTTTTATTTACAGTGTATGTATGCTAATTTATAATGTACTAAATATAAATGTTGTTGTATATATATATATATATTTCAAAAGTAAACCGTTCCTTTTAATCATATATATATATGCAATTTCGCAGTTTAGCAGTTGCTGTCTAAATTGATTTTCTTTATATCTGCATGAGCGTTGCTTGTTCTCTGTTGTTCAAGAAGTGTTGCTTTGTTTATTTTCATTATAATTATGTATGTATGGTATTGTATATGCGCGTATGTATGTACCTTCATTAGCACTATTAGCATACCCTTCAAATTGTTTCTAACGCCAAGCAACAAAACGCTTTCCTCCGCTTTGGCGCGAACTGAGAAAAAGTGCATTGGTTAAATTCTAGGCAACACAAAACTGAAAAGCGTATCAACGAATACGTAATGTATACCGAATACCGAAATATCTTGCAGGACAGGCACGAACGGATAACAAATCGGACACTTAAACAACGAAACTGTACAATGTTTAAAATGGATCCTGACGATTCTAAAAATGAGATGCACTGTGGATTGATCGGTCGCTGGTCTAATAACTAATGACTGCCAACACAGATCGGGGGTTTCTCTTTTTACTTTTAGCACTTGAATGGTAGCTGCACGGCGACCCTTGAAATATTCGCTTTTAGTATAGTGTTTAGTTAGTTACGGCCTTAATATCCTAATTATGCTTTTCAACGGGGAGACCTCCTTTCGTAAATTTAGCTAGGTTTGCTATTAGTTTTGCTCGAAACGAAGAATTTTTGTATGTAGCTGAATTGCTGGAGAAATGTTCATATGTTCCGTCTGCAAATTGGCTGCTTGTGTTTAGTTTTAAATTTAATATCAAAAGGAATGATATATATGAATAATATATATATATAAAAATAAAACAATGCACTTCCTTCCTTGCTACTGGCCCCGTGCTTTAGCTTTACATTGGCCCATCGATGGCGCTCACTTTAAGGCGGAAATAGTAGGCGGACCGGGCCAGCATGCAACCCGAAATCACGAACAGCGCCACGTAGAGGAAGTACATGCCACCGTGATCCTGGAAAAATGCAGGAGGAAACACATATGGGTTTAGAAAATCACATACTTCAGCTTGATTTAAATTGAGTTGGCTTACCGAAGCAATCGAGTATGTGCCGATGGTTACACCGATGCCTGTGATGAGGAACACCAGCGCCACAATGGCGAACATCACGGCGCGGCTGTTGGCAAAGCGCGAGCCCACCGAAGAGACCTTCCTGCAGTGTGGACACCGGGCCAAGGCGTTGTGATACGTGTTGAACTGTAAGAGCAAGCGTTACAAGACTCCTGCTGCTGTGATTTGGATTAATAACTCACCAAAAACGTGTCCGAACAGTGGCCACAAGTGACGCGGCACATGCCCGGCATGGTTGGCACGGGCGGGGTGACGGGACTTGGGGCCAGGTTGATGATCCTCTTGCAATTGGGCCTTGGACAAGCGATTCGCTGCGACGAGCTCTTGCAGATTAACAAACAGTTGCATGGGCAGCGAACATACTTCTTGCCGGCTGGAGCGTTCCGAATGGGCTGTTGATAGCCAAAAGCGTATTAAATTACAATTGCATTCAAAGAATGTGGTTAGAATTACTCACAGTAGCCTCATTGCAGTGGGTGCACTTGACCACGTGCTGCTCCCGCTTCGTGGTGATGTCAATCATGTGTTGACATACCCGACAGGTGACCATCGGCACGCCTCCGGTGTTGGTGCTCTGCTGATACGGCGGCGGCAGCTCATCGGGTCCAATACAAGGCACTGCCGTAGGTGCTCCATTGCCTAAAATTCCATTGCAAAGTATTATTAACTACTTATAATATGGTGTAGACCCATGCCCTTCAAAGGCGAGACCTTTGGTGTAGAATAAATACATCTCGCCAGCAGAGTTCCCTCAACCACACTGCTCATCTGGCGGAGATTGGCTCATGGAGGGAGTGAGAACTGCATTTTCTGATAGTGTGCAGTGTGTGACTCTGGGAAGCTGCGATAAACCAAATGGGTCAATGCTTTGGCTTTATGAATGCAGCTCTCCTGTCCCAGCATTAAACTAGTGCAGCTAGACCGCAGTTGTGGTTCTCGTCTCTCGATCAAAACAAGTTCGAACTTTGTGTAAGACTTTTTAAATGGAATCAAGGCGTGTGGAAAAGACAAAGAGTGACATGGCACACACTCTCCAGGAAGATTGTTTAATAAAAAGTCGATTGCAAATAAAGTCATATTATTTTGCCTAAATGATATATAAAGAATACAGAAAGAAGACCAATGCAGATCATTTAAAGATATTTCTTCATTATATGTTGTTTCTATCATCGTTTCAAATCACATGACTATACAAATTAATTGGTAACATGGAAAGTCGTGAAGCCCTTGTAACTAAACTCTTATAGAGTATATTAATGATAGCTTTTTCCGAGCTGAAGATCAGGTTCCTTGGTAAACAATGGAACCACTGCTCATCGCAGACCCTCAATGCCTTCATTTTCGCTCTGTACTGCGATAAGGCAGCGAATGACATGATGACTCATGGACTTGGCTGCCCCCGCTTAACCACCACTGTACCAACACCTCCGAATCGATGCTGATTAAACAGCTGTGGGGAACGCTTTTTGTGCTGATTACGAGCGTCCTCCTAGCATAAACAATAACAAAGGCGGTGCAAAAATTTGGCCGATACCGGCGTCGAATAACTAACTACAATCGATCTTCACATTTTTGGCAGCTCTTCACATAGTGAAAAATAGGAGTTCGTGATAAAATTACATATTTTTTCGGGGTGTACGTGGCCCATTTGATATTTAGGCCAATAAGAGAATTTTATATTAGGTTGCAAATTTTTGGTTATTACTGAAAAAAAAAATCAAGCTCTATAATAATGGGACCTGTTAATTACAACTTAAATTTGTATAATTTCAAGATCAATTTAAAACAGTTGTAACATATTGATCTGTAAAAATTACAGATAATTTAAGATTGCATTTGGGCAGCACATATCCTATCAGTTTTTCTTTCTGTGCAGTCCCATCGCTCCCCCCGCACCACACCCCACGCATTTATGACTCAGTTGGGTGAAGTGTGAAAATGCCAAATGAGACGGCGAGCAGACAACTCGGAATCACGGCGTTGGATGCGGATAAGTGGAGCGCCCGCACACTTGTTGGGCTTCCAATGGGCCGCCCGCCCGGCTGATTGGATGCGGGTTGAATGGCCGGCTTTACAATAACGATACGCACCGTCCTCGTTTGTGGCCACCGATGAGTTGCTGCCGGGATTATCGGCACCCTCGTCCACGGCGTCCACGGAATTGTAGCCATTGCCGTCGTCCTTGTTGATCAGGCTCTGTCGCTCTGGATCCGCCATTGTGGACTATCTTCCGATAAATGGATTATAATCTCTATATGCTGGAGCAATTCCCGTTAGGCTGCACTTCCAGTTGCCTTTGTTTTGTTGTTGCTGTTGCTGCGGGGGCTGCTGCAACGCGTTGATTTCAACTGGAAAATGATTGGGAAATCCAATAGTTTAGTTGCTGTGCCACATAATTTCGGACGCAACGAGTTCTTTGTTCACGATTGCCGTAGCAGTTTTGGTTTTTTTTCTTCGTTCGTCGCGGTTTTCACTTGCGTTGATTGAAACACATCCTCCCTTTTTTCCCTTTTCGGCATGCGCCGCAATTAATCAATTCGATGCTGCTGCATGTGCAACGCCCACGCGAGCTCGATTGCCGCACTCACACAGTTGACATTTGGTTATAATTCTGGCAATTGCGTTAATTGTTTAACAATTGCTGGCCATATTTGTGCTATATTTTACCTTATTTTTGTTGAAAATGCACTGCCGTCGCTGCGATCTGGCCACACTCTGGCTGGCTGTCTGGCAACGATGTCCCGTTTGAGATGTTTCAGTTGCGGCCCTGCCATGGAGTTGCCACATCGGTGGTAAAGAACCAGAATTAGTTCAGCGAAAAACTGTTCTTTTTTGGAACCAAAACAATTCCGCCGCGGCTCATATCAAATATGTCTAAAATCACAAAAAACTCCAATAAAATTGACAGTAAGGATTCTGGCAGCGGGGAAGATTCAAATAGTGGCGACAATTACGCGTCCACAAGTTCCAGTGACTTTGAAACTAGCAGAAAACACAAACTACGTCGTAGATCCTGTCGAAATGTATCATATCATTATCATGCGCTGCCCATGCGCGTAGTTGGCGAAAATGCTGCAGCACTGGCACAAACACCCAGCACCACTCGTGATTTAACATTAAGCTCAGCTCAAATAATTGAAGACAGTTCCGATTCTGAGTTTCATATTTCAAACGATACCAGCAACGATGAGCCGGCCAACAAATCTATAACGTTTACAGCTCGTCCATTAGAGAAATATGATTTAGAATATATAAGAAAACTACGTAAGCGCAAAAAGAAGCCGAATAAAACTTTATATGTTGATTAAATTTCAAATAACAACTGTTGACCAGGGCTGGTAACACCAAATGCCCAGCTATTAGCCAACACTGGCAACCCAAGCCAGGGTTGGCTAGTGCGTTTTTGGAGTAGTGGTAAATTTTTACGAGCATAACTATTTACACTGATTTTATGTAAATAAAACAAACAAAACGTAGCAAAATTAAGTGCAAAGTGTAAGTAGAACATGTGGGCGGTCGTGCAGCATAAAATTCTAGGTATAAACACTGGAATTCCATGAGAAAATCACCGATGATTTCATTTCCATGCAATGCGTTGTTGTATGGGAAACTTCGTCGTAGCTATTTGTTGTTGTTGTTGTTGCTGCTGCTCATCACCATCATCCTCGTTGTTTTCGTTGTTGTTGCCGCAGCAGCTGCGTCACAAAAATGAGTTTTGTTTGATTTGATTTTATTTACATTTGATATGGACAAAACCGACTACCCATTTAGGGCATCGAACAGCAACAGCAACTACAAAAATCAGGGCAAACACCTGTTCCTAATTGATTTTTCACTTTTCTCCACCGACTTCTAGTCTATTCACCACCCCCAACACACAAAACAACAAAAAAGCAAAACTTCGATTTGAACAACAACTGTGTTTTGGCATTTTAATCACAGCAATTAAAAATAAAGCAGCTAAAAAACACGATTAATTACCTATGCAGGAATAGACCAACCGTAGTACCTAGTATTGTGTAGAAATTAAAAGTTAAATCACTTCGAACGAACGAAATTTCAAAACAAATTTGACCACCGATTAGTACACAAAAACCGCAAAAAGGAGTCAGCAGCTAAGGAAAATTTGCAGAAATGGAGTCGCCACCGATGTTTAATAGTGTGGAAGATGAGTGCAGATATTGGAAGGAACGATCTAAGCAGTACCACAAAGAGTAAGTGCCCAAATCCCTGTTACAGTCTATGAAATCAGCCATATAGCATAGTTTTACCTTTCATTTTAAGGTGGACAGACGTAAAACAGGAGTACGACGAGTTCGTGGAGCAGTCCCGCGAAATGGAAATAGAAATGGACGCAACTCTGGATCAGAAGCAGAGTATAATCAAAGATCTCACAGCCAAACTCACAATGTTTGAGCGGGAAAACGAGTCTCTAAAGGTTGGTATAAGCTAAGCCCGATTTACACAAACTGAGCTTAATTCTTAAACTCCGTTTGCGTAAATGTGGCTTTGAGCTCCTCACAAGATCATTCTTTACAACTATTCCATCCTCAGCTCAAGTTGGAATCGCATGGCATCGATATGTCAAACATGGAGAAGCAGCTAGAAACGGTGAAGAAGGATCGTGACACCATGAAGGTGTATCTGCGGCAGCTGGAGCAGAAAAACGACGATTTGGAGCGTGCCCATCGTATACTTAACGAAAGCATAGAGAATTTCGAGAAGATGCTGGATCAGGCCTACGAGAAAAACGCCCTCCTGGAGCTGGAAGTGGATGAAAAGGGCTTGCTGCAGGAAAAACTACAGCGATTAATGGATGAGACGAGAGGTGGATGATTCAAGACCAGACGTTCAGTACAAACTCAAAACTAATTCATCAAATCTATTGCAGATCTCAAGCAAGAGCTGAACGTCAAGTCACGCTTTACCCCAGTGGTCAATGGAACGAGCATTCCCACGGCAAACGACACAAATACGGTCAACAGCTCGATGAACTCGTCCGCCTCGCTGCCAAATGGTATTGTGGCCAATGGCGAATTGGTAAAACACGACAATGCTGTCGCCACAAGAGCCACCAGCGTCAGCGTCAGCGCCCTCAATGGCAGTTTAGTTAATAGAAACGAATATAACCAGCAGCATTCGCTTAAGAGTAAGATACTGAGTTCCCTAAAGAAAACCAGACGCGTGCTAAAACTGTCCAAGTCGAATCGCCAAACGTTCAAGCCATGCATTTAGCATTGTTTTTCCATTTGTTTCTTTTTTACTTGTTTACCAAACAAATGTAGCCCGCTTAAGTTCCTCATAATTTGTAATTGTATTGTAAATTATTAAAATTAAGAGCCCAAATGTGACGAAAGAGTTTGCAACATTTCTTGTAGGCGATTTTTGTACGTTTTGTGTTTGCGTCTGTAGCTAGTAGTTGACCAACTAACCTCTCGACTAACATGCTGTGTACGTGTGCTTCCTCTTGCAGATCCCGAGAACCAAATCAATGGCAATTCCATGAACCCCAGCTCCCGCACAACGGCGCTCAACATTGTGGCCGACATGTTAAGAAAACTAAACGTAAGTCCCTTCGCAAACTATAAGTCCAGCATGCCATCCTCCCTCATCCATTGTCTCGTATGTACATATGTTCCTTGAACCCTTCACTCCCACCATCAGCTTATGTGTTTTTCCCTATGTTTTTAGTGGGACAAGGCACTGCTATGTCCCGAATGCGCAAAGTTTCGCTGCATTTGCGAGCGCCCGGCAAGTGTGCAGCCGCCGCCGCCATCGGCCAGCGAGTCAAGTCTCTTTCGCCGCGCCTTTGGCGGCAGCAGCAGCTCAGTGGCCACGAGTAGCGCCCAGTCCACGCCCGTAAGCGATTGCAGCTCCGCCGGAAGCCTCGGTGCGGGCTCAAACATTTTCAGGCGATTCGCCGAGCGCATGCGAAACTCGCCGGACGCCAGCCTGCCGCTCTGACAATGCGCTCGGAACTATAAGGCTAATTTTAGTTGCCCTCCGCTTGCATTTATTAATTGCATTGGTTAATAAATACAAAACTTATTTGTACCTTATTTTATGTTCTTTGTTTTTGTTCGTTATATGCTACGCTAGTTTCAAAAGCCCAGTTTAGGAAAGGTACTTTAGAGTACTCACGATGATTTGCATTGCTGACTAAACTCTGCACTGGGCAAACCGTTGAAAATTTAAAAATACATTAATTTATTTATTAATAATAAGTCACTCTATAGTAAATTTTTCATATATTTCACTTACTGTTGCTTAATCCGCCCTCGTTTTGTGTATCTTTCTAGGCGATGGAAACGAAACTGAAGACGTACCGCGAGAATGGCCAGCCCATGCCGCAGCGACATCGCTCCTCCCAGCAATCCACACATCCGGCGCTGGCCGGACTGCCTTGCCTCTCGCTGGATGCCGAGTAGTGAGGATTTCGCAGCTCAGCGTGATCCACAAACCCAAATCCGAAACCCAATCACCTAGGGCGGGATACTGTTCAGTTGGCTTTACGTTTACGTTACGTTACTTTAATGTTACTGTTCGCATTAATTAAGCTTCTGCTGCCTCTTTATTTATTTGAACTAAAATGACTTTGTATAAAACACTTGCGATATTATGAATTACACAACAGTTGATGTTGTTGTTTCGAGCCCAACATATATAACATGCCTTAGTACGAATTAAGTGTATACCTAAGCTAAGTACCCACTCGGTTCACTTTTGACTTGAATTGTTAACTCGAACGCAATTGTTTTGGCATACAATGTGTTTAGCGACTAAGTTTAAAGTTTATCAACCAGCAAAACAAGCGAAGAAGCTCTGTCCAAGTATTAAACTTCAAGCGGACAACCAATACTCGTAGCGTTTAGGAAAAAGACAAGATCTAACCCGGGAAAACAAAGAATTATCGAAACGATCATCTAGTTATATGGTAACTATCCCCAGAGCAATTTTCTGTTTATATTTACCAGCGAATATAAATTTGTAAAAATGCAAAACATTGCAAACTGTATAAAGCATAACAAAAACTCCAACGAACAGGCAAACAAAAAATATATATATATGTATGAATAAAGAGCAAAGTAATTAGTTTAATAGAAACCATCCACAAGCACATCAATGTCAATGCCGTGTGTGTTGCAACTAATTAGTTTTAAATAATATTTGAGTTCATCACACAAGGTGAATGCTGCGTCAATTCCTATGCCAAGGCCGAATTTCCATTTCGAGAGCTTTTCGCAAGGGGAAAGTTTCCCCGTTTTAGACCCATTTCATTGCGGATTTTCCCGGAGCCTTACCCCAACCAGAATGTTGAGCTAACTGAGTTGGAGGATGGAGTCGGCTGGTGGACGCACAGTGCTCCACGGTGGGCGAAGTAAACTGGATCTGATGCCGACCTTGCTGGCGAGAAGGTCCGTTGGCGGTAAGCTAATGAAAGTACTTTGGTTTTTATAAGTAAGCACCGGTTGGGTTAGCGTCGTCGAGTGCTTGGCATTAAGCGAGCCATGCTGGCTGGCTGGCTGGCTGGAGAACTCCTTCCCAGATGCCAAATCCGCCACAGCAAATGCAGCGAGGGAAAAGTGGGTGAAAAATGAAAATATGACACAAGCTTTTATCATACGCATAGCACTTACCAGGGCAAAAGGGACGGTTGCTGTTGCTCTTGTTTGCTGCTGAGTGCATTGTTTGTTCCCGTGGGCGGTATGGGCGGTCTAGGTGGTCGTCCAGGGGGCGTGACATTGGCCATAAGCGGATTGGGAATGGCACAATGCAATTGCCGTTTGAAATAAAAGTGAGCAGACACAAAGCCAGTCCTGCATGAGTGCACCGAAAAACAATTCGGATGCATCATCGGTTTATTCGATTTAGTTAAACATGTAGCCAAGCAACTATTTATTTATTTATTTACCAATGGAAACTATCACTAAATATGGGAAAATTCTTCTTACAGATAAAGTAATAAATATAAAAAATAAATTGGTACTTAAGAGCACCATTTGAAGTTATTAGCTTTTTATTTTTTATGTTTTTAATGTATAAAAACAAGAATTTTAATCAAGTATAAAATTATAATATTTTTCTAAAAGTGAGCTGCTGACGATAAAACTGGGAACTGAAGGTTATTCCCTGCCTTTGTCGCCCTTTTTTTTCAAAAGTAATTTGAAGAATCTGCCCCGTTCTTTTGCGCCGAGCCTGTCGCCTGATGAAGTCCCGCGGGAGGGACGATCCCTGGCAGCTAATTAACTGGCCGCGGATGCCATTTGCCCAGGAGCACAAAGGCCAACAATCAGGACCTGGCCAACAGTCCCAATAAGCGGGTCAAGCGCAACAGCGATCGAACCCGATTTACCCTCTGCAAAGCAAACAAACTCAATTGTTTCGGCATAAAAAAAGAGCAAACAGCTCGTAAAAAACTGTATCAAAACACTGGCTTAAAGCGAAAGCTTTCGAAATGCCTCGAAAAAACAGGGTGTAAGGTCTGTTAGCCAAATTATCGAAGTCATTAAACGAATGGCTTAAAGACTTCAGGCATAACTGAGTGCAGACTTTAAGTCGGTAACTGACAGAAAAGTGGTTATTAAACACGTTTGAAGAGTTATTGGTCGTAATTTAATTACAAATAACTTTTAGTTGAGTGGTTTACCCATTAAAAAGTAATATATTCCAATCTGAAGCTTTGGGAAATATTATTATATATTTATAATTCAGTTTTAGATATGACTAAACTGACTAAAAAGCTTTTTCTTTATATTTTAAGTACATAAATACTCTTGAATTTATATATATTAATATATATATACTTGAACAATACTCAGCCTTCTTAAACGATGCGATTTGCATTTTTCCAGTAAACATTAATTTCCCAAAAAAAAAAAAATAAACAGGAAACCAAAAATTCAAATTCCTACTGTATCATTATCTACTAATTCCGTTTCGCATGAAATTTCTGCTACCAACGAATTCCACTTCCGGCGGCACCCTCTAAAATTTGGCGTTGGCGGCCCAAAAGTTTACGGCATTTATGGTCTTTAAATATTTAAAATACGCGACGCGTCGTCGTAATGTAGGCACGGAAACGAGTACACAAACGGAAATAATGATGAGGTGTGTATGCCTTTGTTTTTGCTGCTTTGTGGATGCCCGAGGGTCCTGAAAGCCAGGACTATCCACTTCGCATATCCGTATATTCCCGGCGCCCAGCCTAAACATCAAACAAAATCGATATGTGGGCGGTGTGTATGATTTTTGGCATAAACAAGCAACAAGCAGGGCACACAGGACACCACACACACACACACACACACATACACTTTAGCTGGCCGGGGGGCCGTTTACAGGTTTGGTCCTTGCTTTGTTTGAGCGCCGCAGGACGCTCATTTTTCGTAATGAGTTTGTCTATGGGCGGGGAGGATGGGCCAACAACAAACCTGGACTGACTGCAGCAGGACCAACTACTGGAACCGAATCTGTCGGCCCAAAACCCTGAAAAGTATTTCCCTTTTTTTTGGGTTAAAAATGGTTGGTCGACATCACTTGGGAAGAGCATATTTGTTTACTGGGCAGCTGCAGCTTACAAAGGGATTGATCTGCCCAAAAATGCGGTGTTCAATTGCTATCTTTTGACTTGAAAGAGTCAAGTAATATTAAATTTTCTGCATTGTTAATATTATTTGAAGAGTTTTGTAGTTCTTTATATTCAAGACTGTACGACGTATGACATAAATAATTTAAGTTAATAAGTAGTTTCTTATGAGCTCTTAATTTTGAAATATATGCCTTGACTAACAGTTTTCCAGATCTATCATAAAGTTTTCTTATAATTTATATTTAAGGAACACAAAAATGAACAAAGTGCTTGTCTTAAAGCTGCCACTTCATTTCACAACTTTGTATTAAAGCCTAGTTTATTTTTATGAGATTTTCATCACTCTCATTTGTCTATTTCCTAGGTGTATAAAATATACTTTATTTAATCTGCGATGACTGCGTAAAAGCTTTCTGCCCTGGCAAACGAATCAAAAGTCCTGGATCTATTGGTGAGGGTATAAAAAACGCAACAGTTCGCCTTGATGCGAGAAATCCTTAAGCACACACCAATACAGGAGCGGAAAGGGAAGCGCGTTCGCACACACACACAGGGGGAATATCGTCCTGGGGGTCGAGTATGCTAGTGTTAGTGCGTGCTTGTGCGTGTGTGTGTGTGTGAGCTTGTTAGGAGTTGCGCTGTCGTCTGCCATCTTCATTTCCTGTTGCTACCTTCCGGTTGCCATTACACTGAGCATTTGCTATAAATAATTTGGTCTCGATTTGAAGTGTGAGCCGTGATAATGAAATCCCCTTGATTAGCCACCGATTGGGGCATATAGATTGGGTGTATGGATACACATATGGATGGAACTGCAGCAGCTGATCAATCAGGCGGACTGCGCTTTTAATTAGCACCCCCACAACCCCGGATCCTTTTGACCGCAGCTGAAGTGGTGGTGCTCATTAGCTCACATTTAGAGATTTAATTTAATTGCATCGAATTGGATTCGCTTGACCTTTGCTTTTGGCCAACTGGATGGATGGATGGTGGAGGAGTAGGATGTCCTCGTGTGCACAAGTGTCCTCCTGCAATTAGATTAATTGACTTTCTGCTGCCTCACCTTCGCTTCGCATACATATGTACGTACATACGCACATATATGGATTTTATGTTGCGCTCAATGAATTGCCGTCAGTGGCCTTATAAAAATTGCCTGCGAAATGGGCCAGAACCCATGTGTAAACTGTTTTTTATGACACCGTCGAGATGCTCACCTTTGTGCTGTTTAGTGAATGCCAAATGGCCTTGGCCATTGTCTGCTTTTCCCATCCTGATTTACAACCCAGACATACACACACACACGCACTCAAACCCATGAACATGGCCGAATATGACATTCGCATGTGCTCCACAAATCTCCGTGGACCATTCTTACAACCTGATCCCGGTCTCGACAGGATTCCTAATGGAAGTGGCGCAAGTAAATCATGCAAATATATATCATATCAACTGAACAATGGGGCCTGACAATCGATGGGGCATCTCGTTAGACATATATTCAAGGCAAGAACATTAATCAGCTTATCCATTGCAAATAAAATCAAACACTTTAGGTACAGATGAACTTACTATTTATATATGATTTGATATGAGAGAAAAAACTAACAGATGTGTTTTAGGCAAGTAATACTCATGGATGTCTTAAACGATCTTGATTACAAAACACAACTTAAAAGAAAATATTGATTGATCATGCTTTTCACATTATTATTTTAAATTGAAGTATTTACCAAAGCTTAACAAATACTTCCTTACTATATTTACAAAACTTCATTAAGCAAAACTGTAACAAAAATGTGTGCATCAAATTATCCATATAATTTTATAAATTCCCGTTTGCGAAATGCGAGTTGCACAATATCAACTGTACTCGGAATTCCACAGATTTTGCAGTGACAAAAGCGTAGCATACTTTTTGGGGCAGCGACAAGTCAATTTCCAAACAATGCGCAACTTTGTGCTGTCCACATCAAAAAGTGTGGGTGGTTGGGACCTGGAACTTTTGCTGGTGACCGTGTGCTCCTGATCCGATGTAAGCGTAGACCAATTAAGCGTAAACAAATTTGTTACTGTGGCAATATGAGAACCACTAGTTGCCTTCCTCAGTTCACTCGGTCCACTCGCCCCACCGGCCATGACAAAAACAAAGGCAGCTGAAAAAAAAAGCGAAGAGAGGAAAACCAGCCAAAACCCGCCATCCACCATCCAGCTGAACATTTGACATTGACAAAGTGGCAAGAGCTGCTTTTCAGTTCGATGCGTCCAACGGCGGCGTATGTAAATATTTTTGGCCATTGATACGCGACTGGTTGAAGAATGACCCTGATATGGCCGCCAACAAACTGTTGCTCGGGCTTTAGAACATGCCGGGGAATTTTTTCCCCTTTGCCGCAACGGAGACATCTGCCATTCCATTTCCCCTGCGCGCAACAGTCTTGTCGGTTCAGTTCAGTTCAGTTCGGTGTTCAGTTTTCTGGCTAGCATGGCATACCCAACTCAACCCACAACACTTTTGGGCTTGGGTTGTCATTAAATCCAACTTCGTGCTGCCGCCGAACTCCGCTGCTGAGTGGCTCCACAAAATGCTCCAGTCTTCTTGGGGACTTGGCAGCGTGTGCACGTGTCGAACGCAAGGTGTTCTTTCGGTTTTCGATTTGCCAGCTGGTTGGGTTTCCTCGCAATCACATTTTTTTTCGGCGAAGTTTCGTAAGTAAGAAAAAAAAGCAAAAAAGTACATGCTATGACAATCTATTATCATGGCAAAAATGAACGCTCTGCTTTAACGTGTAAATCTCGTCGCTAAGAGGATTACAATGTTTCGAGTAATTATTATTATCGGTGTGTGTTGTTTGCTCGCCATAAATCTGCTGAAGGGAATTAACTTTGTTTCGATCTAACCACGTTTGACAGGTGCTGTAGAAAGCGGAAACGGAAGTGGGTGCTGGGTGGAGTGGAGTGGAGTGGCGAGTAAACTGTTTTCGACATTTAGTTTTTAGTGTTCGCCAACTCTCTTTTCGCTCTCCTCCCATATTTATTTATGCGCTGGCACACACCTACACAGCACTCACACTGCCGCACTTATGCGTGTGTGTGTGTGCGGGTTCTTGTGATACACTTAATCCGACATTTACAATTTTCGCTTAAGGATTTATTTATGGATTCAATATGTGTACAACGCTTACATTTCCGAAGGAGTGCGTGTGTGTGCACTGGAAAAGATTGATATTTATACAAAATATTAAGTGAATTGTGGAAATGTAATGGGTTTTAGATTGGTTAAAAATTTATTTTAAATTATTTATAAAATCTTTTATTTAAATTTAATTTTTAGCCTTGGAAACCCCTATTTTTTAGCAGTCTATATTTTATGCGCGCATTAGTGTGGGTGAACGGGTACCTTTTAGAATTCTTTGAGGACCAATCCCTTCTCGAATCCCCAGCACATTTGCATGCGCAAAAGATGCTCCATTGCATTCACTTATTTTCAATTTTTTTTTTATAAATCATTTTGCACTGCACACACATACTATATAGCACATGTAGTGCAGTATGGAGTGCACTACTTCCGTGCTGATCCAGTGAAAGGCCAGCAATACAATGCTGGGATAGAAATTTAAATGAAATCCGAACAGCAATCATGTGTAAATTTACTGTTTTAGAACCATTCGAAGTTATCCGGGGGGAAAGTGCATCCTCAGAATTCTCGGAACGAAGAGGTCCAGGTGTGTTTGCAGAGTGAGTGGGATTCTCGAAATAATTGGAAATGTCTATGAAACCAGCTCGATGACACTGGTGCCATTTTTAATCTTTTCTTTTTATTTATATCTTGCATTAAAAGTGTGGGCCAGGTGAAACTTAATTTGAATTGCACCAAAAACAAAGCTTAATGGCTGTTGACTTTATTAATTTTCTATCATTCCTCTTATTTCGATAAATGTTAAGCAAGTGGTACAAAAAAAGTCCTTGAAACAATGTGCAAAAAGTAAATTTCTTCAGAAAAGTTGTAAATTGTAACTGTGTCTATTAATAAATAAATTTATTAGCATAACATTTTCTCGCGGCTGTTATTTTGTACAATAGTTCAGATATAAAGAATGAATTCTTCCATGCATTGGCTTTTTAAATTTCTGTAATTGAAGTCCTTGAAATTCCCTGTGCCCTGCCATTCAAAAAAGGAAAAAACCAAAATGATTGACAGAATAAAATTAGAGATTCCATTTGGGTGCACGCAAAAAATGGAATTGGTTGTATCGGATTATTCATGATGTGTAGTGAAAGAATGCTTTCCTTTGTTAAACAACTGTATTGTACGAAAGAATATGTTATGGAAAAAGGAACAGTACACAAAAATGAAAGGAGTAACAAAATATAAATAGTCTAATTTGGTAGAATAGGGTTAAGAAATATGATTTATTTGAGTTAAAGCCTCATGGAAATATACCAAATCCCCTCGGCTTACAATTATAAATGATCCGAATTGGGCTTGAAGCACATTCAAAATGTCAATTGGCCTTAGACTTAAAGAGATAGATGAGATGACAATGGCTTGTGGTTGAATCAATATTTCTGAGTTGGCCAAAACGTATTTACTTCAGACACAACAGGCAATGTGCTGCAGCTGCGGCAAAAGTTGAGGTAAATGTCTGTTTACACAATTCGAGCAGGACCATTTATCATGACATTCTAATGGCAAATAAATAGAATATACTTTTATTTATTCTTTATCCCTGGCTGTGCAACATGCTGACTTGTGTAAACCGTGGAGCAGTAATAAATTGTTTTTGCACAATTCTACAATTGACACTTGCCCAAGGGCTTTGAAAATTTATTTCTGCGACGACAAGTTCTTAGCGCAGTCTCTTCGCCCCAGCAAAAATATATATATATATGTATATGTATATTGTTTTCCACAATTCGATTAGAAAATGGTTTCATTAGCGCTGGCCATCTGCAACTTTTGGTTATAAATAGAAACAAAACCACCCACAATGCTGTGCACACTGCGTATGCTCGCTTTTTTGGTTTCTGCAGTCATGGTTTCTGCAAACATGGTGACAGCGGATACTTTGCACCACTTACTCCACCCAACGCCCCCGCCTTTGTTTTCGCTTCGAGTGTAGGGCAAACATGGCCAACAAGTGTGTGGGAGCACTAAAAAAAACATATATGTATGTACTAGAGGCAACTGGCGGTTCTTGCAACTCAAAGTGACAACTCTCTTCCATAGAAAACATTTCGGAATTTTGTAAATTGAGTGCTACAATTTTGAGCAATTACAATTATAACAGAGAATTATTTTTTAAGAGCTAGTTCCCCATGAAATCTTCAGCTGTTAATGCAACAAATGTCCTTGTATAGCACTTTAAAAATATATATATAAAATACAAGAGCGCTGTTCAGTTTTCTCGCTGTGCTCCAGCGAAATATAACTAAAAATGTGGCATCGGTGGCATGGCGGCAAAATCGATATGGAAACTCTACATGATGTATAAAGTTGTTGGTACATAAATATCAAATATGCAAATATTTGCGAGGCTGCCACCTGAAATTCGTTCGCCCTATGCGAAAATGCTCAACTGGAGCGTTGGAAAATTTGATGTGCCACTGGGATTTCGATGGGCGGAAAATGATGGTGGAGAGATTCGAGAAGGGCGCCATCCCGATTTGCCTGGCAATATGGAAAATCTGTAAAGGCGCTACCGTTGCCAGTTGGTTGGTCTGGCGAATAGCTGTCACCTTGGAGCCGGCAGCACTCCGCCGCAGTGCTCCACCCACATCGATGGTGGGCTGCTCCTGTAGCTGCTGCTGCTTCTCATCCTCACATGGCAGCGTTATTAACGCAGTCAGCAAGTGAGGAGCGAAACGAAAAGATCAAAAGCTTTAACGCGCCACCGTTAGCATGTGCAAATATTTCAGTTGATTTTATTCTTTATATTCCCATCTTATTTCGCTGGCATTCCGGTGCCCAAAAAAATAATAACGAAAAAACGAAATGATTATATTGTATTCGATGGAGATGAGCCCGAAAAGTCCCTTAATGCCAAAAACACAGACAGGCCAAAAGAGAGAGAGTGTTGCGCGGAAGTTAAGGGTCCAAACAAAAAAAAAAGTTAACTAAAGACCCGGGATCTTCAGAAAGGACAGGCGGCCAACCGTGCTGTCATTCTTTTTTTCCGACCTCGTCCTTTTGGCTGCTTTCCTGTTGCTTCGCTTTCAGGACCTTCGTTTTTGGGTCGTTTTCGTTTAACGGCCTTATACCTGCAGCTGTTTATCATAATTTTGTTGATTTGCTGTCTGCTAACAGTAACAATAATAATCATAACAGCAACAGAAACAACGGCCATGGCGGCAAAATCAAAATAAAATAAAAGGGCGCAACAAAGTTCTACTTACCACGGCGCGCCCCAAAAAAAAAGGAAAAAGCAGACGGAAAAACCCTAAAACTTCGTCAAGTAAATTTGAATGTCGAAAACTTGTTTCAGTCACCAGGTTCAGCAAAAAAAAAAAGTTGGGAAAGTTCTGGCTGCTGATGTTCTATAAAAACGAAATCATTATGATCGAAATTTGTTTATTTATAAAAAATGGCAATGGGTATAAGCAAAAACAGGCTCTTCTCTTAAATATACAATCGTTTTTTCTTTAAAGAGAGGCTTAATTACACAAAAGCAAATCATTTAATATTTAAAACAAAAAACCAATCAATTCATATGGTTGTTAAAGAAATGCATCAAGCACATTGTTTTAAAAAAGTAAATATTAAATCATTGGTGTGCATACATATTTAATTTTCAATTAATATAAATGGTTTTTTAATGGCACAGGAGTTAATTCCCAAGAAATTTCAAATGCAATGTGTCAAAATGCTAGACTAGAGGCGTGTTAATCCAATAATACCTTTCATAATAAGAGTATGTAATATATATAAGCAGATATTAACGTAAATAAGTAAAAAGCCAGGCGAAAAACTTTGTTTTTGTTTGGCGACCAACGTGGCGTATGCGTCATGTCAAATGGGTCGCAATGCTTTTCATAACTTTTTTCGGCAATGGCCCTTCGTTGTCCTTGGCGCCATTTTATAATGAATTGTTGTCACAATATAATGTGGCCATTGTCGTTGCTATAGGCACTTGTGTGTGTGTGTGTGTGTAGGAGTGTGTTTGTGTCCGTGGCAATTTAATAAAATATTCAATTGCCTTTTGGATGGTGTAGCATCGGTACCCCAGGGACGCAAATGACCAGACTTGGGCTGCCAATTAAAAACATGGCGTCATGGCAACATCAACTGCTAACGGCCAGCACGCAAATGTTTATTAGCCGCAAAACGTTGCTCATTAAAAAAGTTCGTCACGGCGCCAAGGCCTCGGGTCTTAACCTGGCTAACAGACAGCACTGTCCGCTGGATCTCATTGCCTGATTAAAACTTTACCCAACGCTCACACTCGAGAAAAATACTTAGTTCTTTTTAGAAGATATTAATTTTATTAATATTAATTTATCTAGATTTATTATGCGTAACGAAAAATTATAATTAATATCCAAAATATTAAAAAAAAGTATTATTCATTCAAAAGTACTATCCCACATATTAGAAGAGTTTCTTAATCATCTGATTTTTTTTTTGCGTACATCACCCCACGTTACTTTTTTTGTGGAATCATCAACTTGGCTTTAAAGTTTCGCTAGTAGCAGGCTCGTCTGGGTCTTGGCTTAAACCAAGTTGGCCGACAGGCTATGGCCTAATTACGGCTGCCCGTCATCATGGGCATTATCGTTATCATCGTTTACATCGTTATGGATGTCGCCTGATTTTGTGTGCTTTTTTTTTGTGTCCTGCTTTTGGTGGACAGATGTTTCGGTCTCGGCCCGCCGGCATTCGCTTTGATCTACTCGCTCTGATTATACGGCTACGACTCAAAGTCCTTTTTTTTATTTGTTTTCGGTATGTGCGTCTGCGGATTGTATCCTTTAACACAGGCCAATGCCTTTTATGACTTCATTCATCTTCCTGCCGCTGAGTGGGGAAAAGGGGTGTGGAAAGTGTCTGGTGGAGTTCGCCTCTGCCATGACATAGTATCCCTGTCGTATCATAACCAATGACCATGTGCAACGCGGACTAAATTGACCGAGTATCTATCTGCAGGTCGCCAACGCTCTTCACTTGACACTGCACCCTAATCAAAGGAAATGGGGGGAAAAGCGGATGTTGGGTTGGGGAAAATGGAGTCGAGTGCGTGGGTGTGTGAAACTACAATCCAGTCATGTCCGACACTTCTCGTCTCGGTGCGGAAATGTGTGGTCTAGATTACCCTAATCCCGCAGCATGTGGGTATCCATTTCCAGGTTCTGGATTATATGTAAATTATTTCAAGAATCTATATTATCCTTGAGTACAGGAAAATGTTATCTGTGTTGTCTGTATAAACAATATATATTAATTTACCTTAAATCTAACTGTAGAAAAAGCTAACCACTTTGAATAGCAATAAATTTAAAATGTAATAGCTTCCTCCAAGATCCAAGGTAAACAAACAATTTCCCTGCTCTGCCCCGGGGCTCTTTTTCGTTAAAATCATTAAGAGACCAAACATCACCAGTCTTCTGGGATTCAGGGAATACCCGAAACAATAACAACGTCAACGGTGATGTTGACCCCCAGAAATGCGAGACAGCCGAGCACATCGCTCGATTATATAGACCGATGCAGACACACGCCAGTTGAGTCGGAATACGAAGGTTATATGGCCTGTGCCTGTTGCAATGTTCCATTTAAATAATGCGCTTGTATGGGTGGGAGTGTCTGTGGGCCAGGAAAATGCATTGCCATGTACAGGGGGCTTCCACATGCGAAAAGGGGAAAAAGGGGAAAGCGGGTGGACGTGGGGGACAGGAGGACCCAGCTCCTTGGCTGCGAAAGTTAAGCATGCTGTCACACGTTTCATTTATTATAAAATATGCAAACGTGCTGCCTTATAAATGATCAACATCTTCAATTTAATAATGCCATCGTCATCGCCATCGCCAGCAAATGGCAGCCAGTGTCATTCGCATCCAGGGCCATTCCATGGCCCATCAATTGCAATTACCAGCCAGATGACGAACGAAATCACAGCCCATCGGTGGATTAAAGCTCCGCTTTTCCCACAATTAAGGCAAATAAGATTCCGGTAAATACCCTTAATTGCCAGCGTTGGCATGCATAAATATGTGGCATTGTTTCAGCGCAGCTCGAAATTGCTGTTGCAGATCGATTTATGAGTTTAATAACTGGCAGATAGGTAGCTTTAAAAAAATACGATAAAGGTAAAAGGGTAAAGTCAATTTGTAACTTTAAAAAGCCTTTTCAAATAGTTGTCGGAATTTGGTAAGCTTTTTATTTCCAACTTTAAAACTTCTCATTTCATGTTACATTAACGAAATACCTAACTAGGTGAAACTTTTTAATTTTCATTTCGCACACCAATTTTCTAAAATTTTTCGCATTTTCACATTTTTTTTTTTTAAAGGATAACCAGCAGTGGACGTTTTGAACAAAGAAAAAGGCTTTTCACAGCTCAGCGTTGACAAATCATTTTAGTTGCACTGCCGACAGTTCGAGTGTGACAAAGATACAAACTGACAGACGGACAGTAGGGAAGGGGTCTATATATAGTATAGTATATCCGATGGCAGTCAGCGCCATTTTGATTGACACCCCTGCAGATGTGCCGCCATTTCCGGTGCAAGTATATATACATACCATTTTTTTTGTTGTATTCAGAGTGCGCACGAATGCTGGCCTAAATGGTGTGCAAATTAGATTCATCATATTCATACAGACAGTGTGCTAACAGATTATTTATTTATGTGGCCGCCTTTGAAAACCAACATCCGAATGGACTATGAATTTTTCAAAACTCAGTTCCGTTCGCCACGGCCAACTATGCAAATTGTTGCGTTCTTTAATATAGAAAAAAAATATGGGTACAAATTTATGGTGTCCTATGATTATAATATATGTTTTCCAAGCTGATAATAAAGGAATGTACATAATACTTTGGTTAATATTTGATGGCATTGCAGGGTAGTTCAAAGTGCTAATAATTTAATTGAATAGTTAATTTATCAACAAAGGTATTGATTATCAACACTATTGCTTTGGGCACATCTGTACTTTACCATATTACGATGTATATGGTGCAGAAGCAAAAGTTGTTGCTTATTGAAAAAGTTTTGAGCATTTGTCGTAATATTATGCAGGTCGCCGGTGCCAGAAACCCTTGCCCTTCGACTCGACCCGAGCCACCGGCAACCCGATGGGCTTCATCGCAGTGTGAACTGTGAACCATTGTCCTGTGGCCCACTTGACGGCTACGTAACGAGAGGGCCGAACACCTTTGCTTTGCATTTACTGTCCGTGCGGTGTACTGTGTGTGTGTGTGTGTTTGTGTGTGCGGGAAAGGTGCAGGAGAACAAAGCAAATGCTGCTGGACGGGATCCGGATCTGGAGCCGGGTTCCAACAGTTTCACTGGCAGTGGATCCCTGGGCCGGGGGAAGCTCTTCAGGAGACCCTTGACGCGTTGATTGATTGCGTCAGGGAGGAGCTCTAAAAAAAAAAGGGGCGCAAAGTAAGCGAGCGAGAGGAAGTAAGGCGCACAGCAATTGCACATTGGTTTAGGATAAAATGAATTTGAGGGTTAGTTGAGCAGGGGAGCATTTTTGAAACCAATTTAATAGATGTGAATTTTTTATGAATTATCTTTTATAAAGAAATTAATCAACTAAAGGTTATAAAAAAAACCTTTCTTCACCCTAACATACATTTTGAAAAGACTTTTACATGAATATTTTGTATATTAATTTCAAATATTTCTGGCTTGTTACAACTAATAACAATGCGAGTTTGCCACATTGGTTAACCAAATACAAGCCACCATTGCAATAAAATCGTTAAATTTAAAACCACAACCCAAGCTGTAGCTACTAAAATCAATTTTATATTTATTTTATGGCCCAATCGGGCATTGTGACAACCTTTCAGTGAGTGTAATTTCGATTTCCCTTCATTGTCCGCCTTCCATTGTGCTACATACGTACATATATATAGGGGATACACGAAGGAAAGGACTCCCCCAGATCCTTAGATGGAATGGCGAGTGGTGTGAATTGTGTGTTTGTATGTGTGTGTGTGTGTATACAAATCGAGAGGGCAATGGCAATGTAAATTGTTGACGCGTTCATTGAAAGGCTTTGGCTGCTCGAGTGGCTGCCGCCTGTTTGCATAAGCCAGCCGAGCGGCCAAATCAAATGAATCGAATGCCAAAGTGAGTGGCTTTAAAGAATTGTTTTTGCCTCTTCTGTTGTTATTTTATAAAATGTGTATGTGTGTGTGTGTGTCTGGTGGATAAACAGGAGAGACCCCGAAAAGGCGACGTGTCGAGAATATTAAAGTTGCGACCGCATATTAAATTACGGCCCACAGAAATGGCTCCGATTAGGTGGGCGGGCGTGTCAACTGGAGCGATGGCAGGTGGTCTTTTTCGATTGGGATCGGCGGTGGGTGTTGTCTGTGTGGCCCTAGAGTTTAAGCCCGGTCAACCGCAACAAGTGAACGCCCCTTGCAAATTGTTGCGCATACGCCATGTTGCCGCGTCGCCGATGCGATGCTCGCGCTGCTCGGCGCTGCCAACGTAAAAGTTTCCATTTTTGTGGGTCATAAACGTAAAATATCTTTATTGTGAATGACGCTTTGAGGTTAAAAATAAATCAGTGCCCGACCACCACGCGGCGTATGCGTAATGCGTAAATTTATATGCCGCTGTCTGTGTATTTTGTTTGGTTCTCTGGCAGTGGTGGCTTTTATGGCAGTCCTGCGTTGTTGTCTTTGCTTTAATTTTCCGTACCTTCTTTCTTTTGTTTTTGTAGTCATTTGTGAAAATATTGCCTAACAAAGCGTTAATAAATGAGGCATTTAATTAATTGCCGAGCCGGGCTGCAATTTAATTATGTAACCTTAGCACCTCGGGCGTTCCTGGGACTTTAACTGAATTTAAAGAGACTTAGGATCTGTTGACAGCCGGCACACCGAGAAAAATACTCAACAAAAAATATAAAAGTCATTAGTGTTGATGTATTATTATTATATTATTTTGATGGGAATTTTTGTTAGCATAAAGTGTGGAATATCCTATTTAAGTTATAAAAGGTATGAGACTTTTCCATAAGGGGCTAAAAACCTGTTCAATGTTATTAGACTTTCCCATAACCTGCATCGTATTTTCTCCAAGTGCAAATATGAACGGCACAAAAGTAAATTGAATTGCATATAGAGACAAACACATAAAAGATGGAAAACGAGTGGGGTAAGCCCTCTTGACAGCTGGTCACAAAAGCCAAGCAGACTGACGGCGGTAAGGGTTTTATTTTGGCCCAAGGGTTGGGGTAATAAGTGCAGACGTCAACACTCGACGCGATTGTTGTTTGTGGGCAGTGCTTTGGCAAGGAAGTGAGCGAGTTTGCTGCCACAATAAGCAGCAATAGAACAGCTACCAAGAAGCATCGTTTACTTTGAATCGCACAGATAAAATTACACTGCGAACTATTGGGGTATTGATGGTGTGTTGTTAATATATTGTTGGTGCAAAGTATAGTAGGAGTATTGCTAAGTTATTTTTGGTGTATTGTTGGCGCAATGGTGGTGTGCCGTTGGTTAAGATTTTGCTGTGCAGAGTGTTATTGGTGAACTATTGTTGTATTACGGAAATATTGTTGGTATTTAAAGTATATTCCTCAAATATTCAATATCTTTTATAGCGTAATTTTAAACCCAGTGCTGTTAGCAATCACCATGCAGTAATTTCCACCAAAATCGTGTACAAACACAGCAGCACTCCCGCAACGACATCTCCGCCAAAATGGAGGCAGTGCCACAAGGAGGCGAATCGACCCGAGCTTAATGCCTAAGCCCGCTGCGACAGGACATTTAATCTCGTTGTATTAGAGGTGGTGTGAGGCAGGGAAAGGACACGGACGCCACACGACACGGGTCTTAAAGGACCTAAAACCAAAAACCCCGATGAGGGGAATGAGAATGGAAACTGGAACTAGGGAACTCGAACTCGAACTTGAACTGGGACTGAGACTGAGACTGGGACTTAAAGTGCCTCAAGTGGAAGCAAGTCAACCGTGGCGAAGGACACCCGTCCAAAGGGTAATGCCTATACTTAGCCTGTTGCTGTTGCCGCTTTTATTGTAATTCTAGGAATTGTTATTTCTACTTTAACAAGCCAAAACCAAATCTCGGTCCTCCATTTACGTGGCCTCCCACATTGTTGTTTGCCTGTGCTGTGTGTGAGTGCCGCATTGAGAGATGTCATGGGGCTAATGTGAAATCCGTACCGATTCCTTTTCATCTCCCGACCTCGTCGTGTTCTTGAGGTTTGACGCAAATTGCCATTGCTCGAGTGTAGAGTCTCGAGTTATTCCAACTCGAGAAGATTTTGAAATGCCAATGCTGCAAATTTTTGACACACTCTCGATGGTTTTGTGTGCTCGACTTTCAAATGAGAAAATATCAAGAGTCTTGACTTGCCTCCAGTTGCAACCTGAGTAGCAACACTCAAATTAAAATGCATGTTGACTTTTTGGGTAAATATTTTTGGCTACGCATGTAAGCGAAACCAGATGCAAACAGAGTTCCTCAACTTTTCGACTTCTGTGTGATTTTCATTACCCTGAGTGCTGGCTGCACTGCTGGCCAGTGAAATATGAGCAATCTTTCCGGCCATTGGTCACATCTCAGTTGGCCAAAAGTGGCTTCGATTTGTGGGGTTTTCATCAGACACACAGAAAGAAACTAACTAATTGCGGTTCATAATTCCTTTTCATTTAAATGCGCATACACATAATTATATTTAATCCTATTTATTAACAACATTTGAGGGGAAATGTGTTATTCTTTGACTTGCTGTATTAAACACAATTTGCTGAGATAAGCATTGATTTGTTAACCCGTTTAGCTATCATTTTCCCTCTGTGATGAAATTGATTGCAACTAGAGTAAACACATTTCTAGTCCAACTACTGTGAGGGTAAATACTCAAAGCTGGCGTACCAAATCAAATAAGATATCTCGCAGCAAATGAAAAACCCCTATCACACAAATAATGGCGTGAACAAGAGGCAATGAATATACGAAACTAATTTCCGGTCACCGACACAAACAAAAGCGCATCCAACCGGAAATCGAGTTAACCCGCAGGATAAAAGTCCCCAAAAGACGCCGTGCGTGAGTCTAATTAGAATCCAGGTGGGTGGTGCAAAAACAAAAAAAAATATATAGGTGCGAATATAGGTGGGACTGGGTGAAAAGCGAAATGAAAGCCATGTGCAGGATTTTGTGGGCGGGAAAAAGCTACTGGCTGATACTCCGCATATTGCGCAGTGAAGTTTTTACTACCGCCTCCGCGAAGCTCCGATGCTCGTTGCAAGTTTGTAGATAATGCATTTGCTGGCTGCACGCCCACACCTCGCTCGTCTCTTTACATATTCGTGTATCCACGTCTGTGTGGCACAGTACAGGACATTCGGCAGGATCCTGGGGCAACAGGAACCCCATGTGGCCGACAGCCAAGTGCGAAACTAACGAAACCAACGACGTGGCCGAAAGAACCCAAAAAATGTTGCTCGAGTGCAGCTCAAACTGCGATTACGCTTCTTCCGTCCGCCGTTTTGTTGCACTCAATTTCACTCTACTTTTTCTACTTTCTCCACCTTATTTACCTTTCTCCCCCTGCTTTTTCGTTTTCCCAGTTGTCCCAGTTGCCAGCCATGAAATATGCATATTGTTGTTATTGCTCTTATAGTGGGTGCACCTGGGAATTGCAGGTTGTTTTCGGTTGCATCGCACTCAGGTGACAGCCGCACTCCATTCACTCAACCGACTTGAATGCATTTGTGAGTGAACTGGGTAGTTTCTAAATAAACATAAAGTTCAAGTTGTCTTCGTGAAACTTTCTTTGCCGCAAGATTGCTTTGGGCTACACAAATTAGTTGATAATTGAAAAAACATTTAGAAAACTCTATGCTGCAGAAACTTTTTTGTCCACTAGCAGCTTACTTAAAGTAATAATTAAGTAGTAAGAAATTTAATTTATTTCTTGAATTTCTAGTCGTTCAATTTTTTAGGAACCCAATAACGCCTTTTTTAATAAATATACAATTTTAGTAACATTAAAGATTTAAATAACCAAGGACATAGCTTCCACTGGTTTTTTTCTCAACCAAAAAGGTTGAACTTTTAGTAAGTGAAGATTGATTGTGTTTTGCATGTTGCTTTCACGTTTTTCACTTAATCCTGCAAATTGCAGTGATGAAGAAAGAAAAAATACCCGCATCGCATTACACCGCATAGCGATGTCGAGTGAATCGGGTTACCTGCTTGTTCGCTGCCGCAATTACAAGTGCATTCTGGATGCAACTGCATTTGCATGCACTCCGCACGCTTTTATGCATTTCGCAGCGGATAAACCATCCATTTGGCCCCTCGAGGGGAAACAGCAGTAGCTGTAGCAGCGGCAGAAATGTGACGTGAAAAATGCATTTCAATTTTAGTGCTGTGCTTTAAAACAAAGGCTAATTAATGGTCGGTTCACATATCTCCATGGGCGTGGCACTTACGCGGCTCTGCACATGGCCAGGACCACGACCACACCCTACATGCACTCATCCAAATGAGGAGAGGTGCCTTTTTGAGCCGTGGACTCGAGGTCCTGGCGCTAGGCATTTTTGCACCCGCCGCTCCGGCCATACAGTCCTTTATTAAAGCGTTTCCTGCATGAAAAGGACATCGTTGGATGGCTGGCTGGCCGGTTGTTTGGTTGGATGGCGGTATTCGAGTTGGGCTCGGGTTTGGGTTAGCCCAGCCGTGAGTGGATGTAAGTGTGTGGAGTGAGAGTGAGAGAGAGAGCCTGGTAAAACATGACACACACATGTTCGCTGGCTTAATTTCCGGTCTGTTGTTCAGCCAGTGAACTAATTAAAAGTTCAGACTACCTTCAGACCTTCAATATCTTAGTTCTTCAGACGAATTTCAAGGCTCTTCAATATTAAATTGAATTCGTTGTCTGCATTTTTGGACCAAAGCGAAATGAAATTTGTGGCAATTTTCCTTTACTGTTTGTATCTTTTATATTGTCGCTTTCGGTAGGTGTATTGAAGATAAACATTTTTTAATTAATATTTCAAAATGACTAGGAATGGGAAAATAGGTTGATAAGGTCATAAAAGAATTCGGAGAATTTCGTTTGTAGAAAAATACATTTTTTAATTAACCTTCTATCCAATCTATGTGAGACCTATAGCTACATACATAAATAGTTTTGAAATAAGTATAGAAAAATTTTGTTTGGCATTCAGTTAAAAAAAATGTGTTAGACAATTTTGTGGATCATCGTGAGAGAAGGAGTTTCCCAAAATGAAAGTCAGCACTAATATTTTACCCATCTCACCCCAAACTCAATTGACAGCGGCTGGTGGTTCCTCAGTCTGTTCCGCAAAAAAAAACTTGGCCATATTTTTCACAGACATGAGGGGGATTGTGGGTGGATTGAAGGCAGGGAAAACAAGCGAAAACTCAATAAAATATGCTGGTGTTTGGTTTGGTTTGCTGCACAGCCGGCTGAACATTTTTGCAGCTGCATCCAACGACACGACAACCACAAAAACCTCGTCATGGCAACCAAAAGTTTCGACAGAGCCACATACGAACTCCTACGTACCTACGTACATATTTTCATGTGGTCGTGGCGGCGGAAAAAAGTTAAATTATGATACCGGAGAGGTGCGCCATAAGGTTAGCTTAAGCCGATTAACGAAAATTGAATTTTCAATTTGGCATTGATTGCACTCGCCGTAAGGTAACAAACAAAAATAGGGTACCGCTTCAATCCTTTTTGAAGTCCTTTAGCAAAAACAAAAGTTGTTAAAGTAATCAGGCTAAGTGGCTTTATATTTATTGATTGACCTGGGTTTCGATTAAATTGTAGAACAACCGCAAATCCTTTTAAGATCAAGGTCGATTTATTTGCTGTCTTGATTTCCATAAGTAGTTTGAATTAAATGAGATTAGATCCCTAAACTTTGTTTAATTTTCATCTTAATTACAATAATATGGCTATGCAGTTTTTCTTACGTCTCAGTGAATCTTCAAGTGGAAAACTAAGAAAAATATATGCAAATCACAACCCCACAATAATATGGCATTTCTCAGAAAGGATTTTAACGCCCAAACAGAACTTTTACAATTTCCCGACTTCACCTTTGCCCCAGTCCAACAAACATCCAATAGAATCCCAGCCTTATTTGCTGAGCTCCAGGTTCGTGTTTAGTTTGGTTTTTAGTTTTGAAATAAGAGCGAAAGGGAAACTTTTGTGCCGCAAATACTTTGACAACTTTGCTGACCGCCGTAAGAAGCTGACAAGCTGGCCGGAAAAATCCGAGAGCGGTCGTCGTCGGTCGGGGAAATTGTCAATTTGCTTTATCGCCTTAGAGGACCTGAAGCCACAAATTTATATGTATAGTATTTATTTGCGGGTTTTCTTTGCACGTGGGCGCATTTCTACTTTTTTTTTTTGTTCGTCTGATTGTCTTATTATGCGTTATAAATCGCATGACGACTGTTAAACTGACTTTGAATGCTATCAAAATCAGAGTGTATGCAAACGAGCATAAAAAAGCTTTTTAAAAAGTCGCCAAGTCACAAGAATAAGCACACACACGCACAAATATGTTTATATAATTTGGGTATTTTCCCTGTTTTTCGTGTCTGTCCCTTTTTGGCATTCTCTTCCTTCGTGCGTTCACATATATAAATATTTTTCACATTTTTCCTTTTTTTTAGAAATCAAATTAAAGGTATCCCATGTGTGTGGCTGTGTGGGTGGGTGTATTATGAAAATGCCATGAATTACCCGCGTATAAAAGTCATCATTAATTTCTCTGTGACGCTTTTTTGACAACCATTTTGGAATTTATTCACTCATTCATGAAGAGGCATCACAAACAGACTCCTGTTTTTTTCAGACGGAAGCACAAATTCGCCTACTTCCGGTGGGCTCTTTTTTTATTCCAAATAATAATCGCTGGATTTTATATAACTACTGCTTGTCTTATTTCTAAATCAATATTTTATGGAATCTATATATTTAATAACTAATTATTTCCATAGCAAAAAATCAATCCTTAGAGTTTTTTGAATGCCCTGGCAATTGATACCATCAATTACTGGGTAACTATAATTCGACCCTTGCCACTAATTCATGTCCACTTATTCGTTATTCCTTTTTACGAGTTCATCAAAGTTGTGGTCGGTGCTTAAAGACTTTGGGCCATGTGACAAGGATAAACAAGGTCATAAAACAGCGTGGGCATATAAAAAATGCGTCGAAGATTGCCGCAAAACGGCGCACAGATTCGTCCTGCGAGGAAAAGCAGCTGCTGTTGCAGTAAAAGCGGTAAAAGCGGTAGCGGTAACAATGCCTGGAAACGGTGTCTGGAATTTATTATGCATACGCCCTGTAGTGCATATTTGTAGCGTGATAAAATCAGTTAATAGTCGCATGAATAAAACATCGCTGAAAGCGTTGGCGGCCAAAACAAAAGCTCCTGCAGCACGGGCAGGTGCAAATTTCTCGCGCTCGAAACCCGGAAACTCTTCTAAGCCCTATCGGTTTCCGCCAGATCGCTGTGGCTAATAAAAAATTAGCGAAACAACTTCGCCGGCATTCTCATCGCAATCAGTTGACGGCTGAAACTAATTTACTTGTCACTTTTAATTATTGTTTGCCATTAAGCGAAGCGTAAGCCCGCAAAGGGGATGAATGCCGTTGCCGTAGAAGTTGCCTTTTGCCTTCCAGCCAGAGGCATATTATTAGACCATATAAATTCATGTCAGTCTACTTTCGGTATAATTAACTTTCATGTTTGTATTAGCCGGGTCCGTGTAGGCCGGTCTAAAGTGTTGTTGCTGCCATCCAAACAGCCAACCGGCCAGCCAGTTAACCAGCCTTCCAACTAGATAACCAAGCATCCTGCTGATTGTTATTAGGCCATAGTCATACAATGTTGGCTTCTGTGGTCGCCCCGTTGTTGTATTCGAAAACATGTCCGAAACCTAATTGTCTGTCCCCACAAATGTGCGACCGACGTTCGGTCAATTAAGCCACTGCGTACGAGCGTAGAAATTAACTTAAATTTTCAAATTGTTTAGCCAACAGAGCAGTGTATGCACCTCGGGCCAGTTCTGGTTAGTGGTGTTTACTCCACATTTAAGCCAGGTCATTAAACCATATTATTTTGGACGGCAGCAGGTAACATCGATAATTAGTGACAATGTCTGAACTATGGCTTATATTAATTATATATAGTTTAAGCTATAAAACCATTGTTGCTGACATGTTTAAACAAATAGGCCATCAGAGGCTGAGTTTATCCTCTAATTTATATTTTTGAACTACCAAAGGTACATCTGTTATTTTGCTTATGGTTATAAAAATGGAAGAACTACTTTGGCTTTAGATACAAAATTAAACGTGTTCACTATTTGGCTTTCAAACAACTGTTTTCAATAACAGACACTTGCATAAATGTGTAAAATTGCCCAGTCATTCGAAAAACAAGTGACTGTTAAATAACCATGTGTATATATCAACATGTATGGATATTTTTGTGAAAATGAAAAAAACATGCTGTCATGAATTTTTTTTGAATTCCTAGGATTACAATTACAATTTTCGGAATAGCGAGTTGGCATGACAGACACAGACAAAATATTATTGAAATATTTCAGGCTTGACTTGTTTTTATGGGCAGAAACGAAACCGGATATGATATGTTGTTCGTTTTGCCTTGTGGTTTTCGACATTGGAGTTTTGATTTCCGTATTTTGCTTATTTAAAATATACTACTTTTTCATGTGGGCGGTTGGCCATCAATATTCACCTCAATACACAGCTAAAGCCGCAAATTTAAAGCTCAACTGGCCACTTGAACTGCAAATGCCCGTAACTATGAATGCGATATTTTTGGATAGCAAGGTTGTTTCATTACCATGATGATGATTCCATCGCATGCGGTCCATTAACCAACGCGATTTGCAATCACAATCTGGGCTGAAACTGAAAATGTATCCATTTATTCGCCTGTGCTTATCGCTGCTTCTTTGGGATCGACACCGTGAATAAACAAATGTTGCTCTGGCCGACTGTGCGTGCATGTGCGGCAAAGCAAACAGACTAGGAAAAACATTGAAGGTAAACAGAGGAGAGTGGAGTGGGAAAACATGTGTACTATGGCCTCAGTGCTTGCCACCACCCACCCACTCAACATTTTCCACCCCCAAAAGCTCTCACATTTTATGCAGCATACTTTTCTGGCGTTATTTATAAAGAAGCGGAACAAACTGCAGCAAGGATGTAGTCAGATGGATGGAGTCACATGCATGAGGGCAAGGGCAAGTGATTTTCCCAGCTCGTCTGGCTTTTTTGATGACCTTTGCATTTAGCCTTGTCATTCGTTTCGGTGCATCTACGAATAGTTTGCTAATTGAACAAATATTTATTAATAGCCCGCTTAATTATTACTCTCGATTATGGCAACCTTTTGCAAGGTTATAAAACCATAACTTCGAGGTCGAATCACTCAAAAAGCTCCAGACAAACCGGAAACTTAATACAAACGAAACTAAATGAATTGATTGAATTACTGATTAGAATGGAATGTCCTTGCAGTTTACCTTTTTTGCTTTGGTGGTTATAAATTCCTGGAAAATACTATGCAACTAGCAACTTTATTGCTAATATTCAAATAAATAAGTTAAAAATATTGATATGATTCCCAGAAAATTAGTACAATACATTTGATTTAATTTGTCTTAAACAAAAAGTTGACATTTATAATAAAAAGATTTGTGGAATATTATTTCAGCTGTAACCCTATCAAAAGAATCAACTTCTGTTAAACAGGAATAGGTTTTCTTAGAAAATTTCTGAAAAAGGGCATAAACTTTTAGCAAAAATTTGATTTAAAAGCCCATACTTATAGATAACCCAGATATTGAATTGAAAAGAAATATTATAAGTAAATTGAAATAGAATGCTATTCAGGGGTATCGATTTTCAGTTACCCATTGATCGCGTATTTATAGCCGACGCATTGTCATCGAAATCAAAGGGCAGACGGTAATCAGTGCTGACTAATGCCGCTCACGGCGAATGGCGAACAATAAAGGCAAACTTTGGCGTCGCAGGATATCGTCGGGATATCGTGGCCAGGTGGCAGAAGGACATAACCTGAGCTCAGTTCATGTGTGGCATAAAAATTACGAACTAATTAAATACAGCAGATATATTTGCGTCACGTGCGCGACGCTGTCTGGCCAGGTGAATAGGTTTGGTCCACCAGTTCGATGTTTAATGGGCAAATAAATGGGCGTCAATGTTCTCGGTGAGCATACTAATTGCAGTGGACGCTGCTTTCACACCAAAAATTCCGACCGGTTAATTGCCAGTTTTCCATTACTTTTCTTTTGAGACGAGCAAGCAGCGTGTAAGTCACAAATCAGCTGCAAAGAAAGTGGCGCCCAACGCACATTTACATACCCGAAAAAGAAGCCTCTGCCGAGCGTGACATTGACTGAGAGACCCACTTCTGGCAACCGGCGGAGCGTCCTTCACCCACTTCCCCACCCGCCCCCGCTGGCCCCACCGACAACAAACTGTTGCTTCTCAGCTGTTTTAGTACAGATTTTCCCCTGATCCGCGCACGCGCATACTACATATCCCGTTTAGTTCGCACTTGAGGGGCATTTCCCCAATTTTGCGCAACAGTTTGGGTCATTTTTCTTGGGTTTGATTGGGACTTTTTCGAGCTGTTGCTTCGCGGCACGGAGCATTCGACTTTCCGGCGGAGTCGCAGATTCAGTCTGTTTGGGGACTTTACGGCGTGCGAACGTGTGGCAGCGAAATTCTAGAGGAGACACACACACACACATACAGCGAATTCTAAGAACCAACGGTGCGGATACGCAACGGTCAGCGCATATACACATACACAGACTCACACACACACACGCGCGTAGTCAGGTAAAGCACTCGCATCCTGTTGGTGTACACCTGTATTGTGTGTGTGTATGTGTGCGTGCTGCATATAAACGCGTTTAATTAATGTGAAAGTGTCGTCGGCGCTGCCGTTTTTTCTTTGTACCAAATGTTCAACGCTCAGCACTCGCTTTCAGAATCGCATAACCGTTAGCCGTTAACCGTTGAGTGTGCCGTTCATTTTCCGTTGGGCGATTATCAAGTGCTAAAAAACGTTGAATTGATTTCGCGAGTTTTCCTTGAGATTTTACGAATTTTTCCCAGGCAGTGGTAAACCAAATAAAAAACTCACTTCAAGTTGAATTTTGTGCAGAAACTTCTTGCCACAGTGTGTCAGCAATATAAAAAAAATAGTTTAACTTTTTATCACACATAAAAAAGCTATAAATAACCTTATTAAAACAAATTTTTCAATTTTTAGTATTAATTATTAAAAATACACATAAATATTTCAACTTCTTTGAGCAACTGAATCACTTGCCTGTAAACCATTTAAAAGTCGAATTTAATCGTTTTCCATTATAAAGAATCGGTGAAAAAATATATTATTCTCTCTTATGTTTAACAGACAAAAACAGTGGTTTTAATTTTGACTTTTCGATTCGATTTGCGATTTTTGCAAAGTTAAATTTCGCACTGGAAAAGATACTTTAAGTCCCTCCTCTTTATATGGCAGTCATAAAAGTGAAAATGTATTTTTTATTTGCCACAGCTCGGCGGTCTTGGTTTTGCATTGTGATCTGTGCGGCATACCTGGTCATTTCAGGTGAGTGAACAACTCGCATTCGGGGGAAAACTGGTTGAAAACCCCTGAAAACCACATTCAAAATGTTTGAACTTTCCAAGAGCTTTCACTGGGTTTTTCGACTTTGTCCTTTGATTTTCAGCTGCCAAAATGCATTAAAGTCGCAACCATAAACGCAACTAATTAAAAAGTACTCGCAGGATACGAGTGAAGTGATGTGTGCCATAAAAATGTTCGCAACTAATTAAATTGTGATTATTTGAGGAATTTCGAGTGAATTTGATGCTCGCACTGACATGTGTCTGATGGAAAATCTTAATAATGTGTGAAGGGCAAATTTAATTGACCTTGTGTGTGCGAAATATTTTTGATTATGAAGTTCAAAAGTAGTTACCTTTTGCAAATTTTGCAAGTTACCATATTAATTGGATGTGATTAGCTTGGTTTTCTTTGTACTAGCAGTAGGCAAAAATATATTGAACATGTTATACTTAATAGGAAACTGGCACAAAAAATAGCATTTTTGTTGAGAGGTAAAACCTGACTTTTAACGAGCATCATTATTTTAGTTTTTTGATTTAAAAGAATTGTGGCACACCTGATCAACTTACCATTTAGCACAACTAATGACCTTTATTTTTAACATTGCTCCAAGTGCCCTTCAAGTAGATTTAGGTCATCGCAAAAACTCGACTATTATTATTCAGTTCTATACATTTAACAAATGGAAAACAATTTGCGTAAATTGGATCCAATCGCAGCAGACACCGCTCTGCAATTTTCCATCTCAATGCAATAGTTTCTGCATCAACTTTAGCCACTCGAGAACTGGCCGTTAGTAGTTGATTTTTCTTCCGTTTTTTTTCTGCGTAAAATTTCACTTCAAACTTATGCAAATTTCTGGCTAAAAATTTAGCCTGCAAGTCAAATCAAAAGTTATAAGTAGAAGTGAAAGCAGCGTGGAGAGTTGCAAATGCGAAACTTCTGGATGTTGCCAATTTTAAGTGATTTTAAATAACTACAGGCAACTTAAACTTAGCAAAGCAAGTGAATTTGTGAAAAAAATAAAGAAAAACCGTGTAATGATATAATAGTGTAATGGCTTTTGCCCGCCGACAAAGGACAATAACTCAACATCAGCGACAGCTTCAAGGACTTTCTCTGAGTTCTGGCTTTGTAATTTAAAATAATTTCCACAGTGCCCCCTAAATGCCATTAAGTATTAAGTCAACTGAGCTCTGAGGTGGGGGAAAACTTTCTGCTCTGGGTGTATGTTTTGTGTTTTCTTGTTTTTGTGTGTGGATGGCCTGGTTTGTTGTGTGCTTTCTCCCCCCTTTTTTGTGCTGTGTATTTTTTGCTGCATTTATGCACATAATTGAGCGGCGAAATTAATGGGACAGACAGAAACATTTTTTTTTTTGCAACCTCATGTTTGTTGCACAGCAGTTTGCACTGAGTCTTCAGTTCTTTTCCAAAGTATCGGATTTAAAATAATCTACAAATATTGACCCTTAAATAAATGTTAGGTTTTTTATTTGAAGAGCTTCGCACATAATTCTTAAACAAGACTAAGACAAACCTAAAACTTCAAATCTTTTAAGATTCTTGATTTGTTCAGACTAAAGTTGACCGTTTTTTGCATAATCCTAATGCCTAGACTTTCACCCTGTATTTATTTGTACACTTTTGTTAAGCAAATAACACACTTTTGTGCCACAATTCAGCTCGATTAGGATTTGGCCCACACACTCTGCGAACGCCCTCGCAATTCGATTGCAAAAATGTATTTGCTACATTTGACACGACGGCAATTTGCAATTCATTGTCGCCTGGCAAACTGAAATTCATCATTTTGCATTGAAATTTTTGGAAAATATTTGCGCATTGAGTATGCAGTGCGCACAGAATTAATTAGGAATCCTTGTCGTTGCGGCTGCCACATTTAGAAGTCGAATGTGGTTGTGGCACTTGCAGATTCAAAGCTTTTATTTACCGAAATTACGAAATATTCTAACTAGAGTTCATTTTGTGAACATCCTTTCACATCAAGTGGGCATAAAATTGATATTAATTAGATTGGTAATTGAAAACGTAGCCAATTGAAAGGGGTTAAACATTTATAAACCATTGCAAGTGAAACATGTTTCTATATTTCTGATATTGATTTTATACATTTTTATTCAGCTTGAATGTATTTGTCACGCTCCTTTAACTTGCGAAAGCTTGGCTCATTAAGTTTCTAATTTAAGCATGCTACATTTCATATCAAATCATAATTGAATAAATGTGATTTCTAGCGTTTGCAACGGCGCACTAAAATTCATGTTGCGTGTGACCTAATAAGCTATCAAATTGGATTTTTCCCGGAATATCCTGGTCCACGAACATCCTGTTAACACGATTGTAGCACTAGCTTATGCTGTTAAATACCCGTGCATAGCGGCTTTATTGAAAACTGATTACTCAGGCAGCAAGGATCCGTGGTGCTGGCCAAAAGCCGTAGACAAACATATTAACGAACGGGGGCATCGATGCCTGACTTTGACGCATATTGGCCTGGCAATTAATCCGCCTAGCCAAACAAATGGCAACATATTGTGCTCACGCACGCATGAGAATAACAAAAACATCTCAGGACGAAGAACTCCTGGTCCAACCTAAACTAATTGACCATTCGATGGAATTGTTTCGCTTCTTTTTGGGGTTCCTCCTCCACTAGCTTGATGCCCAGTAATTAGGTTTCCTTGTGGCGGTAATTTCATTTCGTTCGATGAAAACAGTTTACAATCCTTGGTGGGCAATAATTATGCCACAATTGTGTATCTTCTGCTGGCATTGCAGTTACTACTTGGCCCCGCAATTCAATTATGAGCACTCATCAGTCGCACTTAGCCAAAGTCTTAAGCCGCCTTTGTTTGCGCCACACACTCGATTTCCATTCAATTTTCAAGTGGCTACTGCGGCGCATGGCTAAACAAATTACGCAAAAGATTTAATTAAGCAGCGTTAATGCCTCAGTGACAGCAGCTCTGCTCCCCGGGCACGTTCACGTGCCGTATACGTAATATGCAAATGCTCCAATTGCCCGAGGGCAATGCCAAATGGGGGATAAGCTCCATTCTGTTCTGCTCTGCTCTGCTCTGCTTCGTCTGCCTTTCCGTCTATTGAACTCTCTCCTCTCGGCTGGCTTCTCCTATTTATGTATCTCCTACGGGGCTAGTACCCTTTATAATGGTCCGAGTTTATTGGCCAACCCATAGAGATCCTTGGGTTCATCTGCAAGCGGAGGCTTGGGGAGGTAATTAGCATTGCAGCAGGTGCAACCGCAGCAGTTGTCGTTAGACGGCAAGAAATGCGAATGGAAATTGCTGGAAAGTATGCAATGAATATTCCTTCATCTGCTCCTGGCCAGAAGCGTTGCAAACGCAGATGACTTGCACCGGGGGAGTAACTCTACTTCTGTTCTTCCTCCGGCACGCCAACGCATTTGTAGCTGAATGTGGAAAACGAAACTTTGCTACACTCGGCGAAGGAAAGCTAAACTAAGCTATATATCAATTTTAATAAAAAAAAAGAAAAACCAATAAATATAGTAATTAAACTGCATTGCTTTTAACTTCAATGGGATTTTACGCGTATAATAAGCAGAAAATATTTTTTTGTTCCGTGTGTGATATAAGCAAAATTGAAATGGTAAAATAATACTACTTAGTTTAATCATACATTTTATTTATTTATTTAATTCATAATTTTGTAAACCTCCTTGGTAACTCAAGTGCCATTAACTAAAAATAAACATAAATGCCAGCCATTTACTTTGAACTTAACTTGCAAGTAACCTCAGATTTTACAGATTTTTTTATTCAAGTCTTCAAAATATATATCCTTGACTCCTAGGACGAATTCCGTTGCTGTGCACGGCTTTTGTCCTGCTCGGCAGGCTAACAATAAATGAGGCAAAGGCAAACAAAAGATGGGCCTTTACTGACACACAGTTACGTATGAATGTCCTGGGCGAGCGTGTGTGTACGTGTGCGTGTGTGTGTGCTGGTGCGGCTAAAGGACCATCGTATCTGCTTTCTTTTCCCTTTTTTTTCTAATTGAGACATCTGTGTGTGCGTGCGTCTGCCATCGTTTGTTTTGGCCACTGTGTGGGTGTTAGTGTGTGTTTGTCTTCAATCAGCGCTTGAGTTGGCAACATGTTGTTGTTTTCACTGCCTTGTTGCCCATCTTCGTCTGACTTTCGGCTAAAAATATTTAACTCACATTGATCGCTGGCTGGAACGTTAAATACACAGACGAACACATACACAAAGGAGGCCTAAATTTTGTCAAATTTAACACAGGAAAATCTCTCGCTTTCCCTCTCAGTTGATCCAAAAATAATGGCCAGAGCTCCAGGAGCTGGGCTGTGTGTTTGCTCTACGCTTTTATCGTTTAATTTTGGATACTTCAGTTGGGGTGCGTGCCGAAGACGAAATCAATAAAACCGGCAAGAGTCCACGTGTTCTGGCCACGAGCGGTTCGCATTAACGGATTTTCACTGCACCCGAAAGGAGGCAGCCCGTAGCATTTATAAAATCCAAATGGAAATGACATTTATTAGAAACCCGATGGCTGATCAATGGATTAGATATCACTGTCATTATTACTCCAATTATACGGCCACATTGAGCGGTGATTAAAGCTGCCATTCGGCAAAAGAATAATGATGGAAAAATATTGCCTTAAATACGATACCAACTCGACAGATTTGCATATATTATGAATTATATTAAATTAATTTTATTCATAATGCTTACATAAGGCAGCGTGTGATTTGATTTATTACCAGCGCATAAGGCTTTAATTAACTTGATTTTGCTTTGTCGATGTTATGCACGGTGGAATTTTACAAACCATAATTAAATTTAAAAACAAATAGGGAAAAGTATCCCTGCAATGTATTTATTTGAATAATTTGCTTGCAGTTAGGTTGTGTTTTCCTATTCGTTTGCTAGGCAATTACATATTGTAATTAAATGTATTTGCATAATTTACCCAACGTAGCACAATTAATTTTACCCATCTAATAAAATATGTTGCTTTTAATTGCAAAATTTACAAATAAATTTAGTGGAATATTTATTTAAAAATACTCAGAGGATAATTGTATTTCATAATAAATCTATTTGGATGACCACTAAAAGAATAAACCTAGAAAATAATTCCTAGAAAATGTGAAAAAGATTCCATTGGAATTAAATGTAAGTTACCCAGAGAGGAAATATCTTTCGGTATAAATTTGATTCTACAAATTTTTCGCAAGCGGTCTAAAGCCCACTAGGAAATTCCGAAAGGCTCGTAGATTGAGCAGAATGCCGTAAAAGCCAACCGCATTTATTCGCCACGCTTAACAGTCTTAAATATTTAAGCTTGTTTGCCCTCAATTGCAAAATGCTGACCTAGAAAGTTGCCTCCGCCAATCGTCTTCCGCCGGACTAGGTCCTCCGAATCCTATCCGCCGTATTCTGTCAGCCGTCATCAGTCCGGTGTCTGGAGTCCTTCGTGTGTCCTGCTGTCCAGCTGTCTGCCTGCTTGTCGGCGGATACTTTGTTCTCGGTGGCACATAGTCTATATGGTCTAGATGGCCAACGTTAAGCACACAATGCGGTCTCCATTCGGCTCCTGGGCTCTCATACTTTATTTATTTACCATCAGCACAATTTATTTAACGTAACGTTAAAATTTCACGCAACATGGCAAAGGTACGGTTCGAGTGAACATTTTCCACTTAATAGTTTTACGTTTCCTGGCAAATGTAGTAGCCACGTTGGCTTCAAAAGTCCTTGTGCTCCTTTCCAAACGCCCTGTGCAAAAAATACAAAAAAAAAGTAGGATGTCTCAAGTCAATTTGTTGGCTTTCCTCTGAGCTTCCGGTCGAGCATCTTGCCAAAATGTTTACTTGCATTGAATAATTCAGTCGGCAAAGAATGTACACCAAAGAGTAGACATGCCCCGGGGGTGGAAAAGTCGTCGGAAAAGCGGAAAAGTCGTCGTCGGGCCACATGGCTGTGAGTGCAGTCAGAATGCCAGATATGTGCCAGACAGTTTGACACATGCTTGCCAAGTCAAATTGCATTAGGCTTCCATTTGGGCAATTGCCAAATAGTCATGCAAAAATGCTTTGCTCTGTGTGCGGCTGTCGCTATTACCAGCAATTAATAAAGTGATTATGCCTCAAGCGCATTTTCATGAATTTCCACTCGCACAAAGTTGTCGCCAACAATCACACGCCCTTCTACGAATTCTAGCAGAATGAATAAATGGCCAGGACCAAACTCATTTAACTTTTTAATTGTGCAGTTTTGTGGGAGGCAGCCAAAAGAATGCCACCACAGTGGAAACTTTAAGTGTGCAGAACTTACAAGACTATCGCCAAAGTTTGAATGCTCTAACTGAAATAAAATTATGCAAGAAATCGAAAAAAAATATAAAATTGATATAGATGGTAACACTTTTAACAAAATAAACATAAACCCTATTAAGTGTTTACTCCTTTTTATGAATATGTCAAATGGTTGTTAATCCAACATGCATTTTTTATCTCAATCAATCGGATTATGGTCAGCTTGTGGTGTAGTAAATACAATCGAAATGCAAAATCTGTTGACTTTGTTATGTTGTCCGTCAGAGAAAATATGAAAATTGACAGCTGAAGACATGAATGTCCATAATATTTAGTTTTTTTATAATCAATGAAGTTTGCTTTAATTTGTGTACGTGCAAAATGCAACTAGAATGGTTTTAGGCATAGAATTGAACGAAAAATAACATAGAGCTATAATCGTTTAATTAAAATAAATATTTACGCAAGCACACAGCTTATAGATGTTATGGCAAAAATTTTAATCTCTTTAAAGTTGCTGAACAAATAAATATTTAGTTTCATTGATTGCCAGCCCATAAAAGCACTTTGTTCGCCACTGAAATGTGTCTATAAATATACCAATAATTATCCTTACTAATTAGAGATACTTTGGGTAAGTTTGGCTGAAATATTTCGCTTCAGTTAAACTTAAGTCACAATTCGGTGGTGGAAATAAATTACAAGTACATCCGATGGAATTGTAAATAGAATACAGCCATCTTGACTTGGCAGCAAATTTAAACTCTCCTCTGCCTTTGGGGGTTAATGAGTGTATAAATTGAGCACAAAAGCCAGGCCAGGCAATAAGCGCATTAATTGCCAGTGCTGAAAAGTACCTGGATAAATGGTCGCCTGGGCAACGGGGCGTATGAGCGATGTCAAGTGGCCGCAATTAAAGTGAAATCTGCCACTCTAGCGGTTTCTCAGTGTTTTTTTTTTCTCTCTCGGTTTTTTTTCTTTGCAGGAGGAGCTAATAAGAGCAGCACATCTGGAGGAGAGCACTCCTGGCCCATATTAGACATCAAAGACGGCAACAACGGCGGCCAGAATTTTCTCACGTTTGGATAGGGTCGAGGAGGTGCAACGCGGTCGCAGTGGCAGCGCTGTGGGAATAACGCCGCCGGGCGGACCAGGAGCGGTATCTGCCGGTGTGGGATCAGGATCGGGAGCGGGTACGGTGGCAGCGGCAGTGGTGGCAACGGGTTCACCGGCCAGGAGTGGCCAGCAGCAGTACGTCGGTGGAGGCGGCGTCGGCGGCGGTGGAGGAGGCGTGGCGGGTTCGGCTGCTGTGGGCGTGGCAGGTGCAGGAGGCGTGGCAGCGGTACGACAACGTAGCGCCAGCACGGTGCTCGACATCAATTTGCCGCAGCGCAAAGTGTCCGTTGGCGGTGGCTTGGCCGGACCACCATCTCCAGTTATTCGGAATGGTTTCAGTGTCTATGATCCGCCGCAATCATTGATTTCCAGCCGGCACGCCAACTTTAATGGCCAGGGTGTGGGTGGGGGCGGCGCAGCAGGTGCAATAGCAGCCGGTGGCACAGCAACCGGCGTGGGTATAGCGACCGCTAATCGCGGACGACTGTCCATCAGTGCAGCATCGGGCGGACCACTCATCGGATCATCATCTCAGTTAACAGGTGGAGCTGGTGCAGCAGGTGCGGGATTAAGTGCAACGACAGGTGGTGCTAGTGCAGTTTCGGGCTCCACCCTCGGGGAACCAGCGGGCGGAAGTGGATCGGCGCCCACCATCGGCGGCACCGCTCCCATCCAGCCAGGACCCAAGCGACAGGGCAGCTTCTCGAATGTCTTCTCAAAGCTAATCGATGGTATGCCCGCCGGCACAATGTTTGCCAAATTCAAGAGCACCAATGTGGCCGCCTCCACAGCCACTCAAGCAGTCGCCGATGGCAATCCCATTACGCAGTACTTCGAAATCGGCAAGCCGGTGGCCTGTGCCGGACCAGAATTGGTGTGGCGCATCCATGATGCGTATCGCAAGAGCGACAACAAGGTGAGTGTTTCCAGCCAGTGGCATTTTTGGCCCAATTGGGATGTGGATTGGTTTACCTTTAAGGTGAAAAGGGAATTTTCAAAAATCCATAAATCTTCGTTTAGGAATGCTTTAACTTGTTTCCTTTGAAGTTGCCCACGTGTTCTTAAATGTTTGCTAACAAATTATCTCAAAACGCAATTAAAGTTTCCTGAAATGATTTGAATTTACAAAATAACAAAATAAGAATAAATGCTCAATTTTAAAATATTCAGCTTATGGAATTGGAAAAATAAAAGTACTCGCTACTTTCCAATACCTTTTGATTCAAGTATCAGGACGTTGCATTGCAAGGATAACACCACACGCCTTATCCTTTCAACTCTTTTCTTAACGTAATTGCATCTCCGTTTTGCAGGAATGTTCGGTGTTTATATTCGAGAAGAAAATTGCGGAGAAGCTGCACAAGCCGCGTCGCAAGGAGACCATAACGGAGCTGCTAAAGAGTTCGGTGAAGACACTGGAGCGCTTCCGCCATCCGCGGGTGAGTGTGTCCTTCGGCGACCCCCAATCGATAATTACTTTTCCACTAAGACCACCTCTACCACCCAACCTGTACGTTTTGTTCTCGCCCCGCAGATACTACAAATCTATCACACGGTCGAGGAAAGTGCGGATACGCTGGCCTTCGCCTCGGAGCCCATCTTCGCCAGCCTCTCGAATGTCCTGGCCTTTCACGTGAGTTTTGGCCACAGTTTTAGTTGTCCGTTGTCCGTAGTCAGTTGGCAGTTTGAGTTGCTGACAGCGACATGGACATGCAATTTGTGCTGTCGCCTGGTTGCCTTTCAGTCCTCCATTGGTTACGGCCTTTTTTCTGCCCGTTTACGCTTTTTACTGCTTGCACACGGCACGAAATTAATTGGACATCGAATTAAACTTACTATTTGATCGTAAAAAATTTTGTTCGCACAAGCACATTTACCCTAGTTGACACATTTTAAATGTAAATTATAAGTTTTTCAATAATTTATTCAGGTTTTTTTTTTTACAAATATTTTAGTTGATTATTTGACACTAAGAGAAATTTAGTGACTTAAAATAAATATTTAAAAATATGAAAATATTAATATGATATTATTTTGTAATATGTCTGATAGTTGGCTGGAAATAACGTAATATTTATTTGTAGCTAAATTTCCATATTTATATGGAGTGAAATAAGTACCATAGATTTTTTTGCCGTGCAAGTCCACGGCCCCTGAGTGATCATCTAGAATTTCCCATGTAGAGCGAAACAGTGTTTAGACTGTTGGGTTGATTGTGGCACTGTTTTTGGTGTTGCTGCTGCTGCAGTAGATTTTGCTCGCTCCTGTGTTTTGTTAAAGTTTTTGCAGGCCAGCGAAGTGCATAGTTTGACTTTGAGTACAATGGCACAGTGGGCGGGACATGTGGGAAGCAGGGGGCGTGGCTCTTGGCTAGTGGCTAGTGCAAAACTTGGCAACTGATGGGTATGCATGACAGAAACACAAACGCCAGCTCACGCACACAACTAAATCGAATTACACACACTGCCAGTCTGTGTATGAGTGTGTGAGTGGTGTGATTGTGGATGTGTGCATGTGGGAAAGTTTACGCTGCCAAGATTGAGTCAATAAAGAGCTTCAGCTGGTCCGCACAGCTCGGAAATGGATACGCATACTCCCGCACACACCAACACACACACGGTGCGTGCCACAACTTACCACTTAAAGGTGGTTTAATCCACGGTATTGGTATTATATTAGTTGCTCAACTCAAATTAGTTTTGGTATAAACAAAAAGTTAAGCGATGAACTTACTAAACTGGTTTGTAGCTGGATATTCTGAATGTTAGAAAAGAAGAAATATGTTTTACTATTTTCTTACGTTTATATATCCCTAACACTTTATAAGGTATTTTCATTTTTCAATTAGATGAACCCTTTACAATATTGAAACGCACTGTACCTCTTCTGTTTAGAACCATGTCGAAACAACAACAGACCTTCCAGACCAGCTCAACAATAACCGAAAGAACAGAACCTCTTGAATAGTTTTTAGTTTCCATGAAAGTCGATTCGAGTTAAATTACATTGAAAATTGCAAAAAGGTAAAGCTCAAAGCACTCACATGCACAGACAAAACAATCAAAAAATTGGTAAGGGAAAATCCATTGGAAAAACAAAAAGCCAGGGTCGTGCAAGCAACAGAAACACGAGAGATTTGAATGGCTTATCAACGAATGCAATGCCTTTGAATGGGAATTTAAAGGTCCTGAGCTGAAAGTAGTTTGCCATCCAAGCTGAGGGTGAAACAAATTTAGGGACATCCGGCCAGCTCATTCCAGGATTTGGCCATAAATTTCTATTACCTGTCCGCAAGGTACAGAGAAAACTTTGAGAAGGGTTTTTGAAATTTTTTGTGGGTATAAATTAAAACGTTATTTATAAAATTATAAGATAAAATATGATAGGTTTTTCTGCCACAGCAAGGATTTTATTTCTTATGTACTCTGTTGTTTTGAAATGTTATTTTAAGACTTGGAATTATCCAAGTGTATCTTTTCCCACACATTTTACACAATTATTGTAAATTAAATAAAAAAAATATAAAAACGAAATTTTCTAATCGTGCAGGAGTCGAAAACGTATGAAGCGACCAACGTGGCGCCGGCGGCGGGTGGAGCAGCTGCGTCCCAGGCGCAGGCGGCGGCGAACACCTTGCCCCAGCGACCGGCCCATGCCAAGGAATACAATTTCTTGGACATGGAGCTGAAGTACGGCTTTCTCCAGGTGAGTGGCACCTTGCTGTTGCTCGGGCCAGATGGCGTGACCCAGGCGATTTGCTACCGTTTTCCTATTTCCCATTTTCCAGCTGACCGAGGCACTGGCGTATCTGCACTATTCCGGTCACGTAATTCATCGCAATGTGTGTCCATCTTCTATACTAATAACCAAGCGCGGTATCTGGAAGCTGGCCGGCATGGAATATGTGGGTGAGTGCGGTCTTGGCTTAGTAGTCCAAAATTGAAATGGATTGGCCAGGTCAGCAATTTGTATTCATATTCACATATTCGGATTTCAGAGAGAATGAATGAGAACGATTTGAACAGCTCCATTCCGTGTCCGCCGTGGAGCAATCGGGTGTCCAAGATGGCCCAGCCGAATCTTGACTTTATGGGTGAGTAGATAAAGATTGTCTATATCCTTTGGCCTTTTAATTCTTCTGTTTGGGAAATTGGGTCAAAATGAATGATGTTTCATCACGTGAAATAAGCTTGTAGCAAGTTAATATCAATGTCTACTCAAGTTTTAATTATTTGTTTGAAATTGACCATGAAACTGTTGCTCGAGAAAATGATAATAACTACATTCTAAGCTAATAATTAACAAATAATTCATAACTAACTTGTATCCTTATGTTCATCCTGGCTAGCTCCCGAAACCCAGTCAACGTCCAAGTGCAGCTTGCTCAGCGACATGTTCTCGCTGGGAATGGTGATCTGTGCGGTCTTCAACAACGGTAGGCCACTGATTCAGGCCGGTAACTCCACCTCCAACTATGCCAAGCAAATGGAAACGGTGGGTAAACAATTTCTAATTTCTGAATGCCCGGGATGCGATGGACTTGGGGGACAGCTTGGTAACTTTCAGGGGGCCAGCGACAAGTGCCAATTGGATGGATGAAAAGTTTTTGAGCCGAACGCAAAACGCTTGGATGGGCTTGTTTGCGCGCTGTAATTAGATTCGCAGCTTTGTCAAATGCAAATGTAATCAAAAAGTCCACTTGAAACTCTAATTATTTTGCCACTTGTGCGGACAGGTGACGGAGCAGCAGCAGGAGTACCAGGATTCAGTAGCAGCAGCAGCAGCAGTTATCCCGCGGGCGCTAGTCATTAAAACTTTTCGTCCTGTCCTGGGCATTTGGATGTAGCTTTCGAAAGTCCCCAAGTGGTTTCCAATGTTGTGGCAAAGTTTGTTTCGTTTATGCTTATGAAGAGTTTTTGGCACCATTCGCCACCCCCCCGTTTCAGCTGGATGATCTGGTCCACAAGTTGATGCCCAGACTGCCAATTGCCCTGCAGGAGGCCACTTCGCGCATGGCCAGTCGGGATGCAACCGCCAGGCCCACCGCCCAACTGCTGCAGCTCATTAAGTACTTCATGTGAGTGGCCAAATTAATTAAGTTCCAGCTAAGATGGCAAAGCAACAGAAAGCGCTACAAACTGTGTGCCAATTTGCCCAGTTGCGTTCAAAGTTGCTTTTGCCTTTCTCTTTCTGTTTGTGTTTGAAATGAAATTGACACCTGTTGGGAGCACACATCCACACACACACACACCTGCTAAACCCCAGCGACACGCAATCTCTAAGCCAATTTGTACCCGTAGCTGAAATTCAATTGAAGGTTTCATTTTTTTTCCTCCGAGTCAACCATTCATCCTGCGTCCTACCGCCTTTGCTCCACCAACACACGCACACTTTAATTACGTCTGTTTGCCAAATGAGAGCGGTAATCAGACCTGAAAGACATACACAATGCAAAGCGAATGGTAGCTGGGCACTGCGAAAAATTGGTTGTTAAATTGTAAATAAAAAGTAGAGCTGCTAGATTCGAGATCCGTTTGGTAAATTAATACAAAAGCGAAAACATAATCAAGGTAAATTAAATGTGCGCTGTGACCCCACAACCGTTTATTAAATGTCACAACACGGGAAGAAATATATTCGAAAGCTGAAGAATTCGCTTAAATTAATTTAGTATTATTATAATGATATGATGATCGAATTTGGAAAATATTTATATTATTTGTCAGGCCATAAATCCGTTGTCTTCCATTAAAATATATCCTATTTATTGCGTTTTTTCTCTGAGTGTAAGACGTCGCTGCTTTTCAGCTGATTGTGCTGTGGTAGTCGTGCTGGAGTGGCACTGCTCCTCCAACCCAAGCTGACTGACTCTGGGATTTATGACGACAGCAGCTGTTGCGTTGCCCTGCCTCCCATTGAGATCTGAAAAAGGGGGGACGGCGACGTGCCGCGTTTAGACAAACAAAGCCAAAGACGATGGAGATGGCGATGGCGATGGCGATGGCATTGGCAATGGAGAGGTGGCGACTGAAGTGGCTGCACGGAGCAAGCGAGGCATGAAGTACGTCAGTGATCAGCTAGGGAATACCGCAGCCTGTCTGCAGGATATATGCTCCATAGGTGAATTGAATGTAAAGTAGCGCAAAACGCTGGCAATTGTGTGGTAATGCTGCTGCTATTGCTCTGCGAATTGAATCCACATTGGCTGTTCATAAAAGCAATTTCATGGAGTATGGATGGGTCAAGATAGTGCCTGTTCATTCAGCTTATTCATTTACAAATGTTGATTGCTTATTCTGACCTGATTGCTTGTTCAGAACTAGCTAACAAGTGAGGCATAATTTTTGAGATATTTGAGTTGTTCCTGAAAACCCGACTAAAGTTGCCTTCAATTAGAAAACTGATTCAAATGATATATTTTTTAAATATTTCCTAATTAAATACGAGACTTACCTACTATATCATATAGTTAATATGTTATATATTTATCTACTTAGTGGTTTTGACATTTTATCAGCAGTCTGTACCTATTTTGTTTATTAATTACTTGTCTTAATTACTGTCTGTGAACCCATATACCCCCTGCTACCATAAACGCGCTGTCAGCGGCAACAGTGGAGCAACAGCATGGTGCTCCATCAGTTTTGCCTGCTCCACCGGAAAAGCACCACCGGCATCAGAATCGCAGCCATCTCGACATCTCATCCTTAGCCGCGTGCCGCCTCCTTTGTCGTTGTTAGTCATCCAGTCAGTTAGTCAGCCAGGTTGGTGGCAGCACTTTGAAGTTAATTTAAATGTTGTCAACATTTTCTGCGTTTTTAGCAGCGTATGCAAATGGCTCGAGTGTCTCGGCAATCAGTGGCAAGCTAACTTTCCTCCATTTAAGCTCAAGTAGGTGATTTAAAATGGGGTTTTTCCACTTGGTCGATTGCCCTGATTGAGTCGACAAGGGTAGCGAAATCAACTGGTCCACGCTGCGTATACGCAATGTGACTTGATTTCATTGTTTAACCGAGCGAAACTATAAACAGCGTCGCATAGCTCGCATTTATTTGCAATTTGTTCAAATTTTACGGCATTCATCTGTTTGCCGCCTGATAAACGGGCATTCAAAATGCTTACCGATGCGGGTCGAAAGTAAACACTTTTTGGCAATTAAATTTCAGCAATTTGATTTACATAACAATGAAAAGTATTTAGAATTCCATTTTAGAGAGATGGTGGCGGCAGTCCGTCGTTTTGTGGGGACTTAATATTTTAATTTCAGTGGCGCAGAGATAAATATTGCCTTTGGCATATTTTTTGCGGGTTTTCCTGCGGCATTTCCACTCGGTGTTGCCTGCAGCTTAATGTTTAATTGATGCCATTTACCAACTAATCCGGGCCACAATTAAGCACTTAAAGCAATTACACAACATTTTCGTATTTATACATTTTCATAAAAAAAGTGTGGACATAAGGAAATTTAATTTGTTGCCATTGAAATTAATGTTGTCGTATACTTTTTTTTTTTGTGTTTCTCAGCGATACGCCCATAAACGCTTTGAAATTCCTGGACGTGGTCAACATGAAGGACACGCAGCAGAAGTCCCAATTCTACAAGACCACCTTGATCGAGGCCATGCCGATGATACCACGTGTAAGTGCCCCAGTTCCTCGACCAATTTTGTCCACCGGAAACGGATGCAGCCACGTTGAACGAACATTTTTGGCCCAACAAACTGGCAGCACATTAATCATTAATGGCGTCAAGTTGAGCGCTTTACGGCCAAACAATTTGTGAATTACGAGCCGTTTTATGTCGGTTGCAAAAATGTTGCGACTGTCCTTTGTTTTCTGTTGAGTTAGAAACGGAAGGAGTCTGTCACTTTTTCCATTCTTATTTTTTTGTTGTCCATTGCCATTGTCTGATGCCGCTTAATGATGCTTTAGCATTGGCAATTGAAATGACATAGACTGGTTAATGACTCTCCCGCATTTCTCCTCCAATTTTTCGTTATTGTCCATAGAAACTTTGGTGGCAGAACATCTGGCCCATGCTCAAGTCCGAGATCAACAATAACGAGGTCCTTGCCGCAGTCCTGCAGCCGGTCATGCTATTTGTCCAGGAAGCCACGCTCACGGAATACGACACCCTCATGTCGGCCACCATGAAGTAAGTAGTCTTATTTATAGCCTATTGGAGAACGAGGACAATGGTATTGAAAGCCCCACAAATAAAAAGCCAGCTTTGAGTATTTATCGCACCGGAAGAGGCTCTGCAAAATAAATATAGTGGTCAGACGGGACTTTATTTATAATTCATTTATTGCAAACAGGGAATTAAAGGCTGCAGTGAATAGACACGAACAGAAATTAATTTAAATATACGTATTGGTATTTATAGTTTTGTGTTTATTTAAACAAATCCAATGGCAAAGATAAAATTATATAAATAAAAGCGAACTCAAAGGTTAAATTAGAATACAACCAAAAACAACATAATCTGCAGTTCAAAGCTAAAATTAAATGAATAAAAATTATGAAAATAATAATTGAAAGTCAGCCAATTAAATTATACACTTTCTTTGCGAATATTTTCTATTCAATGTTATGGATACTACCAAAGACAGTCCGGCTTAAAAAGTTTCTCAATCGTGTCATTTTTCATCTGGAATCCCTTCTGTTCTTGTCTAGCGATGAGAACTTTTGTGTTTGAACAATTGAAAAACTTTCGCGACACTTCTTTTTATGTTATTCAATTTTCATGACGTTTTATTGCGCCCACTGCGACAGGCGACAGTTCGTATTGTAATTTATAGAGCTTGACTGCGAAACTTTCCCAGGTTCCTCCTAGCCAAGGGGGCGTGGCTGGGAGGTGGGCGCCCAGTGGGCCCGAAGTGCTCACCTTTGGTGGTGAACCGTGCATAAATTAGTAGAACACACAAAAGCCCGCACCAGAGAGAGTTCACTACTTTGCCGAAAGTTGGCGACAAACTTTGTGGCCACTTGTAAGACGCTTATTGACACCCGGGCCATACAGAAAAGAAAAAAAGAAACCTTTCACACGCACTCATATCCTTAGTAATTTTCGAGTGATATATGAGCTTTTCACACTAATCAAATCTGTGTTATATCCCAGAGTCATCTACAATACACCGAAATCCATTCAGGCCAGCGTTACAATACTTGAGAATTTGCATTTGATTATCGAGAAGACGAAACCGGAGGATGTCACCACAGATATAATGCCCATGTTGTTCTACTCCTTCGACGGATCCACGATACAAGTGCAGGTGAGTGCTGCTCCACTCGGATATGCAAATCACTCCGGGACTGGAAAATGGAAATGGGTTTGACGGAGCTGATTGTGTAATTACGGCAGCAATTTCTTAATTAACTGCGACTCAGAAGCTGACTCAGAGCACAAAAGTGCCCGAGCAAGTGAATTTGCATTTTCTTTCCGCAAATGTTCTTCGAGGGGGGAGGAAAGGAAATTAAAATTCAATAAATGGGGAAAAAATGTGGGGCACACACAGAGAAGTCAGCACTTCTAGGGGTTAAATATTATGCTTTTCGTTTAGGTACTGAAAAAACTTATAATTTAAATGCTTTCTAAATGTATATTTTAGGGTATGTTACTGAATCTCAAATAACAAGCTATTTTATACTATTATTAAATTTTACATTGCGATCCTAGAGCGCCGCCGTGGTGGCCGTGGCCAATGTGTTTGATAGCATCGATGAGCTCTCCATCCGCCGCATGGTGCTGCCCAAGGTGAAGCAGGTGTTCGAGAAGAACATAACCGATCCGAAGATTGTGCAGAACGTGCTGATGTGCATCGAACGGGTAATGGACCGCATGGAGCGGGCACAGGTGGGTACTCCGGAATCCAATATATCATCTCATATATCATCTCATACCTCTGTGGCAGGTCATGGATGAGGTTCTACCGCTGCTGGCGAACATTCGCATTCCCGATCCCGATATCATCATGCGTACTGTGCGTAAGTTGAACCACAATGCCACCGGAAGCTGCACACACTTTCGGTTTTGTTGTTTTTTTAGGCCATTATCGAAAACTAATTAAAGTGCATGAAACACAATTTTCCCCGAGTTTATCTGCATGCTAGCATGGATAAATACAAATTGCCCACAGAGGTTTACTTTGGATCGAATTTTCCACAAGCTGACAATTTGATTTAGTTGTATGGAAAAAGGGGGAGCTTAATTGTTAACAGATGCTTGGCTTTATTTTATAAACTACCGGATTTGATTACTTACTGATTTAGTGCGACAAATATTTTCATTGCGATGACTTTGTCTGTGACTTAAGCTTTGGGGGAAAACTGAGATTTTCCATTTAATTAAAATTGATTAAAAATGCCCTAGAGCTGCAACTTAAGTAATAAAAGGCGATGAGAGCCTGACAATGTTTTCTCAATGTTTATAAATTCATTTAAGTTGGATTGCAAAAAATATTTAAATTTATAAGATTTAAATGTAAGTACTTAGCTGCTTTTGGAATATGTATAGTTTATATTTGATCTGCATAATCCTAGACTATAATCCTTAAGCTCTTCTATACATAGCAAATTTGAAGTACTATCACAATTGAAAGCTGTAGTGATGCCAGCAATATAATGCCAAGTAATAAGCTTTTGGTAATTAAATTTCTCAGGCATCTACCATAAACTGTTTGTGGACAAAACCTACGGACTGACCGTGGAGACGATGGCCACCAATGTGCTGCCCCTGCTCATTCCGCACACGGTGAATCCTTCACTCAATTTCGAGCAATATTGCTACCTGCTGGAGGTAAGTACAACAAGGGTAGTTACTTCACCTGGAGAGTGCCCCAACTAATGATGTTCGTGGGCCAACAGGTGCTGCAGCAAATGCTGGAGGCCATCGATCGGCAGCAGAGGAACAAGTTGAAGCTGGACAACCTGTCGATGGCCTCGCCGGAACGCCACCGCACCCTGCGACACCAGTTCTCCACGGACAACATGAATGCGCCACCCTTCAATATTCCCAACTTGCGTATTGATCAGCGCAAGACGTCCAGTGCCGAGGATATGGCCCGCAAAAATTCTGGCGGTGAGTGAATCCTTCGAGTCCTAAATATAAATATGTATATTTAGTCATGGTGAATTTGGGGAGGAAGGTGTCAGCTTTCTAATTAAACAGTTCACTGAGAATTTTTAAGCAAACTATCTAGAAAGCGTAGACAGTAAGTTGAATAGTTGAAGCTTTCATTTTAATATTTGGCCTACTTAAATATTGCGTCACTCAACTTTATTATTTATATTTGTTTAACCATACCAAAAATAATAATTTCTGGTACATCTATAATAGATTAGGCACATTTACAATCGAACGTATTTACCTCTGCCTCATTCATAATTAATGCACAAACTAGTGAAAAGTAAACGGAATGAAGGTACTAAGAACTTTGGGTATCCTTAAATATATATATATTTGGCAGAATCTGTAAGGACAGGACTCCTTGCCCACTTGGTTCGTCGGTTGAGTGGCCGCCTGTGGGCATGTGTAATTGGAAATTTCGACGTGATTTCAGTTTGATATTCATCGAACGTGACAGGAGCCGTTTGTCCTGCCCACTACTAATCAGCTGGGCTCCTGCGACCATCGGGCCATTGTGCCGGGCATTTAATTGTATTATCCTGGCCATGATAATTTTATAATGATGAACATGAAAATCAAAAGCACCGCCCGAAGCCGGCTATTATCGGTCATGGAAACACTGGCTGCACTGCTGCTGCCTAATGAACTTTCGCCATAATGATGATTTATTATGATGGCCCTAATCGCCGGCAGACACGACGCAGCTCAGCCAAGTTTAGTTCACCTCGACCCACTGTTCCACTGAAAATTCGCTGGGGTCAGAGCCACCTTAAAAGCTGCCCAACGACCCACTTGCTAACTTCCACCTTGCCACCTTGCCACCTTGCCACCTGTCTACTGCTGCTGCATATTGCCACTTAAAAATTACGAACAAACAAGGTCAGACCGCATTCATGACTTCCGAAATGCAGCCACCCTAGTCGAAAGTTATTTAATCCTTGAAAGCACCAAATGAAGGCTTGAAAAATCGTAAAAATTATATCTAACTACTTAAAATGATAAAATATTTTTATATTCTCATTTAATTTTTCACAGACTAGCAAAATTACGTTAAAAATCATTTATCGATTTATTTCTACATTTCACTTACATTCATATTACTCATACGACATGTGCGCCCAAGAAACTTCTACCTCACTGTTGACTTAATCCATTTCATTTACTGTTAGGCTATAAAAGTAGATTTATAACATTATATTACATTTCTCAAAGCACGTTATTATAAGCCTTTAACCAAAAACCACAAGTTTTAACGAAGGTTCTTTGTAAAGTTCCACTTTAATATGAAAGTGAATGCAGAGTGATTGATGCAACCTTGACAATTGCCATGAATTCAAGTAAATCATTTTCGACACAAATTGCCTTGGAATGGGAATGGAAGTGGGTGGAAGTTCCCCGCTTCTCTGTGGGCCAAGTCAGGTGCAGCGGCCGCAACCGCAAAATGTGCGAATGTCCTTGGCAGTGACAGAATCCCAGGCGTCGGAATCCCTGGTTGGCTGGGACTCGAATTTTCGGTTTGTCGGTTTTTGGCTCTGACTGCGGTCCCGACGTCGACAAAAGCTACGTGCCTGTGTTTTAGGGCCTGACCGCGACCATTATTAGACTTAATTAGCTCCAAAACACAATGCCTGTTGTGTCAGCGTGATGGTATCTGATGAAAAACAGCATGTAAGCGAAAAAATGGCACAGACACACAAGTGTAACATTTCTAATAATGAAGTTTGGGTGCTCTTTAGTGATGGTCTTATACAATATATATGAAAAACAAAGACCAGCCATATAAAATTCATATAAAATCAGCAAAATCACAAAATATTTATTCTTTTCATTCCTTTTTTTCTCCGTGTATTGTATCCTTTTTCCAGGCTCCGGCATGTTGGGCGGCTGGTGGTTCGGCTGCTCTCCCTCGTCGCCCGACAGCAATTTCCTGCGCGTGGGCAACGTGTTCCCCAACCGGCGACTGTCGGACAACACGCTGATGACCCCCAAGATCCGGATAGCTCCGTCGTGCGCCTCCTCGCCGGGCGGTACTCCTGGCAGCGGGCTGCCGACGCGACGCCACTCGAGCATTGGGCCGCAGGAGCGGCGGGGATCCACCATCAATTTGTCACCGCCAACTGTAAGTTGTTTGTGTCTGGCTCGGCACAGGGTTTCAGTTTTGGTTTCAGTATCGGTTTCAGTTTAAGTTTCGATTTTATTTTTGCTGTTATTTTGTTGTCATTTGTTTTATGGCCGCCATTGTTTATTGTGGTTTTTCACACGTGCCTCTTCGATTTATTTTTGCCCCATTTTCCGCGTTTGCCATTCGATTGGCCACATCGACGGCCACAAAAGGCTTGGCATTATTTGACTTTTATTGAGAATTTATTTGATATTTTTTTTATGTGCGCCCTGTCGCTTCTTTGTTTCCTTGGTTTGGCTTTTCCAGCAGCTCATGTGCCATGTTTAACCCGCCGAACTACTCTGTATACTACTGCTACTACTACTATTATATATATAGCCTTATAGCTATAGCGCATAGAATAGCGTTAATCGTGTTTACTACAGTCTACAGTTATAGTTCAAAGTTCTAAGTTCTCAGTTCTCAATGCGAACATTGCCCACATGACTACGTACAAAACCAAACAAGAAACATTCCGTTCTGGGTTTAAGTTAACTCCTTGGTTCATACTTTCATTTCCGATCTGATCAGTTATGAATGCGATTATGTATTAGCTCATTTCCTCCCCGTAACCGCAGCGAAGTCTACATATCACAGATGCTCTAACACACACTCTCTTATATCTTATCTCCCCGCCGATCAAAATCGATCAATCAAACACGTTACAAAAAAAATATATATATATAAAATACCAAAACAATCTGCGGTGTTTTCGGTGACTTTCGATTGCCACGAATTCCATTTCTCCATCCAATTATTATAGTACGGTGCTCGCGGTAGCTCTGGATCGAGTCTATCGGTGCCATCCACCTCGGTCTATGTTGTAAGTCTAAAAAACAAAGCAATCCCAGTTATGTGAATGCGGTTCTACAGCGATCGCTGAGAGCTTCGACCCGGTCGAAGATATGGTACCCTTGAAGGCTGTTATTGCAATAAAACCTAATTAATTAAACTGTTTTTCTGACAATCATATTTCATTCAAAATTATATATTTTAAAAGTGGTAAAGTTAAGTTAAAAATCAACTAAAATTGCACTTGTCAAATTGGTAACATATAAAAAAGAAGCCTTTCAAGGGTATAAGAGTCAGCCAAAAACCAAGTCAGGCCTATCTGAACCGATTCGTTTGCCATTCTTGTGCGCGTTTGTCGGCAGCACTTTAAGCCAACATCGAAATGGACTTTGTCTTGCCAAGTTGTTAACTGTCGTTTCATTGTTATCGCTGTCGTCTCCAAAAAGCACTTCAAAGCCAAGTCTCTGTCCTGTTAAACCACCACACAAACACACCGATTGCCGGCCAAAATAGCGAACGGAAGCCAGGGGATGCGTTTCCGTTTCCGCTTCTGTTGCTCGCTCGCTCGCACTCTCGTCTCTCGCTGGCCTTTTTCGATATTTGCTCGTATTGTTGAGACTGCAACTGCAACTGCGTTTGAATATGAATTTGACTTGCTGCCCAACTCTCTCTCGTTCTCGTTCTCGTACTCGTAATCGTTCTTGTGCTGTTATTTGGATGGAAAAACTGTTGCAAGAATATTTTAAGAGTTTCATTTTCAAAGTTACATTACACATATGATTTGTATGATTTTCGTTTTTGAATTCGGTATATTTTGTGCATTTGCTGCGCTGCTGCTATCTGTTCCTCTACATGTACTCATCTCTGTCAGTTCTCGATATTACTCTTATTATTATTATTTTTGTGTGGTTCTCGTTGAGTTTCAAGTTTCAAGAGTCCTGTTCTTCAACTTTAACTGCCTGTACTTCCGTTCTCTGCCTCTTTCACTCTGGGATTGGGCGAAATAAAAGCCTATGCTAATATCCAGTGCGGTGTATATATAATGCAGTCCACTTTGTCCCGTTTCTGTTGTCTTTGGTGTTCTTGTTATTTTCTTTACCTATCCTACGTATCCTATTATTATTTCTAAGTATATACAAAGTGCCTTCATTGGGGGAGAGTATCGAAATAATAAGGTTCGGCGATGTAAATTTGATGAATGAATGACTTTTCAGCGAAATAATCAAATTGATGGAGGAAAAATCAATCAAATGGGGCGAGTTAAATAATGTGTACATAAATTGTAGCATACTTTTGAGGGCTTCCGGGAAACCACTTTCAGATTTGACTTGGTCCGAAAAAGAATTTTACTTTTATAAATATTAGTTTCCACAGAATAAGAATTTAAATATATACTTTTCGGAAAATAATACCATCACATTAAGTATAAAAAACCAAGTTAACACTTTATACAACTCATTTATAAAAACAATTTACAAGACTAGTTCTAACAGTCGTTGATTATGAAATATACTCTCCCAAACTTTTCCAATCAGATGGTTATACAACGGATAATACAACAATTTAGGTTTATTATACTATACTATACCTATACTATAAACTATACTATACTTCTTCATTAAATGTCCTGATCGTGCTCAGTGTTAATTTGATTTCGTTTCCATTTGACTCTTTTCATGTTGCGTTCGTATCAGAAAGAAACAAATGAAACACCAAATACCACGAACACCTGAACACTGACACCACTATAACTATATATATATATATCTATCTATGTATTTGTCTGACGAAAACATTTGAAAATACAATTGGAAAGGCCGATTTTTGTGGCCTTTTTGAATTTTTTGCTGTTGAATTTTTGAGCAAGAGTGCTGTGAATTGATGTTAAGCCGGCTTGTTGTTGTATTCAGCCGAAAAATTAAAACACAAAACACAAGACTGCGTTTATTTGATGTGTGTATATTTCCGTTCTTCATTTCATGTACGAACAAAAACAATATAATTGAAACAAAAATCGAAAATACGTATAATAAAAACAAAAATAAAAATAAAAATTCGCAGCTTGCACGGAGCATGATCGTGAGTACACGTTTCATAATATCGTTTCAGAATTTTCCATTTAATTTTCTCTTCCAGTCTCTTCAACTCACTACCTATTTTTCCGACTCTCAACTATTTAAGGTCTAGACACGCACACACACATGCAATCGGCAAAACTCACACACACGCACATTCACACACACATACACAGTATGCTGATATTAAATTTTATGTTAATGTAATTTGATTTCGTTTCATTTGCCCCGCCCACTCCTTTCATGTCTGCGAGGCGAAATTTGATTTGGAATATATGCATAAATACCGAAACGCATTCAGCCTTTTATGTACATACCTACCTCCGTTCGTCTATATACCCAATATACCCTATATACTCTCATTCAGTTGGACATTTCTGTGTTCTGCAATTCGTTTGTATCAATGTTTTATGATTCGACCTTCTCCTGTCCGTTGATTGATTGAGTTCGAGTTTGGCTTTGTTTCATTGTTTGTTGGTTGGTTGGTTTGTTCGATTGTTTGTTTGTTTGTTGCACCATCAGCTCAATGTATACTAATCCGTCGGTAAGGCCTGGGTTCAGCCAAAAACACACACCCACATCGCAGACCCTGTACATAGCACAGAAACCAAAGTGATTATATATATAAATATATGTTACATATAATCTCGATCCCGAACGCATCCGCCTAAGCAAATTTGCAATGCACTGCATCTCGATGACATGCCCCGACTAATCTTCCAAAGAAATCTCCTTTATTGTACTCCCAAAAACAGGGTGGCTCCATGCCGAACACATCCAGCAGTGTGCCGTTCCTGCTGTCATCCAGCATGCAGTCGATAAGGTCGCGCCGCCAGTCCACCGTCCTGTCATCGGGTCCACTCGGCTCCGGATCGGGTCTACTGCAGCAGCTGGGATCCGGAATGGTAAGACAATTAACTTCCGTATCCGGCACGGTTAGCCCGGTGCCGCTGTTGCGGGTAAATGGCACACGAAACAGCCACAGCAACGTCCGAAAGTGTCCGTCACTCAATATCACATTCAGTCAATAATACGATCTGAACGAAATCGGCGAGGCTACGGCCAACGCCGATTCCAGCAGATACGGTTCAGCCAGCACCAGCAATTTCAATTACAATACCGGCTACAATTACGGCCCCCAAAGTTACGGGCCCCAAACATACGGCCACAATCTCAATCAGAGCCTCAACAATGTGCGTTACAAGGCCAAGCTGCGGAGCATGAATCTCAATCTCAATCCGCCACGGAACTAAACAGCCAAGTCTATGAAAAAAAAAAAAACAATCAGATCGAAACTATATATATTTGGGTGCCATACACGCTATATGGCGCCAAATCGAAGCGAATGGAAGCAAATCAAAATTGAAATGCGAGAGGGGCAGAGGGTAAAATGTAGCAAAAACTATATACATATATATGCCAAATCAATGAATGATCGTACCTATGTGAGACCTACTATAACCTAGTCATACGTACTAATTACGCAAATCTTGATACTAAAACCAATACAATTACAAATTATCGAACTAATATTGATATATGCATACTAATAGTACGAGTACACAACTGTTGTTTTTTGGAGAATTTATTCCAGTCCTGTATTTGTATGTACCATAAGTGTTAATGTTGAAACATATCTAAAAACGTAACGAGTTATCCAACACATAGCCCAAATTGGATACTCACAGCTACTACTTACCTTTATTGTTGATTGATATTATTAATTATCTTAGTTGTTGATTTTGAATCCCTGCCCAGCAACGAAAAAGAGCAAAAACCATAACGACCACGTGATTTGTCAAACTCGATTAGTCATTGGAATATGAAATTTTGAGAGAATCTGCAGAATTTCCCACCCACATACAAACACTGCATGTTTGTGTGTTCAAATCCCTTATGATTGTCGTCCTGAAAGTCGTCCTTGTAATTTCAGCAATAGTTTAGCCTAAGCACCTGCACTTTGAAATTATCGGCTTTAAGGACATTTTCCCATCTACAGGGTAGTTAGTTCAAGTTCGGAGTAATATGATATAATAGGATAGTTATCATTAGAAAACTAGCTTAAGCTAACACAGTTAAGTTGCGGAAATCAAGGTATATTGCTTTTTTCATTATTATATTCCATTTATTTTCCATTAAAGTTTAAAGAATTAAATTTGCTCTTTTCAAAGTTCATAAAAATAATTTTGCATGGTTTCCAAGTTTGTTCTTGTAAATTAATTCTGTTCAATTTTCCAAGTTTACTTGTATTACAAAATTTAAAAAACTGAAGTTAGGTATGTGCCCTTTTTCGCGAAGATCCAAAAGCTCTAAACACAAGTTGCATGATAAGCAAAATTGCTAACAGGATTTTTTAGTTTAGGTTTCACTGGACTAAACAAATAACGAAGTGCTGAATCATAGGTGAAACAAATGCTTTTTCTGTAAATTAAACTTAAAGCGACAGAAGATGAAATAGTATAAATAGATCCTTTTGCAATGCATGCGCCTGCAATTTTATGAGTTCCTTTATCCAATTGTACAATATCTGTGGTGTTTCTAAGTGTTTTGGAATTGACGTTTTCCATGGCATTCTGAATGTATCTGTACTACTTGACTTGCCATTTTACTTTCTGCCCATCTGAAGTGCACAATATATATATATATTCTGGAAATACAAAATACAACTGAGAAATGAGATATACAACAGAGAGAACAAAAGCTGAATACAAATCGAATTAAGCTGCTGATCACGGAGATATTGTAATATATATATTAAAATCTACATATATATATATGCACACATACATATGTGTAAACTTGATTGATTGACTGACACTGAAGGCTTCAGAAGGCTGCTATACCTGCTCTCGTGCATACCTACTATATCGATCTGAACTATATGAATCTGTTAACTGACTTACCAGATCTTTGTATGCATTTGTATTGTATTTTACTCTACTACGATTAAGTCGAATTTATGCGAATTTATTGTAACTGTTTAATGTACACTTGGCTATTGCACAATCAGTGTTGCTTTGAACTTTGACCTTCGACCCACAACCCAAACACCACCCCCCACCCACCACCAACCCGCTTTTGCATTTGAGATTTTTTATTTCGCTTTCGCCGTACTTATGATTATGATTCTACTTCGAAATGTGCCTTAAGAGTTCAAAGGTTCTCGCATTCCAAGTGCGTAGATTGTGCGACAAATCTTAAAGAATATATACATATATGTATATACATTGTATAACTAACCTGATGAGATCGAAGAAGAGTAGCTACCGATACCTAGACAAGCGATGAATGGAGGTGAGAGGTCACCGGAAACTCAACCTCCCCTCCCCCCTGCGAACACCCACACTCATCCACAATTGTACCTTAGTAGTAGTTTTGTAGTCACCCACATTTCCGGTGCAAATCCGACACACAGACACACGTACACCTAGCCCTAAGTGGACCCTAGATAGATGTTCGTAGTTTGCATTGCGTAACCAGTTGAACCCGATATATATATATATCTATATGTATATGTGTGTGTACATCAGATCCCAGATAATCCAGATACTCCAACCCGCCACAACCGGAAATAGGATCCAAAACCCGAGATTCGAATCGATGCATGACCACCGAACCCGATGTTTGTCCCATCTATTTTGCTAAAACATATATATATATATATTTCCCTTATAATACCAGTGTATTGTGTGTGCCCCTTCTCTCTTCTTGTCTCCAATCATTTGGTGTTTTTTCCCGTATTCGTATTCGTAATACCCGTAATATACGTTTTATCCGTAACGGAGTGCGAGATACTTCGAAACCAAGTAGCTTCAGCAGTTCCCAATCTATTTGCCCAGTAGCTAGATAATACCTAATTGTGTAACAATAACAATAACAATATCAATATCAATAACAATACCAATAGCCTATGTATGTATTTTGAAAATCGTTTGAAGCCGAACAACCAGATTGATGGTCTATTTATCTTGCAACTAACTCTATTACAGTATCAACTATTCTCCGGACGTAACTAAAGATACAGAAACGCAATCAGATAAATACATTCAAAAGAATCCAATTACTTTTTAATGCAATTTCGGTCCATTTATGAAACACCAGTAATCAACTTATATTAGCGGTATAAATACATTATATGAAATTATGAAAATTGTAAACGTATACCAAGCGCAAGCATAACTAAGTATTTTCAGTCGAATCTCTAAATGTTGTTAGCCAATCAAATTTGATGTGACCAAAACAACATATTTAAACCCAAATTAATTGTAATTTATCTAAAAACCAAAGTGTCAAACACAACCCAACACAATCACCACAAGAACACGAACCATATAACAAAAACCAATGAAACACTATGCAGAATGCAATCAATTCCTAGAAATCCTAACTATTCTCGAATATATATTTATTGTGAATGTGTTTACGCTAGGCAAAAAAAAAAAAACAAAAATATGTCAAATATATACCTCTATGTGTCATTGAACTCGCCTATATCATCATAGTTTATCATATATATATAGTTTAGACCATATCACACTGCAAAAGATACAGAAGCAAACATATATTGCCTATTTATTTAGCAAACATCAATCACAGATCACTTTTTCGATGATAAATATATGCAATCAACTAAGGGAGAATCGTGTACCTACATACATCGTACCTAGCACCATAGAAACCAAACTTATCACAGAGCTTTACAGCAATCGCAATCAAAAATATAATATGATGATATGATAATATGAATATGAATAACCACGAATACGAAAGGGACGTTTATTGTTTGGCCAAGAACCTCGAGAGATCCCGCCTGCGCTTTATAGTGACGAATCCCACATAAAAGCTATGTATATTCTATACCCATCATTCAATCCATCATATATACACACTCTGATCAACCGGAATAGATAGCTCCAAAAAAAAGAAAAACACCCAAAACTACTACTAAGGTGAACACACGAATCCAATCCAAGGTCCACCGATCCGAAATAGAACCAGAGCCAGTAATTACTGAAGCCGCTGTACCCGAAGGCAATCTCAATCTCAATCTCAAATCTCAATCTGAATCTCACATTTATAGTCAATTTGTATAGTTGGGCAGCTATATGTGGTAAAAGTGTGGTAAATGGAAATGGTAAACTCTTGAAACTTTATACATATAGTGAAGACTCAACTGTGTCATAGATGTATTCATTACGTAAACGGCAATTAAAGCGATTATTATTATTGTTGTGCTACGTTTAGCGGAGTAGAAGTGAAACCCGAAAAAATATGAATTTATATATGTATACAAAAGCAGCAGCAGCAGGACGAACTCTATCTAGGACACGTTGAAAACTACTCTACTTTATATACACATACTCGAAATAATATGAACAACACTGAACTACACGAACGGGAACGGGACAATCAAAATTCAAGCGACACTTAAACTAATTCTATATCAACTAACAAACAATTGCAATTTTAAGTTACGTTGTTGTCGTTCGTTGTGTTTGTTCGATTCGTTGGATCTGCGTTTGGTCAATGCCAGCCAATCTGATCCTGAAACTCCAGCATATCCTTGCCATGCACCTGAAACTGCTTTGCATTTTGTTCGGTCCGAATTTGTTGTTTATTTCACCTTAGAGAAGCATATCTATATGGTTTACTAGCGTTTAATTATACGTATACATAATTAGATTTACTTAATTTTAATTAATGTTTACGCGACAAGACAGAAAACTAAGCACAAGAAAACAAAAAAAATAAAAATTAAACAATTAAAAACAAAATCTAAATCAAAGAAAAAGGGGAAACCAAAAGCTCAAACTGGACTGAACATTTAAGAGTTATATTATGTACATTATTGAATTGCATTTGATTGTGTGAAGATCGTTTTAGTGCTAGTAACTGCGCCTAAAACTAAAGGGTATTATATTTGTATTCGAATTTGTATGTAATTCTGATCGTATGTACGTTATGTTATCGTAAGTGTACCATCCTAGATCCTCTAACGAATTGAATTGAAATGAAGCCAACTCTGTCTCTTGTGATTCTATTGTGATGCTATGGGAGTCAAGCAGCACTCAACTGTTTTTACGCCTCTTAAAGTTTAAAACAAAGCTAATCGTAGCAAAACCAAAACTAAACTACCTATCTCTACACTAGTCTATGCAATGCTAATTGGCAGCCCCAACTATTGAAAACAATCATGCACAATAAATGTTATGCAATTGAGAGAATCCAAGGCCAAAGACCCACAACTTTTTCTTACACTACTCGAAGTAATTGTGTACAACTAAAGGAATTCTAGATTTTAAATGTGCTAAAACTGTTTATAGTCAAGTACTTAATTATGAGTGTAATTATCGAATATTAATACGTACACAGGTTGGGGCATTTCGCATAGTAATACTAATGTATAAACGTGGGATCGATGATCAATTGATGATGATGGAGCGGTGCAAATGCGTGTGACAATGTACGTATGTAACAAACAATTGAATTTAAATGTTTAATAAATGTGTGGAAATGAATAAATGCTCTGCGTGCTCAATTGCTCAATTACTCAATAACAGTCGCTACGTTAGCTTCTCGTCCAGAAACAGTGGATCCAAGCTGCATTTTTGCCGCTGTTCCATGTAATCCAACAACTGGTGGTCATATAAACGCTGCCCCATGCTGCGTGCCACATCGTCGGATTCGTCGGTGTTTGCCTCCTCTATGAGCAGCTGTTGGCATCAGGATTTCCTATTTTAAACTGCTTTTGAAAGTTGATGCTGCCTTCGCTCACCTCAATTTCCTTGGACAAGAATTCCTTGGTCGCATCCCTCAACTTCTTTTGCGGCTGGCCCATCAAAGCGTTTTCCAGAAACTTGTAGGCCTCACTGAAAGTACCCCAATGATCAATACAAATGGAGTTTTTCAAAACCATTCCTACTTCAAGTCAATGCCGTTCAGTTCCCCTGGCGATGGCTTCGTCTCATTTTGGATTATGGAGTTCACAGCGGCGGCTGCTTCGAATTCGCAGAGCTCCGCGAGTTGCGAGCTTTTCATGAGCTCCAGCCACTGGTTAATGTTGTTTAAGCTAACGGAGTCGTAGTTCTTCACCATTTCCTCGCCCCTGCCAATCATGGTGGCCACATACTCTGGAAGGGATTGGGACAATGTACTTTTATTGCATTATTCTTTTATGAAACTCACGGAGAACGCCATTCGAATAATTTCGATTTTGCTGCTTGGCTGCTTCGAGCAGGATTTGCTGTGAGTAGCCCAGTTTGTTTAGTTGCCTTTGCAGCTTAAGTTTCACCTCTCTCGGAATGCTTGCAGGCTTTGCTGCGCCTTTTTGGGCGGAGTTTTTCGATTCCGGCGTAAATTGTTGCTCCTCATCCATTTCCTTTGTTTATGTTTACGGTTTGTTATTGTGACCCTCTATCGCATTTCTAGTATTTAGTATTAAATTAAATCAAATAGGCGGCGATGGAGGAACGGTGGAATATTTGGAACATGGTTCATGACATGGATTGCCTGTGGTACTTGTACTACAGAAGTTGGAATTTTTAATAAGCATTATCGCAAGCACTGTGGATAATATTTTTCTTTGAAAAATTATCCAGAAATTTCCCTAAAGAAATTTACTTTAAGGTGATGCATTTTGGAACTTATTAATTATTTTTTAGCAGTAGCATTACTTTCAGTATTTATCCCACACGCGTTCTCTGGTAATAATGGCGCACCCACAAGCAGCCACACCAATCCCAAAGTTCCATTTATTAGTTTAGTGGCTAGTTTGGCGGCGCGAAACGCTCGAAGGTCCTTTTGTTTCGAAAGAAATCTTATTCGAAGATCCTCGATCCTTGCGAGGATCGTCTAGTGCAATAAATAGACTAGTTAATTTACTTTTGGAAAAATAAGGACACCAGCAGGGCCGCCGATTTGTGCCCCTTTCTTGAAAGTCGCAGAACAAAAACAACGACGACAACAACAAAGCGGAGACAAAGAATCGACAACTAGCGAGAAACGGAAAACCTTGTAGGTGACTCACTGCCAATATCACTGCCAATTGGAGACTGATCACGGCATCCATCCTTGGCGCTCCCAATAAGCGGAGTCACCGGAACGCGTGGAAACCATATCCGGAATGCAGCCGCCGGAGCGCGAGATTGGAATGCCGAAGAGGCATCGCGAGCATATACGCAAGAATCTGGATACGCTGGTTGAGTGGACGAGCTACGAGCGTCTGGCAATGGAGTGCGTGCGCCAGGGCATCCTATCCGATCAGATGCTTAGAAATACGGAGGATCTCAATGGCAAGCCATTCAACATGGACGAGAAGGATGTGCGTGCGGAGCAGCATCGCAGGCTCCTCATGAAGATCACCCAGCGTGGTCCCACCGCCTACAACCAGCTGATCAATGCACTGCGCAATATCAATTGTCTGGATGCGGCCGTTCTATTGGAATCCGTCGATGAGTCCGATTCAAGGCCACCCTTTATCTCGCTAAACGAGCGGAGAACCAGCCGGAAGTCGGCCGATATTGTGGACACGCCTACAGCAGAAGCCTGCGAAGGACCCTGCGTTAGCAAGGTAATGAAAATGAAACACTCAGATGTTCAACAGGTTCATTTTGTAACGAAATGCTTTGATGGTGAAATTGCGGCTCAGCGGGTTCATTGACCCTGATTCCTACAAAAACCAGTATTTGTTTTTAATTTTTTTTTTAGGTTTGCTTACATGAGTTATTCGTATTGAAATGAGATTAGATAAGGTATATTTAAGAATTGTAAATGACTCAATGATGATTACTACTTCTTTCAGAAGTTAATCGTGTATGAGATACTTGTTATCAATTTGGTGCGAAGCATGAATCACATCCATTTTACTTACCTATCCCAATTATTCTTTCAGTAGGTTTTGTTTTTGATTATTTGCTGGCAGCTGTGTTAATATAGCACTAGTTTCCTATGCCAGATAATTAATATATAGTTAGTTTATAAACCTTATCCTTATTGTTCTTTGTTCTCTCTTTCTCTCCCACCAAAGCCGCGGAACGATACGCTGTGTTCACTGACCCCTTTTGTGGGGAGCGTTGACGGTGACCAACGCAAGGTAAAAAAATCGAAGAAGATACACTATGCCCCCAGTGCCATAGTGGGCACATATGAGATGCAATCGCGTTGGAACCGCGGCGTTTTGCTAATGGTTAACATAATGGACTTTCCGGATCCAGACCTCCAACGGTTGGGAGCCAAAGAGGACAGCAACTCGTTGATTCACTTGTTTCGCGAACTGGATTTTACGATTTTCGCCTATGGGAACGTGAACCAGCATCAGTTCTTTGAACTTCTCACAACGTTGACCTCCTCGTCGTATGTGCAGAAGACCGAGTGTTTCGTGATGGTACTGATGACACACGGCAATCGCGTGAAGGGGATAGATAAGGTGGCGTTTTGCGATGGATCTGTGGTCGATATGCAGAAGATCAAGGACCACTTCCAGGCGAACAAATGTCCTTTTTTGGTGAACAAGCCGAAGGTGCTTATATTTCCCTTTTGCCGCGGCGATGAATATGATTTGGGCCACCCAAAGAGTCTCATGGAGCCAGTGTATACGTCGCAACAGAAGGAGTTGCCTGACACCCAGACGGAGAGCATATCCAGCCCGAGAACCAATGTGCCAACTCTTGCCGACACTCTTGTCTGCTATGCCAATACGCCGGGCTATGTTACCCACCGCGAAACCGACACGGGCAGCTGGTACATCCAGAAATTTTGCCAAGTGATGGCCGATCATGCCCACGACACGGACCTCGAGGATATCCTAAAGATGACGCACGCTTCCGTGGGTGACAAACGCAGCAAGAAGGGTTCCATGCAGACAGGTGCCTATGATAATCTTGGCTTCAACAAGAAACTCTACTTCAATCCCGGGTTTTACGCCGATTAGTCGCCGCCACTGGTCATTTCATCATTCCGGATGCATTTTTAAACGCATTTATGTTCTTATCGTCGCATTTATGTATGTCCCTTAGATTATGTGTTCTGTGCTCGCGTGCTATTAATTTTTATATTGTAACAAATACTCCTCCAAGTATTCTTCGAATACGTATTGCGTACCTCATTTGGATGTACGAAATTATGTAATTTATGTGATAACTGCCAGAAATCTACAAATATTACAATTCCAGTATACACAGCCAGATTTTTGAAATCGAACAATTAGGCAATATGTAAAGCAATTTTCCAGTCTGATTTTTGAGTGTGTACACTTACGAAATAAACGATGATATTTCTCGACAAACCGAAGTTTGTATATAATAAAAATCTATTTACATTTCTAAAAGTTTATGGGGACACTAGTTATTATATAATATAATCTTAGGATCATACATTTTAACCTAATCATCCTGCTCATCCTCCTCCGCCAAGTGGGACAGTTGTAGTTTTCCCGCTGCACGGCTCTGGTCCGATTTGGTTTTGGATTTCTTTTGTTTCTGCGGCTTTTGGCCAATTACATACTCCGGCATCACCAGCTTGGAACCTCGTAACTGCGGCTTATCCAGCTCCACATCCTCCACCTCCTGCTGTTTGAGGCTCTTGAGCTTGCGGCTAAGTTTGCTGGTCCTCTTGAACTCGATCTTGCCATCTGTAGGTGGAGATTCGTTGTCTACGCCCTCAGCCTCGCGTTGTGCATCCATTTGCCGCAGAAAGGACAAGGCGGCGGCGGAGTTGCTCTGCTCGGAAATGTCCACATCGGACAGGGAGTACTTCTTCCATTTGTGCGGGTTCACCTAGAGAGTAGGTCAAACGTTTAGGGGAGGGGGACAACTAAATGCAGAGGGATGGTCTGTAACCTGGTAATCTGGCGTTTTTCTTGGCTTCAAACAGCGTCCAATGGGAAGTTCGGGCTTCTTGAAAATGCTCTCCTTTCCGCGCATCCGTCGCAGTCTGCCATCCTCCGCATCGAGGCCAGTGTCAATGCTGCGACCCTGGCGGTAGTTCATCACCTGTCCGGATCCGTTTCCGGATTTGTTTCCTCGATCGAGGGCGTTGATGGAAAACGCCTTGGCCTTGCTCTGATCCAAGGCAGTTCCCCGCAACTCTTTGCTCGCATCGTCGAGACATGCGAATAGAGCGTCTCGTTTGGCCGAAAATTCCTTCATTTTACTTAGTTAAACTGCACAAATGGCATTTGTTTAATTGCGTTGCGTTTTCCCAGGTAAATTTGTTTGCTGCAAATCAGCTGTTTCGACAGTTACCGTTTTGTATTTTCATCTAGTATTTTAGTAGCGTGCAGTATTTTTTGACTGTTCAAAAATTTCTTTTACAATGGATTAGTCTATACTATGTGAGTTAACTGGCATCATAGGGTTAAAAAAACTTTTTAATCGTAAATTCACAGATTTGAATTTATCCAATTCTATTTCAATATAGTAGCAGTATGATTGGTATTCTCTGCAAACTGAGATATCGTGGATTTTCGACCCACGCAAACTCTGGTCAGACTGGTGCCGGTGTATAAACTTAGTGTGCAAGAAGTGTGCTCATTCGCGAATATAAATAAATTAAACAGCCAGGTGGATATTGAATAAAACTAACCCAAAGGCGGGACCATGTGTATAGAGTGCCTGTCGCAAAGAACGATTCATCGAACAGCTTCTATAAAAAAGGGCTTACAGACAGCTTAGTGGAACTTCTAACCCCATGTGGTTTTTGGTGGCAGCTCAAGTCACTTGTGCTAGGGTCTTTTAAATAAATGTTAAATCTAGAAAAGCGGAAGTTTTCGATTAACAAAAGAATATAAATATATTTGATTGCAAACTTTTTATGTGTGCTCATGTTCATTTTTGCAAATATCCCATTTCTTACCACAAAAAGAGTAAAAGATATTGTATCCCTGGTTTCAATCAGTGTTGAATAACGATTACACCCAGGGGACAGCTGTTCTTTATTGTGATAGCAATCCAAATAGGGAGAAAAAACATTTAATTCGCTGCTGGAAACTAAAATTAAACCCTTTGAAAAGTAGTTTTATTATTTTCAAATTCCATTTATGGTTTCATGTTTATAGTTTCCTGATTTCGTACTACCCTGTTAGAATGTCCCTGCAAACGGGCTTGGCTTTCATTTTCACCATATTAGCCTCTGTTAGTATCGTCGCAGCAATTATTTTGTTGGGTAAGCAGGCGGCCGCAGACGATCACGTTATATTGGAATGAAATTTCTAAGATCCGAACAACAACTCATATGGAAATTTGACTATTTTACAGGCTGGTTCCTCATCTGGAAGGCGTTTCTATCGAAATTTCGTCTGGTTCGCGAGCTGTTGGGTCAGGAGGAGCCGGAGGATCAGCAACCCCTTGCTTGGGATCACCAGAATCAACAGCCACACCAGCACGGCAGAGCCAGGAAAGCTCGCCGAGACTAGGAAGCACGTCTACACAGCATCACCATGAACATACGCTGCGCAAAACCGGAAGACCTAATGACCATGCAGCACTGCAATCTGCTGTGCCTGCCCGAAAACTACCAGATGAAATACTACTTTTACCACGGACTAACCTGGCCTCAGCTTAGCTACGTGGCCGTCGACGACAAGGGCGCCATTGTGGGCTATGTCCTGGCCAAGATGGAGGAGCCAGAGCCCAATGAGGAGAGCCGCCATGGGCACATCACCTCGCTAGCGGTCAAGCGTTCCTATCGGCGATTGGGCCTGGCCCAGAAGCTCATGAATCAGGCCTCTCAGGCGATGGTCGAGTGCTTCAATGCCCAGTACGTGTCCCTGCACGTGAGGAAGAGCAATCGGGCTGCCCTGAACCTCTACACCAACGCCCTCAAGTTCAAGATCATCGAGGTGGAGCCGAAGTACTATGCCGATGGCGAGGATGCTTATGCAATGCGACGCGACCTCAGCGAGTTTGCCGATGAGGATCAAGCCAAGGCTGCCAAGCAGTCGGGCGAGGAGGAGGAGAAGGCGGTCCACAGATCCGGCGGGCACGGCCACTCGCACAACCACAGCGGTCACGATGGCCATTGTTGCTGAACACTTTCGCTGCCGGCGCATGCTGGTTTCGACGTTTTTTGCATTTTTGTGCATTAGGGTTTTGTAATTAATTAACAATATAAAACGTAACTAAAATTAAAACAAAAGTAATGACAAAAAGAGAATGTTTTATCAATAAAGGGTTTGAAGGCCAATCAGTAATAATAAAACTTTTTACGGCTTCTGTTTCTAATTGGCAATCTAAAATGCATAAATACAATAATATTTTTCCAATTTTAATTTTCATCTATTAAGACTAATTTTAGATTTTATATTGAGTAGAGTTTTAGGAGAGTGGTTTTCTAAAACTTGGTATTTCTGAACTCTTTAAATAATTTATAAAATCTTTTGTGCTAGTGCTCTGGTTAACCCAAGTATATTGATGCCAAATGTGGGTTAAAAAATGTGCGCTTATTGTAATGTGAAAAGTTTGTTGGCCCGAAAAGTTGGCCAAGCGGAAAGATGTCTTTATGTGCGAAGTGTTGACTTTCGCGCCAACTTGTGGGTGCCATTTCGCTATTCCATCAAGTTGTAGGTGTCGTGCTGGTGAAGAAACCTTTATGGCATATGAAAATAGCTAGCAACCGTTCCCACTAAACCGATTTTCCAGTAACGGAGCTTTATTATTTCCCAGTTTCCAGCGGCGAGCTCGTTTTGCGCATGCTCAGTGGAACATCTGCGGCAACAGCTGTTCGCTAGCCACGTGGAGTACGGTACTTTTCCGGATGGCGCCAAAGAGAGAGAGCGAAAGTACCGCAATCACAGCTGAGCTGAGATGCTGGCTTTTCGCGTATTTTCGCCGTTCTTAAACTCAGTTCGTGAGGCGCTGGCTGAGCAAAAACAACATGTATGCGGATGTTTTATCAGTTTTCGGCTAGCTACGTAAAATGTGCGCAAAACCCAATCGGAACTACAGTTATTGTAGTGAAAAGTGCTAATAAAACCCAAACGGTAAAACCACTCTTTACAACGGAAGAAGAGGAAAAGCGAAGGAAGTACTGCTACTGCTGATGCGTTATAAAAAACTAACGGGAAATGACTGGTATTTATTATGATTGTGGAAAAAACGCCCTGCCAAATCAATAAAAAACGCGGAAACAACAAACAATAAACAATTCGTTAGTGAAAAGCCCCGATAAGCATATGGAACTGTGAATGTGTTGAGTGTTAAACATAAAATAGGGAAAGTGCTTAAAGTTCCAACGGTAAACAAACTTTATTGATGCGAAAGTTAAAGCTGATTGCTAACCCCAATCGAATAAGAAATGTCTGATTTTTATTATATTTGCGGGCTATAACGCCCTGGTAAATCAATAAAAGCCAGGGCACTTTAGCAAACCCTTCGGTTCGGGCAATCCTCAGAACCCGCAAAACAGTCACGGACATAAATGTAAGCGCTTTCGGTGTTGAAAAGCCAAAAAGCCGGCCAGTGGTTCAAAAAGCCGGAGAATGGAAGCCAAGCCTCTGCTCTTCTCGTGTTGTTATTGTCGAAACGGGGTCAAAAGTTCGTGTCTCACTCGCTAATTCAACCACACAAAAAAGCGCACACACACTCGCACACTCGTACACCACCCAGATAACGGTTCCTCAAGTGCAAGCAAAGACGCTGCGTCGCCCGTCTGGCAGAAGAAAAGCATGAAAAAAGCATAAGAAAAAGCATAGTAAACGCAGAAGAAAGGCAGACAAAAGCATTAGCCAAGTGCCAAGTAACTCAAAACTGCAGGCCTACCGAAACCAGGGGAAAGCCCACATACAAACATGCATATATATTTGGAAAACAACACCAAATCGCAGACAACAAACTAGGCCAATTCGCGAGGAAGCGGGGGAAAGCGCAATGGAAAAGTGCTCTGGAAATGAAGAGAAGTAAAATATAATAAAAATAAAACAATAGCAGTTCTCTGGCCATTTGTCAATGACTGGGCCACTCGCGTAACTGTCGATCCTCGGGGAAAGTGGAATAACTGCAGCTGCAACCAGACTCCAGACTACGGAACAAGGACTATTTCGAAAAATATTGTGGTAAGTCAATAGGATTTAAGCGGGCATTTTGCAGGAAAAGGTACCTGCTACATTAAACCAATTATTGCTAAGTTTCCATCAAAATTGTATTGAGAAGAAAATATATAAAATGTTAGGCTGTTTAAATGAAAACGGAATATTATCACATTTAAATAAATTAATATGCTACACATTTATGCAAGTAACCTAAAAAGATCCATTCGCAGTTATTTGCCAAGAATTGCTGAAGTAATGCCAACAAGTTCTTGGGTTATTTAAATATGACTGTAATTTGAGCGAATGTCTCTTGAAAACTTATTTTCCCTTGATATGGAAATACACAGACTTCAGCGCACATGAAAACCGTACGAGAACTTTTCCTCACTTGTCAGCGGGAAGGCATATTTATTTATTTAAGCTTGCAGCGCCTTTTCCTTCAAAAGGCAACTCCACTATGTGTGGATGGTGTAATGACATTTTCTCAGCAGGATTATGCCAAATGCTGGCCTCCATCCTTCCATCCCCACACCGCACCGCTGATGATGAGCCCCAAACATAACCATCGTCGTCGTCATCATTGTCTTTGTCACTGTCAACGCGTCTTGCATCTGTCAGTGGCAGCAGAAGCATCCGATCCCCAACCCCCAGTCCCCAAATCCACCCCACCCACCAAGAAAACCATCCAAAAACCCCTCCCATTTCGAAATTCTTGTTCTTTCGTGGGGCTCGCATCATTTTTAAGCAAACATTTGCCGTAGCTCCAGTTCTGGTCCTTCACTTTGGCACTACTGGCTGTTTGTTCGTGTTGTTTCTGCTGCTCCCGTCAAGTGTTTACTACTTTTTGTGTGCTGTTCTGTGTGTTTTTGTTGCTGCCGGCTGGCGGTACGTGTTGGCTCACAAGATGTCAACAACTTTGCCTGCCACTCGCTGAAAAACGCCAGCTTTCTCTCGCAGAGCAGCGCAGGGCACCGCATCTGCTTTTGTTGTTTTTATGCTGCTTTTTCTGACCACGCTGATGAAATTTGCAATTTGATTAATTCCCTCCTTTCTAGCATTTTCTTACTTTTTAGAACATGAATAGAAATAAGAAAAGTATTGTCTTGAAGAAAATCAGATATACATAGACAATTCAACACTCTCTAAAACTTATAACCTGCATCTAAAAGACAGATTAATTATATTTTAAAGCCAAAAGTTAACCAAAGCTAATCAAACTATAACTATAACTATAACCTATAACTTTTATTTGTTTTTTTCATCCATAAGCTAGTTTCATAGCCAGACCACAGATTTACAGAACTTTTACAAGATGCTTGTAGGATAGTTTAAGTAATAAGTTAACAAGACTTGAATCCCCATTGATCCACTGTTCTGCAGTGTATCTGTGTTTTGGTTGCATAGGCGACAGGCGCAGCTGTCAAAATGCTTAGCAATGGCCACGTGGCATCCGTTGGCGTTTCCGCTTGCCATTTCCGTTTCCGCTGGCCGGCTCTCTGGCTCGCTCTCTCTCTGACGCAGGCAAGCAAAGGTGATTGATGGCCGCACTCGCACTACTAATTAAAGTTATTTAGCGAGTGCTCCTGGCCGTGGCCATTTTTCATTCCCGACGCGTTCTCGTTTTGTGCGGCTGTGGTCGTTCTACTCCAAGTGTTTATGGCTTCAATTCAATTAAACAACTGGGTCAGTTGTGGTCGCATTGGCACAAGGGCTTCCGCATCCGCATCCGCGTCCGCATCCGTATCCGCATCCCCATCTATGGCGGGAATCAACTTTCAGCGGCGTAATTAATTCTCCGACTGGGCCATCGGAGGACAAAGACGCATCATAAGTAAGGCGGCGGCAAAACAAGAAATAGAGCTGCCAGCAAATTGCATTTATAATTCATTTACTCGAAATTAAATATTTCTTTAAATGAGCCCCTCGTAAAAGGCGACTCCAGTAAATGAACGGCATGGAAATGCCATTTAGCCATCGTTCTCACTGTGCATATTGTATATATTAATATGTAAATCCTTCTTGAATGGCGATGATTGCAAGGATGGTTCTTTTAAATCCTTTAAATCGCAGCTCAATGCATTTATGGCTGTCAATAGTTCTCGGCTGGCCGGATTCGAAGAAATATCGGCGATACTCATTACACATTTTTGCTCCATTTATAAAGTTCTCAAAATCAACTCCGCAATCGGATTCCCAGAATGCACGTGTGGCTGCGCCCAAGGAACGATTGCCACAATCGAAAAGTTTTGCATACTGCGCAAACATTTTCTCAGAACTTATTTACAGAAACAAGGAACGAGGATGCTGTGCTGCCACAACATGAAAAGTTATTAACGAGTGCGAATATGTGAGTTCTTGAAACGCTGCTGCAAAGGACACGAGCTGTAAAATCTGAATTTTTACTAAGGAAGGGGGCATGTTCATTAAAAGTTGACCCTTATGCCTTCAAGACGTATAAGGTTATTAGGTTTTGTGCTTTTGCAAAAAGCAAAGCAAATTACATCTTCTTAGGATGCGGTAAATGGCTGAATGGTGTACCTTTTCCAGGCAATTGTTAAAGTTTTTGGGATTACTGACTAAATTCTTAAAAATAATGTAATAATTTGAAGCAATATTTTCATTTAAATTATTATATATTTACTGGCAGCTTTTTGAATATTAATATGTTTAGATAATGACATTTTTTCTTATTATGTTTGTAGCTTGACTATTTCCGTACCAGTTTTAACTTCTCAAGTTACCGCCAAGGAGTTACTTCTTTTGGGGTTCGACTGTCTGTCTGCATGCCCCATTGATTTTTCCAATCACTGTCCACTTTGTTTCAATTTATAAGGTTCTTTATCTGGACCGTAGGAGCCACAACTACACCCAATTCGCCATTCTTCCTTTGTTTATGCGATGGCATTTATTTATTTTCCGGTTCCGCCATTTTTTCCTGCATCCCCTGCGGAGTTCTTGTTCCCCCATAAAATATGATTTTTTATTGCTGCTCCATCAAGCGAACGAAAATCAAAATATAAAAAAAGCAAAAAAAATCAACAAAAATTCGAGCAGCTTGAGCAACACATAATTTTGCAGCAATGAATTGAAAGTTTAAGTTTAATATTTATCTGCCATCGATTTAATTGTCAGGCAAAATATGCCCCTGGGGGAGTCGAGTGCGAAACTTTCCTTGGGGCACGCAAAAGTTTTTGGCCGGCCAAAGTTGATCAATGAAATTAAAAAGATTTATGATTTTTGGTCGACCGAAAGTTGCCGATGAACGAATGAATCCCCATACGAAGGCCCGAAAATCCCGGGTGCGAATCTCAGAATCTCAGAAGCCCAGAATCTTTGCAAAACAATCAGCAGCAATGTCCTGCTGGGATGGAAAGTTTCTGCTTGCCGGCGAAAGTGTCATCCCAGTTGGGTCCTTCGGATATTATTTTGAATTGCGCTCATTTCGGTTAATGGACGAACCCAGGTTGAGCAATAAAACGGGCGACCAAAATGAAACTTCTTATAATCATCATCGGGTCGAAGCACAAAGCGCATTACTTTCTATTACAATCGAAGGGTCGGTCTACGGTTTAAAATAAAAATGGGTGACCGAAATAGAAAAGGAGAAATTATGTTAATTTAAAGTGAAGTCTCAATAACGAGTGTCAAACTCAAGTGTCCGAAAGTGTTTAAATCTGACAAAGGTCCTCCGTACTCAAGCGGCGGGTTCAACAAAGGCCTTAACCCCTTGATGCCCCCGAATATTCCAAGAGGTCTGTGCAAATTTCCGACTGCGCCCTCTGACTTGCTGCCTGTTTACACTAGATTTCGAGGCCCCAAGTTGGCCAAAAAGGACCCCATCGTGGCCCACACTTTGGTCCACAATTAAGGCTCGGGCACGCTAATTTCTGCTGCTCAATGCTGTGTCAATGCCGTTGCAGCCACGCCCATAAATAGGGACAACGCCCCCGTTTTCACGTGCACTTGTTTGTCCGGCTTGAGCCTTTAAATTAAATTTAAGCAGGCCGACGAGGATAAGGGCGTTGCCTCGTGCGAGGCAAAGCAAACGGGGGGCGGTCTGCCAGATGTTTCTTTAATACACTGTTACGCCCCCTTTTCTTTTTTTTTGGCCACCTACTTCCGAAAACCAACCACTCATCCACCCACTGATAGCTGAAAGTGACAAAAAATAGAAAAAAAAAACAGAAAAAAATAAAGAAAATGGTTGTGGGTCTGAGGTGAAAAAATAAACACGCAACTCTCTCGATGCTGTTGGGTTGAGCACAAAACAAGCAAGGCTTCGGTTATCGCTGGTGTCACAGTTAACGTCGAGTACACTGCGAGAAACTTAAAGAAGTGACTACCCAAAAGGAAAACATCTTTTCCATGTATATATACTTTAAATCATTGTTCCAAAACGCTTTGGTTGCACACTTTCTGAGTTAGTTATGATCTTTAGTAGCAATTTCCTATAAAAGTAATACCTACCCAACATTTTTCTAACTGCAGCCATATCTCTCCATTCAATCGTTTCGTGAAAACTTAATTTAAGCGATTTTCCACACTATGAACCTCTAAGATGTATTTGATTCAACCGACTGGATTAACTTACGCAGATGAGCAGATGAGCTGCTCAAGTGACGTTATCATTGGGCGTTCATCCACTCGATGCGCGATTTTCTCGCTGTGCATGATCTAGGCCCACCTATGCGACATGGCCATGGCCATTACATGACCCGCATCGCATCCCATCAAGCGGCGGGTGTCGTTTGCCTTTTGGCAGCAAGAAAAAAAAAAAAAAAACAACACGCCTTGGCAAAATGTAAACAACGTAAATGGAAATGGCGTTGAGCAAGGGGAAAAAATTGTCGCATTGAAGCCATGTTTTTTTTTTGGTCGCTCCTCTTTTATTCAGCTTTTCCGAGTTTTCCACTCCGTACTCGGCTATTCCTTATTCGATTGCTCTTGAGCTCGATGCCTGCTGTCAAAGGCGCTTGCCAGTCAAATCAAATGCTCAATTTGCGCGAATATTGCTTATACGCCGCGTTGCCGGCCGGCATTGCAACTAGAAATGGCGGAAAAGGAGTGGAAAATCCGCGACTCTTGCGGCGCGAAAAGATAATTCCCAAACACCGAAATTAGTTGGCAACTTTTGGCGCAAAAGTAATTGGGAAAATCAGTGTGAAACTGATGACTCCATACAGTGAAATAAGCTGCAACACCGAAAATTGGTTTGTGGTTCGTTCTGGGCAGAAAATGTTTACCCGATTTATTGACACTCACCTGTCCGACATGTTCAAAAACTATTTCGGCGGTAAACGCCATGGAATTTCACCTTCTCTGGCCGCAGTTAATTAAAATTTAGTTTTCGATTCGGTTGTATGCTGGGCAAATGTTTAGACCAAATATGAATGGGGTAGTTGGTTGGTTGTCAATAGGTATTATTGGACCATCGGGTGCAACTTGATTATGACCAAATATTGTCTAAAACGCATTACCGTCAGGAATTTGCACATCGCGAGTGAATATTTACATTAATTAAAAGAAGACAGGCCACATGAGGAAAGTCAAATGTCAACAGGACCGCAAATTAATTTGTAAAAAAAATATATATTTCAGCATGTGTGCTGCTTAAGGGTATTAATACCCTGTAATCAGCTAAAGCCAGAGTTTGACTAGTCGGGATAAGCTTTCAATTAAAGGAAAATGTTGAAGTCCAAAAGTAAAAGCTGGTAAAAAGTATTAGCAGAAAATTATCTTAAGCTGCTTACTGCTTTTTGTTGTCTCGAAAGCATTTGAAATTCCTTCAAGATTTGACAAATTTGCAAACTGAAAATTTCGCAATTAACGATGATGGTGATTATGTCATTAAGGAGATCGTCTTATGTGCACATGAACGATAATCCAATTAAATTTGTCTGGATTCGAATTTCCCTTTAATATTTAAGCTCGTTAACTATTTAAAGTGTGGATACATGTTTTGAAAAATGTGTAATACGATTCTAGCTTAAGAATTCAGCTGGTGTGGGGGGTATCAATTGTTCGAGCCTCGCGAGGGGATGAAATAATTCCGACTTGTTTTATTTTATTCCTTTTCGCCTTTTGTGTCTGCTTTATGCTAATGCCATGCTGGCTGTTGCCTGTGGACGCTGCCATAAAATGTGCTAATACGCAGGGGAGGGGGTTGGTTGCTTGCTAAGAAGGGGGCGGGGGAGATAGGGGCTGAAGGCGTGGCGTGGGGGCTGGAGGCTGGCGGCGGTCAGGGGGCGGGGACGCTTTGGGGCCGAAGCAGCGGGCAACAAGCGAGTGTTTGTAACTTTGCATTTAAAAAAGCATTATGCTAAAATCAGCCTACGGCCACAGTCAGCATCCCAAAAGGCAAAGAGGGAAAATCGGGAAAGCGTGGAAAATCGTGGAGGGAGCAGGACGGAGCGGGACGGAGAGAGAGAGATGATGTGCAATTAGATTTCCGCTAAAGCGGATTTCGCGATATCGCGTGACTTGGGCCGCCCAACAATTCACAGTCAAAATACATGGAAAGAAATTCAATGCACATTGGATTGCAAATATTTAAGTTTTAAAATCTATTTCTGAAAAAAAGTAAAATGGTTGTTTTTTTCAAATGTAGCTGTTTTATATTTGTTAAGTAGTATTATGATTTAATTTGACATATTATTTATGCACGATTTAAAAGAAAAGCTTGGAACTTAACAAAAAGTATGGTTGCATTCTCTTTGGGAATTTATTTTATAAGTCAATAATAAAATAATTGTTACATATTTTTGAAACAGTTTAACCAATATTGTTTCCAGTGCATAGATGCAGATAGCAAACTAGCAGCAGTAGCGTTGCTTTTGGATTATATTTAAAAATCAGAGCGCAAAATTGTACAAAATGACAACGACAGCTGGTGGGTTTGCTCCGAAAGGGGGCGGTGAAATAGGGGCGTGGCATGGGGGAGCGGCTGAAAGGCGGCAGGCAAGCGTAAAATGAAAACAAGTTGCTGGGCGCGCATGTCGGACGACGGCTGAAACCAGAATGGCAACAACAATTACAGCGACGACGACAATAGGAAATGACGACATGAATAACAAGAGCACTGCGACGAGGGGTGGCGCTTTTCCGAGGGGGTAGTGAACGGGGGATGGGCTGGTTTTTGCGGGGGGTTAACCGGTGGGTGGGGCTGGCTAACAACTAAACACAGCAGGAGGCCCACAGGCGGCATCGCATCCATCGAATGATAACAGGCGCAAATATCAGGGATATTAAAAAAAGTCAAGCTGGGTGCAAATGTCTCACCAAAGGGGGAGGGCTGGGGGTGTCGGCAAGTTAGAAGCACTGGGAGAAATGGGATATCATTTTAGACAAATTATTTATTTAAGCTATAACTTCTAAATTATAACATAAATCTAAATATTAAGGTCTTCTAATTTTAAACATAGTGTAATTTTAACAACAGTTTTTGCAGTTGGAATACATTGATTTCCAGCATTAGAGTTTAATTTTTCTGAGTTCAAATGGTGTTAGAGTGTGGGAACCAAAAAAACAGAAGCAAACACCAAGGCTCCTTTTGTCTTAGCCAAGTGGATGAGCGTGCCCTCCTTATTATGCCTTGTTGATGCGCGATAACATGGGGGCGGCAGTTTGCCAGGACGGAGGAGCAGGACGACGGGCCGGATCGGGATCAGAGTCAACCGATGGGGCCACAGTAAGCAACACTTTGCGTGACAATGCAAAACAAAGCGCGTGGCAACATAGGAGCGCTGTCGAAGATACTGGCGCCCAACAATGAGCGTAAATTAATGCGGATTCAAGATGAGACTGATGCTGATGCCGCTGGTGTAACTGATGCTGAATCCAGCCACCCAACAGCCGGTATTTCCAGCACCGAGGGTGCCGGCAAGTGCTCCTCTTCAGATACGTTGACATGGACATAATGGCGCTCGAGGGCAGGACCTCCCTTTCGCTTTTCAACCAACCAACCACCCAAGAGATTTTTAATGGGCCCGGGCCATTGGGTCAAGCGGCAATTTGAATGGCCCGGGGCATAAAGTTTGCCTAATCTGTCTTTCAGATGGATCAAAGATGGACTACGGGTAATGAGGCGGTGTGGGATATCGCTTGAGCGCCAACTAGTTTTAGGACTTTAACTCGGCTGATTTGAATTTTGAGATTTTCTTTAACTAGCTGGGCAAATCCAACCGAAACGCATAAAACGTGGATTGTAATTTATGTATAAATTCTATTTGCACCATTTATTAATTAACAAAATTTAAAACATATACATACTTATTTACTAAATGGCAAAAAATGATTAAAATCTTAAATTGGTTTCACATTTTGATAAATCTTTACTTAGTTTGGAGCTCAAAGACTCGACGCAAATGAGAAATTTTTATTTATACGAAATAATTGATTTGAATTTATTCAATTAGTAAAGCAGCATAAAAAGCTTTCGGGGAAAAATGTTTCTTTTATGAATTTACTTTTTTGCGAGCAGAAGGATGACTTCTCTATTTATTTTTATTAATTTTCATTAATTGGTAACGTTAAATGTCCCAATGTTTCCAAATTAAGCCCTGTTAGCTAATGAAATGTTTGCCAACCAACCTGGCTAGTGGAGGCCATGGCGGATCGAAACCATCGGCCCTTATGGAACATTCATAGGCGCTGAATCGTTTATGCTGCCGCAATTAACCCGCAAGTTGCACACGGCGTATGCGTGATGTATGCAGGCGTCAATTGCAGCGCGAAAATTCACTTAGGCACGGTTTAAAACGCAACGGTAAATGGCAACTGGAAACTGAAAGCGGAAAACTGGTAAACTGGTAAAATGTTGAATGGCGAAACCATCTGCGGATGGCAGTTGCCAATTTTGTGGCGGTCGAGCGGTTCAAATGTCAAATGCGATGCATTGCGGGTGCCTTAATTTATGCAACACCAGGTCAGCAGCACATGTTCGCGAATGTGTATATGTGTGGGTGTTTGTATGTGTGGGTGAAAATGTATACGTGTGGACTGTGTAAATAACGCATTTCGCGGCAGTCGCCAGCGAGCAATATTTTCGTATGCCATTGCCGAAAGTTTGTAACTGAATTTTATTAGCACAAATTTCATTTGCATTTTATTTGCGTTCCAATTTTTCGCTCTATTATAAATTGCTGTGAAAATGCCCAACTAAGTCAAAAACTAAAGACAAACAGCACTATTTGGTCAACATGCAAAAAAAGTCGTATGAAAACATTATAAAACACAAGAAATAATGCAATTTCATCTGCTGGTTTTTGTCTTGTTTACCAATTTTTTTTCCATAACTTTTTAATGCAGTTTGTGCGGCTCTGATTTAATCTTACGCTTACCCAGAGGGATCGCAGTCTATATATACTAAGCATATATATGTATATATCTGTTTTGTCACTGTGAAAACGCCAGCTTCAAAACTTTGACAGACCAAACGTCAAAGTTCCGCCGGCGAAAAGGGAATTTTTGAGGGTGGAAGGCATCGTCCACTGTCCGCAGGAAATTGGCCATGTTGAATACTGTTTCTGAGCAAAGAGGGCATTTACAAATTCGCTTTTGCATTGCTCTTTTATAATGCCATAAAGTAGAGCAAATGTTGGGACCGAAATTAAACAGTTCTTGTTGTTAACACAAACGAAAAAGGCCAGCGAACGGCGAGTTCGGGACGTATAATTGAACTTATAATTGGGCAAAGTTTAAATATTGTGCGGTATTTGAAAGTTTCTGACTCGAAGGCTAAGCGCCGGCATAAAAACTTGGTCAGTGAAATGGGGCTTAAAGGAAATGTAATAATATTTCACTAAAGTGTTTGGATTGTGCTGGGTACAGAAGTTGGTAAACTTGGTTGCGGGCAAAACTTTGCACCAATTTGACACTTGTAAAGTTAATGAAAGAATTCTTTTTCGCCCAAAATTTCAACAAAAAGTAGTTTACCTTTGCTGACATTCGTTCGATTAAAATTTTATTAAAATTTCCTTGCTAAACCGATCATTTTTATTAACACCCTGGCCATTATTAAGGAAATTAAATTCAAACGCTGCCCTTGCCCAGTGAATGTAATCAAATCACTGGTTGCGTTGGTGGGCTATAATTTATAAGGGGTTTTTATGACTGAATCTGGCTTATTCCCCCACTTGACTCCATTCGACTTTTGACCAAATCCTGGTCGCGTGTTTGAGCAGGAAATTTACGAGTTCCCTGCGAACCGAACAACACCCGTCTAAAGTCATAGAATTTTATGCCCGAGTCATTAATTCGGGAGCTTAAATTAGCAGCTGGTGTGAATTATATGTCGAAAAGTTTGCTCGATAAAATGCCAAGGATTCCCCCATCTGCATACTTATAAATACACTGGGGTACATATACCTATATGCATGCAAATGGAGAGGTGAGCAGACCCTCGTGTATGCATATAAATGCGAACTCTTGTCGCGCACCTTTTTTTTATTGTCGTAATTTTATGCCATTTTCGGATATTGTGCGAGCCAAACTAAGTGGGTTTTCCCTTTTAACTAGTGGTGGGCTTATCAAAATTCTATGAAAATTCCAATTGACATTTAACAACTGGTGTTCAGAGTACATTTACATTTAATTTGTATACGATTTTTGATGTTTTCGCTTACGACTTTGTATGCTGAAATGTACAAGATTGTGGCTTCATTTAACGATTTCTATTTTTTTTATTTTTTTTTTTACATTTCCCACTTGACAAGGGCCGGATATTGGGGGAAAATGTGGCTCGCTGTCGTTTAGCCAGCGTAAAGTCATTAAAACTTTTTGACTATTTTTAAGCACAGCGCTGAAAAATAAATAAAACTGTCATTTCATGTTGTTTGAGTTTGAGTTTTGGCCGAGGATCATTGGAGGGATTCGCGGACCGCCCCCAATCTCTTTTGATACAGGGTGCTTCAGTCGAGGGTTTAAGCCTCAATTGATAAGCCACTGCACAGTTGCTTTAATTGCGCGGACAGTCGCGGCTTTTGGCCCTTTTTTGAGGAGTTTTCTATGGGATTTCCTAGGGGGTTGTCTAAGGGGTATTTCAGGAGGTTTCTCTGCCGAACGAGAGCCATAAAGCCAAAGTTTCAGATTTGAGTTCCGCTCTTAATTGGGTCAAGGGGGACTTGGCCGTGGTTTACGGGTGGGGGGATTTGGGTGGAATGTGCTTTTGACACATAATGAGTTATTTTTTGCCCGATAAATTTCTATGCATTTTACAATGCTACATAAAAAGTTTCGGTTTCGGGCAGAGAGGTAAACGAATTAGGTAATCAAAAGACGTAGTATCCCTGCGAAGATCAAAGGCTCTGCGGGACGGGTATCAAAATTATGGCCGCAAGACGTGGTCAGAACAAGAAGAGGAACAAAAACCCGACTAATTACGCGCTAATTAATAATTCAAATTATGTTCTGTCCCCGAAGCCCAGAGAAACAACATAAACGGAAACAAGACGAACGCCAATGAAACAACTGAAAAGGTTGAGACTACTTTATACCTTTCTAAAGATTATTGGTTTCAATAGAGCTCTATTTAGATAATAGTGCTCTCTAGATAAATATTATTCCCAAAGCTTATTTTGATGTATATGTACGAGTATATATAAATAAATTCCGGAACATATTAAGAGTTCTTTGTTACTCAATACCAATTAATACGATCTACTATTAAGAAAGATTCATTGAAACATGATAATTTTGTGTCTCCCAATAAATAATACTTATTATATACAAGTTCAAAAGTACACATATTACATTTTGAAAATATACTATTATATTAAGGAGCTTTATTCCTAAGTACTTTGTTCCCTGTTTATCTTGATTAGAAGTGGCTGAAAAAAAGGGTCGCATATTTTTTAATTTTCGCTTTCGGGGCTAAATGAAAATGAATTAGTGAGGAAGTTTGATTTGCCGCTCGCCGCCTCCAGCAAGGTTGAGTTCTCCCAAAATTCTACAATTTATCATCGGAGTAAACTTTGCTTGGCTCCTAATGAATGAATGCAAAATGTTAATGCTGCTGCTCTGCTGCTGGCAAAGTGAAACTTTTCGCGCTTCGTTATTAATTGAAGTAACAGCAAGAGCTACAAAAGATACAAAGATATGGATACTTTGCTGGCGAAAAAGGGGTTTTGCAAGAACGTCTGGGCTTCATCAATCAGTTTCAGCGTTCATTAGCCCGATGGATTTAATATGCGCGCTGAGTGCAGGTTTTATGATTTATACTGCCCGGCGAAGGAGCTTCGCATCGTATGGTATCGCAACGTCCAACGCTGCGTATGAGTAATATTAATTATTAAAGCACTCGTTATGCCGCTTCACACATAGAGCCAGTGGGTCATGTGTAGTCCGACTGACTGCCTTTCTGTACGTCTGTCTGTCTGTCTGTTTGTGGCACCCCAGTGCATTTGTCTGCCTCCGGAGTCCGTTCCGGATTGGGCCATTTGTTAGGCACTGCCAGTGGCCATTGGCCTGCTTTTTGGCCGGCCGGGTCTTCATAAAAAGCCATACATGTTCCTGGCCCCGAAAAAAAAACAAAAAAAAAAAAATTGTTTACATTTTTACTCAGCTCCGTTTCAATGCGCATAAATGTTTCTGCCTCCGCCACCATGCCATCACATATATATATTTTTTTTTTGTATATACGAATACTCTATATAGTTATGATATTTTTTTATGTGCCCGCAAATGTGCAGCTCCTCCGGCGAGTTCATCTCGGTTCCCATCCGTGGTAGCACACGAAAAACAAATTAAAGTCGACTTGCCATTGCTTACCTCTTGTTGGCCCCCTCTCTATATCTCTTTCGACCCATTCTGGTGATCCAGCTTTTTATACTTCTGGCCCAGTTATTGTTGTGCAGTTACAAACGCTCACTGGGGAGCCATTGGGCGCATAAAGAGCACTAAGCTGCTCTTGGCCATGAATTATGTTTTAATTGGGCGCGTATTTGGGCAAGTGAACCCTGGGATGATAATGAAAAGAACGATTTCTGTTATGCCAAATGATATTTATATTTCATTAGTTTTTTGTGCCTTAGGCAATTATAAGTTTATTCGGAAAATATGTATTGTTTTTACCATGCTGCTTTTATTTGTTTAAGTTTTGCTCTTTCCACACTTCAATGGCTTTAGTCAAAAACGTATCTACCTTTAAAGATTATAAGTAATCTTAAATACATTTGCTGCAAATTTACCTTGCCTTATGTCAAAGTGACATTATCAGAACACACACATTTCTTTTTTTGTCTAGCAAAAGTTGGATTTCGCTAAGAGATTTTTATTCCGAGAAAAACTCATACTCGTCTACCATTTTTCAAGTGAATTTCATCTTAATAATAGGCCACACAATTTCACATTGTTTCAACGTCAGGCGGCAACGTCTCCCTTTATCCTTGCAACATTTGCCCTTCAATAGTTAGCTGCTGATAAATTTACTTCGAATACGCGAAATTTTTCGCTTTGCACTTCGAGTGAATTGAAATTGGAATTTCTTTGTGCTAAGCTCAGACTTTTTCGATTTTTTTTTTCACGAGTAATGGGGGCGTGGCACGTGTACAATTTATGTAGGCAGAAGTCATTCACCTAATGAATGCGCCAAGGTAAAGTGAACAAAATTGGGATTGTAGGTGGATGAATCCGTGGAAAAAAAAGAGCAATGACAGCAGCAGGCGCAAATTCTGAATAAATAATGTAAAAAATCAGCAAACTGATTTGCAAGGGGCGAAATATTGAAATGTTAATGAAGTTTACTTTCCGCTGATTTGTTCTGCTCCAGCTTGCAGAGTTTTCAGAGTTTTTCTCGAGTTTTTCCGCTTCCTGTCGATTCATCTGGCCGCAATCAACAAATGATGGGAAGTCTCTCAAGAGAAGTTCTTGCCTCAATCAAATCAAATATTGATTTAAGCCAGCCAGTGTGCAAGTGTGTCATGTATTAAGCGAAATTTTAATTACATTCTTGGCAGCCCCTTGCCCTGAATCAATATAGATTTGATTAACTTGTAAATTTAATTGGAAAAATAGAGAAATATGCACATATATAATTTTATTAATGTGAAATTGCTTTTCTAAGTTTAACAATTATTGGTATTAAATGTATTACTCATGTTTAGTATGTTATCAAAAGTAAATGTTGCATTCTTATGATGAGTTTTATGTGTATAATCTCTAAATCAAATATCCAAAGGGACTGCAATATATTCAAAAAAATTTAATTACATTCTTGGCCCGAATGGCGCATCATCTTGGTCTCATTAACTGACTTCTTTGATGATCTACTGTCTGTGTTTGTGTTGTTGGGAACACGTGTTGCTTTGATATCTGATTTGATGGGAAAAACTTTGCCACCTTCTGCTAAATATGGCCTTTCTGAAAGTCAAACAAAAAGAAAGTTTCAGCATGTGAATTAAATGAATATTGATGTGTGTAGGTTTTCTCCTTACACGCTGATTTTTTTTGGGTCGGAGGCCAGGACCTTTGGTGGTGAGTGAGCAATTATAGTAATTGCTTTGCCTGCCAGTCGACGGAAAATGAATGGCTCCGTCCAGGGGCCATTGTCGTCGGTTCATTAGCATAAATATCAGCTTACTTCTGGCCATAATGTGCATATTTTAAAACGAATGAATATATCTCGTGGAGCGGAGGGCTCCTGTTCTGGCCTCTGTCTTGGCTTGTTGATTCGAATGAAATACATTATTATGGCAAACACGAAGGACATTGAACAGGCTCCCTGGGGGTTTCCTTGTGCCGCTCGCGCCTGCCAGCTTTATTAATTTATATTGTTGACTTTTATCAGCGGCGTTATGTCAATGTTATTCTTGGTCCTTGCTCGCGTCCTTGTTTGTGAGTGGGAGTGGGAATGGTTCTGCGAGCCAGCAGCCACCCACCTGAAAGGTCCTGCAGGTCCTTCCACCGCCTTATCAGCAACACGTGTAATGAATGCCTAAACTGTCATTATCACCTTCTGTGTGCCGAGAGTATGTTTTTCGGTTGTCATGTCAGCAAATATTGTACCAGAGATATCCTCGTGGCTCTCTGCAAGATTTATGGCAATGTTCAGGACAAGGATAAGGCCGTGGTAGCAGCCGCGGGCATTTGGCTCCTCCTTGGAATGGCATAATGTGACACATATCAACATCTATGTTGTTCTTAGCCCGCGAAGTTATGAATGTATTTGCGCTGAATCTTGTTTATCCTTCGCAGGATGTGCAGCAACTTCTGGCGGAAGGAGTCCGTCCCTCATCCGATTCCCATTCATTTTCCATCTGTATGCTAAGGTTGGTGGGTTTTATTTTATTGCGCGTTGAAGGAGGAGAAAACCACCTGACAGGGTTCTTTCGATTCGCATTACTCATACGCTCCGTGGGCGGTGGCATGGTTGGCAAATTTTAAGTTTCTATTTATATTTATGCCTTGGCACAGCTAGAATGGGAATAGAAAAAAAAGAACTACAAATGCAGCGTGAATAATAGCAATAAAAGCTCACTTTCAAGATCTTTTTGTTCTTCCTGGCAGTTTTTACACTTCTGAAAATAGTCATGAATATTAGTCATTACATTAAAAAGTATTAGTATAATTACCAATTCTTAAATTGGCTTTAATAATATTAGTAGTTTGTTTCAAAATTTGTATTTTAATCATTTTAAATAAATACAATCCTATAAAAATTGTATATTTCCCTTTCCAGAACCAAGTTCCTAATATAAAAGGATTAAATTGTAGTTTTTGTACGATTTAATCTGTATTACTGCCATATATTTTTTGATAGTGCACATCATAGCCTTCAAGAGCGCAATAAGTCATAAAAGCGGAAGAATGAAAGTTTCACAGGGCTCTTAACTTTCACTTTCATCTCGAGCAGCTCATTGACTCACTGGCGGATTGACTGACTCACTGACTGACGCACTGACTCGCCGTGGGAGTGACTGTCCCTATTGTGTGCCCACTGTACAGTGTTCGCCACTCAGTGGCCGGCGCTTAACTTTTATGATTCCGGCCGGAGAATGGGCCAAGTGCGGTTGCAAAGCCGGAATATCAACGGGAGTGTCGGAAAAGTGGGAAAAGTCGACGGGCAGTCGGTCGCATAAATAAAAGAGGCGACTGTAAGTGATGGACTTTATTTTTAATATTGGCCGCGAAGACGAAGGCGAACGCGAGATGATAATGCCATCGCCGGCCTGAATATTAAGAATATTCGCATCTTGGCTTGTGCGGGCTTATTTTTTAAGCGAAACGAAATGAAATGGTTGGCTATGATGGTGGGCGATGTCCTCAGAGCGCTAATGAAAATATGTTCGAAATGTAAATTGAGACATTCGACGGACTTTGGGGCCCGGCTTTTACGATATCCGGCGCCTAATGAATTTGTCCATCGCTCCGCTGACCCACATCCACATGCCTACGGTGGGTGGGTCATCTTATCGCTCGTCCTGCGCCCATCTATGTGTATCTGTAGTGGATGTGGAGTGAGGTCGCCTGAAAGTGGAGTGGACATTGCTTACCCTTTTCAATTTGCTGATATTGTGGAAAATGGGTCCCAGTGTGATAATCACAAGGAATGCGGAAATGGAAAGTGGAGGAGGCCACAGGACAGATAGGCAGCCAGGTCCCTTGTTAACTTGGTGTCTCCGTTTTTCTACCGCTGTCTGACCAAGCTTTATACCCTGGAAATCGAAAGGATGGGGGTATTCATGGGTGGACATCAAATATGCTAATTAATTATATCATCTACTTTTTTTTTGGAGTGGGTTTTTGGGAATGAGTGTCAGCACTTAGCCAAATTGATTTTGGGTGGTTAGGTTGGAAAACATTTTACTATGATTTAGAAGTGGTGTAATGCAGTAAAATCGATACTAATAAAGTGTTTTCATATGTATGCCTATTTTTTATGGTAAATATGACATAATTATGTTGTTGTTCTTGCTTTAAAAACTGAAGTTTTTTACCAAGAACTAACACTTTATTAAAATAATTTTGGCTAGAATAGTTAACCTTATCTATAACAACCAAAAAAGAACACCTTTCCGAACAATCAATCAATTTGTTAGTTTTGCGAGGTATCCCCAAGTTCATATCCCCGCCGCGTGGTTTTTGCTCATTATGAACTATGCTGGCCATGTCAGTCGTAGAGCAACAGTCGGTGCCCGGATCAGGCCGCCTTGGTCGCATTCTTTGGGTCTTTATCGCGCACGCCAACTTGCGCAAATCGCCATAAATCTCTGGGCTGATTTATGTCGCCGCTCGGCATTGGCCTCCAAAATTTATCGCAGCGCGATGACAGCTGCGCCCAAGTTAGCCCACGGCCGAAGGCATCTCTCGCTCGAATGTCCGCTGTCCTTTGGTCAGTGTCCTTTGTCCTTTGTCCGTTCGTGCGTTGGCAGTGGGCTGGCGTTTGTCAGCGGCTACAATTTCTGGTATTCTGTTGTTCTGGTGTGCCGATGTTCTGGTGTGGATGGCTCGTGGCCGACATCCTTTCCCCGGATCCTTTCTCCATGAGTGGCCGTCTTCAAGGCAAACAGGCGGCTGTGTGGAGACGTGTGGCCAGGATATGGGCTGCGTGCGAATGTGTGCGGGCTTAATTATCCTGGCTGCGCGTCTCGATGCCTTTCTGTGTGACTTCTGTCGGAAATTAATTTCCTCGCGGCACGTTTGCACTCACCATCAGCACTCACTGCCCATTGTTTGCGCAGTGTGAACGTGAGTATGAGTGTCTGTGCAAACGCTTTTTGCACCGTATTTGCGTTTAATTTTATATGAATAACGGAAATTTGCGGCTTTCCGACATTTTAAATTGCCATTAAAGCCGCGCTGCGCGTTTCGGCCATTAAACAAACGGATGTGCGAAGGAGTTGCAGTTGCGGTTAGCGAACAGATACAATTGCCATACGTTTAAGTCTAAATAAATAAATAAAGCATTGGTAAATTGTTTGAATGCCTGAGCTTGATTGATTTAAACGCGCCACGAACTTTCCCTTTTGACCCACAAAAGTAGGCTACAGGAATTAATTTAAAGGGAAGTGCACGCGATTTGGGCGAAAGATTAATTGGCAAGGCTCAAGTTCGGGGCGGTAAAATCATATAGAACTTTACCCTGGAAATTATTGACCAGGCTAATTAAATTGTGACTTAATCAGTCCGAAATTCGGGATCCATACATATAAAGGCAGTTAATTATACCCTATACAAAAGGCTTTGAATAAAAGTAATGCTAACGTTTATAAAAATACTAAACCATTTTTCCATATTTATTGTTAAGCTTCTGATATCAGTAAATTTGATATATTATTCGCTAATCGACATCTGAAATGGCTTTTAAGGGCAGACTCGCTCATATCATAAATTATACTTTAATTACCTTAAATTTGTTTTTGATTTTTGCTATCAGATAATTGCGAGTAATCCGAAATTAATCTAATTTACCATTTTCCACTTTGCGCTGAAAAGGTGCTGTATTTCAGATGATAATGATGCGCTGGAGATGCATCTCTAATCGTATTAGCAAAATAATTTGCTGTGCCTATTTAAATGTATACACTTGCAGAAGTCATAAAGGCTTACCATTAAGCATTTGCTGGCATAAATCAGACTCAAGTTGAATGTGCAAATCTCCGGTGAATTATACCGACCATCCAGAGTCAGCCGCTTCAATTCAACTGAGGAGCAAATTGAGCTAGACCCCAATATAGCCGGTCCATGCAAATGAAAGCAGAAGCCGCACATAAACGAAGTCAGATTCAGAATCGGAATATATAGACGGCGGAATCGGAGGGTTTTATTATACGGCGGAGAGTCAAGTCAGGAGTCGACGACAGCTGTGTGGCTCTTATTGGCAATTATTGTCCATAAATTGCACATTTATGAGGGTTGGCATATGTGTGGGTGGGTGTGTGGGGCGGGCCGTTAGTTTACCTTTTTGTGAATGCCGCAAATGTGCTCGTATTTTGCGTCTAATGTGGTCCATTAAGAGTCGGTCCAGTGTGTCCGCTCTGGCATCTTCATCCCCACCGCTTTGAGCAAATATTTGGCCAACGGCTAGCCACTCATCCAGGCTCAAAATGTTGGAACTTGGCTTTTGCGGTTGTTGGCCCAGTTAGAGAGCCACGCAAAATCTGCTACTCATTCAGAAGATTCGAAGGCGTTGGCTTAATTGCATTTCATAGCAGCTTTGTGTCGGCTTTAAGTCAGCCCAACCATTCTCCCCTATCTTGATTTGTTTTCCCAGCCAGCCTAGCGCAAAAAATGGGTGGCTTTTCCGCCGGGTCGAAGGGCAACTGAATCAATATATGGCAAGTGGGCGAGTGGATGCCAACAAATCTACTTGGGGCACAGATTCTTCGAAACTGAGGGACGAAAGTGGGTGCGAAAAATCTATGCATGAATGCGATTTTCAACACATTTTTCACATTAACTGCCAGCAGCTCGGGATGTCGACAGCGTCGTCTGTAATTTTGTATGCACAGTCTGCTGGCAGGACAACAAATCAGCATCACCCAACCAACCCACCCACACTACGAGTGGGTGGTGTGCATCAGTATCATCGGAATCAGTGGGTTATATGTATCTGCACTGGGCTGATCCCTGTCCCACTGCAGTGTCATATAAATAAGAGCCAACACCCGCAGTTGCAATTGCAGTTTCGATCAGAGTTAAGCGAGACCGATTGCCAAGTGGGGAGAATAGATATGATAATGCCAGGACACGCCCAGTTGACTAGATGGAGTTGGAATGAAATAAATGGGATGGTGGTACTTGGACTTGAATGCAACTTGCATACCCTACAGTCAGAAGGGGAGAATTCGAATTTTAAAATAAATGGAATTTTAAAATATCTTTACTTTATTATATTGTCAGATGTGAGCTAAAAATGTAAGATGTTTGATTGAAGGTTCATATCCAAAATCTTTGAAGGCTAAGATATGCCTCAGGTTAGTCATCCCAGATATTTATTTCGCTCTTGTTTACTCTTTGTATTTTTCTCGAGTATTTGCCAAGTCAACCCATCGATATATCCAACTATCTTTGTATCCCCCATTTGGACCAATGTGCAGCCACCATAACTCAGCACTTGTCAATGCAGATGGAGCTCCTGGTGGTGAGGCGATTCTGATTCTCTTCGTGTAAATAGGAAAAAAATTGACACGCATTTTTCACCTTTGCCATTTGACAGCATGAGAGACTGAGATTGAAGGAGGGCGGACATGAGTAGGAAGAACTTGGCCGGGCCAACACACAGACGCTTCCTGTTGTTCAACTTGATTTCCGTCTTAGAGGAGGAGCTCAACTTTCGATTTTCTGTTCTGTGTTTTGCATCGCAGTTCAAAAAAAAAAAAAAATGGGATGGAAAATCTCGAAAGGAAAAAAAGTTGCAGTCTCGTTTCTTGGATTTTTTTCCTCCAATGCTCAACTTTCTATGCACTGTTTTTCCTTATCATTTTTGATTTATGTAACTGTTTTTATTATTTTCATATTGTTCCCGAACGTCGCTGTGGGTGGGCGGCTGCCCCGCCCCTTCCCCCCCAAAATCTGATTGCTGAAATCACAAGAGTTTTTCCTCACATCTCGGTCTTTTTCCCTTTACCAACCATTCACATCATTTTTGTGTGCGTTGTGTGCCAAAAAACTGGTATTCCATGGCTGAAAAGTTTACGGCAGTGAGAAGATGAGCAAGTGCCGGGGAAAACGGGGGGTTAAAATAGTAGTGGCTATATGTGCATGGCGTGCAAGATTTCTTACGAGTTTTGAAATTTGATTTCTGCTGTTTGTTGTGGAATTTGAAATGATTATGGGTGGTGGCAGAGGCGTTGCTCCATTGGAAACTTGCATTATGCGCTTTGTTGGTCAACAAGAAATTTCTTTTGGCCAGCAATGCGAAACTTTTTGGCCAACACAGCAGCTCCTTCTTGCATGAATTATGCATAGACCAGGCCGACACTTGAACATTTTTGGGAAGTTTGAAGCTCCACTTCCGGAGCGGAGATTGCTCCAAGGGCTTGCTGCCTAAATGCCAGAATGCCAGTCAGTCGGAAAATGTATTGCTAATGTCCCTTGGCATCAGCAATTAGGCAAATCAGCCGTAAACACACACACACACATGTAGTCTCTGCCTGAGTAATTGCCGTTTTGCATTGATAAATAACCAACCCATAATGGCACAATCACTTTCGATGGCAATTTATTTATGTTGCAGGGGCCACTTTCGATTCTAAATCAAATCGATAATTGCACTCGCAAAAATTATGAAATATTTAAGATAATGTATGTAAGTATAATTTGAGGGATTTACTAGCATTACTTAAGACCACCAATATTGTTGTGAATATAAAATCATCAATTTACTTACTTTAGGAAATAATGCATTATTATTATATTTAAGTCTTTTAACATTATTTGCCTAAATATTTCTTTAATACTTAAACTAATTAGATAAAGAGCACCTTGCCACGCAGAACTGCCAAATCATTGGCCAATTTGGTTGATTATTGCCTAGTTGTGGGCAACACTTGCCGATTGCCAAAATGGAAACCTCAAAAATCACTTCAACGAGGAGTGAAGGCTTCTTTTTATCAGAAAACTTTTAAAGGAAGTGAAGGGCATATGGAATGGCTGGCTGAAGAATTCCAAGTGCTGGCAATTGTTGACATTCCTTAAAGTCAGCCACAAAAACGCTGGGAGACCAAACCTCGTTTCACTCCGCCTCCTTTGAGTTTCACGGGCCCACACAATGAAATATTAATAAATTCCATTACTAAAGAAAACACACTCGAGTGCGCAGCAAAACATCAATGGCATCGGCATAGAGTTTGGGAACACTTGGATTCAAGGAGGACGGGTTGGAGGAGCAGGAATCCTCACCAGAGGAGACGCCGATTCGATTCTCAGACTTTCTCAGCTGAAGCATTTCACTTTTGCCACGCAGACAATTTTCAATTGAAGTGGGATCGAAATACGTATTGGGAATGGGGGTACGAGTAGAGTATATGGTGACTTTCCAATTCAATCTAGAAAATACATAGAGAATGTATCGCATATAGACATTCAGATGGTATTCACTGCACACTTACAATATTTTCTGTGTCGCATTTTGTTGTTTGCCGAGGCTCTATTGACAATAAATACTGTCGGGATGAGAACGATGATGATGATGATGATGATGAGGATAGATGGCGGTTTAAGTGTCTTTCGTTGGCCTTAAAGCCGCATTTCTGCGAACGGATGAGGCTTTAATGCCCATTACGGCCAAATTGGCACTTATCGAACTGGCGAGAGGAGCCCCATGGGACTGGTACAAGTGCAGATACTCAAATTGGTATTAACAATAATATTTGATTTGCCAAATGAAATCCGCACTCACACTGTGTACGCAGTTTTAGGCAAATGCCCTTGTTAACAAGGCCAACATGGCAGGAATGTTCTAGCCGATTTTCCCTCCACCCAACAGTTTGGCAATTAAATGCAAATGGCGTGTGAAAGCCAATTTTGAAAAGTACACAGACAAAAACTAAGTGCAAGGCACTCGCATACAGCTAATTTGTAAGGACCAGCTGGAAGAAAAGGGGCAAAAATGGGAACAAAATGGCTGAAACAATGACATTCAGACTCCGCCCGACTAAGTGCCTTTCATTGCTGGCCAAAAGTCGTGGCAGACTTTGGCCCGAATCGAGTGGAAGTGTTCGCCTGATTACTTTTTGCTGGCACTGTTTGGGAAACACTTTTCACGCTCTGGCAGTGATTTGATATTCTTCAGGTTTTCACCTAATTGGGGATTAAATCTTTACTATTGTGTGTACTACGTTAATTAGTGTTTAGTTAAAATGCATTTTGATAATAAAGCTTAAAATGTAATTGGGAAAAATCCTGCTTATACTCCTATGGATTATTTCTTATATAAATGAAATGAAAGTTTCAACAAAATTACAATGAAATGCATAAAAATAGAGTAAAATAAAGTCTAATATATTTTGGCCATTTGTGTTTAAATCTTGCTACCTTGCCAAATATTGTGAAGCAATATACATACGTTACTACCGGTAATGACTTAATAATTCCTCTCGGCAAACACAGATAATTATCTTAGAATACATGTTGCCAAGGCTACGTCGTCCAGCTGCATTGAATTACATTAAATTACCAGTTGGAAATGTATCTACCTGTATCGTAATCCTAAACCACATATCCCCTTCTGAATAGAAAGCCCACAAGGTCTCTAATTTAAGGCTTAAACTTTAGAGTATCCATATCAATTGAGTGTAAACTATCCCTTTCAACAACTTGGTATGCCCACTGCCAAACCACCAATTTCCATTCAGCGATCCTTTGTCTATGTGAGTGACTTTAATTGCTCAAAGGCAGACGCGAGATTCGCCTGGTCGCAATGGAAACCTTTATTATAATTTCGCCAAGACATGCGGTCAGTTGGATGAGCTCGAGCGGAAGTGGGTCTATTGGGTGGCTTTCCTGATGCGTGGGCTTATTCATTGACGTTGACCCAAACTAAAAACCTCAAATAACGCAAAACACAAACAATCAGTTACGATCCAGCCACACGCCATGGCCAAAAATTATGGGAAAAGCTGGGAAGGAAGGAGTCATGTCAAAATCCAAAACCACAAACAATTGCAAATTAGACGTTATTTAGACCAGAAATGCCGTCCCCAAAAAGTTGACAGCCACCGCAGAACTCAACCGACCTACTACTGTACCGTTCTGTGTGTACAGTGAAATGTCGAGAGGAAGGAAGTGTAGGAAATTGCCTATTTGCAATTGTAATTTATTCATTTTGCTTAATATGCCGTGAAACGCAAGGCTTTCACTGCTTTTCCACTGCCCCCCACGGCAAACAAAACAATAATTTTCTCATATTTTTTTTCGGTTTGTTTGTCGTATTTCCAGCATTTGTACGCCCATTTTTTGGGGGTCACTGGCTGCTTGTCAATTGCAATGGTTTGACTAATGACTCGGCGGCAAGGTCATGGATAGAACAGAACCCATTGTTGTCGATTTCAATTAGGAGCTGCGCCTAATTTGCATAATTATCATAAAGTTTGACGAGGGATAACGAGCCAGTCGAGTGGGAAATTGTCCTAGTCCAACTAGGATTTTATCTGCTGGATGGATGGATGAATTTTGTACTCCTCGAGCATGCAAATTAGTTCTTGATTTGTCCCATAATGAGCCTGTGTTTTTGCACTTTACAGTTGTGGAAAATGATTTTCCCTACATTTTCACTTATTTCCAGAAATCTCGACCTATAAAACATTACTTTTTGCAACTAAGAGCCTTCAATGAATTGAACTAGGAGGCATTGTGGTGTTTGCTCCTTTTGTTCTGCCTTTAAAATCCATGCCACATTTTCAATCTCCTTTAGACTTAATCCTTAAGCTGTTACTCTCAATTTGCACAAGATCTTTGATTATTGAGGGACTTTTATCCCACCATCCCCGAGGTCCTTTTCAGCAGGATGCTTGAGCAAATGGACTGCAGAATAGGCTTGTTGCTGGTCGATGGAGCTATTTAGACAGATATTCCTGACCCGCTCACCTGGGTTTCCTCGAGGAATTGGCCCATAGATTGCAGTTTTATGTCACAACATTCAAACAAATAGCCGGCCATTTAAAACGGTTTAAAAGCCATTGCTGCAGTCCGTAACAGCCGCACGGTGTCCTGACTTTTCCACCAGACAAAACAGACAACCGCCGGGCGGTATGAGTTTTCCCCATTTTCCATCCGAGAGTCCTTTTTCCGGGGATGGCAATAAATGAGCGCCCATTTGCGTATGGTTTGGTATGGCTTTTTGGTTTTTGGCCAGCGAACGTTGAGGCTGGGAAATTGTTTTGGCTGTCGAATTACGTAAACATTGTCATAAATGACAAATTTAGCAGTCGTAGCCGAGTCAAGCATTTCATTTGCTGTGGCAAATTTGTCAATCTCGTCCAGAGTTTTTTTGCCCGCCATCCAGCTATCACGACTTTGGCCCAATTCTCAGCGTTTTTGGCCCAGACGCCGCAGGGATTCACATGAGGCACTTTCTTTGTTGGTCTGCTAACTTTGTTTTGTTTGGGTTTTCTGTTTCTCGTTTTTTTTTCTTTGGTTTTGGCCCGGAATTGCTTTCCTCTCTCGTGATGAAAGTCGCAAGATGGAAGACTTTCTCCGTCTGCGGCAGGCGCGACATATTAATTATTCATTTCGATTTTGGTTTGCTATGGCAGCGGGATACCCAAAAACCCGGCAAAAAAAAAGAGGAGAAAAATCCAGCCAGGCTCTTTTGGGCGGCTTGTGATTTATAAACACGCGCGTCGCTTTGGGTGATTTACTGCAAATTGCTTTATAATGTTATATACATTTTGTAGACGATTTTGCTGCTTTTCAGCGTTTTGCCTGCTTGCGAGTAATTATAAGAGAAACGAAAAGAAAAATGAGCCATTTGCTGGGATTCCTAATTCAATGGATTAGCCGCACGACCTTAGGCTATATGTTGTTAACAATCTAAAGATCAGAATATTATAAAGCTTTGGCGTAGATTTGCGGTTCAGCAAGGCTTAACTCTGCTAAATTGTAGGGAATTTATAAAATATTAATGAAAATGCATATATGTGAAGATATTCAGCAAATAAAGAAATAATTAGAAGGCTTATGACTTCCTATTTTATTCTCCATTTGAATATAGAATGTAATTACCTCTATATTAATGTTAATTTATGATTTATTTAGAATCTATGCATTTCATGTCTAATAACCAAGATTGTTGTTCATATTAATCAATAATTCACCAACCATTTCTTTTCATTTGCATTGGTAATTTTAAAGTACAGCTTTGGCCTCGCAGCATTTTTAATGATAATGGAAGCGGAAGGAAAAAAAAAATACTTTCACGAGACACGTAAAAGTAAAAGCAAATCTTTGCACATCTGTGAATGTAGTCCTATTTTTTTTGTGAATATGTGTATTTATGTAAATTTTGGCTGTTCGCTGTTTCTTTTTTTTGGTTGGCCAGCGCTTTTTATTGTATACATTTTTCGTAGCTGAAAATTAGAAATGTTCCACTGCGTTCAACTTCACTGACAGTGCGTGGCAAATTGCTTTCCAAAGTCTAAAGTCTGGCATGTCTGCAGAACACGAGAGGGCACACACGTAGCTGCACTGAGAGAAATATCGATGAAAAACTAAGAGAAACTTATGATACAACTGAAAGTAATACAAATGACTTGAAGAAATAAATGTAGTGTATTTCCTTTCAATTCAGTTACAACATAATCATTTATTTCTCGCTGTGCACAACCGATAGCTAACAATAATAGCAAAAAATGGCTTTTTTTTGCTTTGCTGCCTTCTTTCCGTTTCCTAACCATAAGTGCGGATGGGCTGGAAAAGTTGGAAGTGGGCGGGATGATATAGGACCCTATATGGCTGTTCGCTGTAGCGGTAATTTGCATGTGCAGACTATGGCACATAATATCCATGCATTAGAATTATGAATACACCCCCCGCCCCCCTGCTCATAACGAATAATGGCAACGAGTGCCGGAAAGAAATTTTTAGTAGATAAATGCGCAAAAATCGAAATTTCCCTCGCACATTACGGCGTGTGCACACGGCGTATGCGTAATAAATGTGCCCGCTGCCATTATTATGACAGTTATGTCGATGAATCGATCACACCCACCGGAGGGCAATAATTATAATGCACTGGAATAGCGTAGTATACTCGCATAGTAAAGTCAGTCGTCCACTGCCGAACTGAACAAAAACCAACAAGGCGCAGGGGGACACAACTAAGCTGCCTGGCAGACAGGCAATTAAGTTAATTACTGTTTAAACTTTCCAGCCCGGCCAGAAGTCGCCTGTGTCGGGTTGGCGGAGCGGGGCAAAAAAAACAACGAAAAAAATATATTTAGCAAATTAAATTCCCAAGTTGCTGCCAGAGATTGAGCACGTGGCCTGGCCAAAATTTTAAGCAGCGAAAAAATGAAAACCGAAATGTACCTCTGCGTGAAGACACAGTGGGTGGGAAAGTTTACTCAAACTTAAAACATGAGTCTTTAAGATTTGAAAGGTTTGAAAGAAAGTGCACTTTGAAGAATATTAGAATATTATAATATTCGTACTAATTAAGTCGAACTAAACTGTTTTACTATTTTAAATCTAGCTTAAATGTATTTTACATTTATAAATCACATAGACATCATTCTTATTTATTCAATTTTAAACTTGCATGATTCGATTTTAGCCACTGTGCCTCCACTGCACTGCCAACATTATGCAGGCGGCATGCCCCATTATCATTTTGCTCATTTCCGTTGTCGTTTTTGATTTGGTTTGCAGTGACAGAAGGGGCAGAAAAAAGCTGCTTTCGAGTCTGCCAATGGCTGTATTTGAGTTTTTGAGGGAAAGATGCGGTTTCTTGAGCCCCCCCACAAAAAGCCGCCTTCCCTGCCATACCCATCAGCATTTAGCCAGCTTTGTCAGTTGCAATAACTTTCGCGTCAGTCCAACCAACAGATCGTAATGCTCTTCGCCTCCGTTCTGCTCTTTACAGGCCGCATTTCGTGTAAGGACGGCATAAAACAGAAGCGGCAAATAGAAAAGCCAAACGGCGGCTAAGTTCCCTTTGTCTGCCATTGCCGCAGGAGCAGAGAAGGCGGAGCAGGAGTCCTGGCAATTGGCCAAGTTAATAGAGAGCCGGGAGGCCCGATAATGACGTTGCTGGAGCTGCTGCTGCTGCCGCCCATGTTGATGATGAGGCTGCTAACTTGGTTATTGCTGCCAGCCTAGAGGACACAGGACGAAGTATCCAGACCAGAGCCTCTACACCCACCAGACGGACAACACCAACAACAACAAGCTCTGCAGCTGCAACGACGGGCTTACTGCATTTCCGCATCTTGTTCCTGTCGCCGCCGCCGCCCGCCGTCGCCGCCACCCGTCGCTGTCATCCTTGTAGCCCAGTTCCAGTCGTTGCCACAGCCGGAGTCATCATGCCCATTGCCCATCCACTGCCGCTCTGCGTGGCCTGGCTGCTGCTCCTCGTCGTGATTGTGATGAGCGGTAAGTACACAGATACAAAATTATCCTAGGTATAAATCTTAAATCTTATTGATGCGTGATATAAAACAGATTCGAAATGCTGCCAATGACCTAAATATTTTAACCTAGTGACTTTAGAAGCTGCAGTTCGATTTTCTGCTGTTATTTGCTGCAAACATATATATAATAATTTTTTTTTAAGTGTACCGTGGCACTCCACCGCATCCAAACCCTGCGGCACTCCGCTTTCTGCCTTATTGTTGCCGCAGTTAATTGTTGGCATTTGTTTGGCGGCGATTCCTTTCCTTTTTGGCCCCTTAATTGTCCGCTGCGGCTCGGGATGGGATTTTTGTTTCAATTAACAATTAGTTTTGCCAACTGCTGCACAAAGTTATGCCCGGACGGGCATATTCCATTAAATGTAACAATATTGCGTATACGCCCGTTGGGCCTTGACCAAAACTCGAAATGAAAAGTTTACGCTTGCATCCATCACAACAAAAGTGGTCTAAATAAATGAACAAATGTATGCTCGGCAAAGGAGAAAAATTCAATAAACTGCAGAAAGTTTGAGGCAAACTTAAATCGGCTTTTGCCTGGCTTGCCAAAGAAATAGTTTAAGCTGTTTCATTCAGCACAAAAAAAAAAAAAAAAGCCACAGGAATAGCTTCTGGTTTTGGCCTCTGGAGAAATTCTCAACAAGTTGTCTTGTCAACGAAAAATTCTTCTTTGTTTATTCACAAATTGCTGAACATTTGGCAACATCGTCTTTAAATCGTTGTCAGTTTTTGGACCACATTCGTTGCAGCAAATGAGTGCAATTGAGCCTAGGGCCCATTTTCCCCCCAAAGCCCAGCTTAAAATGCGACATAATATTTTGCCTAAATATTTTTCCACAACCGAGCGAGTTTGGTTGCAAAATATTTTAGCAGAAAGCGGTCAATTCAATGGGTAAATGCGACAAATTAAGTATAAAGCACGTGCAACCGGCGATTGAATGCAGTTTTCAGCGCGAGATTAACACAATTTAAAAACGTGAATGGATTCAATTTCAATTGCCAAAACCGAAAACTGATTTAATTAACAGTTGTCAGAGGGCAGTGATGGGCGAAACGCAACCCTTAATGCATTTGATTTATTTTTAAAGCGTTCGAAATTTATTGCAGAAACGGCAACAAATAACTGCCGCCGAGAAAGAAGGGTCATTGGAACAATTCAAAAAGTGCTCGAATTAATTGCATTTTTGGTGCCGGAGAATGAAATGGGTGAAAACAAACGGAAAAACAAGTAAATCGCAAAAAAAATAGGGAACAAGGGAAAAAAGTAGGCGACGGGCGTGGACATATTTCAAAATTCAATTAAAATAAAACAAAAAGGCGGCAACATCGATAGCGACACTATGCAATTTCCGCTTAGGGCGTGGCACCCAGTCAGGTGGGCGTAAAAAATAATTAAACTACGACCAAATAAACATCGAACGTCGCGCTTTTGGCCATTTTCCCAAGAACCGAAAGGCCAACAAATGGTGGCAATTTTTTCACGATTTTGCATTGACTTTTGCATCCGACATGCACAACATTTTCAATTGAATTACGCCAATATGTTGAAATAGACGCTGATCATTCGGTGGAAAAGCCATAGCTGAAATTGTAGAAATAGCACAAGATGAATTAGCATCGCTTTCACTCCGGTTTTAGCTAATAGTGATCAATCCATTCGTCAATCAATCAATTTGCTCTAAGCGCATTTTTCTGTTTGACGGCGGTCAAATTAAAACCGAAAAAGGACCAAATTTCCACCTGCTAGTTGTTGATTCTGCCCAGGATTCCATACCAACCCATTCCCCAGTGTTCACAAATAAATTATTTCCACTCGCTTTGGTGCGCTTTCTACTCAAAACAACCAAAAAAAAAAAAGAAAAATAATAACAAAAGGGAAATGCTACCCATTTCAGCAATTTAAATATTGATTATGATTGATTTAGTGGAAAAGGCCGCAACTAAATTTTGTTTATTTGCCAATGCCACACTTCAATTCAGTTAGCGATTCCGAGCGATTTCAATTCCGAAAATTCCACAAAGTACAATTTACGACTTCCAGCATCGTGCTTCATATGAAGTAATTTTCATATGAATATTTTTGCAAGTCTCTCGTGTGCATAGAAATTGCATATTTGAGTTGAACTTTTGGCCAGTGTTTGGCGAACGCAAAATGAAATCAAATAAATAATTGCACCACCGAAGAAAGGATGGGTCTGGCCAATGGTCAAATATTTGCTAGCAAACTTTTTGGCTCTGGCCAAGTCATTGAACGTTGTTTGGCCTGGCCAGAAACTCAAACACATGCGAAAAGCTAGCTAAAAAGAGGAAAATAATGAAAAAATCGTGGAGCAGGAGCTGGCGGAGGAGTTGCCAAGTGAAGTGGAGTGAAGCGAACTGCCAACCTGTGCCAACAAACTTGGCCACGTGCAACGTAGGTAATTGAGTATGAATGGGGAATGTGTCGAAAGCGTTTTCTGATGTTTGCCAAACAAAACGCTGCAGGTTCCTTCTCCGTGCTCCTCCTCCAGACACACACTGGCAACCAAAGTAGCTGGAAAATGAATTCGATACATTATCATGACGTCAAGTCGTGCGTGGTGGTGGCGACTGGCGAAAAGTATAAATTACATCTAATGCCCCGTGCGCCTGATATCGACGGCGTTCCAGTATCGCATTTCCTATGCGAAACACCTGCAGACCCATCTACACAGAATCACCACCCACATCTATATCGACCCACTTTGACTGGCAGTCTGAGCAGTGAGAGGACTGAGGACTGAGGACTGGAGGAGGTATCCCTGCAAATGTGCGCATAAATGAATTACCAATGAACCGCATGGTTCACGTTTTCAATTTGAGCAGGCTGGGCGCTAATTTTCGGGTGGGGTAGTCGACTTGCCTGACGGAAAAGACGACCGTCCTAGAACAAAGAGCGAATAACCATTTGACAGATGTGCTAGCCGAGTTGTGGACCTAAGGAGGTACAGTGGAGACACGCTTCAAGGAAATAATTTTATACAAATTAATAAACAAACGACTGACAAATACAACACAATCGATATTTATAGATTTGTTCATTCGGTCAGCTGCGCACATTTAAGTCTTTAAGCTACTTACGTTTACTGAATTCCTTCTGCGCTACAGCTTTAATTTTGAATTTTATTTTACTTGTATTTCGCTTAGTTTTCATGGACTTCTTTCACATTTAAGAGTTTCCAAAATTGCAGTGCGCTTCGTCACTAACTTAAAGGCATGCTACTCACTACATTGCTGTGAAAATATTTGCCTCTGTTTGCAAGTGCTTCTTTCGCCTTAAGATAAAGCCTGACGCCAATTAATTTAAGCTCACCCAAAACACACTCATTTTCGTAGCAGGAGAAGCTCTTGATAGACACACAAGTAAACAACAATTCGCACAACAAGGCTTCACTGTACACGGCAAAGATGTGTGTGAGTGTGAGTGAAGCGGAGCAAATCGACAGCCTACATAAAAGCGCAATTTGCGCAATTCCAACGTCAAGTTCCATTTGATTACAACACGTTGACGAGGACATACGCACTTCTGGAGGAGATTTGGGTGGTAGGTGGTGGGTGCTGGGTGGATACCTATATGGGAGTATGTGTCTGCAGCCGGTAAAAGCAATTTCAGCAAATCTGCAATTGTTATGTCGCCTGCTAAACAACTCACTTCGAAGGCAGCCCGCTCGCACGTCAAATATTTATATTGCATTGCTATTCCTTTGCGCATTTCCCAATATCTATATGTATATATGTTTCTCTAGGCCTTGTTGCTCTTGGTTTTGGTTATTTCGGGTATTGATTAAGCGCCTTGAGGGAGTTGGCATAATGGCCCACCTCAATTACTGCAGCAGTTTATGTGCCCGTGCGGACGCACATGTCTGTCTTGATTTTTTACAGCCTTTTTATAGTATCCTGTATATAGATCGTTAACGTCACGAAAAGGGGGGCAACAAAAAATAAGCACACACACACAGACCGGAAAGCATAAATCATGCAAACGACTTGATGGCGTCTATTAGTCTGTTTATAGGCCTAGTTAAAATGTTTATACGGCTAACTTTACGGTGAGCAGCAATTAAGCACAACGGACGGGTCCTGTTGATCGCGTTTCACAGACCCCAAACAAAAAACAAAGAACAACAAAAAGGTGGGGTCACATGGAAACAACGGCAACAATGTTGTTGCGGGAGATGTTAACAAAAAAGTGAATTTAAGCAGAAAAATATAAAGCACCATTTAGTTTTAAATGTCAGACCAGTTTTAGCTGGAAATTTAAATTTTGAATTATAAAATATGCTAATGTATATAGTTGTCATATATGTATTAGTTAGTCAGCATTGTGTAAAGTCGGTGTGCTATGATGAAAAAGCTTTTTGTTGAACTCATTGATTGCATTTCGACAACTACGGGGCATAACCACCTGCGGAAAGCAAAAATGAACAAGGAGCCCAATCAATTTGCCCAATAAAAGCATTGATAGCTGTCTGTATTTTCCCCAGTGTAAACTTGATGAGCAGTGATTACACATACTCACATTTACCGGGTACGTGAGTGAAACGCGGCCCAACTTATACTACGGATTCAGGGGCTCCTTTGGTGGGTGGCTGCTGTCAGGATTCCCAGGAGTGCACTTTACGCGCCACTTGTGCGGAATCCTCCGCAGGAATCCTGCGATGGCGCAGCGGCAACAAATGAGAATTTATTCATTGAACTTTGGCGCTTCTTCCTTCTTTTTTCCCCGCAGAACAAGCACTCATTTATACCCATTAAACGAAGAATTTCCGTGGCAATACAAACAATTTCCGCAACTAAAAAACACCCAATGATGTGGCTCGTTGGAGTCACGGTCTATTTATGGGGCATGTGCCTCCACATTCAACCTGGCCATTTATTGATGAATTTCGTTTTATTTAATTTCATTCGATGGTGGCCAGCTCTTGAAATTCGCTGTATTCGCCATTCGACTGACCGGCGCGTACGAGAAGTCGAAACACAATTTCCAACTTTGTTGTTGTTTGCTTTCAATTCTGCAGCTTTCGCTGCCACGCCCACTTAAAGGAGTGGTAACAGCAACCAGGACCAGCATCATCCAACTGCCATAACCCACCGCCCACCACCCAACACCCAACCAACTGAACCACGTGAAACGTTGTTGGCATCTAAAGTGGCTGCGATTAGTTTGCTAATGTTGTAATTTCATCATTGGCGGCCACCGAGCTCTTCGCTACGGAAAATCTACGGCTGAGGGCGAGATTACGGGTGAGACTACGGCGAACCACTCAACGCACCGTACGCCGGGCGCTTAGCTAAACATCGTCAGGTACTTGACAGCCGGGAGACCGCATTTTGCTGACCATTGTGCCAAGGAGCAACACACACACACACACAGCACCGCAGGACAATGGCCAACATGCGGCATTTATGTGACAGAAATGGGTTGGAAAGGAACTTCAACTTTATGAATGATATATTTTAGTTAAATGCTACTGGTAAACAAAAGTTTAGTTAACCATTTCATAAAGATTTAGACATTTAGACATTTACATTTAGATACATAGACATCAAGTAGGCTGAGTAAGCTTTAGATTTTAAATAGACAACTTAAAACACCACATTTTTTATTTACTGCAAGTAGTTGAAATATTTAAAATATTTTTGTTTTCCAATGCCACCCACTGTACTGCGTCCTTATCCATTTGGCCAACATTTGCTGAGTTGTGTTGGCCGCATTTCTCCAAGTTTTGTCGATTCATTGAAGTGAGTGGCTTTTTATTTGCGAGAAAATGGCCAACATTTTTTGCCACTTTTTTTTCCACTGCCGCTGCTGACTGAATGCCGTTTGCTGGCCCATTCTCTCTTATTTCCAATATTCCGGGCTAGGTTTTTCGACGGATTTTCGTATTGAAAAGGAAATGAACTCATAAAAAGTAATTTGGTCATAATGCTTTGGCCGAGTTAGTTACTTAATTTGCAGTTGCAAATAAAGTTTCGCTTTATTAATTTTGATGTCGAGTGCTGTTGTTGTTCTTCTTCGTTGCCGGCCACTTGATAAACTTGCGCTGGACCAAAAACTTTGGCTCAAAAAGCAGAAACGTTACGCAGAAAAATTGTTTATTACAAATAGGCTACGTCAGGCAGTGCGAATTCTATTTTGAATTGAATTAAAGCCAGGTTTTTGTAGCCTTGAGCTTGGCATTAAATGGAAACGTGCCACGGCTTTTGGACTGAAAACAAGAGCCGCCGCAGGATACCGCATCCACATGGTAACAAAAATTGGGTGGCAGACACTTGGATTGAAATTATGTTTTCTCTTTTTGATGCCCGTAGCGTTTCCAATTGAGTTTCTTAACTTGATATTTTTTTATATATTCTAGAATTCAATTAGAAGGCCACCTTTTGCACAGGTGTCTATATCCGATCCTTTGCAATTTTCCATCTAACAATCGTACACGCACATAGCAACGCAAAGTGAGATAGACAGCCATTGCGCGGAAGAGTCGGAAAACTTTATTGTTTTTCTTTGGCTGACTTTTGCCCCGGTTTTCGACGCGAGACAAAATTGCGAATATAATGAAATTTCTTCCGTTTCGCCGGTTGTAATTGTAATTGGTCTACAGCACCTGCAGCGGCAGCAGGAAAATGGTAGCTGAATTTTTCCCGCGGCTCAACTTTAAATGAGTGAAATTTCGTGGAGCGGCAAATTCGGAATGAGTTGGCAAATAAAAATGGAAACCGGCAAAGGGGTACAAATAGAATTTCCCGAAAATGAAAGCCTTTGAGCGTCAGCCGGACTTTTCTGCCTTATTTTGAGTTATTTATGGCAAAGTCCTTTCAAATTGATAGAAAAACACTTCGTATACTCGGTGACATTTTTCCCACTGTTCCGGGTGGGAAAAGTGTCGGAAAAATCGCTGCCAAGTCAACAGAAGCCAACAGTGTGAACTCAACTGCGTTGGGTTGATGCAGGATGGTGCCCTTTGTACCAAAAGTTCTATGCACACCAAGACTTTCGTCGTTTTTCTAACCAACACACTCAAACTCAGGCAGACAATGCATTTTCGCTAATGGCAGACGACAGGAGTCGCATTTTGGCGGCATTCACAAGAAAATTTGGTTGGTTTTCTATTTTCAAAGATATTTTCGGGAAGCTCAAACGTATAGTTTTGTTATACGTGAAGAAATGGCTGTTTAAAATGATTTAAAACACAAATCCAGTGAAATGGACCCATGGATATAATGCACTATTTATTTATTCACCATCAGCTTGTCCAGAAACCCACTTATTCAGCCGTTAAGTGAGCTCCCCGGGCAAACAGCTACTCTAAACTTTCCACTTCCATCTAAACTGGATAGCATCCATTAAGATTTTGCGCTGTTTTAGCTTCCACTTGAGATCTGATTTCAATTTGTCCTGCGAGATCCTTCGGCTTCGCCGTCTGCCGTTTTGTTGTTGGCACACGTTCATCTTTATTGCTTTAGTTTTCCTTTGAGAAATTATTTTCTTTACCTTAATGATTTTCCTGCTGCCGCCGCTTCGCCGACGAAGGACGAGGATGAGGTTTCCATTTCTGTTGCAATTGCAAATGTCCTTGCCTCGCCGTTCGCTGAGTGGCTTTGGAAATATTTATGTTAACTTGGTTGATTGTTGCTTCTGCTTTTATTTCGTTGTTTTGCCGCTGTTTGTCATTCGAGTCTTGGAATAAATTGAGAGATGCACGAAATGCCACTGTTGTCGTTTTGAGGCGAACGCAGAAATAAAATCAATTCTTATTTTTCGGTTTTCCCATTTAGCCTCTGTCTGGCTGGCTGTTTTTCATGCGGATTCAATGAACCATAAATTTGAAAGTGCCGCACAGCCAGACGCGACGGCGTCAGACTTTTCTGACAGTCAAGGGAGCACAGATAAATTCGCAAAAGTCACAAACGGAAAATGTGAAATAAGTGTACTGCTCTTTTCCCAGCAAAGTTTAAAGTTCCCCAAAGTATTTGGCTTTGTGGTAATCGCTTACCTGTTCAGAGCAATCGTACTCCGATTAGCTGGTCGGCCAAGTTGTTCGTCCTTGCACACAAATTGCAACAATTCGAATGTGATTATCCCAAAGGCACAATAAAAATAAGTTTTCAAGCGGAGCAAAACAGCAAGGATAATACAATATTCAGCATTGCACACAAAGGGACGAAACGAGGCAAACGCTTTTCCTCAATGATGTCTCTGTACCCGTCTCTGTCTCAGTCCAAGTCGCTGTCTCTGTCGCTCCTTATCTAGCAAACAATTTTATGCTTCCGCCTGAGCGACAAACAATGGAGCGTAAATATCCCAAAAGCAGGACCAAGGACCAAACGCAAACGAATGAAAGAAAACGCAATTCTATGAAAATGCCTCACATACAGCACATATAAATGTGCAAATGAGTGAGCGAATGACTGAGTGAGGGCACACGGAAAAATGGGCAGTGGAAATAGTATTTTCTTTTCATTTCAAAATGATTTCGTCGCTCAATTTAATTGTGTACTTGGTGCAGAAAGAAAAAATAAAATCAACTATAATATTTAAATGAAAAGAATAATTGAAAAGTGTTTGCTTATGTTTAAAAATAGTAAAAACGTGCTTAATACTTTAAAATCACATTTAATATCTAGTTGAAAAAATAGCGCCTCAAATGTGATTATAAATAAACAATCAAATTCTGGCATCCATTTATTTCTGGCTTTTATTTTAGACTTTACTAAAACGCAAAGGAAACGAAGAACATACTATGTTATTATATATTATTAGGTATCGAATCAAAAAGACTGCCTGCTTTTTTTCTGTGCACTTGAGTGACGGACCAAGGGAGAGGCCGTTCTGATGTCCTGATGCATGCATGTCCGGTGCAAGGGAACTCGAGGTGGAGGAATCCAATGGCTAGGCCTTCTCATTGTTCGGACATGCATAATAGACGAAGTGCAAATGCCAGGCTAAGTCTGGGATTAGACCAGATGATACCCATCGCATGAAGCCTTTCGCTGGGAAAGTGAAAAGGCGATGGTGTTACTAGCCACTCCGGGGTTATCCGCCCAATATCCCTGCTCAGGATAGGATAGGAATTAACCAGGAAAAAAAGGCAAAAATATAAAGAAAAGGGACCGAAAGGAACAGCAGGCTGCCGGCGTAGTTGATAAGATTTGGATTTGTCTACAACATTTATTGTCCTCCGATGTTGTTGAGCAATTTTTCTTTTTGGTCTTCCACTTTGTGTGCGGCCAGTAAAATGTGCTTTCTGCACAATTGTCATCATGACCCTCATGCAAAGTGTGTGTGTGTGTGGGTGCGCCAGGACACAGTGTCAACAGTGCTGTGTGTAGGTGTTAGTCAAAGCTGTTTTGCATACTTTGCGGCGCTCTGACATTGGCAAATATTTGTCCCTTTTTTCGATTCGTGTTCTCTGCTGTGGGACCAGGGCAAGAAAATAAGCGATAAATAAATACAATTTGCTTGGTCTCTTTATTTGCATTTAAGATCGTCCAGATAGAGCACGCAAATGATGGGCCCAATCCAATGGCCACGAGCCCATGGCACCCACGAAATAAACGATCAAACTACTAAAGAATTATTATGTGCGACGAGACAATTTTTTATGGTCATATCGAAATTTCTTTTTAAATTCACATAAATTGCACAAAAAGGGCAAAGGGGAGCAATATGACCCAAGGATTCCCTACACTCACTAATTTCCTTTGACATGCGACACAAGTGTGTGTGTGTGGAAGGCTTTGTCTTTGTGCGTTCGCGTTTTGCCGGCAAAACCCAGATCCGAATCCAACAGGGCGCAAACTTGGAGAGCCGGGAAATGGGAAGGCCGGGAAAGGGGCAAGTCGAGTGGAGCAGCCATGCCGATGACGAGTCCTGTCGCAGGAGGCTTAGACATGCTCTTAATTAATTTGAACTCGCGATGGCTGCATTTGCTTTGTGACAGCCTGCGATGTACCATCGTTTTCCCCCGCTTTTCCAGACATTTGCCGACACTTTTCCAAGTTCTGGGAAAGAATATAAAACCAGATGCTGAGGCAACTGTTGCCCAATATGAGATTCGGATCTCGTCTTTTGTTTTGTGATTACATGATTAACAGCTTAAATGGAAGAAACGTTGTGTTCCCAGCTGAAACAGGAGTAGCAATTCTTAAAATACAACTGTTCATAAAATTTCTTTGAATATCCTTGAACTATTTAATTGGTGCACATTGCAATATTTGATACGAAACAATTTGTGTTTTAATTAATTTGAAAACGCGTATTGTGCTACTTTTGGCAGCTGAATGGGGGAACAGCGCAATGTTTTTGTGATTCCATCAGTGAAAATATCCAATTATTGCATCTTTGATATGCAAACATTTCAAACAAATTGATTGCATGTCAAAAAGTTTTCAATTTATAGTTTTACTCAAATAAATATTCCACTCCTGAACTATGGAATTTTATAGTTTCTCGATTGAGGTTGTTTTAAACATCAAGAAAAGTAAATTTGTAGCTGTATATTTAAATGAAATTCTTCGAAAAGAATTGTATTTCTTTTCACTCCGTATTTGGCTTTCTTGGTTGGATCTTAATTGAGAATCAGCTTGCGCTGATTAGACAACTTATCCTTCTCACTCCACTCCTTTCTAATTCCCAGTACACTTTTCCTAAATTAACCTAATTTTCCACCTTCTTTCCATCCACTTGGCGTAGTGTTGGGTTAAGTTTGAGTTGACTTGTCTGACGCTCGGTAAGAAAAGACCTAGGACGAGTCGACTTTCAGTCAACGTTCTGCTCGCTCTGCCATAAATGCCAACTTTTGTTGCTTATTTACATATTTAAAACTTGTCGGGCTGGCGTTGAAGGTGCCTTTGTTCTTGGCCTCGTTGCTTTCATAATATTCTTGTGATTTTCACCCGGCTAAAAGCGGCGGGCACCCCTTTTTTTTCGGTTGATATGCCATGCAAATCGTATGCAATGTGCAAATTCTGTGTTGCAACAATGTGAACTTCAACGAAAGTGTTTGACTTTGCTAGCGCCGGGCATATTGTCTTACCTTTGTTCATATTTTATATTATTACTTTAAACTTGCTATATTGTTTGCCCCAGAAGTCAGCACATCTGTTCCTTGTGTTCGGTTGGTTAACTTCTTGCTTGCTTAACTTGTCCGTATTCATTTGGCATCATGCAGTTGAGAGTGGAGTCCTTTGGGATCAATGGAGTGCTTTAATGGCTCCATGGCCCACACGGCGTATGAGCAACGACATTCCCAATTCGCTTTTTCGAGGTTCCAATGGTTCGTGCTCCGTGTCCATCGTCAACGGTAGCATATTCTCGACGAGATTTAATGCATATGGAGAGTCCTCTTAAATATCTGACAGTTGAAATTGTTCAAAGGTACTGCTTGTTTATATAGATATATAGATGGGTGGTGTGTGAAGGGGAGTCGCGGGGGCGAATGGACAACGCCAATACAGGTGCGCACAATGCTAACGAGTGACATGCAAATGCTTTCAACAACAATTGCAATTCATGCACACCACGTGTGTCTGTGTGTGTGTGTGTTTGGGTGTTTCTGTGGGTGGCGAACGACGGACAGCCGTCTCACGTTTCGTTTCAGTTTTGAATGTCGATTTTTCGAGAATTCGCTCCTTTTTTAGTGCCTGCGGTTCGCTTTTTTCGCAGGCAGGGTATCCAGGATATGCTGGTGACACGGAAATTCCTTTCGTCACAAGTTTTACAGAAATAGGATATATTTTGTCAAAGGATTTGAGGACCAACCATGCTGTACTTTCAAAGTCTTGAGTGGTAAAGTTGCATTCTAGCATTCTAAATTAAATTAAATAAGCAAAATTTCGACTTGGAAAACACAGATTTTGTCCATTTATATAAATATTTTTTTTTTAATTTGTAATTCATTCATTTTACACATCATCAGCCTGTCGAATAGCCGCACTTGTTGTTCACCATTCGAACATTTAAAATTCTCAACCATGTGCTCGATGACGATGGCCAAAGATGTCGATGACTCTAAATGCAGCGACGACGGGAAACTTTTGTGGCAGCCTGTTTTTGTTTTCCGAGCCGAACAAGGAGACCTCATGACGACCACAACTCTGATGCTGCTGATGCTGCTTGTTTTTCCCATTTCTGCCACTTTTTCACATTCTCCTAGTGCTTCGGTGGTGGTAACTGCCGTGTGCGATCTCACTCGCTCTCCCACTCACTTATGCATTCGCACAAAATTGCAATTTCCACTAAGATTGATGAAAAACGTTTCCAGAGCCACGCCTCCGATTTCGCGCGGCGATGGCTCACCTGTTCACCCAGTTTTCCACATTTTCCCCAGCCCGCCAAATCATGTCATCAATTGAATTTCAAACGATTATTCCTGCACGTTCACAAATCGCGGCAAAAATATTTGCCACACCAGCCGTGCGTTGTCAGCAATTCCCGATTTCTGGCTGCTGGTTTTGCCTGTCATCTGTGAGTGAGTCCCCACAATACGTTTCGATTACGCATTCAAATCAAATTGTTGTCGTGGAGGTCGCACCAGAAGGAAAATGCGAATGCGAAACGCCTACGGTTTCAGTTAACCCATTCCACAGTAGATACTGGGAAAATATATTCCTACAATATGCGAAAAATTGAATATTTAAATGCACTTAAAGATATTTTTTTAGATGTTCAATAACAATGATAAAAATGTAGATAGGTATTTTTCGAAAAGAAAATTAATCGCTTGCATACATTTATTTAATTATTTATTTGACCCCCACATTTTTTTTTGAGTGTAAAATGTGTTTAATAATCCCGCAGAGTGCATTCACGGAAAATTCACATCTCGCAGGTAACTCAAAAATCAACATCCGCCGCCGGGCTCTTGCTGAAATTCTTGCGAACCGCTCGCATATTTTACAACTTAATTTAATGCATTTGCAATTGCATATTTCCGGTTGCGGGTGGCTGGCTGCAGGGCGTATACTTTATATATCAACTTAATATTGTATACAAACTGGTCTGCAATTTGCTGATATTAATCTTGCAAATAAATTTCTGAAAGCACTCAAACGTGAAATGCCTGCTTTCCGCATCCACCGCCTCTGCTGCTGCTCAAATATTTAATGAATATTAGTTTTCTTTGCTGGTGCCTACTTCTGCTCTATATAAATTTACAACTTGCCATCGGCTGGATTCCTGGACCCTGTTCCCTTTTTGGATTTGCCTTTTGCGGTTGTTGTGTTCATATTTATGTAAATCTGTATCTGCATTTTTGGTATAAGGTTAACGAGCTGTCCGGTGGCTCAAAACAGCGTGAAATGAGCAGATTTATAGGCTTTATTTTTGGTATTTAACTGGTGCTCGAATCACAAGAACTTAGCAGGTATCTGTTTCGTAGTGACCAGCTCTGTGGTTTCACTAACCATCCAGTTTTGAGCATATCCAAAGTTGGCTAATTGGCTTTCGAGGCCCATAAATGCCGCAGACTTCGGCTGTAGACTTACAATTGTAAATAATTAGTGTATTCAATTACAACTTCATAACTCAAGTGCAGTCGGGCCCGAAGTAGTTGTGTTGGCCATGTTATCCCTTAATTAGTAGCGCTCCACGATTCGGCAATGCATCTTGATTAAGCGGCGATTACACGCGCTGCAAACTGTGGCAGCTGACAGCTGTTGGCCGTGGCCAAGATGGTGTCGCTGATTTTGTACCAAGTGCACCCAGAATTTGTACGTATACGCACTAATGAAATAACAATGGATATTTTCGACCAGATGGGGTACGATTAAAATCAATTTGAGGCCATAAAAGTTTGCCAGTTAAATAAATCCAATAGAATTCATTTTAGCAGATGTCAAATCACATAAAGAAATTCAGCCAACTAATGGCAAATAAATACAATTTATTTCCTGCCGAAAACAAAGCTAAATTGGATTTAAATTGGAAACACAATAAGGATTAGCTTACGGCAACTCGCTGTATTTCCTGTTTTTGTAAACATTTTTCGTTTATTTTAATGATTCTATATATTTGTTTCTACACCAGTATTTTGAAATATTTATTTAAGGATACAAATAGAATTTCGAGATTTTTTGGTAAGCTTTTAATAAGTTGCAAAACCTTTTAGGATTTTATTTTCAAGTTTTATTACTGTTTTTCTAGTTTCCGATTGGAAAGGCAAATTTGATTCATGCTGATTGTGAAAAACTTTAATATTTTATGCATTTTTGACAGCTTAAAGTTAGTAAACTAAATGGCAAAATCGTAAACCAACTTTCTTTTACAGCTCAAAACATAATTATTTTATTTAACTATTTAAACGCTTACATGCTAAATATTTATTTCCGGAAAATACAGATTTTTGACTGCAAGAAGTGCAATCGGTTGTGAAATGCAATCTACTATTCAGTTTTTGCTGACAAGTAAAAGTGAAAAATCAGCATAGTCCAAGTTAAAATCAAAAACTGTAACTTCAATATTTATTTTACATAGTTTGACGTTGAAACTTGAGCGCAAGGACTTCCGCTGAGCTGCTCAAGTTCCTTTGTTGTCACTATTTGTTAACGAGGGCTAACAGGACCCCACTAAAAACTAGCTGAGAGCTAGAGTCCCTACATTTGAGACAGAATTTTTCATAAAACGTGCAGCTAATTACGTGTAAGTTTCTTTCACCCACACTCCAACTAGTCAGGAGCTTCGGGGCCATCCAGTACACTGGGAACTTGGCAAGGAACTTGGTAGGGAACTTGGGATTGCCCTATAATACAATTTAATTACTGGAAAAATCACAGTCAAGGGGGAAACTGTGACGGGGGTGGTGAAAAATGTTCCTTGTCAAATGGAGCGGAGCGGCAATAGTGCGTAAATCTCGGTGCCTTAAGTAGCAGCTTCTCCTAACCCCAATTGACAATGACATTTTGCCGTCATTAAGGAGTACGTACAGGACGAAGGACATTTCCAGGGACCCGGGTTGCTTGTTGGTTACTGGTAACTGCCTGTTGGATGTTGCCTGTGTAGCTGTTGACTCGTTGTGTGCGCAATTACAGAAATTAGCTTTCGTTTTTAATTTATTAGCGCCATTGTGCGTGCGCGTAATGGCGACAGGGGACCAGCGACGGGCGACAGACGACATCCTGCCAGCGACAACCTAGCAAATTTCTCCTACCAATCTCCATTATCACACTGAGAGCAATTTGTAGAACTGATTGTATATTATCAAAAAATATAAATATAGTATATTCTTTCAGTCTTTCTGTTTTGGATCCTAATGGACTTTTTTTTGGCCTGAAATTTTCTTAAAGACTAAGTTTAAATTTTATTGTTTCTGATAAGGCAATGTATGTAAATCCAACATGAAATATGTCATGGTCTTAGAATAAGGGTGATACAGTAAGACCAGGTTTTTAAATCACTTGAGGGTGTTGAAAATGGAAAGGAAAATAAACACATTTAAGGATGTAGGATACTAACTGGAGATCTGAAATTGGATTAGATACCAAACCATCATTGGTTTCAAAAGCAAACCCAAAAGTTAAGGGCAAGATTTATTAGAACTCCGTTAGAAAGTAGTTCAGAGCCATTCCTGCTGATTGAATAATAAAGTATTAACCAGTAAATAAATTCCATCGATACCGGAACAAATTACAAATTGTTTTCTGTGCATTGAGTACACTTTGGTAACATTTCCAGTTCGGGGCTAGCCTGTTCCGAACCAAACGTATGGCAAGACAAATGCTTCTGGCTGCTGCCGGGCCAAATTAATGTGCATATAACTTACGCCTTTAGTCCAAGGAGTGTCCCGAAGTCGAGGGCGTTGTGGGCGTGGCACTGGGAGGCAGAGCCATTAAGGTTGCAGCATTTGTTTGCCTTGGCCGCACTGAGTTTCATGCATTTTAAAGAACCACCTCGTCGAATCCAGCAGCTCACAACCCCTTCCAACACATGGCCAATGAAGTGTGTGCAGGTTTTAAAAATTTCATGATGATTTAACAGGCAACACGGACGTCATCTGTGTGCACATGTACGTATATATACATACATATATTTTTGAGAAATTGCATGCAAAAAGCCAAAAAGCATAAAAAAATCCCAGTGAGTTTATGTGTGCCGTTGGACAAGTTTTGGGTAACTATACGGTCCACTGGGCCACCAATGGCCAAGATTTATTTACTCAACAGGCAAATTGCGCATAATTGAAAGAAAATATGTGAGTAACGCCCAGAGGACCTGCAACGACACTACAAAATATGCGGTCTGGAATTAGCCCTGTTCTCTTGGTTTGGGAGTTGAAGTTTTAATTTAAATTTGAAACCTTTTATTTATAGATTAGATAAGCTGGAATATTTATGCGTGCTGTAAATATAAAGTAGTATCTAATGAGATTGGTAAAATAAAATATCCGCTTTCTGGCCACAATGGCTTATATTTCCGAAAATAAAGGTAATTTTTCAAAGAGTTCATTGCCGCGCATTAATGAAAGTTGAAAGCTTTTATCTACAGTGCCTCTGGGAGTGGCGATGCTTTTGTGTCATTAATTATTTGGCTCGCGGATAATAAACTGTGGCGCGTTGCGCATACGCAGCGTGGTCCAGACGTGTTTAGCGGTCATCGAGGTTAGCCAAGCGTTTGGAGCTGTTGCTGCTGCGGTGGCCGTTAATAAAAAGCTCTCGTGTTTAAAGGTGTCTTTTGAGAACCAGGTCATTGCCCGCTGTCAGTAGTGTTAACTTACCTGTGTTTTTCGTGCATGTTGGCCGCAAGCTGCGCATTAGTGTGATTGCATAACATTTGCAAGGGGTAGATGGTGGTTTTGGGTTTTGGAAACATAAAGAGGAGCCTCTTTCTCGGCACGAAAACTACTGAACAGCGAGAGCAACAAGGAAGCCAAACCAAATCCTTATGTATGTGTATATGCCCCGCCGATGCAGCTGCTGTGGATAGTACGTGCTGGATTTCCCCCGGTTTTTCCTTTACCACTTTGCCAGACAGACACTCGCCCACAAACTCCTTCCCCGTTTGGCACACAAAAGTTTGCACAACACCACAAATTCTCGCAAATTTCCAGCTGCCGGCTCATAGTCGGTGATAATTTAAGTCGGAAATGTTCAAGGAGATCTCTGCTTTCGCTTCGTCCGCACGTAAACCAAATCCAAATCCAAACGAAGAAAAGTACTCCCCCCATCTTCTCAAATACGAACGTAAATTGCAATTACAACAATTGCAATCGCAATTGCAACAAGGACACGGAAACGAAATTTCGAAATGCGATTCCGAATCCGAGTCCGAACAGTAATCAAAGCCAAGCAAAAATGTGAGAATGCAATTATGGCTGTGAAGAGGCGATGAGAAAAAGTGGGGCTACCTCTGCCATAAAGTAAATAAAAATACACAATTTCTTGGCACAGTCAGTCGTGTAAGTTTACACACGCACAGCCAACGCCGGCTGGCTGTCAAACAAGCCGAAAATGAAATCATTGTCAATTCATAAAACTGAGCAAGAATGTTACAAATTGCATTTACATATGCTGCAGCATCCTTTTTTTGGCACACACACACAGATACGCACGTTCGCCCATTACGACGTCCATTATGCTTCATTGCGAGAGGCGCCGCTTGACACACATACATATATATGTGTGTGTGGGGTGAAAGTTGTGCGAAAGTTGGCCAAAAAGGGGGCGGGGCATGCCGGGCATGGCAGCCCATCGGGCTAAGCCCCTGGCAGCCATGTCGTTTATTTAAGATGACAGCGCCAGCAGAAGCAAAAGCTGCAGCTCCCGTTTTGGTCAAGTGTACAAAACATATTGCAGTCACTGTTACAGTCGGTTTATGTCGTAAATATGCGTACTCACTCGTACATAGAAAAGATCGGTGAAATATGAATAAGTGGGGCTGGGTTAATGTATTTATACGAAGGCAGGAATACAAATTACCATTCATGCATAAGCCTTTAAGGCCATTCGCTTAATAAATTCGCCAATGAATAATAATAATTCATTTTTCCGTCACTTTAATCGGACTTAATTTTTGCTCGATAGTTCGATATTTTATGAAAGATACTTGATATTAAAGGAAACCATTATCGTGATCTACTACCAGCATGCCTGTTCATGAACTCTGCAATGCATTATCTCAACTTTGCTAATCGCATGTACTTAAGCGTACTTCTGGGCTGCAAGTGTTTCCTGCTGGACGCTGACCTTGTTTTTGCTGCCTCGAGCGCAATTGACATTTATTAATTGGAAAACAATAATTCGCCTGCCAAAGTGGCAGGACCTCTGCCCCTCTTTGGCAGCATGCCAAGGGTGGCTCCTTGTTGCAGGATGATTTATTTCCGAGTCGAATCGAGCGAATCGAGTGGCATGAAGCGATAACACGCTGCACGGGCATCTGGTCGCCGTTTGGTAATCAGTTATGCAGGCAGCGATTTAAGGCCGTCATCAGCAGGAAGCGCCAAAGTATCCAGCCAGCTGTGCCCGGCTGTAGTCCACCCACTCTATGCCTCTTTCGTCCCATTAAAAGCTGTCAAATTTTAATGTTTTACATGGCAGGCTGAAAGTGGCAGCGGCAACATCATCATCATTCCCACCATCCCCATCCCCATCCCCATTCACATCCACTTTTACGGGCATGGTCATGGCACCTGTCCGTCCCGACACACCAGCAGACATCTCCGTGTCTACCCAGGCGGTAAACATTAAAAGCACATAGTTTTAATGAAGCAGGCAAGCAGCAAGCGGCAAGGATGTGGAGTAGTTGCTGCGTGTCCTTGTACTTGCCGCATGCTTAACGGCTGCCTGGCACACGAGGCGTATGTGGAACGTGGCCCCAACACGCGATAAATTCATTAAAGAACTGCGAGCGGCTACGAAATCTGGCTGCCTAGTCCCGCGGGCAATCTAAAATAATATAGTGCCACAGTGGCAGAAAATGTGTAAAAAATTCTAAAATGAAAATGTTCCATAAGTTTAAAATAGCGTGACGTGACAAAAAATAGTTTCAACTCTCCGAAGATTTATTTTTGCGAAAGTTTAACATTAGCGCTAATACGAAGTCGTAAAACGTATACAACAGAGACGTAACAAATATAGTAATATGTTTTTCTTTTTTATTTAAAGGAAATACTTTAATGGGCTTAGTAAGGTGTTAAGAAAAAGAATTTTTCTGTATGGAAATAAGCATTTTGCAGGGAACACGAAACCTAAATGTAGTCGATGTTTTACTGTAAGGACTTGGTTAAATAAGCTAGCAAGGGAAGTCTTCTCCAATTTTTCCCAGTATCTAAACATTGGTAATTGTTTTCGGTGCATACGGATGCATATCCTTTTGGGCAGCGAGCTGTGAGCACCGAGCTGCGAAGCGCACACGTTTATAGATTAACACATTTTTACTGCTGAATGTACTAATAAGGCAAACATTTCCACTTTGAGTTGCCCCCATGGGGGACTGGGGCCCTCAGCCGCAGATTCAGGAGCAGTACGTAGCTGGTATCAGGAGCATCAGGAGCCAACAGCCTGCAGGACCTGCTATCGCGCACAGTAGCAAACACGGGAAAGCTCGTACGTGAGCACGTGTGTGTACTTTCGAAATTTATAACACAACGCGGCGTTAGGTGAAGGGAAAACGGGGAAAATTGCTGAAAAGTCAGGTGAAGAAAAATGTGAGCGAGCAGCGGGGAAAACAAAGCAAAGCCAAGCGGCAAAAAATGTATTTCATTCAGTGCGCCGAGGCTCCCGTGAGGCTCAGTTCGTCCAGGCAGCCAGCCAGCCAGTTAAATGGCAAGTCCTCCGGGAGGGGAATCCCATGAATACGGCTCCTGTTCGCCATGTTGCTGTGCTGTTGTGATTTCGGGCGGGAAGCCAACGCTTCCTGGGAATGCACACACATGTTACTTGCTCCTGGTTCCTGGTTCCCCACTCCCGCCGACGGCTTCCGCTCCCGAGTACCGATTACTACTCCTGGATTCCGGCTGCAGCGCGTGCCTGGCACTGGCAACTTGGCAGCTGCTGCCCGTCATCGATGGCGACGGACCTCGCCAGCAATCAGATTCCGGGGGACGAGCGACGAAAGGCACTGGACAAAAAATATTAATCAAAATTAAAGCTTTCCAGCAGAGAGCAAAAATTAGACTGCAATAAACCAATGAACGTTACTGTACCAAATTTTAATCATTAAAACATCATTACTGACGAACTTCCAGATTATATTAAATTTAATTTATGTATTTCTATGATTCTATGATTAGAATTTAAGCATATTTTTCTTCAGTGCAGGAATCGTCGCCCACTGAAAAGCCTTGGCTTGACTTGTAATTACCACTGCATTGTGGACTTTTATTTTCTTTGTTTGCCAGTCACATTAAGTTTGGCCCGAAACCCCTGGGAGTCTGCTGCACCTGACGTCGATTGAATTACTGTTAAAATATTATCAGACAAGTTCTTTTTTTTTGCCGCTGCCTTATCAGCTGGGGAGAAAAAAATTGTCTAGTTGGCAAAAGGTCGGAGCACGTTTTCGGGCAAAAGGCTTTGAGATTAGCTTACCGCACACCTGAGCGGCTAAGTTAAACCAAGTGGAAAATTAACAGGGGAATTTTAAAAACGACTGCACAAACTCCTGAACGATGACTTTTGACCTGTCTGTTTCATTTTTAGTTTGAATTCTATTTTTGGTAGCTCTGCGAAGCGTTTTATTCACTTAATGTGAATACATTTACTCATATCACTGATGTTTGCTGTATGTATACACTGTGCAGCATTCAACTGTGAAAATTGCACTGCAACATTGTTATGGTTATATGGCCACATAATCGTAGGTTATAAAAAAAAAGTAAATGCCACCATAAATTATTTAAACTATTCAATTTGCTGCCGACGATGAGCATGTGCAAATCATTCGCGCTGAAGAGAAAGCCATAAAATGGTTAAATGCTGTCATTTCAATGCATTTCACGCAATAAACAAAGCGCACATAAAAATGGCATCATCAACTATAGTGATGAGCATTTCGAACAATAAAGCATTCAAAAGTTGTGGAAAGGAGTGGCGGCATAACTGTAGCGAAAAAGAGTGAAGGCCGCTCATCAATGCAATCATGCACGCATAAAAATCCCAATTTAATTCAATCAATTCGTGCCGGTTTCCATTTTTTTTTGTGTTATATTTCTTTGAGGTAAAACCCACTCAACGGAATACAAATTGCTGGCAACGAACTAAGGTTGGGAATAACCCAACGGGACGTGGAATGAGAGTCTGAAGCTGAAGGAATGACTCTGTGTGTCGCAGTCGAAATTGTCTGATGAATTTCTTCAATTCAAAACGTGACTGACGCAATGATTGTGCACGTTCTTCCTCGTCCTTCCATCGCTCTATAACTAAGTGCCACTATGTAAGTGAATAACTGTCACTGCACAGATCCCGACACATCCTCCACCGACTTGGTCCTGATTGCACATCACCAGTGCTGCCAGCTACCAAGTTTTCAAATCATATTTCTAGGCTAAAAATTATATATTTTTTAAACAGCGGGTAATGATAAAATGCATTCAATTAAGCTGGAGTGCTCAAGAATCAAATTTAAGGCAACTACCAAAAAAGACATACATACAAAAAGGACATTGCAAATGAACTGATTGTTGAATAGAATTCAATTCTGTTAATAATTAAAAAGTGATAAAGTGAAATAAAAACAAAATAAAATATACTTTGGTCTATGTCCAAAATGCTACGCGATTTTTGAATCCTGCCACTTTGCCAGCACTAGCAGTCGTGTATATATGATGAAGATGATCTGATGGACAGGCAGAAGGGTTCAAAGAGGAAGAGACATGGCTAAGCATGCCATAGTTGGCACTTTTAAGTCATTTGCTACGTTTTAACTCAATTCCAAATGCGACCATCAACCAAAGGGGCACTCAATCAAACTCGTAGCTGCGAATGGAACTTGCAGCAAAACGCGTACGGCAACCAAGTTTGGGGGAGTCCCTCTTGGCCGCCTCGTCTAAGCCACATGCATATGGAATAGGAAAAAAAAAAGTGAGGACAAAAACTCCGAATGGGCCAGTTCTTAAAGCTACAATCCTCGCTGCGATGGGGCAGCACGTATTGCGGATCTGCCATCGAATTCGTGATGGCCAAAAGTGAAGCTTGTGCTGAGCCCAAAGACCAGAAAAGCGACATTTTGGCAATGTTTTTTTTTTTTTTGGCGCTCCTCGTACATTTTTTACACCCACTGGAAAACGCAGCTTTGGAGCTCGACTTTAGGTAGCACATTGATACGCACACTAGTGTTTGCTAGACTGCCATTTGGCCAGATTGTGAATTATTTAAAAATGATTTATTATATGTTTGTTTGCACTTTGCCATGTGGTTTTCCAACAGCAGCAGCTGTTTCGGCTTACAGTGGCATAAAGTGGGAGAAAAGACACATAAAACTGAAAGGATGAGCCTAAGTCGAGTCAAGGGTCCTTCAGAACCATGCAGTTCCACTGTGCTGTGCTAAATATTTCAATGGATGGAACAATAAAGGAACCAACAATGCCCAGGCCGAGCAAAATCTATTGTGTTTTCATTTGAATTTAATATTTCATTGCAGCAGCCGGCTCAACAATTGCAATCGAGTTTGCCTTTTGCGGTTTGCCGCCAATTGTAAATACGCAATCCCTCTTTTTCTTCGGCCGACATGTTGTGACATCTCACTTGGCCTGGCTTCAATTAAAATGTCTACATTGCGGTTTCCGATAGTACAAAAAAGAAAAGGCTCGAAAGCGCTTAACCGACATATATCAAGACACGCAGCTGCTGATTGATTAAGTTGCATTGCATAATGCAGAGACCACACACAACACCTGGCCAATCGCTCAAGGATTCCATCTCGATTTAATCCGGAGAATGATCCAATTTCCCAGCAACTTCGAACACCGTCATGATAATAAATTGTGTCTTAAATTGCCGCCTGACCCACTTCAATTTATGGGTTTGGGCTTTGTGCCATAAATTTAAATTGAATGGAGGAACCCAAAAATTAACACACGCAATTAAAATTCAACAACAGTGCCGGCCTTCAATCGAGACAAAATCCATTGGCCAAGTGACATTGCGACTGCTAGCCTGGCTTTTTGGGTTCTCGACCGGGCCCAAGGACATGGCAGACCCTTTTCCAAGTCATTGAATAGATTTCTTTCACACACCCATGGGGTCGGCATAAAAGGGACCCGAGTCCGGGGGGCGTGGCCCTCTGGGTGGCGACCCGCACAATTGGGGCGGAAAGGCATTACACATACTGATTGGAAAATCTATGGTGATCATTAATAAAACCGAGACTAGTGCAAAATGCCAAACAATAACAGACGGCAATGGGCCAGGCTATAATCAAGAACTGAGCAGGCAAATTGCTGGCCAAAACCAATAGGTAAACAGGTCCACAGAAGCTCGTTGATTTAAATTATCATGCAAATTTTGCACAGTGGAAAAATGAATTGACTAAGAGAAAATAGTTGTAAAGAAATGTTGAATAAAGTATTCAATGATTTGATTATTGGAATTTTTGGGCATCTTAATGAGATTTAATGATCCAGACAAAAAGTCCGATAGCTTTATACTATTTTCCAGATTTTTCTCAGTGCTCTTCTGAAATTTTAACAGAATGTACTTAGGTTTCTGTATAAGTAGCTGCATGCATTTATGCGACCAACTTTAGTCACGGCAAATATTGTTTTAATATCTCGTGGAGCAGACGATTTCGCCATTCTCCTCGCCATTTTGCCTGTGGCTTGTCTTTTTGTTGAAGCCGATGCTGCAGCTGATGCTGTTGTTGTTTTCCATTCTGGCCAAACTTTGAGCGGCAAACAATGCTTCATTATAAGCTTCAACCCATGCCAGAGGTGATAAGCCATGCCATAACCAGAACGAGAATGAGAATGAGAACGTGAACCAGAAGCTGAACCAAAACCAGGACTTCCAGGATACTAGGATTACCCCAAGTAGGAGCAGAGGCAAACTTCTTGTATAAACTTCACTTTATGCTTTCGGCCTTCAATGCCTGAAAAGCAAACACACACACACACACACACTCTTCTTTTAACTTACTCACATGCCATTTGCTTGTACTTTGTATGAATTTTACGAATATTTCATAACAAGAATTATGCTCGTGTCTAAGCCAAGTGTGCATATATGATCACACACACTCTCCTGCCCGTGTGTGAGTTGTTGCCTGTTCTCGTTGTCGTGTTGTATCGCATGTTTTGTCATACGAAGTGGCTATGCAAAGACAAACAAGCCGGAGCAACAACAACAACATTGGCCAGGAGGACAGAACGCTGCACAAAAATGTTGTCAATCAAGGTTGAAGATAACAAGAGACAAAGGCAGCAAACAGGATGTTAAGCCCTTAAATTGCCACAGACAGCTGGGAAATGTGTCTTGATTATAACCCAGTGTGTGTGCAGCGGTGTATCCCGAAACAAATTAAGTGGAACCAACAAATTCCTCATGCACAAACTATTTCCTTTTGAGGATGGACGGATTTATATTCCATAGCATACTTTTGCGGGCCAGGTTTTGTGAAGTTTTTTGGGGAAAGAGAAAGATGTCAGGTAAAATAAGTATCCTTTTAAAAATGTTAACTTTTTAATTGTAAAGAAACTAGTTTTCTTATTAAATATTTGCATATGAAGTATGATAAAGAATTCATGTTGTCTAACAATTAAACCTAACAATAGTTTATAAAGAAGGTTAAGTTTGTTTTTTATTAGCATTTTGTTTGACTCAAAATTCAAGACATAAGTTTAAACTCTTTCTTAAATTTGGGATAAAAAGCTTGAATAATGACGAGCAATAATTACCCACTCGGTAATCAATTATATCCAATTAATGGGGTCAACTCCAGCGGAGAATATGATCAACTTTTTGTTGAAAATTCGTGGAACAGACTTTCATTGTGTTTCCAATTTGTAGACACACATTTTTTCATCACATCTTTTGGGGGTAATCATGTGAGCAATTAAGCTCCCCTCGATTGACGCTAATTAATGAACAGCATTAAAAATTATTATGTGTGAAGCAAAGAAGCGGACCAAATATGACAGCCATTTCAAGAGCCATGCTGCCAAGCTGCCACGCCCACCACCGTCAAGCGCCTCCCATTCGCCCATCCACATACACAATTTCAATTTTCGTGCCTTGTAATTTGCTTGGATAATTTATATGCACGGCAGGCGTATATAGAAGATGCTCGCACCTTAACCCCCAGTTGGCGATATTGCTCCTGGTGCGAGATGAAATAAATTTTGCAGCATCATTTAAGCTTAATTAAGACATCCCAGCCGCAGGCGATGATGGCCAAAAGAGCAGCGTGCCCCGGCCACAAATGCCTCCCAATGCACCGTGCTCAACATAAATAAATGAGTGACTTGATCCCGGAATGGTTCGGTGGTTCGGCGGTTCGGTGGTTTGGCGGCTCACAGGGTTGAGTGGCTGAGTGCCTGGGTGGCTGAGTGGCCGCGTGCATATTCGAGGGCCGACATCTCAATGCCCATTTGATTTCCAGCCAACTCACGATTCCACGCATTAAATCGCTTAGACAATGTCAAAAGGCATCATTACTCAAGGAGCCGTTGGCAGCCCACGTTCAGGAGCCTTCCCAATTGCCCTCGTCATCTGAAATGAGTGGTGCGATAAAGCAGTCAACAGACAGAAAGGCGCGGAAGATGCTACAGAGCGGGGTATCGACTATTAGATACCCAGTATGCATTCAATATGTAAGCAGCTTACCAAAATAGTACATTTAAAGTATGGTTAGTTAGACAATTTGTATAGGTTTCTACCGTGGATTTTAAAATTAGGTAAATAATACTTTAATGTATCTATATAATGCAAGAAATACATTATACCCCTTTAGTCCACCATCACAAGTTATAAAGAAGAGCTGGAAATAAGAAGCAGCGTGGAGTCTAACTGAAAATGGAGGATTCCCTGTAACTCGATACCCAGCCAATGTTGATTTTTAATTACCGCGAAGGCAGCGAAATGTAACGATATTTACTATGAAATTCAATGCCATTAAACACAATTAAGTGTGTCGGAATCCCCATCTTGCTAAATTACAGCTCCCAACATAAGCAGGCAATTATGGGGGCCGTGTTGGAGGGATGTTCTATTTTATAAGCCAAATTCATTGAGTCAACGGTTCAAAGTGTTGCACATTACGCATCATTTCAGTCGCCATGCTTCTCGTGTGTCTCTACTACCAAAAAAAGGGGGGAAATGGAAAAAAAAAATGCCGAAACAAAAGCGTGAAAATTGCAAAAGTTTTCTTAATTGCTCCACGCGGCTCGTCAACGTTGTCGAAAATTAAGGGCAAATATGCAAAGTCATTGTGTGAGTGGGTGGTGAATCGAGTGGGTTGGGATGCTGGGAGATGAGTTTTTGGGTGTCCGAAGGTTGGGGATTGGAGGTTGGCGAAAGGAGGTGACTGGTGGAATGGCCTAGCCCTCGCAATGATTAAACCAACCCCCGACACACGTACATGAGGTGAAAAAGTGGGAAAACTCACTCGAATCGCACCCACTTGCACACATGCCGCTTTCCCAGCGCCCTCAAATGAGGAAAATTCAGCGGTGGCAATTGAATTCGAATTTACCGCTCCTTAAAGCTCACACAGCTTGGCTTATCGGGGCTTAAAACTATTCGTTTTAAAGTTTTAACAAGGTGAAGCAAAAAATATATAGTTTATTTAAAGCCATTTATGACTAAACTGCAGTATTACCTTCTGAAATCTAGACACACCTTTGGAATTGTAAATTAAATTCATTCTGCATTCTCTTTGTCTATATTTCTATTCTATGAAATATACATCGAAAGTCCACTTTAGTCCTTTTCGGTACATTTTGTACACATTTTAGAAATGTATCTCATTACCCAGAACCAAAAGTCATAAGAAAATTTAATGGGTGTTTCTGTTTCAGTTATATAATTTGATGTAGTCTACTTGCTTATATCTAATGTCTGCTGGAAATTCATTTTATAATTGCAATAAGCCTTTCGGCTATTGTTGCTGTGCACTCATGGGCATCAAGAACTCCCTCGATTATCTGTAAATAGGGGATTTTCGGATGATAACTCCCTCCAAAGCTGTTTACAACGACCTCCGTACATGGTGGTATGTCTTATAGCAGCACTTGGGGAAAAGGAGCAACATTAACATGAGAGTAGTTAACAAACCACTAAGCTGAGCATCGACAAATGCACATGTCCTGCGAGTGGAAGGATACAGCACGCAGCATGCAACCAGACACACAGACAGACCGACAGTCAGAAAGACAGGAGGAGCATTTGCCAGCTGGATAAGTGGTGACTGTGGCGAAGAAGATGCCAATTGCAGTGGGGAGAAGTTTAAATTAAATGCCACCTTCACTCAAATTAACCCACATTAAGCATATTGAGCTTGCCACGCCCCCTTATGCTTGGAAGAGCGCGTCACTTGAGGGGCGGGCGGATTTTCCCAGCTGTATTTTGTTTAATGAAGCCGAAGTTGTGGGTGCGCATTAGTATGTTTTGGAACACTGCGAAAAAATAGTGCAATTTCTTAAAATAATATTTCATATAATGGCAGGAATATTATTTAGCTATCTTTGAAATAAAAAAAATGCTGAAATTTAGATTGTATTTAACCAAATTTGAACATATATAGAAAAATTTGTATAATCAACATCTACTACTCTTGTAACGACTTTTCTCTGTCCGTTTGTGTGTATGTGTGTGGGCGCGTGCATGTGGAAAAACAGTTTTCGAATGAATGCAAGTTTTAATCCTTGAAATATGATTTGAGTGCAAATATTTTGCATAACCATGAGCTCGACAGTGAAAAGGGTTTGCCGCAGGAAAAGAAAGGGAGACTTGCGGTCTTGGCATCTGTGTGAGTGTGTGTGCGTGTGTGAGCAGTGACACAATTCCGCTGGCAACATGTGTGTGTGTGTGTGCACTTGTACTTGCCAACCGCAAACACTTCACTCGCCCGAAGGTTGCCCCCCTACCCCAAATACCCTTTCTTCTCACTACTTTCTCCCAGCCCCTTCACCATTTTCTACATCTAGTTACGAAGAGCAGGAGCAATGAGCCCCAGTTGTAGACACTCGTACAGTGACTTACATTTTAGAAAACATGACAGCCACAAAATGTGGTTTTTTCATATCTAATACTTGTATGATAAAAATCACTCATAATCAGTACAGATGCATTTTAGAGTTGCGCACTTCAAGATAGCTCTTAAGAACTTTAGAATGTGGTAGCTCATTTCTTATGTTTTCTTGTAATACGATCTTATGTTATATGCTAATGAATACAATACAATACATTTTGAAACATTTTACATAGATGTAAAACCTTCTTGTCACTGTGCATTCATTTGCACTTCCTTTCTCTGCAACTGTTTGGCTTTAAAAATATACATTTGACCAGGACCCTTGGTCATCATTCAAATTGTGAGCAAATGGTTACAGCCTAATATACTATGGCCCTAGGCCACTTGATGTCACCTTTCGACCACAGAGTCGAACTGCAGAGCGCGTTTAATGAGCAAAGTTAGGGCGGTACTCGAATGCGACCTCTGACCCCCTGACGAGTGCATCCGAAAAGAGTGTTACTCAGCGTGTTGGGGTTTTTTGGGGCGAATCCGAGTGACTGAATGAATGTAAATGTCATTTTGTGTGCGACTGGCATGCTGCACAAATTTCTTGCCAACAGATGCACTTTGGGTTTTTAATATTTTCGTGGTGAACCGCACAAAGATAAAAGGTTCACATTTGCATACGCGTACCATGGGGGGTTTGGTTTAGCTTTAGCATTTGTGTCTATTTGCAGCTTTTGACTTTTTCACACCGAAATTCACTTCTCACTTTGCCGTTTTTTTTTTGTTCCACCCATTTTCAGACATGACAAACGGCGGTGTGCAGGGACCCATCGAGGGTTACAATTCGCTGGACGACCTGCTGACAACCACGCCCACACCCGGCCAGGCGGCCATGCTCCTGCCCACCGCGCCCACCGCCGCCTACACGCATCCCAAGTGGATGGAGCCCTACTTCGATCCCTCGACGCCGCGCAATGTCACCGCCCTCATGGGCAAGTCCGCCTATCTCAGCTGCCGTGTGCGCAATTTGGCCAACAAAACGGTGAGTTTCGGCTTAAAGATGCACTGGTCGAAAAGTGTGCATTAAAGTATTTATTTAAAGGTTTTGACAAAAGTTCAAAACACATTATTAATATAAACCAGGTGATAAACTAGGTGATAAACTGTACTAATTTTTTAAATATTTAAACTTCATAATTTCGCGACATAAATTTTGTATTCAACATGACAAGCCAAATTTAAACAAGCTTTGAGATACAGTACAATTTTTGAGATATTAAATCGAATTACAAAAATCAACGGTTCTAGAATCCTGAATTATTTCTTTAAGTGTGCACCTGAATCTGACTGATTCCGATGTGGCTTCTTTCGGGGCTAACAGCGAACTCGTGTCGAAAAGTTTGTTGTCGTGCGTGACGACAACGAGTCCTCGTGGCCATTAAAGTTTGGGCCAACTTGCGTTTATTCTCCATGCGCGGAATAATTTATATTTTTTTTTTTTTTGTGACCGCCTCTTGCGTTGATTTCTTGGCCGATTGCCTAAAAACTGGTCGACGACGCGTAGACCAAAATGTAATTCCCCTAGCATGACGGTGAAATTTTTAATTAGTTCCTTAACCTCACAGCACGCCCCGCATTCTGTTTGCGTTTTGCGGTAAGGCGGCTTTCAAGTTGGCTTCAAGTTTGTGTTTTTTGTCTCTTCGAAAATTTAGCAATTTCATTTTTTACCTCCCCGATTTTTGTTCTGTTGTTGTTTCGCAATTGTTTCCTTTGTTTATCTGCTTTAATTGCTACCCTCCTCCGCGATGGTGCGGGTTCACAGGACTAAGGTCGGCCGGGGGCAACCTGCTGCTCCTGGAGCTTGATCTCCAGTGTTTCCTGCTGTCACATTCAGGCGGCACAAAAAAATGCCCAGATATTTGTATTCATGTGTTTTGTAAACGTTTTGCAGCATTTAATTTGGCCAGCTGGCTGCCTTTGGAAAATATGCTTAATGAAATGTATATAATTGTCGAATGGTGACGGCGAAGGGTATCAACTTTTTTAATATGCCTCCCAGTTAGGTTTATGAATAATTAGGCAGTTGGCAGATGGGACGGGACGCGATTAATGAGTGAGAGACACACGTCTCTGTGCCCCAGGCGATGCTTTATTATCCTGCGAAAAAAAGGGAAATTTGCATATAGATGCCCGCCAATTCTCATTTTCGCCAGGCTGCCAAAGGGAAAATGCGATGCCAGAAACCAACAAACTTTCAACACGCTCGCGAGCACTTGACACAAATGCGCCACCAGGAAGTGGATCCCGCTGGCAGCCAGCAGTGAAATGGAGATGCGGATGCGAGTGCGGATGCGGATGCGGATGGCGTTGCAGGATGCCGTTAGCAGGGCGCAACTTTTAATTTCTTGCCAAACAAAAGAGGGACGACGAGTGCCAGTCCCCAGTAAACTCACCCATGTCGGCTAACACATACATCAACTGTGCAACCTCAAGTGGGCGAACCTTTTTGAGTCCTGGCCCTGCCACGCCCATTCGCTCGGCCCGCCTCTCGCTCTCTCTCTTTTACTCCCCCTCTTCAGCAATCTGAATTGCATTTGAGCGCGAAATTATTTAAACAATTTCATGAAATTGCTCTCGCCGCACGCGTCAACAGCACTTGGCTCACAGTCCGAGTTGCACGAAGCCAAAAGTTGCACTGCCGCCACAGAGCACCACCCAACTGCACCACTTTGCACCAAACGGGTGGCTCAATGGCTTTGACTCCCCCTTCCCAATGGGCACAACTCGCAACTTGAAGCGGAATGTCGAGCTGTTGTTGCTGCTCCTGATGTCGTACACGGGAAGAAAATGTGTGTTCAAAATACTTAAGGAATAAGACTGTTTGGAACTTAGTATTCATTGTTCGATTGATTTACTACGGTACATAGAAAACCATGAATAGTATAAATTTATCTGTGACCAATGTTGATATTGAACTGCGAGAATTTGTTCGCTCTGTATCTGCTGTTCATATTGCTGGGGGGGCGTTGCTGCTAATATGAGCCCACCCCCAGGGGGTAGCGGATTGGTGGCATTGGGGTTTTCGGGGTGTGGCTCCATTACAGGACCGCATGCAGCACAGCGTGCACTTGTTAATTACGCTTTAATTTGTTGCGTAAAATGTTTGTTTAATGGCGGCGATGTCGTTGCGAGTGTGTGCGTTAGTTGTCAGAAGTGCGAGAACCATGTTTTTCGCACTTTTATGCACTCTCGGCGGATTTTCAGGAGAGGAGCTGTAGCCCCCTAACCGAAAACAGAGAACGACAGGATAACTGCATGCCATCCTTAAACCGAAAACGGAATTGTTGAAGGCGGCCCTCGAAAAGTGTGCAACATCATTGCGTATAATTAAACGCACGCATGCTTTCTTTTCACTGGGAGAAAGCACCATACACATTTACGTGTGGCGGTGCATGTGGGTAACTCGGCTGTCAAGTGCGATAATTTTGCATTTACATTTGACTTAATAAGTTTATATAAGCCGCCGCCCTGCCAGCTTACAAAGTTATCTCTGTGCACCGCAAACTACTTAAAAAGTTTGTGATAATTAAGCAAAGCCAAAACAGCTCGAGCACGACCAGAGCAGCAGTGGTTTCTCTAGAGAATCCGCCGAGATTCGTGGATTTCCCTCTATATATCATCCAAAAACCCGCCGGAAATTCAAGCAGCCGCTCGTCACACATCGCTCATACGTCACGTACGCCCAGCCGAAAAAGATGCAAAACTTTTTCATCGCCGCCCATCCTTTCGGGATGCCTTTGGATCCTTAAGCTCCTTCTAGCTGGGTGTTTTATTCGATTTTGATGGCACTGCGTCGGCAATTCGTTTTCAATTGCTGCATTTTTAATGGGCCAGCCGCTGGCTCAAGGAGCAGACAAATGACGCGATTTTACGAGTTTTAAAATAATGATATCGTTTTGGGTGCAGCTCGGCTAATTGAATGTGAGCTGAATTGCTTAAAAGTGATTCTTCAAAAGCCTCTCAATGAGAAAAGTGCTGTAATAAATAGAGTTACTGCAAATGTTTTAAGCAACACCTAATGAATGTTTAAAACAACAATTTCATTTGCATAGTTGTTGTTTAGGTAATAATAGATTTGACAAATTTGTTTATAAAGAAAGTTATTTACTTTTGCCTGCACAACCGTGTCTCATAAATTTCCCAACATTGTCAAGCAATGTCTGTACTCCATTAGGTGGATTAACCGTATTCTGAACCCCCGCACACCAGGAGCAATCCTTTTGATTTAGCCCTTACAAGAGAGTGCAAATATTTACGATTGTTTCTCTGGTATTTTACAGGTGTCCTGGATCCGGCACCGCGACATCCACATACTGACGGTGGGCTCGTACACCTACACCAGCGACCAGCGATTCCAGGCGACCCATCACCAGGACACGGAGGACTGGACACTGCAGATAAAGTGGGCCCAGAAACGGGACGCCGGCATGTACGAGTGCCAGATATCGACGCAGCCAGTGCGCAGCTATTTCGTACGCCTGAATGTCGTGGGTGAGTTGAGCAGTTGAAGAGGTGTCCTTTGGATTGGAATCGGGATTGGGTTTCCGGTGCCGATTCGGTTTCGGGCACACGGGCTTCATAAAAAATCCACCATTTGTCGTCGTCGCAAATAACAAAGGGCACTCGCTGAGCGGCTGATGACAAAATACAGAAAAATAAGAAAAAACAAGAAAAAATGGAAAAGAAATGAGCACACCCCGCCGAATTGCAGAGAAAAACGAAGTTGTTGAACAAATAAATTACACACAGCAAACGAGTGAGCAACACGCACGGCCAAGGAAAGGCAAAGTCCCACGTCGAAGGGACTTCGAGGACCTGGTTTTTATACGACAATAATTCCATTTTATCTCGTACTTTATTATTCTACAGTGCCGCCAGCCAACGCGCAGCGGCCACCTTTCATCCCTATATATTCTTTTTCTCCATGCACTTACTTTACTGCTTGCCTTTCTCTATCTTTCTCGGTGCCTCACCCAGTGCCAACGGCCACCATCCTGGGAGGTCCTGACCTTCACGTGGATAAAGGCAGCACCATAAATCTCACTTGCACTGTAAAGTTCAGCCCCGAACCGCCGGCCTACATCTTTTGGTATCATCACGAGGAGGTAATTAAAGCTTATTGTTATTTTACAGTCCCCCAAAATTGACCACTTGAAGTTCGTTCATCTCAGCTACCCGAGAAAATGAAGTTTATTTAATCGTTTTAGAAGTAAACATTTTCTTACATGACGGTTACATGGTTAGTTTTCATTATACAAAGTGTAGTTGATAATCGTTTTGAGTCCTTGGGCTATTCACTTAGACGTCAAAAACAGAACTGATTAAGTAGATTTAACCTAATTAAGTTGTAAATACAGATAAAGTACAATCAAAGATTCCTCTACTAAGTTAAATATGATTCTTACATTTTACTTATTTTCTTACCATTCTAATTGCCGTCATCAGCAATATTTCGTTTCGCTTAACAATAACATATGTCAGTCCCAACTAAGGAGAGTTGACTTCCAAATCAGAAAACTTCAATGCCCCAGAGCAAACTTCGTTGCTCATACGCCACCGGGTGTCAGCAAAAGTTATCCTCCCATATCCTTCCATTCCTTTACGCTGACACCTCCTTGCCACTTCCTGTCTCGATTTTCGGGGGACCCTCATCAGACTTAAACGTCAGCTGCTGTTATTTTAATGAGCGAATAAACGCTCCCGGTTATCCTGCGTCCTTCACACATGCAAATCCGCCAAGGATAACGCGGCCAATGACGTTTTGGCGGACAGGTCATGTTTAAATTATCGCTGTTGACAAATAGGGGAATAAGGAAAAACCGAGCAGAGAATTTTCAGATCGGCTTCTCATCCGCGACCTAATTGTCCTTTCGCTTCCGCCAATTAGCCCTGTTGTCTTAGACAGGTTAAGCAGCAGCCAGTGCTGGCTAATTGCAGAGTGCTAAATCCGCAACAGTTGCACGCTAATTGCGATGCGAGAGAGCCAAACAAAATATCAACAAAAAACGCTTGGAGTAAAAGATTGTGGGGCAGAAATAGAGGGAAAGTGGTGTTAAATGCGCTGTACACACAAATCCGGCCAACAACGGCTGCTCACTTCTTGCACGGCCACTTGGCGTATTTTAATGTATTCCAGGAATTTTCTAATTAAAACCCAAGAGTACCTGTGTGTGTGTGTGTATGTGTGTGTGCTATGAGTGGCCGCAGGAACCTTAACGCGTCCTTGCTGCAGGCTTTGCAAAGTCCTGCGCTGTCCTGTTCGCCGTACTTCGTGCTCCGTGCACACGGATTATTTACGATCCATGCAAATTTGCTGTTAATTAGTTTAATGGATGGATAAACCCAGTTGATGCACTTGCACCGCGGATCCCTGAAATGTATGCAACCCTTTTTGCCTCGCACTTCCGCTCGCTAATTGTAATTAACGTGTTGCATATTTTCGCCTCTTCGCACCTGAGGTCAGGTCCTTGACAGCTCGACTGTGGCATATGTGTGGCTAGCATGCCGGATGGATTCCGGCTAATTCCAGCAAATAACTGACATTCAACGTGGCCTCGGCTTCAGCTAATAGCCAATTTCTTGGCCCTGTTTCAGCATTCAAGTGGGATTTTCAATGGGTCGTCAGCTTGCTCCACTTTTCACGATTATTTCAGTCAAATCCGCTGCCTTGAGCGACATTTATTTACTAACGATTTTTATGACCCATGGCTTGCTGGATTTTTATGCTCGAAATATGATGGCGATTATTACGTGGCCGAGTGCCACATAAATGCAATATATGCGCATTTTCAATGGACTACACTTTACACAAATATTTTATTTACTTTTTACCATTTTCCGGCCGTGTTATTATTTCCTTTGGGTCTTTTGTATGGCATTTTCCTCCCAATCTCCCAATTCCATTACCAATCCCATCTGATCCACCAGATTGAAGAAGTCAGCAACAGCTGCAGTTGTCATAAAAATTGCAGGCGGCACGCCATGAATTTTTAAACTTCCAATGGCAGGATGCTTTTTATTTTCAATTTATCAAATGACAAACTGCAGATTCGCATTTATTCCAACTCACTGGTATTTCGGCCACGCCCCTTGCCGCCCACGCTCATTAACTAATTTGCGCCGAGGGCAAAAATATTATAACACAAATATGGTTTTTATGCTAAAGTCAGCAATAATGGGGCCAGGATATCGTGTGCCTACTGATAGCCAAACTTTTCACTTGCCAAAAGTTTTTGCGACCAACTTTGTGTCATTTTCATTGTTTTCATGACTGATATCCACTGTTTTGGGGTATATAAGAAAAGTCATTTCTCTATGACATTTGTAAAAAAGAATTATAAATTGAGAGATATTTTTCCAAAGAAAAATTCAACCAAATAACTTAATAATTCATTCCAATTTTGTGGTATAAAATGTTAATATTGGAGAGCTTTTGCTAGTCAGTTTGCTATTTCCTATTTACACCCATGTAATTGTGCAATCAACATATTGCCATAATCGGTATCAATGTACTGATTTATCCAATTTCCTGTCCTATTGCTTGATGTCTATATCTGTTTAGCCATCGTCATCACTATCAGTGACACTAACTTTGCTTTCATTCCTCAAACTATCGCAAATGTCGTCGATTAGTTGGGATTAGATGGCAGATTATGCCCCGAGGTCCTTTGGCCAAGGGTTGTGAGCTGCCTCATTTCCGGCGTTGTTGTTTCTAGCATAGCATTTCTTTTTGCTTCTGTTGTTGGTGACAAAGTCTTTGCCCTGTCAGCGGCATTATGTGTTAATATCAATTCTCTGTCAGCTCGGTTCTAACGCGAACTTTGGCCCTGCTGTATTGGCAAATTATTCCGGTATTTGTTTTTGTCGGCTGGTGGGAGCGACTTAATATGCATTCAGCTGCTGTTAAATCCAGTCCTTGACAGGACCTGCCGACATTCTGCACAAATCGATAATATCAAGTCGTCTGCGATGGCTCACAGAAAGTAATAAGCATAATGAGAGGAGAAGGAGCCTCAAATCCTTCCGATTTGCATGACATTTCACGCGATCTTTGATGTCGAAAGTTAACTTTAATCACGAAACACCCCCATCGAATTCCAATTAAAATCACAATTTCAACGAGTGTCAGTCAAGGACAGTGTTTTGTGACACCCTCAATTATTTTGCGCTTCAGGTGTATAATTTACACAGCGTTGAGAGGTGAGGGAAAATCAAGAGGAAAAATCAGTAGACAATTTTTACGTAACTCACTGACTGTGCGACATGTTTTGCTACATTTTTCCGCACTTTAAAGGAGGGTCAAAAATTACATTAGGCACAACAGCCGTCGGTACATGCGACTTGCTGTTTGGCCGCTCATTGTTTCGACATTAATGTCGGGAAAAGGAGTGGGCATTTAACATGCATGGAAAATACTAAGGACTCACGACTCTTCTCCTCTCCATTTGCAGGTCATTAATTATGATTCATCAAGAGGCGGCGTGTCGGTAATTACCGAAAAGGGCGATGTGACAACCTCATTTCTGCTCATACAGAATGCAGATCTGGCCGATTCGGGCAAATACTCCTGTGCGCCCTCCAATGCAGATGTGGCCAGTGTGCGTGTCCATGTCCTAAATGGTAAGTACCCATTGCCCTGTCCCCCCTTTTAGGTCCACCCTCTCGAAAATCGGGACAATCGGAACACCCCCAGAAATTGTTGCCATCCTCTGGGCAAATACCCGAATGCCACGCCCATGAAATGCCATTTGTAGAGGAGCGCTTGCATTAACTGACAAACGTACCCGACAGCCATCCACTGTGCTGCCATTTTGTTTTCTTTGTTGCGTTTCAAGCTCCGGTGCACACGAAAAAATAAAATCACACATATACTCAGGAATACAGATTTGAATCAAGAATCTATATAGTTTTATACAAAGCTTGCAGTGTGCGGGAAAAATGGTGCTCTCTTCGGAAAGTTTTGTAAGTTTGTTGTTAGTTGCAAAAATGTAAGGAAAACGTTAGAATATTTCAAATTCTACTTTGTGATATAAGGCAACGAAAGGTTCTTACAAGATACAACTAATGAAAGTACCTAAATATATCTTATATTATTAATTATTGCATATAGTTTAGATCGAGTTGATATTGATTTTGAGTTGATATTGATTTTTTGCCGTGTGACAAATTTTCAAATGTCCTGGCAGCGCTGCCTTTGCATCTGAATACATGTATCCGTGACAGGGCGTTACCCAGCGGGACGTTTTATGAAGTCAAATGGACTTGGCCCGGGGGCTGCAGCCAGGTCCAGAGGTCCACCAGTGGACAGTGACCACCGACTGGTGACCTCCGACCCCGCTATTCCCCACCAGCTGACCGCCTTGACCCACTGCTAGCCCACTGAGTTCGCTTTCCGATTGCAATTTCGGCTCATTTCCGCCTGCATGCAGGATGCCCGTGACTCTTTCACAATTGACCGGCTCCGGGTCCTTAATAAATTGTGCAGGAACTCGGTACGCTTGATTTCCAGCCGGACCGCAAAAGTGCAGCGGTTCCACAATCTCCCGTATCGCCAGTACAAAATGGCCCAATTTTCTGCTTTGATGTTTTCATGTGACCCACGGGGCGAGAAGGATTGGTTGTTTTGCAGCGGGTTCGCAGCACATAATCGCATCAATTATGAGCAAATTAATTAGCACACTGCGGTTAATTGCAGTTAAGTGAGTGCCAGACAGACGAGAGTTGCCAGAGTTCCAGGCTCCGGGGAAAGGATTTCCCGCCAGCCAAAACACAAAGACGGATGCCGGCGACATTTACAAATTGCCAGTGGGACTTCGTGGGCAGAGCAATTGTTGCAATTTGCCAGCATAATCGCTGTCGATCGTCGTGGATTTGACACAGTTAAAATAAATTACGTAATTGTAAAGGCCACAGACAAGGACAAAAAGGAAAGAGGGATATGAAGAGGGTGTGGGCGGGTAAAAGGTCCTGCGAGCGACTATGACAACGAATTGTATACAATTTGAAGGGAGGGTGCGGGCTTGGGCGCACCGGATACGGAAATGAAGGGGGCACGTTTTTCAATCATGCTAACAGCACCATGGTGACCCCGACACTAGTAGCCACCACCCAGCGTTTTCCCGCAAATGGACCGCAAATGGTAACGTGCGGAAATCCATGCTGTTGCCATTGTAAACGTTTGCCAGCCATTATGCATGAATGCATAGAAATAGAAAACAGAGGGGAGAACGGGGATCCTGTTTGGGGTTTTCCCAGCAACCAGGTGGGCTCCATGGTCCGGAGATGCCTGTGCGATAGAGGGTTTAACAAACAAAATAATGAAGCAACAGCCCCAACAACCCGAACGGGCAAAAAGCCGCGGCACGCGGAAAATAAAAAAAATATTGGTCACGGAATATACGAGCTTACACTACTCCGGATGTTCTAGGCGAAACAGCGATAAGCTGAGAGTGAAATCCGATGTTTATTGCCTTTCAAAACTGTTTAAATAAATCCAAAATTGCGCCATAAAGTGACCCTAAACTGCTGCCACTGAATAAATAAAACGTTTTTAGGCAGTCGTTTGATAAAACTATTCAACTTTAGAAAGACCGATTTAAGTGTATCATCATGTACTAATTTAGCTGAATAATTTGAAAATACACATTTTATTAATAACCAATTAAAATTTAATTGACTTTCATCTCCTTTGACATTTCTCACATAAAATGTCTTATTAAAAAAGTTAATTGCATTCATTTGTTTATTGCATTTTAATCAGCGATAAATCGCACTATTGGCTTTATTATGATTGCGCTTTGTTATTTTTTTCACCTTACCATTAAAAATATCTGCGCAATATTTAGGTATGCAACTTTCTACGTTTTATATATTGTTTAAACAAATGTACCAAACTCTTAGTCGAGATTAGCTCCTATTGTTTTTTTGGTTTATCAAGGCTCGTGCCCTTTGTTTTTGAATGTTAAACGACAAACCCATTTAGGTTATTGAAAAACTATTTGCAAAGCGGATTAACAAGCCCTAATATGTTGTGGAGAGAATCACCTTGGCTTACTGGTTCGCTTGTTCCACCACAGCGTTATGCAATCGTAATCTGTATAAAAATCAGATTATCTGTTTGGATTTAGCTGCTGAAGTTCGACCTTCGCCAGCGTTTGGTCACCATGAGTCTGAATGGAAGGTCGAAGGCCACTTGAATTCGAGCGTTAATGAAAGACACAGGGGCCTCGTGTTGTGACAGGCAAACAAAACGCAGCTTATAGTTTGGATTTCGGAATGGTGATGTCAATTGTCCTTTTACCAGCCCCCTGTTGCCTGGCCATCAGAAATGTCCTTCAGACGAACCACACTCCTCCAGGGCAGGATATGCATAGGTCATCATGGCTAGCTGGATGGTGAGAACTGCTCCAAGGCTCTCAGCATTACTTTGTTGGCTGTCACAAGGCAGTGGTCATCAAACTGAAGTATATAAGATGACCCTTGAATTTCATCAAACAATATTATATTAAATAAACTGAATCAAAAAAAAGGAAAAATAAGGAAAGGTTACATCATCGAAATGCTAGACAGAAAACAATTATGCATCTCTAAAATGCAATGCATAATTTTAGAAACTTTAATACTTTTTAAATACTCTTGTTCCTATCTTCGTTTACTAATGATTATTTAATGCGTGTGTAATCTGAATTTCCGTGTATTGTCCTTAAAATAAGTGAGTATTATGCCGGCCGGCACCCAAGTTGCATTGAGCTGTCAGGAGCACACTCTGCGGAATATCTGACTTGGGATGCCGTCGAATTGAGTTTCGCCACAGCCGCATTAGTGGCCATTCCCTGAATGCTAGAGCCCCATTAAATTGGATATGGAAACCACAGGCGAAAACCACTGTGCGCTCGGCGCCTTGAGAGCGATTGCATTGGATGTGCCTGTCAATCAGGCAACAATTGGGTAAATCAGGACTCGGCGCTCAGTGCCAGTGCCAGTGTCCATCTACGTTGCGTAGCCAGAATGCCTAAGCAGGTAGTTTGCCCTATTTGCTGCTGATGATTTCGATGCAACCTTGCAGGATGGAATTCGATGGGGGTGGCATGCTCCAGCATCCACCTGGCTCCATTCAATTATGGTCAAAGTAGGAACGATGGCAGAAGGCGGATCAGGTGACTCGTGGCTCGGCATATTGATATTTGTGCGGCGTACAGGCGCTGCTGCCGTCGCAGTTTACACTTGAGAAATCAAACGGAATCACCGACAAATGTCCTGGCCATCTGATCCCCCCCACCCACTAAACTAGAAACCTGAAGAAAAGTACGAGAAAATCCAAAGTTTCGATTTATTTTCGCCAGTTTGAAATTTCTTTGGCCATTTGTGTAGCGCTTTTGTTGGCCGCCTGCTCATCAAATGGCAAACGACTCAGGCAGATCAAGGAAAGTGTGAGAAGTTAAAGCCTTGACCTGCTTCCCGTCCAAAAAGTGGAGGAGCAAAATCCCCATAGCTTGCTGCACGTATCGAAGTCACCCGTATGTCCTGCGAAACACAAGCACACACAAACAACCGGAGACCAGAGACGCCCGAAATCCTTTAGTCAAGTTTCGCAGGATGGCGAATTTATTCCACTTCGTGTTTACCGACAACGCTGTGTGCTGCAGATTAGCTTTGTATTTTGTCACAGGAAATTACATTGCGCCTTAAGGATGCCGTAGCGCAAAAATTTCGTTTCATTGTTTGCGCGTTTGTATTTGAGCGCAGCGCTGACTGAGTGCCCGACCTCCTGATCCTGGGTCTCTGGGCCAGGATTCCTAGTCCTAGTCCGTGCCGGAGTCCGATTCCCCAGAGCCAGACCCACGGCGTGCACTGTGGAGAATACGGAAGATTACGAAAATCTTCCTGTTTCGATGATTTCGCGAACACTTTTGGATAGGAAAGTTTCACAAAAATAAAAATAAAGATTTTGAAATCATCAAAATCACAATTTTGATGGACATATATTTTTTATTGATTTCTAAGGAACAGATTTGTAAGAATACAAGACTAATCTCATAATGAATCCCTATTTTCTTAAATTTTTCCCTATTTCTTTTATTTGAAAACTTGAAAACTCTTTCCTCACTGTAGTTCGCAGGTATGCTCCATTCGCCATCTTTCGCCTTTAATCGTGTGTACGTGTGTCACTGAAGTTGGCGAGAGTTCTCGGCTTTCAGGGAATCCTGGCTCCTGGCAACTGTCCACCTGCCCTCCATTCCTGCCCCATTAGTCTGTACATTAGCAGAAGCGTACAAAGCTAACACTTCCTGTGTGGATGGGTCTATGTGAATGTGACGCACTGTTGTTGCTGCAGCTAGTTTGGCATTCCGGCAACACAATTTAATACAAGCTACAGCAAATTGCAGAGTCGAGATGTGTGTATTTAAATGGCAATGATGCCGTTTTGTTGATAGGCGCCAACAATTACACTGAGAAAGATAAAGGGTTCAAACTATATAACTAAGCTTAAAAGAACATAATTATACAAATTAGTATACATACTACTAATAGGATCTTATGCAGGTGTATATTCCATATATCATACTTGCAAATACTTATCTTGGATTTAGTTTGTTGTATTATGCAGCTTATATGTTGTTGATTATCCTTCTTCTTTATTACAGTGCATTTTTCTGAAAACTAATGCCTGGAAAAACTTTGTCCATAACTTATGATAACATTTCCGTGTGTGGGTTTCCACATCGGAGTTCTGCCGCCATCACAATCTCTCATTCGTCGTAGAGCCTTCGCTTCATGCATAGTCAATCCTCGGAGATTGCCGGCTAACATAATTTGTGCCATGTTGAACAGCGGCAAAGCCAAGTAGTAGTAGTGTGGAGACGGGAAGGATGCTCGTATCCTGCGACCGCAGACCACCCCGATATTTTGGCCAAAGCCGAGGAGTCAAGAACTGTATGGCCAGGATAACTCCTTCGTTGCCGTAAAAGAGGGAGGAACATTTCGGCTTGGCTGCAAACAAATCCGCAGCTAATAATATACGGCTTTTGTTTATTAGATTCATACATTTTCTAGCCAAGTTTTGACGCATATGCGTACGTGGGCGGATATTCTGTTCTATCGTGCGGTTCGATGGCGTGGGCATATCACTTTGAGTCTGATGCCCATTATGTTTGGTTTTATGGAAGCACTGCGTGCTGGAAGTACCCCCCTAGAAAACCCAAATTCCATCTTTCCGCAGCCACTCGAAGTGATTTTAATAAAATTACCAAAGCGTGTAGGTAAAAACAACTTGGGAGCTTGCTGCGTGGCATGTAAATCCTGGCCAGAAATCGCTGCCGTTGGCAGAAAATTGTTGCCATCGACCTATGATGAAATCGGGCCAAATTGCATGATTTACGTAATGGAATAAATAAAATAAATTGCTTAATTTACTGATAAATTACATGAGCAGCAGCATACGAAAGTTTGCCGTGACATATGTGGAGGGGGTGGTGGTTGGGTGGTTTATGCCTGCCTCACAGTGGGTGTGAGTGGCTCAGGGTGTCATGGATACACTTACGAATGGGGGACTTTGGGGCAGGCCTTTGTTTTCCTTTTGTTTATTTCTGCATTTTTACTTTGGCACATTTTACGAGATTAATTTCGTTGCCCAGGCGATACCTTTCGCATTGAGGGGGTCAGGTGGGTGTGGTATCTGGTGGGTGGAGGCCAGTGGTCAGCTGCAACCACAATAACCGCACACACACACCGACAAAGGCAAAAGAAAAATGGCGGAAGGATCTACAGGCGTGTAAACTACGGCTACTTAACCCACACAATCGTAAACGCACCTGGTCTCATTCTCCTACTCCTCCTTTGGCCTTCGGAAATTTACGAAAGATTTATGCCAAAACCTAATTTCATGGAAAACGTATTGTTCTCGTGTGTATTTTGAGGTCAGCATAACTGGCTGCACTATTAAGCCGAAAGTGTTCAGTTCACTGGCCAGGCTTTTGTAGTATTTTAGTTTGAGCCACGTTATTGCCGCCCGACTTGACCCAAATCTAATTATTTATGTTAATCGCTCGCCGAGGCACACACAATATATCAAATCAGTAAAATGTATTATCAGCCGACGTTATGATAAGAGTATACGGATTAATTTAAATTAGTGCATCTGCTGCACTGCACGGCTCTCAATTAGTGCTTAAACTCGAGATTTCCAGGTATTCCCACTCCGATGCCGTTCCCATTCGATGGGGGTATTCCCTTTTCCCAATCCCATCCAATTCCCTACTGCCATGGATTCGTCCTGTGACGCTCTGGGGATTTTAACGAATGTGATTTGAAAATCAAGTTTTTGCGCAAATTGTGAAAACGAATAAAAGGCATCAATCATTCAGTCGAGCGTCGGGTGAGCTGGAGTGTATAGTAAATGTCATTGCCATGGACTCGCCGGACGGTCAGCTGAATAATGCGGCAGGTTGTTCGACGAGAGGATGGGAATCCTGGACAGGAGCCGCTGGACTTCCGCTTGCCGGGGCATTTCCGCCAGCCACTAAGCGCCCTGCTCAATATGCCAGTAGCTAGGACCTTCGTCTATGAGTGAGTCCTTGTCCGGGAGTCCAGAGGTCCGAATAGAGTCCTGAAGTTCATGACTGTGTGCATTTATGGGCTCATCCCCCTTGCGAATTCCCTTTCACTGCCGTCCATGCTGGTACATTAACAAAGTTAAGCCAGCACATCGGGTGGTAACGTATATTTACTTGGTTTCTAATGAGATTTCCAGGTACTAATAGGAACGAAGATGCGCAGAGGGAAAGGATCAGAAAAAGTCCTGTGAGATCTGTTTGAAAAATAAACGTGATATGAATTTGTATTTAATGTGTCACAAAAATATTTATATAAATATTTAAGGTTTTAGCATTGCTTTTATTATAACATTTTAGGAGTATGTAATTTATTTTCTCCTTTTCCCGATTTTTACTTCTTATATTTCTTTCTGTGCAACTCCCACAGTTCATAAATAGCAGAGAGCACGAATTCACCCGGCATAAACTTTAATTTCATCGTGCGAATAAATGTGTGTTTATTTGTATTGCTTGTATGCCTCAATTTGCTGGCAGACTTGTTTAGGGATGATGATGATGTTTTTGCCACTGCCGGTTTTGCCCTTCAGCTTTTACCTTTGGCTTTATTACCCAACTGGTTTCAATAGTACATGAGTCCAAAAGACCTGCTGTGTGGCTTTGGCTTTTTGCACAGGTGACACATTCATTTGTTGACCACTTTGATTATACCAAACGAACCGAAAGCCGTTACTGAAGTAGGTATTTTAGCCAGGACCAAGCTGTTTCCTAGATTATGTCCCTGCCAAATGGTAAATGGTAATTTGTTTGCCAGACAGGACTCTTTTGGCCCTTATTGGTGTTATTTCGCAGGTCCTTAGGGGCTTCGAAAATTGCATTTGCTTTATTAATTAAATGCCAATTTTCGCTCACAATTCAATTAGGAAATGCACAGGCACGAGGTTGATTTTGAAACACACGTTCTCACATTTTATTTGGTATGCTATTTTGGAGGAACCAGTTCACCAAATGAAATGCTTTTGGAGAGCAAATAAACTTCTATTTTAGTTAAATTAATCATTTTCTTAGGAATTTCTATGAGTTCCCCTGTGACAGTACATTATTGCCAAGATGTGCAATTTCCTTTCTTCTGGACTCAACAATGGAATGAATTCCAAGTCAGGAATGTTTTTCATATCTTGGTCTTTCAATGTTCAAGTCTGGCTGTGAAATAGCAAACATCAAAGTTCATAGTTTATACATAGCTGCAATTCAAAAGTTCTATGTTTGAAATTATAATTGATTTCCATTTTCAAAGAATAAAAATTAAATTTAAATTAAGTTTCGGGTGAGTTCAGTCATTTTCTTGGACTTGTACTTTCCTTTTCATTCTTAACTCTTTGTCTTGTGGGCATATATAGTTACAAATCTTCTTTACATCCTAAAGCTATCCATTTTTTATTCCCAATCTTCGACACCGTAGAATTTGATAAGTTTTCATATAATTGACACATTGTCATATCCTTTGGTTACCCATAATTAAATGGAAGGATTCTGAGGGAAAGAAAAAAGATGATATGAGCTCTTTTTGAATTGTTCCCGGTTTGATTCCGATCCCCCACTCTGTCCACCTGTCTGTTGGCAGTGCTCACCTGTCTATTACCAAAACTGACGTAGCTCCCATCGCAGCTGCAATGATGCATGCTGACTGTTTTTTACTTTTGTATTATTTTTGTTTTTTTGGAGTGCATTGCAGCTTTTGCCGAAAAGGCGGCGCAAAAAACGAGCAACAAATTCCGAATTGAAGCATGCAGTGTTGCTAGGTGCCTGAACCCGATTTTTTCCAACTGCGAATATGCAACCCACGTGGAGATGAGCATGATGTGTGCCAGGAACCAGATTTCACTCCGCAGGACGCACGATGCAGGATGCGGAGCGTCATTGTGTTGCACAAACAAATGCTTATGTCGCACTCAATCTTGCCCAGATTGGAAGCCATAATCCCGCTGCCCGTATTTTTCGCCACCAAAATAGTGAAGGTGAAAACACCGAACTTTTGGCGGTCAGTTGCTTAATTGGAGGTTGTTCCCAAAAAAAATATAACACACCGACACGGATACAAAAAAGCAGCACAAAAAAGGATAGGAATCCCTGCAGCAATCTTGCACCACAAGCGTTTCGGGCATGATACAGAAATTTGCTCAAACTCAAAGGCATTTGCTTTTAATTAAAAATTTCCACTTGGCGAACTTTGGCGACCCGCTGGAAATTACTTACTGCCAACTACAGATACTCTCGACCCTTTCGCTAGGCAAAAGCATGGGCCATCATAACCGAAAGAAATGGCTGTATTATATACATAATCAATTTAGCTATGCAATTTTAATTACAATTTGTGGGCGGGGTCAGCACACTTGCCACGCCTCCTCTTCCCTCTCCAGTGGCGCACGTGTGTGTGTGTGTGTGTAAATAGCTGCATAATGGAAAGTCCTCGAGTGCAGTCACGCCTCCGTTGTCCTTCGGCCCAGGCTGACAGACAGTGTCTGCGAAAAGTTAATACACATGACGTGCAACAAATTATATTTATCGCGCATCGGCAGGCATCAAATTATCAGGGTACACCGCCAACCGCGGCAAGTAGCGAAAGGATCTCCGTGTCTCATCGACATCCCTGTGGTCCTTGTCGCCGTTGCAAATTGATGCTTAAGGACAATTTTCACTTCATTACGCGCTCGCTGCTCCCCCTACTATTGCCTTTCGTCCTTATTCTTTTTTTTCCGGCACATCCAATGGGTATCAGGAGTGTAGTTTACGAAGGTGCAGGTTTGACAGCAGGTGACGTCTGGAGTGCTAAATATATATATATGCTTAGACTTGGCAAAATAAGACTAATATTTCGATTTCGAAGCTAAGCCAATTGATACCATTTTATGATTAAGTGGTTCTCAGTTATATGATTAATCGATGTTGGCTCTTAGAAGCATGATATTAATGACGACAATCTTTTTAACTTTACAAAAGTACTCTTTATATGTTTTGTATTTCCTGATATCAATATTTAATTATTTAAATATTTTATAAAATATGAATGAGATTGTCCGTTCGACTCGACGTATTGACTTAAGCTGCTTAGAAGATCGAAGGTATCTACCAGTCCATTTCGTGAGATATCATATTCACTTACACGTTTCCCTCGTAATGGAAATTCCTTTCCAGTCGCCTTGGTCACAATTACTTGGCTGTTTGAGCAGCGATTTGCGCGTAAAGTGTGGCTGGAAAACCCCTATAGCCAACTCCAAATGGTATCTGGAACAGGAAGAGGTAGTTTCATACATGCAGTGGAAGCCATCAGCTTTTGCCACCGTGAAATTACACTTTCGATTCCCGGAGGCGAGGAAAACCCTATCACTGATGCTGTCGCGTTTTCCGGGCTTTGGCGCACCTTTGCATGAATAATCTAATAAGGAAAAATGTCGGGCGTATATCATTTAAAGGCAACCCAAACACACACACACTCGCATACACGCTCTTCTGGCTTGCATAATTAATTGTGATTGATATAAGAAATTATTCGCCGGTGGCCAAACAGATGGCGGAGCCAAGTCGGGCCAAGAAAAGCCAAAAAGGGCGCAGTGAAAAATCATCTCGCAAACTTTCCCAAAATCCAACGCCCAAACAGACATTTATTCCAATCCACACATATGAAAGTACTCCTAAGGTTAAGATAATAGTAGCATGACAGAGTTTTGGTTAAACATATATAAAGAAGAATATTCATATACAAGATATTTATTAGGTTTTAAATATTAAAAACATAAAATCTAAATTTTTATAAAATATATAAAAATAAAAAAGCAAATGTATAACGAGCTGTGGAAAAAGAAAATGTATAACATTTTCTCCATGTTCGCTTTCAAACACATTGCTATTTAGATGGCCGCCGGTGTGCATAAGGGACGAGTGATCCGCACACCTGCACACGGCAAATGGGACATCATAAAGAAACTCAATTTGTTGCCGCTCGAGCGATTTGTTTGCCACGCAAATGAACAAAACGAGTGGCAGTAAAGTGGTGTGTGTGTGAGCTTCTGTGTGTGTGTGTGCAAGTGTGTGGGTGACCGGATGCAGCGAAAGAACGGGAAACAAACGGAAAAGCAGCGTTGGCCATTTTAATTTATGTCGGTCGGCAGCGCTTTGCTAAGCTGCTTAACGCCGCCAGCGGAATAAGAACAACCAGAAAGCAGCAAGAAATGCCGGGAAAATGCAGGGAAATGCTGGCAAAATAGTAGAGGAGGAAAATAGAATGGGTATGGAAAGTCGACGGACTAAGGTTTGCGAAATAACCTTAAAATATAGCAGCCGGCTTAAACAATGGCTAAGGGCGAGGCCATGTGTGTACGTGTGTGTGTGAGTGTGTGGGGTGTGCTGGAAAAAAATGAGTGGGGGTGTGGGAATAATTCGCTAGCAAATTGAAAATAAACGCTTGGCGCTAACTAAAAAAGCTCTGCACACTTTTTCCTCGTTTGTTCAAATGTTTTTGTGTGAGCTTCAACGGGCGGTGCTTACTTTTCAACTAATGGGACACACACACTCGCATCCGCCAAGAAGGTGTATGCTTAATAATATATGTGTGGACCGTTTGCAAAACGTGGCTTACTACCCACCGAAGTTGACTAAAATGTATCTCTAATTTTGGTGCAAATTAATCTATGACTTCTTCATCCTAGCTAAAGATTTATTTGTTGCCCTGGAAATCAAAAATGATTAATAAAAATATTTTTAATTTAGGCAACTTTAGTTCATTTATAGTTGTTTTTAATGCTTCACATTTTTATTGAAGAATTTATGCCAAACATTGTTTTAAAGCATCGTTAAGATCGATTGTTAGTACGCTTCTTGGCCTTGTTCCAATTGTTTGCCCAGCTTGTTCCTAGTTGTTTGAGACTAACTTTTGTCGGGGATATCCAAGTTCTGCAGCTATTCCTGCGTCAGTGGATATCGAAATGTCACCGCAGTATTCGCTTTGAGCCTGCTGGGCATCCTGCCCGGAGCTTAACCCATTCAAAGTTGCATTTCCAATTTGTTCGGGCTTTCAATTTCAGAAGGTCCAGACACACTCGTACCCTTTGCAGCTTGGACAAGCCAAAGTTCCATGATTAAGCGCGTTCGCTGATAATGAAGCGAAAGGAAGTGCCTGAGTTCGCAAATTCGCACTCGTATATGTGTTCAAGGAATTTCCAATTTAAAGTTGAAAAAATATAGCTGACTCAAACTTAAATAAGCAAACAAATGGCTAAGCAGAGATCTCTGCTTATAGAAGTCTGGGTGGCACAAGGCGGCCAGAGGAGCTAGAACCACGCCCCCTTCGGGGCCTCTCATTACCCACAACCAATAGCCAAGTGCACACGCACGCACTCACACACACTCTCACTCATACACACATACGAGCCACACTTTGCCAGCAGCACTTAATTACGAAACGGTTTTTTGGCCACGAGGAGCAGCTGCTCCTTTTTCATCGCAGATTGGGGGAAATGCTGGGGCATTGTGGGGTTAAGGAGCGAGCTGCCTTTTCCCAGTTGCCTCGCTTTTCCGCTGCATATGTGCAAGTGTGTATGAGTGTGCGGCGAAAGCAGCTGTGCCTTTTGCCTGCCATTTCGCTGTCAATTGCAACGTGCATTGTGTGTCCGTGTGCGTGAGCGTCTGTGTATATCTGTGTGTGTGCCACTGATGACGACACCGACATGGCTTAAAAGGGTTTTATTTTCTATACTCTCACGAAAGAATAATGCGGAAAATCACTTGCAGATGCGCTTATTGTAAGCAAGCTACAGTTTATTTCAGCATATATACAAGTTGCGAAGAAATCTTTGGGGGATGTCAACGAAATCTATAGTAAGAACTAATGTGAATTATTTAACTTTATGTATAATATTACAATAAATATTTGATTAGAATGGTGGGATACGTGATCTTTTTGCATTTATTGCTAAATAACCCACCAATAAACACTTCAAACAATTCATTTACTTAGCCAACAATGTCAACATTAAAGCCAACTTTGCTAAAGCTCTTGACATTTTTGCAAGGGTATTTCCCGCATCGGTTCGCAGCATATCATTGCCTTTTGTTTCAGCTATCCTGGTTTTGCCAACAGACTGGAGGAGACCAACCCTTGCACATTCAAAAAAAAAAAAAAAAAAACAGCCGTTCTTGTGATGGTTTTTGTTTCGTTCCTGCGTTTTTAAATTATTACATCTTATTTACAATGTGCAAGTTGTCCCGGCAGCCGCCTTAAAGGCGTGGAATTTGTTGCCACTTTTGTTGTTGCATTTGTTGCTCGCTGTTTCTGTGTTCTTGTGACAAAGAAATGTTGCAAATTAAGCGCTCCACTGCGTGTACTGCACAAAGTTTCAAGAGGCGCTTCACAGAACAACAACCAATGCGGCTGCAACAAAATTAAATAAAAATGCTCACGTTTCCTTGTTCACATATACATACACACACCGCCCATACATATACACTCGTAATTGTATTTCCACATTTTGCAATGCATATTCGTAATATTTCATTATGTGCTGCACTCAGTTCGCATTTCTTGCCCCGCCGCAGCTGCAAAAATGTCGTCATTTCGCCGCCTCAACCACACAACTTTCTGCAATCAATTTGGACTCGTTTACCTGAAATTGCATTAAAGTTTCTGCCTCGACGGCGGTTTATTTAAACTCTTTAAAATCGTCGACCTTTAGGGTTTTCTGCACGTTTCTTTTTTGAGTTAAGTGGCTAGCTTGTGTGCACCAATAGACACAACAAAACTTAAAGTAAATATACAAACTGCTGATACCCCAAAAAGTTTTATAAAATAGAAGCAGAAAATCAGAACTTTCGGCATAATTAAACTGTCCAATTAAGTAGTAAAAACTATTTTATTTTATTTCTTAAAATTTAGTGAAAATGAACAGTCTTATTTCTTAGTGTATAGATACATGCTAGCCCAACTTATCGCTTCATAAAAACATTCTGTGCAACAAGAAATGTACCACTACATTTTTCAAGGTAGTCCTTGAACAAAGTTCGATCCGCGAATGAATTCCCAGTATGGCATTCCTCGATGGTTCAATCGACGTGCCCCAAACCGCTCGTTCCGATGTGGCTTGTCCAAGGATAACAAGTTGAAGTTGGCCTTAATACATGTCCAGTTGGCATGCAAGTGGCAGCAGACCCTCCTGGGTGGAGTGTCCTGTATTCCTGTACACGGCAATATCGGTAAGAATGCTGGTAATAATATTTGAGGTGCATCACAGCGAGCTCCTACCGAGCACTATACTATACTTTACTATATGAGAGGACGTGCATCCGTACACGGCACTTTTACGCTGCGTTGGCAGTGAAGGACTGCACTGCGAGAAAATACGGGGTGCTTTTAAAAGTAACAGCTAAAATATGATGTAAAATGAACTTAAATTAAAACGATTTAAAATGAAATGAATCTTACTAAGCAATAAATTCCAGGAGATTGGAATTTCATATTAACTATTATTTTGAGCCAGAAGTGAAAAATGGGAATTTCTTTCAGTGTACTCAGACCGCTGTGCTCCTCCCCGGAGGCCTGTCCGAAGATGACCCAGAATGCAACTTGTGCGGGTTAGTTGCCTGGTTTTCCCATCTGCACTCGTGTGCGTGTGTCATGTGACTCCGGGCTGCAATGTTTTACTTACCACAAAATTCTGTAACTAAACGCACAGGGGCGTGGCAAAGCAAGGGGCGTGCTGGGGGGTGGGTGGCGGCAAAGAAATGGGAAATGGGATATGGCGAATAGATACAGGATTCAACGGGTCTACTTATGGAGCACTTGAGGCGGCACGCACACAGGTAAATGCTGCATCGGGCAGGATATATCCAGTGGCAAGTTTTGTTCGCCAAAGTTGCCACAGAATTCAGAAAGAGAAAAAGAGAGAGTGATAGTGGAGGATTCGCCCACAACATATTGTTACGGCGAACGGAAAAGTTCTTGGCCCCAAAATTGTCACCGTTTCAGCTTTCAATGGTGAGCACATTGACAGGATAAACTTTAACTAGAATTCAAGTGGGCAGTGGGAAGTGGACTGGGGTTTTCGGCTCGGGGCTTGAATTTTAAATTACTATAAAAAGTCCGATAATGAAAGGCTGGCAAGCAGGTTTTGGTTACCTGCAGCAGAAGACCTTGAATAATAACGGTTTTAAATTACATTTCCAGCAAAAGTGAGTTTGTAGATTTTCTCTGACCAATGGAATTTAAACATTCAATATTTTGCTATAGCTACTATTTTTATGTTTAAACAAAAAATGGCATTCAATACTTTAAATTTCTGCTCAGAAGAACAAAATAAATAAATAAAATGATATACACATTTTAATTGTAAACAGGAAAATACATTCTGCACATGGAATTTCTGTTTACTAATAGTTTGATGTTTTAAATTGTTTTAAATTGAGAATCGATTACAGATACTTATTTTATTGTTTGATATTTTTAATAAAATAAGTTTTTTTTTAATTCTTAACTTTTGTGGTTTTTGTTAAGCTCAAATTTATGTCCTGTTTTACACAAAACCGTCTAAATAAACTGCGGCAATCCGTTAATGACTCCAATAGACTAATCTTACTACTACTACCGCCCAGCCCCACCCCGCAGCAGCTGAGACCTAATGCTAAGTGCACTTTTAGCTAATTTGCCAATCATTTAGGCACTCAGCCAGCCAATCAGTCAGTCATTCAGTCAGCCAGTCAATCAGACAGTCAGTCAGGCAGACACTCGGGCGGCCAATCATCAGGAGTCTGCGATGGGGCCTGAAACAGGGTTGGTAATTGGATTGCCGGCTGCCTTTTGTAATGGCCATGATAATGAAACTCAATTGCAAAAAGCGCTCAGATTTGAGTCTTTTCGCTTGCTGTTGTTTAATCAAGCGACAAAAATCAATAGGGCAATAGGCCAACACTGCGTATACGTTATTTTTGACGTTCGTGTGTGTGTGTGTGGCATGCCTGGTGGTGTTTCGATAAAAGCCTGGCAGATAAATTTGGAAACAAGTGCTATCTGCACTTAGCAGGATGTCATCTTCAAGCGAGCCTTGGCCACCAGCTGGCGGCGATCTCAATTTAAATAATAAAATATTTGACCAATCGATAAATATGAATTATGTTCTATAGAGCTCTTCACACATTCAATTAGAGCAAACAAACACTCACTCATGTGGACACTGGACAGCTCCTTGAAGTCCCAGGACTCAAATGCAATTCGAAAGTTTCCCATTTCGCTTGGCCTGCATAATTTTTAGCAGTCCTTTCGGGCAAATCCATTCGATAACGAAATAAATTGCTTTCAACAAATGCTCACTGCTATCCTTGATTAATAGCTGAAACTGAAAGGCAGCCAGCCAATGATTGGACAGCCGGGGAAAATCCTTTTCCCCTCCAGTTTCGTCCTTGATCCTTTCGGCCTGCTGATGAGCGCACATTTACTTAAATGTTTCTGGTTCGGGGGCTGCTCCGGGTATTTGCTGTGTGTTTGCGCTGTACGAATTTAATTGAGTGCTAAATGGCACGTAAACTGATAGGTCAACACATACAGACACACTGGGTTACACGAGCAGGACTAGAAGGCATTGGTGCGCTGCATGGACTAACTTTCGCACCCATCTCCCCCATCCCCACCCGCATCTCACCGGAAAAAACCAAGACCAAGTCAATCGGCAAGTCGAAAGGCTAAGGCGTTGCCAAGGACACTCACCCAGCCACCCATGGAGCTCGCTGCGAACGTGGCCTAATGTGCATCAACGATTCAACAAATCAGCAAACATTTGCTACTCCTAAATTGCGTGGGCCAGCAAAAAAGGAATCGCACTGCAGCAGTCAATAAACTACATTTATTAACACTTTTGCGTAGTTGCATGTTCTGTTTGCTCAGACAAAGGTTTTCACTCATAAAACAATAGCAATTTATATTACACATATATTTTATTAAATTGGGATCAAGCATCAATATGGTATTTGCTTTATTTCATACTTTAAAAACATGACTGTAAGTGGCAACTACAATCAAAAAACTCTGCTTAAATACTTAAGCTTCTGTTCTTTTCTCTCTTTGAATAAAACACGCTTTTAATCTTTTAGATTTGCACCTCCATTTTTCTTTGTGGGGGCGTCACATTAGTAGGACAATTTGTTGGGTAATCTTCTGTTGGTCTAGCGAGTTGCGAGTTGGGGCTCCATTGCCATTTCGCCTTTTGGCCTGGCCGAACTTTTTTGGCCCGATAATCTTGCGAGTCCTTTGAAGGCGTGCTCGTATGTATGTGTGTGTGGGGAAGAGTGCCAGTTGAGATAAACGTCAGCACGTGCAAATAAAGCATTAAAACATTAAACCAAAGACAGTGGGGGCACTCGCCTTGACCGCAATGACTCAAATGACGAACGGCAAAGGGCATCCTGCTCTCCAGGATCCCTTGTTGTGGGTCCTGACTTACGCAAACAGTAAGTCAGTGCCATACACACACACACATACTCACACATCTGAGCAGCGGCAAGGACGCACGTCTCAAGTTTATCAAAGTAAAACGAATGGTAAGGAGAAAAAAAGAATGGCAAAAAAGGCGAGGCGAGCACAAAAAGCTACAAAGAGCACGGGAAATCCAAGGAAAAGCAGTGGTAACAGGTCAGGCCACACTTAATTCATTCGTGATTTATATGAGTCGCTTTCGGGGACTTAAAATGTGGTTACAGCTTTTGGCTTTGGCTTTGGCTTGGCTCGGCTATCTGGCTTTCGCCTTTGGATTCTGGCTGAAACTGACGAAACTATGTGTGCGGTCTGCTTGGGGCAAAAGATTTGCCTGCGCTCAATTAAAAATTCCCCTTGAGCTGCTCAAAATTCAATTGGAATACCCTTCGTCCTCGTCTTCAGCCCCAGAAACTATTCCCAGATATTCTCGACAAAGTCGAAAGCCAGCAAAACCGCTGATAAAATACATATATATTTTGGTCCCTGGGCAGAGGGACAGAGTCACATACAGCCAGAGACTTTTGGCTAAGCCTGTGAAAACAAGTTTTTTGGCTAGCTGCCGCCGCCGTTCGGCATTTTGTCACTTTGACAAAATTGTTTGGTAGTTTTCTCGCCGGATTCGCCTTCAGATCCTAACTCTTCCACTCTCCGCTCGATTCGAGCCCAACTTGTCGTTCAAGTGACATTCAATTATTATTTCAGCCAGGCAGTGCACAAACTTTCCAACGAAAACTGAACTAAACGAAACGAAAGGAGATGCTGCGACAAACGACAATATTGTTAGAATGTATTACAGTCAGACAAAATGTCCAAAAGATACATATACATATATAGCTATGTATATATGTATATATATAGAGCTTGCACAAGGGGCAAGACGAAGGGCACATAATACGTATTTGCGCATTAAATTCAAAACTTTTCAAATAGTTTTGTGCCAAATAAAATCAAAACGAAATCTACAAGGAAATAAAAACAACAAATTTGGCCATAAGTATATAAGACTGTGTGCGTGTATATAATAAAATGAAAATGAAAAACTTTTAAATTACATTTTCAATGAGAAACGCTGAGACACTGAGACTCAGTCTCCATTTTACGGCTTAGACAGGCATTTTAACTGATTAAAACAGAATTAAGGGAATTTTTTGGAAACTTTTGCAGCAGCAGCAAGTTATTGCGTACCTGCAATAAGCTCGAGATTTTCTTATAGTTTTAGGACACTTTTCAGCCAGAAATGTTGATAGGAAGCAACAGTCTTCAGTATTTGTTGAATAAACGTCGATAAAAGTCAGAGAAATGGGACTTGGAATTCTGCTTTACTGAATAAATGGATGGGCTTATTTTAATATTTGTTTAGGCATTTGTTATGAGTAAGAAACTAAAAAGAAGTATAATTATTGTAAACCTCGAGTTCTGTGGAACAGCAGCAACTCACACCCTTAGACCAACCTTTTAATCCGCATAAAATATTACCTTGTAACAAATATGAATATGTGACACCCGTAAAAACCTTAATTCGTGTACTCGCAATGCACAAAAGTCACAGGAGCGCTGAAAAGTTTGTGCTCGATTTTGCAAATAATTTTCCCCGCCGGAGCTTAGGTAAATTCCGAAGTTGTGAATGCAAATGCGGGTGGGAGTTTCTTAGTTTTTTTTTCATTTTTTTTTTGTTACCGGATAAATCGTAATTTGAACTCGAGGCTGCCGCCCAAAAAGCGTGCAGCTTAAAATTAATGACAGCGACGTAAATGTCAACGCTGGGTGAAAAACAAGCGCAACTTTTAGCCAGCCGCAACGTGTGGCAAAAACAATAATAGAGCCGAGTTTTCGCAGGGAGTTTTTCCAGAAGAGCCGGTAGGAATGGAAAACGGGGAGGGGTGGGGTAGCCGATGCATGGCTTCCGGTTTTTGTTCGCGCTCTGGTATTCGCTGGCACGCCCAGTTCCTGGTGCCGCCCCTTTGGGCGAACTCCTTGCCAACGGAATTGCGTGCTCGAGTGTCACATATGCACATTTTATTTATAAACTTGCAGCAAAGTGGAAAAAACGAAGCGAACGACTTCGCGGAATGCAGTGCCACCTCAGCGGGCAGCTCCTTTTTACGTCCTTTACCGTACTCCTGCTCCAGCTCCTTGCGTGCCCATGCCCGGCGATAAAGTCCGTGAAATGCTTATCATGCCCAAACCGGATGTGCGCAGTGTCAAGCAGCAGGAGCAAAGCGTTTTTATATCCCACGATAGCTTAATGCATAATTGAAAAGCACGCAAAGTGAAACAATAGACCAAGCTCTTCGACTCCGTTTCAGTTTCGGTTTCAGTTACAGTTTCAGCTTCGAACGAAGGCCATTTAAGCCATTTCCGACTATTGGCACACATAGCAGTGCATCTTCCTTAAAATATTTGGTAAAACTTGAGCCCCATAATTTCCCTGGAAGCAGAATAAACATTTCGGTTGGCAAACAGGCAACATATGCTGGCACAAAACGCTTTGATGAGGTAAATAGAGAGAAATAGAAGGGCTTTTGATAGCTATCGCATTTCAGTTTAAATTTTCAGAAATATGCAACAACAAAATGAAGTTCTCTTTTATTCCAAATTATTTGCATAACTTCAATTTGGACAACACTAAACGTCATGTTATGCGTCAGAATTTAATTAGAGTATAGTTTGTAAAAGATGCCCGTATCAAAGGCAATTGTGCGTGTAAATAGAAAGTATATTCTAAATTAATAGTTGACAAATATTTTAAGATACTGTCACTCGTGAATGAAATTTACCTAACAAGAAATAATATATTTTCATAATGAAAATAATTAAAACACAATTTCATTAAAAACTTTCCTTGCTTTGTGACAAAGCTTAGGCCACTTTCAAATATCTTAGACTTAATTGAATTTCCTGCCTTGCTGGCAGTTTTCTAATGAATTCTCATTGGCCATGTAAAATACAAATATTAATGGCAATCAACATTACTGCCCATTCGCACTTGTTTGCACTTGATAATGAAAATTATTTAATATTAACAGGCTCAATTGGGCCTGAAACAATCGCGCTAATGAACTGTATAATTCCCTTTGGGCGCCTGGTGGAAAGAAATCGCATCAAGTGAAAAGTTAAGGAGCTTGGTGGAGGCAATTGTGGGCGTAATTGAATGGCGCTTAGTAAAACCAAATCGCAGCTTTATGTCGCTTCTAAGAGGCCGCGCCACTTGCAAAGTGCGGAGAGCAAGTGGCTGTCAGCCGCCATCCGGCATAAACTGCACAAACAAAGCGCGTTTAAGAAAATGTAAAAATACTGCCAAAGTATGCAAAGCTGCTCGTAAAAACACTCGAAACTACGTGCATGCAGCTCAGCTCGTCGTGAGTCCTGCGTCCTGCGTACTTCGTCCTTGGGCGGGAATTTTGTGTGGAAGTTGGAACTCGGTAGTTGCTTAGCTGCATCCTTCCATGACCGGTTTCCTTCCTGAAAATCCATCAGCGCTAATTTTGCATATATCAGTTAGCATTTTTGTTCGGTTCTGCTGCTCGTTTTTGTTTTTATGACTAGCATAGCAGCTCCTTCCATTTCAGTGCACTTTATTCGCCTTCGTTTGCCTAAGCTGCCTTGTGACTTGTGTTTTTCCAGCCTTTCCCCAAAAAAGCCCGAGGCTATTTTAGTTATGCAGCGTCTGGCGAAAGGTTGTCGGGATCTTGGCTCTGATGATGAATTATGTGAGCCACGTACGTTATTAATAATTCCTGTGCTGTCAACAAATACATACATTGTCTTGTGCCGCAGTCTCCGCGCGGCAGGCCACATTGCGTATGCGTGATATGTTTGTATGCGGGGGCGTCCCACGACTAGGCATCATCTAAATTTATTGGCCATCTTGTTGTGCAGCAGCCGAATTCGAATTGGAGAGTCCCTCGACGACCTTCGCAAGCTGTTTACAAGCAAATTGATGGGTGTATACCCCCCTTCACGCATATGCCGTGTATGACAGCGCAACCCCTTTCCGAACATAACGCATACGCCGTGTATTACATCATGGCACTGTTTGTTTGCACATTGTTCACAACGTACAGTCTACAGCGATTCGAGTGGCAAGTTTAATGGCTGGAAAAACTCAACTCAATCAATTACCAGGACAACACACTCGGCCAGTTGAACATGTGTAATTGATACGAGTCCTTAAAGGTGTTTTGTGTTATTTACGTAGGCACTCCTTTGCCCAGCATCGCGTGCAAACACTTTCGGATTGAAGTATGTGATGTGTTAACAGGCCCACTTCATTTTGGCAATTAAACGGTTACATTGTGTTGCCTACTTCTTAAGTGATGGGAGGGGGGTTATTAAGCGTACTGGTCCCGAGAGATAAATCATCTGACTAAATCATTCCTATTAATGGCATTGGCGTGGCACAATGCCTGTGTGAAATTTGCTAATTATTCGACGGTCAACAGTTTGATGATTAAATATTTCATACGCTTCGACTGACACCGAGTTTGTCCAGGCAGAAATCACAAATGTCTGGCTATTTCCCTCGGCTCCTTTGGCCCAAAACCAAACACTGCAGCATTAATTAAATATTTAGGCAACATACACAAACAAACACACAACCTACACTTATGCGAGGCCAAACAGAGCGCAACAAATAAAGACGGTCAATTCTGTTACGGCACGCTGACTCAAGGAGTCGCAAGGATATGCATTCAGCTTGTACTTGAACTCATGCACATGTCCGCACATTTACTTGCATTTATTTACCGCTTTAACATGTAAGCTCAAGACAATGCAATAAAGTTGAAATTAGTTCGGGCCATAATTTCAGGTGAACATCCGGAGGCAATGCAAACTGGCTCATCCGGTTGTCAGTACAATTGGCTGACCATCGTCCTGCTGCTGGGCCTCGTCCTTTGCTACAGTAGTCAACAGTGCAGCTCCGCAGTGCCAGCGTCATTAACATCGCCATTACCATTGCCATCGCAATTACCATTGCCAGCGGCTGCAGCAGCAACAACAACTGCAACAGGAGAAAGTGCATCCAGTGAAAGTGTGACAGCCGCAAGAGCATCAGCAGCAACAACAACGACAACAGCAACGAGGAAGCGATGTCCTGCGGTCAAAAGTTGTCGCCAGACCGCCGGTCGTGTCCTGACCAAAAGGTCCTGCCACAGATGATCGAATGAAGGCCACGCCAGCCCCAACTAAATAGAGTAATTTAAAGAGCCACATGAAATGTGTGCGAGTGAGTGTTCGCCCAAGAAGCATCTATGAGTGTGTGAATGATCCTTTGAGTGTTTGCTACTCACCCGTTTAGTATGCCAGTTTTAAACTTGTACTCAAAAACCACATTGCCGAACAATGACGCAGTAGAGGGTAAATTTATTTCAAGTCAATCAAATTTTCTGAAGATTTTCTTCTTTTAGTGTATAGTTTTCCCGATCAAAATGATATCCCCTTAACAGTAAGAAGAAATTGGTTTATAATCTTTATAGCCTTACCATATCTATGTAATCTATTTCTTACCTTCTTAATTTTATAAAGAAAACTTCGCCAGTTTTATTGATTATTCCTAAATAAAATGTCTCCCAATCTTCTCTACTGCCCAAGCCGTTGTAAAGCAATGTATTTATATAAATAATATTTTATGTAAACTTATTGATTACAATTTAATGTGTATATTTAAACAAAATCAAAATGTACTATACGATGTGTGTAAATAAGAAACTTAAATAGAATTACGGCATAACCGAGCGTTTGGCACGCACAACAAAAAAAAGGTGTATTACAAACAGAACAGAAATGAATAATCTCTATGGCCAGTGGCACTGACTCTTTTAATAAATTATTGAATAATCAAATAAAGTGCAGTGTACAGTGCAAGTGCCGGCCTCAAATATTAAATAATTATATAAAAACGTAGACAAGCCAAATAGAAACAAAATGAGTGCAGCAGTGAGTCATAAAACATTTAAATTGATTGCCATATCATGCAAATATTTGCACCGCGCAATTTTCCGCCAAACAAAATGTAAATTTGATTTTCTGTTTAATTCAGCCACTCAAATACAATTTATTTAATATTTCATTGCAGTGATATTAATGACACATTTTTATAATTGACGGTAAACCAAGCCGCCTCACTTCGAAATGATTAATAAATGCTACGCAATGTTTATCTAACAATTTCTTTAAATTTGACCAACTTTAAACGTTATGATGTTATTCAAGTGTCACATGCAGTTTAAACCATTAGTTTAATAATGACTTGCCATTAGTTTTGCCATCTTAATTAAAAACTATGCTGTCGTGTTAAATGACCACCAACGGCGCAACTTTAATTACAACAAATGGTAAAAGTGTACAGTAAATACAAAAATAATTATAAAGTAATCCAACTCCACCCAATAAATTGATTTAATTAATAATTAAAATGTAAAAAATTCGAATAGGTCTGATTTCACGTTACACGATTCTGTTGACACACAGCAAATACTATAGCTCATAGTTGTTATAATTATAAAACAACAATTCCATTTCGCCGACCCGCAAATTAACTAACATTCGCCGTTGAAATCGAACGATAACCCATTCAAAATCATTGAGAATGCTCGGCCAATTAAAATGTGATGTGATTTTCCCCATCTTGTGTTTGAACACAATTATAATGAAACATAATTCCGAATTATGCAATGCCATTCGGTTTGCTGCGGCAAAGCTAATTTTATTAATTTTCGTTAAGCTGTAAAAATAATGTTAGTCATAAGCTTTCGGCAAATTGTGCCATAAACGATAATGTTAGTTCCCACCACACAGTTTCAAATTGAACATAAATTTGATCTCCAATTTCCATCCGATTGTTTTCTAGCACGTTTAAGCAATTGGAAACCATGAAAATTATATTGATTTACTCTTGCCTCGAATCATTTGCATTTTAAATGCCAGGTTCGAGTTACTTGTGTTTCTGACTGCAGCTAATCTCCTAATTGTTAATGCAACCAATCAAAACTATAAGCAGTCACCCCACAAAACATATGAATATGCGTACTTCGGTTTAAGTGTGAGTGCGAACATATGCCAGCCAATTTGAAATTCCAAATCAACGGAATGCTAATGCCATAAGCCCACAAGCATTCGTCATCAAACTTTAAAGCGCAGTAAATAAATTGACATAAGTACATATATATATATATATATATTCGTAGGCCATCAGCTAAGTAATTCCTGTATATTAAAGTTAATTAGAGAAGCTCTAGAATTATGCATTAGTCAAGTAAATTTACGTGCTATGTGTGGACTAACGACATAGTTAAATAGTTGTAATAAAGCAATCGAACTGTGTAACGAACTACTTTTAACTGTTGGAACCTACAACTAAATGGCAAACTAGTGAAAGCATTATAAAAATATGACATCATAAAGAAACATAGCAGAGCATTACAATAATAAACAAATAGCAACGATAACAAAAGCCAAACAACACGGCCGGAAAATAAGCGAAAACACTAAGTTTGTTGTTTGGTTTTTGCGCCATGATTGTCGCCACAGAATTGTAAAACAACAAATGACATGAACAAACAACAACAAAAAAAGTGAATTACAAAACGGAGTGCGATACGATTAAAATTTTTTATTTAAAAATTAACCCATACGTGGCGTTTTCATTCGGGGGGCTTAGCAGTGTTAAAGGCACTGCTGCTCAATTATTTATGCAAACTACAAGGGAACCCAAACAGCTGCCTGCATCCTTCGGCGACATTCGAAGAAATGAAAAATAAGCTGCAACGTATGCGTGTGTCACATGTAATCGCTGGATTATAGACAGCTTCGGCCAGGATGGCAGGATGGAAGGACGGCAGGATCGAAGGACGGCGGGATGGCAGGCGTTGAAAACTGGGTCAGCAAATAAATCGAAAAGGCTTAAAACAAGGAAAGGGAGCGGCCATAGAAGAGCCATGGACAGCCCAAGTACGCAGCTTATGCACACCGAACAGATTGCTCCTGGCAAAAAGGAGTAGGATGATGCGAAAAGGACATGGGTGTCCTTATGGTGGGGGAGTGGTACCAAGTAAGTATGTGCGGCTACGCAAAACAATCTACATTTGTTGTCCTGCTGTTATGTTACAATAACACAGGACATTCTTCCTTTACTAATTACTTTCAGCTCAATTCACGCGAGAGAAAACAAATAGAGCTCACGCCCGAGTTATTCAAAAAGTATGTGTTTGCTTACGTAGCCATGGTACTCAGTTATTCATCAAGGAGCTTTGGATATATTGTTGCCGGTTTGTATAGGGCTTAAAATGATCCCTTTTACATAAAATGTTTTGTTCGTAAAAAATTAGTTGCAAACTTTAGATTTCAATTGTGTTGTATTCACTTATTCAAACACCTATTTAGACGCCAAAGTAAGCGATATCTAATATCCATTATACACCTTATCCCAGATTAAAATCGTTTTGATTAAATATTTTCTCATTAAAAATTATGTAATTTTTTAATCCGTAAAGCACTGGCAAACAATCGCAGCTGAAACCCTTTCGAATGCGAAATGTAGGTGTATTTTGGGGCAGGCTCATTAATTAACTACTTCTCGATGGGCAGCTGCGAAACGCAGAAGTGCAGCTATAATTCTATTAAATTGCACCGCAAATCCCGGCTTATTCGCATTCATATCTGCGTTCGAATGCAAAATAATTACAATAATGCTATAAGGTGGCCGTCCTTTGACCGCAGGCAATTCAAATACTCGCAGTCCATGATCCGGATTCCTTATGCCGGATTTGGTAGTCCGGCCAAATGCAATGAGACCCCACAGTTGGGGCCTGATTCAAAGACCATTTTGCGATTCTGCGTTGGCATAAAAATATTTATACGCTCACTTGAGTCCAAATTGATGTGCGCTGCTTATGCAAATTTGTGGTTGCCTAAGCAACCGCAGTGCCAAGCTGTTGTTGGCTGGATTTTGGATTTAGGATACGTAGAACGGGGCTGAGTCCCCAAATCCGTACAGCCTTCTATGCAGGACATGGGCATGTAATTTGGCCTGATAGATTCTGCCTAATGGCAGGCATTAGGAACATTTGTTGCCCTTGGTACAGCCACCACCAGAGCCACAGGAACAGGAACAGGAGCCGGATTTGGCCTGATATTGATTCGAGAACAGCATGGGGTCCTGCGAACTCAGTTTTAAACAGGCTTCACGGCGCCGCAGACCTCAGATTTTTGCTTTCACATTCACGTTTTCATTTGACAAAACATTCAGCGGCGCACCCAAACGCATTTGACCGCATTCCTTGCCGGCACTCGCACGCTAATTTGACTGAAAATTTGGATGCCATCAACATACTGTACCATGTAATCCGCATGAATTCCTCAAATGACAGTTGCACGCTGAATGGCCATGAAACAGGGTATTTATTACTAGGGAATATCAGCCAGGAAATAGAATAACTTTTTGCGCATGTGTTGGGGTTATTTTTGAAGAGTTTCTGGGAAATCAGCACAGAAAAAGTAAAACGAAAGCGTAAATTCCTATGACTCTTTTCTTGTCTTTCTTTCTTTTTTTTTCTCTACTTTTCGTTCGAAATTTAATCTATTTGCTTATATAAGGCTTTATATAATTATTTGTAAAACTCGTATTTACGCTTTTCAGAAAATGTGTACTTTCCCTGCGGTATGTCTACGCAAGAAGTTGTTAGCAGGAGCGACTTTATTTGTGAACATGATTAGACATTTAATATTTAATAAATATAGAGTATTAGAGGTCAGAGATTAAAGTGTAGAAATTTATTTATGTTAAATTTAAAAAAAAAATCAAAGGAAATTCAAACAACTGATTAAACAAAAATGTTAAAGAAATTCAAAATGAGGATCATTGAAATTAAAACGTTTGCATCTCATTATACGTGCCTGTTTATAAACAATTGGAAACTTTGTATCTAAGTCCAGATTACCCAGGATTCCGATGCACATACAATGCCAACTTTACATTATTTTTCGAAGGCCCTTCCGTGACAAGGGGCGTTTGGGCCGCGAGGGCGTGGTCATGGCCGATGTGGTCGGGCAGAAACTGGCCGCTACAGCGACCGCATGAAATGCCAGTTGAATTATAGACCATTTGAATGAAATTATTTTAATTGCGTAAATCACTTTGCAGCCAAACCGAAAATTCAACAATGCTGCGGTGCATTGGGAGTTGGGGCGCACCATGGAAGTGGGCGTGGCAGGCTAAATGGAGTGGTGCTGGGAAAAACTAAAGTGTGAGCATGCCACTGGCACACTTATTGGCCAATCTCATTTAATGCCCGCCACTTTTGCGGACTTTGTGGGCTAGCAAAGCAGAAATGTTGGGGTATGGACTGGAAATTGCGAAGGGAGGTGGCACAAATGGCAACTAAAAAGGACTGAGGACCATCGAGAATTTAACCAAAATATTTCTGTTTGCATATTTGCACTCCATTCCCCGATAATTGTTTTCGCTAGGTCGACAATGGAAATAAATTCCGGTAACAATTGTGCGCACAGCTTCATTTCCCTGGGGAGAGGGTGCCACTTGCAATTGCAACTATAATTTGTTCAAATTATCGCCAATATTATGAAAGCATTTTTGCGCAATCCGCTTCTAATGGAGCACACGGCGTATGCGTGATATCAGTAAATGCATATTTTACATGCAACGCGACACTTGAAACGGCGATAAATGCAATGTTTCCTTAATTTATGAATCGACATGGACAGATGGGGCAAATATTTGCAAACACTCTTCGTGCTTTACATTAATAAAACAGCGCAAAAGTGGGTGCAAAGGTCGCATATAATACTAAGCTTCTGCAAGTATTTGCTGTCGCAGTAATCCTTTTTGGTCAGTGGAGCACATTCTTCCCCCACCTATGACACTCAATTGTTATTTATAGATAAAACTAACAACAGCGGCCAACATATTAGTGAAGAATAGGAAAAGAATATATAAAAATATTTAATTTAGAAATCTAGAAATCTATAAATATTTATCAGCTCAGAATTACACATACATACACATACACATTTCGGCTTAAGCTGCATGCTTTTAGTTTCGTATCTTTTTGTTTTCAGTTTTAAGAGTCTTAAAATTTTGAACAAAAGAGTGTTTTCAATTCTCTTTGATTTTATTTTGACCTCCATTGTATTGATGGTATAGAAACCGGTAAGTGTTTGGTTAGCAGGCGATTTTGTTTGGCTCTCGAGTGGTTATTGTTGTCAGCCGAGCGATATAGCCGTGATACGAGATATTCGTGACGGGGCATGACAAACGATGGGGCTTTTGCGATTCTAAATAGGGCTTAGGGCCCAGAGCTTTCCACCATGACTACTGGAACAGTGAACTATGAACTATGAACTTATGGCATATTTGCCCGTCTTCAGCAGCAATCAACTGCACTTAGCGCTAAGTAGGCTTGCTCCACGCCCGCTCTCTCAGCCAGCAGATTTCAATGCCCGCCCGAGAGCCACTTGTCGCCGTCTTGAATTGGAGGCGACGCCGTTGACACGACATGAGTCTCCAATCCCACCACTTGCAGGATCAGCGATAGCACTACCGAACGGGACTCGAGCGGACATGGACTTCCTGCCTGCCATCCTGGCATCCTGACTTCCTGCGCCTGCCACCGGATGCAGTGACACGGTTCGGAAACAGCCTACTGGTTTGGCACTGTACATGAACCACAAGTAGTTGTGCTCATGCGAAATAAATTGAAGTGAAACAAAGCGTAAAGCAGTTCTCAATAATTGTATACGTAAATAAAAAGAACAAAATTCTAATTGGCATTACTGCTTACAATTAAAATGTATTTTATATGTGCTCATTTATCTTGAATTGAATTATCTTTAACCTGTAAAGGTATTTAAGGCCATCTACACGGTTGAACACGGAACTTCGCTGCTGCCGTGAAATATCGCTAGATGGCGCTTTTCCAACACCTGGCTTGCAACAATTTTAAGTAACTACTGCACGTTTTGGTTTCTTTAAGTGAAAATATGAGGCATTTTTAAGGTAATATCTGAACAAGTGAATTTAGGAAATATCACAGAAGGTGATTGGGTTTTAAGATGTAATTAATTGTGTTTAATTTTGAAACTTAAGCCTTTTGTGACAAGACAGTAATGCGTTGCTTGCACAGAAATAATGCTTTATTTCATTGTAGTAAATATGAAACCATGCTAACTTTTTGATACGTATTATTAGCATTTCGTCGCAATTTAATTAAGCTCGCCAGGGGAAATCATATTTACTCAAGGCTCTATTTTATGCTTCTCAATATTTGTAACATAACTATAATTTGATTAAATCCTCATTTATTCAAAGGAAGCCAATCGTGGCCACTCCTAGATAAAGTCTCAATTTGACTTGAAATACCGGAATCCCCTTTCAAATGTGCAAAAGGAAACACAGCGGGCTGAAAGATAATTGTCTTGTCAACTTATGGATTTCATACTGTTTGGCCATTTCCCAAGGACATCATCAATCAGGCCAACAAGGACGAGCCACCTAAACACCCACACTCCCGGCCTCCTGCACACACATGCCACTTATCGGTGTCACGACCATCATCAGGATGACGGACAACTTTCGGTTGGGGGCTTACTCCCTCTTACTCCACCGGGAAAAGGAAAAATGTCGATCAACTCCCGAGACATGACCAATAAAAAAGGGTTAAAAGCGGACCAACGCGTTTGTTGCCAAAAAACTGGACAAACTTGCCCGCAGTGACAAACTAATTAAAATGCAAAACAGTTTCCTATTTTTAATTTTCGCCATTCTCATGGATTTCTTTTTTCTGGCTTGCTGACCCCGAAGATTTTGGCAGTGAAGCAAATTTTATTAAAATTAAATCTGTTATTGTTCTATGAAGGACGTGCAGTGAAGACTGGTGAGTAACGTAAAAGTTACAGCTAAGGTATTGTATTTGAGTGCCATATTTTTTAGCGTGTGCCCACTGTAGTTGGGCTTGTATCTATTGGCATATTGGAAATGTGCCATACCACGACCTTTTTAGGTCCGTTTTTATTTTTTTCTCGCCTACACAAAGCTCTTTCCTTTGTTTTTGTTGCTTTACCGCCTGCTGGAGCCTTCTCTTTTTTTTTTGGCTCCTGGTCAGCTTGCCATTTTTACATATCCTTCATACTTTGAGAAAAATCATATGTCACATTGAATTGGTTTCTGAACAAAATGAAACATTGATTCAAAATATACCTCTGTCTATTTGTACAAATTTTAAAACATTTAGATCTAAGTTTCTTCTCTGACCCTTTGAATATAAAATTCTCCAGTTTTCAAATTATTTTTAAAAGTGCAGATGGAAATACATTTTGGACATACTTATAAACGCACGTGACCATAAGTGCGTCAGTTCGTTTGTCGCTCTCTTTCGGACCGAAGATATTTGTGTATTTCAGTCATGTAACGGTAAGAATTGTTTGCATATTGTTTCGGCCTGGCCAACACGGCCATTGTGATTTTTCGTCCCGTTCTCAATATATATTTTCGAATGAAAATATATGTATGTGTATATATTGGGAGCAGTGGAACGTGTGCCAGATTGAATGAAGCAAATGAAGCGATCGTGATGACGCCGAAGACGAAGGCGGCAAACTTTCGTTTGTTGAACAAATTAAAATAAAATATATATGTGGCGAGGTGGGTCACGCACGTGCGCCAGTGGCTATGCAACGATTTCTGCACCATTCCGCCCAACACTCACACACTCGCACACACACACAAACCAAGTCAAATTAATGGCTGGCAGCGCCATAAGTTATGCAGCTGCATATTAAACACCAGACTGCGATTTCGATTCCGACTCCTGTACCGGTTCCTATACCGATTCCAAGTCGGTGCTGCTGGCCCCGATTCAGCCATGTGGCATTTACACCAATTATCACACACAACATCACACACGCACACACACAGATGTGCGGGAATGGAAGTTATATCATAGCTGGGCGGAGAATATATGGCACTGCTAATGGTCGGATTTCACACGCCTGCTTAAGCAGACTCCTTCGACCAACCCGCTACCTCCACGAACTACAGAATGTGTGTATTTGCAGGCTGCATAAACAAACAACTAACTGGCTAGATAGATGGTCGGATGGAGATACTGGCCCAGAGACGAATAGATAGCCCTTCGGGGTCCGCACATTTGCATTGAGTGCGACCATAAATCAGTTTCATTCAATTCACTTAAGGACATTTTAGGTGCTAATTTCAAACTGCCCCACTGAGCATCCGATGCGCCAGCAGAAGTCAGTGACAAGTCGGTCAGATAAATGTTGTGAGATCGAAATTGATTGGCTTTTGGGGTGGAGATTTCTTAACCTAACTAGGCCACATCAATTATTTAGACAATCAGGTTAGCCACCAGATGAAGGAACTCTTACCAGAGAACAAAATTGTAGAAATTCAATATGTACAGATAATTATTATGGTGTTCTTGGTATTATATATTAACAAAATTCAAAAAAATATCTGTTCTATTTTATACCTTATATTTATTTATTCTCTTAGGACTTTATAAAGATTATATGACTGAAAAAACTATACAACATGTTAAGCTTGCTCTGGGTAATCACATCCGTCTATTTTTGTTGTCAGCAAAATATCACTTGGCCCCACACTGATTGCACTCAAATTGATTCCTGAATACATATTTGCATTTGATTATTTGTTGCTGGTGATTTCTATGCAAAATTAGACCAGTTTTTTGCCAGTCTCTTTGAGCGTTTGTCTGCATTTGAAATCGAAAGTATGAGTGCGAGTGTGTTGGTGACATATTTCATTTGATTACATTTCCTTCTTCAAAATGGTTGGGCGGCACACATGGCCTACGGGAATCTATCTAACGCAAAGGTTGCCAAAAAATTCGGGTATTCACAACAGGTGGGGACAATTCGAAAATCATTCATGTTTTTCAAGTGTGCCGCTCCGATGGAGCCGCTGATATGCAAATGCCTTCATTTTGCGGCTATAACGCGTAAAAATCTGCCAGATCCTGCCGAGAATTCGTGGCACATCCTCGCCTGACATCGTTCACCTCACATCCTGTTCTCGTGTTTGCGGTCACCAAATTCGCGTTGTAAGCCAGGATATATACATATGTATATGTATGTGACTGTGTGGAAAACAAGCCCACTGATGTGGATGCAACCAAAAAAAAGAAAATAGAAGGAAAAAGCGAGACAAATGGGGCAAAAGAAGTGAGCGGGTATGGGTTGCAAAAAATAAAAGCACGTAAGGCAAAGTTGCACTTGCGTAAAAGTTTTCTCACCCTTTTGTTGCAAATAAATTAAGTGCAGGCGACGTTGAGGCTTATTGGCACAGCTTTCGCTTATTTTGTAAACAGCACAGAAATACACGGAGCACGGCGCGGGGCAAGAGGAAAAGGAAAAGCGAGCAGGTGGAAAACCCCACTGGAAGCGCCGTTTCCGCTGTCAGTTAAGTCAAATAACGGTGAGAAGACACGGAGCTGTTGCAGCTACACAGCGAAAATAAACAAACAAGTGTTTGGATAAATATGCTTAAGAATGGATTTATAGGAAAATTAATTTTTGATATATTTCAAAGAGCAAAACGAAAATAATAATAAACTATTTGCATAACATTTTAATTAAATTCCAACTTAAGTATTTTAAGCACTTAACTAAATAACATATTTTTATAAAGATTTCGAGATTGTTTGCCGTGTACTATTACAGCAAGCAGTTTTGAGGCAGGGTGCATTTTCAGCGGTTGTCAATGGCCGGGTGGCAGACATTATCAGTACTTCCGCAAGCGGGGTTTGCGGGGCGGGGCTGTTGGCATTGGGGGCGTGGCAGAGGGCTTGGCAACGGAACTTTGCTGAACAAAACGGAAGTGAATTGTTTCGTGTCCCGGCGCAGCAAACCCTTTCAAGGAGGAAAGACTTCCTTCCAAAGGCGCTCAATCGGAGCTGATTGAATCGATCCATTCGACCGCAAGCACAACTGGTAAACAAAAATGGTGAAAAATCAGCCATAAATAATGTACAAGTCACTCATGCAAAATGTATAAATACATGACGCACTTAATTAGCGCTCACAGGTTTTAAATGGCGTTAATTGCATGTCATAAATGACACTCCCCAACAAACAAGAAAGATGCAACCAACCATCATCGGTTGCGTTAATAATCCGGGAAAAGTAGAATTTAATTAGCAACAGTTGCAGGCGTCCAACGAAAGCGATACAATCCGCAAGCCGGGCTTAAAGTTCAATATAAAACTGGTTAAAAAGAATATTGTTGATACTGCCATGCGTTAGTATGCAAGTTTGTCCAGAAGAGCGAATTAAAAAATATTCAAATATAATATGAACTATTTATGCGTACCTGCTATGATAATTTCCCTATTACTTACTCCGACTTATTTTTCAGAAGACTTGATTCCAACTTCTTGCTCCATTTGCCGCACACTCGCACGCGCCCCCGATTTATTTTCCCTTCTGTGGCACTTTCAACAGAGTTAGCTGTTAAGTAAATTGTTGAAACGCATGCAGCTATCATAACTTGAATTCCACTGGCTCTGCTCCTGAATGTCCTGTCCTCGCAGGACAAACTTTGCCGAGAGGAAGCGACAGTTGATTTAACACGAAGGCACATACATACACAAACTGCCTGAGTTGCAAACGCGTGCACCTGTCGTCAAAACTTGCATAAGTCATGAAAGCCCAGGAAAATGGCATATAGAAGAGGGAAAGCCAGGGAACATTTTCCACTTCCCTCCCCCTCCCCGTTTGCATTAAAAATGTCAACTCGAGTGATTCCCAGAGTGCCCTGTGCAGAATTCCAAAGCCAAAAACCTCGTTCGAATCCGAAGCGGGATTTATGTGAGCTAATTAAATTTAATGCGCTTTGTGCCGCAGTACTCAATCTGCAGTGCCTTGCCCTTCGGTTTCTTTAATTTTTGATCAGCTTTTCCGGACTGCCCAGCCTGGGAAATTTAAGAACTAAGAGCAGGAAGACGAAGAGGAAGAATGTTACTTGGTCGGAAAGGCGAGCAAACTTTATAGGCTTGTTAGGGAAAACTTTACCAGGCCGGCGTTTATTTTCGGCATCTCCAATGCGCCAGCAAATGAAATGAAAACGTGTCAATTTGCTTTTTGGCAGCCCAGACATGGAAGATGCGTGTCAGTTGCTCGTTTTAATTTCCTATTAATTTGTCAAGTCCTCGAAATTTTCCGACATCCCGATCGTTTGATTTCCGAACTGCAACTGAAAGTTTTCACATTTTGCCTGCGGCCAATTGATTGGAGATGTTGGCTTATTGAATGGCTCGCACTTTGTCTGTTTATGATTGAAAAACCCTTTTCCGCTCTCCCTTCGAGGAATTTACGGTCTTATTTATTATTTCGCTTTTATATGCTTATGTATGGCCCGTTTCGTTGTGGTTTGGTTTTTGGATTTGGGTCCGTCACTGGCAGCCCTCGTTTTTATGGCCATTTGACTCCGTTTTATTGTCACACCGCAGCGGAATGGGTCCTCCGACCACTTGGCCACTTGGATACTTGGACACTTTAGAGTTGTCTTTCGGTGTCATAAATTTCGCCACGTCGGCCATTTTTGCGGCGTGCTGAGACATTAATTTGATGCCAGCAATGGCTGCTTACCGGCTTTCCGTTTCCGCTTCCGTTTACTTTTCCTGCGTGGGGCGGAGAACATTATTTATTTGCCATTATGGAAACTTCATTCGGTGTTGATTGGAAACTTGTATTACATATAGTATATGGACTTTTTCAATTTCGTGTGGGATGGCAGCGCTGGCAAAACATAATTCCAAGTGCAGCTGAAGTTATGGCAGCCGAAGGAGCCACCAGGATCACACAAATACATATACATATATATATAAACGTTCTTGAAGGACGCAGCAAAATGCCAAACGCAAATGTCGCCAATATCCCAATGGCAATCGATGAAAATTTATAGAAAATTGCGCACAAATAAAATTTTACGTTTGTTTGCTTTTTTCATTTACGATGCCGGCAAGCATTTTTGCCGTTTTCTTAACCTGTTTTCTTTTCGCCTGCGTGTGGAAAATGTGGAAATGTGGAAAATGCTTCTTCTTGACTTCTGGCCGTCAACTCGGTTTTCTCTGCTGCACCAAAGCGATTTGCATTTGCGATTGTTGTTCCTGTTGCTCAGCGGGGAATCCCATTGCTGTTAATGTTTACGATTGTCGTTTTCAATTTCAGTTAATTGAAACAAGGGCAACAAACAGCAAGGCATTAAGACCGCTTCAAAGGGGCCTTCAATTCTCCCAGCTCATATGAGCTTTACGTCTCGTGCCAATTTTAGCCATGTTTTTCCCGCTTTCCAGCTTTTTCTTACAAATTCTCCCGATTTTTTATTTCTGTTTGCTTTGCAGTTTTCAGCTTTGAACATTTTTCAGCTGCAATAGTTTATTCCGCTTGCGCTGAAAAGTGTGCTCTAGTGTTTTGTCGAGAACTTTAAGGGATAAGAAGGATATTTCTTTAATGCAAGTCTTTAAGTGAACAGAACAAAACCCAGAAAACTCTCCGAAATAGCAGTGAGCTACAGGCAGCTTAAGGTAAGCTAACATTTATATACATCTAGCAATTTTGACCAGATCAATATTCTTAAAGGAATTTTTCTAGTATTACACTCTTAAACAGACTTTACTCCAAAAATATTCTCTTTCTGTATTTCTGTTTGTCATTTGCCCTCATTTTTTGTTGCTGCTGCATAAACAAAGAAATTGCACTGCCACTAATTAAGTCAATTAAAAATTGAATAACTTTAAACTGGTTTCAATTGGGCCAGAGCCTCGAGTTTGGTTGCTGACCGCATGTTGTTATTGAATGACCGGCAAGTGTTGGCCAGAATTGCTAATTGCGGCCAGATGCAATTGAGTAACAAAGCAACCGCAGCATCCTGGCCACATCCACTCACATCCACACGATCAAACAAAACCATATTCAAACCTAATATGGAGTACAAACTACAGAATGGCAAAGCACCCACTTTTGGGCATTAGCTTCCCGAAGTGCTATTGTCTGGCTGAGCGGACGACTGTGGAACACAAAAACTGCATATCGATAAGTAGTAAAAGTATCTGGTATCTGCACAAAAAAAATATACGAAAAAATAAAGAGCCAAGCGAATTTTCCACATCATTAGATGGCCAGCTGGGGGAGCTGGTTCGCATTTCCCTTTCGGCTTTTTGGTGGCCGATGCATATTCATCACACGCCGTATTAATCAACTCGATTTCGCTCTCCGCCGTCTTTCGTCCTTTTTCCGCTCTAAAATCAGCATTAAATTCAGAAAAGTGCCAGGAAGCATGGAAGGATGAGACGGAGTTGTGGTAACCTTTATGAATGAGCCACAGAGCTTTCACTTGCCGGCGAGGGAAATCGTAAAAACGCTTTGTTTACATAGAACAGCGAATGCGAATGCTTTTTCTTGGCCTGGCCTATGCGAAAAGCTTTGGAAAGCCAATAATGGTAACAGTTTTTCCGGAGTTATGGCAAAAAGCTGGTGGGAACAGTTTACAACAGGTGAAAGCTTTAGCTTGGCAACAAACCATACCAAATCCATTGTAGAATGTCAAAAATGCTAATTCTTGGCTGATACTTTAACGTTTAACCCAAAAAATATGTTGAGAGTAACGTTTTCAGTAACATTTAAATAAAATTGGTAATATTTCTGATTTTAAGTATAATATATATTAATAACATTACTATAAGTATTATTAATACTACTACCCAATAAATTAGAGACAATGATCAAATTTTGTTTCCAGACATGCTAAGTTTATTTTAAATGCTGGAAAAACTTATAGAAATGTAAATAAATTCGTTAGCTGCAAAGTATATTTTGCCTCAAATAAATATTATTTATAAGATTTCATATGACTAAGACGACTACTCACAATTATCGGATATTAACTTCTTTTTCGTTTTGTATAAATGCCATTTTTTTTGATACAATAATATTTGTTCTTTAGATACAAACACAGTTTGCTTAAATGTTCACTTAATCTATGAGGTTACCAGAACGTCAAGGGAAAGTATATGAAAGATAATGATATGCACACGAGCAATCACTCGAATGAATAGAATATATAGTATTTAAAAATAGATAACAGATAGGTACAGATAACAGATACTTAGCACTCAGAGATACGGCGGCGCTTTAGGGAACTTTCTTGAACTTCAACAGGCACTCGTAGAGTGTCAGTTGCCTGGTTTCTGGCATAAACATAAATACGGTCAAGCCGACAATAAAACTAAAGACACCGATCGTGAAAAAGAACACAGAGACGGTGATGTAGTGCTCAAAGGTGGCCAAAAGCAGACCCAACTGGAGCAATTGCTCTAGGATTAGGATGCCAGCTAAGCATCTTGCCTTGTGAGCGATGCTAAAGGCCTCGGCTGTGTAGACTAGGGCGGGCACAGCCACGCCCCCAGCTACTATCACTTCGAATAGCAGCATTAGAAGGGCAATGACCAGTAAATTAATGTCATAGAAGGATCTCTTAACAGATTCTAAGTGATCGAACACTCCACCCACCATCACGATGACAACGCCTGCCAGGAAAAGGGATAAGGAACACAGTTTCCTGCGACCCTGCCAATCCACTACGAAGGCTCCCAGGACACTGCCCATAAGGCCAGCGAATGCCAGCCAGTACATGCAGTTCATATCGCATTCGAGGCCATGCCAACTGACGACCATAAATGCTCGATTATAGCTCAAGGACACGGCCAGGGTGGCAAAGCATCTGAGTAGCAGGACCTTGAAAAAGGGCAGGATACGTCGGGCCCAGACTCTCCAATCGGCCACCGATTCTTCCGGCTCCTCAACAAAACGCTCCCAATCTCGAGCGCTGTGGAGTTGCCTGCAGTCTTCCCGCAATCTTACCAACTCGGTGGTGGATTGTCCGTGTAGAGCCTTCAGGGTCTCACCCACAGCCATATCTCGTTCCTGATGCAGCAGAAGTATTGGTGACTCCAGGCGATGAGCTAGTGCCAGGATAACAGCTCCCAGCCCCAGACCAGCCAACGCCATTCCATGCAACTGATCAATGTGCATCTCGTATCCTTGCGTATCCAGTGGCCTCAAATTGTGCCACACGCGAGTGTAGAACACCTGCATGCAGACCCCCAGCCACAGGAATATCTTCTCACAGCTGAGGAGCATTCCTCGAATCGATTTGTGAGCCACCTCGGATCCAGTGACCAGTGCCTGAATCTGGGTTAGCCCATAGGCTGCGCCCACACTGACGCTACTGTAGCAGGCGGCCAGAAAATGCTGGGGAAGAACTACATTCAGAATGCCAGCTATAATCATCAGGAAGCCACTGGAGGTCTGTCAAATAAAAACGATATTAAACAGAAAACTAATAAGATTTTTTATAAAAGAAAAAGAAAATTATATAGTGAATCTTAGAATCGATTTTTTATATATAACCTTCATATAATCAGCAGTTAACTTCATACCAAAACAAATATTTTTCTACCACTCCAATTTTTGTCAATGCGAAATCAGTGCGAATAATTATTTTTTTGTGTAACCTGATTTAGCACTTCGGAAATCCCAACAACCGATCGATCAGCCCTCGCTCACCGCCCAGTGACTATCGCCACTTAATGGCCAATGCAGGTTGAACGCGGTTGATCGCGTTATCAGTTTATTGGATTGATAAGCCCCTAATGGTTAAGTGTGCTAATGGCCGCAGAATCAATTATTGGTGGCATGGAAAAGGGCAAAACTAGGTAGAGATTTCGCTTGGCAGCGCACAGTAGATTGTGATTTATAGTGAGTTATAAAGCTACTTACATATGCCACATTTTTGGTGACACGCTGAACGAATAGAGCTGCCAAAAGGGCACCCACGGCTGCTCCAATAAACCAGCTCATCATCAGATTGTGGGTATTGTGGTTGTTTAAGAATTTGCCAGCTGGTGTATCAAAAATTGACCAGGCCAAACGCATTCCACAGCCCACGAAAACAATCGACGCTGTTGGTGATTGAAAATGAAGGGTAAAAAACTGGATACCCTAAGGTTTTCTTCACTTTTACCAGAGGCCATGGACTGGAACTGAAGGCGGTATTTCCACATTAGCCGGATCCAGGACAACTTGGCCTCTTCCTCTATTGTAGGCAGCATCGGCATTTTAACCTTAATCACAATAACAACGCGTAACGCAATAAAAGCCAAGGGGCTTAACAATTTGTGGCGACGTTTCCGTTTTTTAATTATTTGTCCAGTTGATTTGTTGATTGTTGTTTACTCGAGACTTTTTCATTGGAACCGCTGCTGGCTTGTTTGTCTTCTTGAGTATGTCATTATTTTTGCACTTTGTGTCACACTGATATTTGGCTAAAAAAGCAAAACTCACACTTGTCGGACAGCCAACTCGCGAACGCTACGAATCAAGTTAACCGACTGTTCAGACGCCGCTTGATAAATGAAGGAGCATCGAGCGGTTATTGAGCGAGCACCTCGATTTGGCCAGCACTTTCGATAAGATAACAGTGGGCCGAAACCTTTTGCCAACCCACTTATCGCTCTGATTACTGGATATAAATAAATTAATTAAATTTGAATTTGTATGAAGGCAAAAAATCACATGTGTGTATATGAGCCAGGAGTGTGTATATGAGCCTATGGACACTATTGACGCAAAGAGCGAAAGTTGATTTGTTAGAGATGCGCCAATTGCTAGTTACTTTAGTTGTTGGGTTATGAACATTTTAAGTTTAAAGAAATTCTACAGTTTTCATTAATAATACTAATTTTTATGCCCTTAAATACTAGTTTTGTTATAAGATGAAATAGTATCATCCGTATGATAAATAAAATCATCTATAAAATAGCACATTATTATTATATTTATTAAATTTAATTAATTGCGGATTAACATTTTTAATTCGTTTTACTTTTTGTACACCTTAAACTTGAACTAGTTCCCATTCTAAATAAGGTTTATTTGATCTATATAAAGTCCAGCAAACATATATGAGGCCGGGAATCTTATCAGAGATGTATGGGAACCGCTTTAATTGCCGTTTGGAAATAAACCTTTTGGCTCGCCTTGCTTATCTGTGAAGTTTATACCATGGTGTTCCCCATAAGTATAATAACCATTAGCTTTATGATGATCGGCACAAAAGAGTGCAGCAAATAGCTAACCAAATCTGTCAGTCACTTTAGCGCCGATAAGGCAACGTCACACTCCCACGGTTTCTTAACAAGATTTCAGATTTATTTTGCTAGCGTTATCTTACGAGTATATATGTATATGCCCTTATTTACTGGCTAGGTTCGAGGTGCCTACTTTCAGGCTGGTGGGATTACGAATTCCTGGAACTTAAATTGCGCTTGCAGGAGAGTGGTGTCCTTCGTTTCGGGCATGTACCAAACACTAAAGAGAAATCCTGCCAATAGTAAGCCTCCCAGGATAAAGAAGTACAGTGCCACATAACTGCTATCACTGCCAATAGCTGCGAAATCCACTTGGCAGAGGAGCAGCTGGACAATCATCTCCAGAATATAGGAGATTGCAATGCAAGGCCTTTTGAAGCGTCGTGGGAAGGCCTCCGAGAGATAGGATGAGCTGGGCGCGAAGGCTATGCCAGCAAATAATTGGTAGATGAGCAGCAGCCACAGGGCCATCCGATTGTCCGAGAATGTTAGTGGATGGCTTCCCGCGAATCTGCTGGCCAGTCCACAGGCCAGGCCTCCCGAAATGACCAGTCCCAGGAGCAGCGGAATCTTCCTGCCCAAGGAGTCCAGGGCAAAGGAGGTCGTGAAGCTGCCCATCAGTCGCAGGAATCCAAAGAGCACATATGGACCAGAACTATCGCCGTACACCTCCGTGCTCGTCCATGCCAATGTAAAGGCCACCATCATACTCAAGCTGAGTGCATACAACGCCCTTAGCACCGAAAGGCGAACGAGGGCGGGGAGGGCGTGGCGCCAACCCATTGATCTGTGGTGTTCCACATAGGTGCGGTGATCCCTCACTTGGTCGTAGGTCTCAGCAGTCACAGCTCTCGGTCTTTGAAGCCTGCTCAAAGCTTGAATGGCACCCTGTTCATTGCCCTGCTTCAGCAGGTCCACCGGGGATTCGATGGATAGGAGGAAGGCGAGCAGCAGGGCTATGGAGCCCAGGACTCCACTGAGCACTCCCTGGAACTGCTCCTCCGTAAAATCACTCTGAACATCCCAACTATGGCTGCACACGATCTGCACAAAGATGCCAATCGTTGTGGGCCACTGTTCCGCCGCAGACGTGTGGGTTCCCCTCTTGTAGAATACCGACAGTTCACCTGCCACGGCCAAAGTGGGTGCGATGGCCAGTCCGTTGGCCAATCCATTCATATATCTCCCTGCCAGCAGGGCGTCCAAATCCATTCGGTTCACCGCCATCACTATTCCACCTGTAATAGTGAGCAGCGAACAGAACTCCTGAAGGGATAAACAAGATTTTAATTTACATAAGTGTATCTCTAGTGATATGGACATATTGAAGCAAATTATATGTCGTGATTATTTTTCAAACAAAAGCCGATATATAGAAAATAAGTCTTTTTTTCTTACCATTAATGTTTTGTAGGGAAACCATCTGCTAAAAAATCCACCGAGCAGGGCACCAATAATGGCCCCAACAAACCAGCAAATTTGAACATGGTTGGTAACTTCAAGTTGGACAAGCACACCATCAAAACCAATGCTCCATGCTATGTGAATTCCACCGGTCAGGAATATAAGGGCAGCTGTAAAAAAACTAATTATTAACATATTTTACACATTTGAAATGCAGAACCCAAATAGCCTTATCGGTTAAGATTCTAAAAATGTTTTCTAAAGATAAGAAGTTTCTTGACAACCTGGATGACATTTTAAACTGTCACTGTTATATCTCACATAATTCTATTATCGTAATTTTTAAGTTCACTTTCCTTTTCTACAAAATTTCGAATTGTTTTAAATACAATAGCTAAGTTATACTTTTTAATTTACGAAACTGTTTGAATGTGTATGTTTTGCTGAAAACATGAATGTTAATTATCTGAACACCTCTCATTTTTTTGGCATTTATAGGCAGGCTTCCGCTCCGATAATATCAGTTTCAATCTAATAAATCTAATAAATAAATATTGCTGACACAGAGAATGAATCATTTCTGACTCGGACCTTCACCTATCCAAAATGATGTGACGCGTATTTACCTCACACATAGGATGATAGGGAAATTCGTAGATATATTATGATTTATTACTGCCAAATAACAATTTATCAACATTGAAGAGTATTATTGTACGTCATGACAGTAAAAAAAGTACATATAATTGCATTTTACTGGGAAGTACTATAAATACTCGGAAGTGGCATTTCTCTTACCAGCTCCAACTGCATTAGCCTGCGGCTGATTGCGGAGATCCCGATTGCAGCAAGGACTTGTCTGTGAGTTCTGCAGGATCAGCTCCCGCTGGCGATCGGAGTTCCTGTGGATGTGCTGTTCCGCATCACTATGGATGGGTACGACGTGGAATCCATCGTCTGGAGATGGCCGTTCGGTCTGCATCGGACCTTTTGTGGTCGAACTCACGGTGAAGACTACACGACGCGTGTTTCGGTTCTTGTAGGTGAGCGTGTTGAACAGGTCCCTGGTTTATCTATCGGCGGTCAACTAATCTTATCGGGTATAGATTGATAAGTGGGTGCTTTGATATTTCGGGTTTCGCTATCTTTTAGAGCCAGTTTTTCCCTATCACGACTTCTTAGTATACAAACGCCTGGGAAATGAGCATGTGTTTTGTGGGATTTGTTTGTTTGTTCACATTGGCAGGTAAAACGGCGATTGCCAACCATTACCTTCGGTTTCTCGCCTTTCAACTCTCAGTCTCTTTTAGTTGGCCAAACTCTCTTTCATTAGTTTACGGGAAAGAAGCAATTCGAGAATTGTTTTGTTGACAGTTCGTAAATGATATCAATAGCTGAAGAAAAATACGATTGGGAAATTCAACGCATGGAGTGCTTGCTTTGCAATAAATATTTATTATCTTTGAAATGACTAAAGCGGTAAAAGAAGTATTCCACCAACTAGAAACCCATGCTGATGAATTTACTGAACTTATCCTGGGCCTCTCTCAAAGTGGTCCTTCTGGTTTCCGGCAGGCAAACGAGGCCAAAGAAGAAGCCAAACAGATAGAGTCCTCCCATGACATAGAAGTAGTTGGCTCCGCCAGTAAAGGTCCATCTGATCATGGTCAACACAATGAAGACAAGCATCTCGACAATGAAGGTGAAGGATATGAAGTGCTGCTTAACTTCCAGCGGGAAGGCCTCCGAAAGGTAAGGCGATGTGGCTGTAAAGGCGATACCGGCAAACAGTTCAAAAACCAATAACATTATGACGTTGCCGGTATTATAAGAAAAGATATTGAATTGGGCTGCCACCACAAAGGACATGACACTGCAAACGATGAGTCCTAGAAGAGTGGGCTTCTTGCGACCACAGGACTCCATGCAGAACGTGGCTATAAAGTTTCCCATCCAGCGGCAAATTCCGAATCCAATGAACCAACCCACCGAATACGATACATATCCATACGGACTGGCAAGTGAATACAAAAAGCCGATCATGACAAATTTGGAAATGCTCATGGCATTGAGACCGCGAAGGAAAGCGAGTCGGATGAAGGTGGGCAGCGCCTGCCCGATGCTCTGACCCATGGAAAGTTCCTTGTTCTGGGCCAAGTACTTCTTGTGCTCCGCCAGCTGCTCGAAGGTTTCGTTGGTCAAGGTATACGGCCTCTGGAGTCGTCTCAGTGCGTCAATAGCACCCTGTTCGTCATTGTTCTTGGCCAGCATGATTACCGGAGACTCGATGCACAGCAGTGAGCCAATAATCAGGGCCAAAAATCCATATATAATGCTCAGCACTCCTTTCATATTCTCCGCCGAGAAGGAGTTATACGAAGGGTAAGCCGTTGAGTTCCACGAGGAGGTGTAGATGATCTGCAGGAAGATTCCCAGTCCAAAGCACATCTGTTCGATGCTGGCTGAGACCATTCCTCTCATATATGACACTGAGACCTCTCCGGCCAAGGCCATGAATGGAGCAAACACCAGTCCATTGGCGATTCCATCCAGATAGGAAGCCGCCAACGTGGCATCGCCATTATGCTTCGTACTGGCAGTCAGTATTCCGCCAATCATCACCAGAATCGAACTGAAGATCTGTTTGCAATGGTCTAGTTAATGAAGTAATTGTTGAAGTGTTTTATATTTAATTATTATTACTTACCAAGACATACTTCTTGGCCACTTTGTTTATGAGAAACCAGCTGAGCACAGCTCCTATAATGCCACCAATGAACCAGGCTGCAAAATTATGCTCAGTGGTTTTATAGTAGATTACTCCACTGAATCCAATGCTCCACGCAATGTTCATACCGCCAGAGACAAAAATGAGACCCGCTGGAGATTAAACGGTAACAATATTTAATTTGGTATTTACAACACATATATATAATATTCCTTTTTGTCATACTTCAAAAATTATATTTCTTTGACTCACCTGCACCAACAGCATTAGATTGTGGCTTGTTCTTCTGATTACGACTGTACCAACTGTTATTCACCGTGATGGTTTGCTGGGGCGGACTATAAGGTAGTGGTGCTTGTGGTGATCCGTATCCTGGTGGTGCACCGTAGAACTGTGGGGGATATCCTTGTTGGGGTGGCGGTGGGTGCCCTGAAAATCCAAACTGTGGTGGCGGAGGATTCCAGGAATGTCCCGGCTGAGGATATCTCGATTGGGGGTATCCTGGTTGTGGAAATCCTGTCTGGGAAAATGCAGTATGTGGATATCCTTGCTGTGGATATCCCTGCTGTGGTGGTGCAGTTGCAAAACCCATCGGCGGAGGATCCTGTTGTGTAAAATTGTCGTTTCCCATTTTTTGTTCGTGGTTCGACCGTTCCAGTAAATGGCCAATTTCGAACTGGTTGACGAAATGTCTGTAACTGTAGAATTACCTATTTGCCATGGGACCGAAATTATAATTGAGTGGTACACAGCTTATCACTTCGTTATTGATAAGCTGCAAATGGCCAGCGATAATAGCGGGGCCTCTTATCAAAGCATAGTCGTGCATTTTATTGACCACTAAAAGGTGCCTCCCACGGACTTAGCTCATTTGAATCACTTTCCTCGAAAAAAGTTGGTAAATATTTCATTGCCACTTCAGACGGTAGTGTTAAGATAGTAATTCTAAAAGGTGGGAAAACCATTTGAACGCCAATTAATTAGTTATAAATAATATTAAAATAATGTTATATAAAGATAAAATAAAAATAATTTGAACTTTAAGGGGGAGTCAAAAATTGTTGGCTTTCAAAATATTATAATGATATTAAATAAAAAGTATAATAATTTATAATATAATATATTTATAAAATTTTCAGCTAGTGCCTTGCATTGAAATAAATGATATTAAACGATGAATTTATACTTCTTAATATATTTTTTTTAAATATCAAAATGCTTATACAAACTGATGATATTAGTCGTTTGGTCAAGAGACTTAGTCATTGTTTGAGATAGTGTGCTTCCCGGTGGGAATTCCCCATTATTTTTTGGAACGTATATTCTATTGAATAAAATAAATTCGAATTGTGGTGAAATAAAGATTTTTTAGTACATGGGTTCCTTCGTCCTTGCAAGGACTCAATATTTAAAGGTCGGTTAAAATCTGATTCGTCGACTAACCGAGTACTATTATTGGGCACCGAGGTAGAGAGAAAGACCACAAGTTCTCCAACAAGATCGAGAATTCCCCAACTGATAATAAAGTGCGGAGGTAGTCACTCATCGACATGGTAGTCATATAGGAGCAAATACCAGTTCGTTGGAAATTCCCTTCAAATAGAAAGACACCTAGTCAATACTAAATCAATACGTTATTGATAAGCTGCAAATGGCGATAATAGCAGGGCGTCGTATCAAAGCGTGCTCGTTGGTTTTATTGCCACTACAAGAACCTTGAAAGGATTTGGTTTTTTTAAGAACAGTTTAATCAGCTTTCTATACGTTTCTAGGGTGCTTCCCAATGTTAATGCTATTTTATTACCAATGCTAATATGCTTTAAATTTATTACGCTGGAATCGGCCTTCCCACAAAAATATGTCGTGAATGTCTCATCACCTTATCATACGGTAGTATTAAGATAATAACTTTTTATATGGCTGTTGTAAAGCATTATGACTTAGGTTGAAAAATAGGAAAGCTAGAAAAGAAGCGCCAAATAATTTATACTAAATTATTTTTTATTATGTCATTCCCCAGTCTGAATGATTAAAAACAGTGAGTATCGTTATGTGGAGGAATACAGAGGCCTTTGACCTCTTGCAGTTTAATAGCAGATTTATTAATCTATAATTCCTTTGAACATTAAAAGCGGAAGTTAACGAATTTATTGAACTGCTCCTGGGCACCTTGCAAGGTCATCCTCCTTGTCTCCGGCAGTGTAAGGACTCCGAGAATGACTCCCGCCAGGTACATGGCTCCCATGACGTAGAAGTAGTTGTATCCTTGAGCCAAATTGAAGTCACAGACATTTATGATGAGGAAGACAAATATTTCGGTGATGAAAGTAAAACCGATAAAGTGCTGCTTAACTCCCATGGGATATGCCTCCGCCAGGTAGGCCGAGTTGGAAGAGAAGGCCATACCCGCAAAGAGCTCGAAGATCATTATCAAGACGATCACATGGCTCATATACGTATACAAATTGTACTGTGAACCCACGACAAAGGCCAAGCCGCAGCTTACGAGCAGGCCAAAGACCGCGGGCTTCTTTCGGCCCAAGGACTCCATGAAAAAGGATGGGATTAGGGATCCCAACCAACGGCAAAAGGCGAATCCTATGTACAAGGCGTTCGCATTTCCTAATTCATTGGAGACTATGATCGAAACGGAATAAGTGATGACCACAAAGCTGGAGATGCTCATCGCATTCAGGGCGCGCAGGTATGCAAGTCTCATGAAGGTGGGCAGCGCTTTGGAAATGCTTTCACCCTTTGACATGTTCTTGTTGTAGGCCAAGTAGCGTTTGTGCTCCGCCAGCAGCTCGTAGGTTTCCTCGGTTAGCACGGCAGGCTTTTGTAGACGACGCAGTGCGTCAATGGCCGCCTGTTCTTCGTTGTTGGCCAGCATCAGAACCGGCGATTCGATGGTAAAAAATGAGCCCATAATAAGGGCCAAAACGCCGTAGATTGTGCTCAGCACACCTTTCATATTCTCGGACGTAAAACCATTGTATGTCATATACGAAGAATATGTCCAACTCGACACATAAATGATCTGAAGAAGTATACCGGTTCCAAAGCACAATTGCTCCAAGGTGGCACTGGCCATGCCCCTCATATAAGGAACCGAGATCTCTCCGACCAAGGCCATAAATGGGGCAAATACCAGACCATTTGCAATTCCATCTAGGTAACATGCTGCCGTGGTTCCAGCTCCATTATGGTGGGTGCAGGCAATAACCAATCCACCGATGGTCACCAACACTGAAGAAAATTGCTGTGCGTAAAAGGAATTGATCAATAAAAACATACACTGCGAACAGGCTTCCTTCGCTTACCAGAACATATTTTTTGGCCACCTTGTTGGTCAGCGCCATCGTTACCAAAGCTCCAATAATTGCACCTATGAACCAGGCAATGTAATTGTGCTTGCTGGTTTGGTAATAGATTGGTCCTCGGAACCCAATCGCCCACGCTATGTTCATACCTCCAGAGATAAAGATGAGACCAGCTGAAAGAGTAACAAATATATAGATTTAGGTCTGTCAAAGGATTGGTGTCAAATTTTAATCTCTATTGTCAAATTTTCATCAGCTGTCTGCATAATTGTTTAATTCAAATAAATAAATAGAATCTTCCCGAGATCTCCACGTTTATACGGACAGGTTCTGATCTTGAGCTGGAAAGTACCTATTTACTATTTCGGGTCGAAACGCCCCTACTATTTCTTATAACATTTTATTTTTTAGTTAAGTATTTTCAATCACAAATGATTTTAATGGAAACATAAATCACTGGTATATGCCGTTCGATTAATGTGTCGTGGTACTAAAATAATTAAATTCGAATGCTTGACTACTAGCACTTACGTCATCGTCATCATAATCTACTTGGGAAAAAGATTCGTACTTCCAACACTAGAGATTAGATTAACCCCGTGGTCAACACATCAGTCGGTGACTAAGCTGATGGATCTAATGAACTGAACTCACCTGCGCCCACAGCATTGGATTGAGGTTTGTTCTTTTGGTTGCGCTGAAAGCATCCTCCTGGTGGATCCACTCTGGTGTGTGGATCCCGCGGGGGCATTGGCGGTGGTGGTGGTCCGTATGTCTCCGCCGGTGTGATGTGTTGCGGCTGCCCTGGCTGAGGATATCCTGGCTGTGCAGATGGTTGTGGATATCCTGGCTGTCCTTGTGGAGGATAGAAGCCTATTGGCGGCGGGTACTTGTCGTTTTGCATGGCCAACGGCGGTGGGGCAAACTTATCGTTCTGCATTTCCGATCGCTTTGTATCTATTTCACTCTATTGCGAAGACAACCTGCTCCGATAGAGGTCGATTTGAAACTGGCTAATACGGGGGCTGGCCAAATGATATTTATGTGCGCTGCTATCGAGCCTTGCCCAACTGATAATCAAGTGCGGATTCAACCCATTATCACTAGGGGGCGGCATCTATTTCAGTAAATGGTTCAAAACTTACTACACGCGTCCCCGATAAGGACGATTATCGCAATGTTTGTGAATAATACTTTATGATGTACATATGTGGTATATAAAACTCTCTTCAGATCACAACCCTTTCGAATTCAACGCAATTCAAGTAACGGAGAACGGTTATTCCCCTGCTTTTTCTGTTGGTATGACTGATCATCCGCGCCAAAGTCCGTTATTAGGCCTGATTCATACCTTTCATACTCGCCATATAATTATTAAAAAGTGATTTAATTGCTCAGATAAGAATTTTAAGAGAATATTTGTTATTTAAAAAGCATGGATTAATTTAAGTTTACAAATTTTAATAAAGTAAAGATCAGAAAGAGGTATAATTTTTTTATATCCTTTATTTATCAATGTTGTTGAGTACCTAATGCCATATGTATATTTGTCATTTAATATCATATATGTATTTGCTGATATTGATTGTTTCTGCGAATTTTGTGTTGGTTTTATTTATTGGCAATAATTAAAAGGAAGTCATTAAGAAAAAAGAGGTTATTAAATGGTATATTTTCGGCGTGATTTGTTTTGTTTATCATTATATCTTTTACTGAGTCCCAAGTAAAGCAAACCTTACGAAATGTATTGTTTTCTCTGGCTCAAGGTCAAGGTCACTTTGTTGTTTTTTATTTTAAATTATTGCGTTTTCGTCTGCCAGTAGTTTTGAAACATATCTTTATGATGTTTCCAATCGTTGCCAAAAGGGAACACAATTACTGTGAGAGTAGAATTCAGAATAAGTAAATCTTATTATTATCTTTTGGCTTTTTTATTTCTGACAAATAAGTCCAACACTGCCGACCAGATTTCCATAAAAAGCGGAACTAAATGGTTCTATTTTATGAAAAGAAAGAAAATCGATTTTCCTCATTAGGATGTTTAGCCAGGGCTTCAATAAAGTATTCCGGGAATTTCCACGTTTTGACCAGGCTATTCGACACACGGATATGTACTTGTCTGTATTGATCTTTTTATGATCAATACTAAACTAACTCATTCAGCGGGTGTGCCAATAGTAATTGCTCGTTATCGAACCTAATTAAAACTTTCTTATCATCACTTATATCATAACTACATAAACTACTACTACTTTAATGCGCTTATCATTCCTTCTGTTTAAAACAAGGGAAAATGCATTCTTTATTTTTGTTATATATAAACATTTATTTCCCCCCTGCCCACTTATACCTAAAAGTCCTTGTTGAACCACTTTGAAAACTTGAGCTGTGCTTCTGCCAAAGTAACTAGCCTAGTTTCCGGCAGGCAGAAGATTCCGAGAAGAAAACACACCATGGAAAGTCCTCCCAGGGAGTGAAAGTATGCTGTTATTTCAGCGATCGATGGTAAAAAGCTGCAGAGGAGCAGTCGTGCGGCTTGTTCCATTATGTATACTACAGCCACCATATGTGGTTTTATTCGCAGAGGAAAGCCTTCAGTGAGGTAAGCCGCAGAGGCACATTGTCCCAGTCCCGCGAAGAATTGGAGACTGAAGAGCATCACCAAGGCGGTGATCATGTGAGGTGTTCGGCCAAATAAGTTGGCATATGCAATGGCAAAGGCTCCGGTGGAAAAGATTCCGAAAAGGGTTGGTTTCTTCCGGCCTGTGGTATCCATCAAGAGCACAGCAAAGAAGCATCCGCCCCATCGGAGCAGCCCGAAAACCACAAAAGGCCATGCATACAAGCAGCTAACCAACTGATTGCCGGTTTCGTAGAGAGCACTGCAGACGATGGAGTTCAGGGACAGGACTCCCAACAATCGAAGGGCCAGAAGCTTCAGGACCGATGGATACCCTTTCTGCAGACTCGATCCTAAACACATTTCCCTGTTGGCGGCCACATATTGTTTGTGTTCATCCAATCTCAGTAGCATTTCACTGGTCACCATATAAGGTCTTTGAAGATGCCTCAGGGCAACCAACGCCCTTTGCTCACTAGATCGCATCAACAGGTGGACAGGTGACTCCACACAGAGGGTAAAGGCCAAAGCAAGGGCTATAACTCCGTAGACTATGGATAGCACTCCATGCACCTGATCCGCCACAATGGCCACGTTCCAGTCCACCTGCCACACGGCCGTGTAGATCAGCTGCATCAGGATGCCGGTGTTGAAGCTGAGCTGCTCCACCGTGGAGGCCAAAAGTCCACGGATCTCGTTCACAGAAATCTCGCCCACAGTACTTAGGGCGGGAACAAATACCAGACCATTGGCCAATCCATCTAGATACCGGGCGGCTATAATGGCACCTGGACACTCTGGCCAAGCGAGGAACAGTATTCCGGAAGCAATAACCAAGATGGAGCTAAAAATCTGCAATGGCAAGGGTGTTCATATTAACTAAAAAATAAAATTTATAAGGTATTCACTATTTGACTCACTATTTCTTGAGTTATAGAAAATTATTTAACATTATTACAGGAATTTTGAAATATTACAATACAACCTTGATGTATAAACAAAAGATTCTTAAGAAGTTCCCTTTAAATATTTTTCTCCGGTCTACTCACATAAATGGGCTGCTGTGGCAATCGGTGAGTATAAAATGCTCCAAAAAGGGCTCCAAGCACGGCAGTTGCATACCAGGCGATTTGCATGTGCACGGTCCGCAGGAGTTGATCCCGATGGGCGGAGTGAACGGCGAATCCGGCTCCCCATGCCAAACTCATTCCTCCAGAGATTAGGATGAAGGATGCTGATCCGAGCGCGGTCCATTGGGAGTGGTTCTTGTGGCCCAAACGAAGAAAGGTGGCCTTTTCAGTGGTGGCAAGCGAGTCCTCGGGCGGCGGCTCACACTTCTTGGGTGACATTTCCGATTCATTTACGCGGTGTCGGAACTATCCACTTCTATTTATAAGGGGTCGAGATGGGATCGTTTATCAGCTTATCTCACCGCAAATCCATAACCATAACTGTGGTTATGGCCGTGACCATAAAGTCATCGACAGTAGCACCACCCATCAATCCAAACAGCGAAAATCAATATGCTTCTCCCCGCAGTGAAGTGAAGAGTTTTAATTAACAAAATTTCGGCCGAAATAAATCATCGACGGGGAGTGTAAGCGATAGCTAATCAAAGTTTGCTTATAGTAGTAAATAATTGGGGCTTAGTTTACACACATGGCTGGGGCTAGATGCGATATGGATATGTCATTTTGCAGAATAATGGCATACTGCTGAAATTAATTGGGTGTTATGGCAGAGACGAAGGAAACTTTGTGGGTTTCATTACGAAAAAGCTGAGCTTACGAAACGTTACGTGAATATTTCTTTTTGGGCAGAGCTAACCAATCTACTTTTACCCAGCAGGCATATGAGCATTAATTTCAGATTGCGAGAACAAGATCAATTTTGAATTATTTATTTAAATTTAATTTGCGATTCCCTCTGTTTATTGCCTTAATGAGAAAACACTTGTTTATGCTAGTACGTTTACTGATTATCCGGTGATAAAATAATAATTATAAAATAATATTTTTACAATTCGCGTTTTGTTAACTGATTGAGGGCTTTTAATTGACGCGCTTATCTTGTCTTTTTTATCTGAACATTATGGCTTAACAAATATTATTGTTATATGTAATGTTTTATAAATCTTACGTATTGAACTTACTACACATTTAAGTTTTCAATCGGATAACATTCAACTTTAAATTCCTAGCTGCCCCAGTGAATATTACCAGCTTATATCACATCTGATGGCGACATTTGCATCAATTTTCGCCAACAGTTTCGTGGCTAAGCGAAAATTTCTGCCGACTGGCAAGAAAATGGGGAAAAACCCAGTACCAGTCTCCAATTTGCAGTACGTCTGCCACTGCATTGCGGCAGGCATATTAACTCCGGCTGGCAGATTAAACACGGCCACAACCATTGGCAATATCATTGCATTTGCCGCCTGGTTTATGGGCTGCATTACTGTTTGCGACTGCCGGAGCACCGGACTCGTGCGTATGCCCAAAAAAAGCCGGCAACAAATACTCAGGCACTCAGGCGCACACAAACACTCGGCCACATCTACATAAAGAAAGGTGGAAAATGGCGCAGAAACTTTTATCGCAGACGCTTTTCCCGGCATTTGTGCCTGCGATTCCAGCGATTTCCTGGCCAAGAAGGGATAGTTTTCGAACTGAACTTGCTAGCAAGTTGGCGATAGTGTTTGACTATGTGCGCACACCTTTGGCTGGCGTTAAAATAAATTTAATTTTATCGCTACATAAATACCGACTGGCAAGGGCGCAGAGAGTCCTGTGCGATCCTTTGGAGTTTCCTTGGAGTTCGTAGGAGCTGCCAAGTGACACATCCGGCTGCCTGCAGGCCATAAATCCACGAGGCATACTTGGAAGTCTCGTTACCATCGACTGGATTTTTCACCCACATTTTAATTAGAGCAAGCCCATCCGTCGATCATCCGAATGGAGCAACACTTTTATGACCATTGGGGCGAAAATATAAATAAATGTTATATTGATCTGTTGCCATTTTATGGCCCATCGCAAAATGGGCAATTTTCCATTTTTTCCCGCCCGCCTCTTCAAAGATTTACGAGCTCCGTGCCAAAAGAGGAAATGGAAACGAAAATTGTATAACATAAACTTGGCTAGAAACAAAAGCCAAGTGGGCTCGCATCGTGCAGAAAATTCTCTCTGCTCCTACGGAATGTAAAAATGAGAGAGAAAACAGACTGGTTGTGTGGCAAGGAAATTTGCGGCGGCTGTTGTTCGTCATATTGCGCATACGCCGCGTGTGCACACGTAATTTAAAATGCATATTATGACAGCCTTATGATGCGGTGACTGCAGAGGATACACACATGAGCCGGCCCAAGACAAAGCCCCATTCAATTAGGGGAAAGTTAAGGACGCGCAAGGAAAAGTGCTGCCAAGGACAAGGCCTCACCTGCTGACTTAAGGGGTTCCTTCAAGTTTTAGCCAACTTTTCAGTAAATATTTCCCCAGAAACTTTGACTTTGGCCCGTCGATGTTCGATGTTCGTGTCCATTGAATCGCATAGCCTTCGGGCCCTCAGCCTGCCATAAGCAATAAATCGCCAGTTAATGTAGTGAAATAATAGACTTTTTCTTACTGCATGTTTACCCAACTTGTAGTGCTTTGTTTTTCCTGGAGATTTACTGACGGCCTCTCGGAAATTATGTTTATGCAAATTTCAATAAAATGTCAAGGAAACCGGGGCACAAATTAATTTATCTGTGCGTGCGAGGATGAGTCACAAATCCTGATTAACTTCTGGCCCGAAATAAAGAAGACAACAAATGTGCACTTTACCCGAAGCCAGAAAGACAATACAATTGCTGCGGCACACACAGCTCTTATATTAATATATGGTGTATATCCCGACGAGTCCTTGTGTCGCTTAATGCAAGCTAATAAATTTCAGCGACATTTGTACCTTTGGTTTGGGGCGGGGCGTGGTGGCACACTTTCATTGTTAACACGAGGCGGAGGCGTCACAAATTCCCAGCTTTTTTTTTCTGCCTTTGTCCTTTCCAGCGGAACGTCGACGAGTCCGACGTCACGAGTCTGGCAAAGATGCCTGAAAAATAGCTACAATTCATTCGCAACAGCAGTTGGAGCGGGGAGGACCGAAAAATGTAGCCGGAGTAGCGAAAAAATGCCTTGGAAAGCTGCAGCTTCTTGCGGCAGGAGCTCTGAAATTTAGTTGTTGGATCGGTCCGTTCAGGCAAGTGATTTGTTTTGCTTCGTTTGGCAACAAATCAGAAGATAAACGACATCGATTGCGGCCAACGACATGGTTGCCGGGCCCAAAAAGGATTCGCCAGCCGCAAATTATGAGCCCTGCCCGATTTTATATATACTCGTATATAATTGGAAACCCCTCGATATACCTGTATGTAAGTACGAACTTAAACGAAACATTGTTTGCAATTAAAATTGCATTATGTTTGCAGAGAGTGCCAAACAATTTTGGTAATTTTTTTTTTGCAAAGCACTTCTTTTTGTTGCACCTGTCCGGATGGCAATCGTATATTTTATTTGTCCCCTGCCATGGGGCATTTCATTTGCTGCATTGCACAACCAACCGAATGGAACGTTATAGTTTTCGCAAAATAATTGAAAACAATTTGGATTTTAATTATTCACAGCCCTCGAATGAGAATGAATAGTGAATGAATATTTATGCGGCGAGTATGCGCACTATTAGGGGTCAATGATCTTCGGTTAAGTCCTGAACTTGATTCATTTAAACAAACTCCCAAGAGATTTGCCATAATTAAAGCGAGCTGAACAGCCCAGCCAACTCATTTGCATACGCAATAACAAAAGCTTTGGGCCATAAAGGTTGATAAACTTAACGCGAGATACAAAATGTAAATGAGTTTGGTCGCCTCTTTTGATAGCTGAGACGCCATTTTACGCGCTCATATGGCTAATCTAATTAAATGTTGTGTTTTCGCTGGAATACAAGACACTTACAATGTTAATTTAGCGGCGTATCTTAGTTGCTTTCACTTTTAACGAGCCACTCAAACTCGAAGTTGGCGTATCCTGGGATAATAACTTTTATCACACCTGCCATAAAGCTGGCCCACACTAATGGCCATGGCCCACAGCAGCGGCAGGGGCCATAAATCAATCATAATTGTCCTTGTTAACTGCAATCATGAATATTTCCTCGTCGTGTGCATAAAGCAAATGACAGTCATGCCATATACATAACGCCACACACACACACACTAACCCAAACACGCACACACTCAAACACATAACGTAACATCACCATTCCCTGTGAATATCCTTCGACAGGAATTCCATACGCTTGTGGATTTTGGGCCTAATTGCTGCTGCTGCCCTAGCTGCTGCTTCGAATTCGAATTTTGGCAATGGACCCCTGAATTAGGCCCGCTGAAAGATTGCATCAAATGAGGTTTAATTAATTTTCGGACCCACACCCGAAAACATCGTTTGACAGCAGGACGGAAGGACAGCGGAGAGCAGGGAGCAGGGAGCAGCGGGCCATTGTGTTCGGCCACGCCCCTTGTTTGCTTTAGTTAATTGATTTTCTTTCAGTGCGTTCCATTTGCATAACAATCCCGGCTGCTGCCCTTCCGAATCAAAAGTGGAATGTGGAAAGTGGAAAAGCGAGCGGCGAAAAGTGAAAGCGGCCAAAAGCCACCAAAACAGTCGTTGGTCAACAGTTGCGGGCTTTTTCGTTTTTGTTTGATGTCGGACCGGACAGCAACTAAAACTGAAATTAGACCCCGTGGAAATTGCCATTGGCACACTTAAATACGGGTTCACTTTAATTTGAGTTTTTTCCATGCTTTTCCCTGGAAAACCAATAAAAATGTCCCTAATAGTTGGCAGTTTAAGTTATAGGAATGGGGTGATAGCTTAAGTGCTCTCTAAGTGGTTAAATTATAGAATTACAGTTTTAATTAGTCTTGACTGGTGGAAGGATAAGTCATTTCAAGACAAAATATTTGTACCTACTTATGAACTTAATCACTTCATAAATATATAATAAGTTGGAGTTTTCCACGCTCTAGGGGGTTTCCTTTGTTTATTGAAATCGAATAAATGTGCATTGTCTGGATAGTTGTTGCACTTAATTGTTATGGTTTTCTCAACTTTCAAATAATAAACTCACAAACAATTTAGCTACAGAAAGGTAAATATGGTATCTTGTAGTAACAAGATAATTTCTTAAAACTTCAGAAGTTCTCCTCAACTTTGCTGAGTAAATGAATGGGTTAATCAGTCCGCTGTGCATGACATTTGAGACACGCCTACGCATCCTTCATTCTGAGCCGAGATGTGCGTCCAAAAAGGACTCGTGCACGTACGCAAGGCCACGATTTGCAGCTCATTAGCAGCCACAGAGTCGACACATGTCCGAACTGCTAAGCGGGCTCTAAATCACTGACACGACGCCGGGTCTTCGATTCCGTTGCCCGGCTCAATTAGTCAACAATTACCAGCGACAATCCAAACTGGCCAGGACATCGGCCAGTTGCGCTGAGCTGCGGAAGACGGCTCGTCCAGGACACGGGGCACTAAATGCCAGAAAGAGCGGCTGTCTGCCGCGGGTCATCTCTGCCGGTGGCTAATGGCTTATGAGTAGTCACGTGCCCGGGATGCCAACGTACTCATTGCCTGTCGGCCAGCTCCTTTCACTCGCAGTCATTTGCCATGTGAGTGAGTCACGCTAACTTTTCAGCGTAATTTTGAATAATTATACAACAATTACAAGGGCCTGGAACAGGCTTTGTTCACTTATAAAAAATAAGAATAAAATACATTTATAATTAAAATAATAATTTCAAAAATTATAACTATAGAAAAATGGATCAACAAATCAACTCCCTATTTTTAGAAGAACAAGATATCATATTGCGCAAACTATTATATTATTTTATATTAATATATTTAATAATAATTTTTTATTTATATTTCTATATATGAATTTTTCTGTCCTGCGAAATGTATTAAAAACATTTAATATTTGAGTGCAGCCTAGATGAGTGAGTAAAGTTGAATGTATGCCAGTGTAGCGCTTAGTGGTTTCAGGACCTGTTCCCGGACCACATCCTGGCACATCCTGCCAGACGCCGGCCGCAGCTTTTGCCAGTCTTATTTCCGTGTTAATAAAGTCAAGTGAATGCGCTTAATCAACACATGGTGAGTGGCATGGGTTCCTGAAAAAAAGGATGCGCTCACCCTCCTGCCACTTGCAAAAATGCACACCTACACAGGGTTATTTTTTCTCAAGAAAAATTAATTAAATAAGCTCGTAAACTTTTGGGCGCAGCGAAAAGGGAAAAGCGAACTTTGGTGCATATCCAAAACAAATTTTTCTGTTTCATTTTGTTAGGGATTTTTATTCGACGTTTGGCTTGTTTTGTTTGTATTTTTTATACTTTTATATTTTTTATATTTTATAAAAAACGCGTCGGGCTGAAAAGCCAAACTCATTGCCATTAAAAACGCATTATCCTTTGTGCCTTTTTATGACTTTTCATTTGAAGAGCCGGTGGAGAGGTCCCTGGGTGCTGGTTGCGTGTTTATTTGCTGTCGAGCCGTAAAAGGAACTCAATATGATAATGCATACATCCAGCTGGCTGAGATATTACTCCAAGGACCATATACATTCGGATAAATCTAATGAAGAGCAATCGCATAACTCATGGGGCACAAATTCTGCGAAAGACAACATTTAAAAGCCGCTTGCCAAAAACAGAAGGCAATTCGCCTAAGCAAAAGGAGCAATATTTACACAGCCAAGATGAAATCTAGAAAAAATGAAGGAGAGACGGTTATTGTTGTATTTCAACTGGGATTTGCCAATTTGGGCGCCTCTCTTGCGATTGTCTGCCAAAAAAAGGCTTACATTGGGATTTTTATTTGATTGCTCAAATGAAAGCGGAAAGCCAAATGGAAAATTGCTTTGAATCCGAGAGGAATGTTTGCCCTCGGGCCGCCAAGGAGTGGGAATAACTGGAGTATAATCATTTACATTGCTGCCCAAAATGGATTGCCATCGAGAATTGAATTATCCGCCGGGAAGGGGATCCACTCAAGGGTGTCGTCGAATTATAGTTCACTGATAACAGTTGACTGCTTAATGCAGTCGAGTGCACGTGCTTGAGTTGCATTAAATCGGCCATCGGCTATCTAATCTCGCGGAATATATTCTATGAAGCAATATATTCAAAAATTAGCCGGTATAAATATTTATGATGCACGGCAAATGTAATGCTATAAAAAACTCAGAATCTTTGTAATATTATGTATCCAATAAGGCTCAAGTTGATTGCTATACTATTTCATCTGCTTAAGGATCCCAAACTAAAACTCATTCTACGTATGGATATTCCATTAAACGGACTCCCTTTTCAAAGGGAGTAATCCGAGCCCTTTTGACTTCTGCCGTCATCTGGCCAAAAGGATTCCCAAAAATATTCAGGATGGGCGGTTTTGGGACCCTTGTAGATTACTGTTCCCATTGTAGTTTGTGTATTTATGCCAAAGATTCGTTTCGGGGTCGTGGCACGTGCATTGAACCCAGAAAATTAAAAACAGCATAAGTAATGGCACTGGCGAGGGCCCCTGAGAAATGAGGGGAAAATGAAAATTAATCGACAACGCATATGAATTTATAATAATAAAAGTAAAAAACACCGGCGAGCGAGAGCATTTTCTGCAGCTGACTATCAAATAAATTCCACACAAAAAAGCGGAAAAGAGGGCCAAGACGCCGTTTCCATTCATAATTCACAAGCATAAATTGTGCGAGGAACAGGTGGCGGGACAAGGGTTAAGGGTTACGGGCTAAGGGTTAAGGTTTGGGGGGATGCTGGCTTAGGTGGCTTGTTTTTGGCAGACGTGTGTTAGCGTGCCACGTAAATTCTGGCTAACGATGCACTTTGCACTGGCAATTCCACCTGTGCTGCCACAATCAAGTGCAATTCATTTTGGCCACGTCAGCGGGATCTGGACTGGCTACGCAGGCTCATGGAGTCCTTTCAACTTAAAGCCTCTAGGACACTTTACATTGGGCTCGAAACTATGCACCTTTCTTTCATCTCTCATTTGATGTTTGGGTTATTTTTCAGTGATGTTTTTCTGCTGGACTCCACCTAAGTAAATAATTTATTTTATAAATTCCCAAGTAGGATTAACACGGCAATATGCAGATTCGTTCAGCTCAACCCGAAAAAAAGGGTCAAGGGAAATTTGGGTCCTGTAAATGGGTCTCGTCCTTGGGTCAGTTTGTCTGCAGGATTAACAGTTTTTCCGTGCTAAGCCTACGTATATTTATATAGTTCAAATGGCTGCAACTTTTTGTATGGGCTGCTGTTGTTGCTGCCTCCTGTCAACTCAACGGGAAATTAAATTGAGTCTGTTTCCTTATAAATGGAAAAACATTTTCGGGCACTTGGCAAGACATTAGTCCAAACATGGGCAAAGTTCGCACACACACACACTCGGATTTGAACATGCAAATTTGTTTTGTCTGTTGACAATTATTGAGCAGATGACAAATGTTGCCCGAGGCATAGGAACAAATTTTTGAGACTTTCGTGCGATAAAGGGAATGTCAGGGAGTGATGGATTGACTTGCCAACTTTGGACTGGAACTTGGGTCAATGGGAGCAGTTTATATGAGCTGAAGGGTCTTTATCACAACGGTCATAGGTAATGGGAATTTTCCGATTTGGAAAAACGTGTTGGGAACCCTTATGAATGGAGTCCCATTGATAATATTGTTGTATAAGCCTAGTAAATAACACTTTACAGATCAGCATGAAGTTAAATGATTTCTAGCTTTATGCGCATTTAGATGGAACCATCAATTTGGTAGCTATTTATGCAATTCCAACACTTACGCCTAATATTCATATTAGCAAGCCAATTATCTCTATTCATTGCCAATTAATTCGAATGCTTTTGTATGCCATCGAAAAATACCGTTTTAGTAATAACTTAAATGACATTTATATTCATGTTTGTGCTGCTTACAATGAAGGCATACTTTGATGTTAAGGAACCACACGCTTCGATAAACCAAACAACAAGTGATGGGTTTCATTTCAGGCTTGCACAAACAAATGATCATTGCATCTTATGTCAGTGGAACTGCGGCAAACAGAACAGTCATGCCAACTATTATGTACATTTTACTTACACTTCCTCGTTACACGTCCTGCAACAAGGACTCACACATGTGCTAACTACCGAAACAATGTCTGCCCGCCTCTGTATGTGTGTGTGTGTGCTACTGTGAGAGTGTGTGAGTGGGGAAAAACCAGTGGCAACAACAATACCGGCGATGACGATAACGATTTGCAGTTACATGTGTTTTTCACCATTTCCCGAACGAGTCTCGATTTTGGGCTGCCTGACACATTGACAGCACTGAACGAGAGCGACGGACAAGAGAAGTTTGCTCGGCTAACAGATACCCTGTGCTCACAATATCGTTTCAAACAATTTCCTAGAAACGCAGATATTTATTCAAATTATTTTGGATTAATTCCAACCTACAGGTGATTCGAAGACGTAGTAATGAGTTCACTGTCTAGCTGGTTATCTAAAGAAACTTAGAGCTAAAACTTTTTGCTGGGAGCCCTAATGAATTACAACATATACAACCTTATGCCATAGAAGTAACGGCTGAATGAGTGAGTAAGTTAGCGATGTGAGTGAGTGGGAAAGCAAACGCTGGCAACTTTACGATAGCGTTAAATTAGACATCAACTTGGCAAAGTACACACACAGTGACACACACTTGCAGGGCCACAAACAACAACATTGATAGCTCGTCTGATGCCGTTGGCCCGGGCTCATCAAAGGCGGTATGCCAACTACACTGGAATTACAGGGTATACAAACAGCAAAAACTATTAAGTAACAGTAAGCTTTATATGTGTTACATATCCATTTCTAACAAAAACTAGTTCAATTATTAAACCTATTTTATAGCATTTTTATCTGTAAAAAGTAAGTAGTGAATAGTAGATAGCTCTTTTCTATTTGTAATAAAATTGAATTTATTAATTGCGCACCCTTTTCTCGCAGTGCATGCAGGCATGCGGCGGCACAGTGGCAGGAGCAAGCAGTTCGCAATCGCTATCGCAGCGCGTCATGTTGTTCAACGCCTTGCAGCTTGCTGCAGTCGACAACGTTGCAGCAACACACAGTGGGCGTGGCCCTCCCACGACGACGACGGGCGGCACATGTTAAAGGCCGAAGGGCGGTTGTAAAATGGGCGTCATGCGTCTGGCCACCACGCCCACCATGCTCGTTTACATGACGCAATTGCCTGGCATTCATAAGCCATTATCAGTGCCAAGTCATCGGGCAAGTCTTAGAGCAAACAATGCAGCTGCCATCCATCACCCGACTTTGGCCATAACTACTGTTCCACGGACTTTTGACTTGTGTGGCCATAGTTTGTGGTGCATAGCTATTGCTATTGCAATGGCCATCGCCACTGCTTGCACAGTCTTATCATTTCCAGGACGACACAGATCTCTCGCCAAGATGTTTGACTTGAGGCAGTTTATGGCTTTATATATCATACGGCTGGTGTTCAGATATTCCATTCCATTCCGGACCCATCAAATTGACAGCCCACGCATTCGTACAACTTCAGCGCCTGCAACAATTTCCAAATAGCTCACTGAGCAAACCGGAAATAAACGTTTAAAGTGCGATGATGGTGGTCCAGGAATGTCCTTACAAGATATGTGTTATAAAATATTTTAAATTTATTTATCCGAAGAATATGAGTCCTAAATAGGAAATAAGTGGTAAAATACTGAACATTTGAAATAGTCAAAACTTATTTAAGACCTTTACAACTGCATAACAACTTTTAGGTAAAGTATCTTAGTAGTATCTTAGCTTCTAGCTAAATCACCACATATATTTTTTATGCCATCAACAAAAGAGATAACGATAATCATATGGTATACTTTGTGGGCTGATATTTGCCTGAGACCAATTCACCCACTTATCAAATATGCCTTTTTTCGGCTAGCGTATAAATTTATATAGAAATAAACTTTGCCATGCGTCAAAGTCCCGTGAAATGTTCGGTTGAAATTCAAAATGAAATTCCCTGCCAAAATCGGGGGACGGGCGGAAAAAAGGTCCAAAAAGTGGCAACAGAAGCAGCATCAGCGAATAAAAACTTTTGGCTGTTTTTATAAATGTTTATTTAGCACAAAGGAGCGGTGGAAAAAAACGAGCGTTAGAAGTGGGCGGCCAGGGATGCGGGGCGTGGCAGAAAGGTGAATCAACAGCAACAACAATGAGTTGGCCTTTTGTTGCTGCGCGGTATTTGTCTTAAACAACGAAAGCAAAAGCGATTTCGTTGAGTCCTCTTTGCGACTGTCCCTTTTTTTTATTTTGCAGGGCGCATTGTGCTTTCAACAATAATTTTGCTACTTAGACGGATTTTTCTATTTGTGTATCAACGTTTTATTTGCTGACAGGTGTAAAATTGCTTTAGTCCCGGACTTTCGTCCTGCCATTTTACTTCAGCCAGGATCGACATTTGGCAGGACTTTTTGCTTTTTCTCCTTCTTTTTGCTTTTTCCCCTTGTTTTGTTTTATGACTTGATTTGGGGAAATGGGGGGAGTGAGCGCAGGATAATTGCCAGTCGCTGGGCAACAAAAGCGATTAGTTTAATAGTTGGCCATTAATGCGCTGCCTTCGATTTATATCTCATGGCCACATTACGCATACGCCATATTGTCTGCATGGAGAGCATTAATCAATGCGCAATGGGTAGTAGGAGCGGTAGGGGCACGCCTTCTCGCCTATTTTCCATAATAAATATTGTTGGTTGCCCTTTCCGCGTGCCATGTTCTGTGATGGCAAAAATATTTTACACATTTCTGAAGCGCCAACAACGTCAACTGCAGATGCAGAGCGAACGGCGTATCCTTCGTCCTGGTCCTGGCTCTCTCTTATTTTTCATGTGTGTATAGGGACTTCAGTGCCAACAATTTCTTCGTGTTTGCTCTTGCATGCACGTGCAATTTTTTCCCATTTCCTCTCCATATATCGAATATGTTTTGATAAATATGCACGACTTGAGTTTTTGAAGTACGACAACTACGTCTTGCGTTCTGGCTCGCCCGCCTTGATGTTTGCCCAATTTGATTGCTAAGAGTTTCGTTTCCCAGCCAAATGCAATTTCTAGCCAGACCCTCCAATGTGAAGATGTTGCCAACTTTAGCCTGTAATGACCATATCAATAAATTGCTAGCGTATCGATTTTGCAGAATCTATGTAAAAACAAAACCCAAAATTCTGTGGAATCTGTAAGGACCGTGAGTAATTGCTTGTTAGTGTTTTAAGGAGTTCCTTGCAAATATTAAACAAATTTCACTTTGTTAAGTTAACGGTGGATTTCCTTTGTGTGCCATAGACTTTATCCACTAAAGCGGCACTCACAAATTATGAACCAATAAAAGAAAGCGCATAATAAAAATAAACAGAATTATGAGCTCAGCTCAATAAGCAGCGCCAAGATGCAGCAGTCGAAGCAATTTTGACTGAAATAATAAAATTAAATTAAATTCATTTCAGATTCTCAGCCGCACAGCAAAAGAGCCAAAATCAGAAGCTAAGAGAAAGCAAAACGGCGAAGGCAGCGCGCTCAGTGTTTATTTAAAAAAATAAATTACGTTTTAAAAGCATCATAATTCAAGGAAAACATTACCAAGCAGGCAACCAGCCAGCCAGCAAGGAGCAAGAAGGATGGAGCACAGAGTCCTGCGGAGGAATCTCGTCTTCGCCTCGCTGGAAATTCATTAAGCATGTTATAAATGCTTTAAATTTATAAGTAATTGTACAGGTTTTATGCGGCTCGCAACGATTTGAACGTGTTTATCATCCCAAAACTGTGAAGGGCCGTCCCCGGTAATTTATTTAAGAGCCAAATAAACCGAGCGAAGTCCGCAGGCAACCGTTTATCGCAAGTAATTGCTGGCAAATATTTGCTTAAGTAAACCTCATTCGAAACACCCAAAATTTGAGTTGGTTTTTGCGGTTGCTGTAGTTTTTCTAATTGAAATCTTAATAGCTAATCAAAGCTCCATCATCAAAAGCTAATGTGTTCGCTTAAAATGATTTGTTGGCTTCGATGGGCGAGGGAGAAATCGAAAGTTATCCTTCACTTTTGAATGGATAATAACATGGCTTCTGCATATATTAAGCGTTTCCCCATTGGCTATTTCTTCACTCAATTTCAAATCAAAATATCAATATTTACTTGTCCAGCAACAGACGCACAAACATAAGTGTTTGTGCCTGAGTAAACTTATCTATTTGGATTTATTATAGCTGTTGTTGTTTCTGGTTAGCTATCAAACTATGTGCTTGTTTATTGGTCTCGTATTGCGACCGTAAATAATATGCCTGATTTGCATATCGGACGGCGCATTTCATTGGACAAATGTGCCTTTTCGCTTAGTGTAAAATTGACTGAAATGTAGGAAAAGGATAATACTCTTAAATGCGAAATGAAACAGCAGACAAATTGGAGAAATTGAAAATTGGAGTAGCACTGCTAAGTGATTTTTGATACGACCATTAATTAGAAACTTTCAGATAACTATCAATAATAATGAACGGGCAAATTGGAAGCATTTCTGATTAAGAAATTCACTTAGGCAACTTTCCCCCTCAATCATAAAAGTGCCGGGAAAGAGCATTTGATATATTCGCCCCTAAACTTTACCAAATTTATGTTGAAGTATTTCCTGAAACATTCCAGAAATTAATGGCGTTACTTTTAAAACCTTTTATGCACGTCAGCAGAAAAAAGGAGCCCACGCAAGGCAGAAGCTCGTAAATTTGCGAGCTATAAAAATCAATATGTTAATGGCAAAACTTGCCATGTGCTCCGCTCTATACAAATGCATATATATATGTATATATATGTGAGAGGATCCGACGAGACTGTTGAAATATAAATCCCATTGTCAACAATGGCCAGCAGCATTGACATGCGACGACGGACGACGGATGACAGTCGACAACGAACAACGGACATCGAATGAGCTGAAGAAGGATGAACATGTGCCTGGCTGGATGGGATGGGTCGATAACTGGTTAACCGGGACGAAGGACGCGACTGGAGCAAGACCGCAGAGCGAATAATAAATACAATAAGTACACATGTGGACGGACAGTCGAATTCGCCCACAGATGTGAGCACTGCACAAAACCTCATTAAAGTGTTAAATCTTTTGACAGCCCGGCGACACTGATGAAGTTGCGCCTGCCGCACTGCACAGTGGCCACCGTATGCATCAAGTGCTCCGGAGCACTTGGGCACTTGAGCACCGGGGAGGTGGACAAATTATTGACCAAGCAAACATCCAAGGCCGGCAAAAGCCTCTTTCAATCCGGAATCGAGCCAAGGACTGTCTGCGAAATTTATGCAAACTTATGCCAGGCCATCCTGTGCCCGCCCAGCCTTCAATTTAGGCGAGACACTCGGCGGCATGGAGCGTGGGCGGCACTGCTGGCGCTGGCAGAACTTGGAATCAACTCAAATTGATTTATGGATATTTTTAGCTGGCGAAACGAAACGAAGTTGTGAGGTGGAGCGGAGTGGAATGGAGTGGGATAAGTTTAAATCGTGTTGCGTGCGAAACGCAAATATCAAAAATCGACATTCGACATTCGAGGCGTGGTCGCCAGAAACCGCTCGAAAATTATAGCTTTCAGTTTGCGCGCGAATTGTAATAAATTTAGCAAACTTATATACACACTCATCCCACCGACCGCCCCTTTGGCAACTCCGCATTCGGAGTCATTTTCATAAACTTCGCCTTGCAATTGCAGTTCAGCGTCCCTGTTCGGGCGCCATTACTTGGTTTTGCGCCCCACTTGGCCAGACTGGAGTTATCCGCCAAACGAGCCGCAACTAGCAGAGGTCGTTAACAGCTGGCGCGGCTTAAGCCAACGGCCAACGGCTGCAATGCCGCGAATCCGGCGGAACGGAAAAAAAGGAAATCAAGGAGAGGTGCAAACAACCGTGGAGCATGAAGTGCCAGGGGATGTGGCGGCAGGAAGCTGCTCTGACCTCGACCATGGAATACACTGCCACGCCCCGAAGTCTCGAGGACCCGCCCGAGCGATCAAAAATATGCTAATGTTAATATGATGGTGGAAGAGCCAATGCCAGTGGATTGGAGCCAGAATGGGATAGTGGAAGGATGGTTATGGGAAAATGGGGGCAGAAGTGCTAACACTAAAATGTGTAGAATGTGGTAGCAAAAATTGGATTTATTCATGTAAATGGCAGAAATGTGATACGCTTTAATGCACAATTAACTATTATGGTAATCTATAAATTTAAATTTAAGTTCATTAATTCTGCCTGGTAAAATAATGTTAATTTGAAATAGATAAATTTATTATAAATTATCCACTTTATGTGCTGGCCTCAGTCAAATAGTAAGACTCAAGAAATCGTAATATTTAGTTTTAAAGATATCCTTCCATTTGTAATTATGCCCTTTACCCTTAACTTGATCAGGACGTTCGACCTTCAGATGGACTGAGTAATACAGAGCAGTGAAAATTGCTGCTTACCGAGCAGAAGAAGCGCCAGCCGCCTATTATCCTTTCACCGCTAATCCTAGACATCCCCAGAGCCTGTCTGAGCCGACTTAGGCATCGATGCCTCATTTTGCTGCCCGAAAAGCGACTTGGCCCGCACCGGCCACGCCCACTGCTCCTTGTTGCACTCGCTGCGAACAACATAATAATAATACCGCTGGCAAAGGGAACAGAGCCCCGGGCCAGAAGAACTCGGCCAAGTTAAGTAACCAAGAGAACTTAGCACGCAATCCGAGGCAGGCTTAAAGGTTAAGCATTATAATTTGGCTTACCTTTTTCCTCACTTTTCCTTTGCCATCGCGCGCTTGTTGTGTGCAAAGTTGCAAATAGTTGGAAAGAGTAAGAACTTGGATAAATTGAATTAAATGGAAGGCGCCTGCCGCCGAATCCTTCGGGGCATTTAAAGTGCCTACAATTTGGAGGGCCTCTAATTTATGGCCCCTCCACAGCCCGCCGAGCATTACGGCCTGGTTATTTATTGTAAACTGAGCTAAGCTGCTGGCGAATTCCGACCGAGAAACACTGTTAGATCGATAGGGCCAATCGATGGCCAGGCGATGGCTCGTATTTAATAATTCCAACATTTATGTGATGCCAACTCCGCTGTAATTGTAGCCGAAGCCCAGGCATTGAGTTTCCTTTTTTTCCAGCGGGCCGGAAAGGGAAGGGAACTGAAGATGGGGGCGTGGGATGGGAGGTCCTGTGAGTTCCGCTCGGAGCATTGGCGTGCCAAACAAAAATATTTAACACTTGTGCCATAAACTATTGTCAGGCTCGGTCTCGGTGGTCTGGGGGGGTTTCTGGATTTTATTTTTTGTTTTCCGCTCGAGGGGCGGGAATTCCTTGCTGCGGTGGCTAGCACACCACGGTGTAATGTAGGTCGTGGTTTTCTCAACCGCTGCTGTGGCGGTATGTAAAATAATTTATATAATAGTGTGCAGGATTAAGCCGAATATAAAGATGCTTATTTGCAATTACGTGTAAGCTTACGCCTGAATTGTTTGTCGCGGCTTAAGTCAACGTTTGCTGAATGTGTGTGTACTGGCAGCCATATTTGCGGATTTCTCGAACCTTTCTGTTTAACAACTGCATTAAATTGTAATTATGTTTGTTGTGCAACAGCAAAAAAAAAACGCAGCAGCACATTGAATAAATCTGCAATCTGCACAATTTTGCATTGATTTGTCCAAAAAGATCCCAGGGGAAGGAGGGAAAGTCGAGAGCGTGAGGGGAAATTAAAAGTGAGTGCCAGCGCATTGCAAATGCAAACTACTGAAATTAATTCATTTGCTATAAAATATTTTGGTCTTATTTATTCGCGCTTTCGAGTAGTGTGAATGTGGGTGCACAAATATTGACACACATGCGATTTAATTTCAATATAAGTGAACATATATCTTAATGACTGAATATGAACTTGGACGATAAGGGGAGATGCAAAAGCAGTGCAGGGTGGCCTCTTCTGTGACTTCTTGTGAATATATGAATTCGGCGATATGATTTATTCACTTTGATCTGCTGAAAGCATTTTTAAAATATCTACCTACATCATTTCAGCTTCCATTGGTAACCGGATCCGGTTGATCACCCTGTTCAATGCTGATTCATTTTTTATGGACTCTTCGTACCTTTGTGCCACTCAATCTCTGCATGCATGCAAACCATAAACGCAGCTGGATAAAATTTCTGTATGTTTGTAATTATTTTGTCATTCTGCAAATAGTGCAATGGAATTGGTAATATAGTTCACGCACTTCTACCCTAGGATACTCAGTAAAAAAATATTTATGCATACGACTTCAGCTCTCCTTAACTTAATCAATAAATTTTCATTTATGATTTCATACAAACATACTTTTGACTGACATATATGGTCATTTCAGCAGTCGCATACCTTCTGGTGAATTCATTATACCCAGTGCGACGCTTGCCAATTGAGTACACAGCAAATTTATCCATCCATAAATATTTTCGCAGTTTTTTTTCAGTTGTTGTCGCTGTCAAATATGTTTGCAATTGTGTAAATCGTTCGTCGTGTTTGTTGAGCACAAAGGAAAGGCAAACAATTTTTAATGGCGGCGTGATAAGCTCTTGGCAAACAAAAGTACAAAAAACGCCAATAACAAGTAACATAAAAATAATGAAAAAAGTGGCTTTACACGATTGCAGCCTTAACTGTTTCTATATGTTCTGTATGTTACTTTATTGTTATTATATAGTGAACTGTTAAAAAAATAAATAATTAAGCAAGCAAGTTTGTCTTATTTTTTAAATTAATTCACATTTTATTTCAATGAAAATGCTTAAGTGTAACCATATAACTTCACTTACTTGTTTTTCCCCCAAAATCTGCTTGAATTTATTTACCCAACTTACCCAAAAATAAGTGAAGAGCAAATATTTCAACTGGAACTTGCAGTAAACAAGTGCTCGTTGGAGTTACCGAAGTTTCACTGTGGCTCGGGCAGAAAAGAGGCTCCCCGAGGACCAACCAAAAAAGGACAATGAGTCGTGGGCGTTGAGTGCGAGTTCAGACAGAGATTTCCACTTTCCACTGCAGTGGCCTCAAGCAGCTGCCAAGTGTGCTCCGTCTCTGTCGCGCCCCCATGTGCCTTCTCTTTCTTCGCTGGTGGATTTGTGTCTGGCAGGCGTGCTCATTACGTAATTAATTATACGCCATGTTGTGCAGCCTATGGCCAAAAAGTGGCAGTGCGACTAAAACCGCAAACATAATGAGATAATCTCTGTACAAATAGCGCATATGCAGGGCCACTAGTGTCCTCCATTCCCCAGCTACGCCCCTTCTGCCGCCGCCTTCTTCTTCCCGGTTCTGTCTCTTATCCTGACCCGGAAAAAAAGAAGGCCGGCATACGATGCGAACTTTTGGCTTTAATGGCACTATGTGCTGTTTTTAATTAGCGGCGAAGGGTCGAGACGAGTGTGAAAAGAGCCGAAGAACAAGGAGCAACCGAAGCGGCAGCAGGAGCAACTGCAAATGCAACACTTTATATGCATTTTTCTTTTAATTCCCATTTTTATGCCAGTGCGACGACGACTGCGAGAGGGCCGGAAATTTAGGTTGGCATTTCTTGCGGCGCTTTCTCTGCCTTCCCCGCTTTCTCCGCACGGATGTGTGTTTGCATGTGCGCATTGTGTCAGTGTGTGCGCGGGCATATAACTCGTAATTAGAGTGGAAAAAAACACGCAATTACCATTATGTACGCCGAATTTCGTTTTACGATTCCGGCCAACTGCACTAAAAGCGCAAAACAGTCAAGGAACAAAACGGCCGCCAGCAACGAAATCAGCATTCCACACTGTCTCTTAGCTGACCTCAATTTATTTTTAAATCCAAGTCGTTTAGCTTAAAACATGCGCCAGAGATTTCCAGCTTGCCCCAAACCAAGTGGCAAGTGGCAAGTGCATCTGCAACTGCCACTGCCACCGAATGAATCCGTCCGGCTATTTCACTTGCCATTTTCCCGGATTCACCCTCAGTGTGTCCTTGAGGTCTTTTCGCAATGGTAGGGGGTGGGGATGGGCGTGGCCGGTTATATTTGATTCGGCCTTAAGGCTGGAAAAGCGATTAAGAGAGTGACTCCGACCCGGTGAATTTAATCATAGGTGCCGCAAAAAGCACTGCATTTGATTGCATTCATTATATTTTACAGTGGACGTGCTTGTGTATCGTAGTTCTGAATTCTGGGCTAAAACAATGAGTTTTAATTTTTCCTCGTTAATTAAATTTACCAAACAAATATTTTCCCATTTAAGCTAGCTTTTGGAAAACACTGTGCCTTTTAGTACGACTGAAACTGTTTCGTATTATCATGGAAATTGCTTCAAGTGATTCAATTTACAATTCCATCTTTCTCAGTTTTACTACAACAATCTCAGCCAAGTCAAGTGCTTTTTCCCCCTCAGCTTTCGTTTCCTATCTCTCTTGGCCAGAAAGCTTAACTATTTCTTTATTTGCCAACATTTATCCATCACTTGTCTGCAGAGTCTCGCCCATAGTTTATGGTTTGTTGATGGATTCCGGCGCTGCCCTGCTTGGCAATCGGATTGTCAAGACCCCGGACTAGTGGCCACTCGCAGCTACAAATCCGTATGACTCTCGGTGGCTCAAGGTCAAGCTGTGAGCGACATTTATGTAACTCGCGGCCCCATCGCCTCCCACTGCGACCCCACATCCCAGCATACCAAGCACCAAACGGATATTCATCTCACATTCCAGTTGCCCCACATGCTTAACTATTCAGCACATGGTTTCGGGGTTTCTTGTGTTTTGGTTTTTGGCCATTTTGGTTATACGCAAAACGACTGGCCTCTTAGCCATCCGCTCCCGGCAGCACCCAGCCTTCCAGTCCATAAAAGTGTCTCCATTTCCATGGCATATCCTTTTCGGCACCACTCGGCCACCAAATCCACCGCAAACTATCTTCTGGTCGCATGCTGTGCAATAAAAGTGTCCCAACTGGCCGCAGACACTTGAACGGCAGTCCATGTCCTAATGCTATAAAAAAGGGCCAGCCAGATGCGCTAAAATCTATGAGAATGGATGCTCGAGTGTTGTCACACTGCACGGAAATGGGAGTTGGAATATTATCCCGGCACGGAACAAATAATAAGCTGTAATTAGCTGTCTCTCCCTAGACTATTCCTATAGAGCAAAATGTTATGCCTCTTATAACCTACTTATAACTAATTTGAAGATATCGCTTTTTCCAGTGCATCAACACCCATGCACACAGATGTAGGGGCAGGCTTACAGGACACAGATGCTCCTGGCCAGGCTTATGTACTTATAAGAGCAAGACTGACAATTTCGGTTGGAAGAAATGTAGCCCGTCGTTTCAGTTGCAACAAAACTGGGGAGAATAGAAAGTCAGGGGAGGGATGCCTCAAAGTCCTGCTGCTTAGCAGTTGCGGCTGAGGTTTTTGCGGATGCAACTCTAATATGTCAGCCGAAAACTTTTCGCCCAACTTGGGGCAAGCAATAAAATTGCAGTGAACACTTTTCGTGGCCAAACATTAAAAGAGCAAGAAATTACTTGGAGCGAATTTGAAATAAATCCCACTGGCGGTGCGAATCAATCCAGAGAGCTACAAATTTACATTTTGCGGGGCAGGAAGAAAAGGGATTTTGCAGCCATTTTGCCAATGGCATGTAACCGTTTTATGGTGCAATAATTATGCTAATTCCCCACAAAGTTGTGTCCGTTATGAGCACGAAATCGAAAAAGTTTCAATCAGCCGAGCGAAAAGTTGCTGCTGCCTTTGGAGTTGCAACTTCGATGCAACATCATCATCATCATTATTTCGCTGGGGTGGCAATAAAGCGTGGTGGAAATGTTTTTTAATATGCCGCAGCTTAACCCAAATTCTGGCCGACTCCAACAGACACACACTTGACCCACTCGATGAGGTGGTGTTCTGTACTGCACACTGCAGTCATCTTCAGATTGATCTATTGATTGCGTGTAATTAATGATAATTTCCTGCCATGACAAACTCTTCTCCGGCATCTTGGTCCTCGAGACGTCAAAGTTACGGATCGAGCACTTCATTACCCCAACGCCAAAGCTATACCCCATTTGGCCACCCATCCGGGTGGCATCCATTATAATTGAGTGCAAAATTATGCATTGAAGTCGCTGCCGGGGCCACCACCGATATCATCGAGGGGCCATAAAATAACTAATAGCCTGCCCGCAGGCCGTAAGCAGTTGGTAAGCCGTTCTGGCCCAACCAAGCCGACCACGCAGGGTCCTTCTGGTCCTTTCTGGCCACATTATAAACAACACGGCCAGGCGGCGATAACATGGCCGCAACAACAACGGCGACAACGTGGCCATAACAATGCTGGCTAATAACCGACGGCACCAATGTGCATGGGTGCTGCATATGGCGAGTGGTTCCCGAAACCGATTCCCCAACGCTTCATCCACTTTAAGATGACCCACTTTTTGGGTGCGACACGTTTGCGTATTTTTGGAGCTATGGCACCATCATTTATTTGCGGGCAAAGTTGTGTACAGCTTAAGAGGCTTAGTGCTGAAAGAGTGCCCATTTTTAAGACTTAGCAAGTACACTTAATTAACCTTATTTTAGTTTCAGCTTATACGACTATATGATAATATAACTGTAGTTTCATTCTGACTTTGTTATACTTTGGGGATGAAAATGCTTTTGCCAAGACTTAAATTGATATGAAAAAGCTTCTTTCATAATGCGCTTATAACATATCTTAAAACTATAAGCGTAAAAAGTATTTACATATTTCAAAAATTATTCTTCATTTTAAAAAATTAGGAATGATTTAAATACAGCGCTAATGGATTAAAGATGCATGTTTTTCGCAAGTGCTCCAAATCAATTGCCAGAACTCAGTGAAAGTTTTAGCCTGGCCCCAGAAGTGAGCAAACTTTCTTCTTTGGCTTAAAGATGACAATATTTTCTTGGAATTTACGGTGCACACTTGCCGGGGCACACCTAACTAAGAGTCCTGTGCCACTAGCATCCGCACCAGGCCACCCAAAGCCCCCCCCCCCCCCCCATTTTAGACCGGATCCTTTGTGGTCTGGCAATCATAATGCAATTCATTTGCCTAGCGCTCCTTGGGGCACCGTTTTTGGTAAACGGCAAAGATTAGGCAGCATTAAAGTCGCAGGCAAAACAAACAAAGCCGATGAAGAGGCAATAAAAATGTAGCCGCACACAAAAGCCACAAAGGAAGTCGAGGCAAAATAAAGTCCATGGGTTTTCGGACATTGTAAAAGCCAAGAAATCAGTGGAGCAGACTGTAATAAATTTACAATTACAGCGGTCACTTGAAAAATATAAGCTTCTGATTTCGGGCTGCTTTGCTAGCGAATTCAAATGGTTGGACATTTTCTCCTTAGCCAATGTAAATATATTATCGGAAGTGTTTTTCCAAGGTTTTTGGATGGTAAGCAAATGAAGTCACTGGTGGAGAATTTCATAGGCAAATTAAAAGAGATATTAAGGTTTTAAAATATGTTGTATATCGGCAATATAGAAATTATACATTAAATTTTATCATGGATAATAATTTGGCTGCTCTAGCTAAACACAATTTCAAGAACAGACACTCTTAGCAATACACAACGCATAAGTCGTAAATAATCCGGCTTAAAAGAAGTAATTAACCTAGCAGAAATTTGTTATTAGCACTTTTCCTAATCTTCAGATACTGAAACGTTTCACTTTGCTACCCCTGGCGTATACGCAATATTCATTGGCTTAAGCTGGCAAAATGAAAACATCTTATTTAACCAATTAGCACCGAAGCTGGTCCAACAAATTTGCACAGCTCATCAGCGAGGGTGAAAACTCTTGCCAAGAAGTTTTAGCCAGGTGCTTACAAGCGCTTTGCAATTATTACGGCGCTGCGAAGTATGCAACAATTTATGCACTTTCAGCTCGTCCTTAAATTTTCCTCCTTGCCATTTTTGTTGTATTTGTTTCTCGACCAGTTGGCTGTTTGTTTTGCACTTTTGAGCTGTGCCAAAGATTTGCATTTTCAATTTGTACTTCTTTCCCCGACTTAGCCTGATTCCCCTCCGATTTGATTGCGAGTGAGAGATAGAGATGAAGACGGATGGAGAAAGATTACGCTGGCAGGAAGGGTTCGCAAAGCCTTGACAAAGCGGCCACTTAACATTCAAATGTGGAAACAACATCAAATGCCGTGTTCAGAAATTCAACATTGTTATAGAAATCCGCAGGCTTACAGCACATTTGCCTTGGCATTGGATTCGATATGGCAGTTCCTCTTTGTTGCTGCTCATGTTTTGCCTTAGTTTGCATTTGAACCGGGCCTAATGGCATTCGTAAGTGGCATCTAAGCTGGGGCATTTTGTTTACTTGTCGCTCCAAGTTGGCTAAAAACGCTCTGGCCTCTTTCGCCATTTTCCCAACATTTTTCTACCTTTCTTCCACCCCGACCTTTGGCCAATACAAATTGACATGTTATGCCAGAAATGATTGGGTAATTTCGAATGCGTATTTCAGCCATGATTCGAATGCCTGGGAGAAGTGGAAAAGTTGTTACTCGTATTTTCAACATTTCTGCCCATGCAACCAAATGTGATTGTGTCAGTTTGTTTTGTGTTGTTGCGGGCTGCCACTTTGCTGCACTAAATTGCATTTAACTCTGAGATTTGCCCGTTGTGGCGGCTGCCTTTGGGTCTTTCCACTACTTTCTCTCTTTTTTTTTCCTCGTGGCCTTCACCCAAATAAACCAGCGAATGTTATGGCATGCGTGTGTGTGTGTTGGTTTGGCTGCCTGTGTTTGCCTAAAATTTATGTGTGAACACAATGCTCACCAACACCCACATAGCGCTACTGGATGCAGCGAAATGCAAAAGGAAAATATAAACACCCACACACGTACACACAATTTTTGCATATTTCCGAGCGGCTTTAAAAAATGCGCGGACTCGAAAGAATTAAAAAACTTGTATGGACACACAGTCACACGTTTCTACATAATAAAAGTTGGCATAATTATACCCTGGGGAAAGATGGGCTGCGGTGATCCTGACTCTCTTTGGCAAAAAGCTTGTTTAACAATTTAAGCAGAGCATATAGTTTTTTCTTGTCAGCTATAGAAACATTTTTTTAGAATTTCCGTATTTTTATTTAAATAAATTCTATTATTTTATAATAAGATATAAGCTTTTAATTCAAAAGGTAAGCCCTATAATGTTGGTATTTATGCAAAATTATATAGTTTAGTATTGATTACATAGTAGCTAATCATAAAAACATTAACCAAATAGCTCTGACCAGTTTATTAAGCAATTTTAAAAGTGGAAAGGATGCAAAAATCGAAATATTAAAAGATTAAAATCATACTGTTTATTAACTTTGTGAAAAACTAAATAAATTACTCCAAAAAAAATAACACACGACTTCTTGCCATATATGAAAAACTTTTGCAATATCTTAAATAAATAATTTTAAATAATATTTTGTCAACATGCAAATAAGTTACATGTATATTGAATGATATGGTGAATTAATTATTTGCTACTTTGAACTTGGTTTTACATTAGCTGAGCGGAACCTAAACTGGAAGAAAAACCCGTTGTGTAAACATCTCATGAATTATTTAGAGTACTTTTCGCTTTCAATAAAGGTCATTCGCAGTTCGTACTTTTAAGCAGGACATTCATTTTTTATGAGTTGACGCAATGCAAATGAATAAGTTCTAGTTTTGGCCGCTGCCCTTTGGCTTTGTCCTCGGAAAATGGGAAATGCTTTACGACCTTCGAAGGCATAGAAAAGTGAAATTCCCCAGACAGACATTGCGTTTTTTTTGCGATTTGTGTGTTAGATCAGGAGTGTAACAATGTAACAACTTAATTAACTTAAATTCGAAGCGATAAGAAGGCGCAATGCGCCGAATTCCTTTTCATGTTTACGATTGCGAACCGAAAGCAGGGCTTTGAGTTTGACACATTTTCCTTCGCATGCAAGACACGGACAAGTTTTCCACGCTGGCGCTTAAAAAGTTTTCACCCCCACCCCATTATAAGGCGGAAAAGTCTCGGGCACAGGATTTTCCCCATCTAAGCTGTTGAGTTGTGCAAAAGTCTGTGTCGGGGGATGGGTGGATTGAAAAGAGAGAGCCGAGTACTTTGACGAGCTTTGCATAAAATTAGGGTTTGGGATTATTGTTAGCAGGATTCGGGGGACGTTGCGGGGAAATATTGAACTTTATGCGCATATTGATGGCTGGCAATTGCCAATCCTTTGACACGGTTCTGCATCTGAAGAGATTCCCGAAAACCTCAAGCGCCCTTAACCCCCACCGGCCACGCCCCATTTTCATTAGCAAATATTTGTGGTCCAAGTAGCTCGCTTTGAGTTATAGCCCAAACCCGGCTGCGACTTTGGCCTGGCCAATAAATCAACTCAGATAACCACACACTCGCACACACACACACTCGAGCATTGTGGCCATTCAATTTGATTATTCAATTGCAAAATTCTGACAGGCGAGCAGCGGCGCAGGAAATGCACACAGATGTATTGTCCAGATATCAGAGGATATATGCCAAGATACTCAACAGAAACACAAAGGCCACTGTTCCACCGATAATGACATCTAAAATGCAAAACGCATGCATAATTCCACTGCTGATCCCCGACTTCTGGTTCCTTTGATTGCTGCCGCACACAAATTTATGGGCCAGCCGGCCCAAGAAAGTTGTCTCTCTATTAAAAATAAATTATAGACACGAGACGGGGCCAGAAAAATTGTATTTGCCTTGGCCAGCACAACCACCACGTTCGGGACCATAAATTTCCGCAAAACAAACTGACTTTGTGGCCGAAAAGGAGGTTAAAAGGAGCAGGAGGAGGAGGAGGCGGGGCGGAGGTGTAGGCGAAGGCGAGGGCGGAGGCAACAGGTGCTGACCAACGCGTGCTGGCCACATCTAGGAGTCCTGGCTGAAGGACTTCCGGCCAGAGGCTGCCCCGGTGGCTCCCTGTCTCCTGTTTAATGCATGCCCTTTTCACATAGATTCGGGACTGGCCCCGGGCCCAAAGCGATAAATCACAAAAAATGCTGCTCCTTTGCATTAAAATTTACAACCTACTAAACAAGACAGACGTCCAGAGTTGCCCACTTGACATGTGCACGCGCGGATTATATTTTCAGTTGTATGGAATGAGTGATGGCCCATAATACGGGCCATGTTCGCCTTGAAGGCCAAGAGGCGGCGGCTTTAAGTCCCTGCTTTGGTGGCCTAATTAAGTCGGCCTTAAGTTCCCAGGAAGTTCACTGTCGAGCCAATTACACGCAAATCAACTGCGGCCCCAGTTGTCAGACAATTAGCGACTAAGGCGACTCAGCTGGCAAACCCGCAAAAGCGTCTTTCGGCCGTAATCAATTGAGCGATATTGAGTTATTAGGCCTCTCATGCTGGATTTTATGATGGTTCACAGGGGGGCGGTGAGGGGGAGTTGTGTTTTTGGGAAAGCCTCTGTGAGTGTGGTTACCCCCAAAGAACATTTAATGTGCTCTAATGCGAATGCCATTGACATCCGTTTCACTGGAAAAATTAACCAGCAAACGTAGTTTGTCTGTACTTGAGTAATAACATAGATATTAATAAGGTGTATTAAGTATTTAAGCTTACCCTCAATCATCTAAACGAGTTCAAATGAAATAGGCATCGGTGGAAAATTTGATGTACCCTTATAATTTCGTAGAAATATAATGTACTCCGTTCCACACTCCTTTCTTTCAGTGTAAGAGCCAACGAAAGTGAGCTTCAGTCTGAAGGCACTCAGCTGTTAAACGCGACAACGATGATGACAGCCATTTTTGGTAACAGAATGTTTGCTACAACTTTTCGCGGCCAATTTTGTGGCCCACTGACTGACAATGGGAAGTGGCAAATCCTGTCGCTGTCTCTTTCCTAAGAGCTGCCGCCGTCTCTTTCCACGCCCTTTTTTGCTATGTCAGTGACAATTAGAGGTTGAGTAACAGCGTTGCAACCAGTATATTTAAACACATGGTAGACACCTGGAAAAATAAATAAGAAGGTAATCATTTTGGAAGAGGAAGGAACGAATGTGGAACGTTAGCTTTCGAATTAAAAGGGAGTAAAGTGTTGTATTACCATTTCCATCGATACAATTTTGTATTGTGATTTTTACAGTGTCAATTAAATGTATTCTATGTCAAGTACCCGAGCTCCGGATAGTTTTCAATATGGAAAAGCTCTATCCCGAACTGTTGACCATTGCCGTAAGAACCGATTGGGTAGAGTCCGAAATGATGACCGTGCGATGAGAATAAGCAAAAGGAAGTGGCCCAGTACGTTTAACTCCATTATGAGGCCTCCTTTGAGATCAAAAGCGTCCTTAACCAACTCCATTCTCCATCCGCAAGAGCACACCGCCACTTTGCGGCCATGGCCATCGAGTGCAACTCGCACGTGGACTGCGCCCGACTGCGCTACGTGGTCAAGAACCTGACCCAGTTCATGCTGCCCTGCAACTACGCCCGGGATCCGGGTTGTGGACAGCCAATCTACCGCTTCCGATCCGTCGGATGCCAGGCGGGTCGCAACAACAAGAAGCACTCGTCCTTGGGCACGCTCATGGAACTGTTTCGCTGCCTTTTTACGGGGCACCGCCACTCAAAATCGCACATTTAACGCATCTTGTTTGTCCATGGTTATCCGAAACCTGGCCATAAATGCCATACAACGATTCGCCGGGTTCCAGCTGGCCATGCAAAATTCAAACAACTCCGTCCGAATGGAATTTCTGCCAATTTCCTGTGACGAACCAAACCCGAGGTCCTTGGCGGGCTTGGCAGGATGTATCGATGGCGGTGCAATTACCTGCATAACAGCCAGGAAAAATACCGAAATACACTGCGCAAAAACATATATACAAATATAGTACAACTTAAAAGGATCAGTGATACAACATTTTTATAATTGTGGTTACAAATTTTGGAAAACTATTACACGATGTAAAGGTAATTTGCTTTATTATAGTTATACATTCACATTTCAAAATTTTCGTTCAGTATAAATATTTTGTCCCGTAGAATAGGAAATGATAGTAAAAATGTCAGTTTCAGTCATTTTCATCAGCAGGTAAAAGTGGAAAAAAATGGAAGCTAGATGATGCAATGCTCTTCATTATCGCAATCCCCACTTCCGCTTCCCCTTTATGGGGATAAACAACTTGATTAGGACTGCCCGCTGTTGCTGAGGCTCGTTTAATTTAATTTTATTTCTGCATAAACTTTATGGCTTGCTTAGGATTGGTATTTAATGGCCAATCGAGTGGCGTTCGGGTCATTAACCGACCAGCTGCAGTGCCAATGAGGGGGAGTTTCCCACAGAGTTTTCCCTTGCAAAGTGGATGCTGTTCACGAGCAGTATCATAAAAGCTAACTACCTCTTAGTGCCAACCGGAGTGTTGAACACGTGTTTTTCTTGCACCAGCTGATACTGGAGATAGTTAATTAAAAGCGCCACACCGATTGAATGGCTGAATGATGTTCATTAGCCGCGGGGCACGAAAACCCCTCCCTGGCAATGCCAATCCGATTAGTACTCTCCAGTGCACTGCCATTCCATTATTTTATGCGACTTCATTTGATTGAAATGCATAAGAGTTTGGCGGGTTGGATGATGGAGAGCGGGAAATCGACTTTTCCATTCCCAGATGGCAGCTGGTGGATTTGGCTCGGCTGCCGTTTAACTGGTTACCTTCATTTCGAGCACTTTCCATTCGCATGTCTGACACCTGGCGAGGGAAAAACTAAAAGTCACCACTTCCGCAGCACATAAATTTGAAGCGCTGCTCGTTTTTAAGGCTTCCTGAATGCCAGCAAACAGAAAAAAGCTGCAAAAAATTCAACAAGCTGGGCTGAATAAAAAAAAATACCAGACGGTGTCCCTTTTTTATTTTTGGTCGTTTTCCTCTCGCATTGCATGCCAAATTGTTCATGTACTTTGCCGTTTTTGTTTCGCCACAATTTGTTTTTCGTTGGTTCACCATTCACCACCCGCTTTTCACTTTTCACTTTTCCGTTTCCGTTTAAGCACTTGAACTTTAAGTTTTCGCCATCCCTTTTCCGGGCAACTATTTATCAAAGTTATGGCCAAGGATCTGGAATCTAGAGCAAATGTTTGGACCCGTCATGAACCCCTCGAATAAATATCTATTAAAGCTTTTCCAGTCCTTAGATGCAAGGGAAGATTTACGGGACGCCTGATAATGGTGCATTAGCGTGTAAAGCGTTTTCGATGCACTTCCCACGGAGACACTTCCGCTTTTCTTCCCTGCTTTTCTTCTCCTCCGTCCAAGGACCAAAGTCATTATCATTGTCAGCACGTAAAGCTTGCTCGCATGTTCAATATGTGTTTTGAGTGCCTGTATGAGTGTATGGGTGGGTTGGGTTTTCGCGGTTTCCTTTTGCATTATGCCTTTGACCGCACTTTTTCTTTTGTCTCTATCTTTCTCTGTCTTTGTGTGTGCCACAACAGTCGCACTCACAACACACACACACACAGAAACACCTTGTGGAATATGGTGTCCCGCCCCAAAAGGTAAATGCCACTTGAAAGTCTTTGCTTTTTATGCCCCTGAGCCACGGCTCTAAAAGGAGGGATAGAGTTTATTGGGCCAAAGTGCTAAAGCAACGAGGCTTTTAGCATTTTTGGCCTACATTTTTAACGAATCTGGTTCTCCCACATGCCATAGAAATGTTTACAAAATATATTGGTCAAGCCATGAGAAAATTAATGTTTGGCTGGCAAGGAATTTAAACAAAAAGGCTTTTGGGAAACTTAAAATGTATACTTATGTATATGTATGGAAATATTAAAAACGGAAAAAAAGGAATTAAATTCTTAAAATCTTTACTAATCTCTCAATAAACTTTCTTAAGATTAATTTTGAGTATTGATTTTTTACTTAATATGGAATACATTACAATAATATCAGCAAGACACATTATAATTTCTGTAATTTTTCAATAAAAGGTTAAATCTCAGAGTTGATCTATGAGATAAAAATCTTGTACCTGTCAGACATTAAAGACGACCCTTAAACCCATTTCCTCCAATTGCTAGACAACTGCTTCATCTGAACTTTCTCGGAATTTGCATTTATAGTTGCTCGGAAAAGTTGAGTTGCCACTTCTCGCGCCGCTTTTGAGCTTATCAGCTCATCGGGAAATGCCTCTGGGCTCTGCGAAGCCGCTGGAAATCGCTCCTGGCACTCATCATTCGGTTCTCGCTTATTTTTATTTTTATGACTTCAACTTCCCTTGGTAATGGAGCTCGGTTTACGTTTATTAGCATACTTCGCAGAGGCTTTGGCCGTGACTCAAGGTGTGTTTAATGGCGGACATCTAGTTGCCACCGTCGGGCACTTTACGACTTCATTAGGAAGCCATTTACGAGTATGTGCCTCAGATGCTTTCCGACCGCCTCCACTCTATACAGATATTCATCCCTCGATTTAGATTCCCCTGCCTCCACCCATTGTGGGCCAGTATTGAAGGCCAATTGATTTGTTATAGACAGTGGCAACAAGAAGGGACGCTACTGAACGGGATATTGAACGTGAGCCAGGCTAAAATCTAATGAAATTTATGCAGACGCTGCATTGCAGCTAAACATGAATGGGGAACCTCGAGCTCTCACTCTCACTTACCTGACCATGTGGCGGCAACTTTCACCTGGCCTTTCCGCTGGCTTACAATATTTGTGTGTGAATACACAGCCAAAATTAATTGAAACACATTATAAGGAATTAAATTCCGCAAGTACACATTATTTTGAAAAGAAAACTTTAATAATATTGCAGATATTATTGCATTTTTGTTTGACAATTTATGTGTGCTTATATATTTCTATTATATAGACCCCATTAATTGTCTCTGTAACTTATTTGCAGGTTGTTTGATTTTTCTAGAACTTTTTCTTTCTTCAATAATTGGTATTAGTAAAACTTTTTTTTATAATTTTATAAGCCATTTTCTCAGCTAATTACTGGGTTTTCCAACTTTTGTCAAGTGCATGCCTGACCTAGTTAACTGGCCGGGAAAGGAGAGGCAGACATGGTTTTTATGAACACCCTGGGAATGCCTTTGTCTCGGCTGTTGGCTTAGCTAAAACCCTACATCGATGGCCAGCTGGAGCCGGATTGGCGACCTGTTTTACCCCCCGAGTCGAAATTCCAGCCCCGATCCGGGTTCAGCATGTGGAAGTAACAGTTTAGCGCTCGAACAGGCCCCAAGTTGCATGGCGTTGGCACTTTTTACTTTCGACCGAAAACTAGAGTCGGGCATAAGGGAAAGTTTCCCGTTTTTCTGGCGGCAGCCAAGTACAATTTGTGCTCGGTTTCGAAGAACAGAAGCATTAGAAAGAAAAACAAACATCTTAAAGTGCCCGGGAATGGAAGGGATGAGCATCCTGATACAAGGTGTCAGTCTCCTGGCAGACAGCCTGAAAGAAAGGAAGGAAGCTTTTTCAAAACGCCAAATGATAAATGCATTTTTAATGGAGCACCCGAGACGCTCCAAGGCGGAAAAGCGAGCATTTTCCGGCGGCAAGGCTTAGCGGTAAGCGTGAATGGCGCATAAGCTTTTCTGCCAGTCCTTGCTGGTTGGGCGGATGATTAAGCTAATGTTTCGCCTCCTTTAAACTCGGCGAATTCTTGTTTCAATTAACCGAAGCTAGCAGACAAACAAATTGCCTCCTGCTCCCCCCATTTTGCTTTTTGCTGGCAAACAAATGTTCGACACGTGTGTGTTTTAATAAATTGCCAGAATTTAACCTTTTGCCAGGGCAATTGCCTGGGCTTTTATTTGTGCAATCAGGCCGTAATGCATTGAACCCCTCTTTCCGCCGCTCTGTGCAATTGTTTCCGTACATTCCACATTCCTAAGCGGCGTTTCCATTTAATCAATATTCCAAACACAAAGCCGGCACAAATGGAGATACAATAAAAAACACAGAAATTTCAATCCAAAATTGTGGCTAAACAAAAACTAAATGGTAAGCAGAAGCCAAGCGAAGGTCGAAAAAAAAGTGGTGGCGGGTGCGAGCGCCTAAAAGCATGCCACGCAAATTGAAAATAAATGCTAGCGAAACAAAAACGCCTCGCTGACCATTTTAATTTACTAAGTTTTGATGATGCACAAAAAGGGAGAGAACTCGAAAAAAACACAGTCCGAACAGCCAGCACGTAAAGTTTGTATGTAGTTATGCCATACATAAAATCTACACACCAAAAATGGGGAAAGAGTTGTGAGCAGTGAAAATGAAAAATAGCTTACCGTGTGTGAAATGGGGATTTGCCTTAGATAGTTATTGATATTTGTACGGTCGGTGTGGTCTGGCCAGCACCTGAAAGCAATCAATTCATAATGCTGTGGAGTCGAGCCCCAGAAATGGCTATCCAATGACCAGAGCTGGGTGAATTTATGGCCACTGGAGAAGATAGAACCGCAGAGCAATGTCATTAACTCAAAGGCGAAAATGAACCGAAGAAACGAGGCGGTGCTGCCGAAAGTGGGGATCCAGGATAAATGAGCTGTTGATGGCCAGCCATAAGGATGCTGTACGGATAAGCTGTGAAATTGCTATAAAATTACTAACGAGTTGATTAGGTCACTAAAAGGAAAAAGCTTCTGTGCAAATTGAAATGGAGCAGGGGAGGATTTAGTACTTTCAGATGAAGATTTTTATTCAATATAAGGACTATAAGTTCAAGCCATTTCTATAAGCACTTTGGGTAGATTCCTCAAAAATTATAAAATATTTTTTCAGCATTAAGTAAAAAAAGTTCCACTTTAATACACCCTGTAATAAGCTTAATTCAAGCATTCGCGTCAAGAAAACATAATGGAAATTTCAAAAGCCTTGGGCCAGAAAAACTTTAACCGAGAGCAGGTGGAAAACTATCGTTCAGCTTAACTTTTAATCTGTAGCCAACTATAGATAACGCTGAAATGTGATTCTTTTAAAGTTTAATTGAAAGAGCAAGAGGAAATTTAATATATTTTTTGCAACTCTTCTGCGAATGATAAAATCGCTCGTTTCTGTCATTTTTCTTATTGCCAGGGCGCTTTTTACTCCGTGGGGGCACTTTTCATTTGTTCGCCTTTCCACTTTTAGACTGGCAATTATGCATTTTTTACTTTGTCTTCTGTTTGATTATTGCTCATTTTGCCTGGACAAAGAACAATTTATTAATATAACTAAGCTGTTGAGACTTTTTTTTTGAATACAAAGTCAATAAATGTAGTTTTAATTGCAGTCAAAGCAAACAGCCTGAGGGGAAGGAACTGAATTGTCGACAGCACTGTATTCGCGACGTCAGTTATGCGTGTTGAGCGCAGACAAACAAAGCCGAAAAAAATAAAGTTCTATAGTGCGGTTTATTACTCACACGTTTTGCAGTCGCAGCAACCTTAATAGTTGAAACAAAAGGCTCTAAACAAAAGACTATGCGGCAGGCCCAATTGGATAAGGACTGGCCCACTCCGATCCATTCCCCATCTGCACCCTTTTCAGACTATTTTATACTATTCGCTCCATTGTTGCACTTGTCTGGCAAAGACAAAGGCCCCACAGAAGCGGCTAATGTGTTGCACTTTCCTTCGAGTCCTGCTCGTACTTTTCCCCGCGGTTCTTCTTGTTATTCTTGTTGTTCCCCCGTCCAGGACTCAGACAATGCCCGCTCTATCTGCAATAAGGAAATGGTTGTGTTCTATATTTAGGCGGTGCCACGCCCTATTATCTCTATCCGTGCTGCAGCTGCCCATTGTTTATGCCACGCGCGTTGATTCAATAAATTCCAGAGCACGTGGATGTGTTTTCTGGGGTGAACATTTTATGCCACTCCACTGAGTCCGCAATAGGAAAAAGTAATGATGGGAAAACTAAAAACTCTATGAATCATTGTATAAGTATTGATAAATCTCCATACATTAAACAACCATGAATTCCCTTTGTAGACTGTTAAATGAATTTGTATTATTTATCAATTCAGTAATTCGTAATTTTAATGTATTGAAATTTTAATATAAGTTCTTAACAATGTGCGGATTTTAAGATGGGCTGCAAATTAGTTAGTTAATTAAATTGAAGTATAAGCTCGATTCACATTTATCGCACGCTTGATTAGCAAACCATTCGCATTATTACGCTCACACCATTATTTCTCGCGATTATCCTTCGAGTAGCAAATTGCTGCTGCTGCAGGAGCTTCTCCTGCGTCCTGGAAACCGAGAAATAAAGGGGGAAAAAAGGAGCAAGCAGAAGACACAAAACGGGGTTAACTCGTGCACTTAACGGCAACTCGAGCGCCTCGAGGACGAGGACAACATTATAAATCCTTGGCAGGCATTTTGCAAGTGGCAGTCGCAACTTGTAACCAGTGGATAAACCCCCTTCCGGATTGCCCCGTTTCGCCAGCCAAGCAAAGCGCATTACCAAGAAATGTAAACGGTAGGGTTTTCTTTTTTCGGCGATGTTGTAAGACAGCTCACACACAACTCAATTTAGTCAGTTTTTAATGAGGAAACTCAGTATGCACTGTGCTTCTATTGCTGCCACCCAGTTGCTTCACTCTGCCAGTCATACTACACATTATATCCTCTTACACTGGAAAAAATTAACGAAAATTTAATTATTATATATTCAGAAGTATATATATATAATATCCAAAACTAGGTGACAGAAAAAGGTTATTAAATAAATATAATATTGTAGTTAAACTAAAAATAGGGATTTTAATATTTCTTAAGCCTTTCAAGGTGCATTTAAAAATGGTCTGTGTTCATACTTTTTTTTATACAATGTTTGTTCAAGTGTAAGTACCATCCCATTTGCATTGGGTAAGCGGTTATGACTCTGACAGGAGTCGAGCTCCGATGCAGGGTTCCGGGTCCCTCAAAGGAATTCGCTTCGATGTCTGTCATGTCATTTATTACCGCTTCTCATGCGCCCCACACTCGCAACCACCCACTTACCGCCCACCGCCCCTTCCGGCCGCGCCCCCTTGGTATCCGTTTTGTTCAATCGTTAGACATTTCCGTTGCGCTGTCCCTTTTTAGTGCGACGCTCGGCTCGTCCTTTGTGTACGATATCCTGCGCCTGTCCAGCCCGTGTCCTGTTTTCCGCCAGCAAAGCCTTTCCGTGCTTCACTGTACAGTGAACACTGCGCTCCCACGGCGCTCGGTTGTTGCTGTAATCGCATAAAGATGCCCCAATAACACAACGCACAACATGGGAGGGGAGTCCTTTGGGCTGCGCCAGCAATTTGTGGGTCAAATTGAATTTGTATTGTGCCTGGGCAGCGCAAAATTGATTGAAACATTTGCGTGAATTTATGTCCTTGAAATGATTGGCCAGCCGCATCTTTGAGAGTCCCGATTCCCGAGCACCGAGTCCCCGTGCCCGAATCCTTGCCAATCTGCCGGACTTGTTTGTCCTGTGCATTATTTATGGGATTAGTGGCCTCAGACCATTCGGCCAATGGCCACGTGCCAGGACCCAAGCCAAAGCCCAGGCCCAAGCAGACTCTGGCCTCAAAACTGATTAGGTTCAATGGAGTCCTGTCCTATGCATCGTGTTTCTGTCTCTGCTGGGCCGTTTTCTTAGAGGCAGCGTCAGGATGGCACTTCTTTTTTTTTTTGGCCAGCCGGCCTCATCTATTTTTCACGCACATCGCCCAGCAAAATAAAACAAATTTTCACTTTAATATGAGACCGAGTTGACCTTGGGTTGAGTTGAAAACTTGCGCACACTCATGCCAACTGCTGCTGTCTGTCGACCTGTCGGGGCAACAAGTTGTCTCGTGTATGTGGCTGGAAATCTGGCTAACAGACTGCAAAACAGCTAGCAGAATTACTGTGCAGGCGCTACACTGGCCAACAAAATTGCTAACTAAAAATGTGCTTTCTAAAGCTGAACTAGTTGGAAACAAATAACTAATAACCTTATTAACACAAAATATTTCAAAAATAATATTCATATTTTATAATGTTTTATAGTGTATTTGTAAAGAAGAATGGAACATATTTTCACGATTTTCCTAACCAGTGTAACGAAGCCAATGTCATGCTTGAACTTACATATATATTTTTTAATTTTGAAAATGACGTTACGCTTTTGTGCGCCCCGTTCCTGGGCAGACGGAGCAGAAGCACGTGGATTTGGTGAGGGTCTGGCAAATAGATTAATTCCTTAAGTGCCCAACGTGGCGTATGCGTAATGGGTGCAACGTTGAAAAGTAGGCTGCACCAGAATTTCAATTACAAAATGTCAGACGAGCCGCAGATAGCGAACTTATCAAGATGTTGCCATGTGTATCCCTGTTGGTAACTGTGTGCAGTGCGTGTTGTATATGTGTTATCATTGGCATTGTAAAACAAGTCACTTAACACACAAACAGCATACACACACACACATATGTAAAAGGCAAAGAAGTTAAATTTGCTGCTTTTGTTGGCAGTTGTAAAACAATGGCCTGGAATTGTGTCTATTGTGTGTCTGTCTGCGTTGTATCTTGTATCTTTTTGTTAGCTCAAGTCAATTGTTCTGCATGTGTCGCACTTTCTCTGTATCTGTGTGAATCTCTGTGTGTGTGTGCGTTCTTATTTACGTGTTATCTGAGACCATTTTGCCCCGAGACACGCCCTCTGCTCGTTGTGTTGCCACATTCCATCGGTTGTTGCTGCTTTTGGCACTTGTCTGCCTATTGCGCACTGATTGTTAGCATAAATTGGCATAATTAAACAACGCTGCAAATGGTTATTAACTTGAATTCTACCAGGTTTTGCAAATGCATTTATTTACTAAAAAAATAAGTCTCTAACCGAAAATTTCGAGGCTTTGGTAAGGTTGTGTAGCTTAGAATTGAAAAGAGATTTTTAAAAAAAGTTATTTTTTAATGGTACAATTCTCCATCTGACAAATTAAATATTTTATAGATGTAAAGGCACATTTCTTGCCTTCCTGAAAAGCTTCTTAAAGGCCATAAATGCAATAAAAATATGTCGTTTTTAACTTCGATTTGCATTTCGGCCCTAGGCCCTTCTGTCCGAAATGGCGTTAACTTGTGTTTTCTTTCGACACGACCTTTACGCGTATCCAGTCGTGCGCAAAAAGAGGAAAAAAGTCTCTGCAACAGAGCGGGCACAACCAAATGAAGAAAAGCGTTATGTAATGGGCCAACGCGGCGTATACGCAATGGAGTATACGATGGCGTCGCCGGCGTTCTCGCCTTGTTAGCTGGCCTTTTGCCGTTCATTTCCATTTTTCGTATGCACTGCTGACTGCCATTATTTGGCTTTAATTGCTGCATGCATTCCCTGCCCCCAGTGACTACGTGCTTTAATTAAAATACAATACGAGAGGAGAATTTCAAAGACAGAAATGCTGATGTGATAAGTGGCCGGCTTAAATTTCATAACTCGCGTATGGTAAACATCAATGCTAGGCATTGTCTCTGTCATAATTAAGCAAATTAACTGTAAATAAAAATTCAGTAATTGCGTGCGCCAATCAAAAAACAACTTGTTAAGTGCCACAGCAGAACATCGGGCCATTATTCCCACTTCCAACTGCGAAATGCCAACTGCCCAAAAGAGCTTATTTATGCGCATATGAACGGTTCGAAGGGAGTCGGACTTTCGCCGGCATTCGTAATTGGCTCACCTTTAATTTGATGAAAGCAGGTGGTGGGTGAGGCAGTGGGCAAAGTGTAATAAATATATTAACATAAAACAAACACAAATTAATGAATGAATAAATGATTGCCAAGAAGGAGCGGCTCGACGCAAGACCATGGGCAAAAGCGTATAAATATTGTGCAGATTCTGTATAATTGGCAACTGTCTATCAACGTCAATTAATGACCAAATGGCTAAGGCAATTTCCAATCATTTTTATTCTCTTTTTTGATAATTTCCTATTTGTTTCTTTCATTGGGCCCGTAATGAGGGCAGGCAAATCCTGTTCTGGCCAAATGTAAATTGTAAGCAAATCAATCAGCCAGCAGCAACAGCTGTTCATGATTTATTCACCCGGCGAAGGAGGAGTTGAAAATTTTAATAATATACAAAGACTGTTGTCAGTCCGTTGAATTGATTTTCTCTGAATTCCCGTTTAATGTTCTTTCATTTCCTTTACTTATTTATGCGATGCCGGATCAGGACACATTTCGACACAATGACAAAGGAACTGAAATATTTTGGAACGAGAAGAGCGGGTGTGGCCCTTTGAAGGCAAGTACATGTGTGTAACCTTGTCTTGGATAACGAAGGTACTCGGAATAATGTTTTGCAGATAACTTTAAGTAACTACTGACCTATCAATTATTTAAGTTGGTGAGAAGCATCGTCCAATTCGTCGCCCCACTTAAATGATTTTACCAGTCGAGTTGTAAATTTTAATTAAACGCACTTTACTGTCAAACTCGGACAAGAGTATCTGCATTATTTATGGCAGCTGGCACTCAAACTGCCAATTGCGAAAAGTAGAGTTCCTTCCCAGCGGAAATAATTAACACGAAAGGCAAGGAAAATAACTTGGTTAGCAGTTTTGCTCCTCTTTTGCCATGCTGTAGTTCGCGATGATGATGAGAACGATAATGACGAGGCCTTTGTCAGCAGTTTTTCCAGCAGGCAGTTGTAATGAATTAATTGATTTGCGGTTGCCGTGGCAAAGGTGAATGAAATATTAAAGTCAACTTTTCCACGGCGATGGTATGCTGGAAGAGGTGGAAAGTGGCAACTGTCAGTGGCATCTGTCGCAGCTCGATTTGCATTTATACATTGGCCATTGCAAATGGTGGCTCGTATATTTAATAGTCCATACGGGGCGCTCTTCCAGTGTCACCGGGCTCTCATTAAGGACCCTCGCACACACACTTACACACTCACACTCATTCGCTGTTCTGCAGTCCTGGTAATGTGCAATTAAAGTAATTTAATTTATTATTTGCCATTGATCAGCAAACTTCAGCGGCATAAATCATTGAGCAATGGCCTGTTTTTCTGCAGTTATGTTGCATTTTATTAAAATGCTGACAGAACACATTAAGTCGAGTCCTTGCGGGGATGATAGTGTAAAATCGGGAACATTTGCTTATTTAAGGGGATTTAACCAGCACAATCCTTGAAAATATCCTAGCTATTTTCTCCCCCTTCAATTTGCGTTAAGTGCTGCTGCTGCTGCCGGGCCAGCAGCCAAGTGTATAGTAAATGCAATTAAACATGCTTCCCGAATTTGGTTAAAACCCTTTGGCACCCTTAGCGTATTCCCGCTTCGCATAATCTTAATACCCTTCCACTCATTAATTCGCTTGTCGCTATATCCGATTAATTACGCCCCCTACCCGAATGGCAGGTAAAATGAGTTATGCTCCAGCAACAACCTCAAATTATGTTTTGCGGAAATTTATGAGTGGGCCAGGCCAATTCAGGCCGGGATCTGCTCACCTATGTATGGTATATATACTGTATTTTACTGGATCGTGTAATTACATTTTTTAATAAGCAGTTAGCATAACGAGGACATCAACTAATCGCCGCTTAACATCTTGGCTTACAAAGTTAAATAACATTTTGTTACCTTTTCCGTTTAATAACTTAATGCGGACACACATCCCGCCTTGCAGGTTACAGGTTTGTTCTAGCCAAATTTAATAAGCTTAATGCGTCTGCCTGCGAACTTAGATGAATTTCCCAAGATATGCTGGGCGCACCCTCCTAAAAAAGAACACCCTCTACACACAGACACAGTCGTACGCACATGCGAGTGACTTGTGCGCCCAGCAAATGCAATTAATTATAATTTTTAATTAGCTTGCCAGCAGCCACCCATCCACAAATCCACCCACTTCCCCACAACAACAAAGGCGAAGAAAGCTGCAAAAATTCTACTTCATATTGCCGACGCATGACGCGCCTCGACACGCGATTAATAAAAGGGGCCAAGCGGCAAGTCAAGTGCTGGGTGGTGGGTGGTGGGTGGTGAAAGGTGGGCGGTGGCTTGTGACCGGGAGGGGGCGTGGCCGGCATAAGCGACAGAAACAGCGACAGCAAGTGAAAGGTATTTAGTCACGCGGAAAGAAATGTTTACTTTTATTAGCCGGGCGACCGGATTAAGTTGGGCGGAGTGAAAAATGCTGGATGAACGTGGGGGGTAAGCTGAAAATTGGGAGAGTTGTCCTTTGGGTGGACCTTTCTTAGTTTCTAGAAACTGGGAAAAATCATAGTAAGAAGCCAGATACCAATATATTATATTTTATTTGTTTCGTTCGAAGTAAATAGTCAAAAGTCTTTGGCATAAAAACGGCTTTAATTGGCTGCGAAAACGTATTACTCATACGCAGTGTGGTTATTGGATATTTAATAAGGGCATATATTCATTTGAATAAATGTTAACTGCCAAGTTAACTGTCGGACAACATTTTAATTACTAAGTGACTTTGACTTTCATTACCAATTAATTATCTGGCGACTGAGAAATAATAATATCTTTAAATCCTTTTCGATAAGCCATAAATTAAACTGGTTGGTTCAACGAGTGAGGTTTGAAAACATACATTACATTCGATAAGAGATTACAAGCACTCTTTAATTTCCCATTAACTGTAATGGAATTAGGGTTTTCCCGAGAATTACCTCAATAAAGTCCACCCTATTAGCCATACATGCCTTTGCAAGCTGAATGTGGATTAGCCACGCCCCCCTTTTTTGGCCACTCAATGCGTTGTTTACGTGCGAATGTGAAATACTCATTTCAATTTCGCTGTTGTTTATGATTGTGAAACGGTGGCGGGAAGGATGATGAAAGCAGAACGTGGCCAGCACGTGGGTAGAGTAAGCTAAGACCCCTGCAATCCATCAGCCACAATGGCTTTAATCCCCCCGCAGGGCTCCCTGTCTGTTTGTGAGTTGGATCCGTTTAAGGCGTTCCGTCGGAGGTCTATGAATCCACGGCCGCACAGATAGAGAGATACAGCTCCAAGGTCATCGGTCGCCGTGCTCTGAGCAGCTGCTAAGGCGCAAATTAGATTTGGCTGAGCCAACCGTGCGCCGAGACAAAGCCGCCAGAGCCATGACAGATCAGGGCCAAAAGGACTAAGGGCACCAGGGGCATGCGTAAATTGAGAACACGGCGAAAACAAAAGATAATTTGCAGCTCGCTACTAATCTGTATTACATTTGTGCTCATTAAATCAAATAAATGTCATCTGCTTTATGATGTTTGGATTATAATTGTAATTGTATCAAATAATAAAATACCAACTGCGTTCAATGAAACAGTATAAGTCAATTTTGCTAATTAGAAATAAATTCATAAAATCACAAACATTATTTAATCAAAATTAAGTATTATACCTAAGCTATTGTGTATGCAATTTTCAATTCTAAATTAATTATTATTTGATATAAGAAATATAAGGCAACCTTCAAACTTTATTATTGGTAAGAAGGACACGGGTCTTTCACAATAACGGGCTTTATGAAAATCTTTGAAAATTTGCTGCAGTGCCGAAGTGAGGCTGTCAGGCAGCGAAGGCAAAATTAGAGACTCGAAGACTTTGTCTCGTTGTTTGTTGCTAATTAGGCAAAAATTACATTTTAAAAGGCTGTCGAGCGTAAAATGGAAAAAGTTCCCGACCAGAACTCGACTCCTCTTAGTCGTCCTTATTTTGCTCCTGCATTTTTGCCATTTTACCGCCTGCAGCTGGAGGGAGGTCATCCACTGCGAGGAGTGGCACATATAACTTTTAGTGGCCCTGCCGTCGCCAGAGTGGCATTATAATGACTATGACACAAACGTGATGTTGCAGATGCTTGTGCCAGGACGCCAGGACATCAGGCGCTGCATCCCTGGCCACTGCAGACGCGGAGGTTCAGGGTCAACTTCGTGGGTCACAAACTTGCCGCTGCCCAAGCCAACAAATTGCGGCCACTTCTCAGCACCGGAATTTATGCTATTCATAAGTTGGGAATGTGGCAAACAATTTGCATGCACAATTTGCAAAAACACGACTCATATCACACCTAACCGCAGCTAATTTAATTGAGTTGAGCGATAAATTTAATTCATAAAATCACACCGCCAACATCGTCATTAGCGGCGATTGCAAAAAGTTCAAATTTAAATTGCAACAAATTGAGTTTGGCCCCCAAAGGCCGCCAGCTGAAAATACAATTTGATGAAATATATTTGTATTTCAATTTTTTTGACACAATTAGCGGCTTGTTCGGACTTGTGCAGGGGCATTTCTCGGTTATTTATTAAGGCCCGCAGAAAAAGTGAATATATGTGAATTTATGCGCGAAACCCATTCTACTTTATGCCCACTAAGCCAATAAAAATTCGCACAAAAACGGAATGACAGGCCGCCGAAAATTTCAGTGGCCCATCAAAAGGGATTGACACCAAACTCTGGGGACAGGACTTCTATATATATATATACATATATGAGGCACAAGGATTGGGAATAGAATGAAGGCAGCTATTTGCGGCATATTTTACACGCTTTTCTACCACGTTTACACGCACGAGCCAGGACGAAGGACCTTGCTTCACTCTATGGCTATCCTTTTCGCCAGGGGAATACGGGGCAAATAGATAGAGAGGCGGCCAAAGCATTTGATGTGTGTGTGCACATACATATCAAGTGAAAACATTTACACATGTTTGATTTATGGGTCAAGTGTGTGATAAAACTACAAAAGCAGTCTGAAAGGCAGCGAGAAAAGCGAGGAAAGCGAGGGCAGCGAGCTGAAATCAGAGTAAATCATGCAAAATACAAACGAAAGATGAGAATATGCCGGCATGCCGTATGGCAAAATTATGCAGTCACAAGGATGTGCGAAAAGTCGGGCGACGCGCAAAAGTATGCAATAAATGTGACAAAAGGAGTGAGGAGGACATCACTGCCGTCGAGAATTCCACATTCTCCGCACTTCTCCGCGCAGCCATAAAAATTGTATTTCAGTTAAGTGCCCGGCAATTGGACACTGTCCGCCTTGGAAAAGGACCGGCTTAAATGGCATTAAATGCACACCAGGGTCGGGGGATTTTTCATCCGAGCTGACAGCTCATAATTCGAACCAAAGCGGAGGGATAATGAAAGGATGTGCAGGCAGGCATAAGTGAATTCAACTGATTGGGATTTATTGTGATAAGATTTTCAATCATTTATTTTCAGCAACTTAGATACAAATAAACTGAGTAATTAAGCTTGTACTTCTATTTTATTAATATACAGGAAATAAGACAATGTATAATAATTAAGTAAACAATGCTGATTATTTATTATTGGCTTAGTTTGTAGCTGATATAGCTTATGTTCATTATGTTGTCAAAAGTGTTCTGCGCCAGAATCAAGATATAATCCAGCCAGTTTTGGCGATGTTATAAGTCATTGTCTCGGATTTGGTAGCTCCCCCGCCCACACAACCCCTTAATTTAATGGGTCACACACACACATGGACACATACTCACACACACACACACACTGTGCAGATGGGTAATTGCATTTGATGCCAACTGAAATTGACCAAGAACGACAGTTGCCAGCAAATCGAGTTATCTTGTGGCTTAGTGCAGATCAGATGGCCATATGGATTAACGATTATGACAACGTTCGTGTAACCGTGAAGGCAATAGAAAGAGAATTCCTCTGTAATTTGCAGTCACAGCTCCTAATGAAATTGCAAACTGCAAACGAGATGAAGAAATATGCGAAAAGTAAACAATTTGCATCCAAACAAAGTGGGAAAAATAATTATTTACAGAGCAATTTGAGTGCAGCTCTGGCTAGAATAAACAGGGAAAGACAGTCGGGCCTAATTTATGTGAACGGAATGCCAAAAATTCCATTTGAGACAAAAGCCAGAGAGCCAGAGAAACAAAATGCGAAAATGACAAATTGCATTAGGAGGACCTTTTGCATGGGGCTTTTGGTTTTCAGTGGGAGTGTTGACCACAAAAATGACAGCCCAAAGTGGGCTCACCGAGTGAGCAACAAATTCGGACTAGCTCTCGGTTATCCATTTATGGAGACAGCGCCAACAATGTCCCACATATTCAAAAAGCAATTCTCGGCTAAAACGGACTCACACACACACACTCACTCACAATCAGATACACATACAAAAGCAGAGAGGGTAAACCACAAGAACACACACAGAAAAATTATAAAATGAAATTCCAGCCAAACAAAACAAACAGTCAGCTAGAACGGGAACCCGTTTAAACCGATTTCCTAATCAAAGCCGTATTACTTCCCCAGCCCAAAAACCGCAAAATCCATACGTATCCGCCATGTAACCCCAACTAAACCCATTTTTTCCTCCCTCCCGCACAAGTGGAAAATTTAATTATGAGCTAGGGAAATGATTCCTATTTTTTGTATTTTGTTGCCGTCAACAGCGTGGCGTAAAATGTAATTAATTTGCTATTTTTAAAGCACAAAAATGAGAAATTTGAGTGAAAAACTGGCGCCAAAACAATTGCCAAGGGAAACGCACTCATAACCCCATCTTTTCCCTGGCGAATAACCACAGAAATTTCATTACATATGTAAACAATATAGCCAACAAATTTGGTTTCCCTTTTTTCTTCATTGTTCCAGTTTAAAAGGCAAAAATTAAGGGAATGTCGAAGTAATTATACTTATTAATGACATGGTTTGTAAGCACTAATGAGGGCAAAAATAAACTGCGTGACTTTGCAGGAAAAAAAGTTGGAAACTTGAACAATATTAAAGTAAGCAATTTAAGTCGTATGAAATCAATGAGATAAATTGTCAGAGGAATGCCTTTCACTCGTTACTATGCTGCTATTTAAATTACCCATTGGCATTTGCCTTGAGAATGCCACAAATACGCCGATTGGTCGAGGGGATCAGCATCAGCATGAAAATCAGTAAAATAATGTACAATATTCCGGCTGGCAGTTGGAGGACAATATTCGACAGGACTTTGGCCCTGCCAGGACTCACAGCAATGCCAATAAATTATGTACTGGATTTTCGCAAGGACAGAAACACCAGTCTGTGTGTTTAAAGCCTTAGCCGTTTGATTTATGTTCGATGAGCGAATTTAAATTGCAACTTCAGTTGCAGACGAAGAAACGTGTGTCTGAGTCAAATAAAATCAAATCATACTTTCACATTAAAAATGTACGCGGCAATATTAAGGCTCTCCACAGGAGACATACAACACATAAAAGGCGAACGTGTTTCTGTTTACGCTGGCTTTTATTTTTATTTTTTTCGCCTCCAAAAGTGGAGTGAAATTCCTGGCCATATTGCCAGACTTTTTACAAAACATTTATGTTGATCCTGCCAGGAGCGTAGTGTCCTTTTAGGCGGCACTGGAATGCGACACAGGGAAAATTACGTTGACAAATGAAAATGTCACAATGATGATAATTTATTTTCCCTTTTGTCGATTGCCTTTCCTTGGACCCAACTGTGTGCCACATTCCCCAGGCATTCCAACTTTCATCTGCACCCCGGCCGACATCTGTGACCCGAGCTATGCGCAATTAAAGGTAATATCCGACAATTGCTTTGCCGCATTTTGGGGAAGATTCCTATATAAATGAGCATGGGACTCTTTAAAAACTTGTGAAGTTGGCCAAAGTTTTTACTTGATTTAAGCACAGAAAGCTAAAAAAGCTATGAAAACAGTTTATTTTACTATTAAAAAAGTACATTTTATGCAGCAGATAATCTAGTATTAATAAATTAGTTGTTTTTTATTAACGTAATGCTTTTATTCAATATCCCAAGGCTAATTCGCTATAACGCTATTAAATATATATTTATTAGTTTTTTCATTTTAGTAATGAACATCCAATCAATATATGGCCTGCAACTTGGTTTAATGCATTAATCCATTAATTCGTGTTCCGTAAATATGAAAGTGTACAGCTTTCCCTGCAGATTATCCAACTTATCGACTCGTGCAGTCCATCCATCTTGCACACGAGGCTTTGGACCCAAAACCAGAGTATTCCAATCATCGTCGTCATCATCTCGGGTAATACTGTCTTTCCGCCGAGAAGTGTGGGAACTTTCCGCTTCATGAGCCTCATGCGCCTTATGCGCTCCTTACGCTTTCCACTCGATGGATTCGGGGAAAAGTGGGTGAATGAGAGGTCCTCGGTTGACGCGTTGTGCGCTATTAAACTTTTTGGCATGATATTACGGGCCAGGACAAACATCCACACACACATACATACTTGTCATATAATAAACTTTTATGTTACAGGCTTTCGATGTCTTACCAAAGCGCAAACAGAGTCCTGCCACACATGGCCCAGAGCTAGTCGTAGGGCAGCTGCCAGCCAGGCACTTAATGCCCATTCTTCTTGCCATCAGTTTTCGTGGTAGGTCCTGTTTTTTGCATTGCGGCTTTATTAGGCTGAAAAATGGAAAATGGCGCCCCCGAAAAGAGCGAAGAAAACTTGCAGTCTCCCGTGGTTCTTCCTCTCGGAAAATTCCTTTGTCTGTCGACTTGTGCGTGTGGCCCATTAAAATGCCCAGGCCAAATGCATGAATGGCAATGGAAAATATTTGCATAAATCTTACCAGGATTCGGCTCAGCATGTGGCAACTGCTCGCTGGATCCCAAAAATCAGAGAAAAGACAGGCTTTTGTTATACATATTTATCATTGGATGGTAATAACTAAAAAAACTTTATTGAAATTTTTCATTCCGATTTTCATGTTTACGTGGCTACTCGCTTAAAAATTAAAAACAATTTCATAATCTTTATAATGCGTTGCCATTTTGTTTGCAACAAAAGTCAACAGAGTTTGTTTTTGTTTCCGCTTTCTGCTTTTCGGCTTCTGTTATAATACTCGCTATTTTTCCCCTTATTATGCTTATAACATATATTTCATTTTATTTGCTTAATTGCAATTATATTCATGGTTTTTTCCTGTCCCTTTTATGGCAACATTAATTTACCCATTAAACATTCATTTACATGTCGCGACTAATTTTGCATGCGTTGGGTTTACATTTTTAATATCGATACATCCATATACGTATATAAATCCATATCTATATATATATTCATGTCCGATTTGCGAGCACTGTGCATTCTTATGTTTGTGTTTTCGTATATGTAATGTATGACTACCACACGAATACTTGAGTACAATTTATAGTTTATTCATATGGTATATATGCAGGTTTATTTACAATTTTGATCAGTTAAACTCGGCCCCATTTACCGGCCGTGGAACCCATACATTTTTAAATGTGACACAGGAAGACGAGCCCGGTTTCCCGGCCAAAGTCCTTCAAGACGAACCCGAACCCAACGTGAACACATTCGACGGCCTCGGACCGAAATGGAAATGCAAATATTTTGTTGACAAGAGTGAAAAGTGACTTGCCAGTTGTGTCTTCGTCCTCGTCTTTTGCCCCTTTTTTCCGGTGGGAGGCCATATAAATGCAACCGGACATGCCGAGCTGGGTGGCTCTAAATTTCCCCGGACTCGGAGAGCAATGAACTCGCAGCAATTGCTTGGAGTTGGTAAACGGTAAATGGGAACAGGAACTGCCCACATGACTTGGAGAAATTCGAAATTCTTCTAAATAAATTGCCAGCCCGGAAAGTCGCACTTTAAACTGAAGCGGGTTTTTGGCAGGAATTTCTCATGCATTCTCCGAGTTCCCATAGATTATTGAGGGAGGCCATGGGACATGTAAAGTTGTTAAAAAATTAGTTTAGGAACCTTCGAAGAAGTTCGTGTCGAATCAGTTAGCTACTTTGTATCTCTAAGTATGTACATTGCTTAAACTCTAGGCTATACAGGGTAACCCAAGGGCAACACACAGATAAATCCAGAACGAATCCCAATAGTATTTACAACGATCTGAGTAAACTTTCGCTACGTATGTATATACTTAAGTTACAAATGGGGGTCCTTCAGAAATCCGAAGATATTCAAAAACAGTAGTCAAGTGCTACACTATATACAAATTACGTTTCTTTTGCCTTATAGCTACAGAACAAATTATGCGGTACCTTAGGTCATAGACACTTTAATGACTGTTTTTAAATCTCTACTAGCTCCAAAACACCCCTGTTCTCCATTTTCTGTATTATTTATTTAAACTTCTAGCCATGGCTCTACAAGCAAACCACTTGAATATAGTTCTCTAATTTGATGATTCGTTCGAAATGCTTTCCATTTAGCTAGTTTCGCTAGTGTGCTGGCAATTTACGTGAGAAGTTTATGTACATGGCTCCGATTTCCGCCTAACTAACTAATCCCCAGCCCACTTAATTAGAAACACGCTTACTTACAACTTGCCAAGGAGCAGGAGGAGCCGCTCCAGGACCAGCGTCGTGGCTCCTTCCATCATTAGCATAATTAGTTGGTTTTTCAGATAGGTATTACATGCAGCTGGAGTGGAAGGACCTCAGATGCTGCTGCTCCTGCTTCTGCTCCCGATGCTCCTGTAACTTCGAGTATAAATCATTTCAGCTGCACTCGGGGGCTGCATTGGCGGTGGAATTCCAACTGGGCGACATTAATTTATCACCGTGCATTCCGGCTGCCATTATTGACACGCTCCGCGGACGTCGTCGAGGGTACCTTGGGGTCAAGCAGGGAACTTGTGAGCGGTTTCTCCCGTATCTCCCTGACTCGAGTGGGCACTCCTCCTGCGGGCGATCCTCCTCCAGGACATCCACCTCCTCCACCTGCGCCACCACCCTGCAGCAGCAGCGAGGAGCAGGCCTCCAACAATACAAGTGCCGCCACCATTGTGCTAATTACCCTGACCGCCTGCGTGGCCTGGCCAAAGTGACAGGACCAACAGGCCAGGGCAACGGCGGCCGGTGCCGCGTTCGTTTGCATCGCCTCGGGTCGCTCGCCTGTGCGGGAAATGGAAAATGGGGAATGGAAAATGGAAAATGTTTAGTGGAAAATGGACAGATTCGTGGAGAGAGAGAAGCACCACACGACTTGCGCTGAATGAGCAACAATTTGTAGCTTGTCTGCATTACAAAGAGGTCTACATTTAGCATTAAATTTGCACGAAACAGAAGCGATTCATTTGTGCTTAGCTAAGTTTTCATTGTATTATGAAGAAAGTATATTCTGAAACTATTTTATTTTAAGAACGAAACTTGATGTTCAACAAGAAACAAATATGATAGAACATTAGTAAAATCTATAATATTCTGAAGTTTAAGAAAATACTTTAAAGAAATTTTCAGATCATCTCAGATTATTTAAGAACAAAATAGCTCTCATCTTCATCATACATTAAAGTATTAAATTAAAGTATTATAGTTTTAAAGTTACATTTTCGTTCTTTCTAAGCACTCTTGCATTTTTCTATTTTTCAAGGTGTACATCTGTTGTGGCCACTAGTTCATAAATTGCGCAAAAGTTGGCCCAAGAAAGAGAGAACGAGATGCAAGTTTAATGCATACAAATCGAGGTCAAGCAGATGCATGAATGTATAATTCACATTATCAAACTCAAGCATCCAATTAAGGCCTTAAAGAGAGAACCTGATAGCGGGCCAAAGAAACAGTGGTTCTATGCAAGGATGCGAAACTCACCCTGAAGGACGTGGACGCGTATGCTGGCTATCTCCGTGTTCGAAGGATAGCACGAGTATTTGCCGGAGTGCAGGAGATCCGCATCGTAAATGAGCAAAATGGATTTGGTCTCCTCCGATTTGATGGTCTTGAATTTCAGCCGGCCGCCCGAAGTTTCCTCGCTGAGCACCTAAAGGTAGAAAAAATATCCGTGGGTGTGGTTGTCATATTAAATGCGATTTCCCCTCGTTCGAGAAGCCAAAGCTCTGCTGAGTGCTGAGCTAAATGCAAAAGCATGTTTTCTCATAATCATAAAAGCCAAAATTAAATACATTGCGTATACGACGCGTAAGCAAACGCGAACAGACTCACACTCGCATTGGAGAGGCGCCAACCCAGAGCTCATAAAAGTTAAAAACGTTTATCCTGCAGCAGTTGGCTGGGCGTGGTCCCGCCCTTTATCCTTACCTCCTCGCTCCCCACCAACACGCTCCACTTTTGCGCTTTTTACTGCGCACAAACTCAATTATTGCACGATAATTTGGCACCAAAAAGAAGAACCTTAAATTGCTATTGCCCCGCGGCCGCTTAATTTTTGTTTGCTTTTTTTTTTTTTGTTGGTTACTTTTAGCCTGTAAATTGATTTTAAGAGATATTTACCTTATCCTGATGATACCAGAAGATATGGGTCGGTGGCTCCGGGCTGAACTTGATGATGCAAGTGAGATTTATGGTGCTGCCCTTGTCCACATACAGATCGGGTCCTCCCAGAATGGTGGCCGTGGGCACTGCGAATTGAAAATGGGTGAGGGGATGAGATATTTACTGGCTATGCACCATCCATTATGCAATCCCTCTGCCATTCCCTTTATAAATCCGGAAATTCCCGAGCTCTGCTAATCACTGTGTTACGTCGCCTAATCAGCGCCGTTCACATTTTCCCCATCTCTGACGAGTTGTGAAATTGCGAAATGGTTTGTTTTCCCAATTTCCAGCACATCGCCGGCGACCAGTGACATGTGCCCCACGTAGCCATGTTCCCACGTCCCCAACTTCTGGCCAGGCCAATCCGGTCCAGCTTGGCTTTTGTGCCAATTTCCATAGTCCGGAGCAGAGTGCTGGGAGCGGGAAACTGGCGTGCCAGTCAAAGTCAGCACGTTAAATAATCGATTACCGCCCGTCAGGCGGGCAGAAAGGCAAACTTTGAAAAGGACAAGGCTGCACAAAGTTGAAAGTGATTTTAAGTTGGGTTACAGCTCAATTTTATGCTACTTGGGGATCTATCGTGGAACTTAATATTTTCATTGGGCGACTCTCTGTTTGTGGCATGAGAATCGAGTCTTTGGTAAACTATTAAGTTTCTGACAAAATGTAATATTGTAGAACTTTCATTGAATATAATCATATTAATTAAAAGGATATTTAAGGCAGCACTATTATTTTTTTCAAGCTATGACATTTACCAACACGGGAAAAACGTTTTGCTACACTTAATTAAATGTCAATAAAATAAATTCTTCAGTTGTAAGTCATATTTTGCATTTTTATGTAACTTGGTTGTGCTTAACAATTTGTTTAATTAGTTCGCTTTGTTTGCCATTTGGCAATTGAGGTTTTTTGTTTATAGCTCTTATAACACCTTCATATTTCTCATACAGTTTTTAGTTCTAAACAGAAATGCAACGATTGCAGTTCACTCTTTTTCTGTGTGAAATTCTGCTTCTCAGATATATTTTGGCAATAGACTTTTGTGATATTAAATCGTGTCATGGCAAGCGGCACATTGGCTGTGACAACAACATGGTGAGTAAGGTCCACAGCCTATTCGAACTTTTCAAACTCCTATTTCCAGATGTTCGAAGAGAGCTGCCTGCGTTTTCATGGCCTGGTGAACATGGCCTATTTCCGTGAGTATTTGCTAGGCCTTCACAACGGATATCGCCAGGAGGTGGCCAGCAACTTGTTTGTCGACTTGCCACCTGCGCAGAAAATGCCCGAATTGATGTGGGACAATTACCTGTCGGTGGTGGCCGAATATCACCTGAAACGCTGCCAAATGGATCTGCCCGATGACTCCTGCGTGGCCACCGATGATTTCCCAGAACCGCATTTCAACTACGCCGAGGATTTCTATCCAAGACCAGTGATTCGACAATCGAATGTTCGGGAAATGACCATCCTGGCGGAACAATGGCTGGACGAGCTCTATGATCTAGATGATATAGCCACATATAGTGCGGAAGGTGAAATCAGGAATATCATCAACGATCGCAGCTCCTATATGGGCTGTGCTGCTGGCCAGGATTACGATCTGTGGAACATACACTTTGTGCTCGTTTGCTACTATAGCTCTGGACCACCTGTCAAGGGAAACCTATACGAAGAAGGCATTTTCAATGCCAGCCTGTGTCCCAATGGACAAAGTGATGAATACCCCAACCTTTGCAAAACACTGACCCTGAATGACTAAGACCCTGAATCTCCGGCAAAATAAATATTGCAAAGGCTTTGGGTATAATTAAATGTGCCACTTGGTCATAAATGGAGTAAAGGCAGTGCTGAACCTTTGGCTTTCTTTATAGGAAGAGATGAACAGCTATAAAAAAAAAAGACAAAATTACAGTAGTATTTAATCATGCATCAAAAATACTGAAAAAAAAATAAAATGTACACATAATAAAACTGTTGTTAATACTATAAAATAAATACTTTTATAATCATCAATAATAAAGAAACATGTTGTTAGTTTTCTTTATTATTAGAATTTTTAATTAAGAGTATGCATGTTATATCCATTACTGTTTTTAAACAATTTTAATTCTGCTTTTCATAGCAATTCGAGTTTCCTTATTTGCGAATGTGGCAATCATCTGGCTCTCAAATTGCGGCAACACTACAGAAAGGAGACCGGGAAATTGCGAAAAGGTAGAAAATAATAGGTGGAGGAGTAACAGTAACCGTTACAAGCTGGCAAAGTTAGTGGGTAAAAGCTTGTTGGAAAGCAATTTGTTCGTCATGAGCCAGAAAAGTGCTTGCTCCGGGCGCCCAGCACTTGACTCCACAAACACCCCGCATCCTGCCGCCCACCCAGCTCCTCATCCTGCCCCTCAGCTGCCACGAAAAATGTTGTAAAATATTAAAAAATAATATGCATGCATGGCAGCCCTCGAGCAGAGCTCTCATCTCCGTCTGGCACCTAATTTTTCCCCTATCTGCGGTTGGACTTGTCACTCGGCCAAAAAAATAAGTGTGCTACGAGAACAGTGTATGGCTGGATCTCGAGGGTTCGCCAGGACTAACCCGCAACTGTCTGGATGGGTCCAAACATGCCGGCGAACTCGTCGTTACTGGACTGGTACACCCGATTCTCGGCTATATAGAAGGCGTCATCGTTATAATACTGCTGCATCATATCGCTGGTCTCGGCGTCTATCAGGTCTGCTCATCGGAACGTCGGTGGGTGGTGGTTGGTGGTGGTGGATGGGTAACCAAAAATATAAACAAAGAAAAATGGAAAAATAACATATGAAAGCAAAATATAAATAGAAAAACGTTGAAATAATTATAATACGCCCGTCGCTAAACTAATCAGGCAAAGTACCCAGCGCGTGCATGGAACCAAAAATAGAAAGAAGCCATCCATTATAATTGCGGGGGCCAAGTCCACCTGCTGAATAATTCAAACCTAATTTGTTGGCTTTTATTTAAAGAAAAAAACTTAAAGCTTCATTCCATCAAATTGCTGTTTCAATAACGAATTTGTTATTCAGCTATGCGCTTGATTTAGAAAAACCATAAAATAATTCAACCAAAATATACGAACGTCATGTGGCCCCAGGCTTAAAGAGGATAAATGTTTTTTAAAAATACACGTCTGTTTTCGTTGCGCAGTTGGTTTTCCCTGTTATCTACACCTTAAATCCCGTATAAATAGGTATCCTGTCGATATCCATTTATGTGTGCATGTGCTGTGGCTCCTGCCATTTCCTGTCAGTCCATCAATCTGCCCAAAAGAATTTTGCGAAAAATTCCTCTGTCATATTTACCGGCAGAGTCGCGCCCCGCTTTTTATATCCTGCTGTGACGATTGCCAAGTGTGCATAATTTACACCCTTGAAAATTGCATGAATATGCAAAAACAAAACAGAGAAATATCCGAAATTCCCCAAACAGAGGCCTTGAATTATTTTGTATCTGCTTGTATATATACATTACACTTAGCAAACCGAACTGGAACATGGTTGGATTTACGAACGTCCTATAAGATTCTTTGTACACTCCTGGAAATACAATCTACTACTCCACTGTCTTTAAACTTATCTTACTTTTCCTTCACAGGATCACAGGTAATGCTACTATTATCATTTTAATAACTTTTAATGATATTGCGTAGCGCTAATCGCCTTCTAAGTTAAGTTGACAGATGTACTCCTTTGGAGCAGAGTATCTACTCACCCACGATGTTCAGGTTGACGGAGTAGCTGCGCACGGGCTGCGTGGATATTTGGCACTCGTAGACGCCGGCGTCCCTCTGCTGGGCCCACTTGATCTGCAGGGTCCACTCGTCGATGTCCCGATGGTAGGAGGTCTGGAACCGCTGATCCGTCGTGTAGGTGTAGGTGCCCACGGTGAGGATGTGCAGGTCACGATGTCGTATCCAGGCAACCTGCGGAAAGGAGCCCCCGTTAATACGCTTTTCCGAGGACTTTAAAGAGCTCCTGATTGTAGTTCGTTTGGGGCCATTGGGCTCCGCAGAAACCGCAAAATTTATGCAGCTCACAGACTAAATTTTCATACAACTTGAAATTAGTGTGCGGAACGCATGACAGACCCGGAAAATGATACTCCCCATACTGCGACATTCACTCGACATTGCCCACTACATTTGATACAAATTTTTGTCCGTCCTTTTGGCCTGCTACTTTTTTCTTTTTGCCATGGAGGCTCCTTGTTTATGCGGCTAACTGTCTAACCAATAACACACACAGTCCAAAAGACAGACAGAGTCAGCCAACTGTATGGCATCCATCTGTGCAGTTCCACTTTCCCGCCGGCTGGCTGCCCGCCTGTCTAATTTTGCAGTAGCAGCAGGAAAAAAGCCGAAAAAAGTTGGAAAGTAAACTTTAGCCTGGGCTGGCCATAAATTTACTGTTGGCCAAAAACCGAGCCCGGCCGGTTAACTGGAGGATGTGTGCGAGTGTGTGTAGTTTACTGATTGCGGAAGCGGATTTGGCCTAAAGGAAATCTATGAGCCCCATGACCGTGGCCAAATCGCTTAACGTAATCAACGTTTTTGGGCCTGCCAACACCTGCAAGCTTTCCCACTAAAAGCAAGCGCTGAATTTTGGCCAATGCGTGCAAAATATTTCCGCATTGTGTCTGCGGCAAAAAAAAATCTTTATTATAAAGCCAGCTCTTGTTATGGCAACCAATTTAATTTTGATCGCTGAAAGGCAACACTTTTTGTTTCCCCAAAAACTGAGGGGCTAACAACTGGCTAGCGAAGACTTTAATTGGGTTGGGTGAATCAAGTGACGCCATCCTAGAAAAATAAAAGAACATGGAAAAACTAGGGCCAAGCGGTCAGCATGTGTGTGTATTTGGGTGTCGTCTGCTGTCACGTATTACATAATAAACTGGCAGCAAATTTAATAACCCCGCTCTGTCTGTTTGGCCCATCTAAGTGGATATTTGGTGACACATTCGCCACACTTGCGACCGCCCTCATTTCGGAGCTCTTTGTTTATTAAATGTAAATAAAAATCAAGATTATTAATGCGAAATGTTTCCGGCTGTTGTCTCCCTGTTGACTTGTCTGCACTGGAAAAATTATATGTTTACTTATGATATACCAAACAATAAACATACCAGAAGTGATAAAACTTAAAACTGGTTATTTTGAAAGATAATAATCACTCCGAAAGTCCTGTTTTTGATATAATTATGGGGCTTTTATATCTCAATATTATTCTATTGAACATTCTTATAACTCATGTTTGATTATTCTTAGGCAGTTTTATCTTATTTATGTCAAAGGCACATTCTTCTTAATTTTTTCAAGTGTATACTTAGTGCGTTATCCCCGGACTCACCGTCTTATTGCCAAGATGCTTGACACGACAGCCCAGATATGCGGATTTGCCCACCAGCGAAGTGATGTTCCTGGGCATCGTGAGATCAAAGTACGGCTCGTTCCACTTGTGGCCATGAGGATAATGCGAGGGGGGCGCATGGGTGGGCTTCGCCTCGGCGTTATTGTGATTGTTGTTGCTTACAGATTGCCGCTGGTAGCACACGGCCAGCCCTGAAAAATGCGTTAAAAGATATGAGAAGGATGTATGCCGCAGATATAACTTCAAGTGCGAAAATGGTCTGCCACCTGGTGGCAGGGGCACAACCAAATAATTCACTGGAAAAAAAGGGAAAATAATACAAAACTTCCTGTTAGCTGCACCTTAAAGTCGCGTTCTTTAATTTGAGCGATGACATAACCCCCTCATGGTTTTGTTTTTTTTTTTTTTCATTTCACGCTTTTCCCCTCTTAAAAAAAAAGAGTCACTAAGTGGCCTTCGCCTGGCTGATTTTCCAAGTGGCGACCATGTGGAGTGCCGGTTGTTGTTGTTTAGTTAGTTGCTCGCATTGCGAAAACACAGTTGTTGTTTCATTTTCATTTATGGCCTGCTGGCAGGGGTTAATTTTCTAATTACTCGACGCGACGGCGACTTTCTATGACTTCGCAGTCGGTATTTGTAAAACGGCAAAGGCAAAAAGCTTTTATAGCCCACTCAAAACCAGCCCAGTCCCCTAAAAAACGGAAAGCATAGAACCCTTTTACGGCAAAATTGTAAAACTGCAAAAATTTCATTTCCGCCTAAAAGGAATCTAGAATCTAACAAAACAAACAAACAACAATCTAAGCGGACTCCCAAATGGCGCAGCTCATAAACTTTGCCATTTACCAAATTAAGTGCGCGTAGATGTACATATACATAGTTGGGTATTTTTAAAGTGGGTAAAATAAAAACGAAACAGCAATAAAAAATCACGTAGAATTATGAAAGATTGCTTAAATTATATTTACAAGTGCGATGGATATGCAAAAATTCCATTTCTCTGGCAATCGAATGGAGTATTTGCTGCATTCCAGCTGCCAGCAACCGAAATGGAATTCTACCGCAAACCGAAGCCGAGAAAGGAAAATTCGAGGCTGCCTGTAAAGAAAATGCCTTTGGTCGGAAAATCCATTCAATGGCCATCTGTAATGGCATCAGTCAATGCTCATTTCGAGATGCTGCACTGGGCGAAATTAATTGGTAGAAAATTCGATTTGGTAAATCAAGTCAAAAGTGATCGGAAATATGAGAGCGTTTCACGGAAATTTCAATAAAAAAAAAATCTATCATTTTATGTTTTTAACATTAATATTATTTTACATTGACTTAAGAGCTATACAAATAATGCATAGTTGTGTTTCCTTTCATGCGTTTCGAGTAGCAATTCGACGAAATTCTGTTTGTTTGCCATGCACCGCCCCTCCAAGTGTCGTTTAGCCAGAACTTCAGTTTTCCGAAGCCAGCAACGAACCGCAGAACTTAAAGAGCTGCCAGCCAGAAGTCCTACAAGCGCTTTTCAGGGTTTTCCACAGGGTTTTTCGCAGGGCTTGCAGGGGCACAAATGGCTTGCGGTGGGATGGGGAAAACCCCTTCGGGGCAAACACTGCAGAAAAGTGAATGCAAATAGCAGTGCTGCATTGGCATGTCGGGCATATGCGTATTGCTTTTATATAAAACAGCAAATACCAGGTGGGTGTTTGGACCATGGTACCAAGGGGTAGGTACCCCATCATGCCTCCCCAATGTCCACAGACTGTTTGTACGGACTCGTTAGCCAGGCTTTTGTACTCGGCCCGCTTGAGCAACTCATTTATTCATGGCAGCAATTTGAGGGCGAACAAAAAGCTGCGGGCAAATCCGAAAATGAAAATTATTCAAAAAGCGGATTCATGACAAAAATCTGAGCAAAAGGTCAAGGTGCCGACTGTACGACTTCGTAATCGCCATCACAGATTGTGCAATAAATATTAATGTGCTGGGATAGAATTAATTTCGGGGCAATAAATCAATTAGTGGGCCCTCTGGGAGGGGCCAACATTACGTATACGCCACCGACTAAGGCGAATCGTGGCCGTTGACAATCTATGATTGATTCGCCGTGCGGGTGCAGTGGCCCCAAGGTACCGGAAGGTCCTTTAACCCAAACACCCCCACTGGCTCCTCTGTATCCGTTCATTTGCATATATGCGCATGCAACGACTCCTTGGGGAACCATAATGAATCATTCGAGCGGCTGCTCAGCGCTCATTTTACGCAAAATTAGCCTTGGCATCCGCCACAGACATTGCAGCTCACCTGATGGCAAAACAATTGGACCCATAACCAGAACCAAGTACAAACAATAACGATGACGATTATGGATACGAAAGGATGTGGGGCTTGCGAAGGGAGTTTCAGTTTCCACTGCGACCCCAGCCATGGCCACAAAACTACGGCTCTGCCCTGTGGAAACAATGGCATTCGTCTGTGGAGGGGCCATAAAACGCTTAGTCCTGGCCATGTTCGACCACGGCCAGCATTACGTATGCATGTGTGTGTGCATGCTGTCTGTTTAATGTTCTTAAATATTTATAAAGCAAGCACTGGCCAACCGCAGCGGCAAACGTCGAGCAGCGGAGCTGCCGTAAGGGTTAACGATTAATTGAAACAGAGTTGAACTACTTCTGCGGCGCCAGGTCAAATATGGCAGGGGTCAACACATAATTCGGCCGGTGGATGGGCGTGAAATCACATTAGCCCCAATTTCATGAGGGTTTGGTTAAGTGCATTAACCATTGTTTAACGGCTCTTTCTAAATACAGCTGTAATTACCAATTTATTTAAAAATGATAATTTTCGGTAAAATTTAATAGACAAATATTAATCATCATTTATTAATGTGGCTTTTAAGTAACATGTTCTTAGAAATAAATTGAAAATTGTAGCCCTGCACTAAGCGATCACTGATAAGCAATGGTATTTCGGCCCATTTAATTGCACGAACACGAAATTTTCCTATTTTACACATATTTCATTCATATTTATATGCCTATTAAAAGATGTGCCCAAAGTAAAAACCCAAGTGGCAACACTGTTTGTGTCCTCTTAATACCCATTTCTGTACCCAACTGCCAACCAAACCAGCAGATCCTGCCAGACTGAAAGGAACAGACTGCGAATATGAAAAGTGTGCTCAGCGTAGCGTGGCAGACGAGGCTTTTGTTGGTCTGCCAACATCCTTCGTATCCTTGCGCCGTGCTGAATGTTACCTCAATTAAAGATAAGTATCAAAGTGCATAGTAATCAGGAGGCAGAAAGGCGAGCGACGGCCCAATGGGTAACACACAGCCGGAGGCCAATTCCGGGGCTAAAAACACGGTGGAGAGTGCTGTCAAAATGATTGTCTTACATGCATTACCCACCTTCGTGGAACTTCCCGGACTCATACCCATCGGCTTCCATCACTCAACCATTTTATGTGGCGCGGCGCACCTGGCGTATGCGCAATTTTTACATGCCTGCGAGCTTCTCGGTTACTTGTTACTTATTTTCGCTCCGCTCTGAACTGGACTTTTTGTTGCACATCGTTTTTCACAACAGCCACAAAATGTAAAATTTTGCGCCATTTTTACTGCAATTTATGCACATTGGCCGAAGGGAAAGGGTTGGAAAATGCCGGGGAAATGGGAGGAAAAACAGAGGAAAACGAATCCGAAATCCCAGTCCTGCCGGGTACGGCCCTCTTTGGTCATTGCTTGTTAACACACCCAATGGGAGTTATTAATGTTTGCGGCGCTTTATTTACGGCTGCCAGGACTCCGGCCGTATTCAGCCTGCCCAACGAGTCGATTTTTTACGGCCGCCCAAGGATTCGAAGGATTCGCTGACAGGCAACAGCCAGATCCCCCGAAAAACTTGACTCCCCCCCATCTGCAGTTGATTTAAATTTGGTGTAGTTAATTTTTAACCCAATTTTTTACTCAGCGATTTTTTTATTTATGTGCACCGCCCTTTTAATGTTGCAACATTTTATTGCCGGGAGCCATGAAAAAGTGGCCGGCTTAAAGGATTCAATTGCCCGAAGCGTTGTTGATGATGGAAATTTTAGGAGGGTTCTATCTAGGATTGTGTATCCAAACTTTATGTTCATAAAAAGTTTTAGGGAGTGCCTTCCATCATTTTTAATCAGTGCAAACCTTTAACAAACATTTAATTCCACTTGCCCCGGCTCGTGTTGAACTTTCCCAAACCGACTTGTCGCATTTTCCTCATTTTCCCTCTTGACTTTGCCAAGTTTTCCACTTCAATTTCTTGGCATGTTTCTCTCTGTGTCATTTGCAAATCAAATTGTAATTGAAGAACTTGGGTAAGTTTTTCTCCTCACAGGGGGAAAGGGTTCTCCATTTTCCGTACAACAATGTCGGAATGTCTTGAGCAGTAAAATATTGTTCGGTAAATTGTCGGAGAGGGTGCTCGTGTATGTGTGTGGCCTGTGGCATATCGAATTTTGATTTTAATCCCGGCTGCATTTGTATGCAAATGTAGCCAGAAACTGAATCGGAATGATTCTTTAGAATTTGATTTTCCGTTCACCATGTTTGATTTGGCTTATTGGAATATATAGGGTCTTCCAGCCGGGGTTCAAAAGGATTCATTTGGCTCCCTTAGTGGATGTATGTCAATTGGTTAATAGAGAAAATCAATGGAAAAGCTTTTCCGGGAAGTATTATGGTAGTTTGATTAAAAATGCATAATTGCCATGCTAAAGTCCACCGAAGAAGTCAAAGAACGAGGAAACGTCACGCACTGTCTGTATAGCATGTATACACATGTTTTTTACAGTGCGGACCATAAATATAAGTATCTTAATTTTTCATTTCGAGCTGCTTAAGTATTTCGAGCCCGTCATATATAATTAAAGTGAACGCTTTAGAGGAGCTCAAGTATAATTTAGAGAAATTTCTTGGGAGGGGGTTATATTTTTCTAGTCATAGCATGTTTTCATAATCTTGATTCAATGGAACGTGTTGAGAGCCGCCTTATTTAATTGTAACTCTTTCTAGTAATATTCTATACATATAAATTAAATATAATATATATAAATAATATATATTGTAGATATTATTTATATATATAATCGCATAGCTAAATATTTAGTTCATAAGAAATTATATATATTGTAGATATTAATAGTCAACTATTTATTGGTTATTTCAAGGACCTCTTCAAGGACCTTTAAAGATAGTACGCTTTTTCAAATACCATGCGTTCTCCATTTTCGAGTGGCACTGTATCCACCAACCGGTCGATGGCGACGTGAATGACCAGCCCGACATGCAAATGGCGTTGCACTTTGCCGATGGGTCGACTTTAACCCGCAAAGAGCTCTCCTCAAGCTTCGTGCACTTGATTGCATGTTGGCCGGGACTCGAGATGGGCTTGCCATAATTCATATTTCAGGCAACTGATGTTTATTAATGTGCATTTGTCGTGGTGTTTATTTAAGCAATTATTGTTATTCAGCCATGCCATCCGGCCGGAGGGGTCTGAAATGCTAATTAGATTCCGCTGTTGGCGAAGCATTAAAGTGGAGGAAAGTGGATCTACGAGGACATCCGTATTGAATGGCCAGGAGTCGAAACGGAAAATGAAATATCTGACTGACACGCAACATCAACTGCCAAATAATATTGTTCTGGTAAATATTGTTACGCTTTCAATTAAACTTCAATCGGACTGCATAAGCGGCTAATAAATTTCGATGGCGACCGAAGTCGAGGCCGCTAATCGCATTATGTGCACACATTCTTTGTTTGTTTTCCATTTAACAAGTTTCTGGTGAAAAATCTCCCAAACGTATACGAAAACATGATAAATGCTCAGTGGCGGAGTAGGAGGAGCGTATATTTTTTTAACAAAAATATTTGCGCAATTCACACATCAAACGAGAGCAAAGTTTTTATGTTTTCACTGTTTTTCGGGAATGGAGCGGAGATTTTCTGTTTGATGTTGTTCAGAGGCGGAAATTGCGCAAATTGTAAAGCGCCACTTTCCGGCCATTCTGTCGCCCTCTCTTTCTTTTTGCCTATATCCCTCTCTATCTATTTGTGTGTCTGCGTGTGGTGGTGGCATCCAATGGCCAGGCGTTAATTGAATTATGTTTGCTGCACAATTGGCCGCTGAAAGTGCAACAAAATTAAGAGTGACCTTTGAACATGTTTGATCAGCGGTTTCGAAGAGGGATAAAAATTGGTTAAAATTTAGAAAATATAAAATAATATTAATCCACCTGTCGCTGAAATGACTGTACAAGCGACCCAAATTGTATGCTCAAATGAGCTGAATAAATAACGAATGAAATTGGCAAATAAATTAAATCAGTTGGAATCACATTTCAAACGAATCAATTAAAGCAGGAATTAATCGAAATACGAGGATAAAAAAATCAAATAAAAAAACGGAATTTGTATATATCAAGCAAATACAAAAGGATTTTGGTTAGGCCATAAAGTTGTTTAATTGATAATTGTTATAATAAAATTGAATAATAAAAACAATATGAAGAGAAAATCCGTCTGTAATCCTATCATTATAAGTCCTTCCTGATGAGTGGTTCATATGAATGGCTTTAGCAGAGCTCACTTGACATTTGACCAGCCTTTATCGGGTTGTTTCGATCGCTGTTTTATTCATATCCTTGATGACCCGCACATAAGCAGGACGAGAAGCTCATTACAAACAATCAAAAGGCAATAGGAGCCGGCCAAAAATCACACAGACCACCGCCACAGGGCTCATAGTTTGGGCCATAAAAACAAATAGGCCCGAAATCCCACACTACATATATGCATGTATATCCCTGTAGCCCACACGCATGTGAAGAGAGTGCCAAAAATAAATGAAACACTAAAACTTAATTTGGTGTTTATGTCGGAAAGAGACGGAAATCGCAGGACGACCCCTAATGACAACTGCCGTCCTTTGTCTCTCGCTCCTTGGAGGATTAATAAACCCAGTTCCTGGCCAAATGGGACCGCTAATGAACTGTGCCGTTAAGATCCTGTCTATGAAGTTGAGCCGGCCAACGCGGCGTATGTGTGATGGCCGTCTGATGTCCGACGTCTGGCGGCTGTTGTGTTTCGGCTCCTCGTATAAATTATTTGCGCAAACAGAGCAAACATTTGGCGCTGATTGCCAAATGCCTTTGGCAATTGTTTTCGGTTGTCCTCGTCCGCCTCGGAGCCACATAAAAAATAATGAAGAAAAATAACTTAAAGCGACGGACTATAAAATAAATGATCCGGCAATGGGATCCGCCGTGTCTCCTCTTCCGCTCCACATTTTGTGCATAAATTGTGTGGAAATTTGTGGCCGGTTTGGCCTGCGGTCACACATATATGTACATAAACAAAGCATATATCCGTTCTGTTTGCATATCGCTATATAGCAAGGCAAATTTGTCGGTCATTTGCATCTGACTTGACACAGGGCACAAGAAACCCATGCTCAGGCTCCCATTCCTGTCCAAAGTTTTACTAGCCCATTTATTATGCTCCATGTATGACATTTGGGCCCTGAGAGAGACGAGGCTAAGCATTTGCGGCTGCGTTCGGGGAATTCCCACGTCCCCCGTCAAGGACAAATAAATCAAAGCCTGCTTTGCCATTTTATTGGAATTGTTGGCCAAATTTTATTTGCCCCACTCCAGTGTGATCAAATGGATTTGTATTTTTAGCGCAAATTGCATAAATCAAAAGTTTTGCTTTGCCAATTTTGATTTTATACACATTTTGCGCTCTTGTTGCCATTTCTTTTTGGCCAAACTTTTGATTGCCTTTTTAGATGCTGCCATGTCCGAGCTCCAGACTTTTGCAAGCCCAGGCGCACAACTTCAAGCACTCGAGAGTGCGGGAAGAATAGGATTTGGCATGTTTCGTCGGCTGTAAGCTACTTTGTGACTTATGAATCATAATTAAATAAATTTCCATATAGCCTGTTGACACATCTGAGTGCTCATTAAACAGTCAAATGGCCAGCAGTAAATCAGGCGAGCTTTGTTTATACTGTTCTCCCTCTTCCTCAATAGAACACGCTTCCATAATTTATGCTCGCTTCCAACTAATATCACATTAACTTGTTTAAATTCAGCCACAATTTATGCAACGCACAGTCCTCCTTTAGGCCATAAATTGGCGCTTTTATACAGCTCGGCCCATCAAATCATTTTCAACAATCAAGTTTGTGAAGCGTTCAGGGACGAATAGTCTATTGAATATTTCTCTAGGCACCAAATTCGAGTGAATTTTGATTTCGGCATCACGGAATATAAATATCAAGTGGAAATCTTTAAGACCTGGGAAATCTTTTACGACTATATTAAATCATATGACACTATACTAATAGTTTTATGTTTATTCGGACATGTATATATTTATTTTTTCAGACATAAAATCGTAACAAATTGAAAACGGATTTTTCGGTATTTCCTCTCATTAATTTTGCTCATGAATAAATCTTAAATTGGTTCCATGAGTTGATATGCATCATCGTAAATTAAGCGCACCCTATACGAGGAAGAACTTCCCCCGCATCCATCAAAAGCCAGTAAACCCCAACATTGTTGTCCCAGTAAGAGAATAATTTATATCACTCCAACCACTGAAATAACTTTGTAAATTATTTTATTTATGCGGATATTTATGCTTTTATGAGCCGCGTGAAATATGTTGTGGGCCATGTTAGTTTTACACGCGTTTAATGAGGGTCCAAAGCAGCAACAAAAAAGGCTCTGTAGTGATTTTAATATTCAGCCAAAATGAACAACTGAAAACACACCGAAATGTAATTAGCACAAAAAATAGAGATATAAGCATTTATGAATATTTTCGGCATGATAAGTTTATAATGGTCGCTTTTCGAGGTGCTGCAAACTAATTCCAGTTGAATTTTAATTAAGCCATAATGAATGTGGCCTGCATTAGTACGAAATTAATTATCACAGCGGAAAAAATGAACAAAAATGTTGCCTATTTTTCTCGCCTGACTTTAATGAGCCTCGGATTTGACAAAGTAACGGCATATTAAACGTAGGCCTCATCGCGAACGGACACTAAAAATAAAGCAGATCCAAGGAAAAGCATTTTCTTTTTAGCCCGTCGAGGCGGCATTATTAATAGGCACTTAGGGATTTCAACGGCACCAGCGGGGAGTGGTGGAAATGGTGGTCTCTATATTACGAGCTGATGAAGACACGTTTTTACATTTTGTATATTGACGTTAAAATTAGATGCCAACTTGTCGTCGTCTCGCTCGCTTTTTTCTCGAGCCCAAAACAACGCGTATCATATTTTAGCGGCTGATGAGAATGATGATGATTCTGGCGGCGGCCAAGTGGGGCAGTTTGTGTGTGAGTGCAGAGCTGTAGTTTCAGCCAGTTTATAGCTATTTTACAGGGTATTTAAAATGGGTGCATCATTATTCAAATAAAGAAATTTCTTAAATAAAACTATAATTAAATATGTATATTTAATATATATTAAAATAAAGATACACCTTTTGCATATTGTTTTGCATAAAATTATATTCATATAGTCTATATTCTCATTGAATTCTCATGTTTAATATTATATTTTTTCCCGTATATATGTATATAGCTAGATTTCGGCATCACTGCCTCTCCAGGTGTCTGTGCTAATGCTAATGCGGCTGTGAGATGATATATGACCGCCACGCACTGCGACACAAATCAACATGTTAAATAGACTGTAAGTGCGCCTGCCACCCACTCCAACCCTTCAGCTAGGCGTTATTTTTGGCACTCCTACATCGCCCAAAATCTCTTCCCCTTGGTGCCCTGCTGCCCGGGAAGATCCTGGAATTCCTCACCAGCCTTGCAAAGCGATGGATATTTGAGGTCGGAACCGGACTGACAGCCGATGGCTTTCTCCTTGTAGATGGGCCAGTCGGGAACATAATTGCTGGCATAATTGCAGGCCAACAGGAATAGCGGATGTCCTGCGGGCTTCTCGAATCTCAAGGCGGCACATCCCACAAAGGTGTTGTTGTCACGGGCCATGACGGCAAAATTGCGAATGGAACTGGTTGGAAAAGATATAATATTAAAAGAAAATATGAATCTAAACAGCAGAAACCCACTCTCCTAGTTTTCCTTTGGGAAAACGCTGCAATTGCTCCTTTGTGATATTGATACTCTGATTCCACCAGCCGCCAATAGACTCCTTAACGAGGCACTCATCTGTGTGATTTCCGTCCTCAGGTAGCAGGGTTATGTTAACCAAAGCCAAGTTCTGACCAGAGTTACGGAAATCTGGAGTGTTGTGACAAGAATCGTGCTGCAGAACACACTGCTTCACATTCAGTGTCGCTAGATCGGCCAGTTCTGAATGCCACTGCAGTGTGGCCATGCGATCGGGCTTAGGTAAGCTGCTGATTTTCCCAGCAGCAAGGACATTTCGCAATGCATTGTGTTCACCTAGAATCAGGTCCTGCAGGCCAGTGAGATTGACCAAATGGGCGTCGGGAGAACACTGTTTGCCCAACTCCTAGAGCAAATAATATCACCATTGTAGGCAAACTATTAAATCCTCCAAAAGTTAGCCTTACTCCTTTGTTCTTGCAGGCAACGTGTTTTTTCAGAGAAGGACACAAACCACTCTGACAATAGTCCGTTGGGGGAGCAGTCGCATTGTCCTGGCTGAATGCAACCTGCAGGAATCCAAAGAGCATAAGGGCCACTACCAATTCCGTAGACATGTTGCTGATACAGTCTTTTACTGCTCTTTTGCCAACCGAGCTCCCCTTTTATACTGCCCAGAAGTCGGGCTATATGGGGGGACAACTGTTTCTCAATCGGGCCACTTGCCACAGCTGTTTTTGCCACTGCAACTTGATTCAAACTGAAAATGGGGCTAAGCCGGGCCAGCACAAACACAGCTAGTCGTCCGTAAATGACCAAGTTAAGACCTGGTTGCCAAACGGGATGACACCTGCTTCGATCCTATCAATGTTGCACCAGCTCTCCTCTACCCCGCCGACTTATGCCACTTGACATATTATCCCACTTGGCATCCCAGGCAAAAGCAAAAAAAAAAGATATAGAAACTAAGAAATAGAAGCCAAATGAAAACGAATGCTTAAATCCAAAAAATTCCTTTCATAGCGCAATTTAAACTGCAAACACACAAAAGAAATGCAGGGAGGTGGGCATCCATTCATGGCAAGACCAAGAAAAACATAGAATGGCAAAAAGAAAATGAAAATAAGGAAAAAAAAACCAGAGGGAAATGCCGCCATGTCCTTGTCGTTCATTTTCTACCTCAATTGAAATAGTTTTCTCCTCGGCTGCGAAATTGTTTGCTGTTGCTGCAACAGTTTTTCACTTCCATTATGGGACAGAAGATTACGAGGGTGGCTTTAGAATTTTCTTAGAAATTCTCAAGCCTTAATGAAACTATTGATAGGATTCCCAAGGAATTGAATTATTTAATTGGACGGGAAGCAACATTACTTATATAATCCTCAAAATCTTATGACTATGAACACATATTCTGTGTAAAAATATTGGTTAATAATAAAGATAAAGATTTCAAATTTTTTTACCAAAACATTTATATGAAATAGTTTACAATTTAAAAATTTTTAATATTTTCGTATATAACAGAAGTCTCTACTCATAAAGTTTTGATATGATTGACATGCACATGTTTTTAAATATTTTTGTATAGACATTTTCTATGATCCACACTTACAGCTAAATAGCTTCCTTGAAGGACTACATATGTCTGCGGTACTTCCAACAGAAACCCCACTTGATTTTAAGCCAGACGTACCCGAAATTGTAAAACTAAAATACTTGCATATTTTCCTAAAGTACTTCGAGCAGACTCAAGTGGCATTTTCGCATCAAAAATTAAGTAGAACTGCAAACTGGTGAAGCAACTCTTGCCACATAATATCTCATTCTGTTTCGCAGAGACCGCTTTTCTTTGCCCCCCTTTCTCTGCTTTCCCGCATTCCTTTTACCTCTTTCTCCGCTCTAAATCTCCGGGTGTTTTTGTGTGCAACACGCAATGACAGTTCAGAGTAGACAAAAGTAAGCCAAGTCCAAGTCCAAGAGTGAAGAGTAAAGAGTGAAGAGCAAGGATGGAGGCGCCTTTGGTCTAGATAACAGCCAAAGATTTCTCTCTTTTTGTAAACACATTTAACCATTATTATTTATTATTACTATAGCCATTGTTGTGCCTGCAGCTCGGCAATTTCATTTCATGCTCTCGAGAAGAGGGAAACTGGAGAGCCAAAGAAAAGCGACACACTTGAGGGGGGTAAACCCAAAGAACGGGGTAGGAATAAAAAAAACAGGCTAAGGTCATCAGCTAAAGTTACCCAGTTAACTACAGGGGGGGAAATAGAAAGGGGGTGGGGTTGGCAAGGAATCAGGTGAGCTGGTCAGGTAAAAGGCATCGGCTTACACTTGCTTTTCACTTAATTGGATTTGCCTTGGCAGCGTCTCCTTAGCCGGGCTAATAATTGCAGTTTGTAATTATTTTCAGCCCCTTTTGCCGTTTTGCCAGCTCTGCGGGATTAGAGGGATGCACTTGCAAAATGTCAATTGGAAATTAAAACTTTCCACGGGCTTAAGTCGAGCCCAAAAATAAGAAACCTTTAAGGGCAAGGAAAACTTTGTGTGCGAACGCGAAACAATTTCAATTTGGTTTAATTTCCTCACTCGCTGTTCGCTCAAATTTATTCACCCGTCCCTCGATCGGGGTTTTCCTTTGATTGGCATTGGGTGTGAGCAGGAAATTGAAATTCTCACACATTCGCACACACATTAGGTTGGAAGTTGTTGGGTAGAAGGCGCACTTGCCACTGGCACTTTGGAGGCACTTATTTGCATATTTTAAGTAAAAATTTAAGTGTTAAGGAGCAACCTCTCATTCTCATCTGTGTTCAAAATTTTCTGAGTGTGCGGCATGTCAATAAAACAAAGAAGATGTCATTTACTCGCCAGAGTCGCAGACAAAGTCTGCAGAACTGACTTCCTCCCTCCTGTTTCTGAGTCCTCACAGGCTGTCACTTAAAATGCCCCACTCAAGTCGAGTCAACTCAATTCGTTTGTCCCATCGACGGGACTTGTCGGAGCTCCAGTTTATGTCACGCATTATTAACACACGCCCCATCGGACGGGTTGCAGTGCAACGTGGCGTATGCGCAACGACAGTTCTCAGTTCTGAGTTCTGCGTTCCAAGGCAAGTCTCTGCAACTCGGACTGGCTGCCAAGTCGTGAGCTGATTGCTAAACGCATTGCCAACGACTGCACTTGAAAAAGTGCCTTAGACGGATATGATTTGCGATGGAGCTGCGGTACACGGTCGAACTTGGACTTAAATATTCATGGAAATGGCTAGATCGGAAAAGATACCGCCGTAAAGTTAGAGATTTTATGCAAATGGTTATCTGCGCTAGAATAAAGGAATTCCAGTGAATTTTTTGGGGAATTTTGAGTCGAATTTGAAAGTCATACATGTAGATGTATTCAAGATATTAAGTATTTAAATTATCAAAAATATTATTGAGTAAATATGCTTAATTAAAAAATGCTTAATTTACAAACCAAAAAGGGTTTTATTTTAATGACTTGCGTAATTATGATTTTTGTTGTGCGAATTTTATAGATTACAAATATTGAATTAAACTGTTTAAATATCCTACACTGCAACTGGCGACTACACATATTTTGGAAGATATCTTTCTTGCAATAAAAATAATCTTTTAATAATCATAAAACTTATATATTTATGCTAACTTCTATCCCTTTTCGCTCAGTGTGAATATCTGGGCATGTGTGGCTCAGATTTGTTTTCTCGCACGAGAAAAAGAGGAATCAGCAGTAGTAGCAATCGGAGGAGCAGCAAAAATATTGTCCTCGCCTTGCCCATATTTACGTTTCATTTTTTGTTTTTTGTGTTCCCCACCTTTTTGCCCAACTGATTTCGTTGTCCGCCTGCGCTTATGCAATGCTTTTTGGCACGTTTCGCAATGCCGGGAACGTGTTGGTAGTTGGCCACGTGTGTCTGTGTGCGTGAGTGTTGTGTGTGCATGCAGCTGTGCGGCACTTGCACTAATGAAAAAGTCCTGCGGTCCGTTCTTCCCACTTTGTTGCCACTTTTTGGTCAAATTCCCTAGATATGTTCGGTCAGGTGGGCGGGCAAGGAAAAGGTCTTTCTTTTAGCAGCGCAACGAGTTCCGTTTCTTATCGAGAGGTACTGGTAATGAAGCATTTCCCAGCTGAACAGAGCGCTCTGCTTTATCAGCCCTTAAAGCTATCCACTTCACTTATGCCATACTGCCTCATTTTCCGTCTCTCTGGATTGTCCTGTCATGCATATTGATGTCGTTATCCTACCTTGGCAACAACAAAAGCCCCATCATCGGCCTAGACAATGTCGGTTTTCCTCACGAAAAACTCCCACCCTCCACATTTTCTCCCACCCAAATTGCAATAGAGGGAAACGGAGACAGACAGACAGACACGCATCGCGGTATTTGCCACAAGCTCTTCTCCGGTTGCTTGTATACATTACAGGGCATTAACACTTGAAAAAAAAAATACTTCCCTAAAAGATTAATTAAATGTAATATTATTAGATTATAATATATTTTTTATATTTAGGAAAATGAGAAAATATACGTACTAAAGTTATGTTTCAACACTTGCAATATAATTACTAGCTTACACTTAAACATGTAAACAACATGCAATGTTATTCAAAGTGAGTATTGTTTCATCTTTTTACGTGTCAAGCGTAATTTAAATGGTATTTAATCTATTACGAGACATTTTTGAAAGTGCTCTAGAACACACATTCCCACAACAATTTCACCCCAAAAAAAACGGAATCCCCCAGCAAACACAGTGCCAGCATGATGTCGTCGTTGTCGTTGTTTCGATGTTGTCGCCGCGGTTTTGGGGCCCCCTTCCTTCCCAGGACCCCCTCGCAACGAACGCCACTGTCTGCAGTGATTTCTTGCCAACTGATTTCGTGATTTTCGCAGGAACAACAGCACCACTTGGGTGGTGGTGCAGGGGGAGATATATCGCTGTGGCCATGGCTGTACTGCCTAGGTGGCTTTTCGTACCCGGGAGTCTGCTCATTAAATACGCCTTGACAATCGCAGTGCTACGCTCCGCTTATTTGATTGTGGGCCAGACAATGAGAAATCTGTTGTGCAGGAGCTCCTGTTTATTTCAGATCCCTCCCCCTCCGCTGGGCAACATGTGTGCCAGCCACCCCAATTAGCCGGCTGATCTTTATATTCGAATAAACCATAGAGCAGCATAATGCGAGGAGTATCTCTCGCTGTTATCTGTAAATAAATACATAGTTTTATATATAAACAAGTTGAGCTCCCCCTCTGCATTTGCGCATAATTGTTATGTTGATTGCAAATTTCCAGCGCAGCGAAAGTAAATTCCCCAAATGCTTGCTAAACAACGCTGATGATGGCCAAATGGGGTGGACTAGGGTGGCTCGCACAACTCGAGTCGCACTTTTGACATGCAAATTTTATGCAATTTTTATGTGCGGAAGGGGGGAGAGGACAAATGTCAAGTGTTGTTTAACCCCCTGGCGATGATGTTGCCGTTGTTTCCGTTGCAGCTGCAATTTAATGTTGGCCCCACTTTCCCCTCGTTGCCTGTTGTAATTAATATAATTTCTGTTTTCATACGCATAAATTTTGAAACATTTCCCCGGCCAGCTTTTCCTCTGCGTGCTGCGTGACTTTTAACGAGCGCTTGAAGCCATTTTGTACTGCAATTTGAGCTGCAATTTTTCACACTTGACAACTGACCAACTCAACGTCTTTCCTCCATTTTCCTCACACTCTCGCACATTTCTTGCTTTGCTGCACTTTTTTCGTGAGCCGGAAAAGCCTTGGCAGCAACTAATTAAGAAAATATTTGCCAAGCTCTCTTGGCTGAGAGAAATTGGGTTGCAGTCGGACTGGGAAATGAGTCGATCACTCGGAAAAATTTCAATTTTTAGAAAAGCAAAAAATATAATTATTGTAAATTCTAATAAAATTCCCAAAAAGCAATTTCCTAACTATAGACAAACAATTGATGACTTATATAAATGCTACAGTTCCTGTATACAAACAACCAACAATAGTAAGCAACTAACATGTATCTAAGCTTAAAAATTATGTATTCGATGAAGACGAAAGTATTTCTCAAAGTGTATAAAGGATATAGCCAAAAAGGCCAGCAATTGCCGCATTCCGTCTGTTGAGACTTGTAGTTTGCAGTTTGTATTGGTAGGGGAAAAGGAATTGGTACGCTGCTTTCACAGAATGCGAGCCCAGTACAATTCTCAAGAATCACAACATTAACTGAAGTAGAAAATTCGGTCACAACGAAATGCAATTCTTTCCACACTCTAACCAAACCAATAATGCGCCCAATTCCGACCTCAAGCAAAAATAAGTGTCCCCTTAAGTAGAAAATAGTTTGATTTGTAGTTCTCGACGGAAAGTTGTCCAACTATCCGCAGATTAAAGACAAACCCTTTTGCAGTTTTCCCCGAACCGCAAAGGACCAAAGTTTCTGCAAAGTTTTCCTCAAAGCTAATGTACCCCACCGGGATTCCCCTTTCCGAGTCGCTTGGCCTCCGGGCTGATTCGTTGCACCTCAGTTCACTCATCTTCCGTTGCCTCCGCCTTCCTTTTGACCTTCTCCCCTTTCATCGCCCTACCACTTTTTGCAGCCTTGAACTGGGTCAGGTGGGTCAGCCCAGGTGCGATTGCCCAGCAGCACATTGGGGAAAACTGGACTCAGATTGTTTTCACTTAATGTAATATTGGTGTAAGATTCTTAAAAAAACATCGCATTTCCAGTGAAAATGTAATTAGTTCCGTTCTGCTTTAACACGATTATTATGTCAATAAATAATGTATATGTTTGCCTCAAGTAAGATAAAGAGTTCTTCAGAAAGCTAAGAGTTAGAAATAAGCATCGTCCTCTGAGTTAAGGTGCACTTAATTCCGTTTAAAGTTTCTAACTATGAAATATCTTAAAATTCGAAAGAATTTATATTTCTATGATGGCTTATAAAGCTGAGTAAAAAATGGAAACACATCTAACAAAACTAAATTGGATCCCTCTGAACTTGTTGTCTTATTTTTTCTTGTGTATCTCGTAAAGCCCGGAGATGAGCTGCCGCTGATGGACACTGTTCATCAACTCAGAAATGCATTCCCTTTAACTCGGCCAAGAAGATGGGCGCCGAAAGTTCTCAGCCCGGCTAAGTTATTCAAAAGCAGGGAACAGAAATGAAGCCATAGTCAAGGTCGTTGGTCAGGGAGTCTCATTTTGGGCGATGGCTCTTACGCTGCCTTTGTGCCACATAATTTAAGGGGGACCAGCTCGCCTTGTTCATGCAAATTGAAGTGCGTGGAGAATGGGATAATGATATACACCACGAACACCAACGATTGGGCGTGATGTTCGGTGGGTGGGTGGCTGGTTGGTTGTTTGGTTGGTAAATCCCTGGGTGGTTTCGGCAATGGCGTCAGTGTAAACAAACCTGCCACATGCAGCGCCGCAAAAATTAATATTTGTATTAATAAAACCGTCGAAGGGAGAAGGACAGGGAGAGGGGGGTTGGCAGCAGATGTGCGGTCGTAAGTGTTTACATAGCATGTTTTGGATCCCAACACATTTAGTCAAGCGGACTAAAGTGGGGTGTCGTGTTTAGCTGGGAGGTTGGGATTCTGTGCGGCCAGCGGAGATAAAGCGAGAAACGTGCCGAACACCAAAACGCTTAAAATAGACGCCGAAACTTAAGCCATCTAACCTCCACACCCCTTTGACAGCTAAAACATTGACCAAAAGCGCGATCGAAATCGCTCAGAAAGCGCCTGCAATTGAAGTCGTGCAGCGTACAATTCAATTAACAAAGTTTGCTCTTTTTTCGCCCCAGTCACTCCATTTTCTCGTTTTTACTTTTTTTTTATTTCCATTGCGTTCCTTTTGCTGCGTTGGCGGTGACGTCTCAATTTTTAGCCACCACCAATGCCGCAGGCCAAAAAGGCAAAAGCGATTGGAATGTCCGTGCCCCATTTAAAAGTCACGGGAACAAAAAGGGTAAGATCTAGGAAAAACGGGCTGCAAACAGTGGACTTCAGTACTAAAAAGCAGAAACATTTCAGGATTTCGTATAGAAACAGAGGTTACCAAAAGTATTAATGACCACATGGCGTATGAGTGATATAAATGGCGCAACTGTTCGTTTTTCACAGCAACATTGGTAAAGAAAGTTTTAAATGAAACCGTAATGTTCAAAGTTATTGATACAACACATGACTCCAAGCCGTATTATGTTCGTTTTCATATGTTCTTTTTTTAAATTTCTCCAAACTTTGTGCATACGATACCACTCATTTGTTTTCGGTGGGTAACTCTTCGCACTGCAAAACTTTGGCCAAAATGAGAGGCAGCTCCAACGAAGCTGAGCAGCTTAAGTTGTTCATTTTTTGCCCACTTGCAGCGCTCATTGCACCCATTGTTTGGCACTTCTCTTTCGCTGTTCTGGCAGCTTCCCTCACTTTTGCACCCTTTCACAGCCACAGCCTGCCGCCTCGACACCACCCACTTGGCACCACCAACCTTGCGAATCCAAAACCACCCCACCCACCGCAATCACTCCACCCACCGAACACCCAAACATCCACTTGGCATTGCATTCTGCCCAGGCGCCTCTGAAATGAGTATGCGTTGGGCATATACGTGACCTACGAATTTTGTACTTTTCGTTTTAGATAAATATGATAATTTGTATGCGCTCTGACAAATTTTTTATTTTTATTCGGAAGCTAAACTTACATATATTTTCAAGCATGTGTACAAGGTAGACATTCTTTCACCTCCATAAACAAATTAATGATTAATTAAACTACGCCTTTTTATGACCCAGTAAACATACAGCAATATTTTTAGTGTGTAAGCAACCTTTTAATGGTCATTTCATAGTCGAGTCCTGAAGTCTTCTCTTTTGTTTCGCTGTTTTTGCATTCTACTTAAACCAATTCGCTGGAGCGAGTGTGAAATGGCATTGAAGGGAAATAAAACTTCACACCATTACGGACACCTTTCTCCCTTTCCATTCCACAGGATGGCTGCTGCTTAGCTATGAATGAAATGCAATTAAGTGGATGTCGAAAGGAGTTTATAGTGGCTCACTGAGCCGGAGTACGAATGTTGGATCCTGGACAGACAGCACAGAAGGGATGGTATAGTTTAATTTATAAAAAAAATTTATAAATTTATAGGAGAACTTGGATAAGACATTGATAGTTACGTGCACTTTAATTCATGATCCATGCCATATTTATACATACAACGAAATAGTAAACTCTACTGAGCAAACTAAATTTTCCTCCTGTGCATCGGCGGAAATAACAACGAACAAGCAAAACAGCTCCTGAATATTGATGAGTGTCTGGAAATTGTTGAATTCGTTGTTGAGTGATTGAATTCTCGAGGGCGTGTGGAGTGGGCCCATGTGTGTCGGATTGGGCGGTCGAGCGTTCAAGTCCCTCGGACCTAATGAAGTCGCTCTAGTAGCAGTTGTCATGCCAGCTTATTTAATTAACTCAATTCCCGCCAACATGCTGCGCCATCCGAAACGTTGCCACATATTTCAGTCGCTAATTAAGTGCCACAGTGCAACTTCAGCTGCAATTGCAGCTACCACTACAGCGAGAAATGCATTAATGCATTGTTGCAACTGCAGTCACGACAACTCGGGCTGCAGGCCAAGCAAATATTATTAAAATAAACTAGGAACGGACCACTCCCTTCTCGTCCTTTTCGCAGTAAAACTTTGTTGAACACACTCAAACAGTGCGTTAAAAAAGTATGCACTTAGAGGGTATTTAAGTGTGAAAAGCAGCGAGGGAAGTGGGAAAATTAAGAACGCGTGCAAAGGGCTTTTCCCTTACTTTTTTTTAAAGCGATACCCAAAAGGATTCAATTTTAACTACTAACATTTTGTACATGCATTGAACAAAAGGAGTAGTTAAATATATTACAAACAACTTTATGCATAATAAGCAGTTTTTTGTTCGTGAGTTTTAAAAACAATGTAGCAAGTATAAAAATGCCAGTATAAAATTGAACACAGTACAAATTATTTTTGTACCGCAACTAAGAGACCAAATGACATCGTTTTTGCCAGATAATAATTTCCTAAAATGTTTTATTTAAGCCAAGACATGCTTTTTTTGTGGCTCTTTGTGCCGGAATAGTTGGTAAAGTTTAATGAGCCACTATGCTGGTCTGTTTCGTGCGAAAAACTGTCAAACATTTGGGGAGCTGGTAAAAGTTGCACACACACTATAATACACACATGTCTGCCCATGCCGCTGCCTCTGCCACGCCCACACACTTAGTGGGCTGTCTTCGTAATGGCTTTTGGTTAGAAGAATGAAGAAAGTGGCAGCAGAGGGACAAGGGAGGTCGAGTTGGCCGAGACAAAAGGCAAAGCAAAAATTTGCGGCTACAAGTTCATTTATCATTTTGCCTGAGTAATTGAAATTTCAACGTCGCCGGGCGAAAAGCGGACCGTACTGGGGCAATCAGATGAGCTAGGTGGTGCAGAGTGCCTCCTGGTGGTGCAGGGTGATTCGGGGTGGTTTTGCTGGAGGTGCCCCAGCAGCATCCAGAGTATTGGGGAGCCCAAGTGGAGTCGGAGCCAATACATTAGAGGCTTCCGCCGATGTTGCCGCCTGTCCGGACACATCTTTCGCTTTGAACTTAATGGATATGAAATACATAAAAAATGTATACGTATTCCCCGACACCAGAACACTTCCTCTATGCAAAAAAGCAAAAAGGGAACCTCGCTCAAAGTCACCAAATGGCGAACGGAAACTCATTGAATGAGTCTCGCTTCTCCTTTACACTTCGTTGTATCCTCTGTTTTTTTTGGTTTTTTTTTTTTGGAATTTTGTAAATCGATTGGGGATTACTTTCGGGGCATCGCTTTTCATTTTTACCTCGTTTCACATACATATTTATTTTTGGGCCCCTGGATTATCCCTCGGGCCAGTCGGTTCTTAAAGCTCTTTGGGGCGTGTTTGCTTACGCATCGCCGCACAAATGATTTATAAGTTAGACAAAGGGCAAAAATTGAGGGAGGTCCTGCTGTGGCTCACCTTCAACCACCCATTGGCTGACACAAAAATGAAATCATTTGACCATAAACATTGAACTAAATTCAAAATCAATTTGGCGTAATAATAAAAGCCAGCCAGGCTCGAAGGGAGGCTGTTGTGGAAGTCTGCTGTTGGCAAATATGTCAACAATTGACTTCAATTGACGTTGAATATTGAGCCTGAGAAAAATAAGCCTGAAAACTGGGGATTAAATATGCAATAAATAAGATACACATTTATTCAACACTTATTGGCAAAGATGATTAAGAGGATTTCCTTGGCTACGGATAGCCAAACAGAAGAACTTGACGAAAAGTTTAGCAAAAAGCTTAAGTAAAGCCCACTAAGAAACTGCAAAGTAAACTTCTTGGGCGAAGTGTGTGTTTTTTCCCCATATTTTGCGACCGGCAGTCTGTTGACTTTAAAGTTGCAAACTTCCAAAGCTGCGATATGCATATATAGTTAGGGGCCATAAAGATGCCATGAAAGTCCTGGCCAACTCCGCCGACAAATAGCCATAAATAAGGGCCATGGCAAAATACCCATGCTCCTGTGTTTGTGTGCGCTACCTATTGGCCATTGTTGCCCCAGAATGGCGACAACTGCAGCAGTCCGATTTGGCCTGGCCCAGAGCTTATTTATGCCGAAGAAGCCAAGAAAAAATTGGTAAAAAAAAATGAAAATGGAAAGAAACGGTGGCCAAAAGTCAAGTGAATTTCCTCAGCACACACAGACACAAAGCCATGAAATGTAGTTTGTTATGAATTTCTGCTACATCCTTTCTCGGTTTTGGTTTGGGGTTTGCTTTAGCCCCCCTTTGTATTTTTTGTTGCCAGAGGAGCGGGTCGCAAACACATCCGTAAACAATTTGTTCATGCTCCTATTCCCTTTTATTTTTCTCAGCTTTTTGTTGCCGCTTTCCCGATAAGCAAAATAAAGAAATGAAATGGGTGGAGGGGGGAGAATTGAAAATAGGCAACCCTATTACAAAGGATACAAATGGCAGCCAAACAGAAAAAAAAACAATTGAAATGAACTGCCAACCTAAAAAGGCGAAACACGAGGAGCTCTGGAATATTTTCAAGTTTTTCGAGCGAGCTCTCGCCCATTTAAAAAAGGGTTAAAAAGGGGCAATCAACGCTTTTGGTGGCAATTGGCAAGAAAAAGGGTTCAGCTCGAGCGTGAGAAAGAGTCTCCAGTATCAGGGCTGAGTTATGTCATATCGTTAATCAGTGCGATTATGAACCGTCCATTGGCGCTTTAATCTTCAAACAGCTGCACACTTTGCTTATTGCCAAGGGTTGTTAAATGGCCTTAAGTAATTTAATTGCATTTCAAAGTGATAAAACTAAATTGAGCAAAGCTTTCGTTTTAATCAGTCCAACTATTCGGTAGCCATGGTACTAATTAAGTACTCTACTCTCACAAAACGCATTTTGTCCAGCTTTTCATTGATTTGTAATCGTTGTAATGCCGTAATGAAGTTTAATTGTTGGATTAAATTGGCCAGATGAAATTACCTTTATGTGGAGGCTGAAATGTAATTGCTAGTTTGGCATTCTTTAGATATCTAAAGAACAAAAATTATGATTGATTAAATATAATTTAACATTCGAAACTTAATTTGATGTTAAACAATTTTAATCGCTTTTCTAGTGAAGTGAATTGAAAAGGAAACAGTTGATAATTGCATTAAGCTGTTGCTGTAAGTTGACGGAAAATAGGGTTGTGCGCGGTGAAAGTCTGACTTGGCGTTGGTGTGATTGAGCCTTTCTTTTCCCGCGCATATGTGTGCGTGTGTGTTTGAGAGAGCGTTTGCCTATGTCAACGTAATTTTTCCCTGACTTTCCCTGCTCCACTTCAGCTCTCATTCTTGTTTGCCATTTCATTTCCATATGCACAAAGCAAATAGGCAAACAACTTGCGGGAGGGTGGGGGGTAGGGCGAATCGGAAAAGTGGGCGGCTGGGGGCGTGGCCTGCTAGCCGAGTGAGTGAATGCTAATACTGGGCCGATACAGTTTGGCTCCCCATTTCGTTGGCGGTTGTCTTGGCAGCGGGTTAGATTCCTGTCGGTGGTTCGCAGGACTCGCAGGATACGAGGATCGGGGCGGTGGAGCTGTGGCATCTTGACAGCCAACAACTCACTGCTCAGTGACACGTGTGAAATGTTATGTTCTGCGGGGTCAGGGGGCACCAGTCAGGGGGGCCGATTCCAAGTTTTTTGACACATACAAGGGGCGAACGATGGCAAATTGGAAAGTCAAGCCGAAGTTGACAGGATTTGCGCGCAAAGGATTTACCCGGGAAATATAGCGAATTATACAGACAGATAAATTTACTACCATATTTACTTTCAAATTTATATACTCTTATCAGTAATGAAACTATTTGTTTTATTTTCTAGTAATATTAAAAAATAATATTGAATATTACTCGATTTTACTTAAAGGAAATAACAATATACGATTCTGTTGATTGTTCTATGATTTGTTTTATAAGGAGGCATATATATGTTGTTTTTTGGTTCAAACTGATTTAGAATTTATTTCTCAGTACACGTATGTCTGAACATATTGTGAGTTTAGTCTGCCAACGAGTTTAACAGGGAAATGATAAGGAAACGGAAATGGAGCAGCAGCTACTGAAGCAGCCGCAGCAGGATAATCGACTGGCTGTCATTGTGTTTACACTAAATTTCAATTAAATTTTGAGGCCTCCTTTGACAACTGACAGTACAAGACCATCAAGAAGCTTTCGAAGATGGAATATTCAAGTAGTATATATTGTATATACAAGGGTATATACATAGGGATCAGCGGAAGAGAAACAATTGCCGATGCCACTTGCCACTTTTTGGGTAACGACAACAAATCTCGGCGAAAACTTTAGAAACAATCTGATGCGGGAAGTGAAGCCACTTTTGCTTAGCGCCCACAACAGCCGAAATAACAACAACAAAACGCGGAAAGGAAAATCCAAAAGTACAGCAAAAAGTGAAAGAAAATACCAGCAATCCACCAAAGTGGGCGGGGATTTGCGAACTGGATTTAAAATGGAAATTATTTGAGGAAAACCAATTCGTTTTATTACTTTGGGGCATACGCAGCTAAGTAAAACAAGAGCAGTCGACGGTAACGCTGCTAGCAACAATAAAAATAACAACAAAAAACATCCCGAAGAGCAGTAACAACAACAATAACTAAAGAACAACAAAAGCAAGCGACCATAAAAATTAATGCAATAAAAACACATGGCCAAACTGGCAGGAGCAAAAGCCCAAACAAAGGACACAAACAATGAAAAGTTGGCTACCGGGAATGGCAAAGAAATAAAGCCAAATGGATGGCGAGTGTACAGGTATAGTGTTAGGATCGATAAGTTTTTGCTTACATAACCATCCGACATCGAATGACACACATATATGTCAGCGTCAGGGAAAAAATGCATTTATAAAAATTTCGCTAAAAAATGTTGCGTCCTGCCAACGCAAATTCATATTTTTACGCTTGTATCAAAACATGCTGGAATTATTGTGTATTTACTAAAAACTCTTTGTGCCATTTCGCAGAAAAGTCTGGTGATGTCAGGATGAAATTTAATAGGAGAAGAGGTAAATATATCTGGGGAAAATAAAACGATCCTTCGCTTTTCTTGCCCTTTTGCTCCGCGCAGGCAGCACGCAATTAAAAGGACTTGCGACTCATAAACATTGCGTTTGAGTGGGTCGACTGGTGGCTCCCTTGGTCCTGTGTGGCATCAGCACCACCCAACCACCCACTCCTCCAACCACTCACAACTGTTGCTGTCCGCCTGATTGAGCGCAAAGTTTGCGGCTCATAAAGTCGGAGTCTCGGGCATAATTACACTTTTCAATTATGCATAATTATGTGTAGGAAGCAATTTGTGTGTGTTTGAAGCGCGTTTAAAATTTAAAGTGCAGTGACACCAGCACCTCATCCTTAACTCCATGAATCCACCACACTCCGCACAGCATAACCCTTATCCCCTCATTCCTCACAGGAGCTGCTGTTATGCGATATGCCCTTAAAAACGACCCCAAGCGACCAGCAAGCGACCGCATTTGTTTGCTTTGGCTCCGCGTTGGTCTCTCAATTTTACACTGCGAAAAATATAAGCTAAAGTTTACCCAAAATATAATATATTTTATATAAAGAAATATATATTAATATTAGAATATGTTTGATATAACCCTTTAAGTGTCTCTTAAAAGATCAAAATTTTATTAATATTATTAAAAATAGTTGGTAGTAGCTAAGAATTAATAGAACGTTTTTAAAAGCTATCTTTGATCTAAAGTACTAGACTTTCCTCTGCGTGTACCCATCGCTTTCACTGCTCCTGCTGCGGTTGGCAGTGGCCATGTCAGAACAGCAGCACAGGATTGCAAGGACAACGCAGCAGGCAGAAACATAAATCAGGATTTTCGCAGCCCGAACCACAAATGTTTTTAAAAGGATTCAGCGCCCGGCGAGGCGGCAACAATAACAACCTTGAGCGGGTTGGTGGAGGCCTATATTGTATATGTATATAGCTATATATATATATTGCTGATAATCTTATGCATGCTTAAGCAGACTGCGCTTTATGGGATGAGTTGTGTGACCTGTATGGGAGGATCCTGTGGGGAATTTGACTTACCCGTCAGGCAGCAGAAAAGTGCCGTCCACAGGGTCAACATCTTGCGATGACCCACTCGGTTTGTGGTCTCTTTTTAGTGCTGCAGCTACAACCTTTGCACTCTGCTTCAAATTCTCCTTCGATTCTTTTTTCTTTCACTTTATCAGTCTTGACTTTGTCCTATCAATTCGCACTTGGCTTTTCGAGCTTTGATCTACGGCAATATATGTTTGTTTTGAATTCTGTTTTTCACACACCTTTCTATTAGCTTAATCTACAGAGAGAAAAATTATAATTCGCTTTAAAACATGCTTGCTTAATTAGCTTTTATTACAATGAAAAATCTTGAAGATTGCTTAACCTATTGGCTACACTACAAAAATTCTCTTCAATGTTTAAATTAAAATTACGCTATAAATAAAAATTAAGACTGTAGCTTTATATGCAAATTTTTCTCTCTGCAATTGCGCCTGTTTTCAATTTTCTCTTTTCGTTTCGCGTGAATTAAACACTTGCAATGACATTTAAAACACTTAATATCAATGGCAGACAATTTAATCCTTTAACGTTCGTTTGTTGAACTTTTTCAGAATCGTCCTTGTTGTTTTTCGTCCTTGTTGCTGTTGCCGCCGTTGTTGTTGCTGCTGCTTGTTGCAGTTGCAGTTGCACTTGTGTTTGCTCTTTTGGCTCGTCCTAGGCCGAAATAATATTTTTTGTTGCCCGACTCGTTTCGCATTTCCAAGGACAACTTTTTATTTTCTTTCCGCCTGGAACGTACCCAAAAAGAATTGATTTTCGTCTGGGGCTAAAGAGCTTTAAAAGGAATTTCATTTGTCCGGTTTTCGTTAATTTTTTTTTGCGTCGCATCACCCTTGATGTTGTGAAACATGAATTGATTAAATTTGTGTTCATTTTGAGACTGATAAGCCAGACTTTAATGGATAATAAACTATAGCATAAGCAAGGATTTTCTCGAAAAGATTCCAGAAATTCTGCTCACCAAAAAAACAGCTGCTTCTATAAGCAATCAACTATCGATTTCAATTACTAGTTAGCTTGTGAGTAAGGAGAACTATTTCAGGCTAAAGAACGACTAAAATGGAATCCTTTTCCCTTTCCATGATTGCACAAAAGTTTACACCACAAATTAGACGAGCATTACACGCCCAATCCCGTTTCCTTTGAAGGACCTGCTCACATCATACAATTAATAATGGTTAATGCATAAACCAGAATCAATTTTCGACAGAAGTTGGAAGGTAAGTGTCTCTGGTCAGCTGCCCTTGCATATTTCATTTCCCGAAACTTCGGTGGCATGTGTCCGGATCCGAAAATAATTCTCCGCCCCCAGGACCCCAAAATTATGAGTCGTTCTTGGGGAACTGTTCAAAGCAGTAACGCCCCATCTTCCGGCTGAGGCTATTTTCAGACCTGCTGCCATCCATTCACTTTGGCATCAATCAATTGCCCTGCCCAGGGGAAAAACTTTACTGCTACTCGGGCACTTCTCCTCACATCTAATTTGTTAAACATTTGCTGGGGAATTGCCTTTTTCACACGCCCCTAAAATACGGTGTGTGTTTTCCTTTCGAATTTTTCCCTCTTGAATTGTGTGAAATTAATTAAAACTTAATTAATTGCAACACTCCGCTGCAGCAAAGAGACAGACACACTAATGAGCAGGGGGGTGGGATTAAGGTCCGAGTTCAACTGCAGGACTCATTCGACATGCAGAGAAAAAATTAATCAGCCCGTACAGTGAAACAAAGGAAAGATTTTCGCATGGAACAATGCACACTAATTATGTATAATGGAAACAATTGAATCGGCTTTTTCTATAAAGATTTTTAAAGATTTATTATTTTTGATTAAAAATAAACCAATATTATAAAAGCAAACAACTTCAAACAATACTAAATTTGTGAAACTGAATTTGCACAAACTCATAATTCATCATAATTCATTGATATGAAATAAAATTGCTGATATCCTATGTATGTATTTAAAAACAATCTATAGTTTTAAAATAAATCCTTAAAAAGGATCTGATCCCTGATCTCAAATTTTTTTGCCTGCAGTAACCTCTGTGTGCGACTTCAATCAGAAGTGGCTGCTGCTGACATGCTGCTCCTGTTGGGAATCCTGGCTGGATTCCTTGGCCACTTGTCACTGTTGCTTCCGTAATGGAATTAGGGCGGGGCAGGGGGTTCCGGAATGTGGGAACCAGGAGGGCCAGGCCCGAGGCAAGGACTCAGTATTCAGAGACGGAGTCTGAGACTCCTGCCAACGTCAGCAGTGTCTCTCAAAAGTGTTAACGCACTCAATTGCTATGCCCATCTTCTTCGTTGCCACTATCCCCTCTCTTTCTGAGCGTCCTCTTGCCTCTCTTTCTAATTGTAAGCGTCTGCATTTTGCCTCTCAGTTTGGGGGCAGTGTCTGCTCTAATGCTTAGTAACTGTGATTAGGAGGCAACTCTAGTTCCGGGTGGGCTTAATTTGCCACCCACACCCACCCAATGCCCGTGGGCAATCTTTGCTTTTGTTTCTGCCCCATTGTGTGCCGGTTAATTCCTGGTGTATGAATATTTTATTGAGGAAGGGTTTCGCATTTTATTGGCTACATGGCATTATGTGCGAGAACAAAGAAACGAAACAATTTAATTGTGTTTGGGGATGTCAGGCCAGGATTGCACATAAGCTCGTGGCCTCAAAAGTTGATACCCCACAACACAATGGTGCTGGGGCAAAAGTAAAATCGTTGAAAAGCCAAAGTGCTTGGCACTCGACAAAACTTTTCCATCAACAACTGCAGTTGAGACAAGCAAAAGTTTTTTCCCAAGGAAACTTAATTTTCCCCAACAGCCACAACATCTTATCATACCCATACGAGAGATATATTTCCGTATCTTGCGGCGACGCACATTGCGCATACGCACTGTGATCAGTCTGTCGTAAATTTCCCCGCACACTTGTTTTCCGTTAATATTTTATGTGTTTTCTATTAATTTTTGTCACATTCTTTTAGTGTCTCCCCTCGGCCGGAATATTGTATTACACAGAAATGAATGTATTAACGCTCGATATTTGTGGCAGCGCTTTTTTTTTGTTTTGACGCAGATCAAAGATAGTTTGGCTCTGTTTTTTGTTTGGCATTTGTGTGTTGTTTTAATTTGTTAATTTGTATTTGGGGTCTGGGCTCCCCTCGGCGGTCTAAATATAAAACAACTTAATTTGCTGCATGCTAATGAGATGGCCAAGGGGCGGAGCTGGAGGACGTTGTGTGGGCGTTTAACACTTTTATAATTTGTTTGTCCGCAAACCGAATTCTTCTCTTCTTCAAGCAGCTGACACGCACCGAATTTCGTTAGATTTCTTATTGCTTTTCTTTTTTAGGTGTATAATTTTTGGAGACGATGTCGTAAAATATTCGCGTGCCGAAAGCGTTTTAGCTTAACAATAAGAGCAATAGCAGCAACAGCAGTAACAGTAACTGGAACAACAAAAAGAGCGACAAAAGGTCATTCAATTTTCGACTGCCGGCAATGGGGCAATGAGGCTTTTCCTGCGTTTTCACACGTTTTCCAAAATTTACGACCCAATTGTGCCCGCTTTTCTTATCCGTTTGCACTCACACTCTCTAGCCTCGAGTCACAGAAACACACGCACATGCACACACACACACACACTATAGTCCGGAAAATGTCGCGCCTCACGTATTTGGGCCTCACATTTCCCTCAACTTTTTATTCGAATTTTCACGCGCTTTTCCGCGCCTTCGCCTTTCGTTCACCGTCGATGTCGCGCTGAAACTGAAACAGAAACTGAAACTGATTTCTGCCAGCCGTGGAGCATTTGTTGGGGCCTCCGGGGGGATTCCCGAACTCACACGAGCCTTTATCAGCGACGTTTCGGGTTCGTTGTCTTCGGCTCGGGAAAAGTCGTTGGAAAAGGGGGACGGGAAAATCGTGTGCCGAGCGTAGCATATCAGCTGAATTCGCCGCATTTATCTCTCTTAAGTTGCTCTTCTCTTTTTATCACAACACTCTATCCACTTTCAAGGTCTTACAATAAAAGGTTTCAAATAGTTTTTGGAAATCAGCGATTATTTTGTTAGTGGCAACAGGGGGTTTCGGCTTAATGAGGTCGAATTATGTTCTCAAAGCAAATAAAAGCGGACTTTACGATCGTGTTCTTAAGGGGTTAAGTTGTTTTTAATGCAGAGAAGTTAAGTGACACGAAGGATTCCAGTTCTTAAAAGCAAGGTAATATTTCAGTTGGTATATCAGCTAGAATGCGTTATTATAGGTCTCTTAAAAAAGAATAATAAAAACTAGGTTAGTTAAAATTGAAATAAAAGAATTAAATCTGGTGAAGAGAGTGAAGGATCATAAAAAGGACATAATCACTACAACAAACCGCCAAAACAATATAATGTCTTACTTATTTTTTACTTACTAATATGTAAAAGTAAGTTATTTCATATACTTCTATAAGTTCCTAAGTTCCTTTTTAATACATGAGAAAAGTAATAATATTTTTCCCAAGAACATATTCTTTTATTTTAGAGAATTAAATATTATATTATCATTATTATATAAGCTCTGTGCATGTTAGGTTCTCATTTATTTATATTTAGGTACTTCGTAAGGGACACAAACCGTCTGCCTTGGACAATATCTTGAGCAAGACTGACAGACTTAGGTCAGTATCAAAGAGAAATCTTATGGAATTCGGCAAAGAGTGCGCATGCACTGAACCATTATTTGGTTCTCTTAAACTAGCTCTTCCACAATTTAACGGCGAATTGGATAATGTGGCCAGAAGGCAGGGATTTCAATAATATACACTGAAGTTGGCACAAAAAGAGCTAATGACAATATAAATTCGCGCGGCGTATGGAAATGCGTGGCAGATGGGAAACTGGGTAGCCGGCAAAGGGATTTCCCGCTCTTTGAAGGGAAAACGGTATCGGGATGATGAAAATCCGGGGAAATTGGCGGGGTGCAAGCCAGCTGACAGCAGTTATCGCTGGAGCGAAAGGCAGTAATTAGCGTAAATTGAGTTGGTAAAAAGCGCAAGTGTTCAAAATCCACCCACTCTCAGTTGTGTGACACCAGCACCATCACCTCACATGCCTAGAACCACCCAAAAACCTCGCCTGCGGCCTTGGGCTTTAGTTGTCCCTTGTTTTTGCTGCTGCTTGTGCTGCTGTGCTGTTGTTGATTATGTGGCAATTAGTTGTCGTTTTTGTGGCAAGCCACGCGGCACTTTCAATCAGAGCATCTTATTCCGACAGCCACATAATGCCCATCCAGGTGTGGCTTAGTGAGCTAATTAAACAAGCCGATTATGGCCCGACATTCCGCTGACCTTGGCGACCTCAGGCCGCCACTCCACATCCACCACCCGCTGTGAGTCCATCTCGGTAAAGTTTGCCACAACTCCTAACCAACTCGACCCCAGAACATTTCTCCAGTTATCAACTTTCTGCACATATTGTCAGAGGTGTTTAAAAGTCTGGGTCGCTGTGGGGTTAAGTGGGCGTCGGGGAATCCTGGGGGCGTGGCAGCAGTCTGATGAGCGGCATTCGCTACTTGCTCGGTATTAGAAACTTTGCGAAAAGGCAAAAAACCAAAAGTTTCCAATTTGGTAGCACAGAAAATATTGTTGCAGGAATTTGCTTAACTCCAACTCGACGAATAAAAAATGCACTTCAGAAATTAAGAAAAAAATGTAAAAGTGGAAGATATTTTCCGGTATTTTTAGCTTCAACTCTTGGCTCTGCAGAGCACTTAAAAATAGTTCTAAAATGATTAATGAAGTTCGGTGAAAGCAAATCGTTATTTTTCAACTGATTGGCAAAATAGTTTCAATTTACTTTAATTTCAGCCCAGATCTCCACACATTTGGCAACCTACAAAACATTTCCCCTAGCTCAACAACTTGGGGCAAATGCAGTTCATTTGCCAAGCAAAAATTTTATGATTTATGAAAATGTTCTACGTATATTTCTGTTCTCCTCCATTTCGAATGGAAGGGGCGTGCTGCCGCCCACATTGTAATACAATCAGAATCTGGCTTGGAATTAAATCTGCTAACCGAGTTATTGCGCTCGAAGTGGTAGGGTGATGGGGGGGGAGTAGGGGTTCTGTTCTGGGGCATTGTTGCATATTCAACAATTGCCACTGCAAACCGACGAAGTAATAACAAATGCAAATTTTAAGCTCAAGAATTTTCGTTTTGCAAAAATTGTGTACATATTTTTTTTTTGGCTCATATTTTACTTATTTGTGCTTTTTGCCATGGGCAACAGCAGGCAAAAGTGTAAATGAGTTTTGCTCGGCCCTCCTTCCCCTGACAATTGAATTTGTTTAAATTGTTGCCTGCTAAATTTCTGAGGGAGCAGCGGAATCGCATCCATGCATCAGCAATCAGGAATGGGGAGATCCACTAAAACTTCAAGTAGGACACATTGTCCTCCTCGCTGAGAGCCAATATAATCAAGCGGGGCAGCAGCTGGCAAAAAATGATGTGGCAACGTGGGGGTATGTGTGGGATGCACTGCGAAAAATTGGAGTAACAGCACTTGCTAATAAATTGCTGTTAAATATATTGGAGTTAATAGATTTACAGATTACCTTAGGACTTCGAATAGAATTCCGATGGAACAGAAACATTGCATCAATTTTTTATATTTAAGTATTTATTTTATCTGTATGGGTGGTGACTAGGGGGTGTTGGTGGGCAGCAGGCTGCAGGACTTGGGCACTGATGAGTTCACTTCAGTGAGCAAATGAAACGATATTGTTGTCAATTTAGGTGCAACAAAGAGCAGCAATGCGTCCCGTCTCTTTCCATCCGCCGGCAGACAAGGACAAGACAAAGCAAACAGCATGCATGATGAGCGAGCGAGAGGGAGTCCTGCGGGCCAGCGGATGTCGGAGGGGGAGAGCGATAGCTGGCGTAACAACAAAGGCAAACAACAACAAATTGCATGTCCTTCCGCCTAAGGTTGCAACACAATATACAACGCACTCATATTTACTTTGTTCGGAGGATCCTGTTCCAGGTCTGCTCTGACTCCGTCCCTTTCCCACATGTCTCCTCACCTCCCGGTTGCACCTGCACCTCGACGAACTCCTCGCCCAGTTGCAACATTAATGAAAACTGCAAGCGACCTGACACAGATACGTGTGTGGGTTGGTGTCCTGGCGGGAAAATGGGTGAAAAGGGGGAGTTGCCAAAGGACACGCCGTCATGACTGCACCTTTATTTACAAAACCAAGGAACGAAGGAGAGCTCTTCCAGAATTGGACAATATTTTTAGCCATTTTCATTGCCTGTTTTTCCTCCAGGTGATCAAGGATAATTGCCAACTAAACTGGGCTTAATGTTTTGGCAAAGCTCTGGCCATTTAATAACGAAAAAGGGCTTAAGCACTGTAGCATATCAAGAAAATATCAAATAAATGTTGGCAACATGCTTGCAATCTTATAACCCACAATAGTCCACAACTAAATAAAAATTGTATCGAGTTTCAAACTAAATTGAGATAAATGTTCCCAAATGATTTATCAAAAAGCTAAACTGACACAGTTTGTTCAACAGTTTGACCCAGGTATCCAGGATTTCACCGATAAAAATCCAGTACAATTCGATAGATATTTCAGGCAGTTTTTAAAATTTATTTTAAGCCATTTATCTCCATTTAGCATTATTTAAATACAAACTATCGATAGCCATAATGGTAGCTTCATCACAATATATTAATAAACTTCATGGCCTATATGTTTGTATTTTATGACACACCAGTGCTAGAATTCATTAAATCAAAGCTTAGCATTAGCACAATTTTAATGCACAGCTAAGCCGAAACTAATTGCAACTTTTTATTTGGCAATTTAAATGAAACAAAAGCATTGCATGGTCAGAATTGATTTATTATCGATAGATGGGTTGATAAATAGATGGGTAAATAAGTTAAATAAATAAATAAATTAGGCATTACAATTAGGCGTAGACTACAGCTGAGCAGAGCAGTGAGAAATGGCTGTTATCCTGCAGGACCCCTTACTTTTTAGCACTCAGAGCCTGACAACCTCGACGCCCTGGGGGGCAAACAAGGATTCGGCTGCCAATTTGAGCTTCTCGTTGACCAATTTGGCAATTTTGGGCGTGCGTCGCCACACAAATTCGCGGGTGCGGTCGTGATTGTCCTTGCTCTCCACCTCCACCTGTGTCAAAGGTTGATTGGTCAAAGAATTCGGTGGGGGAAAATGTCGAGAATGCGGCCTAGTCACTCACCTGCTTGGGCTGCTGCACCTTGATGGACATCAGGGTGGCCCGATCATCGAGCACGCTGAACTTGATGCGACCCATCATCTCGTTCGTCCTGGCGGTCGCACTCTTCACGCTCCTCACGCTGCCCTTCTTGAAGGACTTCTCCACCCGCAGGACCAAGGGACCCAGCGTGAACTTGGCCTTGATCGTCGAGTTGCGTCCCTCGGCATCGCTGATCACCTTGACATTTCCCACGCGCTTCAAGGATGCCAGTCCGGAGAGCCTGCCCTCGGCCTTCTGCAGCTTTTCCACCGCCCCATTGCTGGAGGCTCCCGCCTTGCTGGCCCCCGCTGGCTGATTGTAGTTTCCTGATTTCAGGCCCGACGCCTTTTTCGTGTTCTGCTTGTTCGAGGACTTCTTTTGGCCCGTTTTTGGGCCCGAAACGGTGCGCGTTTCCGCCTTCGGTGATCCGGAATCGGACTCGGACTCGGTGGCAGGCGGTGTGGGGTTGGGCCTCTTCTCCACGGCTTTGATGGCCAGCTCCGACTGTAATTGCGTCAATTGCTCCTGCAGCTTCACCGCAGCCTCCCGAGCCTCCTGGTTCGAATTGCCGGAACGGGGCTCCGAGCGCGTGTTCTTCCTGCAATGGGGACCAAATTCGGGATGGTGAATGCGAAACAGCTTAATTGCGCCTTTGACACTGCTTTCAGCATTTACGAGAACTTTCTGAAGCGCATTTTGATTAAACTCCTTAAGCCTTTCACTTATAAGAAATTTTTGATTTATCCTCATTTGTTATATGTAAGATACTCAATGATTAACAAACTGAAGCATTCTTATTTTAAAGAGCTACTATCTCAGGCCAACTTAATAATCTGTCTTTAAGTGGTTTAAGCTATTAACATTTTAGTTGAAGCCATAACTTACAGCTTCTTGTGGCCTCCGACCTTGCTGCTAGTCGATTGCTTCTTGTTGGCGGCCTTCACATTTGACCCACTGGCGGCATTTGGCAAAGCGGAACGACCAGTTAGATTGACCACATAGGGATCATAGTTTTCCGAAACAATGCGATTGATCCTCGAGAAGATGGCGTCGATGAAGTGGTTGTGGCGGGCCTGGAAAGCATCCGTGGACATATCGATGACGTTGTTCTTCAGGTCACCTGTGGGCGGGTCAAAGGTCGTGGCCGAGGGGCGGGAAAAGGGCGGCGGGCGGAAAAATGTTCACATTAGTTCGGTTCAGCTGAACACAATGAAAGTTCAAATCGAGGGATGAAAAGGGAGTGGGCGGCCATTGCGGTTTCATTTTCGTGGGGGTGTGGGTGGGTGTGATTTCCATAGGCGTTCGCTTTGTTTTCAACCTCTAATTACATTCAAGTGCAGAACTGTGTGTGTGTGTGCTGACCTCAGGTACACACTAACACACTAAACCCCGTGTTTATGCGAGGCATGTGTGTTTGTGGTTGGGGCTAGCAAATAAAGTATAAAAAGAACACCGACATTCATTCCCCTCCTCCAACGTGCAGTTAAGTTCACATTCGTGTACAGATAAATAAAAGTCCAATAACCATGGTTGAACGAGGCAAGTTATAGCCTTTTCCCTATCATAAATCACTGCAACTGTAGTGTTAATTAATAGCGTGCTTAATCATTTGATAATTGAGTGATTTGTTGTACCATTTTATTATTGCGAAATAATTATTTAGCATTAAGCTAGCCCCTTTGATGATATTATGTTTTATAATATTAGCAAGAAATCATTGGAATACTGATTAGTGATGAAATACAGGTGCAAAAATTCTGATCAATGGGATTAAAAAATTTACTTAGGCAACATTAATTTGATTTTGATATTAACGATTTTCTTTTAATGATGCCGTAAATTATAGAGATTCTAACCTTCCGCTAACATTATAGTCATCCTTTTAAATTCTTCAAATAAATTTTGATTTCCAACACTTTGGGGGCAAAAATGTATGAAAAGCAAGGTTAATTAAAAACAAAACGCGAAAATGTCCTGTTTATTTACCCAATTCTGGTGGAGTCTGCGGCTTACTAATTAGTTTAAGGTATTTTTCAGTAAAGCAAATATTCGAAAAGCTCCAACATTGTTCCAAAGCCCCAACTTAGTGGTCACTTAACCCCATAAATTTATTTCCGAAACTGTCACCCTCGGCGAGAGTGTGCAGCGATTCCGCAGAACCAGCCCGTCAGCCAGGACCCCACGTCCTAATCCTTGTCTCCTCCTTATCGCGGTGACCCATCGCCGGGACACCGCCCCATCGGGCGGGGCACCTAACCCACAAGCGGATATAATCTCACACTCGACCACCGCTGAACGTGATGAGGTACTAATGTACTTTTTGCATGTAAAACCGCCCCATCCACAGTGAGTCCGTTAAGTACTGGCCCACGCCCAGAAGCGGGTTCACTTTCAGCAGTTGCCCTTTTCCCTGGCTGTTAATTGAAGCGGGAATTTTAAATTTAAAGCAGCATATTCTAAAATAGATAATCGTGTGGGTGTCGGCTGGGGCGTTTAGGATTATATCCAAGGACTTTTTGGGGGTAAGAAATGCACAATTACAATGGTTAAGCACCAGATCCTAACTAATTACAGCTGCAGATGGGCAAGATGGATGATATGAGGTTTGGTCGAGATAGCACGGAACATTACTGTAATGACGGAAGCTGCTAATGATGAGTGTGTGTGTGTGAGTGAGGAGCGACAGAGAGGGGAAGAGGACAGACAGAGACACCAGCACCTCGCCTAAGGTGACGCTTGAAAGAATGCTACGAGAAATAAAAACACAAAATTTCCAATTCCACAGATCCAATACCATTAAAAGTTGCACAAGGAATTTCATTTCGCAAATTTATTTAAGCAAATTTATTGTTTTGTGGTTTTGTTCTTTATCTTCTTGCTTTTGTTTTTATAATAAATAAATAAATAAATAAATAAATAATAAATTATAAATTAGATGACCTAAACGCAAAGTTTAACAATTCACTATTTCTTCTTGTGAAATTTTGCGCTGCCTTTCAAGCGTTCAACTTTTAGCTACAATTTATTGCTGATTTTTAAGTTTGATTGAGTTTTTTCCATAATTTTTTACAAAATTTGCGTTATTTACGTTCGGAAAATTGTGAGAGCCGAAAAAAGTTAGAGAAAAAGCCAAAGGTACAAAATATACATTTTTTGTTTCATCTAAAATGTTCAATTGTAAGCCAAATGTGTGAAAGCAAGAGATAGCGATAGTGCATAAATGCGTGTGTGTGTGCATAAGAGAGACAGACATAGACATAGTAAGAGACAGAGCGAGTGAGATAGGCAGTTGTTTACATCATGATAACTAATTCCGAATCTGATCGATTGCTTTGTTTAATTACACAAATAAATACGAAAAAGGTATTACAACTAGAAATAAATAAATTACACTAAGTGAACAATTCTTATTGCTGTTGTGTTGGTTGGTGTTACATCAATTTAGCTATAAGTGTGTGCGGGGCGTGTGTGTGTGTGTGAAAGATAGGCAGAGAGAGAGAGAGAGGGAGATATGTGAATGTGATGGAATGGGAAAGAGAGAGAGCAAGGGAAGCCTTTCTTTCAGCGATATCTCTTTCTATCAATTCTTCTCTTGCTCTGCTTCTTGCCGATCTTCCGCCTTCGATTCTTCTGCGCCTTCTTCATCTTCTTCATCATCATCATCTTCTTTTGCTTTGTGATCTCTTTGAATTCAACCATTTTTGTGCTTGGGCATTAAACATGTTGCTGTTGCAGTTGCAGCTGCAACTAGTGTTGCAGTTGTGCGTACAGTTGGTGTTGCATTTCTTTAGTCAGGTGAAACAGTCCGTGCGTAAATAACTCAACAATTGTGCGTTGGAGGGATACAGTGGGAAAAATTGGGAAAAATTGTGCTGCTTTTGTTGTTTTGCAGATAGTTTGACTAGCACCAAACTCTCGATAATTGCATCCCCTTTTTTGGGGTTGCGTAAACATATGTACTTAACTCAGATTTTGTTTCATAAATTATAGGATAGCGAGGGGTGTGGGAGGATAGTCAGTGCAGGCAAAGATGCAATTGCAAAAGTCCGGATCGCGTCCTGCCCCATGGGAAAATGTTCAGAAAATTCGCTTTCCCTTTTCGTTTTTGCGTTTGGGGCATGTCAATCTCTGTTGCTGTTACTTTGTTGTTGTTGTGGGTCCCTGTCTTTAGTGGTTGTTGCGGTTGTTGTTGTTCATTTAGCAGTTTGTTTGGTTAATGCTTCAGCTCTTTCTTGGCCTTCTTTGAGGGACTTGTTGATTTCTTGGCCTTGGTTTCTTTCGTCGCCGTTTCCGACTTCGATTTGGACTCACGTGCTTCGCGGCGGGCCTCGATGATGTCATCGCCGATAATGTCATCGTCGTCATCGTCATCATCATCGTCGGCCTCCTCGTCGTCGTCACCGGCGATACCTGTAATTTCACCAATTTCATCGACTCCATCATCAATATCATCATCATCATCATCATCGGTCTCGTCGTCCTCATCATAATCGTCATCGTCGTTGTCAGTGTCGTCGGCGCCAGCGGCAACATTCCCGGGAGCAACCGCACCTGCAGCAACTGCCGACGGTTGCCCCAAGGTCGTCCCACTGGCCACCAGCTTATTGTTAATGATGTTGTTGTTGGTTAGAGTGTTCTTGTTGACTGTGCTTATTGTTGTGGTCGTCGCATGCTGAGATGAAACCAATGATTGCTGTTGCTGTGGCAGTTTCAGTTGTTGTTGTTGTTCTTGCTGCTGCTGTTGCAGCTGTATGTTTGTTTGTTTCTGTTGTTCGTCAATTGCAAGGGTGCTACTTAAACTACTTGTGCCACCACTAACACCATCTACAAGTGCGTCTTCATCGTAAAAAACATTTTGTTCACCTTCGTTGTTGCTGCTGCTGGCGGCAGCGTTCTGCGCCGGAGCAACGGCAGCGGAAACGGACTCATCGGCGGCATTTCCGGCGGCCAGGACCTCAGCGGCATTTCCGGACTCGGCGGGCAGATCAACACCATCGGAGATTCCGGCGCTCACGGAGGAAGCGGCAGCGGGGGCAACCTCATCCAGATTTTGGGCGGGAGCGGCGGCCACAGCGCTCTGCTGGGCGGTGGCAGCGGGCGTCTCGTCATCATCATCCTCATCTTCATCATCTAAAATATCGGAGATATTTTAATAATATTGAGCTTTTCATTTTTCTGACGCCCCCGGAGGGACCAATCTGTTTCACACCTAACTAAAGTGGTTGAGAACAACACTTACCGCCCAGGATATCATCGAACAGCCTGTCCAGATAATCGTCATCATCATCGTCCTCCTCTTCGTCATCATCGCTGGCAGTGGCCGCTGGAGCAGCCTGACCCTGGGGCGTATCATCCTCCTCGTCCTCGTCATCGTCCTCTTCCTCATCATCATCTGAAAGTCCCGAAATCAAAAGAACTTTGTTACCCAAGGAGAAGGGAGCCGCAGAAGAGAGTCACAAAAAATGTTGGTTAATAAAGGCAGGACAAATATCACGTTTGGCTGGGTGCTCATTGCATTGCTCAGTGGTTCAGTGGTTCAGTTCGGTGGTTCGAACAGTTCATACAGTGGTGCTGTGCTGGTGGTGCGGCCTGGGTGCATTCAGTGAACTAGAATAGCTCTAAACCTACCATCATCGTCATCGATCAGATCTCCTAGATCAGGCTCATCATCGTCGTCCTCATCGTCGTCATCATCGTCGTCATCGCTGGCAGGAGCTACTGCCGGAGCCACCTCATTGTTGACCGTCTGCTGGCGGGAAACAGCCCGCTCGCTCCTCGAAAGCCGCTGGAGGGGCGACGCCTCAATTTGCAGCAGCAACGCGCTCAGCACGCACAGCAAAATCACGAACTTCATGTTGTCAGATCTGCAAGAGACAAAAGGGATATTTCTGATAAGTCATGATGTAAGTAAGTATGAAATCTATAGGTTTCACAGTTCACTCTGCATGTTGTAAACTTAAAAGCCCCAATTCCCCAATTCTCTGGATCTTTCTGCGCTGCGACTGTTTCTCCCTGTGCACTCACTTTCTTTTTCATGATTGTGAAATTACACATTTGGTGGACAAACGTACGTCAGCAGCGGTGGAGTGGTCTTTCGGTCAATAAGCCAGCCACTGAAGAAAGCAGACAAAGGAGCGGCGCCCGTGTGAGAGTGCGAGTGTAAACATGTTTTTGAGTTGCGCCTCAAAGTTGCCGCCGGCGGTGTTCACATGTCCAGTGCTGGCACTTGACACACAGCAGCAACAGCAACAGCAGCAACAGTTGCAACAATAGCAACACCAAAAGCAGCTTCCACCTGAGCAACAACAACACCTTTTCGGACAGCCGCAGGCGCCACAATGGCAGTTGATGGCTGAGAGACACAGGCGGGTCCCACCATCTTTGAACCCGCCTGGCATCGGTGTAAAAACGCATTTCAAAGTCCCTCAAGGATGTCCGGCTTCAAAGGGTATTCGCCAGTTCGGTCTGCCGTCCGGGAATGGCTGTCATTGTTGCGTTGTGCTGCTGTTGTTGCCACTACTGGTGGCTTTTTAGTCATGACAATCAGCACGACCAACCGCCAGCGGCAATGGCAATGGCAAACAACCGCAGCAATTGTTGCTGCTGCTGCTGCTGATGTCGCAGATGTTGCTGTTGTTGTGGATGTTGCTGCTGCCGCCGCTGCTGCTGCTGTTATTGTCGCAGTGTCAAGTGCGACTGCTGCGGGCTTAGTGAAAGCGACTGAGACGTCGGCGGCGACGCAACGTTTTCCCAAAAAACTTGTTCGCAGCAATTTGTAGCTGCAAGTGTAGATGCCGATGCCGCTTATTGAAAAATGAGTAAAACGCTTTCGGTAAATCAAGTCCAGCGCTGATAAGCGAACGGCAAAGTGGCCATAAACCAAAGTGAAAACCCAGTGACCCACTGGCCAACTGCAGCAGCAACGTGGCAGCATCTTAGATTTGAGTGAGTTTCGGTTACGGATTTTAGGGCTCTGTGTTTGATAAGCCGACAAGTCGCTGTTTTATGGCTTTCCAGTGGCTCAAGTTTTTGGAGTGGAAGACTGCCAGCAGCAACATCAGCAGTTTCCTGCCGTCGCTTAATTAAAAGTTTTGCTCAGCGAAGCTCCTCAGCGGTGTTTATTAAATACCGATGCTCCAGGCAAATGCCTTCTGAGCTGACGAGGTGGCTGGGAACAGCCCAGCAAAATATGATGACATATCACCTGTCCCAGGCAACCAAGTCTCAAGAACAGTGGGTGTTCATTTCCTCGAAAATAGGAGACTTGTAAAGCGATTTGGTTACCAAAGTCTGAGATTTAATTAATTTTTAATGAGTGTTTTAATGAGGAAGTGTGATTTCTTTAGGTATAGAAAAACCACCAAGAAATACTCAAAGGCTTGCTTTCTGAATCTTTTGATATCGCGAACTGCTTAATGACATCTGATAAATTTAATCTAAGCGCGCCACAATGTTGCACATGCAGTTTGCCCACTGTGAGCCCCCGCACTTGCCCCTCGATTTTCCAAGGCCCCTCTGCCTTGAAGTACTTATAAACTCCTGCCTATTGAAGTCTTGGGGAAATTGCATTTACTTTTCGCACCGTTCCGTTCCCCTGGTCGCAAAGCGTTTTATCTACCATTTTTCTCACCGAACTAGGAACATTTCACGCGTCATGCCGCAGAAAAGGCAAGAACAAGAAAAGCGTTTGGGGGGCTTTATGGGTTACTGAGTGATGGTTGTTGGGTCTTTTCGGGGGTAGGGAAGGGTTGAAAGCTAAAGGGCAAGGCAACAATGCAATGCAAAACTTCTGACAGGCGTGGGACAGAAAGAAAGGGGGCTCAAGTTCTTGCAGTTCTTCAGCTTTGGCAACCACTTGGCTCTCGCTTCTTCTTCATCAGATTCTTCTTCTTTGCCGTTCTGGTGTTGTCTATTGTAGGAACTAACTCATATGGAACGCTGCTCCCACTATACAATATTTTAATGCCCCCATAGAAAAACGCAGCTAACCGTGTGTGCATTCTACATTAATATTCATGTGCGTGATGCTGACGCAAAAGATACCGGGCGAGGGGTACACAGACAGAAAAAACAATTTAATTATTTAAAAAAATTATTGTGCAACTCAAAAGTATCTGCGGTTGCATGTTATCCTCAATCATATCATTTAAATATATATAAAAAAATCTTTAAAAAAAGCAATCAATCAAATTTGTATCTAGAAGATATGAAATTTGATCAGTTTCTCCCAGTGCATTTGGGTTGTGTTTGCTGTGCACTTGCACGTCACATAGCCAGCAAAAATTACTTAAGCCCCACTCAGGGGAGCGAGTGCGATTGGTGGAGGCGAAGAGCGAGGTGGAACTGGGGTAACTATTGAAGGCGGTGGCCTGAGGCGTGGCAGCTGCCACTTGATGTTGGAGCTGCTTGGCTCCTTGGATCCTTGGCTCCCAGCTCCGGTCCTCTATCCGCATTGTCATATCAGCGTCATATCAATAAATATGCAGGCCGCACAAAAGGCCACGTGCAGACAGGATTTGCATACCCTAACCCACTGCCACGCCCCCTATGCCATGCCCACCTGCGCCAGATTTCCCACAGCTTGGTATCCTTCTTTGTTCGAGTTTGTCTCATATGTTTGCGGAGCCTTGTCTTCGCAGCTGCGTTGCAGTTAATTTTCCAAGACAATGGCCCACGAGGTGGTGTAGAAAAATAAGCTTTACACGTGCCGCTTCAACGGCCACGCCCCCTCTAAATTTGCAGTAAGCGCTTTTTTGGGGGAGCAGATGCACTGGCTGGAGTTTTTTGGGAGCTTAAATCACAGCAAGAGGGTGAGGCACTTCTTTAAAAAGTCTGCGACTAAAGTTTGTGGGTACTGAAAAATAATTCGCCGAACACTGAGAATGTGTTCACAGATGTTTTAAGTTCAAAAAGCTAAGAGAGATATGAAAATGCATAAACTTAGAAGATATTTTTAAAAAGTTTTTGGGTCATCAGTCAAAGTTCATGGAATCTGGAGCCTTATACCATGATGTTGCACAAAAATGTGCTAAATTTGCTGTAGTGCACTGTCCACGCAAAAATAGTTGCTATCGTTGCTCTCTTATGTTTTTGCACTTTGCTTGCGTTTCTTTTTCGAATGCACTCGCACGTCACTTGAATTTGGACTTTGTTATCGTCACGGCGGCGCCACCTGGCGGAACAAGCTGGCAGTCTTGGTCGGACGGGGGAATCCCCTTTCGAAAACTCTGCTGACTGACAGACAAGCTGCATAAACTTGGTCATGAACCAGCTACTGAGTGCGAAAATGTGCGAAAAATGAGGAAAACGAATTGAAGCCACTCGAATTGCCAGCAGACTTTGCTCAGTTAATAGCTTGTCCTTGCTGCAAGTATGCACAGCCCAATTCATCCGCCCCGTTGGCCAACGACGAGTGTGTTTTGTTTTGGCAGCAAAGTGCTGGCCAATGTAAACAGTGTAAACTATAACTTGGCTGAAACTGGTCGAGATGCTGTAGCTGAAGCCGAAGCTGAAGCTGAATCTGAAACTGGCCAGGAAACACTTAAATTAACTGCTTCAAGTCGCTCGTATGTGGGTCATCTGGGCAGAAGAAACCTGAGAGCCACGAGAGATGATTACTCAACTTGGTTCGCATCGTTTCTATATAGTTCGTTTTGGTTTGGTTTGGTTTTGGCTCGGTTTGGCCGGCCTGGCTTGGTCTGCTGACCGCAGAACACCAAACAACATCAGCAGCACATGTGAAAATGGAGCGCATAAAAAGCAGAGAAATTGCCAATGGTCTTGGGAGGAGAAGGGAATCGTGTTGTACTCGTAGTGTATTGTACTTGGCCCTAAATTGCCGCAGATACAATTTATGACCCGGCCAGTTAAGAGTCCGACTCCGGGCACAAGTTGCCTTCCGCAGTTGAAAATCAATTAAAAGTTCTTGCCCAAGACGTTTTGGCCCGTTCCAAGGCTGCATCGCGTCGAGCTGAGCTTTATGGGCCCTCCCTTGAGTACGAGGAAAATCAGCGGGAGGAAACTAGTGTGGGTGGGGTCAGGAAAAACTGGGCATGCAAACGCTTACATTTCCCGCAAAAAAATACTACAAGAGTGGAAGGTTAAATGGAACAGATCGAAATCGCTGGCATGCCGCTCCACTTTCACGTACTTTTTAGTCCAATGCCAACTTGTCTTAAAGGATACTCATATTTTCACACAGCAAAATCGATGATAATCCTTGGTTCAATTTCACAGTTTTTTTGGGTACTGTCAATATTAGCAGAATTTATTAAGAACCTTTCAGCCTTTTTTAAACGCCCTTGGTCTTATTGGTTAGTTGAAATTCACTCTAGATTTCACAAGTTTGTGAGCAATATTTACGAATTCAATTAGGCAAGCTTAGCTAAGGGACCTGTTAATTCTAAATTAAACTGAGGTTCCAGTAACTGAAAAATATCACACAAAAAATTTTGTTGCAAATAACAAAAAATGTATACTTCTTTATCATCAAATCAGGAGAACCAAATGGTAATAGTAGTAATCATCGGAATTATTTATATGAAAATTGTCTACAATCTTCAGTGATATAGATAATTTAATGTTATCCATTTGTAGGAGAAAGAAAAATACAAATTTATTTTTCTATATTGAAGCCATATTTCAAAACCGACTTTAAAAATTTGCTGGCGTAGTGTCACAAATTATTCGGGAATCACGGATAATTCCACTGATTCACTTAATGTTTGTGGTATTCGTAATCCGAAGGCTAACCTTGACTAAGTATTATTCACTGATCGTGGCACAGAACCGATAACAAGCGATAGTAGTGGGTTTATAGACCGATTCGCAGCGTTGCGATCTCCTCGAGTTGCCGTGAAAGACTGTCGCTGGCGAGCTGCTTCTTGGTTGGTTTTTAGTTTTGAGTTTGAAGTTTTCTGTTTTCAGTCCTGAGTCCGGGGCCCCCCCTTCTTACTGCCCGATTCTTGGGCAGTGACTTTCTTTTTTACCGCCTCTCTTTACCTGTTTGTGTTGGTTTCTTATTTTTGTGGCGATTCGATTCGATTCGATTCGAGTCGATGGTGGATTCTGGCCTGAGCTTGGCTGGCTCTTCAGTGGTTCGAATTCGAGTTCGGTTTTCCAACACCGCCGCGCACACAACTGTCTCGCTCGACTGACCGTCTGCAACTGATCGCTGGCAGCCAGCTCGTCTTACCAACTTACCAACCTACCAACTTCCCAATTTGGCTGAGGAAAAGCCGAAGCTCGGCCCGAAGCGTGAATTTACATTTGGCTGCTTTCTGCGTCTTTCTCTGGCTCTGCTCGTCTGCGGCTCTCTTCGCTCGATTCTTCAATTAATTTGACGAGCTGGGCTGGCCTGGGAAAGTATTTGGCACACTAAACGGCCAGCTATAACAGTTAGCGGCTTGTCAGCCAACACTCGTGAGCTATGATCTAAGAATCCAAGACGGGCGAGTCTCGTTGAGTCGGCAGGGCAGCTTTATAGCAGCTCTGAATAAACAAAAATTAAATGGAACAAAGCCGGGGCAATAAAACCCATTTGAATTACTGCACGAATCATAAAACTGAAATTTTCAATTACACAAATGAGAAAGCCTGGCCATAAAATAGAATTGTGTGGGATAAAATGAAGGTTATGGCTGAAGAGAACATTTTCAAACCTAATTAACCTACTTACGATCAGAATACTCCACATATAAAAAACATTTACATTATTAAACGTTTTAAGAGGCGCAATAAATTTAGTTGTTAATTTAGAGATTTAGTGACAAGACAGGCTTTAAATATTTATTTGATTACCATATCCCTTAACCACATTCTTCAAAAGTTTTGTTTGATTTATGGCCAAATCAAATTCTCTCCATTGACTTCCTTCATAAACCCCCCTCCGAATTAGCCATACGTAAACATTTTTGCCACCTGGAGTCGCGAATCGCAGAGTGCTATATTAATATTGATTTATTCCGGCATCGTTCCGCACCCTAACCCCATTCCGCATACTCCCGTCCGCGATCGAAGAGCATTATGCATATATGACCGATATATAGGAGCGTTCCCCAAGTGCTAATTTCTGCTTCTGTCCGGCGACGCCAACCAGCGCCCATTTCAAAGTGAAATCGCAATGGGGCAGTTGGGGGAAAAAAATGAGTGAATACGGCTGATAGAAATACATCCGATGATAAATTGAGGTGTAATTAATTCGATTCGCCCTGACTGAGTGACTGACGTTTCATTTTCAGTGTCCGGGACGAGGAAAATTGACAGTCACAACTCAGAGCTTTCCCACATACTCGGGAAATCGGGAAAATTGTTGTTTCAGTCGGCGTCGCCGGAGGCAGCGCAGTCCACTGCGGCAGCGACGTCGGCCGAGGCAGCGAGAGCGGTAAAGTCCAACAGTAAAACGTGTTCTACTCGTTTATGGCTGCTTCTTCTTGGGCAAAAGTTGTTTTTACTGTAGTGTAGCTGTCTATAACTTTCTTCTTGGCCAACTGTGAGCCACTGCGAGCCAAGTTAACTGGCTATATGGCATACTAGAGTCTCTCTGTTAACAGGTCAGTGGAGTTTTCTTAAACTTCCAACTTCAGAAACCGAAACCGAGTCTCTGCCGACTGCCGCAGAATGTTACGAAATTTTATGTAATGTGCCAAAAAAGAAAAAGAAAAAAATAGGAAAACAATCTGAAAAAAAAACAAAGCTCTGCTTAGTGAACAATGCCCAGGAAACTTTCATTCCAAGGCAACAAACAACACTCTTCGCTTGGCCAAACTTTAACTATTTGTGAGGGGGGACGTCAAGCCGAAGCAAGTTCAAAAAGCATATAATTTTACATTTTAATGGCTTAATACACTTTGACACTTGGTTTGGCTTGGTTTTTGGGGTCAAGCCAGGTGGCCAACGAAAAACGGGCAGAGGGTCAACAATCACATCTGCACTTGGTATACCCACTCCCTTCGGTCCAATCCAAAATCCAGCTTCTTCTAAATATTTTAGGGCTGCTTTCCGGCCCCATTTGACTAATTAATTTCTGGCCAACTTGCTAGGCTTTACTGAGTGGATTTCCGGGGTTGGGCGGCAGTGGCTGGCAAAAGTTTTTCCAGTTTATTAATTTTGGGCGCACTTGTTGTTCTTGTGCTGTTTAGTTTCTGCGAAAATACCACCCGCTGAAAATCCTTGGCGGCGATTGGCAGCACTAATTGAGAGTTTCCGTCCGGCTATTTGGCGCTAGATTTAGAGATTAATTATGCAAGTCCAGAGCTAAAGTGATTCTTGGGTGTAGTTTGAATTTATACTTTGTATTTGGCCCAATTGCAAAACAACTGTCGAGGATAAAAAATAATACAACAGAGCTTGAAAACATTTAATTAAATTTTTTTACAATAAGTAATAAGGGTTCTAATATTATATCTATATACTTAGAAGAGGTGCTAGTATAACGTGAATAATTTATATTATTAAAAATAGCACTCGAACTTTAACCTCTACTTTGAGATCAATTAAACAATGTTTTTCGCTGAATCGATTCAAAGTTAAAATCCCATTATGGTAAATGTTGGCAAAAGTATCTGTATCTACGTTTCCCTTTCGCAGCTTTTTGTTTGATTCCCCCTCTCATGAACTCTTATCAGTTTACCACTAATTGCCCCGGCAGAGTCCTTAACCGCTTTTCGTCCGTGAAACTCCTTATTAACGCAATAATGGTCCGCCCACAACTCCGCCCACCGCCACGTACATTGTTCATTTAACGCTCATTATTGTTTCAGCGCCATTCAGGCAATCCAATTATCCTTACTAACCGACCTCCGCCGACAATTAAAGGCATGAAATTATTTGATTACCAACGTTTTGTCGCTGTCTCAAACGCATTTCGCTTTTCTTTCCCGCTTTTCACGAACCCAAAGTTACTCGCCTCCTGGGCTGGGCTTTTCCCTTTTTCCCATTTTCCCAACTGTAACCGAACTACACGTGTGTTGTATTGGTGTAATGGCTGTTAAAGGTGAGATTATGCATGAAAGCGCTTCTGTGTGCTTGGAATAATCATGGCTGGCACTTTTTCAGGGGCGTGGCCGAACGGGGGGCGGCTGGAGTCTGCTCCCCACACGCGCCAACTGTCAATGGAGTGGGGGAGTGATAGAGGAGGGTGGTTGTAAGCGACTAATCGATTTTCAAAAGCGGCTTATAGTTAGTGGCTAATATCGCTGCCATCGCAGCTGCTGCTGTGCGTACTGATTAAATGCCAAGTGCGTGCCTCTAATTTCGCTTTGTTTAAAGTGAATACAACGTGCATGTCGCCGACTGAAAACCAAATGCCAAATGAAAACCACCGGATTTGGATTTGGATTTGCGTTTGACGCCGTTGAATTTCATTTGCGCATTACATTCAATTTTTTTCCAGGCTGCCTCGCAAATGTGCCTGCCTTTTGGTTTCGTTTTTATTTCTTTATGAATTCATTCACGTACCGCGCACAATAGGCAACTCAACTCGAACCCTCTTGACCGTTAAGTTCCTGCACAGGAAATAATTTCGAAAGCCGTGGTGGTATTAGAAAATGCAAATACCAAAGAGTTGTACTACCAAATAATAGATTATATAGGTATATTCCACAACGATATTTAGTCTAGATACTGAAGGTTTCAGTTGTGTTACAACTTATTCGATTCTGAATATCAATCTTAAGATCCAATTAAGGAAATATCATGTTTTTTTAAAAAGCATGCTAAAGTAAGAATCTTTTTGAACATAACATAACATATGAAGAATCAAATGGTCTCAAACTATCTGAAGAAATGATTATTCAGCTTTTATAGATATTATAATTTATATTACTAATATTATGTTATTTATTTATATTTAAGTGTCAAATTGCATTTCTTATCTTGAGCTACGGTACCGAATCATTTTTTTAATGCTGCAAAACTGAAATCTACCAACTTATGTTATGCTTACTCAAGGAATCATGGAATCTAGCCAAATGCATCCATGGCTTTTCTCCCAGTGCATTTGCAACCGCCTTTGTCCGCCTTCAGCCCTCATTTCGCATTCAATAAGCGAACGCATCCATCCATCGAACGAAAGCCAAGACAACCGAGGCAATTTCAATACAAGCGAACAAAATCAACGGCAACAAGAAATGGTAAATGAAAGTGCCCTCAAAAGGTTTTCTAAATTTGTACCTCCAAGTGCGCGAAGAAGAGTTTTTTCCAATTCAGTTTTTTTTTTTCATTTTTTTCCCGTTTTTACTCTTTTTTTGAGGTTGGGCTTAATTGTGTCGCAGTGCAGCGAATGAATGACGGAGCGATTGAGTGTCCGACTGCAGAGAGAACTCGAACTCTCGGGCTTTCAATTAGCGAAAGTCCTAAATGCATATGAAGCTGGTTCTGCCAAAATCGAACTTGGAGAAATGGAGGAAAAAAACGTCAGACAAACGGAAAGAAAGAGCTGTCATCGGCGGCAATGGGATCGTTAAAACGACATCTAATAAGCTGTTTATGCCTATTTTTTCTTTCAGGTTAGCGGCTTCTACTTCTTCTCCAGGGCCAATAACCAAATGACAAGGCCTATGCAAAGTTGGCCATGAGACGACAAGTGGCACACCGGAAAAAGTTATTGCCATCTTCGCGGATTTTTTGATAACTGCTTTAAGTTTTTCGTATAAAAATGAGAGTTTTGTGATGTATCAATTGGTGTTTTAATTATGCTTATAATATATTTAAATACAAATATATGTAAGAAAATTCACTCATGTGTTTACTTTTTCTCAGTGTACTGTGTAACCGAGAGCGGAATTCATCTGTCGCACAGGAAGGGAAAGCTGCCGATGTTGCCGATGAGCATCAAAATGTGTGTGTGTGCCTCGGTCTTGTTTTACAGCTCCAAAGAAAAGCAAAAGTCTGAGGCACATTATGGCCAGAAATTGACATTCTTTGCAGCCCCGCCCCCCAAAACAGCCCCCTTCCAACCGCCCCTCGGCCTAACAATCCGCCGGCAGCATCAGCAGCACATCGACAACAATTCGAACAACAAAATAAGAGAAGAAAAATACCGAAAAAAAAAAACTGGCTCCAGGCACTTTCTCTTTCTTTCACTGGCGATAACGGATGGCCAAAAGGGGGGATGGTGGCCGAAAGGGGGCGGGGTGGCCAAAAAGGCGGGGACAGCAACAACAACGAAAGGGAAGCACACACACAATCATCGACAAACAGCCACAGCAAATAGAAAAACAACAACGGCAATCGGAGTAAATAGACCAATTGCTCTTGTTGTTGCCCCTAAGCAATTTATAATTTATTTATGCCGCTAACACACACACACACGCACACATGCACGTGGGCGCTTCATCTTGGTAATTGACACTTTAAGGCATTGAAATGTGGGCGTGGCGACCGAGTGACAACTACATTAACAAAATACCATTTACGCTCATAAAACTGTCAAACTGAAGTGTCGACTTGGCTAACACGCAACACATCACAGAGAGATGGAGAAGATGGGATTGGGAAGGGGGATGGGGAATGGGGGTTTTGGCCAAATCAACGTCAATTCAAACTTAGATGCAGCAGCCTCTGAAAATCGCTCAGCTCAGCCAAATTCGAAGTTTGTCTGTGCGAAACTTAATATGTTTAATATGTTATCACAGACTGAGTTAAATAGAGATAGCTTTAAAAATAATTAGGAGGAAAAACAAAATGAAAAATGCATTTCAAAATAATTACTGCTTTTGTTGTGGGTCTTTTCATTTGTCTAGTTTTACATATCCAAAAATTCTTATCATTAACATAAATACCTAATTGTGTCAAAAATTGTGAAATTCTATTCCAATCAAATTTATTGTTGCTTGTTTTGCAAAATAACGTGGTTAACTCTTCAACAATAAAGCGTAATTTTGTTAAAAGTGTGTTTTTGGAATCTATTGAAAAACTAACTCGTTTATTTCACTAAAATTAAATAGAACAATAGATGTTTAGGTAACTCAATATTTTATTATGCCTATTATTTATTCCAAGGCTTTGGTTTTACGAACAGATTAATTTTACCTAAACACCTAATATTATTTCTATTTTTAGGAAATAATTTCGCAAAAGTTCCACATTTACAACAGGACATTTTGATTGGCATTGATATCCTCACACCCACAGACATTTTGTGCTTGCCATACAAAAGTTTAATTTGTATCTTTCATCTCTTGTCGGGCCATAAAACTTGATTCTATATTAAACTGATTTTCCCTAAATATTACATAACTTCTTTGTTATTAGTTACGTATTAGTTTCAATGAAAATCTCTAGTCAAGGGAACAGGATTATCCCCCAAATGTTTTATTACATTTAGTGGCTACACTGAAGTAGGCATTTGAATGAACCATGCTACTTTCTCCCTTATCAAACATCGCAATGGGCTCAAATAAAGTCACAAAATTTGACGTTTACTATGTGTCAGACGGCGTGGAATGCGAAACTTGTGGAATTTCATTGCGACTACCAAACTTGCTGACTAATTTAATGTTTTCGCTTTAACAACCAATTTAGTCATGAGATGGCGGGCAAAAATCAATGCGAACGTCTGTGTTCGCTAATGAAACCGCAAGTTTTCGGCTTCCGAACTTTGACGATGGGAAGAAACTGAAACTGGAAACTGAATACCGAGTCCAATCAATAAATCAGCACAGCTTCGGCACATCGAAGGTTTCCCCAGTTCAGCAGCCCAGCAGCTCAGCAGCCCTTATCCCTTATCAAATTCAATCAGAAAATTTAATAAATATGCAAATTTCGGCCTGGCCGTGTAAAATTACTGGTACATGAGAATTTTTCGATTATCCTATTGCACACAGAGATAGCTCTCTCCATCGAAAATAATAATAATAATACCTGGCGATGCGGATTTAATAGCCATATGGACGGAGTCTTTAGTTAGTACCCGCCGCCAACTATTGTGGCGGAAAACGTGACTCAGCTGCAGGTTGCCTAGCGAAATTGCGCAATCGTAGAAATTTTCGTCGAGCTCCATTGAATTATGCAAGCCCATGCAAAGGCACTTAACACACACGTTTAATTAAAGTCACTTTCTTTTCACACATCCGACTTGCTGGCCACAGTTTGTTTTCAGTGTTGCGTGTGCTGGGCATTAAATAATGTCGTTTGAATTAACACCCAGCGGCGGGCATTAGCATAAGTTGTAGCCTACTCTCGGGCGCAGGGTGGAAATAAGCCAGGTGAAAATTGGGGAAAATTCACGGGGGCGTTGGCATGGCCACTCGATGTCTGTCTCAGTCGCGTTGTTAATAAGGTAAATATTTGCCGGGCATTGTCAGGTGCCTAAAAAAAGAAGGGAAAGCCCACACACAAAGTTGTGCCCAAAAGGGACCCTATAAACATACATCCACATCCATCCAACAGCCGCAGCTCCGATTTTTATTCCGAGCGAGAAATTTAATTTGCATTCGTAATGCAAATGCTCGTCTTCGCCAACTTGACAGCTGCTTGGGTCTGTTCATTTCGGTGTTTTCTTCTAATTGGATGACTCTGGTTTTGGTCAGTTGCATTTCCCAAAACGAAACTCGAACCTGCTGGGTTCCAGAGCAAGAAAAATTCGAAGTCGGATGTGAGTGCGGGACAGGCGAAAGGTTTCGGGCAAATGTCTGAAATCAAATGTCAAATCCACATTGACTTGACGTCTAGTGAACCGGGCCTAACCTTGCAGACCCCAAACCGACCGGCTGTCATCCCGTTCCTCTCCAGCTGCACTGCGAGAAAAAGCGCAGGGTAGAGTGCTACTTTTCTCTAATTAATATTTCGACATGTTATTCTAAGAACTTTCTTACTTATATCCTATCAATGCATCTCAAAAGCTTAGCTTAATAGATGTGGTGGTTAATCTTTAGCTATACAAATAATTCCCCGATTTGTGGCACCTTTTTACCGCCGAGATTTTCCCGGTGCAGCAATCTCTTTCACCTGTGTCTTTGCCATGGCTTTTCCTTACGCTTTTCTGGCTGCTTATTGCCTTGGGCTAAGCTGAAATCTTTGAGGATTTGTTTGCTGGCCTGTCCTGACTGCGAGTCCTGGCTGTTCCTTGCTGTTTCCCGTCTTGTGGTCTGCTGGTCGCAAAGGAAACCCAACTTCCGGACGCAAATTCGATTTTCGTCGCATTTTTTTGTTGGTTCCAATTCAATTTTCCCGGCGTTTAAGCACAGTAAACAATAATTAGATGTGCCCACTGTACTGTGCGGTACTACATATAGATACGTACATATATATACGTTTATATGCATGTCTGGTAATGGAGATCGCCCTTTAGTCCCCACAGTCCCTTGGCAAATGCAGCCTGTTTTGCGGTGGAGTCTGCGGTTTTAGCCCAACCGCATCTTTAACGATGAGATTTTGGTCAGGGCACTTCGATTTGTGCAAAGTGCAGAATCAGTAAAATTAAATTGGATTTCCATTGTGACGAACTGGACAGCAGGCCAGAGATTTTGCGGTCACTCGGCTGGTATATCTTTCACATTCGGGGGCGGGGAAAACCTTGGACCTTGGCATCTTCGACTTTTCCATTTTCCCCGCTCGCTAAACTCAGACTCGGCTTCAACTTGCAGCTGCCAGCCAGTTGAACTAATGTTTTTTTAAACGCTGCCATTGACGGTGGCCCGTGGCTACTCATAGTTATATATACATATATATAGGTATATATGTATTTGTATCGGGGCAGTAGGAAAGTAGGGAACCGGAACAATGGGACCATCGATGGGAATTTGCGGTCGGAACTCTGCGGGATATCACAATGGCTGAATGGATTCATAAGCCATTGTGCATTAAACATAATAATAGTTGAATAGAAAAATTGTTGCAACTTCGCGGTGAATTTCAGATATTGTTTTGTTTAAGCAAAATATTTTTTAGAAAAATGTATGTAATATTAACATATTTAAAATGTAATAATTGTTGCAAATAACATATAAAAAAGCTCCATAAAATACAAATTTCTTTTGTTCTTCCCATTGAAGCACTTAATTTCTGCCGATAAGTAATTGTTAAACATTCATCTCTGGAAAAAGCCCGAAGCGCTTATTTCCATCGCCCTTTGAGAACTTGAGTGTGTCATCCGTTTTGCGAGGGGCCATTCTTTAATGATTATTTCTGCAGCCCCATTTCACTTATCGATAATCGCCCTATTGTGCCCGATAGGCAGCGACTCCTTGTGGAATTGAGCAATTGCATGGAAACGCAATTATTCGGTGTATTCACTTTGAGAATTTCCCGCGCTCCGCCTGTCTGGCTCCCAATCGTCCAATCGCCCAATCCCAATCATAATTATTATTGATCGCATTTCAATTTATTGATACGGTTTCATTTTTATTTTTTGTTCGCTAGCGTCCAAGCTGCCAGCATTGTCAACGCATCGCGTTTGTATTGTTGATGATTTTTCAAATGCGCTTAATGACATCGGAACGGATTCTCCTGCTTCAGTTCGCTTTTACCCACTTTGAGCCTCCCTTTTCCGCTCCTTTTTCCCATCTACCTCATATACGAGTAATTTATCCAAGAGCACTTAAAAAAATTGTAAGTGCCTTTAAATATTAAATAATGAGTGCAGAATACTGAATAAATTTACTCCGAAATATTTACTCTTTACAGCTTAAAGCTATTTATTATCATATTTTAAAAAATGTATATTTCGCAACTTTGTTCAAAGGTAGATAAAAACATTTAAAACTATAGTGTTTACATTAAAACTGTAGTTTTTATATTATAAACGCATTCCTCTGTGCTTCTTATTTGGCTATTAAACGGTTGGTGTGACTGAAGCTCCTCTTAATGCATATGAAATGGTAATTACGCATACGCCGCGTTGTACCAGAGGAAGTCGGAAAGTCAGCCGGGAATGAAATCGAAGTGCCAGAGCCACTTATTGACGCTCATTTATCTTATTAATAGCTCCAAGCCGGTGGCACAATCACAATTTATTAAGCGGCTAAAAAACTCGAATTTACTTAGCTTTGTATTGCCAAGCTGCTTTTGTCATTTCTATAATCGACTTGAAGTCAATGCCTTCGACTTGCCCCAAAGTCCTCAGAGTCCTGGAGGAGCATCTAGTTTTGACAGTCGCCTTGGTCTAGACAATGTAATTGTCGACAGCAGCAAATCGAGTGTCCAGTGTAGGGAGTGGGATTCCTGGACCCACTAATAGCCCTTGTGGCGGTAAATCAACGGGGTCCGTATAAATCACCAAGACCAAGGATCCCCGACTCATATGTTGCGGCTTTTAAATCACAAGGTGTCAGGCTGAAAAAATACCCCTCAGTCTATTTTTGATGAGGGTAAAAGTAAAAGTGGAACTATATCGAAACGGAATGAAAAGGGGAATCGGAATGTTGAACTAACCAGGACACAGGTCTCTGGCTCGTTTATTTATTTATTTCAAGTGTCCGACCAGTCGGCCGACCACTTGTCACCGCCAACAGTCGCAACTTGATTTATAAACATTTACATATCACAGGACTCGTCCATTTCTAAAGACCCCCCTTGTGAGTCCTTTTTCCTTTGCTTTATTGTTGCCCAATTAGGAGCAGCCATAAATTCAGGCTGCATTCAGCGGAGCAAAGAAGGGAAAAGGAATTGTACAGGAGCTGCAGTGCCGTTAATTAAAAAGTTTCTTAACAAGTTAATTGAAATAGATCTCGATTGGAGTTTTTATTGATATTTGGCTGACGTTTGGCATTTGCCGCTGCCAAACGGAACGAAGCGAAACTAAATAATTAGTTTGCTGGCCTCTTTTGGGTGAAACTTTCAGTGCCACTTAAAGCTCGAAGTTGGACGAAGTGGAGCGGCGTTTTGGCCAAGGAGCCAAACTGTTTGCCAACAACTCGAGCACGAGCCACTCACTCGTCGGGGCGAAAACTTAACACATTATGAGTCCCGGGCTTTGACTTTCTCCCATTTCCCCCCATTGCCAACCCCCTTTAAAAAGGCAAACAAAAAGCAAACCAATGCATTTGACATTTACGCCGGAGCAACAGCTGCTACATAAATTAAAAAATGTAGCAACCAGGCCCAAAGCCAATACAAATAAAAGAGCAATAACAGCCGTGACAGGAGCCACTTGTATTGAGGGGACTTCTGACCCCCCATTTCACCCATTCCACCGCCGCCTGGAGCCCCCGGGAGCCGGGCATAAATAATATGTACAAAAGAAAGTTTCTGTCAAAGCGCCCCAAGTGCTACTTGGAGCTCACCCTTTTCCAGATAAGTCTGCGAACGCGATTGGGGCATCCACTCAGGAAATCAATAATGATTGGGCCTAACCATCGTCTGAAAAAATGGATGCAGTCGATCTGCCACATCGCTGACTATTTGCTGCCCTTTCATTTTAGGAATATTCAAATAAATATAATATCCTTTTTTCAAACTTTATGTCTAAGCAATTGATTTATTTCGTTTGAAATATAAGGGTGTGAAGAAGTTGTAAAAATCTCAAATTAATCTTATTAATAGAGGTATGTGTATCATTAGTACTATTACTAGTGGTGATTTTGTTGTCAGGAAACTACCTTAGCATTTCAATAAGTTCAAGTTCGAAAATTATTTTTACAAAGTTTCTGCTTTAATAGATTCCTGAAACCTTGTCGTACTTCCTTTGAAATCCGTTCTACAATTTCCAGGTTATAGAAACAGCAAATTTTTTTACCTAAAAGAAAACTGTCACTTTGGCATTCCCGAAAAGTGGATTCCATCGCACTGAGCCTGTCACCCGACGAGGGGAAGATGAAATGACAACCTGGGCGGACAATATGTCCAGGAGTCATTAAAAAGTTGCCACAATCCCCGCGGTGAGGGTAAAATTAAGCGAGCCATTTGAATGGCAGCCATGGCGACAACGTCGAGAGCAAAAGACTTGGACGGTCATCAAAGTAAAGTGTTTTCCAACTTTTCTTTGCTCCGATTTTTCTCTGGGTATAGCATAGCTACTGCTGGCTTTCCCTGAATTTCCCTTTTTTTGTATTGTTCTGAAACTTTGAGCAGCTGCTCCTGCGGCGCTTGTTATTGTTGTTATTTACTATTAAAGTTGGCAGGATCGTAAACAGCTTGCGGCCAAAAAGGGGAATTGCGGATTTGTGTAGTTACCCCTTTGAAGCGACCCTGGTGATTGGTGATTGGCAATTGGCTATTGGCTTTGCCAGCTGCAGTTTCGCAATTTCCGGCTCAATGTGGGCTTAGTTTTATTACCAATTAAAGTTATTCAATTGCCGCGCAAAAGTTAAAAGGCTGCACTAATTTCATTTCCAACGGAAAAACCCACAAGCCCAGTAAATACGCCATGCACGGACATATCTATTTTATGCTGCCGTTTATTGTTTGGCCCAGAGATACCAAATTCGACAACAACTGCTGCTGGTTTTGGGCTTTGCATGTTTAATTCATCTAATCAACATTAAGCCATGTTTTGGCAGAGAATGTGGTCTGCATTGTGCCCGCCCACCAACAGTCCCCCTCTGTTCCATTGTTTTCGTGGTTCAACCGCTGTACGTCGCACCAAAAAGATACAAAATTCAGTTGCAGATACATCTGTGTTGTTGCTGCTGCCGCTGTCACATTTACATAATTTCATTTGCAACACATGCTGGGCATTTCGACACCCCCTCCCCGTCCCGCGACTCCTGTTTTCGGCTGGCGGCAAATTATTACACGCTTTTATTAACAAAAATTATGCTCGACTGTTGATTTGCAGCGTCATCGGAGTGGTCGTAGTTCTCTTTCATTGTCGGCCTGAGTCCGCATGAATATTCATCACTTAATATATGGGGTCCTATAAATATATGCATTCTGGCAGCAGGATGCTGTAGGCAGTCACAGGATCAAGGAGCAATGGCCGCAGGCTCTTTTATTAATTAAGTTCAGATTTTTTCCTCCTTTTTTGCTCCGGCTGCAAGAGCAAAGTACGTAGTCGATGGACAGTGGCGCGGAAAAATATGAATTAAAGGGATTCATAATTAGATTCATTAATATGGATTTTAGTTTCATCTGTGCTTGCAATTAAATTGACTTTATTTTAGTTGATTTGGTAATGAAATAAAAAAAAAATAAATGTCTATTATTTACGCATAATTTATCTAGCTAATCCAAATTATTATAAAATTGGAGGTGTCATATCTTCTGGTTAATGAAGTCCAACCCCCTTTCTGATTTCGCCCCTGACCAAAAAGCGGAATACCAATGATGACGATGCCGATGACAGCGATACACGAGCCACTCAATCTTGTTGAGTAAGCGCCACTAATTTGTTTTTAAGGTCAGCATGGTCACTCCGCCCACCTTTCCGCCCACATTTACCCCCCACCTGCCGCTACCACTTTGCATACTTTATTGACCGCATCAAGAGAGTGTGTGTGTGTGTCGGCCTGGAGTCCCACCACAAATACGCTTTTAAGAGGCATTTCCAGGACAAAGGCAGCTGAGACCCACTGCAGCATCTAGGCCACAGACCAGCTTCTTGCAATTTGGCTATTAAAAATCATTAGCAGTACGGAATTTCAGCCCCTTTTGGCCAAATATCAGGTGTGTGCCCTTTTCCGAAGGAGAAGAATCTCTTCAGCATGCAACATTGTGCGAGCAACATACTTTGTGGCACTCCGACCAGGCATATTCATTAAAACGCTGAAGGCATAAATACCAAAACTGGAAACAATGATCTTAACATCATGGTAATAAGAAATTTTATTAGGTAAATAAATTAAGAATTTAAAGAACCGGTAAAAGCTAAAACTTTATGTAAGGTTTTCAATACTTCAACACAATAAGTTGAATAATAAAAATCCAAAAGTAATGGCATTTAACATATATTTATCAGAGCACTCCATGACTTAGTACACATTCAGACTACACAGAACATATATTAGTAAGCTAAAAAAAAAAAAATTAAAAATATGGACTGCAAGGCTCCTGGACTGCTTGAAACTCCTAGTGAATCGGAACTGACCCACTGCAGCATCTCCGCTCTCGATAACATACCGATCCAGGAAGAGGAGTGTCCATCGGAGTTGGAAATTTCAAAGACTTTGAATAAACTGGAAAAGATGAGAGAAAGGGTGCTATATATGAAGAGCCTCCTAATTCGTCCAGTACAAGTAAACAAAGCCGAATGTCCTTCAGAAAGTGACCAGATGAGACTGGACATCGAGCAGTCTAGCTCGGACAACGACGAACTGAGAGTAGTACAACAGGACACAGTTCGAGCTTTACAGCAGATCATCGAAGTAAATCGGCAACTCAAGGAGACAACTGACTCTCTGACTGGACTGGACGAGAAGGCAAGGAAAAACATCCGATGCATCAGAAAGTTGTCCAAGAGGCTGCTCGAAGTGCCCAAGTGGAAGGAGGAACTGAAGCACAACACGGGATTGTGTTTGGAGCGATACAATGACCTGGACATTTCCCGAGGAAACTACCTCGACTACAGCGACAACTTCGTCCGACCCATCCAAACCAACATGAAGTTCTGTTTCGCATCAAAGGTATTGGCAACTGTTTAAGCATAATATTTATAAATTCTAATGCTATCATCCTACCTTAAGGCCCCTCTTATATGCAACAAGCAAGATTATAATGACTTGGTAAACGCTTTGAGTAAGTCCCGGCGAACCCTACTGAAATGCCACGAGGAGCTAATGAAGTACACCCAGAAGGTGGACGAAGCGCTGACATTGAAGAACTTTGATACCATGGTACTTCCATCTATATCGGAGCTATCGTTGCTGCTGGACAAGAGCTCCCAAGTGACCAAGCGCAGGAGCTCAACTGTCAAGGAGCGAAGATCCTTCAAGTTCGCCTGGGCTGCTCCTTTGGCGAAGCAGGAAAAATACACGCCCGCTGTCGATATTACCGATTGAGATAATTAAAAACGCAGTCAACCACAAAAGCGCCAATATTGTAATTTAAAGTGCCATCCTAGTTTCGCATTTTACGGGTGCAAAAATGCGCATAATGAATATGCACACACATATGCGGCATAAAACACACAATGATCGGGCTAATTGTGCAAAAATGTTTTTGCAAATATTTTGTTAACAAATTTTGCGGCATTTTAAGCCACAAAAATGCAATTAGCCGTGAACGTAATTAACCGACAAAATTTTAGTGTGCAGTGGCCACTCCAACTGAAATGCAACAAAAAATGGGAAAACCACCAATTGGATGGGCACCAAATTTGAATTAGAATTAGAATTTATTTTACGGGAGCATTGGGCTGTCGAAGGGGGTTCCGATCTGGTGAAATTGATGGCCAGAATGTCTTTGACACCTTGGCGGAGCTTCATTTTTGGTTTGACAAGGGTTCAGAACTCGGTGGCTCTGGAAATTTCCCCAGAGAACGGGAGCAACAAGTTTGTCATGGACGAAACTCCTTCCGGGCCGAAAATTTCAGCTATCAAATTGGGCAAACAACAGCCCGAGCAAAGTTTGTGGCCAAATTAATTGAACGGACCGTGTCCACAGGACTCGCAAGGAAATGCTTTCCGCACGAAAGTCTTCTGCCCATGGAGCCCTTACCTTTCACCTTTCACCTTTGACAGGACACTTAATTCATCGAGCGAATGTGAAACCGAAAATTTAATTTAATTAGTGGCCTCCGAGTGTTGAAGGTGCTTGGAGGCCTCGTTGGAGTAAAACTTTTATGGCAGCTGTTGAGCAAGGATACGCCGTGTTACGCCCTTTATACCCGTTATTGCGCATTGGCTGCACATGTCCTGGTTGCCAACTTCCCGGGTCCATTGTTCCTTTGTTGCCCGTTTGAATACCTGGAATACTTGTGCGCCACTTGCTCAAACCTCTGACCCTGCAGCCTATTCATATAGTTGGGCTCATAGGGAAATGAGCGCAGTTAGGGAGTTCGAGACCACGGAAACTTGCTCTGTTCTAAAAGGGAAAGCTCAGACATTCATAACTCCCTTGTCATCTTCATATAGTCTTTGGTTTCATTCAACTGCCTGCCCAACTTATACCATTTAGCAGCCCAGTCCATCGATCAACCAGTCAACTCATTGCGGCCAGCAAGAAAGTTTATCTGCAAACAAATTGGAAATTTTAATAAAAATTCTTGCGCTAAATTACGCTTAACAATCAAATCCCCACCTTGGACTCTTTGGAATTCCCAATCCCAATCCGAATCCCCCGTCATTGTCATTGTCCAACTGTTCGCTTAAGTGGTGTTAAGTATTTGAAAATCTCTGCTTCGGTTTTCCGCCCCAGTCGCCCTCACTACCACTCCCATTTTGCCCATCGCATGCCTTCCGTTTTATTGTTTTACGACAGTTGGCCAAATACTTTGGCTAGCTAAAAGTTTTGCCCTCATGGTCATCCAATTGTCTGTGATTTACGGAGGCTTCTCCAAGGATCCTGGGGCGGACGTCCAGTCAGTCAGCGGAGCGAAGCGGAACCCACAACAGAAACTGCAGTCCAGCATTTAGTGGATATTGATTTATTGCTTCTCAACTGGTGACACAAATGCGTTTTACAATCAGGAATATGAATGTGACTACTACTGTGATAAATGATGAAAAAATATGATTTAAATTGGTAGCCATAAGTATATTGAACCTCTACTGAAACCAGTTATTACCAATGTATAGCTCGTAAAGAAGATTTATGCCCAAATTAAATTGGAATTCTGAAACTTATTGGACCTATGAATATGATGATGGTCAAGTCTCATATCTTCTCATAGCTTTCGACGATTCCTTGAGCTCTAGTTTCTTGAAGGTCGCGCAGGCATTTATCCATGGGCGTGACAACGCAGAGGGGTTTCCTTCCACTGAAGTAGGCACTACTTGGTCGAGCGTAAGACACGTGGCGACCATTCAACCAGGACGTAATCTCGTCCAGACACAGACACTGCCAAGGATTTCCCTCCAAAGTGATGTTTTGTAAGTGCAAAAGATTTTGTGATGACTTCAGATCCGGCAAGAAGGTGAGACGATTGTTGTTGAGCTCCAGATGATTGAGACGATCCAAAGTGTCCAGAATTTCACCTTCAATCTCCTCCAGACGATTCTCGCTAATCGTAAGTAATTGTAATTGCCGCAGGGGTGCAAACATGCGAAGATCCAGACTGATCAGCCTATTCCTTCTGAGCCTAAGTTCCTTGATAAAAGGCATAGAGGAAAGAGCCAGAGGATGCAGATCCGCAATGTAGTTGTTGCTTAAATCCAGGTAGATCAGCTTGCGGAGAATCCTTTCACCAAATACACGCAATCCCAGCTTTTTAATGTTATTCTTGCTGAGATCGAGTTTTTCCAAAGCAGTGAGATTGGCAAAGACGTCATCGGGAAGAATCGAGATCTTATTGCCCTGCAAGTGCAGAGTTTGCAGTGAACTTAGTCCCAAAAAGGCCCTCGGATGGATTCTGTTTATCTGGTTTAGCCACAAATTGAGAGTTCTTAGCTTCTTGAGTCTGCAAAACACTGAGTCATCCAGGACTTTAACATTATTCGAGCTATAGTCAAGTAGATCCAATGGCGCAACTTCTCCCGGGGCCATGAAAAGTGTTCGCTTGATCTCAAATAGATTATTGTTGGATACATTCAAAACTCGAAGATTGGGCAACGCGTAAAATATTCCCATGTCCAGGTGCTCCAGCCAATTGCTGTGAAGATGCAGTTCCTCCAATTTGGGCAGTCCCCGAAAGTGACACCATTGAAACTAAAGGAATTTAAATAGGATATATCGTGGCTTTCAACTAAATTCATAATCACTTACGTCTCTCAAATTATTGTTACTTATAGACAAGAAACGCAAGTTTGCATTTTCGCCAAGAGTTATGTTCTCCTGATAGTTGGTGGTTAGATCGAGAAATCTCAGCTTTTTCATATGCTTAAACGCATTGGGTTCTATGACTGCTATCAGGTTTTCGGAAAAGTTGGCGTACTCCAAGTTGGCGAATCCACTCATCAGTTTGGTAGTAATAGCCAATATGTCGTTGTAGCTCACATCGAAATTTATCATTTCAGATGGGTTGGGAAACTGCTCTGATTTTAGCTCATCCAACTGAGCGTGGGTAAGATTTAACTTCTGCAGCGCCTTAAAATCTTGCAATCCCTTTTCGCCCAAAGTCACACCACCGGATTCAGATAGATCCAATTCCAAAAGCCTGGAGAGACCAGGCAGTTGCCCATCTTCTGCTCTTTCGATTCCTGTGTGTTCATTGACCACCTTCACACTTTGCCAGTTTTCACCGACATATCGATTCAGTTGCTCAAAGCTCTCGATTTCCCGACAAAGATGGCTTCCCTTTCCCAGATCCTCGCACTCCTGAAGATCCTTCCCGAACACTCCGGACAGAAGCAGCAATGCCAAAACATGCAACGCTTGCATTTTTACTACTAAAACGAACTTCTGCCTGAGCCAAGTGCAATGCGTTAATTTGAGTTTATTTTTATCAGAGCAAACTCGTTTCAGTTCTTTGGTTCAGCTAAAAGCCGGTTTCCGATTCCATTTACCGAAATCAGCTGATGATTTAGTGATGGTCCCAGCTCAATCGAGAGGAAAGCTTGCTCCGAAAAACTCCTATTAATATAGTTCTAAAAAATTAAAAAAAATTAAAAATATTCATTTTCGTTGTGTACTCTAGCTGATCCCTCCAGTAAGAATTCTGATACTCAGCATTTAATGACCCTGGAATGGAATCCCTAACAATTTGTAGCAATATTATTACGGATTATGATTTTATCTAGGGATACCAGCAATTCATCCTTAACAAGTATATAAGTTTATGATTTATTTAAGTTTTGTTGTAATACATAAAAAGAAAACCCACTGTTCCATAGGGGTATATATAAATTTCCTGATGCTTAACAATACACAATGTTAAATATATTCCTCTATCCATAAGACACTCAACATACAGTTTAAAGTACATGTTTCAGTAACGAATCTTTCGTTAGTTAGTTGTCGCTTCAGAGCATCCATATAAATTCATAAATAAAGCAGATTTGTCGTTGAATACTTTACACAAGTCGTTGATGTGGCGAAATAGCAAAAAATGCCAACTTAAAATTAGTTATATATTCTGGCAATGTCCTCTCGAAGGAAGCCTGAGTTCAGTATGTTCATCAAAATTAACAAGGAGTTTCATTAGTGCGATCCATTTTCATCAATAAGCATTTGGTACAGAAGACTAGTAAGCGACAGTTCACCGGGAAGATATTTGGATAAAGTTGCAACTCAAGATAATGCACAACATTTAATCGTCGCAATCGCAATCGCCACAAACGCCACAACAATCGGTTGCCACGCATAAACAATCCACGCACAAGCCACCACCTGATTCCTAAAGCATTCCGGGCCTATCGGTCTCTTGGTTTCCGGCTTTCTCAAAGAACATGGCATCCTGTGGGGCAAACAGAAAGCATTCATTTAGTGTGGGTAACATTGACGAGTGAAGGACTTAGTGCTGGACTAGCCTACTCAAACTAAGCTGGAGGATTTGATAGGCTGGAGGGTTAACATTACCTCAGCACCAACGAAGTCTGCGTTGCAGACGTCTTAACAGCTTGAACCGATAAAAATGAACACTATACAACTGATTGGCAGAGGCCAATGATAAATAACTACAATAAATCTTAGCTAAAAGGAAGCACTTACTATGAGGAATGTGGCACCGAGTAAAACTGCCTTCATGCGCACATCCAAGTCCAGTGGGAAGTTGATGCCGAAGAAGTCCGCATCCGTGAAAATTTCACGTGCCAGGCCCGACCACTGCTTCGAGATCTTGCCGATCTTCTCACCAGTGAGCGAAACAACCTGAGAATCAAAAAATATTAGTAAAATCACACAGAACATTTGAATATTCTAAACATACATTGAACTCGACGTCGCCGCAGAGCGAAAAGGTGCAGAAAGGTCCTTCGATGCGCATCACCGTGTCACCCACGTGGTTGAGAATGCGGAAGGATGGCGAACAGATGGACCACTCCTGCTCAATGGTGCCGATAACATTGCCGGGTGGTGCCGAGACCTCGATACTCTGCAGACAGCAGGGAAACAGACAGGAGGAGCAGGCCAGCGGGCGGTGCATGTGGATCACTTCCTGCTGGAAGTTATCAAAGACCCGCATATCGAATGGTCGCGCAGGACCACAGCAATTGCGCGTGCAGCAGTCGTTGTCCTCCGCCGCGAAATAGACCTTCTGACCCAGGGCATTCTTGATCGTGAACTTGTTGTTGGTCTCGAAGCCTGTGAAGGCCTCGAGCAGCTCGACCTTCTGCTTAACTAAAAGCTGGTCGATAGTCGTAAGGTACTCCAATCCGCGCGGACAGTTCGGAATTCCTGTAGGTATACTCATCCAGTCTCCTGCAAAAATAACACTTATCAATATGCGGTCTCAATAGAATGAGTATGGCTTAAAAATCCATACATACAACATACAACCAAAACAAAGAATCACCATTTAAACTTAACTGTCGGTTAAGGTTTAATTTGATTGAATGAAATTTAAAAATAAAACTTAAAGTGAACTTTATGAGAATTTTCTGTTTTTCCGACTTCTTATAATCCTGGCAAATTAAATTAGTGCACACAAAAGGGCATCTTGTTCAGCGCGTTCAGTGTGTCAATTGGTCAATGTCAACGACACAATTGCTCGGCCTTTCTAATTGGAAGCATCACAATGGAGCATGCCCTTCCTGACACATCCCATGGATAACCCCCAGCCACAAGCTATTATGCTACCTCACCCATCGGCTCTTGTATCTAATCGGCGCTAGAAAGATAGTCTAATCTACTAATACATATTTAATTTCACAATGTAAGGAAACCTTGAAAAGATGTACATAATTGTGATATTTTTAGTTTAAAAGAGATTTGAATTAAGTTTTTTGCACCTAACTACAAAAGACATACCTTAATGAAACTTCATAATTATCATATTAAGTATTAACTTGTTTTTATATATTCCTAATCGTTTCTTAAACACTTTTTACTTATTTTTTTTTTAATCCAAAAGGTGGTAATTTATATGATTTGATGATCCTAATTTTAATGATTTGTTAATTATCCATTATCTAGCTGAGTATTTCATTCTTTGTACTCTCGAAATCTTTAAAGGTTCATATTTTAAACCCGTCACCTTCATCCCTACAATTTCTGGTCAAGACCACAATATGACTTCCTTACCTCCTGTCCTCGTCGCTTATGTAGAACTCGTAGCCCTTTCGCTTGGCCGACTTATTTAGTCGCATGGTGTGTCTGAGTTTCTTGGGCAGTGGTTTGTTGGCTTCCCTGCAAACCAGTTGCCTCAGAGTCTGGGATCTCGAGCAGATCTGATTGTACTGGCTATACAGCGAGTGCCAGATGAACCGCAGCACCTTGGAGCCGCTCCTCACGCCCCTGGAATGAGATTCCTCCGGGTTTCCCCGATTTTCGCCACCACTGAGGTCCAGCGTGGAAACGCAACTTGCTGGGTTTTCGGTGGACATTTTTTCAGACTGACACGACTGCCTGCTCTGCAGCACAGAGATGAACTAACTGCTCGTCGGGAAAAATCAACGCCATCCACGGCGACGGGCGTTTTAAATGACGCTTTGTATTATTTTATTGGTTCAATTAAGGCAGACGCTAGGCACTCCGATAAGCGCCAAAGATCTGGCTGAGATAGTCAGCTTATTTCGGACGGATCCGATGCACGTGTAAACAAAAATACAATTGATAAGAGGTGGTCTAAGAACCACAAAGTCTCTAACACTATCCAAAGTGACTACGTAAATATTTGCACCCCACTTTGCTTCTGGGGGAACCTTTGTTCTACACCGATCTTGACGAGCTACCTCTATCTGGGACGATGGGTTCAGTGCCTGCACCCGAAGAAATCTTAAGACAACTGATTGGACATTATCTCAATCGCAGGGCAACGACACACCGACACATCACAAAGATGCGATCTTGTTTTGATTGAGCGGTATGCGTAGTACGATTATATAAGAAGTAAACTCAGATATGGAATGAATAATTTTAACAAGGAAGCAGAAAGCGATAAAAGTATCGTGCCATGATTTGAACACACTGATTTGTGTAGAAATATGTGAGTCCAACATTTTGCACATGTGTTTCATGTTACAGACTAATTTTTGATTACTTGCCTGCTGGTCCGCCCTGTGGGGCCATCCCCGGACCCATTCCCGGTCCCATTCCCGGCTGCGTGACGATGGGCTGTTGTGGTTGTCCCGGTGGATAACCGCCGAATGCGTTTGGTGGTCCCCCTGGTCCTGCTGGTCCGGGAGGATATCCGCCGAAGGCATGTGGTGGTGGTGCTCCTCCTCCGTAGGGCGGCTGTCCACCAGGAGCACCCACATAAGGTGGCTGTCCGCCTGGACCACCCGCATACGGGGGCTGACCACCTGGTCCACCCATGTAAGGTGGTTGTCCGGCTCCGTAGGGCGGAGCTTCTCCGTACGGCGGCATTTGGGGAACTGGAGCGTATCCGGCTTGCTGAGGACCTGGCGTAAACCCCTGCAACGATCGGGAGTTGATCAAAGAATGAGTCAAATTTTTATTTCAGGGGCGTTACGATTAGTTTTTGTGCTCTGGCTTGTATTATGTAGCTGTACTTATCAGCACTCTGGCACGCTTATGTATGAAGTAAATAATATACATTTGTGTAAAGACCTCTCTTATTCGGTTTCTATTATAATGAAAACTTCACGCGGTTGTGCATGAATGATGACTAATTCTGTAAGCTTGTCTAAAACTTAAATGTAAATAAAATGCTCTTTTGGCATGAATGAAAAACATAGTGAAAATATTTAAGCCATAAACACATTCATAAGTAAGAGTATTTAGTTTTTAAGGAAGAGTATTTAGCTTTCGACTTGCTTATCCAGTCTGCATTACTGGTTTTACAGTATGTATGTACATATGTATGTACATTTAGTTCTCAATTGTTGTGAGCGGGCAAAAAACCGTTGTTTGTGTTTATCAATCCCCCGATTCCACGGATTCGCGTGCAATTCGAATGAATCTCTTTCATTCCAAAGCAAACTGACTGTGTGAATGTGGATTTATAAATAAGCAAATATCATCAACTGGCATGACGTCATGGTTGTGTTGTGCTTGTACAAGAAGCACCCTCTACACCACCCACTTTCCCTAGCATTTTCTTCGGCTAGAGCGGACACTTTTGGAACTCACGTAATTCATGGGCGGCGGCGGCTGTGGATGACCGGGTGCGGAGGGATAGGGGGCGTTGTGGCCGCCACTGGGCGGTGGGTAGCCGAATCCTTCGGCGGGCGGAGCATTTGGCTGGAATCCGGATCCGAAACCGGGTGGGGCGTAACCGCCCTGATTGACGTTGCTTTTCATTTCGCGGGGTTTCCCCGGATTTTCCCTCTTTTCCTGCTCTTCTTCTGCTCTCCGTGTGCTGCGTTGTTGTTGCACTGGAGGGGAATTGTTGCGGCCACGCCCCCAACGAAATCGCAACAATGTTGTTTTTGTCTTGCACGCACTTTCAGTTAAGTAAAGTTGAGTTTCGATAGTAATGCAATTCGCGCAATCAGGTGGCCTTCGGAGTGTAACCGTGACTGAAGAGCGAAAAAATACCAGCTACACGCTAAATATGCCAAGTTTTTAGCGTAACATTATCCTGATTCGAAAAAAGTTAGAAAATTCCTGGAATGCATAACTTTAAATACAAAGTTTAATGATTTTATTTAAATTAAGGAATATTAAATATATTTTAAAATTGAATAGATGGCGCCACCAATCTTTTTAATCAAATTTTTACCTTACAATACAAGTCATGTATAAATGAAATGTTCTCATAACAGCGTTGCTCTGTTATTAGCAGAACACAGCAAGCAAAGACACCATCCAAAATTGGAACCCTCAGTAAAGACTCAAACCTACGAGCTTGAAACTTGGTTACTTTAAATTTGATTGTGAATCGGTAAAATTTAAAAACTAATCAACTCCGCTCTGAAATTATTAGTTTATTTAAATAAATCACAGTATTTATATATTTTCTAAGAAATAAACAAATCATAATATTACTTTGCATACTAAATGTTTTACTAGACCGTTTCTCTAAACTTGTACAAATGCTTATTAAAATGATAAGAATTTGCATAAAGTTACTTATTAAACTAATTATTATTATTGTTTTCAGCATACTTTGAAATTTATGTTATATCTAGAACATGTTTTAGAAGATCTTTAGTAAGGCATTTCCTGCGTTTATTTATTTATTTAAAAAAATGCTTTTATATAAATTTTGTAATATAGTTTTTTTCTTGTTTTACTTATACTATAACTATATTAAAAAAAATTCCTGTCCAAATTAAATAGAAACAAAAATCGTGTCGTTTTTAAAAATGCTGAATAAATCCATTTTGTATGCCACAACTGCCTCAGAGAACAGTCCACATTTTTTCTAATGCGCAAATTTTCATTGTGAGGGTGTGCCTCCCCTACACCTCAAGGGTGCGACAGAGAGGGGCTGCGTGGTAGAAAGGGAGAGAGGAGTAGAGAGGACGGCGTAGTTGGCGCGCATAAAAAATGGCGGTTTCCGACGCAAGTAAAACGCAAAAAAAAAATGAGGGAAAAAATGTGGGCAGGGTGAGAGACTGTTGTAAGAGTGAAAGAGACGGGCTGTTGAAATGTGAAAAAAAATGCTAAAAACCGTGTATATAGAAAAAAACTGCGAGCAGAATTCCACCCCATGGTCATGGACATCCAGCAGACGTCCCTCACTCACTCACACACACCACGGTAATTACCCATACAAATGCAGCGAGAAATGGAGGAATCGTCATCAGCATTACCGTCATGGTGGAGGACCACCCACACACCGCGCAAAATCACTCATTTCGTCCTCGATGCCAGAAACGTAGAACATTATGTTTACTGATATATTTCTATATACTAAAATATCCCCTAAAAAAACGCACAATCCTGCAGAATACAATTTTTACTACGTTGTTTTTAAAAGAATGTATGTTACTAAATAAGAATTATTTTAATTATTATTATAGAATTATAATATGAATGTATGCTAGTAACTAAGTTCGTAATGAAATATATTAAATGTCTTATATAATTTGCTTCAAATTTGATGTTTCTTTCTGTGCAGGGCGGATTTAGTGGACCTAGAGGGGTCCTGGAGAAGGACTCATCAGGGTCAGGGAAGAAATCCAGAACTGAGCGCTTAATGCGCCATATAACGCGATATTTGCGCTGGTGTGTGGGTGAGTTTAGCACATTCAATTAGTTGACTTTGCAATGGCAGCAAATGCAGAATGCGAAAATAAAACAACCGACTGAGAATTCGCATTAAGAATGGGAAACGGGAACGCGAACATATTTGCGGTTGGCAACCGACCAAAGGCACAAAAGCCGGGCTCAGCAGTGCAGCAATTGTTGCCAGGCCAGCCCCCTTTGTGCCACCTCCACCTTTTAGCCCCTTTTGGCCCCACCCATGACCTTTGCCAGGGCCGTCGCTGAACGGTTCAGTGCAGGAGAGGCTCTCAAAAAATCAGGCAAGCGGCAAGCAGCGAGCATAATGCAATAGTAAACAGCCATGCGGGTAACTACACTGATACAAAATCCAACATCAAAACAAAAGGTTATGCAAAAAAGTAATAATTATGTTAACTTTGGGCTTAACTCAAATATCCTTTGGATATTCAGCATAAAAATGTATGTACATTCAAAGCACCTATTCTAATTTCCGCTGTGCATTAAAGACCCTTAAAAAGCCGTGGATCGGGTTTCGTATGAGCATTGCAAAGCGCCTCATTAGCCGCCGCTTCGTCCTTAAAGCTGCTGGCAAGGAACAATTTCGGGCGTTGCTGAACTTTCTGTCCGCCAATCGCAAATGCGATCTAATTTATGGCCCTGTCTTTAGCCAAGAAATCGAAAGGATCGAAGCGTCTGACAATAAATCAAGTTTCGGAGATGCGATCAAGTGGACTTCTAATGTCCCGATCGATCAAAGCTTCTTTGCCACGCGGCCAAAAAGTTGCAGCTGCTGCCAAAGATCCACAAACCAATGAATCATGTTGAAAAGATAAAAATAAAATGAATTGAATAAGACTAAACTTAGTCAAAAAAATATATAAAGAACAGATCTCTGCTGTGCATTCAAATTTAAGGAAATTAGATAATAATGTTTTTCTAACTACATTTTGAGTACTCCAACTTATCATAAAATTGAAATTAGGTATCAGCCTTCTTTTAATTAAGTTAATTCATTTCGATTGTTAACAAAATAATATTAAATTTCCTTCTATTAAACTAAATAAAAATAAATAAGCAGATAGTGAGTCGAAATCAATAATCTTAATAAATTTAATACATTTTCGGATGAGTCTGCAATAATCTTTAAAACATATATGGCTTCCCAAATCTGGCGAATCTTCATCATTTAACCGAATCCACATTGCGTCGGGTCAGTTAAGCGTGGGAACACACACATCCCCGTTGCGAAAAATGAAACGAAAAAATGTGTCAATGCCGCAAAGGGGGAATTGCAACTGCCACTGCATTTGGTCAATGGCCAGTTGTTTTGGCCCTCCTTTTGGCCAGCTGCGCCATCGAGTGCACATGTGCATATGCCAAATGCAATCACGATGTCGCGATTTCCAAAACGAATGACAGGAAGTGCCGAGCCACAGATACACAAAAAGAGTGAACAAAACGATGCGCTGCAGAGAGGGGGGATTTTACACACCTGGCTCAAAGCATTTCACCTTGCGTGGGTCAGTTACCAAGTTCACAAGCGGAATGCCAAAAGGGCGAAAGTGTTTCCTAGCTAATTGCTTAATTACGATCCACGGACACGAAGAAGAAGGTAACAAGCCGGCTGGCCAGTGGAAAACTGGGTCAGAAAAGCCGGCGGAAAAGGGTTGTGCGGCGAAATCTTAATGAGTTTTCATTCTGCCATTGGCCTCGTCCTTCCGAATGTTTTCCAATTAAAAGCACAATGACCCTTCTCCCGGGGCCCTATGCTAATGAGCCCGGCACGCACTTTACTTTTAGCCCGGTCCCTGGAAAATTAATTACCAACCAAGTGTTGAACTTGAACTTGTTTTCTGACCGTTTTTAAAGCTGGCTAAAAAATCAATAACGAGATTTTTTAGCGGGCAGCAGGATTCTAGAAATGAGGAACGGGTTTGCAGGGTGGACCTTGTCTGGTTGCCACATGTCATGGTAAAAATTTAAATCAGAACCGACAGCAGGACGAGCTAAATGAGTGAGTGTGTGTATTTTTGTCCGATTTTTCTTCCCCTTTCTGTGAACCCTTTTCTGCGGCGCTTTGTCCTGGCCGAGTGGCTCAACCCTTTTTCTCGTTTTTTTTCTGTATTTTTCGGCAGGACGCTGGGCAGGACTTTGACAGGATGCTGGTCGCTGGCACACGGTAATTGCTTATTTAAGCGCGCGCCTTTATCCTTCAACGGGATATGCTGGGAGGATATGCAAACAAGGGGCAGCGTCGAGGAGCGGAAAATAAATTTGAAAGAACCGAGATGCGAAACAAAAGGCCAAGTAAATGCCCCGTGTAATTACCGGCCAGCGGAGGACGGCGAGGGGCGGTGCAGCTGTCTAGCCGGACCATCCGAGGAATATCCTCGCTTCAGGACTCAGGACTCCGCACCGAGTTCGCAGTAGCATCCCGAAATGAACTGCAAATCAAGCTCGGTCAGCGGGTAAGGGTTCGAGGGTAGCGGCGAACCACGGGTCACCGTGCGTGCATATTAAAAATGTTTTCGGAATGAATTTTTACGCTGCCATTCGCGGGATAAAGCAGAGATTCACACTCAAAACTACAATTTGTAATACATTTTTAAATAAATTGATAAAATGTCCTGGTCAAGAAGTCATTGTAATATCTTACACATGATTTTTATATTAATAAGTTCGGTGAGGGCTAACCATTCTATAACCATTATATTTCTAATGGATTCCTCTAGGATACATTCATAATTGTTTACGTTTAAGTGCATCTAAAATAAAGCTAGAACTGTGATTGTTTTTCTCAGTGTAACCCAAAAGGGTTAAGGCCCACTCGCGGGCAGCTTTCGATGTGCAGTCAACTGCGAGGTCCCTATCTGCCTGCCTCCGAAATAGAGCAGCTGCCACTATCTAGTCTAGCCTATCGCCATCTACGAATCTGAGCGGGTCAGAGGTCATCGCGGACCAAAGGGGTGGCTTTGATCGATCTGCCTGCCCTTCTGGGGTTTTCACAGATTGTCGCGCTTCGGACTTCGATGATAGATTTGATAGAAAAAATGGACGGGGTACTGACAAACAGACGGACAGCTGGTCGACAATCGCAAACAACTTTTGTTAACAACTCAATATGCATGGCAGAAAAAACAGCCACAAGACTCTTCGTTCATAAATTAAATAAAGTTGACTTTGGCTGGTGCAGAGGAAAAAATATAATTAATTTCTATATTATGCAAATAGGATAAGATCAGAACGACGAGATTATAACAGTAGCATATCAATACAAAAAGAATTTAATATTCCAATGTATAAAGCAGCTTTAGTTAGTAGAAATCATATCCATTTTTATTGGAGTAACTATATGAGTCCGCTAGTTGTTTGTAGTGTAACTGACTTGATTAGACCGTCGATCTGTTAATGGCTAGGGTTTAGCAAGCGGTTTAGCATGTTGGGCCATTTTTCAGCCTTAATGACACTAAACGAAGGTGGTCGACGACATGAGCTGGATATATGCAATATAACCTGATGGCCAGAGAGGGCAAATCTCCATAATGCTGACACAAGAAATAACTGAAATTATTGTCAATTAATTACAAGAGACTGGGGCTGGTCTTTGACGCGTTTGACAGACGGTAGGAGTTGCCCATAAATAGAAGGCGTGCGACGTTCTTTTTTTCATGTCTCAGGTGCTGATTTAGTACAGGGAAGTAGTTTTCAAGGGGCTAACATTTTGAGGAATAAGTTGAGTTATGAACAAGTAGTTTCAAAAGCAGGTGGCTCTACAAATGTTAGTTGAGGTAACAAATGTTCGAAATGCTAAGATATTATATGGTAAGCAGATCTTAAACTTTTATTTATCTTTGATCCTCTTGAAAACGCCGCCAGTGGTTCTTCTGCACTTGCCTCTGCCGTTTGGCTTTTAGCATCGTGGCTAAGCTGCCTAAATGGCTCAAAGCGATCTAACCAGACATTTGCATAGAGCAAGAGCCAGGCTAGCAAGCGGCTACAACAATTGCTGGCATGTGAACGGCGATTGAGGTAATAAACGTATGTAATAATAATGAATTTTAATGTCGCGCATTAACAATTCTTGCATTTTAATTGGTCCACCCAAACGATAGCGACTGGATCCGAATCCGAATCAGAATCGGAATCGGAGGCTAAAAAAGCCATGTGGGCTGGCATAAATTTTCGCTGTTGATATGATTTAGTGACATGGAACAATGCACTGGAATTTATGGCAAAAGCTCTCCAATGCATTTGATCGGATTATGTCAGAGTTCTGCGGTTTGGGGTGTAAATAAAATTCAGCTGTAATTTGTCAGCAAACATGACAAAATCGGCTAACTCATTTTTTCCGCCGCGACCATTCGAATGTTCGGAAAATGTTAATGAATGCACAAATCATTCAAGAATGTTGCTCTCCGTATGAAAAAACAAAAAGGGGCGTATCCACAGCCATCGATAAGCGACAAACTGGGGGCGTTGCCAATCGGCTGGCGAGGGGATATAGATCTATAAATTGGGTCCAAGGCGCTGGCCAGCTCACTTCCATTAGGGAATCTGCTCAATCAGTGTCAACGATAAACTAATTTTTATTGCCCAACGGTGGGCCGAACTAAATGCAAATACTCTCTATAAGTTCAGAATGGATTGTAATTTAAAAAGTACTCAATTTAACTTACATCCGCAAGAAAATCAATCTACATGTAAACATGGCAAGTAAACGAAATCAAACAATCAATTTATAAGATTTATATTCGTTTATCTTGACAGTATTAAATAGTTGCAAGTATCAATTATCAGCCATTAATTGAATTAAATTGTATATATAATGTATTTATTACTATTAAAAATCACTGAAGTCATGTGTATAACGATTTAGATACTTTATTGTTATTTTAGTGTCAGAGTATTTCGAAAGCAACTTCATTTTGGCCAAGCCCACACTTTTAGCTTCGCCCATGGGCTGGCATTACTTTGCCTTTTGGTCAGGTCGTAAAAGTTTTTTATTTGCGATGGCGCTACAAGCAATGGGTGGATCTTCATTAGCGCTAAAATGGTTTTCCAATTTGTAGCCACCGGCATAACTTACGTGCACCTTGCACCGCCCAAGCTATTCCGGTGACTTGACCACCAGCACCTTTGAAGGTTTAGAGATGCCAAATGTTAGCTGAGTTATGCGGAATACTTTATCTTAATGGGTATAAGCTGCATTTTACGACCAGCCAATGTGCTTTTAATCCAGACGTAAATATAACATAAATTCCTTTTGAATTTTTTTGATAGCTCTAAGCTTAACTATAAGGCTTAAAATGCTTAAAAAATGAAATCCATGCTTCCTTAATTTGTTGTAAGGAATAATCTGCTTGCCTTGTTACCATGTCGATCTGATTTTAAACATCTTATATGTATATTTAGTTTATAGCCAGTTAGCTTGCACTGTGGGCAATCTGCAAAGGAATTGCGGACTTCAGGGCGATCGCCCCGGTTGGACTTTGTTTATGAAGTCGTAAAGAGCACTCCCCTGGACCTTTTCCTCTGGCTTTTCACTCCGGATTCTGGCCGCAGGTGAGATGGGGCTCTCATCCCATCCAGCAGCAAGTGCATCTGCAGCAGCATCAGCATCTGTCACATGCAATTAGAAGTGCGCACCACACACTAATTAACTGCAAGGCGGCGCAAGGCCTCCGCTCACCTTTTGAAGTGAAAGCCACGCCCCGCCCCACCCCTTTTGGAGCATCCTTATAATGTTGCAGCGCCACTCGAGGATTTCCCCGAGGCAGGGACACAGCAGTTTGTCAACAGGAGACACGCGAAATGAAAAGAAATTGCCACTGTCTGCCGATGGTTTGCTTTTTGCGCCTGGCAGCGGCAAAAAAAGGGGGAAAATTCAGAGGGAAAATGGAGAAAGGAGAAAAAAGCAAAGCCAAGGAAACGCAGCCATCTGCACGAATTGTAATTGAAAAGATTTCCCTTGAAGGAATTACAAGAGCGTGGCGCAAGGATCCACCAACCAGTCCTTTCCTTCCTGCCTTTTCCCCGGAGAAAGCTACGAATTTAATAAGGACACCCGCGGCGAGTTTATATTGTACTTTGTGTGAAAAATAATAGTTTTCTAACCAGACTGAATTGGCCAGCGGCGATAGGAGAAATTTTCGGATGTCGGTGGGGTGCCAAAGTTGGCTTGCAAATAATTTTATTAACCGGAAAATATTTGCCAAGGCGGCGGAACGAAATGCCCTCAAAAATGCGGCATAATGAAGAAGTATTTATCAGTGAGCCAAAGCCAACTGGAATTTAACATCCGGCTTAAAGGCATTTTCATTTAGACCGACCTCTTCGCCTACCCACAGACTGCATTTATCCCGTTCTCTTCGCATTTCCACTGACTTTCTGCGGTTTTCAAATGTGGCAATGGCAAATGGAAAAGCTGAGGCATTTTTTAATGAAATCCCTGAAGGGGAGTCAGCCACAAGAACTCTCAGATGAGCTGCAAGTGAAATTGATGAGCAAGGAGAAGTGCACTTTTCTCTGGAGTGAAACTCGAATGAAAAGGACTTGCAGTTATCCTTCGTATTAAGGTTAAAAATCAAACTAAAATTATCAATTTATTTGAGTGATACTTTTGAAATTATACCATTTTAAATAGATTATTTTTCATTTTTTAATCTTAATTTTTCTATGCTTATTTCCATTGAAGATGGGATGGACTGGCTCTTTGGTGACTGTACATCTATTTCTATTTTTCGCGGACTTTTCTCGCTCAGCTTTTTGGCTGAAACGAACTTCTTCTGGTTGGTTTGTCTGCGTCTGCGGCATTTTCATTTGGCATCCGTGGCCTCAAGAGGCGGGGACACACAAAAGGGTCAGAAAAGTGGGGTCGGAAAAGCCCACGGGAGGCGCCAATGAACTCAGGTGGCAAATTAAAGTATTAAAATAATTACTTGGCTGCCACAGACAATGCAATTATGAGCAGCAAATTGCGGCGATGGGCGGGGAAAGCCCTAGGGGTGATAATTTGTCAAAATCCCCAGCCCCCTTTTTTTTTTGTTGCTTCCTAATGAGCGTATCAACAATCAATATACCAATCAATAGCGAACCGCACAATCGATCAGTGCAACAAAAGTGGCCAAAATTGTAGCAGCAACAACAGCAGCTAAGTGAGCATTGATCGAACCCCGATTCCTGACCCCCGAACTCTTAACCCTTAACCCTGACTTTGTGTCAGGGGTGAGAGATTCAGCAGGGGTGCAACCCCTCACAGTTTTTTCATTTTGCTTTTTTGTATTTTAGCGGAGGAGAAAAAGGTTAATAGGCTTACTTTTTTGTCGTCCACTTTTGTTGATTGTGAAATTTGCTCGAGCACTTGAAACTGACAATTTTGTGACTCTGCTTTATTGACTTACTACCGTCAAAATCCCATTTGTTTGTCAATAAATTTTGCAAAAAAGAATACGTGGAAAATGGTGAAACTGGAGGGAGGAAAATAGATATAGAAGCCATCATCCTGTTGCTATTTTTTCACTTTTTTCTCCCCGACGCTGGTTGATTGATGTTCTCACGTTGCCAAACAGATTAATGTGGTTTCAAGTTAGTGGAAGATTTTGATGGATGCTGATGAAGTTGTCTTAGCGGGGAAATCTACCGGAAAATGTCGCCTTAATTGGTGGATAGTTGATGGTTTGCCAAGCTCTATTAATCAAACGAATTCGAGGAGAGATAAATGAAGTCTATGCTTGGTAAGAAGTAAATGAAAATGGAATTAATGGTATATTCGTTAATTGAGTGTGCTAAAATAGAAAATTCCCTTATTAATATTTTTCAGAAAAGTTAAATATTTAATACTTTAGTAAATCAATATTATTTGGGGTAAGTTTCCTATTTCGCAATTTTCTAAATGTATGTGTTGAATTTCTCAAATTTATTTATTAATATTTAATGGCAAGTGCTATACACACCGAGTCTAGATCTTAAATATATGATATATGCTTAATCATTTTCATTTTAGTAAACTTTCTATGTTTTTAAGCAGTTATTCTAGCTGAAAGCACATGTTTTCCCAAATACTTTCGTCTCGCCTTGTAATCTAACTTGGTCCCGAGGCATTTATCCGAATTCGCTTCACCGGGATCTAGTTTTCCACTCGACAAGAGCGGGCATTTAAATGCGATTTTTTGTCCGCTACTTTGAGTCAAAATTTATAACACTAAATGCAGCCGACAGCTTGTCAGTGGCAATGCGCTTTTAAGCTAACAAGCGTGAGCAAAGCGAGTCGAAACAGCCAAAGACAACAACAGGCCAAAATCCATTTACATTAAAATTTATAGAGCATAAAGTGAGCGCTTTTTTATTTTAATTTCATTTCATTTCCAGTGAACGGAGCACCCCGTAAGGGGGACACAAAAAATTGTTACAGTTTGACTATAAAATTACAAATTTTCTGTTTTTTTTTTTTGCATCCTTTTCGGGTCCTTTATTGTTGAAAGAGAATATGTCAGCATGTGATTCCAAAGAGGAAAAAAAAACAAATGACAGAAAAAAATTGAAAAAAAAGATTTTAATAAAAACCAACCGGAAATTATGTGCGTAAGGCAGGGGAAGCGGGTGGGGGGAGGAAACCGTTGCCATGAGGTATATATATTCACCTATATAGACCATAAGTACGCAGCACAATATTGTTTCCAGGACGAAGGATTTTTTTCGGCATTTTCTCTTGTTTTTTTTTCTTTTTGGTTGGTGTTGTGTTCCTCACTATTTTAATTTTTCCGCGTCGCTTTCTGTGCGGCACGAACAATTGAATTATTTCAGTACGTGGAAAAAACGAGGGGTGGGCATTTGCCCATTAGCCCAGTGCCACCCCACGATCATCGGCGGAATTCAGAGCCCGAGAACCCAGTAGGAATCCCCCTCCTCATCAACGCCTCTCCGAAAACAGAAAAAAATCCTTAAAAAAATGACAATAAACGGGGTCTGGAAAAAAATTTGTTACAAAAGTTGTACGACGTGACCGTTGGCAAGTTTCTCGATTTTTTTTCGCATTCTATTATAATTTTTTTTCAACATATTTTTAGACGACTTGATTGGAATGTCAGATAAAGTCAAATGGATTTCAGCGTAATTAAGTTGCCACAGAAATGGAGAATTTCATCCATCTGCTGGCAGGAATAATTTTTGTTACAGAAGTATAGATTTAATGGTAAAAATAATTGAGAGAGTTAACAACGTATTTGGCGTTCTGTATATATATTATGTATATTATGACTTAAATGTACTATTATTGTTTAAATTGTTTACTATTATTGTTTAAAAAAATACACCATTTACAGTTCGTATTAAATTTTCTTAGTTTAACAATTTACTCTCTCGAAATAGTTTGAAACAGCATCATAACATTAAAGTCGAAACAGTTTCAAGGCTTCAGAAATTTCATTCATTAATCCTTGATCCTTTGCGTTTGAACTTTAACTTTTGTTTAGATGGGCTACCTTTCTAAAGAAGAATAACAGTGCATGATATGAAACCGGTTCGACCGGTTCCCTTGACGAATTATTGTGGTATTTTTTATAAAAATATTTGATCCATTTCGCATATGAATATCCCGGGACAGGGAATAAATTAAACCCCTTTTTGGGATGCAGCTGGACAAGTTTCGGGTGAATTCAGGTAGGATTTCAATTAAAATCGGTGGAGGGAGGTAGGGGAAGTAGATCAGCATCCTCTGGACCCCTCTTGACACAATCGCAATCAGAATCCCAAACACGGAAACTAAAAAATAGAAAACAGAGATGATCGCCACATTGTGAGAACACAATCGGCAAACGCCAGTCACCAACCGATCTCCATTCATTACGAGGCATTCATCTTTCACCTTTTTTTATTGTATTACTTCACCCTTTCACCGAGCCACGTTGACAAAACTGTTGCCTTAGTGCCTAATGCCGCATTATCCTTCGGCTGGGATTGTGTCCTGTGAAGTGACATTCCGTCTAATTTGAATATTGCTGCCGCCGCCGTCGTCGTTTCCCACGATTTATGCTTATGATTTGCCAGCGGTCCTTTTCTTGGGCCTCTCCACTCGACAATCCCATCCTTAACCCTGCTCATTCTATGCTAATGCAGTTGCCATAAATTCGCTTCCTTCAGACCTGGTGGTCCTGGCTACAGGTTCGCCATCCTGGCGAGTGTGTTCCCCTCTGAACTCATATTCGTATGAGGTCCTTTGTCTGAGGTCCGTAATTGTCGTAGAAATTATTTACACATTTTTAATTGGCTCTCAAGTGGCCGGGCACCTCCTGCTGATATTTCGCTATTTCTTCCTAAATCGATTGCTTAGAATCCTCATTAGCGACAAAAGACTTTTTATTTATTCATATCTTCTGGCTAAATTTATTTAAATGAATGCTTGATATTTACATAAAGCAAAGATATTATACTATATGTGTAAACTCACGAATGAATGGTAAAAATTTAAAGAGTTTAACAAAAATTCTTTGTGGAATACAAATTATCTCAAAAGTATAGTAACATATTCCACACTTTTCTATGATGTCTACATCTTTTAGATCTTTCGCTAGAAGAACATAATTTCTATGGCCCATTCATTTCCACTTTCCAGTGACAGTGAAATGATCTACCTTTGGTTCCATTTGAGTGCCACTTTGCTGCGGCACTTTTGACCTAGTCCTTTAATTTGGAACCGCCTCCGATTGATTGTCCCGCCATTCGAGGTGCACTTGTGGGGTTTGAGGCTGCGTTGAAACCCTGTGGAGTATCATTTGCTTTGCTGGCGCGGGGGGGAGCGAGTGAAAAACGCTAAAAAAAAAGTAATTATGCCGACTAAGAGCTTCATCAGACATCCCATTATGCGGCCTGCACTCGACACAAACACACATGCCTCCACCGAAGGAAACAAAAGCTGGGTGGGCTACCTTTGTGCGAACCACAGCGGCGCCGCCCACTACACGCCCACCGCCCCTTTTCAACGTCATCATAAATGTTTGCATATGAAGTGCAGGGCGATGGAAGAAATGGGGGTGTGGCATGCACTTGAGTTGAGGCATTGAAAAGAGGAGAAAAACCTTGCGTTGGGATTAAAAATGCAGCGCATTGAATTTGCACAGCCTCCGCAAGCCATGCCTCTGATTTTTCACCACCGCCAGCCTCCATTTGCAACAAATAATGATGCACTTGAAAAACTCTCTGTGTGTGTGTGTGCAAAACAACAGCGGTAGAAGTTGCAAAAAAAAAAAAAAAAACGCAGAAAAATATATCATTAAAAGCTTCCCCTGCTCTATGCCGAAATCCTCGTTCCTTCGTCCTGGATGGGAACATCGCGTTATTAGAGCCAAAGAACCGAGGGAGCCGCTCCTTACCGACATCCGTGCCATTAATATTTCATTTAACGCTGCAATTGTCCCAAGAGCAATACCATCCGCGGCCACGCCCCTGCTTACACCTACATACCTACGCCCCTAAATAGCCTTAAAATGTTTAATTCATTTTATGCGATTTCATTCAGCTCGGGTTTTAATTATGAGCAGGACCAGTGCTGACGTCGCCTCGAGTGGATAGTCAGCCGCAGAGGAAGGCGAGTACGGAGTGAGATGCACGGAGAAAATATCAATTAATATAATAAATAAAATTACAATAGTAAGAGCTTGAAAAGTCTAAACATTTCCATGAGGAACAATCAAACCAAACCAAATAGATTGGCTCCGTAAAGTAAAATACTCAGTATAAAATATTATTTACACAGACAAATATATTACCAATTGCACAGCCACAAAATGTATCTAACTTTAAGTATAAAATCATACATATATACTTATAATTCTCAGTGCATTTGTGTAGATGCTAGTCAACTGACTTGTGTAATTTGTGCATAAGTTTCATTTCCTTTGGGGGCGACATAATCTTCTGTTGCTTACTCCGCCCCACGGCTAATGCCGTCCATGTTGGCTCCTGCTCCTTCTGATCCAGCGACTCCAACTGCTTCTCCACCTGCTCCTCCATCTGCCCTCCGTTTCCACCAGCTGCACGGTGTGCACCACCATCTGAATCCTTGGGCATCCACTTTTTCAGGCGGTGTCAGCTCTCTGGGCTCGAAAAAATTGTCTCAATGGCCTTGCCCGGTCTGGTTTGGTCTGTGATTATGCACTTGACGTGCATAAAGCTGAATTTTAATTACGAGTAAATATTTAAACCATTAAGCTCGAAAAGTATGCTGCAGGCTAAGCAGAAGACATTGGTGTACCAGAATGAAAAGTGAGGAGGATGAGGTGTCCAAGTGGTTGTCGCTGGGTTTTCTCAGGCGGTTTTGCTAAGGCTAAGGAAATTAGAACGCACTTGAAGACAAGTAACATGAAGCTGAAAACTTAATTATAGCCATAATGACATCAAGTAAGGCAGAGCACTTAGACAACAAAATTTCTAATTGAGTGCTAATGGAAAAAGCCAATATATCAAGAAAAGTAACTTATTAAATATGTAGTCATGTTTCATTCAGTTTGAAATTAATATAAAATATTGTATTGGGGATTGTATTGTATAATTCAGAAGAGATACTGTCGCATTTAAGATCAACAACTTTTAATATGGATTCTCTTTAAATTTCCATTTAAAGCATTTAAATTAATTTATGAAAAAAAATGCCAGTCAATAGCAAGTGTACTTTTCAAACTTTTCCCGTAAATACACATTTTTTGCTTTGTTAATTCTCTGATTAATTTGAACAAGAACAGAGGAATATTTTATTAATTGTTAAATCCTTGGTTGGGGGCACTCAATTAAAAGTTTCTGCATCAGACGAGTGTCGATAACAGTGGCGGTCGAAAGTGTGTGTACATGGGTAATCAATGCCAATATAAACAGGAATCACTCATCGATCGATGTTAATAAATAAAAAAAAAGATGGGGCGAAAATATTTATAAAAATGCGAGAAACAAACGAGCGCAGAGTCGGCAAAACTTTTCAACAAAGCCATAAAAAGTGGCGGAATATACAAATGGAAAAAATAATTCCATTTTCCAGAGAGGTGGGAGGACCTATGCTTTTTTTCCATGCTTGTTGTTAGCTGTTTGCCTGCTGCCTGCTGATTATGTGTATTTGCATGCTAAACCAGTTGTCCTGCTGTCCCCGCTCCCTTCGTCCTTGAGCAGTAATGGTCGAAAGTGCCAACCATCACCACCCAACAACTCCCCCCTTGTCTACGCCTTGTTAACGTAATTTCCATAAAACATTTTGTTACTTATTTATCTTAATTAAAATAAATTTACATTTTTCTAATTTAAGAGCGCGACGAAGGAAAAACAACAACGTCAACTAGTCAGTCGTGGCCCCCAGAATTCTCCGCCCCACACCCTTGCCTCCCCTTGACGGGCATTAGAGAGCGACATTTTCTTAACAAGCCAAAGGACATTTGCTGTCCTATGGGGAGAACGGCGAGCCATCTCGCACACAAAGGTTCCAGGACGAAACACAACAAGGAAGGCGAAGGAAAAGCGTCGCAAAAAAAGCTGGAAAAACTCATCGTAATGGAAAGTTGCCTGGCCTCCTCGCTCGGATCTCATTAGCGCCAGTTGCCACGAGACTGAGTCTTAAACTCAGGACGTCAAGTCCTGGACTCTACTCGTACTGAGAAATCCGGCGTCCTGGGTCCCCGGGATGGGTATAAAATTAAAAGCTGATGAGCTGAGCGCTGGACAAAATAAAAAGATTTCTTTACGTCTTTGCGTAGTTTATATCAGTAATTTTTTTCCACTCCTCTGATTTCTAAAAAGACGAAACGAAATGTTTGCCCCGATGGGGGAAAAATGCGACAGGAAATATGATCAGCGAAAGGAATAGACGCAATGGGCAGAAAAGACGGTTCGATAAAAGGACAACAGACACTTTTAATGAACTGAGAATGGAGACCTAGATGAAGGTAAAAGAACACAAGATAACTTGCCTAATTGTGTGCAATTTATGTTTTATAAGGCATCTTTAGTAGTAAGTAGAATCATGAAAAATATATATGATGTACTTATGTATTTAATATGAGCAATATTACGAACCTTAACTAACTGCTCTTTTTGCTGATGAAAATAAAATTTTCATCATTTTTGCAAACATAATAGTGTTACTATTTTGCGATAGTATATTACTTGCTTGCATTATATCTTTCACTTCTTTTTTAATAACGTACAGTTGACTCGCCAATGACTAATCATTGGCCTGACATTAGCCGCCTTGTTGGCCCCGTACAGTGAGCCCGCAATCCTGGCATAAACAAGGCAAATCGGCAATAAATCAAAAATCAATACAGTCAACTCAACGCCATTTTGCATTCGATGGTGGGAGTTAAAGGGCGTCAACAGAAACCAATACAAAGGACATAAGTAAATCTACGTTGGCCCTCTCGCTCACTGCCAGTTCATCCGTCTCTGTCTGTCTCCGCTGGCTGACAAGAAATGTTAGAAAAGAAACAAGCCGAAGAAATCGGGGCCGGGGGGTATAAAAAACAGCATCCACCCGCCAGGACACAAGTCCTGAACGAAGGGAGGAGTCAAGCCAAGGGAAGCTTGAAAAGAAACAGAGTTGGAGAGAAAAAAGAAAATAAAAAGTAAATTCAAAGCAAACGAGACTAAAATTATAAAAATTGCCCTCCTGGTGGTTCAGAGTGTGCCTGTGCCCACCTCCAAAGTTTCGTCCTGCTGCTCCTGATGATGATGATGATGATGGTGATGAGGAGGACAAGGACCAAGGACCAAGAGCAGGACCAAAACGAAACGAACGCGATTCCAATACGGGACATCAACGTCACTGAGGGTGGATGGTCCGAGTTCGAGTCCATATCCTGGGGGTGGTACATAAGGACCTTTCCCTCCCTCCTCCCTCCTTTATATGCAGGAGCCATTATATACACACAGCACTCGCTTCTTCGCCTTGTGTATACACTATATAGCAATGGCCCGCAGCGTCAATGGACCAAAATAATAACGACTAACGGCCTGTTAAGGGAAAATGCAACGAACTATGGGGCAGGGGGCTTGGCCCAATGGGGATGGGGCCTAAGGGGTGGGGGCACGAATGGGGCAGTGGATGGGGACAGGAGGCTGGGTGGCCAAGGTTTTTTAAGTGGTCGCGCGTGACGTGCACATCGGAGTTGTGCACCGAAAAAAATTAGTAACTATAATTATTAGTATTTATAAAATGACACAATGAAGTAAAATATTTAATTCTTAATAAATGGTATGAAAATAAGTTATTTAACTCGCAAGTTAACTTTTTAAAACTATGGACTTGTCGTAGTATCTACATACATCCATTCCTTATAGCCAATAATAAATATGAACCAATTCAAACAGAAAGCGCATTAATTTGTTCCAGTGCACGGAAAGTTGTGACATGGAGGGCATCTCCTGCTGACGTGGTATTTGCCAGCTCCGACTCTGATCGGTTGGCCGCCATGGCAAAACAAATTTTTATACCACCCCCGCCCACTTATTTGCACACAAAACTCTTGTTACTAGCTGCCATTATGATTTTGAAAAGCCATTGCCATTCCACCCCCTCACTCTCGACCATTTTTTTCTACACCCACCCGCACCGCTCCGCTCCGTTTTTGCTCATTGAAAAACTGTGAAATTTTATAATAAGCATTTTTTTGTTGGTTGTTGCTGCCAGATTATTGTCGATGATTGTGATTGCGTTTTATGTTGTTCCTTTTATTACCAGGTCAGAACGGGGAGTTCTCTTTTGGCTGGATGGTATCCCCATTTGCTGCTTTTATTTGCGTCCCCGTTCTTGGCGCTTTTTTATGTGGATGGTGCTGTAATATTCCTTTTGAAAAAAATGCCATTTTTGTTTGGCTCGTGTGCCTCTACAGATGCCGGATTTTTGTGCTCGGCCAGGCGCTATTGGTCTCCATTTAAGCTTATTAATTTTAAATGCGATTTTTAATTAAATATTATCAAAGCGTGTCGAGGGCGTCATTAAGTTTGAATGCCTTAGATGTAGCGATTGGCGTTGATTTGCAGGGAAGAGCTGTGTTGGGTAGATTGTTGAAGGGATTCTGAAAATCCCTATTAACGATTCGATTTGCAGCAAGCGGATGAATTGAGATGGGCAGAGAGAGGCGCTTTGCTAATTCAATTATTGCTGTATGTGGTTCTAAGTAAGGCAAAAAATTGATACGACATGCTGATGACCTGGGAAATATAATAATAGTAGAAAAAATAAAAACTATTTTACATTTCCTCAAACCTTCATATAGGTAACCAAGGATATGGGCGGAAAAGTCGGCGGTCTTATTGAAGCTGGTTTCTGACTTCTCATGATTAGTAACTTCAACATGGTGCAATAGGATTTGCTGCACTGAAACCACTTTTGATTGTAAGCGGCATCTCCCACTTTCAAGCTCTACAAATTTTTGTGAATTAGAAGTATATAACTACATAATGTTTTATTTAAACCTTACCGCGGCAATTAAAGTGTCTCCATAGTAGCACACCATAAATACCTGAACCATAGAGGTCATCAAAAAAATACAGTAAATAATAATCACTTCCACTGTTGATTCGGTGACCTGAAAGGCTATGAAACAAATCTGCATGGATGCCATAAGGAAATTAAGCAGCAATGAGAAACTATAAAGGTCGTTGACGTGTTCGCAGAGTCTAAAGAAATATATTTAAATGAACATGAATTTGGAATATGCTGAAGTATATTTCACTCACTTAAGGCACTTGTCATGGTATCTGATAATGCCAATAAGAAACTCTATATTCTCTTTGTCCTCATTCGAATTACATGGATGATCCTCTAATCGCATGGATATATAATTAAAGTGCATACATATCTGGGTAATTACTACGACGAGCAGAAGATCGGCGCAGAGAAAAGCGATACCCGCTAGATAGGCCCCATGGGCTATATCCCAGTACACGATCCAGTATATCAAATTATTTTTCGTGGCATTGAAGGGAAACCAGATGAGGAAACCAAAATTTCGATCAAAGGTGTCGTAGCCCAAGAAATTAAATTTCACGGAGGCCTTGATGGCCGGATAAAATGAGAACGTAGTCGTATAGGCCAGGCAGAGGAAGGTGAATATATTGATCACACGTTTCATGGTCTTTTCAAAGTTCGCCAATTTGTATTCCTTCTGCCTTGCCAGGGTTTTCGGATGCATATCCTCCAAATCATCGAGTAGCATAATTAGTGTTTTCTTGCCTCTAATCATGGCAGCTTGCTTAAAATCAGCAACCAGAGAAAATCCGATACATGGAGCCACGGCAATGGCCAATCTAATGGTTTCAAAGTCCTGAATCGAGTTGTAGAAGAATACCAGTTCGCCGATCACCAACAGATTAAAATTTATGAATCCCGCATATAGATAGATCTTGAAGAGAAGCGATTTCAGTGGATTCGTGGATCTATGAGCGTAGATATCCTCTCCAATCGTTCTGTAAAACTGTACTGGCACTCTCATCAATTCCATAAAGGTCCTGGCTGTATTGTCCTTCACCGTTTCCATTTAAGTTTTTACTTTTTGGGGAACTTTACAGAGAAAATTTCGAATAGAAACTGTTTGTGGTCAGACCTTGGCGTTGGTCTTATATAGTGGGCGGCGGTGGGCGTGTCTGCTAAGTTTTTATGCCCCATCATGTCGCGCCTTGAAAAGTGTTGATAATTGTGCCTAAACTTTTAACTAACCGATGTAATTAGCTGTGAACTTTTCTCACTTCTTACAACCAGCTGAAAAGGTTCTCAAAAGGGAAAAGCCAGGGAGGCTAGGAGAACAGGAGTCGACCTTCACCGGCCACTAATCAACATGAATTGCAACAAAAGATGTCTGCATCTTGGCACCTGCATTGTACACTGAACCAAAAGTGTGGAATGTCGAAACAAAAATGTGCAATGTAAGTAGATTTATATAATAATTTAATATATAATATTGACCAAGTTTTGTAGTTAGTTACTGTTATTATATATTAATTTTATTATTTTTTTTTATATCCCAGTACACGATCCAGTATATCAAATTATTTTTCGTGGCATTGAAGGGAAACCAGATGAGGAAACCAAAATTTCGATCAAAGGTGTCGTAGCCCAAGAAATTAAATTTCACGGAGGCCTTGATGGCCGGATAAAATGAGAACGTAGTCGTATAGGCCAGGCAGAGGAAGGTGAATATATTGATCACACGTTTCATGGTCTTTTCAAAGTTCGCCAATTTGTATTCCTTCTGCCTTGCCAGGGTTTTCGGATGCATATCCTCCAAATCATCGAGTAGCATAATTAGTGTTTTCTTGCCTCTAATCATGGCAGCTTGCTTAAAATCAGCAACCAGAGAAAATCCGATACATGGAGCCACGGCAATGGCCAATCTAATGGTTTCAAAGTCCTGAATCGAGTTGTAGAAGAATACCAGTTCGCCGATCACCAACAGATTAAAATTTATGAATCCCGCATATAGATAGATCTTGAAGAGAAGCGATTTCAGTGGATTCGTGGATCTATGAGCGTAGATATCCTCTCCAATCGTTCTGTAAAACTGTACTGGCACTCTCATCAATTCCATAAAGGTCCTGGCTGTATTGTCCTTCACCGTTTCCATTTAAGTTTTTACTTTTTGGGGAACTTTACAGAGAAAATTTCGAATAGAAACTGTTTGTGGTCAGACCTTGGCGTTGGTCTTATATAGTGGGCGGCGGTGGGCGTGTCTGCTAAGTTTTTATGCCCCATCATGTCGCGCCTTGAAAAGTGTTGATAATTGTGCCTAAACTTTTAACTAACCGATGTAATTAGCTGTGAACTTTTCTCACTTCTTACAACCAGCTGAAAAGGTTCTCAAAAGGGAAAAGCCAGGGAGGCTAGGAGAACAGGAGTCGACCTTCACCGGCCACTAATCAACATGAATTGCAACAAAAGATGTCTGCATCTTGGCACCTGCATTGTACACTGAACCAAAAGTGTGGAATGTCGAAACAAAAATGTGCAATGTAAGTAGATTTATATAATAATTTAATATATAATATTGACCAAGTTTTGTAGTTAGTTACTGTTATTATATATTAATTTTATTATTTGAATGTTTTAAACATTTAGTTTTGCATTAAGCTTCAGGAATCCGATAAAAATGCACCAATTAAGTTCAAATCCGTTAAGTTCATTCATGCCTAGCTCTCAAACAAAGGGCCCCAAAAGGTGTGGCAATGAAAAAGGACTACTCTACTTTGGACCATAATGAATGTGTTGAATGAAATGAAAATAATTTTTCTTGTTATCCTGCCTCGGCAGGAGCACAAATTGAGCGGAAAATAACTAATAAAGTCGGACGTGGATGGAGGCCATGAATAAAATGCAAGGCTCTCCCAGGCATTTGCCAAGATTATGGCTGGGAAATTGTGGGTGGGTAGAGTGGTGAAAATTCAACCAGCCATAGAGCATTAGAGGGAATAATGGGGCGGAGGTAGGTGGGGTCAGAAGGAAGCCTTCGCCGGGCACGTGCAAAATGGCAGCTGAAAATTGAAATGCTGCCGATGCCACAATGGGTAATTTTCATTTCAATTTTCACAGTTTTCCTCCACTCCGCTGGTCTGACAATTTTTTGCTCATTTGCAGTTTGCATTTGAGAATTGAACTTGTGCCCGGAGCGAACAATGATGTTTCAGATGATGATGGAGAATCTACCAGGATTTTTTCCGCTCGCCATCGAAGAAAAACTTTATCCCGCCAGCTGCGTGTGGAAGGAAAAAGTTTGGGAAATGTAGAAAATGTTTGCATCATATTGAAAACTCTTGGCATTCTTCTCCGTTTACGTTGCCATGGCCCCTTCGTAACTTTAGTTTGTTTCTGGATTTAATAAAATGGGCGGAACAGGAAAGAAATTCTAGGTTGTCACTTTGAAAAGTTTGGAGAGTTTCTATAGAAGTACATATATATTTGCAAATTAACATAATGGCTTTTACGACGGAAAATTAGATTTTCTAATACACACTAATTTTGATGAAAATATATAAAAGCATGAGGGCTTACAATTAGGCCAGCTTACATTATTGTAACATTATAATTATTTATTTATAAATAATGTATTATTCTTAATAACTTTGCTGCAGATACGCAAAATATGTTTGATAATAGATTTGTTTCCATTTTTCAATCTCGTTAATACATTTTAAATGATTCATTTTCAATTACCAGCTTCGATTAATTAGCACAACTGTCAGAAATGTTAAATGAATACAATCGTACTTTCATACATATATCCTTTACGGCTCAAGTTATTTCGACTCAATTATATTCCCCTCGTAACCGTAGCTACTTTGTTAGTTTTGAGACTTTTTAATTGAGGGGTAACTTTGAGTTGGGCTTGAGTTAGAGTTTGAGTTCGAGTGAATTAAGTTCTACGTTTTGCCTTTGGCGATGTTCTGCTATGTTTTCAGCCCCTTTGAGAATTCTATGTTTCTACATTGGTTTTCCCCTTTCAGAAACTCTTCCCATTGAAAATGTGTCTCTGCTAAGCCACTGAGAACACTTTGTCCTGCCAACAGGGGGCGCTGGTGAGCTGTTCAAGGATATGCAAATTATATCTAATCATTTTTATTTTTCTTCCTTTAAAACAGATTTATCTATGTTGCTTTTATCAGCCGGTAGACGGCGTCTGTACACGTTGAAATTTATATTCTCATTGTAAAACTCAAAATAAGTACATGACCCGCTGTTAGTTTAAATAAATGTTTATTTATATTTTAAAATTTGTAGGTCCGATTTAAGAACCCCTTCCTTATTCTTTCAGTTTGCAAGTACATTTTTTATTTTTTTGTTTCATTGCAGCATTTTGAAGAGCTGCACTTAAGCGCAGATTTTAATTACTTTCCGGCTGACTGGCAACGGAAGGAACAGAAAAAGATTCTTGGGATGGGGATTCCATTTGTTCACATGGACGGGGTGAAGACGAAAGGCAAATGCAAGGGGGTGTGTATCCTTTTTGCAACATTTAGAGAATGCATTTATCTGACGGACCCTTGGAGCCGAGAATCTGGCATCTGAATTAGCCGCTCGCCTTTGTAGCAAAAAGAAAAGAGTCCGCCTCAAGTGCAGGGCATTATGTATTCATGGCTAAGAGAAGAAAAGCTGCGACTGTGACACATGTGTGTGCCAAATAGATGGAAGACTGGCGGTTGGGGGTTGGAAAGGACACACACGGGAGCAGCAGCAGTAGCAGTAGAAGGAGCAGGAGGGGCCAAAGAAATGCTGGGCAAGTGCACTTAGCAGCTTGTAGACGCCCCAGTTGACATTGCCACACGCACGCCAGCGTGTCTGCCACTTGGGGGTTGTTTTCTTCGAGCCATAAAAAATTCGCACATGAGCAAAACACACACACACACAAGCACATCGAAAGCGAGACAATGGCGCTGGCAAAAGGAAAAAAGAAAAGAAGAGGAGGGGCTGAAAATAAAGGGTGGGGAGGGGTGGGCAGAGAACCAGGCTCGAAGTGGTTGCTTGCAACCCTGCTGCAATTTTCAAATGGCCCAAACGCTCAAGGCGCAACAACAGCAACGACATGTCCATGTCCTGGCCGCCTTTGTTACAGTTCCTGCTCGCAGGACCCCCTCTTCCATTTCCCGCTTCCGAAGGACCCCCTTCTGTAGCCACGTCCATGCAAGTCCCCACCTCGTGTAATCACAAACATGCTACAAAAGCCAGAAACAGGCTCAAGTTAATGACTTGGCAACATGTTGAGAACGCCACCAGAACACAACTCGGATGCACTTCGAAAAGGCCATGCACTGAAAACATATTATAGGTAAATAGATTCATATAACAAATTGTCAGAAAAAAAGTTACAAAAAAGATAGAACATATTTGATCAACTCCTAAAAGATTATTATAATATATTTTTGAAATTAAAACATCTCAATTCTCATATTTAAAGTAATATGTATTGTTTATGTAGTATTCATAGCTCCTTACATGATAACACAAAATCAAAAAAAAATTATTTTCCCAAGACATTACCGATTGTTAAAACGTATGTTTTAAAATCGTGGACACATATGACATACATTTTCTCGAGTGCAACTGCAGATGAAGTTGAATTCAAAGCTGTATCTGGAGATGGATGTGGGATATGCACCTGCATTTTATTGCATCCTGCCGGAGGGCTGAACAATGGGGCCTTTGTCTATCCAGCCATCCCGTCTACACAGCCAACCAGCCATCCAAACATCCAGCTGTTGGCCAAGAACAATTCCCCTTTCGCGGAGTTAAAGTCGCGATGATCTTGATGGCTAATTGAGCTGGGACAGCTGGGCAGGAATTTGTCCCTGTCTTCGAACGCAACGAATTGTTTACCATATTGAATAGAGAAGTTGGCCGAAGACTTGGTTTATGTTTGAACTCCAATCCCAAATTCCGATGCCCCTTCCCGTCCCGGGATTAATCATCCATCTCCTGGGGGTGTCACGCATGCGCCTTTGTCACCCGTCTGAGCCATGTCAACACTTCGAATGTTTTCTGGCCGCTTTTGGGCAAATAACTTGCTCAGCTGAAATACCGTTAGCGCGGACGGCCTAAAGAGTTGTCATTCAGTTGTCGCCACAGACCACCGTTGGAGATGATGTCGCGTCTCCATCTGTCTCTGGTTTTTCTTTTTTTTGTGTTTGTCCATCTTATTTTAGCCAGGAAAAAAGGCCAAGGAGCTCCAAGTTTGTCTCTTCGGTTTTGCGGCGTGTTGTCGTCTGCAAATTGTTCGCGTCGCTATTATCCAGGGGCATCAATCTCCCGGCAATTGACAGGCCTGCTCCACTGAAAAACAGCCTTTTTATGGCCAAGACGAAATTATTTACTCAGCCAACCACCGCCACCGCAATTGTCAATCTGGGAATTGGCCCCCTTTCGATGCCATTGCAACACCCCCCTTCCCCTACCACCATCGGTGGCACCGCCCCCTTTTCCTTCTTTTCGTGCTGCCCCTGGTTTTATGGCAATTTGATTTGTTGGCAGTTTTTCTGTAAATTGCTGCAAGTCTGCCTTTTGTCTCGTCGCTTAATTTAATTTGTATTTCGGCTCTCGTGTATTTATGGTTAGTTGGCGGTCTTGACTTGATTTTTTTTTCAGCCTCGCAACTGATTGACAGAATTGAGAGGTGGGAAGTGACAGGATTGTCAGGAGTGTCGGCACACGCTGATTGGATGTAAATGATTGTGGGGTTAATGGTTGATCAAATTCGAATACATTTATATTTTGAAAGGGAGTTTGTTAATTGCAAAAATAAGTTAACGTGTACTGAAACTTTTTAAACACAATAAATAGGATATACATATTTTTAAAAAGTTGTATTATTTAAAATTGACATGGTATGATAGAAATAGCCATTATTCATAGTTAAAAAACAATCATATAGTTTGGTGAATTGCCTATTTTAGTTTAATTTATGTATTTTTAAAGCCTTTACAAAAACGTAGTTATTGCAAGAAAAACGTTTTTTATTCGGTGATGTTAAGCAAAAAGCCCTTACCTTTTCCACTTGCCTTTTCCTACCTAGCTCACAGTTCGCTGGCTTTTCAGCTCCATCGGACTATACAACTTTAAGCTGATTTTGCGGTCATAACAGCCCAAGCCCAAAGGCCCCGAAACAACGGCAATCCGACAACTTTTGCCATATCAATGCCATGCAAAAGTAAAAACCAAAAATAAAACAAACAAAAACGGAGCGAAGGAAAGGGCTGCCACTGAGGCTGGACTGGATGGAAAATGTTTGGAAAATGGGGGGAAAACTGAGACTGGGTGCGGGTCCGTTCCATTGCATTTCCGTTGCTTTTGACGCGGTTTTTTCCCACACAGTCGACTCTGCATGCAACAAAAGCGATGAAAACAAAAACAAAACTTTTGCCATTTTTAATTACAGCTCTGAAAAGCGCCGAAAAAAATTCGCAGTTTGCTTTAATTACCGCGCGAAAAGCGAGACAGAGTCTAAAAAGAGTAGTAGGGTTTTTCATATTTTTCCTTTTTTCATTTATATATATATTTTTTTTTCGCTGATGAGGCGCACTTTGATGAAAGAATTGCAGCGACGACTACCTCGCAATTATGCCAACATGGAAATAAAGAAAAGCGAAATAATTCTCGTACTTGAAGGTATCGCAACAACTCCATTTTCGCGGCTGCCCCTCGAGTTCTTGGTTGTTTGGTTGGTTGGCTGGTTGGATGGCTGGCTGCTCGGCAAGTGGAAGTGCATTGAGGCATGCAACGGGAACAGTGCCGCTGAGAAGTCTGCACACACAGCCGCAGCTGCACTTTACCTTTGGCGCGCAATGAGGGGATAAGTCGAATGCGAATCGTACTCCTCATGGCCGCCGCCACGCCCCCAATGCCATGTATGCATTTAAATTCTAAAATGAATGGAGAACTCGCCAAGGGAATTTTTAAGTCTGGGAGGCAGCTAATTAATACTATTACTATTACAAGAACGATTCAAAATATTAGCTGGATTTAGTTTTATAAATAATTTTTTAAAATAATTTCTACATTTTTTTAAACAACATGTGGATCAAAAATCCAAAAAACACAAAGTTAAGGATACCATCTACTACAAAATGAAAAAGCTGTGTGAAAAACAGGAACGCATTCTAGATAGTCCTAGACTTTCCATTCGCAGAGTGGGGAAAATGTGGTGGCATAGCTCGTAATTATGCTGACAAGAGTTTTCTGCCTGAGCTTCTTTGGACTCCGCCAAATGCAATGGAAATGTCATTAATATTCGCGCCCATTAAAATCGACGCCAAGCGGAAAAGTCCCAAAGGACGGGATCCAAAGAGGAGGGGGATTTCTGAGGGGGATTGGTACATCATTGCACTTTGAATGGGCTTCATTAGTGCGGTTTATTGAAACGCCGACTGCTGCATAGATACAATTACAAGTGGATGGCGGTTTGGATATATAGATAGCTGCCATAGATCCCGTAGATACAATTGCAAAAAATTAGTAACCAACTTGCCGGCTGAAGTGGGAGTCCATTGAGAATGGCCACAATGGAACTGATCGGATCTGAAGTGGCCCGAAGTGTAGATAGATGATGCTGAATGGAGCCAATAAACGTGGCAATAAGGAAAATGCAATTCAATGAAACGAGCTACGCAACGAGGAAATGAAGTGTTCAAGTAAACATTGTTGGAGCTCTAATGAGAATGACACCACTGTATTGTTCAGTTAGCCAAAGTTAATTAAATTAGAAAATAAATATTACGATTTTGAAGAGCCATCAATTGAACAAAGTTGCGAATCTCCAACTGAAGCCTAAATAAATGTATTAGGTTAGTGCCCATTAAAACATAGATATTGAAAACCTCCTAGCGATGGTTTAACTACTTCCATTACAAACATTCATTATCTACATCATTTCCAATTTCAATCAACGGTTTTTCCCCCTGGTCTCTTAATTTGAAATGAGCTCACATCAATTTTAATTACCATCTAAATACGAAGCCAGCTCCCTTTTTCATTTCTTGGCTTTCGATACGCCCCTCGGAATTATCTTGGCCATCATTTGCAGCGTGCGTTGAAATAATTTGCGTTAATTTTTCGGTATTAACAAGTGAAGTCTTAGTGCCCCTGTCTGCTGGCTTCAAATGGTTATTTCTTATTTTTGTTTCGAAGAGGATGGACCGGCGCCTGCAAGCGGCAATTAATCATAAGCTGGCTACCAACTACCAAAAAAAAAGAACACCCGAAACGGCTTCCCTTTTGGGCTGAGTCTTTCGCTTTTTTGGCCAGCAAATGTAAACAAAATGCACGCCCCGTCGTCATTCGGATCGTCATCGCTGTCTGGCGCAGACAAATGGTTGGCCAAATGGCTAAATGGCCAATGGGCCAATGTGACTGCCAACTGCAGTGGCTTTTTCTTCTTTTTTGGGCCCTCTCCCTAAAAAGTCGGTTTTTGGCATGGCAAGAAATGTGCATGTGAAATAAAGTCTGTGGCTGAATCGGCTTTCACATGGGGGTTACGCTGGTCAGATGTGAACGGGCAGTATTTTGACATGGCCAAGTGAGAAATTTATAGGCCACGCACTGGGAAAAATATTTTTCGAAACATACCAAAAATAAAAGATAAGTAAGACCGAAAATTTAAGTCAAAAAGCGGAGTTATTACTTTGTTGGTTGTATTATTTAAGACTGTCACTTGAATGCTTCTTCGAGTGCACTTCCACCTGAAAATCTTAGCTCCTTGGCAACTATTGTCTAGTGCATCAGCGTAAGGTTATCGTCTGTTGGGCTTGTTTTAAGCTTGACTGCTTGGCAGTCGCGTTTTCTGAGCCAACGCTTAATGCGCTTTTAAACATGCAAATTGGCTCATTATGGGCCACGTTTAAGACTCCTATTCATGGGTGCGACTTAATTAGCCCGGTTAATTGCAAGGCGCTACCGTTTGCCGCGCGTTCTCGATTCCAGTTTTAATGGCCTGTTAATTGAGCCAGACCACTCAAAAGCCAACACTCGGCTTTGTTTCTTCTCGATTTCGGGGAATTTCGAGTTGGGTTTATGATGCTTGAAATTGATTTGCTCGCTAGGAGTACAGGTTGCATTTGCTCAGTTCGGAAAAAAGATTTTGATCTAAATGGGAAAGGAAAGGAAGCATTTATAATTGCACTCCGTTAATTACTTTAGGTTTTTTTTTTTGGATTAATGTAACCCAATTAAGATTAAATTTTATGCAAAACCATGTTATGTTTCTGTTTTTATGTTATGCCTAAATAATCGCTTCATTTGTTAATTTGAGGTAATTATTGAGATTATCGTTGCTTTATTTATTATTTGTTCATTTTAATGTCGTGTTTATTTCCAATTGCATTTAAAAATACATACATGTCATTCCATTACCCCATAATTTTTATAAGGTGATCCGATACTGATATCTTTTTGTTTAATTCATCCATCGAGCCCCGTAATAAGCCACCACTTGACTGACTGAATGTAACACGTATTTACGATTCATGAGAGTCAACTGCAGGGCACAATTAAATTGGCAAATCCCTCCGACAGGCTGGCAAACTGACAATGCAAATTAGCACTTATGCCATTGATTATTGCCAATTGCCAATCGATTCGCACACAAAAAAAGGACTCGGCAATCGAAAGGAGGCTGAGTGCCACAACAAAGGCAAACAAAACCGATGTCCTGTTGTAAAATGAACAAAGGAACGTTGCAATTAAACCGAACAGATCCCAGAACCCTGGGTGTCTGTAACACACACTCACCCCAAGGACATCGTCGATATTCCTCGACTGCATTTGCATAATTTCCATATAATTCTCTGTCGTCCCGTTAGGAGAATACAAAGAAAGGGTTTCGATCTAAGCGGTGAATATTTCCCTATGCAAATTTTCTGGCGGCGTGTGAAAATTCTATGCCGCTCGCAGAGTCAAGACATCTGCTCCTGGTTTTATTTGCCCAGCGATGCTGTTGATTCCATGCACCTTAGATGTCCTCCCATCTCGATGTTCACTGCAGTCTATAAATATTCAGGCGCTGCATTGACAGGCCGCCCTGCTAAAAGTTTTTCCTGACCAAAGTTTTTCCTCTGCCAGTGCTTAAAACAATAAAAAGAACTGGGGGAGAAAACAGCAAGCCAAGTGAACTGTAATAAGAGATGGGGGTAAAACGGTGCCGGAAAAGTTAGCGAATCATTTGGCGTTTTATGTTACGCTGATTCGCGTGGCCACGCAAAGTTGCAACAACTTGCCGGAGTTTAAAGTTTACTCACCACAAAATGAACCTCAACGCAAAAAACGAAATAACAAAATAAAGTAGCACAAAAACTATTGGAGCTAATATGGAACTATTGGAGAAAATAACGTAAGAAAATAACGTAAAAATAAAGAATTGCAGTGGCTTTCCCCTTTATATATTTTTTAGTTATATTTTTATTTTTTAAGCTTTTGGATTAATAACATGGAATAATACTATATCGTAATTATTGAGATATCTAGTGTTGAATATTGCAATAATATATTAATTCATTGTAATTTGAAATTAAAGTAATATAAAAAGCTGTAAAGATTTAAGCTCAATCCAATGCGAACCCCTGTTAACAAAATATTTTCTCTTCAGCCCCAACCCATTTAACCCGTTGAAACCATTGTTGAATTGTTAACTCCCCTCCCCCCACAAACCAACACAAATGAATTCCTCAATCTTGCAGCAAGTCGTCAGTTTTCTATTGCTGTTCGCCCAGTTCCTTTTTGGCAACCAACTCGATGTCCTTTCACTCAAGGACACGCACACAGCAGCATCAGAGCTCGCACATGGAAAACTCTCAGCCACGCCCACTGTTTTCACAGCTATGTAAATTAATTAAAAACGTTGTCCTTCGTTTCTGTGAACCCGTTACAAGTGACGGCGAATTGCTTCGCAGGCAGATAAGTGAGAGAGAGAGAGCAAACAGATTGAGAAAGAGAGGCATTGATGGAGAGCGGTTAAAAGAGAATTTCCCGAATTTTCCGAGAGAATGTTAATTGCATTAGCGCCTGTGAACTTTGACCCCCCACTTCAATTTGCGGTCAACACTTCAGTTTTTTCAACACTTTCGTAACGAGGTCAGCGAAGCGCCACCTGGTGTACCTTTTTCGCAGAATTTCCTCTCCCTTTTCTAGCCAAAAAAAAAAATTTTGCGTAAATACTTTCGTGGCGTTAATAAACTTTTTTCCTTTTGGCCGTTTAATGGGACAGTATTTCCTTCTCCTTCACTTCATTTCCAACCTTTGGGTCTCGACCTTCGAAGTGGGGTGGCATTTCCAGCCCGACTGCCTTTCCTTCACTTCTTCTCTTTTCGCCTTCGTCCGTGACAGTGAAAATGATAGCAAGGACAAGAAAAGTGGCTAATTAGGTTTTTGCCCCGGCATCCTTATTCCTGTGACGTCACCGTTCTTGCGGGTGTAATTCGGTATGAAATGAAATTAGTTGGGTGGATTTTTGGGTGGTTTTGCTATGGCCAACGCTTTATAATGAGTTTTTGTTTTTATTTTGTTTGGGTCTGGGTCTCCGGGTTCCACTAATTTGCATTTTCCCTTCTTTTTTTTTTTTTGGTCAAGGTCAATGTCAACATAAATTCACAGCTGGGTCAGGGTCACGGAAATTGTGATGATGAGCAGGGCGAAGGTCTATTTAGTGATGTTTATAATTTAATAAGGGTCACCTCTTGGGTAAAAATGTAGAAAACCGTGCTAAAAGGAAATAAATTAATTAATGGAAATATAACCGTTTCCTGTTCCACTTGTTGATATCAAAGCTTTTCAATTATAAGGTCTACATATATAAATTAGTTTGATCTTAAACCCACGAAAGAATATTTGTTGAATAATTATTTAAATATATGTACACAACTTTTTATAATTCCATGACGACTATGAAAGTCAGTAAAAAACCGTTTCCTTTCAAGTTTTCAATTAAAGTTTTCCTTTATCTTCCCTCTATCAGTCTCAACCACTCGAAATGCTTTAAGTACTAAGATCCCCCTGTTTTTTAAGTAGATTTTCATTCCTTTCAAGTTGTGACTTAACCGAAACTGTACTCACATCTGCCTCTCTTTGCCCTCTTTTTCTTGTACTTTTCCACTTTTCCTCTGCCTATATGTGTGTGTACGCATATTTGCACAGAACAGCCTCCCCATTGAAAACTCACAAGTTACCGCCCACCATTTCCAGTTGTTACTGCCCCCGAACGCAAGTTTACCAACATTTTCGCAAATCAACGGCAGACAAAAATCTTTTATTCAAATTTTATTTGATTGCTTTGCGATTTTCGCTGTTGTTCAGAGTGAATAAGAAAGGTATGTCGAAAAACGAGAAAAAAGGACACAGGACAGCAACTCCACGGAAAGAGACGCATGAGAAATCAGCATTGGAGGGTACTGAAAATATTATTTCGAGGACGACAACTTAGGGTTATTGTTCAATTTAAGCACGCAGACAGTGGCTGCAAAAGAGTGGAAAAATTTCACGTCGCTGGACCGGACAGCCGAAAGAGAAAAGCTTGGAAAAGTTCCGAATCAGCAGGATAAGTGCAGGACGAAAAGCCAGTCTGATGGCAAGTCAGATGGACAGAAGGACACAAGTACAGACAGCCAGTCACTTGCAGTCATAGACAAATTTGGCAGCGAAGTAGTGGCAGCATTGCTTTAAGACAAGAAAAGGAGTTAAGAATACAGGAGCTATATTTAAAAGAAGAAAAGACTATGGAGGTATAGGAATTATGTAATATTGGGAAACATAAAGATCATTTTTAATATAGCCTACTTCTAAAGTTGAAGCCTCAGCCGAAATCATTAAACAAAGTAACTATGTAACTCACTGAACTTGCAACAAAATTGCATTTGCATTAAACTCTTTAACCGCCGCGGCTGATTATTAAATTTTTCACATTAACAACGTTAGTGGCGGCGGCCTGGGCCGAAACAAAATCTAGATAAATATGCCGGCCAGATACGGGCGTTGGTAGTACCAAAGGGGGCGTGGCGGGGCAGGTGTAGGGGGGCAGTCAAGCGCAAGGTTCAATTTTGAGGCAAACATTTCGCTCCAGAAACTCGGGACTTGCGAACTCGGGAGACCCATAAGCTGGGAGCGCCAGTCAGTCGTCTATAAATTATATCCGTTCCAAATTGAAATGCGCGTTAAAATGCAGTTAACTTGGTCGTTCTGCTGTCTCTGGTCCCTGGTTCTGGCCATGTTGTTATGGCCACGGCGGCAGAACTGCCGTTTTATGGCCCTTTCCATCCTCATCGCCTTTATGCTCCCGCTCCTGTTTTACAGTTTGTGCGCACATAAAAATAGAAAATGGCTCTGAGCACTGCCGGTCGCCTGGACACGAGCACATTAGAGTCCAGCTCCTATTTTCCGCATTTTCCATTTCCCAGCCACATTGTCCCAGCGTCCACCTGTTTGCCCCAAATGTCGATGGTCCGTGCCAAAAATAAAAAAAAAGGATAAAAACGCAAAGGGCCAGCCAAATTTCATGTTAAGCGAAGACAAAGACAATAGCTGATGGGAAAATAAAGAGGAAGTTTGGAAAACGATATCATGGGAAATCGATGGTTATAGCTGGATATGGTTAACTGAATATTAATATAATGGCTAATAGCTATATAAGTTATCGCCTTGTATTTTATATAGTGTTGGCAACTTAAATTTAAAGACAATTTTTTATTAATTAACTGGGAGGAGTATAAAAGTGGAAAACATCAATTAGATTACCTTACTAAAAAGTAACCTTTCCCAACAAGTAATGTTCCCAATCCTCAGTTGAATCGCTATCAAAGCCACTGGAGGGCCAGAGGTGCTCCTTCTCCGCTGCGTGTGCCGCTCAAGTGTTAAGCTTATGTCATCATTGAGGCATGAACGAGCTTTGGACACGCTGCCTGATTAAGCATACGCCATGTGCAACAGAGGACTTAAATTTTAAAGAGTCGAATAGGAGCTACCGAAGCAATTGGCAAATAATGCTAAAAGCAAATGCCACAGCAAACGGCAGGGGAAAAAACTATTCAAGGCTTTTCAAAGGCAAAAAGTTTCCCAGCAAGAAGATGAAAATGCCACGCAATTTGAGGAAAATGCGTGCAAAGTTTTGAGGTTACGAGCGTACAAACATGGCGGCCCGAAATGGAGTTGCTTGTAAATACATTTGCTGAAATTGCTGAATAAATGTGCAGCCTTTTTGCTAGGGGTTCGGGGGAAAAAGCCATTTCGCATGGGTGGAAAAACTAACAAAGGCCACATAAAGAAAATTTTCCATTTTATATGGAAAATAGGAAAAACCCGGACGGGCAGCACACGCACAAAGATACGGGGCGGATACAGACAAATCCACCACCACATGCATGTGTGTATTGCTTTAATAGAAAATTGCAAAAGTTTTGCAAAAGAAAATGCCTCAGCCAAGTCAGTTTGGGCCAACCCAAGTGAGCCACCCCCCATCCCGGCCGCTTTTCCTTTAGCGCATTTGCCCCTTTCCACCTTGCGTCGCCGTTGAAATTGAAAAGAATGTGCAAAAGTAGCAAACCAGAGCGAAAACGAGTGGGGTCAGGAGTTTGGGCCTGGAGTTCAGAGTTTGGAGATTGGGGAGCGGCAAATTGTGGGTGGTACGACGGCATGTTTGGCGGATCGGAGCTTAGCCTAGCAAGAAAGCCAAAGTAAGCTCGAAATAAACCCCCATCGTCCACGCAAGCAGCGCAAACGTTGTCTGCGATGGCAAACAGGGAGGAATGTGCGGAAAAGCCCCAACGAAAATGTGATACGCTTTTCCTACTGAAAGAAAGGGATCAGTACTATATAAATCACAAAAACAATGGGTAATGTGCATTTATGACAAATTGGTATGTAATTTGAACTAATGATCGAACTGGTTCAACGGGTTTCTTTTTTTAAGAATATTTTTGAACATTTATGATATTTAATAAGACGTTCGCGTATAAGCACCTACAAAGATTGTGGTAACTGACTCACTGAAACATAATTATTCGTAATGATACACAAAATAATAATTGAAAGGTAAACCTTTGTAATAAATTGAAAGGAATCGAAGTTTTATTCAGACATATAAATCCAATGAATATACCCACATTGCCTCTGAATTTTCTTTTAGACCCTGCATCAGTTCAGGAAAAACATAGCAGGCCAACAAGAGCAGGCAGCGGGCTCTACGAAGATTTACCGGTTTTAACGTTGCCAGTCAGCAGTTTACTTTCAGTATGAGTATGTGTGTGTATGTGGGTGGGCTGTGGTGGGTTAAAGGGGAAGCGCCAGGGGTTGGGGCACGAACAGGGTTCAGTGTCGCGTCTGGCATTATTCGTCGCATGCCCCATGCTCGGTTTCCTGTGCGCCCTGCCATGTCGTCATGCTATCGGAGGTTGCAAGTCCGGAGATGGGAATGGAAATGGGCAGGAGGAGGATGCACGGGCACTCTAGGATACGGGCTGCAGGATGGGGATGAGGATGTGGCACGGCCTCATGCAAAACGCATATCGATTTGTTAGGTCACGAAGGGGCTGCAAGGCAAGCTCTCAGGTGTCCTAACCTAGCACTTCCCTGCGTGTTGAAACTCTTACCGCGATTTATTTAAACATTTTTAGATGAATTAAGAATAGGAAATAACTAATAATTTGTATTCATATGACATACACCGTTTTCTGGAGAAGATCCGATATAAATATTAATCAACTATAAAATAATAAATAATGCCAGCTGTGCAAATTGAACTTATCCGATCGGGCATACAATGTGCTAATTGCCGCAGGCGACACAAAGAGTTTCATGATTTGCAGTCGTATATCTTTCTGCGTTACATACATATTTGATGAGCGATAGCCCGCCCATAATTAGGCGCTACCACCTGAACCGAACTTGGTGTTGCAAGTGCATATCTATATCTTTTTGCGCTGACATGTGCGTGCAACATTGTGGCAATTGCTATCGGACTAGATACTTTCGGATCTGGGTTCTGGGATCTGCACCCGAAGGCAGCTCGACAAGTGCGTGCGACCCGGTAATAAACGGAGAATAAAACGGGGAACTGTTCCATTGCCGCTTCGGGAATGGAAAATAATTAAGTTAATGCAAAATGCATTTTCAAATTGTCGGCCACGGCATAATTGCCAGTATGCCATTCTTAATGCGAAACTGACAGGGGGCTAAAACGGAAATCTATCATTTTTAATTGCCATCCGGGGAAAATTAATTGAAATTTTAGAAGAGTGTTTTGCACGATTTCTGACTAGAAGAATAGAATCCAAATTATAGGTAATCTTCTCAGTTGTGAATTTATATTGAAATTATAAGTAATTATATAGTCATCCTGTAAGTGTTTAAGGTGGAGTTTATATAGGTGTAAAATAGATAATTTTTTATATTCAAATTTGTAAAAAATACTACGTTTTTTGGATCAAAGATGTATGAGGATACTATCTACCTTTCTCTCTGATGATTTATAATACATAATAATTTATTCGACTGCTTATGTAGTGCATTAATACCAAATTTGTATTATCCTCTACCATTCCGTAGATATTTTTCCTACCATACCCTGCAATTGAAATTCAAAGTACGTACTCGCACTCCAAATTAAATTAACCCAACCGATACTTTTGTATCTTAACTGTGAGCTTGGATCTTGCTAAGCAGCTCCGATGTGAAAGGCGATCGCGATCCTTTCAACGCTGTTTTGGAAAGGATCTGTCTGAGGGCTGCGTTCCTGCTTATCCGCGGCGTCATTAAATTCATTAAAAGTGCATCAAAATGTATCGCAGACGACGTGTAATTTTCATGTAATCCATCAGCGTGCAGCCATTGACACCCAGAGGGCCCTTCACTCGACAGGTAATTTTTAGGTATATTTTATATACAAAAATTATGAATTACAATGTGCGCCGCAACAAGTTAATAAGATGAAGTACGTGAATATGCACTTTCGGGCTGGCAAATTCAATTAGGCGGAACGATCCAAGACACTCATGTGCGATAAGTGGCTGCCACAAAAGCCGCAAAGCCAGACGAGTCCTATGTCCTAGTATATAGCTTATCCTTTTCCGATCTGCGGTTAAATTCGCAGTTGCAGTTGCAGCTGCAGATTCATTGTGTGCGAAACCAGTCGAATGCGTAATTTAATAAACTCACGAGGGCAACTAGGAGCAGGTTCAGGACATTTGCGACGCCTGCCAGCCATTCGGGTGAAAACTAGTTGGTGGAGCAACTTTAATCCCGCATCGCATTTGCGTAATAAAAGTTTCAACTTTATTGTTAATTAAATGGCCAGGACATGTCGTGGTCGTGCTCGTAGTCTTGGTCCTTTACCTTGTTCAGATCGTGCGGCCCAGAGGCCTCTTGACAACGCAGCTGCCTTTTTGGGCCACGTCTATCAATGTAAACGTGATCTGGCCATAGCCCGAAAGTGTGGAAATTATAATAAATTTAGCCGCATTTGGCCCGCAGTTTTTATGCAGTAATTATGCAGACACCTTGCCAGCCTTTCGATCTCCAGTCAAAATTGGCCAAGTGAGCTGCAATTGCATATTGCTATATTGACAGCGTGATGGATGTTTGGATCCCAAGTAGTTTTACGCCGAATCGAAATCGATTGAGCTGCTCGCTCTGCAAAAGGAGACTTTGCATGTATGGAAAATAAAGCACTGAAGGAAAAATCGTTGACCTAAAGATATCCGTAAAATATTTGAATTTTAGGGGGAAAAGATATTTATACCATATATGTATATATTAGGATTGCTGAATTCCTAAAAAAGATTTAAGGTTATTGTTAAGCATTTAACCAACAATTTATGCAGCAGCCTTTCGCATCCTTTTTTATTCGAGTGCACATACTGCCACGGGTGGTCCGCCGTCAAGTGGCTGGACATTAAGATTCGACCGGCGACTACCGTTGGCCATTTAAGACAATAAATTTCATAAATAGCTTATGCATAAAATGCAGTCGGTGGCCCCTTCCCATTCACCCTGGCCACTCGATTCGAACGTGGCTCTCAACTCCCGCTGCGTTGATATTAATTGGACGACATAATTGCGGGGCCACGTTGGCCATAATAATGCGGAGTGCGGTTCGTGGGGTAATTGCTCTGGAAACACGTTCCACTGGCAGCACTCCCCAATCGAAGCGAACTACCGGAGTTGGAATTTGTATAAATATAAATTTGGCTAACATCGAGGGTCCTCTGCCCGAACTGCGTAATTATGGGTTTGTGGCACTTGGCTTTTGCATCGCTGCCTTTTTGGCGGCACACACTTGAAATTATCGGTGTGTGTCCGCCATTTAATTTATTGTCTTTGGCGCTGCCCTAAATCCAATTGTAATACAATCCGCCGCATTTATCATATTTAACTACCGACTCCAAACGCACACACATCCTGTATTTACGGCCTGCTAATACGCGGTTTAAGTTTAATGAGTGCAAAGGGGTCGCTTATGGCGCGTCATAAAAGGTTGCAGCAATCGCAAGTAAAAGTATGTTGCAATCAAATACAAATTTTTAAATTAAGTTAAACGTGTCCACTACGAGGACTGCCATTCATTGTTTATTTCAAGCCAATCGATTGTGTAAATCTTCCTATTTTACTAAAACTTAAATACTTCTCTTGATATAATAGTCTCAATTTAATTTTTCATATTTTTGTTACCTTTCCGAGGATCTTGTCAGCCCACAGTCCTTCACATTCTGGGTTTGTTTGCTCATCATCAGGCTGAGATTGGTTCGAAACCAGCCAGGACATTGTTATGATTATAAATATTTATTTTATGCGCTGCTCTGCCCAGCTCCCGGGGATTTTCTCTCCACTTCCCATCGTGCAAATCGGTTAAATGGACTGTGCTGTTTATTTTTTCATAGTCCCTTAATAAGCCCCATGAAAAATGTGCAAATAAAAAAAGGCGGTTGGGTGGGTCTGATTCTTAAAGGACATAAAACATGTGTGTAAATGTGGATGTTTTTTTTTTTGCATGTGTGGAGGGGAGGGCCCAGAAAAGAAAATGGCGCTGAAGCAAAGCAAAGATATGGCAGAAGATAAAGACAGAGTCGAAGGAGCAGCGAACAGAAAACATGTCCAGGCGAAATTGCGCACAATTACGGGGCTGAAACGGACTGTACCTCTGCCGCCCTCCGCAACGCCCCGCATCCCATCCGAGCGGAAAAGAATTATTACGTTGAATTTTCCCCCAAAAAAGCAAAGGAAAAGAAAACGAAGCGAAAGAATTCTCATTTTTTGATAGCCCACCAGAACGATGCCGCAAGGATACACGGCAAAAAAATAGTACAATTCCCAAGAGCCTAAGGTAGTCAATAATTTATAATCACGGAATAGAAACTAATAACATCTGTTAAATACATTTAAGGTTAACGATGTAAGACTTTTAAAAATTGTTTTTAAATTTTATTGATTTTATAATAAGTCTTTTTCAAAATGACAAAGAACATAAGTTTTGTAATATATTTTTAAAAAGTATTTTTCAGCTATTTCTCTCTGTGCATTTCAGGATATGCCAGCCACATCGCTTGGCTCACGTGCATATGACAGTGGAGTAAACAATTTCATTTCGCGCAGCAGGACCCACAAGATAACTGCTACAAACGAGACGCAAGATGCTGCAGTGGCGTAGAGGTGTGGGGGCTGGGGCATTTTGGTCGTCAAGGGGCGGGCAGGAGCAGCAAGGACAACGACAACACTTGAGTTCTGTTTTCGAAGCCGAGAGAGAAGGACAACAACCACCGGCTGAAGCGGCAGCATAAGAAGTTGCGTAAATATATTGTCCTGTCGCTTATTCTTAAGGGGGGTTTTTTTCGTGGATCCGGGACAGGACGAAGGATGTAGGACGAAGGACGCAGGACGTGGGACATCGGACTGCGGTCGGCCGGGACCAATTCGAAGCTCAACTGCCAGCCCCATGGGCGTTTGGACGCAGTTAGTCGAGCGTGCCTGGCGGATTTTTTAATGCGTGCCTCTATAAATTTTGCACGCCTTTTGTAAATGTGAGGACCACGGAGAAATCTCCTGCAGGAGTGGATTTTTTCAAGGAGGAATGAGTCGTGGGCAGCTGTACACGTGGCCTGACCAGTTTTTTTTTTCGAAACTGTCAAATTGTTGTTACTGTAGCATTCTCCTTCGCTCTGGGGGTTTGTCTCTGCTTCAGAAAATCTTGTATATTTGTCATACGAAATGTTTATCTCCGATATTATTCCATAAATAACATGAAGCAACCCTGCTTTAAAAATGATTTTGCGGGTAAGTTTTATTTTTGTGAATTACAGAACGAAATTGTTCTACTTGGAACTTCGGATAGTTCAAATACATTTATTTACAGATTTTTATAAAATAAAAATACTTTAGAGAGAACTTACAATTATTAAGTTTTGTTCTCCTCCTCTACCTGCGAAGTATCCAAATTAATTTCGTCCTTCAGATCTAAACAAGCTTTCAATTTGATGGTGTCTAGAAAATCCAGCCATTCGCCGAGTTCCTTTTTCTTCTCCTCCTTGTGCTGATTAAGCTTTACGTCAGGGTCATCATTTTCAAATTTTCGAGGAGTCACACAGAAACCAAGTAAGAGATTGCGACGGGTAAAGCGGATCATATAAAATGGTGCTCCCTTGGTGTAAAATGAGCTAACCAGCAAATGATTGGCACTCGATTCTTGAGTTCCCGCCTGGTTTTTCACTCTTGACTTGGCCCTGTTCAAGTAATTCTTAATCACATGCTCAAAGTCCCACAAGGTCAGCTGGCAATCCTGTCCACCCACAACCAATAGGTTATTATCGAAAGAGATTTCCATGGTGTTGATCGTGGCCTTATGATGGTCAAAGAACTGCATCAAAATCTCATTGGCTGTGTCCCAAATCATGATGAGGTTGTCATCGCCTCCAGAAACCAAATAACGACCGCAAATTGAGTAGGTCAAGGCGGTTATCCTGCCTTTATGACCACGAAAAAGGCGTACTTGGACAGCCTTGACAATATCCCAGATCCGAACAGTGCAATCAGCAGATCCAGTGGCCATATAGTGACGATTTGGATGAAATAGGCACACCCCGAGCTCGGCCAGATGTCCTTGAAGAATTCGGGCGGGCTTCCTATTATCCTGCATCCAAACTCTCGCCGTACAATCATCCGATGCGGTGGCGAAATAATACCCCCTTGGTGCAAAAACAACAAAGCAAACCGGTGCCAAATGGCCGGGAAAAATAACCACACAACTCCAGGACAGAAGGCACCACAAGCGAACGCTGAAATCCTCGGAACATGTGATCAGAAAGCGATCCTCTGGATTAAAGGAACAACCATAGACAGGTCCTTGATGTCCGTAAAGAGTGCGTCTGGTGAACTTCTTATCAGGATCTATCATCCCCTTATCAACCCCAGCCATTCCGGTGTCCAGAACTTTTAGGCACTGTGCTTCTTTCATTTGAACCAATTTAGAGGGTTTCAAAGAGAAAACATATACCTTAGAGGATACAGTTCCTAGTGCCAACATGCTAATGCCTTCCGAGAAGGTGGCACAAATAACGACCTCATCGGAAGGTGATGTTGTGTACAAGTAAGTCGATGGCAGGTTGTCCCGATCGAGTTTCATTCGATACTGTTCATCATTCTTCATGTGAAGCAAATCCATTTTGTTGGGATTCGGATTAAAAACCCTATTTACCGGTGGCAAATGTAGATCATCTAATAACTGTGGTTCGTTCCTCTTCTTGCGGCGCTTTTGAAAAAAAGGACGAGCGGCCAAGTCTTTTTTATACAAGGGTTCTGGAGCACCATAACATATCGGATCCAAAAGAGGCTGTCCTATGGCAAATCGTTGCTGGGGCTTGTCATCTTCACTATAAGACTGTATTTGAAAATGGCTCAGCAATTTTTCCTGCTGACCTCTAGTCCATTCCTCGGTGCAAAGAAGTAACTGTCGAAAAGCTCCCTCAGACATTTCAATCTTCACCTTTTCTTGGCCAGCCAATAATTTCCGTGCTTTATTCGGAACTTCTGCTGGCTTGGAAATTTCTCTTAGCTTCATAATTCTGGACATATATGAATCATCGAGATGGTCTTGAAAGCGAACCAGAAGCATCCTTGCTCTCTGTGCCTTATCACTGGCCAACATTTGGAGATAAGTTAGGACTAACAAGGGATATAACAGGATATATATCTCGTATTTGTGGTGACTTGGTGCCGATTGGATCAGCTTAACAAGTTTCTTTACAACGAATTCATAATCCGCAAAAACCGAATCCTCTTTGATAACAAACAAGCTAACATTTTCCATGTTTTCCGGAAACTGAGCACTATCTTCGTAAAAGTCTGAGCCATCACGGGTCCTAGTGGCTTCGCCGATATCACAATCACTTTGATGATCTGGGGAATTCATCGAATTTGTCAGACTCTCGCCTTCCTTCAATATAGCCATTAGTTCTTCTTGAGGAACTTCGCCCTTGTCAACGGGACGTAATGACATATCCTCCCAGTAAGTAAATTTATTCTCGTTATGGAGTTCATCAAGATCACTTTCACCATAATCAACATCATATAAACTGCACAAACTAAAACTGGAACTGGTGTTACTGTCCGAAAAGTTTTCATCCTCATCGACGTTCAACTTTGCTTTTTCCAACTCAGAATCCGATTTATCCAACTCATTTGGCATTTCTGCATCACTGCGGTTCGTGTGTCGGAATTAGTGTGGGAGTAACTTAATTATATCTCAAGACTTACGTTTCTTTCTTAATTAAGACTGGTTGTATGATGGGTGGCACCATTTTAAATTGACAGGTTTCTTCGTCATAAATCGGCATCGATGGCATCGGACCAGTAAAAACTGGCATTGAGGGGAGTTCTTCACAGGCCATTGGTTTGTCATCTTCATACCTAAAGTAATGGAATTAATAACTCTAGTGTGAGGTACGTCCAAAAATTCTTGTTAATATCGCTAACCTTTTATTGAATGGGCATAGATTTACATTCTTTATATTGTTAATCCATTCGGTGGGCGAGCCTGGAGATAACGGTCTTTACTTTGTTAATGCATTTCTTTTTGGAAACTTACCATCTGATTTGTATTCATCCGAATCACTATTTTCGTTGGATTCTGAGCTGCTCCATTTTAAGTTATTATGATCATCAATTTCGTGTTCATAATCGGAGCTTGCAATTTCGATTCCCATTTGGTCTTCGAATTCTTTCAAATACCATTTGTTCATTTTTATCTGGCTAGATTCATTCTTAGTTCTTTGCTGTTCCTTGCTTTTGGTTTTATCCTTGTCATCCTCCAGTTGTGCAAGCTCATCATCTCTTGAATCATCGGAATCAGAAATGACGTACACTTCCTGATTGAGCGCATGGAGAGTTTGGATCCTTATTTTAACCAGTTGTTAGAAAGCTCATACATATTCGTACTCACATCACTAGTTAGTATTGGTATAGGAAATGGTAAATCCATCTTTATTTCACTTAAATATTTGAACAATCCAAATCAGCCTTAGTGCAATTAGTGAATATTTTTCTTGCCTTGACAAGTTCTCGATTTGACAGCTGAGCATTGTGTGGCCGTATTTCTGAAGCCCATTTCGCCGAAAAGCCAAAATCTCATTTTATTACAGACATTAAAACTTTTTTGTTTCTAACAAAAGAAAATTATTTCCCAATATATATATATTTATTTCTTAATTGTTTATTTATATTACAACACCTTACAACTTTTCAAATTTTTGTCTTTTGTCTTTATGGCATGGTCCCAGCTCAACTTTTGTGGTTGATATTATCTTTTCAAATACATTCTCTTATCGATTTATGCATTTTTTCTACAACTTTTACGCAACATGACGCGGCGACGACCGCTGATCTGAAACAAAATGCTGGCTCAGCAGCACATCACATGAGGGCGCTGGAATCCAGGGTGTCCTTAAAAAGCGAGGGATGGTGGAGGGGCGGAAGGTCCATAGGTAAAAAAAATTAATTTGCATACCCAATACTCGACGGATTTGCTGCTACGCAGAGGTTTCCCATGCCACTGTCCATTTCAGGGACCTCTTTTAATTTTTCGTTATACCCTATATATTGGGTGTCCTTATTTTTCTTCCCAAAGATCTGCTCACAAAGGTAAAATCGTTTTACCTTGAAGGTGAAAGTTTATCATATTGTATAGGCTTCATGATCAAGAGGGACACACAACTATCTGAACAATTTGAATATTATTTAACAGAGTATTTCTCATTCGACCCTTTTGTTCACCACTCACTTGTTAGTGGAATTGTGTGAGTATGCTGGCGGACCAAAACCCGCGGATGCGTTTGGAATTCTTCTGTAGTTCGGGCAATATGTCGGCGCTGGCAACTCATTTTGCAGGGCACATAAAATAAAAAAGACGTGCGTAAAAAATGGATACACAAAAAGCCGGCGACAGGACAACCCGCAGCAGAAGCAGAAAATGTAGCTGCATATTGTTTTGTAATTTTCGAAATGATTTATGGCGCGCTGGGATGCACACTTTAAGTGCTTTAAAAAAACTGCATTAAAAACTAGGAATATTGGCAATTGGTATTCATGGATGGGTATGTGTGTCAATAGTCAAGGGCCAACAGTTAGAGGCGAACACAATGGCAAACAAAGCCTCATTATGGACAGCAACAATTGCCAAATCACTTGATATGTAATGCTGGCCATAGATAAATCACACTGCAGCATAATCCATTGTAAAGTGTCGAAAAGCTGCAATTGAAATGCAAATCAATGCAAATCGATACTTGAATCATCACCAGCCGCAGCAGCAGCAGCAGCAGCAGCACCAGAATCTGAATCAGAATCAGAAACTCGAACATGAATGATTCATGCAACGCACGCGAACATTCAAATGCAAATACTCGAATGCCAGAATGCAAAATCCGAAATGCAAAAATTATCCAAAAATGCAAATTTGCGAGTGCGAAAACCCCGCTGAGTGAGGCCAACAATCAAATCAAAATAAATGCACCGCACACACACCGAAATCCCAAACTGCAACAAAGCCAAAAGTAAACACACAACAAACAATGCAGCTTGCGGATTTTCGCACTTCCGGTTAACTGTTGCTAATTTGATTAGGGAATTTTCCACAGGGGCGGGGTGCAGAAGCCGAAAAGGGGGCGTGGCAAGCGAAAAGGCCATAAACATTTTTAGCTGCTGCTGATTTCGCTCTGGCCTGCCAACTTATGCAAATTATCTTGTGTGATTTATGCCCGGAATTTTCTCGCCTTCCATCGGAGCTGTAACTTTGCTTCTTGGGTTGCTGGGTGCAAATTGAATTTTACAAAATACCGTAGACGACGCTCGTGGAGGTACATTTTTCACTATAAAAGTGGCCTTTCACACTTTAAACATGTAACTGCAATAGCTTAAAAGGTTTGCAAAATACAAGTTAATTAAATTGCTTGAAAACTTGAAACAAAGAATGTATAAAAAATTAAAAAGTATTTTTCCAATTCAGTTCATTTATTTTCAGTCTTGTTTTTTAATGAACTCAATATTTCTCTACAGCTAACAGGGGTTTAAAGATACTTTCACACGCCATTCAAGGATATTGTGATTGCTCTTTTCAGGTACCGTACATATTCAAATCTTCAACATATCCTCATATATATTCAATTCAATCATATCCTGTCATGTTGCCACCAGGAAGCTGGCTCTTGTGCCATTGAGTAAAGCCCTTCTTGCCTTTCCGTCTGCAGTATTGTTCTGCGAACTTGTCCGTGTCGATTGTCATGCTAATTGAGGCAAAAAGGATTCCCAGGACGCAGGACGCACCAGGTAGAGGCTGCCGAGAAACTTAGTACCATCGCAGACATGTCCGCGTAAAGTGCTCCAAGGAAGGCAGTCGTTAAATAAACCATAAAACAAGCAGTCAGCCATGGAAAACAAATAAAGCCCACCCACAAAATATAAGCTTATGGCTGGGGAAAAAAATCGAGAAGGAAATGCGGAAAATATCCCCAACTGCTGAGAAACCACAGGCATGACAAACATTAACACGGACTCTGACGCAATTTAACACCAATTACAATATCCGTTACATCTAATTATTGTAAGACGCCCACAAGGAAGCCACTGGCTAGTCGTCCTGCGGACTAAATTAAAGAAAAACACCGCTGCCAGGACATGGGTGGCGCCTTTTGCGGTTGTTAGCACATTAACAATGGAAACTCCAGTTCGGCAAAAGGAAAAACACGAAGCAAAAAGACCAGAAGCAGCAAATGGCGGCTATAAAACAACAGAGAACAGAACCCATGAAATATGAGCAGGAAGCTCAAGGAAAAACACAATTGTGGGGTGGCTGGGGCGAGCATTTCTTAATTTCCAACAATTTACGCTGAAAGCTTTCAGCGCTCAAATGACGCACAGACGGCAGCAGGACTCCAGTGTCCTGTTCTTTTTTATATTTTGTGTGTTCCTGGCCAAGGCGACGATGATGATCTAACGCCATTATTTCCCCGCCAAACGACAGGCAGTTGTTAATGGGGCTTACCACTTAAGCGCGACGGCATAAAATAAACACGCGGTCTGCTCTACCGCCCTCTTCCACGGCCACGCCCCTCTCAAAGCCGCCCACCGGCCAACTGCGGATGTCCTGGCAAATTAATTAACATGGCAGCTAGTCGCTGGCAGCATATTTCACACTCAAAATAATGGCACAAATATGTGATAATACCGTAAACTAATTCTAATGTTTTTGGAAAATAAAAGTCTAATTTGATGTTTTTTTTTCATAACAGTTCACACCAAATAATCTAATATATATTCTTAAACAATGTGTTTTTATAAAGAGATTTACAAAAGCAATGCAAATTTGAAGATTTTTTAGAGAAAATAAGTGTTAGTATGAAACAGAATTTCTTCAAGTGCAGCTTTCTGCTGTTTTTCCTTACGTCTACTGTTTTTGTCTTTTGGCGGTTTTTTCTTCAGCTTAATTGTGAGCCATCGTCTTCAGTCCTTCGGGGTGTCCTGTACCCCCAGTTAATATTTGGATTGGGGAGCTGCCCAGCGGCAGTTTAACAATTAAGAAACGTTTAAAGTTCGGTGAATTTGGGGCGCGGCTTTCCTTTGATTACAGGACAGGAGACACATCTTGAAAGGTGAGTTCTCGGCAAGTCCTTTGCAGGACATTCGACATACGCGGCACGTTGTCTGCATCCGTTTGACACCTTTTGTCGGGCCCAAAATGGCACAGGAAATGAGCTGGGCCGTACGTGACTTGTTTTCGTTGTTGCCAGTAAATTGGAAATGTAAAATATTCGGCTGCTCAAGCTCGATTGTTTGGCTGCTCGAAAGGGTCACATGGCGGTCCTGGTAGTTCCTGGGGACAGTCTTTAAGCTGACCCCAAGTCGGATGGCTGTTTAACATTCCGAATTTGTGCACTCGCTCAATTTCCTTCCATTCCCCAAATGTAATTACCCAAAAAGGGCGGCTACGAAATCTTTCTGATTTGACACGAATTTCTCGGCCCGACTCCGGCCGGAATAATTAGTGTCCATTGAAGGGGCGCTACGGGCGTTACGTGCCAAACAGAACGCCCTGCGGCAAGGACGATGGTTCCTTGGAGGACTGGCGACCTCGCCTTCGTCGTCCTGGCATAATTGCAATTAAAATGTTCGCCGGGAAGTGCAAACACTTGGAGGCAATTGCCGTGCACAGAAATAATAACAGGCAGATTGCGCAAATTAAAATATAATTAGAGACAAACAAGACGCTTGTATAGGCGGGGAAGTGCTTTAAAAAATGATTAGCGCAACTTGGTCTATAATTTATGGAAAAAAATTATGAATATGGTCGATAACTGACATTATTTATAATAAGAAGGAAAGAGCTATTTTCTGTTTAGAAACTATTATTAAATTCATATGAAGAGATTACTTATAAATAAACTATGGCCTTGCGATCATTTTTACCTACACAGTGTATAATTAACTAAGAAATATTAATTTTAAATAGCTAACATTTAACTTTTTTTTAAATTTATTTACTAGTGATTATACATGCGCAATATACAACAAAGAGATCACAGAAATTGCAGTGTATACAGTGGCGCCCACTGGCGAGCGGTGGCCTCGAAATGCCACGCACTTTCCACTGGAATGAGTTTTTTGTTCGGCTGGAAAATAAGCGAGCGTGAGACAGCCCACCTTTTATTTTTTTCCATTGAGGGTTGATAGAGTGAGTAACAGGGACAGAGTGGGAAAGAGCGAGATAGATTGATTATAGAGGAGGGTAGTACGAATACCAGGTATTTCCTAACTAACGAGCAAGTAATTTTGTGGGCCAACTGAGATGCCTGGCAGCGTCTTTAATGTTTCCTTGGCTACTTTAAGCTCCTGTTGTCTTGGCCTTTTGCCCATATTAAGTATACGCCACGATGGCGAGGTATTAAGTGGGGTGGTGCTTTCGATTATTTTTCCAGGGGGTAGGCCTGTGAGGGTCGTTTTTTTTGGCCACACCTTCCATCCTCGCAGGGGTGACTAAGCAGGGAATATGTATATTTTTTTTCTGCGTGCGCCGAGCGTTCGCTTTTACTTTTGTTTGCTCGGATTTTCGATCGAAAAAAAATATATAGAATAAACGAAAAAATAAAATGAAATAAAAGCGAAATGAGGAAGAACGAAATTTGTTTCGCTGCCGCTTTATGAAATGTCAAAACTTCAAAGCGAACCCAACTTAAATGCAAGAAAATGAGAAAATATTCACTTGAGTGCGTATGCGCTGTCGACACTGGCATTCTCATCCTGTTTTCCTGATTTCGTGCCCATTGTCCTGTCGTCCTTGTTGCTGTTGCTCGGCCTGTTGTTGTTTGCGATGCTGGTGCTGTTTGAACTGTTGTTGATAGCCTTTATTAGTTGTTGGCCCAAAGCTTAGGCGCTTACGCATTTTCCCCCACACTCTGCTTCCTGCCCCGAAATTTTCACGTCAGGACTTGTGCGCTCCGCAAATAGATATAATTTTAAGCTGCCCTAACAGCTCACGTTTCCCTCCTGATTTTCCATTCGCAGTCCACTTTTTTCCGGGCAGCAAATTTTATTAAAAAATGTTATATTAAATCAATTGCGTGGAGATTTTCTCCTTATATTGTGTTTTCTGGTCGGGGTGTCAGATGTGCTCATGCAAAAAGTTGTTTGGCTGGGAGGTAATGGAAGATTTACGATGGGGAAAAACAAAATGCGATTCATCTCCTATTAAATCAATAAAGAGCATACAGTTCTTAGACTTATACCTTTTATTTTCGTAAAAGAAATATACCATTGAGAACACTAATGGAAAACATATTTAGTGCAGAGTGTAAGTGCACTTTATTCAGATATCGACCGCCATTGAATATTATTTATTTATAATAGATTGTTTAGCTAAATGCCGCAATTATATCGTCTATATTATGACATTAAACGCCAGCTCGGAAACTCTATAAAAGCAGGACTATTTCCACAATTGAAAAACAGTTCTCCTTTAAGTTACATAGTTACCAAACAATGCTGAAAATGGCAAAAGTTGAGCCTGTAGAGCGTTATTGTAAAGTCATTCGAATGATCCGCTTCTGCGTGGGATTTTGCGGAAACGATGTGGCAGATCCCAATTTTCGGATGTGGTGGCTCACCTACGCGGTGATGGCAGCTATTGCCTTCTTCTTCGCCTGTACAGGATATACCATTTATGTGGGAGTGGTCATCAACGGAGACCTCACCATAATCCTACAGGCATTGGCCATGGTTGGCTCGGCCGTTCAGGGACTTACTAAGCTTTTGGTAACCGCCAATAATGCTTGCCACATGCGAGAAGTTCAGAATACCTACGAGGAGATCTATAGGTCAGAGTTTGGTTTTAACAACCGCAAGGCATATTGATCAATATAAATATTTATATATAATTGTTTATTTTACAACATTTTCATATTTAATATTTCCGCAGAGAATACGGCTCTAAGGGAGATGAATATACTAAATGCTTGGAGAAACGAATCCGTATTACATGGACTCTGTTAATCGGCTTCATGCTCGTCTACATTATTCTTTTGGGCCTTGTAATCACCTTTCCCATATTCTATTTGCTGATTCTGCACCAGAAGGTGTTGGTTATGCAATTTCTTATACCATTCCTCGATCACACTACCGATGGTGGACACCTAATCCTCACGGCTGCTCATGTGATTTTAATTACATTCGGTGGATTTGGTAACTACGGTGGGGATATGTACCTATTTCTTTTCGTTACCCATGTGCCGTTGATCAAGGACATATTCTGTGTGAAGCTGACGGAATTTAACGAGTTGGTTATGAAAAGGAATGAGTTTCCAAAAGTGAGAGCCATGCTTTGCGACCTGTTGGCCTGGCATCAGTTATATACAAGGTAATTAGCTTAATGAAATCAGTATTTTTTTAAGATTTTGTATACATATATTTGTATTTATGCAGAATGCTTCAAACCACCAAGAAGATCTATTCCATAGTCTTGTTCGTTCAACTTTCCACAACTTGCGTAGGTCTTTTGTGCACCATATCTTGCATCTTTATGAAAGCCTGGCCCGCAGCTCCTCTTTACCTTTTATATGCGGCCATAACTCTCTACACCTTTTGCGGCCTGGGGACTTTAGTGGAAAATTCAGTAAGTAATTTAGTTGTTGTTTAAGAAACTGTAATCATTTTATGCATTTCAGAATGAGGATTTCCTGAGTGTGATCTACACGAATTGTTTGTGGTATGAGCTACCCGTTAAGGAGGCGAAACTTATTATCCTGATGCTGGCCAAGGCTCAAAATGAAGTTGTCCTTACTGCAGCCGATATGGCGCCTTTGTCAATGAACACAGCTTTGCAATTGACGAAAGGCATTTATAGTTTTAGCATGATGCTGATGAACTATTTGGGATAGGAAAACCAAACATTTAATTAAAAATCTCACCTATTTTCATATACTTTTCTAAATAAAGTTTATTTTAACAATGCACACTTAAAGAGAAAACTGAAGAACTTTAAGATTAAAATATATTCATACATCCTTTGTAAAAGTAAAATTAATGGAGAACATCAAATAGTTCTTTTATAGGTTGTGCATTTTTAAGAGAGAAGTGGCTTACCAATATGTACAAATGAAAGATCTCTGAATAAATTTCGTAAATCGCTATACAATTTGGTTCCCATCTTTAGCCATAGAAATGTGTACTAAACAAGTAATCCGCTGAAACTGCTGCTGAGCAAATGAGAGGAGTGAATTTGGTTGAGGAAAGCGCTGATTAATTTTTGCTCTTTGTCTAATGAACTTGCCGCAACGGAATTTAATAAACAGACCCGCACTTTATGGGCCCACAAAAAATGATGTCTGCCAGGCCACAGACCATGAAAAATAGTAAAAGCTGCAAAAATAAAAAAGGCCAAGCGTTGAAAGGAAAGGAAAAGACCGAGGCGATCCAAATGAGGGAAAAGTATGAAAAAGCATCGCTGGTAAGTTGTAAAAATTGTCTTTTAATGCCGCGCAAATCCAGCAGATTGCCACGTAGTGCTAATAAAATAAAGTTATGTCCGGGCATAAAGAACAAAAAGTCCGCGCACCGCTAAAACGCACCCGAAATAGTGTGCCATCGTGAAATAAAAAAAAATAAGAACCCACCGAAATCCACCGAAAAATGGCGTTGAAAATTGAGTGCGCGGGCGCAAGACGACGGCCAAGATGGTTGCTGAGGAGGGGGCTGGGAGGTCGGTAAACGCATCATTAATCAAATGTCCAAAGCGTAAGCACCGTTATTCATCATTGCTTATGGATAAGGTGCTCCACCGCCCCATCCTCCCACTCGAAAGTACCCACCCCAAACGCAAGAAAATCCGCATGAGTTGCCATATTCGTTGGTTTGTTTTCTTGGCAGCAGGAAATTTTGTTGATTTTTTTTTTTCTAAAATCATGAATCAGAAATGAAGTATCTCATAGCGGTTAAAAATTTCCATATTTAACTATTTGTTTTAAAAGGATTTTTAAGTAATGAACAAACTATATCTTCAGATAGATTAGAATAGAAACAGTATGTACAGATTACTGTTTATATTATTTAACATTTTTTACTGAACCTAAATCTTTTTCTTTTCATAAATCTTTATGTTAATGTAAATGTTTTATAATTTATGAACCAATTTCCGAATGTATAGTTGATTCAGTAGTCGTTGTTATACAAAAAGTTTGCTGCCCAAAATGACAATCACATTTTCGTATAATTTCTTTATATTTGCCATACCCAAGCGAATCTCACATGGCCAATGCTCAGGAAAATCCACAAAAAGTGAACTCTAGTCTAGAGCTCCCCTACTATACTCTATTTTACTGTTCATACCCCACCCTAATCACTTTCTCAGCCACCCTAATGGCGCATATCAATTTGGCTCAGCCACGTGCTGATGATTTCTTCCTTTCTTTTCTCATTTTTTTTGTATTTACTTTACTTGCTTTTTTTTGGGAAAAATGTTTGGCTATATTTTGAAGAGCTTGTAGTTTGTATTATTGCGGCCTGAAAGTGAATTTTGTGGGTTCTTTTTTCTTAGCGCTGGAACATCATAAATCAGGCTTACATTGCACAGAATCATCAAACAGGCGACAACTTTCCGCAGGAAAGGCGGTCAGAGAAAGAGGAACAGGAACTGCTAATGGAGTTTTTACATTAGAGATTGCTTCCCGTTGGCAGAATGTTGTTTTTATCGGGTCTAAAACATCGAGATGCTGCTCTAACACCCCTTCAAGTGTCAGTTACATATTGTCGGGACAACAAAACGCTTCACTTTCCATCATCACAGTCGGCAGCAACCCGAAAAAAAATGCCCACGAAAAAAGGTTAGAACCAAAAAATTTGCATACACAGCAGCTGAAACAGGATGCGTCCTCTTTTTTTTTGGTGCTATTGTGGTTGTCTGTCCAGGAAGTGTGCACATTGAAAGGTTTTCTTTTTTCCACTCCATGTCGGTGGTATTTTATATTTTTTCGTAGGAAAGTAAAAAAATACTGCAGTCAAAGTGAAAATGTTAGCTATTAATTGGCCTGCAGAGGAACAAAATGCGAAAGGGATGCTGGAGGCCAAAACGGCTGGGGTGAAAAATCTCCTAAATTAAATAGAAATTATATGCAAATTCGAAGCGAGTTTTCCATTAACCCTTCGACGGCAGGAAAATCATATTTGGTTACATTTCCACGTCACGTCGACGTGTTTAAGTACGCTTCATTTGGCCGCTTGGTTGTAATTTAATTGGTTTGGCTGGCGGGGCAGGTACATGTAATACGTATATCCTTAAAAGGTCCTGGCAATGAGGCAACTAATTTATGCCGGTGCCCCGAAGGGTTGAGCTTCTTTGCACGTGCGCCGCCGTCGAGGAGTTGCCTTATTAATTATTATTCTAATTAATAAGACGCAGATGGAGCTGGTATGAAGGTATGAAATAAAAAAATAATAAGAAATAATAAAAAGAAAAACACGGATGCCTGGCAATTTGCATATGAGTGACACAACAGGACATTTGCTTCCTGTCACGCAGCCCGGCGAAGAGGACACAAAAGAGGCGACAGGCACGTTCAAAGGATGCAGGATCGAGGGGTGGGCACTTTTTTTCAGCCTCTCCAGAAATCTCCGGCAAATCTCATGCATAATGCAAGTGAAAAGGCCCGTGAGAAACTCCCAGGCCGAAAATTATAGTCCTGCCAGACAAGGATCCTCTTCCTGGCAGCTGCTTTCCGAAACTTTTTGTGCTTGTCAATTTTTTTCGGAATCTAAGCAAGCATTTTGCACTTTCATCAACAGGTTCGAAGTCCCCACAAATCAATCTGCTGACGCCCAGACAATTTGCCAATTCCATAAACCCCTAATCCGCACCCCTCCATTGATCTACCCCTGATCGATTGGCAAGAGATTTGCCAAATTGGCAGAGTCAAATGTCAAAGCAATTAAGTCGCAAAATCGAATCGATTTTCAGGGGTCGCACTCCCCTTTTGTCACTGCCATTATCATTGTCATGTTTGCTAATTCCCATTGTTGTTTGTTGGCCGTGTTTGCCATTTCACTTTCACCTTTCGCTTTGTGTGCCAATCCCATTCTTTCTCCGGGGTCGAGGGTTAAAAGTATGCCAATTTCCGCTGGCTCTACTAATTATGAGGTGAAGTTATGACAGCCGGGATTACAAAAGTAAACAAGCCACATTAATGGGCCCTAATTACTTTCTCGCTTTCTATTAATGGCTTTTGATTAACTGGTGTTGCGGTATGAAAATTGAGAACGGATTATGGTTTTTGGTAGTCAAATTTAGGAAAATTTGCTCAGATTAAGTATTCTGAGCGATTTTAAAAATATTATCTTATTATTGAATACAGCTTGATGATGATTTTGTCAATTTAAGGTCTGGATATACCAGTTTCAGCTTTACAAAGCGAAAATTTTCTTTGTGTAGCAAATATTTGTGAGCTTCTTTCTTGTATTTCATTGTGCTTTCAAGGAATCTCTCTTTAACTTGGACTTCAACTGGCGGCTGCCTTTGTTTTCGGCTCGTTTCAATGAAATTCATAAAAACAATTTCTTTTATGGGAACTCCAAGAGCCCCATCCCCAATTGCCATCGTGCGTTGCTGGGGCCCAGGCTCAACGAAATTGGTTTTTAAAAATATTTCACATTTCAATCTCCCCACTCGCCAGGACCGCACTTTTCCCTCTATCTCTCAGTGGGCCACCTTGCCCGGAAAACTTGTAATAAAAGCCAGTGTCCCGCCTTCTGTGGGCGTTTTTTGGATTTATGGAATGGCGTTTTTTGGGGGGGGGGGAGGTTTGGGGCAAGCCACAACAGTTGGCCAAGCCGAACGCACCGCACATTGTTGGCTTTTTTAGTGTCCCCACAAATAACAATCAAAATATAAAATATCCTCCCAGCCCCTGGTTGCCACTAGGGATAAGATTTTGCCACAGGGAAATTGCCGCAAGACCTGTGGGCTCTGTGGAAATTACAGGTGCCTAATGCAAATTTGTGTGGCATATTTCCAGCAGAAAAGTAATATTTGCTTTTCGCTGCGTTAGCGAAAAAATCTATCTGCTTTTTTCGCCAGCTTTTTTCGGATTTTGAATTTGATTTCGATTTTGAGTATTTCCCTTTTGGCATTGCCAACTCCGCTTGATTGTCATCATTGAGGCTGAAAAACAGATTTGCCTCCAATCAACGTGGCACTTAATTTCGTTTATTTGATTGGATTTGTGTTTACATGGCTGCCCCAGCGAAAAAAGGGGGGGAGTTGGGCGGTTGGCAAGGCCAGACATGTGGGTGGGTCGGTTGCCTGTTAGAGGGCCAAAATTCGTTGCAAATTAGAAAATCAAATCACTTTTGGCCGGACTCACACGCCGTCGGCGAAAAAGGAAGAGAAAACTGAAAAGAACACACATACAGAGTAAAACGCACACATAAATTTATGAATATTGAAAATTAAATCGACATTTTCGCCACCCTCAATAAAGCCATGGCAAAAAACATACAAAATACAAGAGAGTAAAAAAAACATGGCCCGGAAGTGGTGCGTTGTTGTTCTTGTTGTTGCTCAGCTTTTTTTCGACCATTTTTCCAATGATGGATTTTCGAAATTTTAATGGTTGCTCTGCGCTGCTTGGATGAGCCCAGAAGTCCAGGAGTCCTGCAGTTTTGCACTCCTGGCTTCCCAGAGTCCTAAAAACCGGAGTCAACTTCGTCAGCGTCGTCTGGCGTTGTCAGCCGGTGGGTGGGGGTGGAAACTCGCCCGCGAGGGGTGGAATTCAATCGTGGGTGGGTGGTTTTTTCCTCTCCGGCTTTTTTTTTCCACCGTTCACTTCCTTTGTTTGGCAGCCATTGAGGGTGATGTGGGTGTGGGTGCGGGTGCCAGGGCTTAAGGGATGGAATCGATATTTGTTTTCCCTGGCAGCAAAACAGAAACAGCAACTGCCAGGACACTCGGGACATCCACCCATCTTGAACCACCCAGCAGCCCACTCCCACATCGATGCCCGCCTAATCCAATGTCTCAGGAGCTTCGTCGTCCTAATCAATATGCGCAAATGATAATTTTTAATGGCTTCCAAGCGCATTTGTTTACCATGGACGCAGGCCAACATCGCTGATTTGGCCGGGAGAGAAAAACATGGGCTCCTAAACTGTTTCTTAAGTTAGGTGTTTATAGTAACTTGTGGTTATTTTTGATTAAATTAATTTGATTTAATTTTAACTTTTTTATAAATATGTATAAAAATATATTATGCTATGAGCATAAACTACTAGAAGATACAACTATCTCAAAAAGTGTGATTCTAAAAACATAGTTTAAATTTGCTTCCCATAATCTTATAAACCCTTAATCTTTAACTTTTCTCTGTGTACTTGAATTTTTTATTGCCACGCCGAAGTCTCAGTAAATTTAATTTCCAATCGCCGCCAAACGTCAGCGTCAACCTTAACGGAAATTTAATTTCCCCACTGCCCAGACCGAGCAGATTCAGTGGACTTGCAATGTGAAGGTAAGTCTTGAGAAGGTATACGATAGATAATGTCCGCCCAAGATGCCACGCCCCCCGCAGAGGGCATTGTCTTGAGTGGGCGCGAGTGTAAAAGATTCAAATGCTAATTGCTTTCTAATACGGTAATTTCTACGTCGCGCTGCGAGCTTATTGCGGATTAATTCTACAAGCCAATTTCTTATGTAAATGCCGGGCCATTGCATGTTATTTTTACCCCAGAATTAAGCTGGAATTACTGGGGGAATGGGATTGGTTGGGATGGGCCACATTTTGGACGACCCACCGCACGGCAGGTGAGGAAAACGCGAAAGAAATGCTAATTCAAAGGCGTCTACTGTAATTAGAAGGCAATTTAAGTTCTAATAAATATTTCAGTTGGCAGCTTAACTTTGTTGGGCAGCGGAAAAAAATCTGATTTGAGACGCGGGCTTAAGAATGAGACAGAACATGGGCTAAAGGATTTGTGGCCAAGGCGATTTGGTTGGATTGATGGTAAGTAAGGTAGTAGAGAAAATAATGTCCATATTAGCCATTTATTTCTTTTGTATCTGATTCATATAAAAAATCTACCATTTGTTTCACCCCCAAATTAAAAAAAAACCATCCAAAAACTTAATTAACGGATAAAAACTGTACGGAAAACAAAGTTATATAAAAATGGTGTAACATTCTTAGATTCCTTAAATAAAAATGCGAGCAGATATCATAACTAGGTTTTTAAAAATCTTGATCAAACCATTTTTTCGCCTCGTTTCACCAGAAACTCAATCCTATCGATTACAGCAAACAGACAGGCCCAAAAAGCAAGCCAAAATCGGGGAAGAAGAGGGAAAAGTGAAATCGTATCCATGCTAATTTCCAACCATCGTTCAAAACACAAAAACCCAAAAAAACGATAAACCAGAAACTGAAAGCCGACTGACAGCCTAGAGATCTATGGGACAAACGGCGGCAGAAACAAACCGACAGATGCACGGCATATTAATCTCAGACAAACAGATAGCAATGAGCCATTTCCTATCACACGAATAATAAACGAAGAAAAAAAACTGGGAATAGCGAAAAAAACTAAACGAAATCTCGACTGAAAATCCTTTTTTTCCATGCCCGTTTAATGCTAAATTATATCCCTATGCAAATAAGTTTTTTTCACTTGATTTTTTCATTAAATCATGACGATTTGACAGGAAGCCGGGGATGGTGAGGCTACCGAGGATACCGAGGATGCTGTGGATGAGGCGGGGAGGTTGGCAAACACGGGTAGTGTTTTTGAGACCGGGGGAAAGGGTTGTCCAACATAGACGAGTATAGAGTATACGAGGTCCTTTCTGCCCGGGGGCTTGGGTACGCTTAGTTTGCTTGTTTGCTACGTCCTGAGTGACTGACTGGTTCTGCCCCGGGGTCTTTTAATGGCTTTTCGAAATTGGAGCCGAGCATGGGATAATGCGTGTTTGTCCTTCTGTTTATCCTTCTGTCTGTTGCAGGCTTACTGAGCCGTGAAATTGTATGAGGTCATGGGTCAGACGAGCAGCCCAAGGTGAGCTAGTCATTTGAATTTGACCCCGCCATCCTCCGACTTTTTTCCCTTTGCTCTCTTCAATTCCAATTAGTTATTGATCTTCCAATCGCTTTCGAGCAACCCCTAAATCAATATCAACTCTTTGACAGCGCCCTCTAGCGTAGAGTGGCACCCAATGCTTGTCAAACTATGCGATTCTGCTTAAGGCTAATAACATCCAATAATTTGATGTTTCGCCCTTATATGGTGCACAACGTAGGACAGCTGGGGCGTACTATATGATTACGGTCAACTACAAACTTATTAAGCCAAAATCAACAACTGCATTTTCGCAATTGCCATTTGCATGTCTCGCTCTTTTGGTGTCCAAGTGGAATATATATACAGAAATGGTTAATATTTTAATAGCAGCGTATTTTAAATGTATACATTTTTAATATTTGTTTAAGCATCTAATCATAATAACAATATATACCTTTAGGAGAGTAATTTCACAGTATTGAATAGATTTGAATTTAGAATTTATATTCATATTTGATCGAGTTAGTTTCTCTACTATTTTGCACTTGTCTGTAGACTTAATGGCATACGCAATCGATCCATCATCGAGCCAGTTTGTTGACCCAATAATGAGACCGCGTGCGTGCAGCCTACTTAATTTTCGGGAGCATTGGCGCAACAACTTTCGATCGAGTGACACACAAAACACGCCGTTCATTGAGGTTGTACCGAAATCCCCCCTTTTCGCGGTGAATGTCTCCCTGCAATTACCAAGAAGTAAAAAAAGGAGCTAAAAGAAGTGCCCAAGTGCCCCAGCGATGTTGTCCTTCACATTTTCGGCGAAGTCCAGAGCTGTCATCATGGATGTCGTTGTCGTTGTTCTCCTCGTTGTCGGTTTTAATGTCTGAGGCGTGCGTCAGTGGGAAAAGAGAAAAAAAACTCTGAGGCTGTCATTAAAATAATGCACATACATCTGAAGTATGTGGGCAGAAACTCAAGTGCAAGTTGCCGCAGCATGAGCACTGGGAAGGTGTTTATTAACAGATCGTTTGGCAGACCGACGGCTGCATCGAGGGCCATTAACTTAACCCTTTCGGTCCCACTTAGCCAGCCAGTCGAGCAGAAAATCATGCAAAGTGTCGCCAGTGCGCACAGTGCATTTAAAAATATTGTTAATAACATGCATTACACCCCATCCCCCAGCCCAATCCTTGCGAGCTGTTATTATTAGTGGTTAATGGTCGGGTGTTGTGTTGGCCCAGTTTACTTGGCTCTGGCTAGCAGCTTTTAGCCTGATTGCCATCTTTATGAAGACATAACGATGCGGGAATTTGCATACGTTGCGTGTGTGTAACCATAACTCCAAACATTGTAATTAGAACGCGAACACTACATGAAAGTTGCAGTTTCTCGAATCGCCTCAGGCTTAATACGATGCTAATTCCGTTTGCGGCCAATGCGTCTTTATGTTGCGAAGACATGAACGTGAACTTCTTGCACAACAATGGAGAGTGTTTTTATGGAAAAACACTTTGAAACATGCAGAATTTTGTAAAAATTCATTTAAAATTAATTAATGAAGGGGAGAACCAGATCAAGTGATATAAAATCATAGCCCATGTCGGTAGCAAATAGACTAATAAACTTGTTATAATTGGTAGAAACAGATTCATATAATTATGAACGAGGCTTACAAGCTGATGGTTCTTCCTTCTTCTTTAAAGGTTTCTCCTTAAACAGTGGCTATCTTCTGTAAAATCACTTAAAGCGCCATAAGCCCACTAATTATAAAATAAAAACTCATTTCGCGAAACAACCTCAACCAGGTTCAGTTCAGTTCCCTTTTGATGACTGAGAACCAGTTGTATGCCCCTTCTGATGGGTACTTTCACTTTTACACTTGCCACAGGAAGCGCCAAGTACATAAAAGCTCGACTCCCGATACGCATAATTTGAAGGGAAGGAATTTGCAGTGGTCAAGGGGTTTTATAACTGCTACAGCATTCTATACTTGGTCAGTGTTCTGTTTCCTTCTTGGCGGGATCCAACCACTTTGTTTGTCCAGCCGTGCGAATCCTAACGCCAATTTTTCAGCACATGGAAAAGGTATTGTAAGTTCTGAAGGTCTTCAAAATACTAACATGGCAAAAGAATATTTTCTAAAATTTATTAACATTTTATTTAGTTACTTTTATGTTCATCAGAAAATTTTATTTAAATTTTTAAATTTTATTTTTTCCTTGGTAGGATCGCATTTTTTCACATTATTTTTTTCGGTGCATTCCATAAGTCAGCCAGTTGGTCAGTTGATCGGTGATTAGCGAAAGGACTTTGGCTGCGTACGTGTGTTTGGCACGCAAACCGATGCGTGTTTACACTGGCGATTATCCCGTTGGCCCTTCGATCAGATCCGATACGATCCGCAAAAGAGGAGATAATGCGCCTTGGCCAAAGTCAATGGATGGGCTAACTTGTTTGTTTTGCCCAACGATCCGAAAGGCCTCTTTCAAACCCTGTGCGAACGAACGCTCCCTGGATCGTTAACGCAAATTAACGAGCAATCATCAAATCGAAGCCAATATTGGTAGTCGGATAGTCGGGTATTCGGGCAGGATGGTTAAGTTCAGTTCAGAGGAGCTGAGTTCGGTTTGGCTGGGTTCTTGATGGGCATTAAGAGCGTTTATTTTGAAATTAATGCGCAGCTCAGGGAGCAGCTGTGTTGGCCCGACTTGCGGTATTCCCTCATTAACCATTGAAATTACAAGCGGACTTGGTCAGCTGGCAATGTCCGGCATTTACAACATAATTCATTTTTATTTTTTTGCATTTTCCTGCCTGCCCATCGCGTAATTGCAAAGTTGCAACTTGCAACTTGTTGCCATCGCTCGTTTATTAATTGCTTTTTAATAATTGCCGCAAGTACAGCATTGAAATATGCCGGGTAAATATTCGCACAATTTATCAAGGCAGCAGCGTTCGCTTGTTGCAATTTATTGAAATTAATTTTCACATTATCTGGCTAAAAATGCGAAATGATAATTGCCTTTTATTTATTGCTATGGAATTTTTAAAGTCCTCGCTGGTTGCACAGCGCACTGCTTGCACTGCTTGTTCTAACTCCAGTTTCAGTGTTTGCACATAGATGGCGCTAGATGCTGGCTGCCACTTTTGTAAGGGATGATTTATTGGCATTAGAATGTGCTGCTTGCCGTTGCAATTCGTTCAGATAAATAAATTAGCTTTGGAACTAAGTTTTAAAACTTAAAAAAGATAAGCTTAAAGATATTCTAAAAATCCTTAAAACTACAGACCAGGCATATTTATGCTGTCTATAGAGTAAGCTAGATTTATAAGCTCGGTAAAGTTACAGATTGCAGATTTATATTATTAAATAATTTAAATCAAGAAACCGATAATTAAGAAAAATTTGACAATTATTAACAAATATAATTTATCGAAGTCTACATCTTAAAAATATTTTTAATAATATTTTAACCTATTTTAACTACATCTATGAAGATTGCCCCGAAATCGCGCGCCACAGCAACCAGCTTAAAATCACATTCCATAAATTCGCGACCCTTAACCACCGCACTTAAATGTCCTGAACCTTGGCCTTTGTGCGCTAATTAAACAAAAGGAAAACCCTTTCACACCTTGCGAGCAAGGGAAAACTGTTACAACTTCCTTTGTGTGTGCGGTGCGTGAATAAATTTGCATAATTTTTGCGCAGCGTCATCAAATTGCGAAATTGCAGAACTGCGCAAGCAACCAGAACAAGCGAAAATATTAATTTTCACAGTTTGACATGTCGCACTCGCATCTGCCTCAGGTTTTCCCTCGTGCAGCGACATTCGCATGCAAATGAGTCAACAATCGAGCCGACATTTGATCGTTTTTTTTTTTTCGGTCGATCCTCCAGATCCATTGTCCCTTCATGATTTTGCATATAAATCAAGTTTCCTTTTGCAACCCTCTCAAGGAATTTGCATGCGACCTTACCTTACCTTGAAAAAACGAACTAGAAAAGAATAACAAATGGAAAAGGTGAAAAGTGAAAGGGCTGCAGATCGTGTGAATTTCCGAGGTAATTCAATTAGCGGAGTTCGCTGGGAAGGTTGACAATTCAGCTACGTGTAAATTCATCTTCTCAAGTTGCTCTTGAGAAATTCCATTTTCGACAGGCAGTTAGGATGATTTATTGAACTGTCGGTGTTTTGGGGAAAACGCGGAAAACGAGGAAACATGGGGGGACTTTTCAGGACAAACCAAATGCACACTGAGATACCAGGGAAGTGCTAGCGAAGAAGTGCTCAACTACACGTGTGCCAAATTCATTTCCATGCCATCCTTGTGGGCGACTATTGATGTTACCGTGGGTGCCAGCCATCTCCCTCTAAACCATCTGCCATCTCACTTGCTCGCGCTGAGAGTGTGCCTGTTTGCTAAAGGATAACAACGGCAGCGGCAGCACCAACAACGACAGCTAATACACAATTTGCATATATTTATCCATCAAATTGATGGATGCTACTGCACACACAGAGCCATAAGGATCGGGCATTTCGGGGGGACAACATGGAGCTTGGGATGGGCAGGACATGGCGTTGTTGCTTTGACACGTCGCAATACCCCAAAAGGATAATGACAAGAACAGTAACAGCAACATCAGCAGCAGTCAGGACAATGTCACATGCACTGAACCGAAAAAAGTTAGTCCCCAAAAATATATTAAGCCGTATCTATCCAATAAACAAAAACCACATTCATAAGTATTTATTTATTTATTAAAAATGTATTATGTTTTTCCAATTAGTTTTTAAATATATGGATTATATACACATTAAGGGCTTTATAACTGCAAAATCTGCTTAGAATGTAAGACCTCAAACTTTTGCGTTTAAATTCTTATTATATGTGTGCTACGCATTTTTTTGCAGTGCACACACACACCGACGTAAGCACACACTTGGCAAGCGTGAGCAATTTGCAAGGCGCTGGCGAAAAAGGGCAACAGGAAACTGTCAAGATGGGGGACTCTGCTCTTCAGAGGGAAAAGCGCTGGCTGTGAGCATCCTTTAAGTTTCCTTTCTCGCCTAGGTACCCGACCGACACTTCAATCGCGCCACGTTCGACGCTCCGTTCTGGAAAAGCGGGCAAGAGAAACGGTCTGGGGAAAAGCGAGAATCGAGAACGAACAGCGTAGGTTGGCTGCCATGAGAAAATTACATTTTCCCCGGAAAAGCACTCAACCCGAAGACATTTTCCGTTGGCACTGGCAACTCAGTGCGGTTGATGGTGATGGTTTGACTGAAGGGGAGGAGTTTCTGCCATTTCAAGTGGGGCCTTTGTGTCCATGTGTGTATGTGTTAGAATGTGTGTTCTCCTGTGTGTGTGTGTGTGCCGCTGCTTTATATCCTTTTCTGCCGCTTCTGCCTGATAACAAAATTTTCTATTTTATCTCATAAAAATATATGTAAAACGTCCTCCACGACGAGCCAAGAGGCAAGCTGTTGGGAAGGAAAAGGGGGAAAACTTGGAGGAAAAGTGTAAGAAAAGGAAAATTCCTTTATGCATACTTATACATTTTTATGTTGCAATTGTTGGACGGGCTCAGCTCAGAGGCTTTTTTCTCCCTCCCTTTTCTGAATTGGTATCCAGAAAAATAAGATTAAATCAGCAACATACATTTTTAAAATTATGGTGATCCTTACATGAAAACTATTTTTTAAGACATTTAAATATAAATACATTTAAATTCTTTACATTTTATTAATTTATTTATTACATTTGTTGATACTAGTATCTAATATTTTTTCTGTTTTATTGAGAAACCAATTTTTCTCTTGGTGGAGTTTTCACATCGCCCACTTTTTTACCTTACCACCTAAAAAACAATCGATATCCTTGCTCTCCCGCTCACAATTAAGCGGGAAAACATCGTGGCAACTCAACTCTTTTGAGCGCTAATTTCCCTCGCTTTTCCTTCTAATGAACAGCTGTTTTCCCGCCGGCCGCGAATCTGGCGATAAAAATAAAGGCGAGGAGAGCGCGCAAAACAAGTCGCGGAAAATTAAAAAGAAAATGAACAGCGGCGTCGTCATCAGCTGTTTGTTGGCATCGTCATTAACCGTGGAGAGTGGCGAGAGCGGGTGGAAAATGGTAAATGGAAAATGAGGTGGGAAATGGAGAGGGGAAAGCCAGCCAGCTGTGCGCTGGTGTGGGCGCAATGAATGAAAATGAAAATCGCACAAATGAAAATGAGCGTCGGGTCGTTGCCGGTGTTTCGCAATGGCCAAAAAGCACGTGTTGCCGGCTAACAAATTGTGAGTAAGAGTAAGAGGTGAGAAAATTAGAGAGAGCACAGGGAAAGGACATTCAACGTAGCTAATTGTTAGAAGGCTAATTAAGCTAATCCAAATATAAGAAAGATGATGATTTGTTGTGATTTTAGCTTAAAGATTTTAGGAAGTCTTGACTTGACGAGCACAAATAATAAGTGTAAATTCCCAATGAATCAATTTGTTAAATTTTAAATAAATAAAAATAACTAATTGAGTATGTTTTAAAGGGGCTGCAATTGCAAGCTAAAATATTATTTATAGAGGTGAAATACTTTATTTTGAATTCTTAATTGCGAACTTTTAAAGTATTTGATGTTAATTAAGCACTTCAAATTCCTTAACCACAGATTTTACATTGTGGTAGTCCAATGAGCTTTCAAGTCATGCGGAAAACCCAAAGGAAACCCAAAACAAACCCGAAAATTCCCACCACTTTATCCCAGCATCTCTGTATCTCAATTAAAAACAGAGCAAGGACGGCTGCCTTCCAGACAAGGCAACCAAACCCCACCGCACCACCCAATCGCCCACTCATTTTCCCCCCTTGTTATTGTTGTTGCGCCGGCACGTCGTCGCTGGGTCGTGTCCTTGAACTAGAAACCCGTTTAATTTAACTGTTGCCTAATTGCTGGCAGAAGCAGAGGCGGCGACGCCGACGCCGCATTACGTCATTAAATATGCTGCCGCTTTTCCTGTGGCTTTTCCCCGACTGCTTCTCCAGCGTCGCAGTTGCTGCACTGCACTTGCCGCTGCTGGAAAAACTTCATTTTGGGTAATTTTTCTCGCCCGTCTTTGTTTCTCATTTTCATTTTCATTCATTACCCGGCGTTAATTTCCTCGTGCCGAATGCCGAAACATTCCCCTCACCACAATTTTCTCCCGATTTCCCGCTGCAAACGCCTGGGAAATGGAACACAGCGACAGCGCTGCTTTTCGGGGGTTGCTATTGGTGACGAGCGAGTGCGAACGGGATGCAAGATAGCGAAGGGCAGCGCGCATGCGCACTGGTCGAAAAACGCCGACGTCGCTGCCGGCGTCGCTGTTGGGTTGAGAATTTTCCCCTGCTGCGGAAAACAGAAGCAGCGCACCAAAGGCCAAAGGCGAATAATGGCTGTCGAGCTCTCTACACCCGCACCACCCGCCCCACTGCCGTCCCGCTCGCTCTCTATGGCTGTCTCTGTTCCGCAAACAGCGACGCTGGCAGCGACGTCGCAGCCGCAGGGCGACGAAATTTGCATGCGCCCAAAAATCGGGTTAACTATATAGATAGCTTTGCACAGTAAGGTCTGGGAAGTTTGAAATGAAAAATAAAAATCTATATGATTATAAATAAATTCGATATAAAATAATAAATTATTTGATCTCCTCTTTCTTTGAACATACATTCGTTTCAAAAATATAATATATTTGATCCAGTTATTATATTATATATATTATATATTAATAAATTGTCCTTATAAATCATATATTAATTGACTTGCTAACTCCTCTTTCCAAATAATTTCTTTAATATTGGTTATTTAATTCGACAGACGTAAAGTGGTCAATACAATTAACTCCCATCTCAGATCAGTGATAGATTCCTTAAATGTGGTTTCCAGAAATGATAGTTCACTGTTATCTGTTGGAGTGACTACTGTCAGATAGATATCTGTGTACACATACAAAAGTGTGTGCCTGGGGGTGATGGGGTGGCTGGGTGGTTGAAGGAGGGTCGTAGCAATGGGGTGGCAGGAGCTGGAGATGTGGAGTGGAAGCTGAAGGCTTCAGCAATATTGCTGTATTTTTGAAATTCCAATTTGCATATTTTGATGTGCGTCGTCGACGTTCGACGCTTCCACTCCCTTGCGCTCCCTTCTCGCCCCTCAGCAATTTTCGCAATTTTATCGAATGCGCCCTGGGAGAATTTCCCGGCAAATGGCGCCTCCAAGTAGGCAATACTTTTCCTCGGGCCGAAAGCAAAATCAACGCAAAAATTCTCAGCGAAAAAGAGACAAATGATAATTAACAGCCGGGCAACAACAACCACCAGTTGCTTCACCAACGCCGGTTCATTCACCTCTTCATTATGCTAATCAAGAAAAAAAAATACAAACAGGAAAAGTGGAAGCAGGAAAAACCGACGTCGCTGCCGGCGCTTAATGAACGCAGCAGCGAAGCAACGGCGACGCCGGCAGCGCGAAAAGCAGAACAATAACCGCCGTCACCTTGACCTTGAAACCCACATTTAAAATAATTCACTCCCGGCAGCTTCATCATCATCACGGTTTTCCAGCGAGAGGAAAAAACAGAGACACCGAAACCATTATCTCATCAACGAAAATGAAAATGAAAATGAGCGCAGCACCCACACCAACGCCGGCAGAGGCAGCGCCGTCGACTGCGCAGCCAGGTTCAGTTGGGAAAACTCTCATTACCACACGGCGATAAAATTTCGGGATCCAATAACGTTGTAATTAGCTCGTAAATTAAAAAATTAGAGATGTAAAAGATGTTAATTCGTTAAATTTGCCATTTAATGATTGGTGCATTTAATAAATAATTGAAAATCTAAGTGGTATGTTATCAATTGGTAGAATAGTATTAAAGAATCTTTACTTATGCTATAAAAACTGCACTATAAAAAACTTTTAAATATTATTACATTGGGCTGATGATGAACTTTTTTAAGTGTTCGCTTCTGGCATTCATTGAAATCTATTTCCTACATTTTTCTCCGTGCCTGTGTTCACTCCCATTCTTTTGCCGGGTGCGGAAAAGTGGGCCGCGCTCTCTTGCGGCTTTGGCCCCAAAAACAAACTAACGAACGACGACGTCGACGCAGGACGACGGCAGAGCAACGTGCAACACAAGCAGCAGCAGCAACACCAAAAACAGCAGCATCAGGAGCAGCAGCAACAACAACTCAGCTACGAGTGGGTTGCAAAGTATATTTTTAATGGGCGAATGAAATTATAGCCCCCAGAAGAGGAAAATGAAATGGGGGTGGGGGGTGTCGGCGGAAAAGCTGTGGAAATTCTGCCGGCAACGGGCTGAAATAAATGAAATGAAACAAGCGGAGCACAGCAGCAAGGAAAAGCGAACGCGCTGACTAACTACCAAGCTGGCTCATTTTCACAGCAGCAACAACAGCGATGACGTAGCGGCTGCCGCCCAGCCTTTTAATGCAACAGTTTTCCTTGCCACCTCCCTCCACCTCCCAGCCGCCCACTTTGGCGAACTCATTTCCACGGGGCTTCCCCAGACGCAGTCTTAGATGTTGTTGCATTTGGCCTTGCAGCGTCTACCGAAATGAAAGCGAAATTAAAATGGCACAAGAAATTAATGGGCTACGTGGGCGGAAAGTTGAAGTGAAATGGGCGAAGAGAAACAAAAGGATATGCTATTTGTTTGCCGCAGATTTATGATCCACCAAGGACACATTGAAGTTAATGGGTTTATTTTCGGTACAAAACTATTCGAGAAAGTTTTTAAGTGCGGAAATAAATGGTATTTGATACCAAAGAAAAAGAAAAGAAAATTTAATACAAAAAAAGTGGAAAAGACAGATATTTTTAAATATTACGCTTTAGATATAGATATATTAAAACATAAGTGTATTTAAGCTACTTTAAAGTTGGTAATCATTAACTACGCATATGTGAACATTTGTCAAGATTCTTTAGTATTGTTTTCCACTTCAATAGTCTAATATGATTGGGTCCCCACTCACTGCTCATTTAATTACTCAAATATCTCAAAATCGCTGCGACAATCACTTATGGCAAGCAAAAGAACCCACTTTCCTTTCCAAGGACAATCAATCGACAATATGAGAAGTCATTCAATCTACAGATTTGCCAATCTTGCAGCACCAAAAGACATTCGCCGACTGGAAAACTGAAAAGCCAGAAGGAGAACGAGAAAAATCTCGATTCCAGGGCAATTGACAAAAGGATCAGCAGTGGACAGACCCGAAAACTGACCCTTTTCCATGGCTGCCGGTTCGCAAATGAAATTCATTCGAGTGCAACCGACAAAAAGAATGGAAATCCAGCTCTCCATTTTGTTGCCTTTTGCTGCCCGACTGGAGTTCCCTGATTAGAATCGACTGTGGACACGCATCGTTGGCATTGAATGGCTAAAGGTTGCCAAAGTGTCAGCACACATAACGATGTTCCGATTCAGAAAACTAGGACTTAAGATATATAAAAAATATATATCATTAATAAAGAAATATAATAAAAATTTAAAAATTTCTTTGTGTTACATAGCATTGAATGGGTAGAGGTTGCTAAAGTGTACCGATTTAGAAAAATAAGATTTTAAAAATATATATATTCAATAAAAAATAATAATAATTGAAGAATTTGTTGTTGTATTTAAAGTATTTTTAAATATTTTCGTTTCATTGCATATTCATTCATTGGTTTTTTTCCATTGATTTGGTTTTTTGATTATTTATAATTTCATTCCCTGTTTTGAAATATATATTTATTTGCTCAACAGTCTTTTTTGTCTGCACGTATATGTATTAATATCAAATGATATTTATGCTTAATGGTTCTTATTTCTGCTCTTAGCTCTAAATAAGATTAAAGAACATTGACAACTAAATGAAAAGCTCCTTTTCTGGTGCCCGAACCATTTTGGGGTGTCTCGCACATATATTTCTGTCATGAAGGGAAAATGGCAAATTTCCAGTACATTAATATGGCAGCCGATAAGGCAGCGGTTCGCCAAAAAAAAATATAAAAATAAATATGTGGGAGGAGGGGGCGTGGCAGTCTATGGGCTACATGTGTGACATATCGCATGACATTCAGCGCGTTAAATTTTCAAAGAGTTTTTTTTCGCAGCCATCGCTCCCTTTTGCCTTTCATTTTTTTTTTGGCGAATTTCGCTTGCCTCGAAATTGAATAAAACAACCTGAAATGACAAACGAGTCTGAGTTCATGGGGTTGGGAAAATATGCGCTGTTGTTGTTGTGGGTCAGGGGGTGACTATTATACATATACACACACACACATAGCGTGTGTGAGCACGTGTGCACCCGTAATTTTCCATTTGTGAACTTTTCCCTTTCTTTCGGCTGTAGATTTTCACGCTTCCGGCATTGATGAAGCTGCCGAAGGAGCAGCAGGCAGCGGAAAATGCTGAAAAACCAGCAGCAGCCGCAGCTTGACAGCCAGATAGACATAAAAACAACAAAAGCAAACATGCAGAGGGAAAACTACAACAACCACTCTAACAAGCTTTCTCATTGCGTGTGTGTGCGTGCGTGAGAGGGTGTCAATTTGCAAAAAGAAAGTAAAAGAAATGGAGGGACGCAAAGCGCGACAGGCAAAAATCGAAGTTGAAAAATAAATGGGAGACAATTTCGTCAGGACAAAAAAAGGAAAAGTGTGGGAACTACACTGAAAGTAAAAATATATCTATACTGGAAATAAAGAAATCGTATCAAAGAAGTACTGAACGATTTAATTTGCTAAATATATTACAAACCAAATGTGAGTTAACTTATATTTCTTTTCAATGAATTTGTTAATTTGTGTGCTTAGCATTAGATATATTTGTTTAGTGCATTTTGCAGAATTTAGGCACAGTTGAGTCCAATGGCAGGTCCTGTTTATTTATGCGGCCTATATGAGTTCCGCATAAAAATGGCTGCCAGTGACATGTGTGTGTGTGTGCGTGTGTGTAAGCCCGTATGTGCCTCAGTGCGTGTGTGTCTGTGTAATAAGATATTTTAGTGACTTGTGTCACAGCACATGCAAATCCATCAAATGTGTAGAGTAGCCCCCAGCCCCCCAAGAACTTCCCTCCTTGAAGGAAGCTCCCTTTACTTATTTGTAATGGGATCACAAACACACTTCAATTTCATTTGTGACGCTTTACGCACAAACACACTGCTGACTTTGTGGGTGGGGTGGTGGATTTTCCCAGCAAGATGAGAGCTCAGAGTCAGCGTATCAATCACAAATTAATGAGATGTGAGTGCCGCACAGTTTCTGCCGAGAAGAACTCCAAACTGACAGTTTGCCATTTTCAGGAAAAGCTGGCAAACGGAGGAAAGGCAGCGGATGGTGAGGGCAGGAGAAGGGGGTGGCGATTTTCCCTACTCATGCAAATGCGTCGCCCTTCCAAATTACATACAATTCATCACATTTCATTTGGCAGAGTCGATCCAGAAGGCAACACTCTCTGTCTCCTCCGATATATCTTTCTATTTCTGTATTTCGCATTTCGGCTTGAGCTTGGGTTTCCGTTTCAGTTGAGTTCAGTTCAGTTTCTACAGCTGCCACTGCTGCCGTATTCAGATCCTGGCCAAATTGGTGGCCCGACATTTAATGGGCTTTGCGACAAAGGCCCTCAAACGAGCTTTGTGCCATCCCAATACGCAGTGGTACCTATGTGCCTGGCTTTGTCTGCCCAATTTGTAGCCAAATCCAATTGCCGATATGTGCACGTATAAATAAGGTAACTTTAGAGCCTTCGAGGATGTCAATTTGAGCTGCCATGTCAGTTTTAGTTGGCAATCAAAGGTCTCGCAAGGAAATACATTGGATTTGGTGTCTTTAAGTTTAAGAAAAAAATCCGAAAAATTAAGGAAATATTATTTTATTTTTTATTCTAACATTTCTCGAGTAAGTGACTTGATAAAGCGTTTTCTTGACGTTTTATTGATACAATTTATTCTGAAAGATATGAGTTTCTATTGTGGTTTCTTTATCAATACCAGACTTGCATACCTCAGTTCAATAACTAAATAACTATCCTTCTTACCACATTCAAAGTTGCGTGTCATGTTTTAGATAGGTAAGACACCTTAAGACACCCAAAAACTTTGCCCTTATTCAAGAATCAAGAATTTTGCTGGGTCTTGGCAACCGCCACAAATTGCGCAGCGTCATAAAATGTAAAATTTTCAATTGTCTGCAATCTGTGTGCGAAAGAGTGTGTGTCTGTGTGTGTGTGAGCTGCTGTCTTGGCTCCACTTGAACCCCAGTGAACTAATGGGGGGATCCCCGGGAAGACCCTGGGATATCCCCTTTTCTCCACAATCTGCTCGAGTGGCCAGAGACCAAACATTTTTATGGACGCTTACAGTTTGGCAACCGTTGGCCGCTTACATTGTTCACATGCTGCCGCCGAAGTCACTAACTTGGCTGAAAGGCAAAGTATTAGAAATACAATAAAGTCGAGTCAAAGTGAAAAGTTTTACGCAGCGGCTGCCGCAGCTACTGCGTATTTTCCGTACACCCCGCCACACCCCACCAAAAGCCCCATGGTCCAACAAAGAAATTGAGTAAAAAATGCAGGAAAAGCGACGAGAAAAAAGTTTCGCAAACAGCAAAGTTTGCTGGCGCCCGATGAGAACTACCTTTGTCGGGGAAAATTAGGGGGGAGGGGGAAATGGGAAAAGGGGCACCACAAAAGCGCTACCACAAATAACTTTGTTTGCCACATATGAGGCGGCGCTTTTCCCTTTCTCATTTCATTTTTTTTTTTTCTGTTTGAGGCGCGGCTTAAAAACTTTTAACAATGCACCAAAGCTGCCAAGTGATTTCTTTCATATTATTAACTTGGTCTTGAGGAGTCGGCTCATGTGAAGTGGCCACCAGTGGAGGAGCAGCCACTACTTTTCAGCTACTGGTACTGAACAACCTGAGGAGGGAAACTCGCAACTTTTCCAACTTTAACCCTCTCGAAGCCATGCCACTTGACCGTAAAGGAGTCACGCATGCGTGCAGTACAATGTCAATTTCATAGGGGATTAATCACTGGGAGAAAATTCACTTGCAATTAGACAGGTACATATTGAATATGTATATATTTTGATACATTAGTATTATCTGTAAACTAATTAATGAAAATGAAAAGTGCACACATTTGTATGAGCAGCATCCTGTGTTTTTTCACCATCTGAATACTTTGATCTGATACTCAAAGCCTGAGGAATTTTTCGCAGTGCCAGAACCGGCTTTCCTATATCTCTGTCCATCTGAACCATCACCATTTCGATGTGGCAACCAACACGCCCGAGCTTCACGCACAAACTGAGGATCTCCGGAATCGCGGAACAGCTGTGAAGGGTTCGCTGCCTCAGTCATGCAAATCGCGCATAAATTCTAATTTATTCAGCGCGGATCAGCGAAGGGCAATCGCTATGTAGAGGGTTGCCCTATGCCCATATCCATAGCCATAGCTCTATGGGCATATCCTCCGACCAGGTAGAACAGCCTCCTGGGCCCTCAGTTCTTTTTCACTTTTTACTTTTAACGCTGAGGCGTTTACGCCGGCGCATAAATTACCCAGCGAGAGGCCTTCAAATTCAGCAGATCAAACCCCTTTCGGGAACTGGAGAACTGGTCACGTAATGCCCACATCAATCTGTCCTCCGTCTCCGCTTTTTTATTTTTTGCATTTTTCTGGAAGGCGTTCTGCTGGGTATTTTCGACGTGGCATTTGCTTATTTTATTCGGCTTATAAACTGACAAATTTGGTAAATGCTGCCTGTCATTTGATTGATGAGCTGGCGTCTGAATTTTGTGGCGGCTTAAGGTTCGCTGCTTTTTGTTTTCGCTGAATCTTTTGTATTGATGATGGGTTAGGACATGCACATTGCTCAAGTTTCTGGCGGTAGTCAAATGAGGCGAATCTGAGTTTTACAGGCCATAATTTTGAGTTTTACAAAAATGCAATATTTATCCACTTTTCGCCACTTTAAAGCAGCTAAACCTATTGCTAAAACAATATTTTAGTAATATATTATAAAGGGGTATTCAATTTACTCCTTCTTATGTCTATTAAATAAATTGCGCCATGGATAAATACTCTTTTGTTAATCCTCAATTGCCTATTACCTATTTTTTTGTTTACTCATAATATCACAAGTCTTCCGGTTTTTTGTCAGCAAACCACTTTAACCATTCGATGAGTAAACCAAAGAGTCACCCAACTCTCGGTGACATCAAGGAAAACACTTGAAATTTCATGGGCAATTCAATGCCGAAACCCTTTCACCCATAATTTCTACCCGTAAAATTTTAAATCTAAAAATAATAAAATAGAGGACACGAAAAACAGCATGTAAATGTGTTGTTAAATGCGACGGCGACATAAAGAAATATTGGCATTGCGAAAAATCCAAATCGGCGAGCATAAATCAACAATTTTTATGCAATTGCCAGAGATATCAGAGCACTAAACCCATTCACTCGCCAAATGGGAAAGGGAGGGGAATCCTCAACATATGCCAGCCCATTAACATGCGATTGTCAGTTCGGTTGTGATTCGGCATTATGAATATTCATAGCCGGGCATTGTCTGAAATCGGCGTAACGTAAATTAAAAGGCAAATTTATAATAATGCCCGAAAGCCGGGGGACAATGGCAGATCACAAAGGGGTTAGATCAGATAAATGCTCTATCTCTCTGGCCAAAAAAAGCACTTTTTGCGATCGAAAGGGGCAAATCGGCAATAAATCGCCTTCAGACAATGGGTGCGGCCCGAAGGGAGAATAAAAAAAAGGGTTTCGAGAGCATCCTATCTCCTGTTTGTCTACTCCCGATTTTATTGACAATAGGGGTAGTAAAAATATAAACACCGCAATACCTGACTTTCCATCGCTCGCCACGCAAAAACATTGAACTCTATACGGTTCGAGTGTTTGCGGTTGGTATCGGTTACTCCGATTTTTTTTGTAGATATCTGGGCCGCACTTAATTAGACTTTTATGCCAAACTTTCAATACACATTTCATGCTCAGATGGCTGATGTGGGATGGGTTCGCATCCCGACGAATCTCTCATCTGCATACAAAATCCAAAATCTAGGCCCGCATGTAGCATCGTTTCCTTGGCTACCTGAAGCGAATTCGAAACGCTTTTGTCTTTCGTCTTTACGCATCATGAATTTGATTGAGGATTTTATGCTTTGCATTCAATAATTTTACGCAGCTTCTCCGCATTCAGCACGGAACCGGAAGTTGCCCACCGGAAATACAATGTATATATATCTCGAGAGATTTTCTCTTCCCTTGTAATTTACTGCGCTCTGGAAACTTTTTCCCGAAAAGTAAAAGTGCAAAAAATGCTAAAAGTTTTGCAAGTGACGCACTTGACAGTCACCTTGGATTGGATTGGTTAATGAGAGAGGAGGGGCTATTGATATTGAATTGTTTTTTTAACATTGGTTTTTAGAAGCATATCTTTAAAATACTTAAAGGCAGTTCGATACATATTCATATAAAATTGGATATATTAATTAGAGTTTACACAAACTAACTGAGACTTAAAAGTAATGTAAGCAAAATCTTGACTTTGTTGCCCAAATTGTGACAACACCTCGAGCCAACAAAACTTTAGCCACGAAAAAATAACAATAAAAACTGCAACTGCAGTTACAGCAGCAACATTTGGAGTCCCAGGAGTAACAGAATAAGAGAACTTTCAGTTGCAGGAGCAGCATCGAGCAAACAAGCAAGGACAACATCCACAGGAGCAGCAGCAACAACATCCTAAGCGACATAATGAAATTAAGCCACATTGTGCTGCTCCTTCGACCTCGTTGGCCCAAACCCCACACCCACACACACACACTTTCCTTTGCCATTTAACTGCTGCTGTGTCTTTGGAAAATTCAGGAAACCCAAGAGAAGCTCGTGTACGTGAAAATGAACGCCCAACTTTTCGCAGCTTGACTCATTTTCATTTTACCCCCGCAACAGGCATTTGTGTGTGTGTGTGTGTTTCGGGCGCAATTAATTAAAACTTTGTTGGGGTTGGTTATGGTCGTGTCCTTGAGGGGGTGGTGGGTGGCAGAGTCTGCTGGCGGGGAAATTATGTCAAAGTGTCTGGCTCAGTTTTGCTCCGTCCTCCTCTTCGTCTTCTTCATCCTTTCTGCGCTTGTCTGGGGCGTTTTGCGGGAATTCCCCCAATTATTTCGCCGTCGCCGTCGAGAGAGCTTAATTTGTTTTTACTTTCAGTCGGGCGTTGGAAGAGTGGGTGGTTTTTCCGTACTTCACTCATTTTCCTGTGGCAACTTGTTGCTCTGCTTGTTGCCCTCGCATTTAATGAAATCAATTATGTTGAGGATGAGCAAATGGCAGCGCAACTGGTGGCTATGAAAATGAAATGCCACTTGCTGGCTGCCACAATTTGTCAACTGGCATCACATCATCATAGCGGAACAGCAACGGCACTATGTCCTTATTTTCACTCACATCCTGCGAATTCAAGTGGCTCGTTCCGTTTTCCTTTGGCTGAAATTTCAATAAGCGAACAATGGCCTGAATTCTGGGGATTGGTTGCTGCTCCTGCCGCCTGCAAATTGTCATTCAAAATTCATGCAGGCCACGCAGGCGGAGGATCCTGCCAGGATACGACATCCTTTGGCTGGCTCTCGACTCAACTCACACATGCAGATGGTGGCAGGCTTCGGGAATGTCTTCAACACGGCGCAAAAAGATTGGGTGATTCATATTTACAGCCTGCCATTTTAAAGGCTAATGGTCAGCAAAGATGAAAGTGGGTGGAATTTAAAATGGAAAGTCGGTAGTTGGAATATTGAATTGCCTGAGAACGAGTGAACATAATCATTTCAAACAGCACCCCTCACTTATGACAACATTTTATTGTTAAGAATTATATTTTTAAATTTAATTTAAATTTTCTGCCCGTGTAGTGCACATACAACAAAAAAAAAGCACACATCCTGTGCGACACATTCAATTCCACATTCCTATACGTGCCCTTAGTAAAACTCCCTCTCCATTCGTCCTGCGATCGCCCCCCGCTCATACCCCTTTTCACCTTTGTCAACACACAGGACTCCTCACTGTACTTTGATTTTTATTCATTTCCCGCTCGCTGCCATCGACAATGATGCTTATTATGAATTCTTTGTGATTTCGCGTGTGTTTTTTCTTTCCAGCTCTCGTGTCTTTTCATATTTTCAATATCTTCAGCGCTGCCCCCGATCGGCCCCGCCCCCTTAGTCAATTGAAATAACTCGCATGATGATTGTTATTCAAATGTGATTTCGCTCCTTATTCTCCTCGCATTCCCATGCATCCTTTGCGCCAGCCTGTGTTTATCGTGTTGTTTGCCTTACATTGTGTATGCAAAAATAATTATTTATATTGTTGCAATCGAAGGGCAGGAGAGACTTTGCCGAGTTATGCTGATGGAAATTTTAGAATTTTTAATTGTTCCCGGAACGATGATTGATACAAATTGAAATCGACAGCAATTCTGGAAATAATATTTTGCTTAGACTTAATTCTTGAAATTTCTTTATCTCTTGAAATTTATTTATTTTTTATTTTGTATATTGTTAAAGCGAATATTTAATGGTAGATGTAAATTTCTCAAGGTGATGTAGAAGTAGGTATGATGTTTCCGTTACATTTTTAAGTATTTTCATCAGATTTTCAATTGCTGAAATCATGAAGATATTTTATTTAAAAAATATTAGCTTACGAAATACTAATAAGCTCAACAATTTGATTCTTTTTCCCATCCTACTGATCCCATTAACCTTCGCGTCATCTCAGTTCATAACTCCAGGCAGCATTAAAAATGAAACAAAATTTGATGGCACCACATCATGATTCATGATGTCGAAGGAATATCTTCGAAATTTACACTAAGAGAGAACACGGACAGAGCATTTCGCTATCGATTAAACCTTTCTTTGATGGGCAAACCTTGAACCCAAATCGCAATTCGAAGATATAGATGGGATGCGTGGGGTATTTGTATTGTTGTGCGAGCTCTTCTGGGGCGGCGGCTGTCATCAAAAAAATATTGTATTGTTATTATTTTATTTTTATGTGCCAGTGTGGATGTTATTTGCATAAGGATGTCATGCTCGTGGTCCTAAAGGTCCTGCGGAGGTCCTGAAAACCAGCAGCCAGAAAAAAAATAACGTTGAAATAAAAAGCGTTTTGTGTTCGTTCGTTTCGCTTGCTTATTTCGCATTGTAAATTTTTATGCTAAAGCGGGTGAGTGTGTGGGTGTGTGTGTGGGGTCCTGCCACACCCCCTGCGCCCCCTTTTCGGCTGCCTAGCGAGCCAAGCAATCACACACATTGTAATTGAACACACACGCTCGAACGCATTTTGTTTAGATTTCATTTTTTTCTGCTGTATGTCCTTGTTGCTCCTGCTCCTTTTAGCTCCTTCTGCTTTATTCTTTGGCGGGTTCGTCTTTCTATATGTATTATTTTTCTTTTTTATACATTTTGGGTTCAGGAGATGTCGACATAAAATGCAAAACAGAATTTCATTTTCGGCAGGAATGCTCTGAGCGGAGTTGTTGTTATTGGGAATGCTACAACATTGTTGAAGCATGTAATATCCTGCCAAGGATAAGGGTTGGCACACTCACACAAGCACGCACACATATGTACGTACAAAGGACCCTCCCCACTACATCATGTATGTTGTTGACGATTTCTGCTCGAGTTTCTCGTCCTTCTTCCCTTTTTTTTCGCTCCTTGCGAATTTAGTTTATTGGTTTTGTGTGCCTGTATGCGTGTGGGAGGAGCTGTTCGGCATGTGTGTGCGTGAGTTCCCTTTTTTGGGGTGATTGATTGGCATTACGAGCTCGACATTTACATACACATTTCATTTATGCAAATGCTCGCAATTCATATTCCACAAATACTTTAGCAAATTACAATGAGCAACAACAACTACAACCGCTCTGCTCACATTTCAATTTCCAATTTTAAGCATTTTCGCAGCTAATTTCCCCTCAAGATTTGCACCAGTTAGATATCCATGCGAGATATCGGCTTTAGATCTGCCGTAATTTCCTGTCGCAGCCATTTTCATATTTCCACGCCAATGGGGCGAAGTGGAACGAAGATGGCCAAAATGCAGCGAAAGGTGTGGCCAAGATAGTCCATCATTCCCCGGCCATTTAACTATTCATATTCATTCGGTAAGTCGGACATTCTGGCATTAGCACAACCAGAACTCGATGCCAAGTACAGGGGCTGGAATGTCATGCCTGACGAGTTATGCTGATGAAGAGGCGTTTACGCCTAAGACACCAGTACAGTGGATAAATATCATTAAGAGTAGATAAATGTGCAATAGTGCTAAAGCAATCTATTGTCTTAAATATTGGTTTTGAAGTACTTTACAAATTTTAATCAGATGTATTTTTGATTATATATATAATTTAATAACCCATTTATACATGTACTGGAATACATGAAGTATTCAATAATTCATGAGCTAACAGATTGAGGCATTTTACCTCCTTTTTTATATTTTAAAAATTATCTCTCCAATTTAAAAATGTATCTATCAAGTTTATAGCTACTACCACTGTACCAGCAAGTTGAACAACTTCCTTAGCTCACGACTTGGATTTAAATTAGCATTTTGCATAAATGTTTGGCATGTCATCATAAAGCAACACAAGCACGCACACACACACTTAGCACACACACATTAAGACCGCACACTCACACAAGCATAAACACTTGTACACTGATAGCAGAGTTGGAAACATCAAACAGGCATTCGCAGGCTCACGCGGCGTATGCGTAATGCGAATTGCAGACATTGCCTCAAAGGAATCGAAAGATTCGTCTCGTTTGTGTCTATGAGTTTGTATTATTCTTGCTACGATTTTCGGGGTGCGGTTTTTGCGATGTGCAGCTGGGCAAATCCGTTTTGTGTGCAATCAGCTAAAGCTATCACAGAATTCGATCGACCAGGTACTCTATATAATGTCTCCTAAGCAGCGCTCCAGAGGAAATTAATGTTCCTTTTTGGGGCTAGATGAGGGGGAAAGATGTGGGAAGCCTCTGGTGGATGCCTGCCACTGACGTCTGATGTCTGAGCGAGTGTGGCAGATTAATGATTTCGCAGGGAAAAGTACAGAGAGGGGCCAAGGAAACCCCATCCCCAGAATCACCGAAACCGACCTCATGCCAGCATGATTAGCTTCAAGCGATGGTCATTAGTCGCTGCTCAGGAGGAATTTGCCTTTATTAAATTCCAAGAGTTGCAAATATATGGAAGCATATGGGTTTGCTACAATTCGCTTCAAAATAGTGGAACTTACAATCACTTCTTTTTAAGAACAAATTGAAAGGACATTTTTGGAAATAACTAAGTTAATTTGTGAAATACAGAAATTATAGTAATTTAGATATTTGAAAATTATTAAAAAACTTAAATGTTTAATTTTATAAATAAATAGAGTCCATTAATATCGAATTGTTATGGGAAACATGTTGAAAGCAAATTGAAATAAGGCACTTAACTGAATAAAACGTAGGTAATTTCATTGTTATCCCCTGCTGTTGAAACCCACACATGCACCAGTTAACTAGGGAAATTATAATAAAAAATATTTTGCGCAAGCCAAATAGCTCGAAATGCCTTTTTGATGTTGTCGAAATATTCATGTTGCTGCCATCACAACAGCAGCAACATGCAGCATGCAACAACCGACAGCAACAACATGGGCGGCAACTACAAGTTTCTCGCATTCATATATGAAGAAAGGGATCTTATAATAAATTCCAGTACGGGCAGACGAGTTGAGGATGACGAGAAGCGAAAGGGATTCAATGGGAAGAAGGAAACTTTTGCCATCCTATTTTTTTTTCTGCCAAATTGTTGCATGTAAATGCAGAGGACTTGCGAGTGAGTATGTGTTGTAGTTTCATTAGGATTACAGTTAGCTTACAGTTTTGCCAACCCCCCTGAGAAGCCTCAACCCCCTTTTAAGCTGGTTATTGAGTTATGACGCATGCGACTGGTAAGCAAAAGTATGGGGGAAATAAAAATTTGCTGCTTATAAAAGTCGGTAACTATACCCACACACACACACACAAACAGTTGGTAAAAAAACACATCCGAGCGGATTTCAACTTTTATATAACATAGTACCATAGTTGGATGCGAGTTTGTGTGAGACGGCATAACAAAAGCTTTGGCAATAAGCATGGCATGGCAGCAGAGGCTGACAGACATGGCTCGAGAAAATCACAGCCCTCCAAAAGCCCAGCTCACTCCGTTCCCGCAGAATTTGCAAGCCCCCCTTTGCCACCGCCTCTGGCATCCCTTTGAATTGAAGTTGCAGCTGATCCATGAAAATATGTTGCATACAGCCCGACAGCAGAAGCAGCAGCAGCAGCAACAACAATATCTCGAGTACTGCTACTTACAGCTTGTGGCTCATAAAAAAAGCGAAGTAAAAATCCAACTAACATAAAATCTATAAAAATGTGCACAGAATTGAGGAGCAGCCAGTCGGGAGATGGGGAAATATTTGCCCCGGAATGCAATTTGGATTAGCTTAAAGTGAAAATTTCTGTAAGTAAAACAAACAAATGCATTCGGGAGATAAGTTGCAACCGAGAAGGAATTTCGAACTGGAATGCCAATAAATAATATGAGAACTTTATGTTTCTACCAATAGGAAATCTAATAAACTTTAAATATCTTAATAAATACTGCGATGAATTTCAATATTCTGCATAAAAAGCTATAGATGAAATTGCAATGTTAAAATCCAAAGTGCTACATATTAAAATTTAAGCCAACCTACACAATTTATATATTATAGTTTATTTATGAAGATTGTCTTAATAAGAGTAACACTGCAGAATAACATTCAATATTTGCGGAATTTAATTTATTGGATTTTTGTTAGTTTCTAAATTATCAATAAAACAAAAATTTGCAGCCCTTTCAAAACGGTATTTTTTTAAATTTAAATAAGCAAGCGTCTAAAATGAAATAGAGGTCAGTTCATCTTCAAATCTTCCTTTATGATTTTTTATTTGGATTTATCCTTGCCATGATTTACAGCTTCCCCAAAAACTTCCCCAACTCTTTTCTTTGGCAGCCCCATTCGATTGGTTTGTTTATTTATTGGTCGTGCAGAAGCTCCATTATCGATTCAGCCCCACGAATCCGTGTGTCCCCCCTTATCGATAAAATAGTGAAAAGGGTAACCCCATCATCAAGCCCACGCCATTTACCCGAGGACATTTCCTTGTTGGCGAATGCTGTTGGCATGTTGCTGCTGCATTTTACATTTTTACTTCGTTAACTTGATTTCCGCCGCCAAATGAATGCAGTCGCAAAAAAAGCTGACAGCTTCAAGCGATCGGAGCGTGTTTAAAGTTTAAATATTTGGCAACAAAGGGCGTGGGGCGGGGGCTGTGCGAGGCGGTAAAATTCAATTTACGCCAAACAAAATCATAATCCATCTATCATTCATCGGGCGGCGAACGGAAGGAACTTCATAGATACGCACCAACCTGCACGCTCAGATACAGATACAACGCATCTTTATCCGAGGGTAAGGTGGTGGGAGGAGGAATTCCTTTCTTATCCCGGGGGTTGAGGGCCTCTCATGCCGCGGCTTTTCTTTATTTCTTTTTACATATTTTGTTACGCTTGTAAAGCTCAAATCCCCAGCGTATAAGCATTTCTACTTCAGTCGCTGCTCAGTTTAGCAGGCCCCCAGTTCCCATTTTAGATATATATACTTTTTTTGTTATTTTGCTCCTCATACCCGGCAGCCTTCGCCTTGTTTGCCTTTGAATTTGACAAAATGCGTGGCTGGCATTTGGCTGATAACGTGGCTAGTACTGCCCTTAAAGCCCGCTCAACAAATGGCCAGAAAACGTTTCGAAAGCGTGGTGAGTACTTCGTCTGAGGGGTACGTGCTGCCTGGAAGTTTTCTCTTTTCTCCAGTTTAACTAGACTGTTTTTTCATTTCTCTTCTTTTTTTTTCTTTGCATTTTTTGCGAAGGAGAAAGGCCGAACACCTGAGGGTAGAAAGAGAGGGGTTGTTCGGGCAAAAAGAGAGGGCTATAAGGGGACTCTGCGGAGAGAGAAATGACTGCAAGTGCGACTGCGCTGTAAGTTGGGCAAAAAAAGCAGCGCTGCCAGCGTCACACACTTGACGTTTCTCCCTCAATACCATAGTATTTTGGGGGTGGCAACATGGACTTCCAGTTGTGCGACTGTATGGGTAACGCCTATGAGGGTGTATGTGAGTGGCGTTTCGCCATGTTAGCGTGTGTGTGTGAGCGGACCACAAAAACAAATGCCAGCCAGAAGTTCTGTGGGCAGTAGCTGGCGGGCCTTACGCCCGGCAAGTCTTCGTTCTTCGGTCATCGGTCTTCGGTCCTTGGAACACCCCCGGTGAATCCCCCTTGAATTCCTGACGCCGACGCCTCGCGATTACTCCAATTCGTGTGCGTGCGATAAGAAAGTCGAAGTCTCGAAACTCGAGGACCACAGCCAAAGTATCTTATTGGAGTCGCAGGCGAAATCATTCCTTAACGCGACGCGTCTCGGTGCGGTTGTGTTCATAGATCCCCATTTCAAAAATACAGAAAGTACTTAGATTCGCTGGCCATATCCGTGGATTAACATTGTGACATCGCGGTGAACTTGAACAACCTACGATGATTTATTACAGAAAATGACACTCGAATTGAGAAACATTTTTCTGATGGATTGTGAGGCTTAGGAAACTCAAGAAGCAAAGCATTTTCGAATTCAGAAAATATCACTATTAAGGTAAGAGAGTGACCCAACAAATAATGAAAACTGTTCAAAAGTGTTCATGAAAATTTTGGCAAAATTTAATATATTAAAATTCTTGGTAACTTTGAACATATAAATTTTGAATATAGTCAAGAAATAGGACCATTGAAAATATTATTTATGTGCTTTAAAAAGGTAATTTTTTTAACTCCAAATATTAATAACACCTGTTAACTTAAAAACGACTTTTAATAAAACAATTTAAAAATTTTATCTTCGTTCAAATTATGAATACACGAAGTCTTTTTAACTTTTTAAAAAATTTTACTTGAAAATAAGTCCGTTTTAAACAAGTTCGATAATCTTTTTAAGTTCGATAATCTGTTTTAAATTTGTATACATTTTCCAAAACGTAATCCCTTTGCTAAAAATAAGTTTGCGTTGTATTTTCAAACCAAAATCTAAGCTGACATAAAAATAACTGCAAGTTAACACGACGGCAATTTTGTGAAGTTCGAATTTCAATAAGAATTATATGCAGCATAATTTGATGTCGTTAAGAAATGGGCGAAATTTTGAAATAAAATCATTATTTAAGTTTTTGTGTTTGTATGACCACTAGTGTTAAGCACGATATTTAAAATATTTGAAATAATTCTTGATCACTGATGATGCATCTTTCAATAAATTTTTCTGATATTTGATTGATTTAAAATTGTATTTTGAATCAGTTTTTAAAAATCGCATGTCACATAAATCACAAAAGTCACAACACATTTTGGATAACTTTTATACTTAAAAATAAATCGCGATTCCTTTCATATATCGTGTGATTATCATCACCATATAGAATAAGTTAAGATCACTTTTCTCGATCGCTACGCGGCCAAAAAAACACAACCGCACCCAACGAGCCAACGCGCCAAAATAACTTCACATCCTGCGAAATCAAAATCAGAGCCAGAAAATGCAAACGAAAACGAAAACAAGGGCAGCCGGCGAAATAATTGCATAAATTAAAATCTTAATTATGCCAGGACACACAAAACAGAGAGCGCTTCTCTGGCCCTCTCTCTTTTGGCTCTCTCACCTCACTCGCCGAGTGTGACGTCATTAAATGAGCGAGGGACAAAATGAAAAATGAAACAGGACGAAATGAAGAGAGCGAGCGAGCGAGAGAATTAAACAAGAGGAGAAAATTTGCTGGCGGAAAAATATGCAAAAATGCGATGGGCGAAATTAATGAGCAGTAGTAACAGGAGCAAAGGCAGCCAGGATTTTGCCAGGACCTCTCTGCCGCAGCCGTCGACGTCGCTGCTCTGCCCAGACTCTGCTCATTACTCAAATGAGAAGCGCAGGACTCGTTGTCCTTGGCCGTGATTTTGGTCCTGTTCGTGCCGCCGCCTTTTCCTCTCCCCGTCGCAGCCACCGTTCATTAACATAATTTTAATTTGGGTTAGTGAGACAAACGGCCGTTGAACCTGGCTGGCTGGAAAATCAGGAAATCAGGACGAGCGCAGCTGTTAGACAGCATCAGAATTTGGTACTTTTTTCGGGTTATGTTAATGAGGCGAAGGATACAACCCCATGCGTACCTCTTTTTTTTTTTATATGCAAATGAGCTTTTTTCGAGCTCATACCTGAGGGCCTGGTTTTTTCGTTTTCGTTTTGTTTTTTAGGGGCTGCTGCAGCTGGCCGGGATTTAATTGCAATACATCGATCACAACACACGCCGGCTAATTTGCATAAATTTTTGCGAATTTACTCGCATTTCTTTTTTGTTTTTTTTTTGCACGCGCAAATTCTTTATGCAAATTCAAGTGCATTATTTGCAAATCATGTTCCGCGGGCAACTCCGCTGTCAATTACCGAATTGATTTCGACGGATGCGAATTGCTTGAGTGCTTGTCGTTAGTTGTTGGATTGAATTCGGATTTCGGACTGGTAGGGGTTGTCTACTTTGCCAATTATGAGCTTAGAGAACTGAATTACTAACAAGAAGAGCTTGGGGGTAAACGGAATCGGTATCTATAAAGGGGATAAAGTAGGGATTGTTCGGTGTCAATCAGCTAGTGATTTAGATCTACAAATGCTAATTCAAGTGAGGAAAAACATGCATTTAAGCAACTAATTTTCTTTTAAATTAAAAATCTTATCTTATTTAATATGACTAAAGCCTCATATTAATGATTCTAAAATTATTGTTTCCAACACTCTTCAAATAAATCGTAAAAAATGTATTTGCATATACCTCCACCTTTCTTAACACCCACACACCATTTACAAAAATCATATATCTGAGGGCTGTCAAAAGGACCTTAAGCCCCCCTGGAAAATCAACTCCACCCCACAAATCGATATCCTTTTTGCTCGGCTTTATCTGATGCGTTTCGCGATTTCGTTTCGCCATCAATCGCGATGCCAAATCGTTTTAGATAAGGCTGGGATGGCCATTTATGACAACGCACCCATAGTTCAAATCTAAAACGCTTTCCACCCGCTGAAACTAAATGGGAAATTGCCACCCACCAAATACACACACACACGCATACTCCGCACATGTCAGACGGAAAACTGCCATTTTCTTTTGGCTTTGGCAAAGCACACACACGCACACATGTTCGAATTTGGAGCGTTTTCTTCAACGCGACACATGAGTAAATGTTTGATGGTTGCTGTACCAATACAAATACAAACAACAACCACAGACACACGAAAATTGTGAGGGTGAATAAAGCAAAAACGAAAAAAAAAAGAATCTAAATAGAAAAGCGTGGGACACACACATGAAGTTTCGGGGGGTGGCTGCTTTTCCAAAAGGGGATGGTTGAGTGCTCCGTGTTTCCATATTGGCATGTGCAAAAAGTATAAAATCGGAAAAAAAATGAGAGACAGCGCCAGTGAAATAAACCAAATATTGTATCTGCGGCCGTCGAGTCTCTTTGGCTCCTGGAAAACCCCAGCCGCTTTCCCGCACCTTTACACCGCCTCTGCTTTCCTTTGTGACTCCTTGCCATGCTCTCCGCTTTGTGTTAGAGTAATCCTTTTTAGCGCAAAGCGAACGCTGCGTGAAAAAATAAACTACGAGAGGAATATACATATCAAAATGTTGAAAATAACTGACAGGACGACAAGCACTCCTCCCTGACGCCCCCCTGCCCACTCCTGTGCGCCCCTGGATGTCTCTATCCTTTCTCTGTAACTCCGTTGCCATCCATTTCTCTGTCCAACTGTCACGAGTTTTGAAGGGAATTGAATTATAGCCAGACGTACATACATGAAGTTTCCTTCAGCTGAAGTGCAAAAAGTGTACACTTGAAAAATAAAAAATCCAATAAAATGTGTCATTGTAGTGTATATTTTATTTATAATATTTAAACAATTATGTCTTGTATCCAAGTCATGAGCTGTTAGTGCTATCCATCTTCGCAACTAATCATTTAAAAACAGTTTCTAATACATTAGGTTCATATGGAAATTACCCTACCCAGACATTCGATAATCGAAGTGACAACTATCCAAATACTTGTTCACAAATTATAAAGAGTACTTCCAATTCGAATTTGCATTTTCCCAGCCTCGCAGTTCGTTGAATGTTTGCCTTTGTCAGGTGCGCCGACAAAACCAATTTTCAAATATTTTCACTTGGTTTTTTCTTGGCTGTCGGGCCACTCATTGGCAAAATATTTGCTTGACTAAACAGAGATATATACATAAAACACACAACCAGAGAAGCAAACAGACAGTCAGACAGACAGTCGGACAGACAGCCAGGCAACCAAATGCGTCTGTCAAAGTCAACAATGCAGTGATGGCAAATCAATTTTTGGCAGAGCGAGAGTGAAAGGTTTCGCGCCGAGAAAATCCTTTAACAAGGCAGACGGTACAGATTATGCAAATTAACGGCGAACAAGTTTTTATTTTTTCGCAAATCAATAACAAGCATCGTGTTAGGCGAAAAGTAAATTTGCATAAATTTCCACACTCCCCACTCGGCTTTCACCTACGGGTAAAACTCCTCTTTTTGGCTTTATTAGTTTTGCAAGCGAACGCATTCGACATTTTGCAATTTTTACATTCTGCAATTTTGCAAATTTTTATTGCTTTGCATTTCGAAAAAGAGGGAGGATTCGAGGCGATTCGAGTTGGCAAAATATGCAAATGAAGCTCAAGCTGTTAGGGTTGCACATGACCTGAGGGGTTCGAGGGATGATCGGATGCGAATATAGAGAGGAATCTGGTTATCGATTTTTATAGTTTCCAAAAGCTAGCAATTTGCAAGCAGATCTGGCGAGATTAATTATAATTTGGTAGATATCTCGTGATTGTATTGAAATGGAAAGCAATTTACTTGAAAATATAATTCAAAACTATGTCAAGCTAGCAGAAATATTTTCATTTTTATACCATCTTGTTTAACTCCTGTTTGAACTTCTAAGCCAGACATCTCAACTCATTCTCATTCGCTAGCCAAAAAGCTTAGCACAAACAATTTGCCGCATTCTTAGGGTATGCGAAAGAAAGTAACTATAACAAACAATTGTGCTGTTGAGTAAAAAACATTTTCAATTTCTGCACAAAGCAAACGTTACGATCCCCGAGCCAAGTCAAGCTCAAGTACAGTTAACAGTTTGCCCATTCCACTCTTCCTGAATAAAATGCAAAATATTAAGCATAAAATATGTAACCCATTTCAAAGGGAAAATGGGTAGGAAAAGCCAGGAAAAACCAGTGGGTGGAGAAGAACGGCGGGGGGAGGAAAGGAAGCTGGAACGGTACTTGCGACTGATGGCTGGTTGGCGATGCCAAATCTAGAGGCACATTCTGGCAGATTTACTGCATATTGGCCCGGCGTCAAAAGCAGCCAAAAATTGCGCGAGGCGACGGGCACACAGTTGAGTGCGTTGCTATCCCCAAAAGTGCTGGGGCCGCCCCCTTGGATTTTCCACCCAGTTTTCCCTGGCTTTTCCTCCTGTGTACAGAAACAGAATTTCTGGCTGCGACTGGTTCTGGCAGTCAGCATTGTCCTTGTTCTGGTCCTGCGCTCTCGTGAATTTATTTCCATCATTAGTTTTGGCACTTGAAGCTGAACATAAATGTGATTTATAAAGATTTTCCAACACACATACACACACACACACACAGGAGCACCGCGAAAAATCAATCCTAAATGTGTATTAGTACAAAGATCGTCGATACGAAGGCGGCAAAGTTTTCTCTGCGTTCCAGACACACCCACATCATCGAATATGCATTATTTTGACATTAGCATAATTTACTCTGCGGCACCGGAAAAAGCAGGATGAGTAGGTGTATCCTGGCACTCATCCTTAGATCCTGTCATCCTGACGTTCTGTCATTGGCACTGTGGCAGCAGCCACATGGCTTGTAACAAATAGGATTCCATCATAATAATGTACCCTTGGCTCAATATACATATATATTTGTATATGGATGGGAATATTTGAGTGTATGTATATATATGTACATCCTGTGACAAATACGACAGGATTCGCAATTGCAAATATTTCAAACTCAAACACACGACATTGCCGTTCCCCGACTTTGGCTTTTTTCGGCTTGGGGGATTTGCTTTCAGCTTTGTGCCAGCGTAGCTGATGCTCCGCAAAATTGATGACTATAGTGCGTGATGTCATTTGCATGACAGTTGCGCATCCACGGCAAAAGAAGCTAAGCGAAAAGTATCTACATCTCTAAGCGATTCGAGGTGGTTATGCTGGCTCTAACACTATATACTCCTATATATGTGTAGCTGTTGCCTTAGAAGTCTTATGTATCTGCATCTAGCATCTAAGGTGGTGAATGCCTTTTGGGCACTTAAGTTCATCGCGGCAACTTGACTTAACTTCAACATTTAAGCTAACTAAAATTGTAGGCGGAAACCATGAACTAACAAAAAATAGATAATTATTAAAAAATGTGAATTGTGTGATTCCAAATATCTTCCACAAAATATTTTTCCTTGTTGCTCCTTTTATATATTTATTACCAAACATCTTGCCCTCTCATTCTCATTCCCAATCCAATTAAAATTTCAATGTCATCTTTAATTCCGGCTTCAGAAAAAAACCTCAAGACGTTGGCGGAAAAGAAAAATTTGTTCTTGACCTAGAAACAAAGGCAGGCACAGAACGATGACGACACCAGGCCGGAGAAAATGAGGAGGAAAACCCAAGACGACGTCACCAAAAAGGCCAAGACACGAGGAAAGGAAAGCGAACCAAACAAAAATTAAAATTAAAACAAGGACACAAAAAAAAGCGTCATCGTCCTTGGCTAACGGAGAGTGTGAGAGAGAGGGCAATAGCAACAGCCGGCAGCTGTGGGCCAGGCCAAAAAGAAAAGCGGGAAAAGCAGGCAGAACTGGGTTAATAAGCAAAACGCAGACGGCGATGATGACGAAAAACGATGATGATGAGCATGGCAACGAAGTGCATAATCAACAAGAGAGCAAAATTGTGGGTGCGAACTTTACTCATTTTCATTTAGGTTCCCGAGGAGCACAAACTTTTCTCGTTCCCAACATGCCACTGTATGTATGTGTGTGTGTGTGGGTGAGTATCTGTGTGTGCAAGGACGACTCCTTGCTGTTTTTAATTTCATTGCAAAAGGAAATGAACGAAGGCAGGCAAAATTGAGAGCCGGGAAAGAGAGAAAACCTCAAGGAGCGCGAAAATGAAGCCAAAGACACTGCCATCCACAGTCTGAGCGCCAAGTTTTCCCGGCTTTCACCGCCTCTTACCCCCAACCCTCGCCGATTTTCCACCCCCGCAGGCTAAATTAGCTGCAGCAGCCGCGCGACATTAAAAAGTTTGCCGGGTTCCTTCGCGACTCGCGCGAAAAAAATAAAAAGAAAATGCAAAGAAAATTCGCTGTGAAAAGTGAAATTAAAAGGCAAAAAGAAAAGGGAGGGAGAAAAGTTTTCTTTTGCAATGCGAAAAAAAGAAAGTGCAGGGAAATTAGTGGCGTAAATGTGGGCAAGGTCAAAGTCGAGAGTTCCATAGCCATGACAATGAACCAAACTGTCTTTTCCAATTTTGTAAGTTCATAAATATTTTATACTTATTTACTTTTTTTAACTCCCAAAGTATAACAAATGCTGCAATACCGTAAAGTAACTTAATTACTTTATTAGCAAAACTTCATTCGATTCCATTTTGCCATCAATTAACGGCCGATAATTCCACTTATTGGGTTCGGCAACTTTGTAAGCGAGTCGCCATTAATTATTCAAACCCGATTCGTTGGCCAAACAACTTCCTTTAGAGATATCAAAATTAATTTAGCAAGCAAGAAAAAAATTGAACTGTAAATTGATTTGGCTCATTAGGCGGCGTGAGCAAACAAATGGCAGCAGTTAAATAAGCCGTTAGTAGAAAGAGTAGAGAAGTTGGTAAGAGAAGAAGTAGCCGACGGTTATACGGTTATGGAGATACAAATCTTAAGATACAAATCTAAAGATACAAACTGACAGGCGGCAGCACAAAATTTCAAATAATAATAGGGTTTTATATCTCTTCTATATTTGGCAAAAAACGAGGCATTCATAAGCATTTATGCAGAATGCATTAAAAATAACAGCCCATGAAGTATGCATCTATTTTGGTTAAAACGCAACTACGGCGCACTTTAATTGAAATTACCAGACACACCAGCGGGGAGCCGTTGGTAATTAAACTGGTTCCAAATTAACATTAAACAAAAATTAAATAAATAAGATAAGCAAACTACAGTTAGCGGCCGCGGCAAACATGTTTGAGTGCCGCACAAAATTAGCAGAGTGAGTGAGAGACCGTGCAACATGTTGCCTGGCAGAATGCCGACGCTTATAGATAAATTTCTGTCAAAATTGCTGATTGACTTCATTAATAACCACGCGCCTAGCCAGCAAAACCAGGCAACCAGCCAGTCAGCTAGGTGCACTTGAAATAATTTTCAAAACCCTTTAAAAAGATACTCAAAATGAAGCAAGAAACTTAGATCAAAGAAATCACATTTTCGAAATTTTAATCTATTATTTATCGAATCTAAAAGCTATGGAGCTTTTTATGTCAGAGAATTATAGAAAATTACAGAGAATTTCATGCTTTTTTTTCCAGTGCAGCTTTCAAGCCCGGCTGACAGCTCAACAAGGCAGCTGCTGAAATGCAAAGCAGATGGGCGAGCCTGCCAGCCGAGGGGGCGTCAATTGAGGGGGATTTCCTTGCGGGGAACTGAGTGGTTGGCCAAAGGAGGAGGAGGAGAAGGAAGAGGAGGAGCAGGGGTCCAGTGCAAATTAATAGCAAACTTGTAGGACCTGAATGCTGTGTTTCGGTGGCGCGATTGATAAGCTGCGTGCTGCGTGGCCATGTTCGGTGTCCAAACGCTGCCACAACATGTTTTTCCTTCGCACCGCTGCTGCGGCAAACTGGTCGCGAATGGGTCGAAATCAGTGCGAATATTTATGTTTGTCCAGCAGCAGCAGCAGCAGCAGCGGGCTAAAAACAATTTTAATGGGCGCACTGCGCACTGACCATGAGGAAGCGATTTGGCCGATTTTGCATCTGCATCTGCCGGTTTTGGCGCCCCGTTTAATTGCGCTGCAGAAACCGTTTGCTTTTAATTGGCCATCGAACGGAGGAAAGAGGAGGAGGAGGCGGAGGCACAGCATGAAGGGGGGGCCAAATTAAAAATGCCAGGCAGATAACTCAATAAATGTACAGATTAGTTACAGACGCAATCAATCAGCGTCAAAGGCGAGCCGCACTAAATTGTCAGACTTGCTAATAATTGCAACAGCAACAAAGCAACAGCGATATCCGCAAGTGCAACCAAGAGCCAGCCTTTCGATTTGACCAAAACGCAGACGTGGCACTCACTGACCATCTGCACTGGCCAAAAATTAGGGGTCAGAATTTTAAAACTATAAATTAAATAAGCAATTGCTCAGAGATGGTTTCAGTGATTCATTGTATATCCTGAGCTTAATAATGCGTAGATACTGTGTATGTGTTTTAAAAGCATTTTCCTGATTTTCTGCAATGATATAAGTATATTTCGCTATGTTTCTTTATTGATGAAATATAAGTGTAATTACAAATTAACCAAATTTTTCGCTCAGTGCCCATATGAGCCTGCGCCAGTGTGTGCTCGTAATTTGGTTGCCTTTCACAAAAGACACTTGACGTGGCCAAGATGCAGACAGACACACAAGACACATCGACGTCGGCGTTGACAACGGCCATGGCACATGATACGTGGCTCTTTGGGCTGTTGGTTGTTGCATTGGTTGTTGGCTGGCTGCATGTTGTTGCTTTGGTTGTTGCTGCCGACAGTTGGTCATCATCGGGCCGTATGTGCTGTGCATTTTTTACGAGCATTTGCCTCGCTTTTGCGGCCGCAGATGCGCTGAGCTACATAAATTTTGTGGCCCGGCGAAAGGCAAAAATTAAAATGCGCTTATAAAGCAATAAAATGCAGCATAATAGTAATAGCGGCAGCGGCGTAATGGCCACGTAATGAAAATGTCTACGATTTTGAGAGATGTGCGAGTTGAAAGATACAGTACAGTGCAACATGGGATGCAGCTGTGGACATTGTGCAACGTACACATAACGTATCACGGCTAGATGCAGATTGCAACAGAGAGTGCCGAAAAAAGAAACTAAATGAAAATGAAAATAAAAAAACAAAACAATTATAGAATGTATCTCGCAGATTGCCGACTGCAGATTGGATTGTGGCCGAGCACCGAGAGTTATGGCACTGGCATTCTATGTTCGCCGGCCCTGTCAACGGCAATTTGCCATAACATAAAACTGCACGTTTACACTAATAGCACAGGTATCTAAAGCGCTCAGCAGGTGAGCTGCAGCTCCACAACCCGAGTGTCACGGTATCTTGGTATCTGAGTACTCGAGTATCTGGGTATTCGAGTACCACCGGGCTATCTGCATCTGTATCTGAAGTTGGACTGGTCGTCGCCATGGCCAGGCCTTCACTTTTTCGCTGCCCGGCGCTTGATTAAAGTTCAATGCATATGAATTAATTAAGTTTTTTGCTGCCTCCTTTTTTTTCGTATATTTATTCCTTTCGCGCTCGCAAAGCTTATCGGTAACGCTCGAGCCGGGCACATCCATCATCCCATCCAGTTTTTCAGTGCCAGTTCCAGTTTTCTGGCCCAATGTGGGCAGTTCTTCCTCAGTAAAACGGGCACAGAAAAAAAAGCCAAAGGAAACTGGACAAATGAGCGACAAAACTGGTGCAACACTTCAGCCACAACATCCTAACCAATAACAATTAAAAACGATAAACAAAAGGGGAAACCGTTAACTAAAAGAATATTAATAGCTGTGTTTAATTCGAATTTCTTCATCATAAATTCATATTTTCTGCAACTACTAATTAATAGTTAATGATTTTATTTAGCCAGCAAGAAACGTGTTTCCGAATGACCAGCAATACGCGACGCGATTAAGAAAGTTTAAAAAGTACTATCTTTCATTGCTTTCATATGCCTCATATGAGCTTCTTTAATCCCCACTGCATCACAATTTCGCGGCACGTTTGCTGCCCCTCGCCTTGGGGGCGTGGCACACTGGCCGCCGTTTGGGCGTGTATGCAACTTGATACATTTTAATTTGGTTGCTTTAATTAATTTTTTTCGCTCAGTTATTTAGTTGAGATTTTTTCGCCCAGATATGGTATTTTGGTGGTTTAATTAATTCTTTGCTAAGTGAGAAATTGCCTGACTGGCAGTGGGTGGGAGGTTGGCCATGCCCGTTGGCATCAATCAAAGTGATTGTTGAAATGGATTTCAAACATGTCAGCTCGGCCAGTGGGCAGTGCTGGCATCTGACTGCAATTAAGTAGACTTTAAAATGTCAGAAATAAAAGAACTCATATGCGTATACCAATAGTTTCTCATGCTCATTAAGCAAGACTTATTGGTATAAACTCTCACCATTTAAACAGCTCATAAACCACGCGGCTAATCAAGATCACTGATCATTAGGCGAGGCAAACGTCAACACTTCAAGCCCGGCGATAAAAGTGTCAATCCAAGGCTCATATAAACCTCAAGCCCAGCAGTTCGTCAGTTAAAGTCAGTCGTATAGTGTCAATCCTGCAGATGCATCCGAAAGTTCGCCAGCCAGCCAACGAGGCAGCCATTCGGTGCGATTTATGTGCGAGTTTTGTTTGCTCTGTCTTGGCTTTTCGTATGCAAACTGTCAATCAAAGACGGCAGCACCGGCAGCGATGCTAATCAGCCCAGACTTTGGCAGTTTATGTACTGGCCGGGCCAAAGTTATGGCGCCGTTATGGCCCACGAGGAACAGAAGCAGCTGCCACCGATTTTGGTGGGGGCACAAGGTTGCATCACTGCGAAAAAAAATGATGCAACATAAAAATAATTATGGAACAAAACAAGCATTTAAGATGAATTTAAATGTGCTTGAAAGAGTTAGATTAAATTGATTAAAGATAAAGAGACTATAAAGCCTACAAACTGTTACATATCCTTTTTTGTATTTTTAGGATCGAAAATTCTGCATAACTTAGCTGCCTTCTGCAGGTGTCACTTTTTGCGACAGTGAAGCTTTCGCCATGGCGGTCTGGTCTCGTGACATCCCAGGGAGCACATATTGAATATCTGCTGTGTTGGCTCAGCGGGCGGCTAAACATTTGCTCGGCTACCTTAGACCAAAAGCTGAACACAGAGCCAAAGCCAAAGCCAAAACCAAATTGATTTACGTCGCTGGCAGACAAATGGCAGAGGGGCCAGGGAATTAACAGTCAAATCTGAAATGGCAGTAACTAAATGCAAATCATGGTGGTTACCGCTGCAGAGCGAACGTATCCAGCGGATACTTAGTGCTCGGATATTTGGTAAGTCGACTACAGATACAAATACGAATACGTTTACAACATGGCTGGGCTGGCAATCAAATGCATTTATTTTGCATATAATTCAAATGATAATTTGTGTGCAGTCAAGTGCTTTTGTAGTTGCCAGCTTGCAGTTGTGGTGGGCGTTAAAGAGTCGCCTTCTCGAAATGTCAACTTGTGTAGTACTGTCAGATAAATCAATCAAGTCGATTAGTTTTTCAGCATTGCAGGCGGTAATAAGCGTGTGGGGTGTGACACTCTCGATATAGGAACAAGTATCTAATGCGGGTGGAAAATTCTCCAAGGTTAATTCAGCCATTGAAATTATCTTAATTTGAGTTTCCCATCGGTTCGAGTGCAAATCAAATAAATGCCATGCAATGTCTGGGCATATATGCGGTATTTGTATCAGTATCTGGGGAATACCCATACTTTTTGCGGCTAATGCATTAGCCTAAGTATCTACAACTCTACTTACATTCCCTTTTTTTGCATTACTTTTTTCTACAGAAAAACCAAGACGGCGCCAGCTAATGTGCAAACATAAAATTTTAAGACGCCGCCGAAAGGAAAGCCAACGGATAAGAAGGATGGGCAAGTCGAAGAGTCTGGCAGACTCTTTTGGGGCTTTGATATTTGCCGAAAGTATTGGCAGCCAATTTCATTATTGAGCCCAGCCAATATCCAATATCTGGCAAACATAATCCGTTTATGACTCTAATTGCAGCTTAGCACTGACAAGTCAAACACACCGAAAAAGTGCCAGATAAGTACACACTTCAAGTGCGGTGTAACCAAGTGAACTGTGACCATCGAACGAAAAAACCGAAGTCTTTTTACCATCAGCGAGGTATAGAGTTCCTACGTTCCTATTCAGTCGTAGGAACTTAATACCGTGCTCTTGGAGGACTGTCGACCATCATATAGTTGAAAGACAGATTGAAATTGAAGTGATAAAGTGAATGATTTAATATAAATATACACAGTGTGAAGTTTACCTAGACATAAAATGTGAAATAAAGGTAAACCAGAGTTAGATCGTCTGTTAAATCTTATAATATTCTGCGACACATTAGTTAAATAAATAAATTTTACTTAACCAACAAAAACTTAATTATAACTAAAATATTACACCACATTTGAAAGTGAATCTTGTGAGCATCTTGCAGTATCGAATGATCTCGAATATTATCCCCTTCAACCCACAGACAAAATGTATCAAATATTTATTTAACCCCTAACAGTAAAACTTATAAAAGGGGTTGAGATCGGATCGCGTCGGACACTTTCCTTAAAGATATAAGACCGTTTCGGATATCCCGCTACCCGAGGAGTTCATCAACCTTTGGATGCATCTTAGAGATACGCACTCGGCAAGGACCTTCAACCCTTTTTCGCCCTATCGCTGCCTTTCTATCTTGATCCTGGCATTTGCATGGTCGCGTTTAATTGCGAAAATTGTGCAAGGACGAGCAGCCGTTACGCAATTGATAACGGTTCATTTGTTTTTGCGGATTTGATATCTATTTGATTAACGGTAAAGGTAAAGGCTGGCATGGTTACAGGATACAGGATACCGCAACGGAAAACTAAGGGATAATGTTTGCAAAATTAAATGAAGCATTACATTTTGAATATGCAGCGGCACATGTTATGTAATAGCTTACAAGCTTAGTAAATAATAAGCTTAATAAACTCAATAGTAAAATTCATTTGAACATAAGTAAATATATATTAGCTTAAAATTTTGTAAATAGTTTTTGACTGAATATTATTGATTAGATAATAAACAAGATATGTAACAAGTAAAAAAAGAAGCTGAACAACTTTTGAATGTCATAAATTAATGGAATACCTTTTGAATATATCGTCAAAATAAATCATATCAACGAAAATTAAAAATCATAATAATTTTATTGATTGGTGGGACGAATCTGATGAAAAAAGGTTATGAGTAAAAGGGTGTAATCTCTAAAGTCGTTTAATTTTTTATCTATTTTAACACCACTGTGCTGCGCTATCCAAGTTCCACACCAAATTCTAATATCCTTCAAATAAAATCAAGCCGACATTATTTACCACTAGAGGAAGCCTTCCCTTTCGTTCCCATAAATCCAAAAGATGTCGCTTTGAAGAATGCATAGAAAGGATATTACAGATTTTTTTCGAAACATATTATTCAAATTATATTGTTTGAGCATTTCACTATGGCTTATAGAAAATAGAAAATATTCCTAAGAATACATTTCTTTAAATTTAAAAAAAGGAAAAAAGCTTAAATAGAAACAACAAACTAAGATTTTCGGGAGCATGCAAGCATCACTAAAAATGCTTTATTTTAAAGTCCAAAAGTGTGTAACCCCTAGCGGTTGAATGGCCGAATACGAATCAATTTCCATTTTCCGATACCGGACACTTTAATGGCAATTTCCTGCAACACGCGGCACATAAAATCAATTAAACGGGAGTGATGCAGCAGATTCGCATATTGCAAATTTGTTCAATGCTTATTGGATTTGGCAGTCGGGAGTAAACAAGGCAAATGAGAATCAATGCGAATTTTCTCCTGCTGTTCCGTCTTCGAACGGGAAGAATCAACGACCACCCGTTGGGCTTTTGTGAGCCATTCATGGGGCAAATCCAACCGACAGACAGAATATCTCTGGGGGCACGCACATCAATTATGTTAATTTAAGACAGCAATTACTAAGCAGTTTTTTAATTTAAACCTTGCGGAACCAAAAGGATTTATATCCGCTACATGTAAAGACTCAGCAAATTATTATGTAAGGGAAATCAGCTAAGAACAGAAAGAGCATAATAAATATTAAATCAGATATATTTATAGGTAATAGAAAAACAAAAAATTCTCTTTAGTACCGACAACAACCAAAATCACGGACATTTTTAGCTGAGATTTCATCCCCCAAGGTGATATGCGATGTTTTCTATGAAGGCATCAAGGACCTGAGTACAGTTCCCCTTCAGTGGGAACAGTAATACCAAATAGAAAAACATTGAAAAATCTGTTCGGTTAATAAACGTAGCCTCACAAGTTTCCCCTCTTTTCACACAGTAAACATCGCCCTGTTAATTTCCACTCAAAACGAAAACATCGCGCACAGAGTGAGCGGCTTGCAAAACAATACAAAAAGGGGCGGAGTCTGAAAAACGAGCAACTGACTCAACACGAACACATCGCAAACATCGCCAGCGAGTGGAATGTGGTATTCATTTCCCCTTTCAGGTGCTGAGTGAGTTTCACCTTTATTGTGACTAAGTGTTAGCCAAAAATATTAGTATATGGTTTAAGGAAGAGGAACCATTAAAGAGTCCCCTTTTGTAAATTCGCTTACGTCACTGCCGCTTTGTGCGTATTCAAATTTAAAGTTTTCTGACCTGACCGCAACCACCTTTCTAGCTTAATACCCTCAAAACCCAACCCTTAGTTAACCCTTTATTTATCTGCGATTCTAGAACTGGTTTCTCATTATACCGCTATAGGTAGAAAAATACAGCAGATGATCAATGACCACTGCTATGCTTAGGAAAACATATATATCCGCAGGCTACAAATTCACCAGAATTGTTTTTAATTTTTAACTAGCTCAATCAGATTTATTGGGTAAATAAGCTTTGGCTCTTTACTTTGAACGTCTTTTACAGTGGATTAAAACTAGTATAAAACTAAATCAATATTATTTACCAAAAGGCTTTTTTATGTGTGTTTGAGGATTCTGCATTAGATTTTTGCTTATTTGTTTTCAATTAAGCCTTATTATCTTATTTCTGATACATTTATTTAAAGACCACTGAAGTGTGCAACGTCGAAAAAATTGTAAAATAGTTACGCATATTTTTTGTAAGTTTGGCAAGCTTTAAAATTTAATGTTATATATGATTGAAATATCTCATCCTATTCGAAACTAATTTAAAAGGCGTCCACTGTACAAGGACATTAAACCAACCCACCTATTGTGCATCTGCCTGGCACTTAGTCGCTTCCTGTGGCACTTTGCATTCCCCTGCTGCACCCCCAACGATAATGTCAACCCTTACCTCTAACCCTTTAAACGTTTGACACTTCCCCGCTGACCACACTCTCTGGCACTCACACACAAACACACGCACACAGCGACGACTTTAACCATCATGAGTGCTCTTCAGGCCATGACGCACTTTTCCAAAGGACTCGCGAGTCAGAGTCCTGTTTCTGTTGTGCGTGACGCATTTTGTGTTATTGTTTTTCGCGTTTTGGTGTTTGGAAGTGGCTGCCGACCAACCCCCCGCAAATACAAAACTCTCTCGTTCAACCCATAATAATGAAAACCCTTTGCCTCAACCCTTTCGCCTAACCAATTTGAATTTGAACAAGTTTTGAGCGGCGAAGGGAGAATTATGGCACGCAGCTTTCGGCCTCTGTCTTGTTGTAGTCCTCCAAAAATTGATGCCAACTTTCCACATTTTTAGCGACAGTTTGCCCGCGTCGTTCGCCTTGAACAGTGAGAGAAAAGCCGAGACAACTGAGAGGAAATCGGCTAGAGAAAACCTGCAAAACAAATGGGAAAGAGTGCTGGGGAAAAAAGGGTTTGTCGGGATGAAAGTGTAAATTTTCCCAAATTCTCGATTCGTTGTGCGTTTGTGTGCCTCCTCAAGAGTTTCAATTTTTATGGAAATCTGTGTAATGTCATTTCGAAGCAAAAAGGACAATTGATAATGAGTCATTCGAACGGAATTCGAATGGCATTTCAGTGGCAAAGGGCCAAAAGGCAAATTAAGTGCTCGCATTGATGCTTAATTAAGAACGGAGAATTTTTATGGGTTTCGCATGGAATTTAAGAGGTGAGTGGAAAGCGGAAAATTGATTTAAAATTTATTTCCAGGGGAAAGAAAACACTTCTACGCATAAAATCAATATTCCCATGCACAACATGTATACAATTATATTTAATTTGGACAAAAATGTCCATTACCTATAAACTAAATTAGCCATAAAATATCCGTTAATTCTCTCAGCATAAAATCCAAATCCACATAATAATATTTCTAATTGAATAATAAATGCCGCATACTAAATAAGGCCTGTGGCCAAAACTGGCCCTTTGAACGCTGTCTGAAATAACTGAAAAACTAATTTAAACGAAAAACTAATTTTAATGGCATTTTAATGAGCCGCAAAATAAGCGTTCAATTTCGACCAGAATCAATTAACTTAATTAAATACATTTTATGCATTTATTTATACGTTTCCATTATAAAGCGATTTTAATTGCCGCCAAAAACTATTTGGATTTGATAGGCCGGATAATTATTACGTTTTTGGGTGTGTCCATGTGGAATGGCACCCTCGTTAAGATGTGTCACATAAAAAGCTAAAATGAAACAATTCGATTCAAATCAAATGAGCATGTTTAGATTAAATGGGCTAAGTTTGGTAGACAGATTATTTTAGTAGTTTGTCGCCCTTGTTGATAAAAAATGGGGTCGCTGAACTCTGTGGTCAATTTAATTATAATCAGTTGTCATGACTTTGGGGTTTTATTTCGTATTTTTGAAAAGAGAAAAAAAAAGAACAACAACTTTAAAACACTTACAATTTACTTAAAAAATATATAAAAAAATATATTATGAAAAAATCCATCTACATATGTATGTTAATATATGTAAATTCATAAATGTAGATCATGGATTGTTCGAGGATCTTTATGACCATGTATAGTATAATAATTAACTGATGATAGCTTATTCTTATTTATTTTCTATTTCCCGTAGCTCACTTACAGATTTCTTATAATACTACCCCAACCATTCCACTTAATTTTCTATTACCTCTGACTCAATAACGTTTTCAAAATGGCAGCAAGATGAAGGCGGTATCTGTGACGAAGGAACTGCAAAAAGCCGCAAAACTGCATCTGGCGATATTAGGGGGTTGGGTTTTTTTCTAGAGAACTCTATATATATATATACATATATATGGAAGGCTATGCGAGGGGTTGCAATTACGAAATACTGCGAAACACTTCCACTCAGTACTGAGTTTAATTAGAGCGCGCGACTAGCGAAAAAAAACTCAGCGAGCCGTTAATAAGCATTTAATTACTCATTCTGAGTGGCAAAGTGTGCGCGTATGGGTGCCCCTCTGAGTGTTTGCGTGTGTGCGAGTATCTGTGTGGGGTACTTGTGTGCTGGTGTGCGCCATCTGCCATCTGTGTGAGTGAGAGCTCTCTCTTTCGCTCCCGCTGTCTCTCTCACCGTGGGTGATTCTGCTGGCGTTCTGCCAGCGTTTCGACTTTACCTTCGCGCAGACGCTCGTCTTGAAAAGGGGGCGGAGTTTTTTTTTCCCGCACACTTTCTTGCTGCCGCGACAGCCACCCCCCACCCGCCAACCAACCACCCACTCACACCACCCCCTGCAGCCCAACCCAGCAGCCACCCTCCACCGCCCACTTACTTAGTTCGTCTCTCTGCGTTGCCAAGGCAAATAATATTAAAACGACTGGGGGAAAAAAAATGCAGCAAAAATTTAAGAGTGTGGGGAAAAAAAGTAGGAAAAACCTCCCGAGTACATTTTCATGTACAATTTTTTTTCTCTATCGCTCTCTCACTCTCTCCGGCTGCCGCCCTCTCTATCTCGCTTGGCAAATTGTGGCCATATTGGATTTTTAGCACTTTTTTTTTCCGCTGCCGCCGCCTTGGCCGGCTCTTCTTCTTCTTGGCCAAATGCCGGCGGTTTCTGTGGGCCGTATATTCACCCTCATTTTTCAGGGTGGCTCAAATGTTGATTTCTCTATTTTCCTTGTTTCCCATTTTTTTTTGTTTTGCGCGCACATAAATTGTATATAAAATAGGGGGTGGCATGGGCTGTTTTGGGCGAAGGGTGGGTGGTTGGTATTGGTGAGTTTTGCTGCTAGGTAAATTTTTTTACTGCCGCTTTGATTTACTTGTCTTTTGGCTCAAAATTGAACTCAAAAAGTAAGCGGAAAAAATGTGCTAAAGCTTTGAACGTCTTTGTTATTCACTCAAAACAAAGCTAAAGAGATTGTAAGCCAGAAAGTAATGAAGATACAAATGGATTTTAATATAAGATCTTAAATTTTATCGGATATATTTTTTATATAACTTAGAAGCTTCATAAATGCTATTACAACTATGTTAAATATGTTATTACAATAAATTACTCACTTTGTACTCTGAATAAAAAAATCATGCTAGAAATTAAAAAAAAAAATGCTTAAAATAACTGTGGACCCTAAAACATCGTCCTTGCTTCTTTGACTCAAAAAGTAACTCCATTGGAAGCGGGGTAAAAACTATAGGAATATGCCTGAAAATCGGCGGGCATTTCCCCGCTTATTTTCAACTTGAGCGCAAATCGCGGTTCATTAGAAAAAATTGCAAAGGGCAGCGCAGTCGGCGTTCTGCGGTTGATGGCTGCTGCTCCATTTTTATTTCCAACTCCCTTTTAATTTGCATACGTATGAGTGTGTATATGCATATATATTCCCGCTGATTTTTATTTATTTTTCAGTTGTTTTTTTGCGTGTTCCTGCCACGGCCACGGCCAATGCCACCCCCTTGTTTCGGATGAGAGATGGAAAAACATTGGTGATTTTCAGCCGGGACAGGCTCCGTGGTTCATCCTGCCAGTCGGCCTTGTGCAGTTACCCGCCAGCAGCCGATGTCGCCAGTTGCCAGTTGCCAGTGGCCAGTTGCCAGTGCCAGTTGCCACGAATAAATCTTAGTCATCAGCAGACTGGCCAAGATCAGCAGCCGTAACACACACATAACTCGGTATAAAAGCCAGAATCCAGTTGTTGCTGTTGCATTTGCTGCCTGGTGACACTTGCAGACTTTTTGCAGCGGAACCACGACGACGAGACGGCCAGCAAAGTTGCAGAGAGCTGAATTGATTTATGGCGCAAATTTTATTGTCTGGCCGGGAACTGGAACTGGAACTGGCCTGGAACTCTCCTGACCAACCGACCAGCCAGCCAGTTGCTAGTCGGTGGCTCTCAACTAGTTAGCCACTAACTGTAAAGCCTCGAAAGTGCCTAAGTGTTGGTGAATCGTGCGCGTGTCATGTGACATTGACTTTTAGTCGGGTGAAGTTTTCCTCCATACCCCATCCATACCTACCTACATATATACCCAGCCCACATCACATCACATCCATATCCAACTATACGTATAGTACGTCCACGCCAACCGTGTACAACTTTGTGTATAAATTATATTATAAAACTGAAACATAAATTGCAACTTAACAAACTGTAACAACTTTCGCTTTGGACCGCAAAAAGAGAACAGAACCACGATGTGGACAAAGTTTGCCGTGCATTTGTTGGGTCAACACAACAAGTAAGTTTTAAGCGACACGTTTATTTCTGGCAAATTGTTAAGTAAACAGAATGCTTTTCAGTTTCCCAACTTGGGCATAACATTTTTCAAATCATTTCTGTTTAATTAATACAAATGAAAGACTACATTCAGTTCGTTCTTTTAACTTGTTGATAAAACAATGCAATACCTAAATTACAGACTTTTTCAAAGTTTGAGTTCAAAACTAACTTTGTTATTTTAGTATATATTTAAAATATCCAGCTATCCTAATTAATAACAAAATTAAAAATTTGCAAAATATTTTAATTATATTATTTGAAATTTATGAAGATATTTTTGCTAGAAAACTAACCAATCTGCATATTTGTAAACTAATCTCCGCCTATAACTGATACATTTAATAAAATAATAAAACAAATTGATTTATGTCGATGGAAAATAAAAATCATTTCCATTTAGATTGGTATTATTTTAATTAAATCTAGATTGCATTTATGGCTCTTGAAAGCTGTTTAATTGAATATAGAATAGCACTTAATTGACAAACGCGAATTAATTGTGCCCACTACAATAAACATTATTTGCCCATTACAAATTTAAATTTACACGAGTGTAATATATATTAAAACCCAGCTTAAATGTGAGCATATACATATATAAATACCTCTGTTTTCCTCTTCATTTCTTAATGGGGAAAACATACGAATCCAGTTGCAAATGCACCTGTATGCCATTAAATAAATAATGAAAAGACAGCAACAAAAATCGGCGAAATCAGTGGCATTTTTAACGCTTCCACTAACTGAACAGCCGTGAATGCAATCTCTTTTTATACCTCTTCCTTGTTTTTCCTTTTTTTTCACCAGCTTGTCTCTCACGACTATCGAATTAAAATTTCCTCTGCTTCAATATTGATATTTCATCAGCAGCTCGAAGAGTTTTTTTTTTTTTTGCAAATATACGTAGTACGTACATTTATATGTATCGGCGCACACAAAAAATATATATGCACTGTACACGGGCTGAAGTGAAGTGAAGTTGGTAAAGCGCATTACGGTTTTAAGCTGGCAGCCGCTTATCAAGGACCACTTAAACAACCGCCGACCCACTGCAAGAATTTCGCATTCACATTCACATCCACGTCATTCGGCAGCCTCCTCTTCCACAACTGCACTTTTATCCTTTCCTCAGTTATTGTCAGTGGAAATGTGCACTGAGAGAAAATGTGGTGTTTTGGCTGAAACCACAATCTATGGAATCTATGGAAGCTATCTCTTAAATCTATCTTTTAATGGCACTCACTTTCATTACGATATATATATATTAGTTCCCTTAAATTTAAATATTTCTCTCAGTGTTTCTGCGGTTGACTTGGGCGGAAAAAATAGGGGGGGCGGGGATATGGAGTGCACTGAAGTGCAGATTGGCAGCTTCATCGCTGTTGATTCAGAACTGGACTGACGGGAACCGAAAAACCCAC